>NC_134582.1:20410000-21610000 GCF_037038515.1 Microtus pennsylvanicus
TATTGCTATGTAGTGGAGGGGCACTGCCCTCCTGCAAATTCTGGAAGATTCTTGAGTTCAATTAGGACAGTGGTCTCTTGCCTGAGGTGCCTGCTGAGCAGAGGCATCCGAGGGCGCTGCCATGTTTGGCTGCCTGGTGGCGGGGAGGCTGGCGAAGGAAGCCAACACCCATTTGGAGCCATGAATATTGTGCGGACCCCATCTGTGGCTCAGACTGGAATTTCGTGGAGGTGTTAAACAGTCTGGCTCCACAGACTCCTGTGGGCAGTGCTGCTGTGTCCTCGGCTGACTCCTTCACACAGTTCGCACGGAAGATGTTGGTCAACTTCTACAATTTTGCTTCATCATTTGCTGTCTCTCAGGCCCAGGTGACACCAAATCCATCTGAAAAATGTGGTTCTGAAATGGTATGAAAACTTTCAGAAACGACTGGCACTGAACCCTCTCTTTTGGAAACATAATCTGAATAAAATAATTTGTCATTTAAAAGCATGAAGTCAAAGGGGTCATGAAGCCTACCTTTCGAAACTACTCAGTGACTATGAAACTTACCCAAAACCCCTCTAAACATTAGAAACATCGAATAAGGAAAATGTCCAATATTGATTACCTTTTCCTTTAGAAGTGTGAAATACTTCTTGGAGGCAAACATTTTGTATCGACTGTTATTCATTCCTTAAAATAAAACCTACTCATGGTAAAAACAAAAATTATGATTCTGTCATGCGAACTCAGGGACTTGTGCCCTGTGTGCCCACCCATGCTTGCCTGGCATGCCCGATTGTTAATTATAGACTTGTCACTCAGACTCAGGACACACAACTGCAAAACGTATTAATTAAACAGAAGGGATTTAGAAAAGAGAAAGAGTGTGTTTGGGGAGGGCTCTCTGACCTCACTGTCCTGTGAAGAGCCTTATAGAACCTATGGAGAAGGAGCCAGGTGGTGGTGGTGCACACCCTAATACCCAGCACTTGGGAGGCAGAGGCTAGCGGATCTCTGTGAGTTTGAGGCCAACCTGGTCTACAGAGTGAGTTCCAGGACAGGCTCCAAAGCTACAGAGAAACCCTGTCTCGAAAAACTTGGTTTGAAACAGGTCCTAAGACTCTCGTGTAAGGGGCGCCCTCTTTACATTTCTGACCACCCAGGGGCACAGAGAAGTACCCAAACAAACAGGCCGTGGCCAGTTTTCCCTGTGTGTGGCCTGTAGACGGTGCCTTTAGCTTTATTACACTACTTTACAACTGCCCACTCTCCAAACATCACATAAATACGCTGACTTCACGGTATGAGTCATTTAATCGCGAAGGTGCTGATGTCCTGCAAAACTTATAATTATAAGTCTGCATGTTCTTCTTTTGTTGGTCTGCCTTTTGTCACAAGGACCTTAGCCTTGGACCCAAGCTGAATAGAAGGAAAGAATTCTCTTTCTCTCTACTCCTCATTTCCCAAGACCCTTCACCCGGACCATTCACTTTTACCTAACATCCCTATTGTTTTCTGGGGTTTCATTTGCTTGCTTGCTTGTTTGTTTTTCCATCTTCCCTTCTTTACTGGGTCCTACTCAGTTGTTAATATGTATTCTTTTTCTTTTCGGTCCTAGAGGTGGAGCCTGGGTATGGAGTGTGTTTACCATCAAGCTACACCCTCTCCCTCAGTTCTGAGAATCACCTTTAAATTTCCTTTGACTTGGAAAGAATCACAAATATAAAACCATCCACCTCTGTTTGTGCAGTTAATGCTGTGTCCAAAAATATCCATTGCCAAAAGATGGCACACTGCAGGGATCAACACACTTCTCTCTTTGAGTCAGGCCATAAACTTTTTCAGGCCTTGTGAGCCACACGGGGTCTCCCTTGAATGTTTGTTTTTTTTTTCACTTTTACAGCCTGTAAAAAAAAAAAGCAAAAGCCATTCATGACTTTTATAAAAGCCATTCATAGCTTATGGGCACTATACAAAATCAGACTACAGACCCCATCTAGCCTGCAGACCATAATTTGTGGGCTCTGGGTTTGTGGAAAGCGTTTGCCTCTGAGATAGTGTCTACTATCAGCTCTGTCCTCAGAGAAAGACATCGGGTGTGGCCTTCGTGCTTGCTTGGCCAGGAGACTATTAGCAATCATGAGGATAAACCTTGGGTACCTGCTAGTCCAAGAATGACAGACATGTGGAGAGCAAACTCCAGCTTGGCGCCTCAGCCAGCCCGTGGTGTTCTGCAGTATGAGTGTTGGACAACTTCAGAACAAAATGCCTCAGCCTGGGGTAGAGCTCGATGTCAGATTTCAAGTGTTGTATGCTTGAGGCTCTGGTTCTGATGCACACGGAAAAGGGAACAGGAAGAAAGGAGAGCGACAGCCTCTCGGAGGGGAGTATTTAATCTTTAATCGTTGCAGGTTTTTTTTGTTTCATTTTGTTTTGTTTTGAACTCGGGAAGCCACTTACAGAAAAACGTTTCTTTTTGCAATTTTGACATACATTTGAGTGAGCATTCGTGTGTGTCTGGGCGTGTGTGTGCTGTGCAGCAAGTGCAGCGCTCACAGAGCAATTAGTAGACACTTATCTTCTACCGTGTGTGTCTAGGAGATCTGCCTCAGGTTGCCAGGTTTACCTGCTGTGGGGACCCACAGGTGCGAGCCTGTTCCACCTTGACTCCAGTCAAGGTCAGAGAGTCTGAGCTGATTTTTGCTCTTTCAAAGCTGTTGACAACAGGTGCGGCTGCACCGCCTGACCTAGGGTGTGGTTTCTTGGTGTTTTGGACGTTAAGATGGTCCATAGAGATGGATCTGCTTCACCCTGACCAAAGGTCGGAGAATTCAAACCTATTCCTGCTTCTTCATTTTAAAACAAGAGGTTTGACCCAGGGAGTGGCTGACCTACAGGTTTAGGGTGTTTTCGTTTCATGTCCTGCCCAAAAGTGAAGAATGCTTAACTCAAGAAATAGTGGCTTGATGTCTCAAGCATTGAAACAAGTAACTGTTCTGGTTGTCCTTTGTGTCATGTTGAAGCAATCTTTTGCCTTCTTTCCCTCTTTCTTTATGGGGGTAGAAAAGCACATGAAAATTAAAAATGGGCTTTAAAGGTGTGGCATTAAAGGTATCCAGAACCACACCAGGCTTGCTGGTATTACTTTGGTTGCTAGTGGGTTTTCTTTTTGGGAACTATATAATTATTATACAAATCAGCCTATGTAAATAGTGAGGGCAGTGCTGTGAAACAGAAGAAAAACAGAATGAGGGCAGGAAGTGGCCAAAGGTCTAAGTTGGACCACAGATCAAAGAGAGTACCTCCTCTGCTCTTCAGTGTTGGTAGGTTACTTCCAGTTCCTCGACCACAGATCAAGGACAGTACCTCCTCTGCTCTTCAGTGTTGGTAGGTTACTTCCAGTTCCTCGACCACAGATCAAGGACAGTACCTCCTCTGCTCTTCAGTGTTGGTAGGTTACTTCCAGTTCCTCGACCACAGATCAAAGAGAGTACCTCCTCTGCTCTTCAGTGTTGGTAGGTTACTTCCAGTTCCTAGGACCTACAGCAAGAACAAAAGATGGAGGAAATGTTCAAGTAGTATTATGATTGGGAAGGAAATGTGCCCAAGGCTCATGTGTTTGAACATTACATCGATACTGTTTGGGGGGTTGTGGAACCTTTGTGAAGTTTGGAGAAGATGGATTGCTGGGCATGAGCCTTGAGGGGTAGCTTGGCTCCTATCCTCTCTCTTTCATTTTCTTTTTTTAATTAAAATATTTTTTCCATTAGGTGGTGATGGTGAACGCCTTTAGTCCCAGCATTCAGGAGGCATAGGCAGGTGGATGGATCTTTGTGAGTTTGAGGCCAACCTGGTCTACAAAGTGAGTTCCAGGATAGCTGTAATGGATTGTCCTGTCCCTTCAAGAGACAAGCCCTGCCTACTCCCTCCCCCATCCGCTGAGGCAGGCAAATCTTCCTTCCTGCTTGCAGCTGGAGTCTCTTCCTTTCTGTCTCTCTCTCAAAGAGGCAGCTTCTGTCTCTCCCTTTTCCCTTTACCCCCTCTATGTGTGTGTGTGTGTCTCTGCTCTTCTCTCTTTCTCCCTTTCCCTGCCATAACCCACTAAATAAATATCCAACCTTACTCTGCATGGTGTGCCTATCTGTCTATCTCTCCCATTGGGGCTGTGGCTCCCTGCCTGGGACTGGCTGCCCCTCATGGCCCACTGCTGCCACTTGGGGAACTGCACCATCCCTGCCTGGGGCTGGCTGCTCTCAGAACCTGCTGCCCACTGCCTGCTGCCATTTTGGGGACCTGTGGCGTGATCTCATAGCCTGCTGCCCGCTGCATCCACTCAGGGACCTGTAGCATTTTTACTTAAACCATAACAATGGTGCCATGACTCAGATTTTATTTAAACCATAACAATAGCCAGGTCTACATGTTGAAGGAGCTACAGGCTGTGTTCTGCAGCCCGGCTCCTGGCCACCGGCTAGCTTTAAACCTGAAATAACAACACACAAATTGTATTCTTTTAAACATTGCTTGGCCCATTATATCTCTCCTCTTCTCGGCTAATAATTATTATTATTAATTATTTCTAACAATATTTAATTATCTAATTAATATAATAATATTAATAATTATTTCTAATAATGTGTGTAGCACCCCAAGGTGCGCTTACCGGGAAGATTCTAGCCTATGTCCATCCTGGGTCGGAGCTTCATCACATCTGCCTGGGAGAGGGGAACATGGCATCTGAGCTCACTTCCTCTTCCTCCCAGCATTCTGTTCTGTTTACTCCACCCACCTATGTTTTAACCTATGAGGCCAAGCAGTTTCTTTATTAATTAACCAATGACCTTCCTCCATCATCTACACAGAAAAACCCCTTCTCAAAAACAAACAATAAGCAAAAATCCCACAAAAAGCAGAACAACACACACACCAAAAAAAAAAAAACACAACAAAAGAATTGTACGTGTATGAGTGTTTTTCCTGCATGTATCTGTGTCCACCAAATTGTGCCTGGTACCTTGAGGGGACAGAAAAGGGTGTCAGATCTCCTGGAACTGGAGTTACAGTTGGCTATGAGCTGCCATGTGGGTGCTGGGAATTCAACCCAGGTCCTCTGCAAGAGCAGTCAGTGCTCTTAACTGCTGAGCCATCTCTCCAGATCCCTTACTTTAAAAAATAATTAACTGATTACATGTACAGGTGTTTTGTCTGTCTATACGTCTGTGAACCACATGCATGCCTTTGCCCTTGGAGGCCAGAAAAGGGTGTAGGATTCCCTGAGACTGGAGTTATAGATGGTTGTGAGCTGGGAAATCAAACCTGGGTTCTCTGGAAGATCAGTCGGTGCTCTTAACTGCTGGGCTTTTTCTTTAGTTTCATCCTCTGCTTGCCTCCCTTCCTTCCTTCCTTCCTTCCTTCCTTCCTTCCTTCCTTCCTTCCTTCCTTCCTCCCTTCCTCCCTTCCTCCCTTTCTCCCTTTCCTTCTTTCCTTCCCTCCCTCCCTCCCCTCCCTCCTTTCTTTCTTGAGACAGGGTTTTTCTGTGTAACAACTCTAGCTGTGTTAATAAACATAAATGTCCATCAGATCCGTGGTAGATTTTTAAATGTCAGTGTAGATTTTGTTTGGGATGATTTGGGATATCTTTCCAATTCGTGCTCTTGCTAATGCCTGCTCTCCTTTTTCCAGGAGGCAGAATGTGGGGTTCAGGGCCTCAGCATTGTAAACTTAGCTAAGTGAGCCCAGAAGAGCAAATTCTTAACTGGTCCTTGGTACCACACACTCAGGCATTCTGGACAAAAGATGGTTGTTTCTGAGAGTAACTGGGGCCTTTTCATGCCCTGACACCCACCCCGAAGGTCTTCCGTTTCCAAACCAGTGTGAATCTGCTCAGCTTTGAAACTTTGAGGTGCACGAGGCTTGCTGTAATTCCACCCCACACCCTCCATACCCACGAGGCTGAGGTGAACATACAGGACCCACTGAAGCCTGAAACTCTAAGTCAAGTGAAACCAGATTGCTGGCCTTTGACCTGCAGCACCAGCTACTCGACTGAGTTCTCCATGTAGGACCCAGGCCTGGAGCAATAGTGCAAAGTTCAAATCTATGGCTACTCACAAGTGAATTTGGCAACCATTGGGTGGCCCCTGACCTCCCCAGCCCTTTAACCTGTGACCCCAGGCCACCCTTCCTGCCAATGAGATAGAATGTGTGTCCTTGAAACCAACGGGAGGGGAAACACTCCCAAAACATTTGTACCCAGTTCTGGGGAAAAGATAAACTTAAAAATACAATCTTTAGGGTGATTTTTTTTTTAAGTAATTGGGATAATTGTCTTCAGGCTGAGGTAAATAAACAGCAAATCTCTCTCTGAACCTCCTGTTCGGGGCTGTAGAGGGGCCTGCCTTTGTATATCCCTGGTGCTTTTATGACCCTCAGCTGGCCTCTCTGCCGCTGAACTGGGACCTGCACAAAGCCAGACTAATCACGGAGCAGTTTCGGAAATGAGGGTCTTGAATGGAATTTCCTCAACACGCCCTCCACAGGCTTCTGCTTGCTCACTGGCCTTCCCCTTGTGGAGTCTCAGGCCCAGCTCTGAGCAGGGATGGAGAACAAAGGGTTGTTTTTCTGAGTCTCCCGGGGGGCCTGCTGAGCCTGGCGTTGCACAAAAATCCAATGAAAGCAACTCTTATGCTTGCTTTCCAGCTCCAGGGCTGTCGGAGGAAAGTAAATCATGGGGCACACATTTACGGGGGACTTTACACTGTGTAAATCTGCGTGGGGGAATAAAAAGGTGTATATTGTGGATAGGAGTCTTGCCCTCAAAGAGCTTAATGTTTGGTTGGAATGTCAGGGCTGATCACAGCAGGGGTGGGAGCATCAAATCCTGGTTCCTGGCAGCCATCCCAGCCATCTCGTGACAAATCAAGTTAAAGGCTCGTTAGGTCCCCCTGCAATGCGGTCCACATGCAATACTGTCCCCTTGCAATGCTGTCCCCCTGCAATCTGTTCCATGTGCAATGCGGTCCACAAGCAACACATGTTCCCCTAGCCAAGATAAGGGGTGTCAGGAACCTTGGGGTCTTTCCTTCCTTCTGTGGTCATGTCAGGGCCTCTTGGTGAGGGACACATTTTCCCCCACCTTCTCTAGTCTGAGCTGACCAAAGAGCAAAGAACCAGAAGATGGTGGGAATGGTCCTTCCCTAGATCTTAGCCTTGCCTTCGAGACGGTGGCGATTTATGCTTTTCATATTTATTGATTTTGAAACAGAGTCTCACTATGTAGCCCTACCTGGCCCAAGAACTAGGGACCCATGTACTAGGAACTCCTTACATAGACCAGGCTAGCCTTGGAGTCAAGGAGATCCACCTGCCTCTGTCTCCAAGTATGAGTACTGGGATTAAAGGTGTGAGCTAACATTATCATGTTTTGTTATTGATAGTTAGACTGTGGGTGCCATGACCATCGTGGCACCGAGTGACCAGCTCTCTGAGAGCTGTCCGACTGAGTCCTCCAGTTTCCCTTGGTCCACTTCAGTTTGCACTGGAGGGACCAGGGCTGAGCCAGCTATCCTCTTTGAGCCGGGCCCCAGTTGCAGAATTATAAACAGATAAATGATAGTTGCTTCATTCACGCTCTGTGTTCACAACAGCGCGATAAAGAACTTATTGTTAGCCTTGCTTCCATTCTGCAGATGAGGGGCTGGCCTTGGAGAGGTCACATAAATTACCCCAGGTCACACAGGTAGTAAGTGGAGAACTCACAAGGACACAGGCTGTGCCCTGGGATTGGCACATACCCCAGTTTGGCAGGAGTTAGAGACATTAATGAGGAAGTCTGAGGACATAAAACAGGAAGATGGATGGGTTGGGATCAGATTAAGAAGGGACCCACATAGTAGGATAAAAGGCTAGAACTTCATTTAATAATAACCTCCTCCAAGTACCAAATTATGGCTTCTGAGGAAAGGAGATGGCACAGAAAAAACCCAAGTGGGGTTGAGCAGAGGATCGTTTGAAGGGACGAGAGGCTGCATGCAGATGGTCCAGCCAAGGCAGAGCTGGTAAGGGGTAAGGGGGTGGGGTCATCGGCCCTGCCCCAAGTGGCAGCAGTGGGAAGCAGATGAGACAGTCGATGAGCCTGGAAAACCCAAGGGGAGGATCTCATAGCCAGCGATTCAAAAGCCTTTGAATCTGGGTGTCCCAGAGGAGAATGGGCCAGCCCTCTGAGGAAACGGAACCCCGGCAGGGAGAACCAGTCTGAGCAACATTGCATACTCAGAAGATTCTTCCAGAATGGGGAGCAGAAGCCAGCATAACGAGCCTGGTTGTTGCTAAGTGGGGACTGAAAAGCTGATAAGGAAGCTGTGTGAGCCATGGTTCAGCCTGCTTGGTGCAGGCAGCTTCTAATCCCCAGCGCTCTCTCTTACATAGACGCATGTTCATCCGCGGTGTCGGAGACAGGCCCCTGAGCCTGACCAGCACCCAGCCCTAGGTGAAAAGTGCTTTGATGCAGGTCTTTCTCACTCACAGACTTCACAGAAAATGAACCAGAAGATCTGGGAAACCCCGGTTCCTGGAGGGAAGCCGGTTTCATCCAGTTCCAGCCTCTGGAAGCAATCAGAGCCTTCACGGCCTCACTGTCTGGCTTTGGCAACCCTTGCTGTGGTAGGGGGCGAAGCTGCTGCTCTCCTTTTGAGGGGTTTTGTGGTCTCCATTTTTTCTCGAGGAGAGGGAAGTGGACGAGGCAAGGGGAAAAGGCGTGGGCCTATGGCCTCCTACTTCCTCTGGGTCAATGGGAGCTCAGCTTCCTCTGAAACTGGGAGATTAGGGCAATTTAATCCCTAGGCTATTTCTGTGGAGAAGGGGGCTGGGCTGTTGGCTGCGGGTTGTCGGTTCCCTCAGCAACAGGGCCTGGCCTGGCTCCATTGTGAGGAGGCCCCACTGGGAAAAGTAGTAGGGAAGGAAGGCAGGAGATGGCTTTTCCAGGGTCTTCCCTTCTCAGAAGTGGTGGTAGCTATTAACACGGGGGGAGGGGGGCTCTGGGACCTCACCCCTCCTCTGTTTGAGAGTGCCAGGTGCCAGGAGCGGCCTGTGGGCAGTGAGCTCATTGTTTACATGTGGACCCCCGTCTTGGGGGAGGTGCGGTAAGAGGAGGAGGGCCGACTTTTCCCATGGTGAATCCCTGGCTGGGAGACCAGCATTCTCACAGCCCAGCTTGGCCCTTGAAAGAAGGCTGGCTCATGCCATTTTCTGATCTGTCTAGGCCACAGACAGCCTTAGTGTTTCCGCTCGCAGAGTTTAGTGCTTCTGTCGCCGCGGTCACCTTACAGCTGGGACTCTCAGGCCTTTATCTGATCCCGCTTTCTATCCTACCCCAGTGTGATCTGCTCTCCCTTGTCTCTCCCATCTCTCCTACTTCATGTCCATCACCCCTCCCCGCCCCCATTCGTGTCCTCCACGCTGACAGGCAGTCCTCCTTCCTATTTATTTTCTTTATTTTCATCTATTGCAAAAACAAACAAATCTCCCATGGTTTGCCAGCCCCTGCAAAGGTGTCAGAACTTTCATTATCCTACTAGCATCATTTGAGAGAGAGAGAGAGAGAGAGACTGAATCATGAAGAGTCACAGTAAAAGGAAGCTGTCTCCAGAGCCTCAACCATCTCTACTGCATCTTGATAGGGAGCTATAGATGCTTTGCTACCGAGTCCCTGAAGGTCTGCTCAGGGGGGAAAAGCCTACTATGTCAATGTGCAGGAGCATTGCTGTGGGCAGCTTTGCAGGGTGCAGCTTTAAATGCCTGTTAAGCGGGTGGCATGAGGGTTGTGGGGATAAGGGATGGTTGCAGCTCCGGCTATGGCTTGGGGTTCTGTCCCATTGTGGGTTCTCAGGAGGGACTGGACTCGAGTTGTAAGACACTGGGGAAGAATCACTTTACACAAAGACAAAGAAGGTGGGCTCTCCCTCTTGGTTTGTCTTAAGACCCAGGGAAGGTTGGTTCTAGCAAGTGCCCTCTAGACCCATGTGGAATCTCAACTGTGTCTAACAGGCTTTCTGGTCCTTTGCCCCGCCTAGAGCCTTCTTTCCAAATGTATGTGCTGAGTGGGGGTATAGCCCAGTGGTAGAGTGTGTGCCTAGCTGCCTAGCATGCACAAGGCCTACTGTTGGATCCCAGCATTCACACACACCACAAGGGCATGCGTACACGTGCGCACGCACGCGCGCACACACACACACACACACACACACACACGAGAGAGAGAGAGAGAGAGAGAGAGAGAGAGAGAGAGAGAGAGAGAGAGAGAGAGAGAGAGAGAGGAGAGAGAGATACTGGAAGTTGCCAGAACAGTGGCTGTCCTAGAAAACAATAAAGCACCGAACAGCAAGGGCCAGGGAGGAGAGAAATTGAGAACCGTGTTCCTTCCCCAGGAATCCTGGGAAACACCCCAGACTTGGTGTTGGTTTCTTGGCCTCCCTGCTAATTCCTGGCTAGGAACGGAGCAGGGGAACAATAGCTGAAGGAGAGTGAGAGGGTGAGGGGTGCAAAATAAAGAAAAGTCTGATTGCCCCACTGAGAGGTGGGGGGGCAGGAGGGAGGGACACCGCAGGCTCCAATGCATGTGTGCACATGTTATACTAATGCTACGTAGCACACGTGGCAGATGTAGCTCACACACCTCACACATATACCATATGCTATGCTGTATACATGGTGCATGCACACACTACACAGAATGTACACATATAATATACAGATACACCCATCATACATACCACATACACCACACACACCACATATACCCACATTGCCCGTATACCATTGTAATATTCTTTACAGGACATGCCATTCACACAGCAGGATACACACACCAGTCTCACACCCTCTGCTGTTTGTAGAGACTAACATCGCCACCTGCTGGTGATTTCCATGCAATAGCACCCGAACCCTGTTGAAGAAATGATAACAAATACTATTGGGTACTTACACCGACTTCCCACAATAGGAAATCTCTCTGGTGCTTCTCGATGTTTTCTCAGGAGAAAGATTCAAACCATAAACACTGTTCTGAGAAGGGGTTCACAGGACCACACAGGCACTGGGTGAAAGGTTCGGAGCACAAACTGTGTTCAAGTCTCAGCTCACAGGGCACTGTGTTCCTAGGACAAGAAAGTTCAGGACACAATGCCAGCCACTGTCTGATACTTCAGGTTAGGTGTGTCCCTCCCCACCCCTGCCCCTTTCTTTTCTTTCCCTTTAACAAAAGCAGTTTGGGGCCTGGAGAGATGGCTCAGAAGTTAAGAGCACTGGCTGCTCTTCCAGAGGTCCTGAGTTCAATTCCCAGCACCCACATGGTGGCTCCTCACAACCATCTGTAATGAGATGTAGTGCCCTCTCCTGGCCTGCAGGCATACATGCAGACAGAATGCTATCCATAATAAATAAATGCATTAAAAAAAAACAGTTTGAATTTTTTTTTTTATTTGTGTGGGCTGGTGGTGGTGCATGCCTTTAATCCTAGCACTCAGAGGCAGAGGAGGGTAGATCTCTGAGTTCAAGGCCAGTCTGGTCTACAGAGCAAGTTTTGGGACAGCTGGGGCTACATAGAGAGACCCTGTCTCAAAAAACAAAGAAACATATTTTTATTTGTCTGTGTGTTTGTGATGTGTGGGTGTGGGTGTGCTTTGCACAACAAGCGTGTATGGGGCTAGAGAACAACTTTGTAGCCAGTTCTCTTCTTCCACCTTCAGGTAGGTTCTGGGGATTGAACTTGTGTTGCCAGGCTTGTGCAGCCAGTGCCTTTACCTGTCAAGCTATCTTGCCACTCCCTTCTTGTTTATGGTTTTATTATTATTATTGGCATGGTCTTGCTATATAATCCTGCCTGGCCTGGAACCTAGTATGTAGGGCAGGCTGGCTCCAAATGCACAGCGATCCTCCTTCCTCTGCTCCCCCAGTTCTCGGATAACAGCAATGTGCCATTGTGCACAGCTGACACCGGACGTTCTTAGGCATAAACTAGCAGAAGAACCGAGAACCCTGCAGTATTCAATACCAGCTTCTGTTGCTCTGACCCAAGCTTAGCATCCTCAGTAATGAGTCCTCTCACCTTGCAGGAATGAAAAGAGGGGCCGCTTCCTGCTCTGTTGGTTGTTTCTCCAGGGCCAGGAGCAGTTTATGGTACCTTGCCCCTGGGTGGCTTCATCTTTCTGGTAGATTCAAATGTAGAGGTTCTGCTTTGCTACACAATAGGCAACCGAGGCAGCCAACCAGAAGGTAGCCTGCATCATCTCCCAATATCACCATAGCAACAATTTTCTGGATAGCTCATAAGTATCATGAAGGACCCCACACATGGCCTGGGTCATTCTAAGTGTAATAGGTGGGGACATGTTGTCAGTAAAGGAAGCACCAGAAAGTACTCACTGAGGTGGGATCAGGAGGAAAAGAGTTTAAACCCGGAGACTCTGAAATCAGACCGCCACGTGCTGAGCACCCGGGGGCGATTCTCCTGAGTTCTAGCTTCTCATGGTTAAAGTTTCTTTCTTGTTTTTTGTTTGTTTTTAAAATATGTATGCAGTGTACCATCTGCATGTTTTACCTGCACACGAGAAGAAGGCATCAAATCTCATTACAGATGGTTGTGAGTCACCATGTGGTTGCTGGGAATTGAACTCAAGACCTCTAGAAGAGCAATCAATGCTCTTAACCTCTGAGCCGTCTCTCCAGCCTTAAAAGGGGTTTTAACGTCTTGTTTTACTGCTCCTGCTGGTGCTTTTCCACCTCATCTACCATTTCCTCGGCCTGCCCCTGGCCTGGTCTCCTCTGGGGACCTCTGGAGGTCAGAGGACATCGTTACCCTAGTGGTCAAGAGTGTCTTTGTAGATGTCCAGCGTTGTGCTATGGACTCTTCAGTCTTGATGATCTCTGGGACTGTGCTCAATTTTGCTCCCATTTAGATGGCTCCTGTACCGTCAAGTGATAGGTATTTTTGTATCCCCGATAGTAGGTTTCTCTGCGATGCAGTAAGCCAAATCAAGCCGAATTAAAAAGTAAAGGACCAGGGTTAATCTGAGCAAAGCACTCACAGGTGACTCTCAGGAAAGGGAGCAGGAGATAAATCACATTGCAGGGCTAGGGACTGGAGCTTAAATGCCCTGTGGGTGTGGCCTTGAGCTTCAGGGGAGGAGCCTGGGCTTTTGGGGGTCTTTCTGAGAGGGGTGGGGTTTGGAACGGGATGGGGGGGGAAATGGGGCCCAAGTGAAGCTTCCAACTGAACACCAAGAATGGCTTTAGATCTCTCCCCAGTGGAAGACCTATCCTCCCCGTGACTACTTGTTGGAGCGGTTGTTAGTGAGGTGGAATAAGGAAGAGGGGTATGTTGTTGAAGAATAGGCAGAATGGTTGTCAAGTAGCAGAGGCCTGAATGCAAGGCCCAGCACGTGTCTGAAGCCTTGATGGACAAGTCTGAAGGACCCATGAACTCTTCGCGTCTGGGTGACACTAGACTCAGGGACAGGTCACAAATATGCCAGGAGTTGTCTCCCAAAAGTCTTTCTCCAGCCAGCTCTTTGGGGGACCAGACAGGATCAGAGGCAGATCCATGATGGAAGACCAATACTCCCTGTCAGCTGCTGCTGACAAAGGGTTAGAAGGCTCAGAGAGAAGTTTGAGAGTTCCTTAAAGATGCTGTCAAGGCTATTCGTGTGTTCTGTAGTTCCAGTCAAAGGGAGCAAGAGAATTATCTGCGATTAAAAAGAAACAAGATAAATCCCAGCACCTGGGAGGCAGAGGTATGTGGATCACTGAGTTTGAGGCCAGCCTGCTCTACAGAGTGAGTTCCAGAACAGCCAGAGCAACACAGAGAAACCCTGTCTCGAAAAACAAAACAACAAACAAGCAAACAAACGAAATAAAGAAATAAAAAGAGACAAGGACCACTGACGCGTAGCTGCGGCTTTACTGTGTCAGTAGGTACTGGGGAGCTGGGGCTGACAACCAGCTACGTTTTATAATAAGAGATCAGCGTTACTGAGGTGACTCTTCCGGGAAATATTAGCATCAGCACATGCTACCAGTCGATCCGATCTTGGTGATGTCTAAGAGTCTCCCACATGGTTCTGGTTTGGGTGGCAAAAAAAACCTTCCAGAAATGTCACGACTGTGGATGACCACCAAGAGCAGCAGCTGTGGGGGAACCAGCCCGAGTGTGTGAGATGAGCTGTGTTTTCTGTGGAGGGCAGAGCCTGAGAAGTGGAGTCCCCAGGTCCCGGGGAGCCCAGAAGATCACCAGTGGGGCCCAGACATTGGGCAGTGACCCGTTTCTGCTTATGATTGTGCCCTGGTTCCTTCCTCTCGGGGATTAGAATTCTAATTGTGAGCGGATTTGTGCAAATGAAAAGAATTTCTGAATTGAAAGGTGTGTGGGTCTGAGAATGAGCAGATAGATCTTGGGTCCAGAGCTTACATTAATATATCAGTCAATGGGCTGGAGCCCACCTGCCTTCTTCCTGCATCTCAGACTCAGGCTCTGAGAGACTCTTCACTAGATCACTCAAGGTTAGAGCAGAGCAGGGTCCATCACCAATGGAGGAGACAAAACACGGGTAAGGTAGGGAGGGAGCCATGGGTGAGGTGGGGAGGTGTTGAAATAGGAGCGGCGAGGCTGCGTCCCCGGCACCCGGCCGCCCACATGGCTAGCTCTAGCTTATGCCCCGAAATAATTACACAGAAACTGTATTCTTTTAAACACCACTTGGCCCATTATATCTAGCCTTTTCTCGGCTAACTCTCACACCTGGACTAGCCCATTTCTAATAATGTATGTAGCCCACAAGCTGGCTTACCAGGAATGATCTTAATCTGCATCTGTTTGGAGTGGGAGAACCATGGCGACTCACTGACTCAGCTTCTTTCTCCCAGCATTCTGTTCTGTTTACTCCTCCCACCTATGTTTTAACCTATGAGGGCCAAGCAGTTTCTTTATTGCTTAACCAATGAAATCAACAGATTGATATATGACACTCCCACATCAGGGAGGGAGCCAGGGTAAGGTAGGGAGGGAGCCATGGGTGAGGTGGGGAGGGAGCCATGGGTGAGGTGGGGAGGGAGCCTGTAGGGTTAAGACAGCCCCTTTAGGGGGCGGGGTTTGCCTCGGGCGAATGCTACTGATAAATGGGCACACGGGGGAGGCGGCTCTGCCTTTTCCTTCCTACCGCCTGTACTACGCTGGAACTTCGGTTCTGTAAGTTTATCATTAAAGTGGTAAATATTCTTTAATATCTGCATTGCATTTATTTACGCCGATACAGGAGCCATGGGTGAGGTGGGGAGGGAGCCAGGGTAAGGTAGGGAGGGAGCCATGGGTGGGGTGGGGAGGGAGCCATGGGTGAGGTGGGGAGGGAGCCAGGGTAAGGTGGGGAGGGAGCCATGGGTGAGGTGGGGAGGGAGCCAGGGTGTAGCGAGTTGCGTGGTGTCACACCTGATGGAGATGTATAATCAACTCCTGAGATGACTGAGGCCTGACCTATGCTATGATCACGCAATGATTATCAGCTGCCTGCATATGCGTGAGCCTATGGGCAGTGCCCACCTGGCAGTTTGGGGTTGGCAGCCCATGCCTACTTAAGGGCTGGGAGAGGTTTGCCCGAAGAAAGAGAGAGAGAGAGAGAGAGAGAGAGAGAGAGAGAGAGAGAGAGGTCAGAGAGAGAGAGAAAGAGAAGGAGAAGGAGATGAATTGCTGTGAATAAAGTCCTGGAATAAACTGCAGTGAGAAGAGCTCCGGTGGTCGCGTCATCCTTGCGGGTCGAGGATGGCCGTGACACCAGGGTAAGGTAGGGAGGGAGCCATGGGTAAGGTAGGGAGGGAGCCATGGGTGAGGTAGGGAGGGAGCCATGGGTGAGATGGGGAGGGAGCCAGGGTAAGGTAGGGAGGGAGCCATGGGTAAGGTAGGGAGGGAGCCATGGGTAAGGTAGGGAGGGAGCCATGGGTGAGGTAGGGAGGGAGCCATGGGTAAGGTAGGGAGGGAGCCATGGGTAAGGTAGGGAGGGAGCCATGGGTGAGGTAGGGAGGGAGCCATGGGTGAGGTAGGGAGGGAGCCATGGGTGAGGTAGGGAGGGAGCCATGGGTGAGGTAGGGAGGGAGCCATGGGTGAGGTAGGGAGGGAGCCATGGGTGAGGTAGGGAGGGAGCCATGGGTGAGGTAGGAGGGAGCCATGGGTAAGGTAGGGAGGGAGCCATGGGTGAGGTAGGGAGGGAGCCATGGGTGAGGTAGGGAGGGAGCCATGGGTGAGGTAGGGAGGGAGCCATGGGTGAGGTAGGAGGGAGCCATGGGTAATGTGCAGAAATCCGATACTCTTCCTAGGACAGATCGACAGGGCTAGCTGCTCCCTGATGCAGACTGAACATCCCGATCCCGTGGACTAGGGAATGAAGGGATGGAAAGAGCAACCAACGCTGGTTTGAGACAGATGGAACAAACTATTTCCAAGAAAGTCAGTGCTCCATCACCTTTCAAACACTGGGCAGAATTAGATCCTTGGACTCTCAAACAAAAAATCTTGGCATTCCTTGGTCAGGAGGCATGGACAGCACCCCCATTACAACCCTGCATATGGAAAGACCCTATGCGGCCTCTTCCTCACTCCCAGCAACACTCAGCCAGATAGTGCTGGGGTTCCCAGTTTTATTAATAAAAGAAAAGAAGAGCTGGGAGCTAGAGGAGGAGGGTATCAGACTTCGGGAGAAAAATCAACAGGGCAGGTAAGCTGTAAAATCTTGGCAGCAGCTATGAGATGGAAGAGGGAGGAAAGGAAGAGAGAACGCCGTGCCTTTTGAGTTAGGGTCTGAGAAAGGGCATGGTTTGCAATGCAGGTCAGAAAACCTCTGGACGGCAGAATGAGCCAGAGGCTTTGGGGGAAAGCAAGAGAGCCCAGAGCATCAGGGAAAGAGTGCTTAGGCTTTGCCCAGGACCCCATGGGAAAAGACAGGAAGTAGGAAGAGTCATTCTTTTTGCAAATCAAAATGAAAGTTTAGCAGGGAGGTCTGAAGGGGGCTACTGGAAGGAGGAGCCTGGGGGAGACTAAGTCCACTATCTAATTAAAGGGGTAACCACTCCCATTGCCTTAGCAAGTCTACTGACCAATCAGATCTCCTGTGGGCTGGCCTGGCGAGGTGATTGGCAGGCACAGCTGGGCTAACTCTTAAGGGAGGGGGCAATGGGTACAAAGCTCTTATCTTGGAGCAGGTCAGCAAGTTATCTCCACCCAGGGTTAGAGGTGGCTCATTCTTTTGACCAGAAGGTCTAAGGAGAGGCAGTGGTGGCGTTTTCCATTCTGGTGTTACCAGGGAAATGTGAGGTGAGGGAGGCTCAATGCCCCAGCAAGGCTACTCACTGTCTACCTAATGACCCCGCCCAAGAGCTGAGGTCCAAAAATCTTTTAGGAGATGACTGAAATTGGGGGAAAATAGAATCTGTTTTCACCAGGAAAATCCAGAGATCTAATTCCAAAGCTGTTAACCACAGGGACTGGATTGGCGGCGGCACCATCCGGGCAGAGGAACTCACTTAAGGGAAGAGGGATTAGGAGAAACCCTGCCCCATCCAGAACTTCCCTCTTGCCTTTGTGCCTTGGCCTGGGACAGATCAAAGGACATTTCTTGCTCCTGGACAAGACAAAACTATAGCTGTTCATTAGAGTTCCTGCTCCTAAAAATGTGTGGTTAGTTTCTACCTCCTGTTCTTTCCTGGCCTCTAGGGGTAAATTAGACATGCTAATTTACCTGTGTGTGTGCATGTTTATGTATGTATGCATGTGTGTGCATGTATGTGCATATGTGTAATGTGTGTGCATGTTTGTGTGTGTGTATTGTGTGTGTGTGTGTCCAGTATGCAGAGATTAGGGAGGCTACTCATATAGCTCATAGCTGATGATTCCACAGGGTGCCTATTTCACAGGAGGGTCTGATTTCCGCAAACCGGGAGTGTGGGGGTCGGAAAACCACAGTCTAAAGCGGTGGTTCCCAGCCTTCGTCAGCCTAAAGCAGTGGCTCCCAGCCTTCCACTGAGACCCATTCCTCATGTTGTGGTGACTCCCAAACCACAAAATTATTTCACTGCTACTTCATAACTGTAATTTTGCTACTGTTATGAATCATAATGTAAATAAATATCCGATAGGCAGGATATCTGATATGTGACCGTCCCCCAAAGGGGCTGAGATCCACAGGTTGAGGACAGCTCATCTAGAAGAATGAAAATGAATATTTAAGTTGATCCAATGTAAGGTTCAAAAAGAAAAATCCCATGAGAACAAGATTCCCCAAAGCCAGAATTGTTGACACATGGTTTTTCATGGATAAGGCCAGAAAGATTTCTTACTGGGTGCATCCCAGAATGAGATTATTCTCCACGCGGGAGACTGGCTACTTCCTGTTAAGGTGGTGAGGGAAGCAGAGGTAGGGCAGGGCTGACTGACCCATGGTTCCCTCGCTGATGTGGGACTTGCTTTCAAAGCAGGTGAGCTCTGCCGTGGAAACAACCAACAATACCCTGAAAGCCGGAACAATCCTTGAAGGCCCAGATGAGAGCACAGGCCGTCCCCACGGACCCCCGAGTACCGGCCGCCCCTGAAGACACTTCTGTCTACTTTGACACCGCCCACTTGTACAGACCAATGAAGACAGCCGTCTATTGCAGAAACACTAAACAGCTAACAAAAGGAAAAGGGAACGCACAGCCTAAAAGCCTCTCTCCGCTGAAAAGCCCAGGGCTAAGTGCAGCCCGGTGTGGGCGAGCAGATGTCGGGGTCGCTAATTAGATGGGTGCTGGCTCCCTGCTCGCATCCCCTCCCCTCCAACAATGCGGTGGTGACAGTTTGCTGAGAAAGGTCAGAGACGGGTCTAAAGGACAGGGGGAGGTTAATTAAAGCTGCGTGCAGCTGCCTGGTGAATCAGACATATCACTATTTAAAGTTCTTTTTCTTTTCTGTCTTTTAAATATATTTCTATTTTTAACTAGCTTGAAATATAGAAACTCAGTTACATAAACACACACACACATACACACACACACACACACACACACACACACACACACACACAACCCCCACCTATCTTATTTGGTATTTATTTGTGCAAGACTGGGCCTGTATTGTACAGAAGGGGAAATTCTTGTCTTTCCCCTTCTTGATTTTCTTGTAATCGTTAAATTCCAGCCTTTCATGGACTAGAAAGCAAGTTCAAGGCTAGCATGGGCAACTTGGACTCTCTTTCAAAATGAAAAATCAAAACTGACTGGAGGGTCTGGAGACGGCTAAGGGCATATACTGCTTTTTCCAGAGGACCCCAGATTGGTTCAGCACCCCTATCGGGAAGTTCATGACTGCTTCTAACTGTAGCTCCAGGGAATCCAATGCCTCTAGCCTCTGCGGGCACCTGAATTTATGTGCGCGTGCGCACACACACACAATTAAAAATGATAAAAATAAATCTTTAAAAACATCTGCTAGAGGATGTGAAGGGCTGGTCCTGCAGACTCAGAGCTGCAGGGTCTCCACGACACAGAGCAACAGCAGGAATCCAAGAGGAGCCCCAGTGAGGGCCCAGAAGTCAGAGGCCTCGAACCCAACCAATGACTCATTTTCAGTGGACACTTGCAAGGTTTATGGGCTAAGGAGTATACTGTGACTCACCGTGTCACAATACAGCTTCCATGATGAGATTTTCTTTTCTTTTAAATTTTATTTTATTTTGTGAGGGAGGTTGCAAGGGCGGAGGGCAGGTATGAAGGGATGGGGAAAAGAATGGGATCGGGATGCATGATGTGAAATTCACAAAGGATCACTAAAAAGTTTATATGTGTTTGTTCGTGTGTGTGTGTGTGTGTGTTCAAAAAGACCTGGGGATGAAGTTCAGTGACTGGGCACTTACCATCATCTGTGAGGCCTGGGTTCAATCTCTATAACTACCCGAAACTAACCAACTAACCAACCAAACTAACAAACAAAAACTCAAACACACACATACAGCAGGCAAAGCAGAGTATAAGAATAGAAAACCATGCCTTAAGCCAGGTGTGGTGGCACAGGCCTTTTATCCCAGCACTCAGGAGGCAGAGGCAGGCGGATCTCTGTGAGTTCAAGGTCAGCCTGATCTACAGAGTGAGTTCCAGGACACCAAAGCTACACAGAGAAACCCCTGTTTCAAAAAACAAAAAAAGAAAATCATGCCTTATTTCTGGCTCTATCTTTTTCTCTCAAGAGAATACCACTGTTTCCAAGGATTGCCTCCACAAGACAGAGTTTCAGTCCAAGCCACAGTCCCTTAAAGAGCTGGTGAGGAAAGTTAGTACGGAGAGGGAGGGACAGGCAGAAGGTCCCCTCGGCCAGCAGCGGCACACCCCAAGATGGGCTGTGATACTAAAATACCCTTGATTTTTTCAGGGGCTTTGTCGAAATAGGTACGTGAAGGAAGAAGTGGGGGGATCACCGGAAGGTGGGTGACAGGAGGGAGACCCCAGGTTGTTGCATCAGAACCCAGCCTCTACCATGTATGTCCCTTGTGACACGAGTGAAACCTGCGTGACCTCAGGGCCAGTCTTCCACTCTGGGACCTGGGATTAGGACAAGCATTCGCAAGGAGCAGGCCTGGGTGACTCAAACACTTGGCCCCGGGCCAGGCCTCTAGGATGCCCTCTCTGTTCATAGCCACTGTTAGCAGTTCAGTTTCTGGCTCGTAGGGACCACATAGCGGATGCATTCTGTTGCTTAAAAACTCTGGTCCGGGGCCAGGGAGCTGGCTTGGTTAAAAACAGCTGTGATAGTCTGACAATTTGATTTCCACCCCCTGCTCCACCCCCTCAGGTTCATTTTTATTTATTGAAAATGTTGACGAAAGAGGTTTGTTTAGTCCAAAAGATGAAAGTGCACATTGTCATCAAACTTCTCGAATTCTTCCTTCTTTTCTTCCTTGTCTCAGGTAAGGTAGGAGTGGTGGCGAGGACAGGACAGCTTGTGGGTGTGGCTTCAGCTGCTGGGGCATGCCCACCAATCCTTGTTTTGCAGGTGAGGCTCCTCGCGTTGACTTCCGCCAGGGCCTTTGTAAACAAGCCAGCCTAGAAAAGTTCTGGTCAACATTGACAGTAGCTGTGTTAGGCAGGGCTTTGATCTTATCCTCCCAGATCATCAACCATCCTTCACTAGCAGGCAGGCAGGATGTAGCTGCAGGCGAGCTGAGCTCCCAGACAGAGGCCCTGGTGCAACTGCCAGCACTGGTAGTTGCTAATCACCAGGTGGAGAAAGCACTCCACCCCAGCATGGCCTAGGCTCCCTCAGAAAGACCAGGATCGAGCACATTGGTAGCAACTGAGGAAAGGTGTGGTGATATTTCATTTGTATTTTAATAAATAAACTTGCCTGAAGATCAGATCGCAAAACAGTCACACTAGTCAGTCACACAGGCCAGGCAGTGGTGGCGCACACCTTTAATCCCAGTGGTCACACTAGATAGCCCTAGAGGCCGGGTGCTGGTGGCACACACCTTCAATCCCAGCGGTCACACTAGATAGCCCTAGAGGCCGGGTGCTGGTGGTGCACACCTTTAATCCCGGCACTAGAGAGGACTATAAAGCAGGGTGAGACAGGAACTCGCTCTCTTTCAGTCTGAAGATTTCATAGAGGCAAGAGCTCTCTAGTGGCTCGGCTGCTTTGCTTTTCTGATCTTCTAGTTGAACCCCAGTATCTGTCTCTGGGTTTTTATTATTCGTGCTACAGAAAGGGGACCTCCACCCTTGGAACGCCTTCAGAAAAGGGAAATGCTAGAAGCGCGTCCATGAAATAATTTTCTGGTTCCACACATGTGGGAAAAGGAGAGAGAGAGAGAGAGAGAGAGAGTAAATTCAGGAATTAACTGTGATGGAAAGCAGAGGCTGTGGGGGGAAGATGCTGATTGAGGCCAGATTGGGATGTGTGGAGAGAAGGCCTTTAATGAGAGAGCCGAAAATGGGGGCCAGTCCACCCTTAGGGCATCTTCTCAAGCTGTTGGCTGCAGCATCCTGTAACCTGACACCAAAGGGCTGTAGCCTGGTGTCCTGAGGGCCTCCGAGTTACCTTTATTTGCGTGACCCTGGTCCCCTGGGCCCAGGTTTCTGTAGCAGGCTTTGTACAACCTGAAATTATGGGCATGGCCATGTGGGCGCAAAAAAACTTGACTCTCATCTTAAAGGGAATAAAAGAGACAGTCTTTCTGAAGCCATCTTGAGAAACATGGCCCAGGAATACAAACTTAGGTAACCCCCAATTCCATGTTCCAACCTGGTAGCAGTTTCCTGAAGCTTTACCGGTTTAAGGAAAAAAGAGAGTCATAATTCAAGGCAAGTTTAAAATGCAATGGTGGATATATCAGAGAGGCTGGTACAGCAGGGGGGGGGGGGGGGCGCTTTCCTATGGGCCCAGATGCTAGCTGATGGCATCCTTAGCTTTCGGGTTGATAGTGGTCTGTTAAGTTAATAGATTCCAAAAGGCTTTCTTTTTCTTTCTTTCTTTCTTTCTTTCTTTCTTTCTTTCTTTCTTTCTTTCTTCCTTCCTTCCTTCCTTCCTTCCTTCCTTCCTCCCTCCCTCCCTCCCTCTCTCTCTCTCTCTCTCTTTCTTCCTTCCTTTCTTTCTTTTTTTCATCCTTCATTCCTTCCTCCTTTTTTTTTCTTTCCAGGACAAGGTTTCTCTTTGTAACAACCCTGGGTTTCCTGGAACATGCTTTGTAGACCAGGCTGGTTTACCTCTGCCTGCCTCCCGAGTGCCGGGATTAAAGACTTGCGCCACCATGCCTGGCTCCCAAAGATTTTTATCTATGAGTTGCAAGATAGTAGTTCAGACAGAGAGGTGGGCAAGGAGCCGCTGCTCCAGAGGGCTAGACCTAGTTTAAGATAAGGTAATTAGTCTTTAGACCTGCGCCATTCCAATCTCTCCACAGTACTGGAATTCCAATCAATCGGCAGGTCTCACACTGTCTTTTTAGGAGTTTACCTTCACAGCAGCTTGTACTGAATCCCCAGAACTCTACACTGGCCAATCAGAACTGTCCTTCACCTGGTGTAAATTACAGGCTTGGAAACTGCACGCCCCGCCCCCTATCGCTCATCCTTTGTGCACTACAGACAGCATAGCTCCCAATGGCTTCGGCTTCTTGCTATACTCAGCAAACCATTTTCCCTGCTGTGGTCTAAAGAGAGATTCATTCACTGTGTGCAGAGCCCTTTCCCCCTACCCTAGTGCTGGATACCAGTCCACTACCGAGCTCCAAGCTGGCCTAAGCTATACACTATATATACAGTGTAACGGTCTTAACAACAAAACAAACCAAAAACCAGGAATAATTACAACTTCCCATTCACCTTCTACACTGGCAACGTTTTTCTTTCTTCCTTTTCCCCTTTTCTCATTTGTTTTATTTTGTGCTATTGAGACAGAATCTCACTCCGGAGCCTTGGCTGGCCCGCAGCTCTGTACATAGACCAGGCTGGCCTCAAGCTCACGGAGAGCCACCTGCCTCTGCTTCCCGAGTGCTGGGATGAAAACGTGCACCACTATGCCGGGCTTGTACAGGGTTCCCCCACCCCAGGATTATTTTTGAGGGCTCCTAGCTGAGCACAGGTCTTGGTGTGGGCCATGCGTGGGGAAGACAGAGGGAAGGTATGACTGAGATATGGGGTAAGGCGTGTCTAAAAGTTCAGAGGTGCACAGTGACCCGCAGAACCTTGCACCTTGGGATTACTTCCGTTTTTTATTTCTCAGCAATGTCACTCTCTAGGTCTGTGCCTTAAAGCCTGCTGCACTTCTGTTCCTCATCCACAGGGATGCGTGCGTGTGTGATTGTGTATGCATGAGTGTGTGTGTTTGTGTATGTGTGTGCGCGCACATGTGTGTAAAGGCCAGAAGTAGACACTCGGTGTCTATCTCAAGCGTGCACCACCTTATCATTTGTGACAGCGTCTCTCATTGAACCCAGCGCTCACTGATTGGTAGGCTGGGTGGCTTTGATCTTGGGATCTGTCATTCGCTACCCTGCCTGTTCTCAAACCTGGCTTTGTGTGTGTGTGCGCGCGTGTATGTGCTGTTGGTGATCCGATTCAGATCCTCATGCTTGCGTGGAAGGTACTTCACCCACACAGAGCCATCTTCCCAGCCTTGTGCATGTGGAAACCCCAATAATCTAGCATGAAAGCATTGGCACTATGGAACTGTATACTTAGAAATGGCTACATGTGAGTCGGGCAGTGGTGGCACACGCCTTTAATCCCAGCATTCTAGAGGCAGAGGCAGGTGGATCTCTGTGAGTTCGAGGCCAGCCTGGTCTACAGAGAGAGTACCAGGACAGGTTCCAAAACTACATAGAGAAAAACCTCTGTTTTGAACCCCCCCCCCAAAAAAAATTGCATGTATATTTCACTACAATTAAGAAGCCAGTGGGCCAGTGAGATAGCTCAGTGAGTAAAGGTTCTTGCTGGGCAAGGACTGGGGACCCCAGTTCCATTCCTGGAAACCATATATAGGTGGAAGGAGAAAATGGACCCCACAAAGTCATCTTCTGATCCCCACAGGTGCAGTTCTTTATGCTGCACACACAGAATAATAATAAACAAAAGAAAAAAATAGGAAGGATATACGCTGAAACAGACCGGGAGGGACCAGCAGGCCTTCTGCTATGGTTTGACATTCGTTGGAACAGACTCAAGTCGGGCTGTGGCTGGGGGAGCCAATGGAGTCTGTGGGCGAGGAAAGAAGAGGATTGCGGAGCAGCGGCCTGAAAAGCCAGTGAACTGCAGTTCATCTGCGAGGGCGGCTTCCTTGCGCCTGCAGTTCTGAGGGTCCCTCGGGCCCTCTCCGTGCCTCCTCTGGCCCTCCCATCCGGATCGCCCCCTGATGTATCGACCCGATAGTGGCAGTCTCCGACAATTGTGAAAACATTTTCCTCAGCAGGCTCAAGAAAAACACTGGGAAAATGCCTAGGGAAAGGAGCCGGTCAGCCAAAGATAAATACAAGCCTGTGCTGCCCCCTGCCGGAAACCTCTGCTTATAGTCTTCTCAAACCAGACGTGGTTGGTTCCCCAAAAAGAGCAGGGATAAGGGGCCAGGATGAGAGCAATAGTCTTGAAAGGGTTGTCCAGAATCCATGACGACCCCTCATGAAAGTTCTTTGCCAGCCAGCCCCTGTGGTGTCCCCATCGAGAATGTGTCCCGTAGGTGAGCTTCAACCGCATCGTGGGGCGGTTCTGGCTCAGCTTGATTCCGCGGGGGGCGTCCTGTCTTCCTCTGGCCTCCTGCATTGCCCCCCCTTTTTTTCCTGCCCAACGTCACTGGGGTTCTGGTTCTGTCATCAGAGTTTCCGAAGAGTCCGCCTGCTTCTTAGGCATTAGAGCCTTGTCTCTGCCGTCCGTCTGATCTGTCCAGAACCTTATCAGATTCCCACGTTTTGCCTGATTTCCTTCAAAGTCAGCCTGACTCAGCATTGTTATGGAATCCATAACAATCCTTGATGTCTGATTTCCATCTTTTCCACGTTTGATCGCGTCGTTATCCTCTCTATCAGTCATTCATTCGCACGGACCGTAGATTTCCGCGGCGGTTCCATTTGCTGATTGTGAGACCTTAGCCAAGCGACCCCTATAGCCTCGATGTCTTCATCTCTGCAGAGGATAATGCACTAGAAGCAGGTTTCTTGGGGTTCTGCAGTACAGGCACGAAGCAGGCGGTGCATGAGAAGTGTCAGCTTGCCTGCTCGTTGGAAGCGTTGGCCATGCCTTCCCTTTCATGCCAACTTGTGTATCTCTCTGGGTTGCTTGAATATTCACGAACAACCCGCTCCACAAAGCTCAGAGCAGCTCCGTGACGTCAGTTCCAGCGACCTACACTTTCTTTTCTCTTCCCTTTTTTAAAAAATATTTTTATTTTATTTTATGTGTATGGGTACTTTGCCTGCATGTATATCTATGCATCGCTTCCAAGAGGCCAATTGGGAGCAGCTGAATCCCTGGAACTAGAGCTACGTTCAATTGTGAGCTGCCATGTGGGGGCTGGGAGCTGAACCCCGGGCCCCTGGATCCCAGTGTAACGCTGCGCCTCTCTCAGGGTACATTTTTCTATTTGCTGTTGCTATTGTTTGTTTAAAGATAGGGTTTCTTTGTGCAGCAGTCCTGGCTGTCCTGGAACTCGCTTTGTAGACCAGGCTGATTTCGAACTCACTGAGATCCGCCTGCCTCTGCCTCCCCAGTGCTGGGATTAAAGGCATGTGCCACCACCGCCCAGCTCAGGGTACACTTTTTAAGGCCTAAAACCTGTGTGACAGCAGGTGTCACGTGCCTATGAAGCTGTGTCTGAAAGAAGCGAATCTGACTAAGAGAAAGCTCCTGACAGAGTAGAAAGGAGGCAGGCTAAGTCATGGCAAGATACTCGGGAGAGGGAAAGAAGATGGACCAGAATGGGTGGGGCGTGGTGGCGAGGAAAGAACCATAGCAGATGTGCGCATGTAAGGAGTGTGTGTGTGTGGGGGTGAGACTTAGGTGGTTTCCAATTTCTCAAGGAAAACCAAAGAGAGGCTCTCAGTCAAAAATGAGAGAAGAGAATGAGCGGGAGGGGGAAGGGAGAGGGACTGAGGGCTTTAGGGAGATGTGTAGGAAAGACGGCTAGGATTGGGATTGCATCCTTTCAACGGAAGCCATCACTGGGTGAGTTGGATGGAGATGGGAGCTGGTAGAGCAGCTGAGAGCAGTTGCTGGTATGCGTGAGCCATAGTGAGCCAGGGCAAAGTAAGCCCAGGTCAGCCTACAGTGGAAGGCAGGAGAGAGAGAAACGAGAAACACCAGCGGGCTAGTAGTTTTCACTCTCATGGCGCTGACGGTGTGAAAGGCCTATGAAGATGAAGTCCAGGATGTCTTCGGGGATGGTTGGGTTTATGAGAAGAGGCCATTGTTGGTGAGGAAATCAGAGAAAACTTGGGTGGGACATCACCACGGAGTTGAGTTTCCCAAGGATGATGGGGGTGGGGTGGAGGATGAGACTTCAAGACAAGAGATAAAGCCATGTCTGCTGGCACTCTTCCAACCATGTTTCTGTGAATGCTTTGGGATTTCTTTTCCATTTCTCTCCAGATAGCTTACAGACGGGCACAATTACCTTGTCTCGCCAGCAGGGGGAGGGAGAGACTGCAACCAAAACTCATGTGCTCGCGGTGACTGATGACTCCACTTGACCAAGCCTAGCGACCTGAATTCCATCTCAAGGTTTATCCCACATAACAAGAAAACCGACTCCCACTGCTGTCTTCTGACTTTCACTTGCGGATTGTGGCATGGCCCACACCAAGAAGTAAAAGTGTAATTTAAAAAACTTAAAAAGTTGGCCGGGCAGTGGTGGTGCGCACCTTTAATCTTAGCACTAGGGAGGCAGTGTCTTAGTTAGGGTTTCTATTGCTGTGAAGAGACACCATGACCACGGCAACTTTATAAGGGAAAACATTTAATTGGGGCTCGTTCAGAGGTTTAGTCCATTATCATAGTGGGAAGCAAGGCAGGATGTAGGCAGACATGGTCCTAGAGAAGGAGCTGAGAGTTCTACATCTTGATCTGCTGGTAACAGCAAGGAGTCTGTGCCATACTGGTTGTAGCTTGAGTATAGGAGACCTCAAAGCTTATTCCCTCAGTGGCACTTCCTCCAACAAGGCCACACCTACTCCCACAAGGCCACACCTCCTCAAAGTACCACTCCCTATGGGGACCATTTTCTTTCAAACCAGCCCCCACACAGAGGCAGATAGATCTCTGTGAATTCAAGGCCAGCCTAGACTACAAAGTGAGTCCTAGGACAGCCAGGGCTGTTACACAGAGAAACCCCGTCTCATAAAACAAGCAAAGAAACAAATAAAAATAGATGCAAACGTTCTCAATAAAATACTACTGGCAAACCGAATCCAAGAACACATCAAAAAGATCATTCACTATGATCAAGGAGGCTCCATCCCGGAGATGCAGAGATGGCTCAACATATACGAATCAATAATTGTGATCTACTATATAAGCAGACAGAAAGACAAAAACCACATGGTCACCTCATTAGATCTTTGACAAAATTCAGTACCCCTTCATGATAAAAGTTCCCCTTTTCCTCCCCCACAGCGCAGTCTGGTGCTGCTGTGGCTACATGTGAGAGGAGACTTGCCAAGCAAAAGGTGGACTACTGAGACCAGAAGCTCCTCGGCTGAGAAACTTCATGCAAACCACAGCTTACCTGGAAAGTAAAAGAGATGACAGCAGGCTTGTTGTCTGCAGCATAAGGGGAAGCCCCTCTTCCCTCAGAGGAGAGCTGCTAGAACAGTCTGAAAACCACTGGACTCCACTGTGAGGTCAAGTGTGTGAATGAGACAGTGAGAAGGGCAACAAAAGCTCACGTGGGAAGAGAACCGAGGATGCTGAGGTCAGATAACAACGTCTGAACGGTGTGTTGCAGATTGTTACAGATTACCAGCCTTTAGAGAGAGGGAAGTGCTCTTTGCAATTCAGAAAGGACATTGGGAGGAGTAAAACTAAAGCTTATAAACCGACTTTAAAGATGGGATGGTCTGAATGACAGTGGATCCCATAGGCTCGCATATCGGAATGCTTGCTCAGCAGTTGGTAGAACTGTTTAGGAAGGATTAGGAGGTGCCTTGCTAGAGGAGGCGTGCCACTGGGGGAGGGCTTTGAAATTTCAAAAGCCCATACCATTCCCAGTGAGCTCTCTGGTAGCCTCAGAATTGTAGATAGGGATGTGAGTTCTCAGCTGTTGCCCCAGCACCATGCTGACCTGCCATTCTTACTGCCGTGATGGTCATGGACTCACCCTCTGAAACTGTGAGCCCCCAGTAAATTCTTTCTTCTATAAGTTGCCTTGATCATAGTGTTCCTTCATAGCAATAGGAAAGTAACTAAGATGTTTTAATAATGTTTTATCAGAACAGCCTTCTCCACTAAACAGACCATATCAACATCATTAATTTAGGCCAAATCCTTTAGAGATTTTTATTTACTTATCTATTTATTTTTTAAAACAGGGTTTCTCTGTGTAACCTTGGTGGTCTTGGAACTCACTTTGTAGATCACACTGGCCTGGAACTGAGATCTGCCTGCCTCTGTCTCATGAATGCTAAGATTAAAGGCATGTGTCACCACACCTAGCTTAAGAGATATTTTTAATATGACTTGTGGTATTCACCTGAGAGATGGCAAATTATTTTCTTCTCTGAACATTTTAATATTAATAAAAATTTTCTTGGTCTGGGGTAATGGCTTTCTTTGTAAAGTACTTGCCATACAAGCATAAGGACCTGAGTTTGAATGTCCCAGACCCATGTAAAAAGCCAGGTGTGGTAGAATCCCAGTACTGGGTAGGTAGACAGGCATTCTCAGGGCTCCCGGCCAGTTAATCTTGCTGAATCAGTGAACCCTAATTTCAGTAAGAGACACTGCCTAAAAGTAGGGTCTGGAGAGATGGCTCATCAATTAGGAGCATATAATATTCTTGCAGTGGACCCAAGTTCAATTCCTAGTGTTGGTGGGTGGCTCAAAAATGAATTCAATTCTAGATCCAGGGAATCTAATACTCTATTCTGATCTTAAAGAGCACCCACATTTATGTACACACACACACACACACACACACATTTAAAGAGGCAGAGTAGGCTGTGGATACCAGGCAAACAAATGGTACACAGACATATATCCGTGCAAAACATTCATACACATACAGTAAAATAAAAATAAATAAAAAAATACTTCAAAGAAAAAAGAAGACAGAGTAGGATTGAGAAGACCAGCAGCAACCTTTAGCCTCCATACATAGCCACATGCATGTGCACCTGCACATACAAAACACATGCATATGCGCGCACACACACACAGATAAATAGATAGTAAGTATTATCATTGAAGACTCAACTACTGAGGCACTGTTAAAATGTTTTCAGAAATGGACACGGTAGCACACGCTTTTAATCCCACCCAGCACTTGAGAGGCAGAGGCAGGTGGATCTCTGAGTTTGAGGTCAGCCTGGTCTACATGAGGAGCTCCCAGGATAACCAGGACTAGAGAGGCCTTTTCTCAAAGAAAAAAATCAAACCAAAAAAAAAAAAAGTTATCTGAAGCCTTTTCCTGTTGTGGTTAGAGAACACCAAGATCTAGCACGTGAAGTCTCCAAATTAAAGACATCATTTCTCCTGCTGTCAAAAGACGACAACTTCTTGCAGACTTCAAAGGTCCTTTTCCTTTTGTCTCTTAGACATAAAAATCTTTATTTTCTCCTCCATCAGGTATGAGTACCTAACGTAACAGCTTCTGCACTGATTTACAGTCACTGCAATACCTTCCCCATCATTTTGTAACAGCAAAAACAGCACTGTGGTCTAGGTTTGAGTCATCCGAGGTACATGAACATCTCAGGTTAGCCCAACAATCGGTTTCTTCATCTATAATTACAAGCCCATTGAAGGTTAAATGAGACCGAACCAAAAAAAAAAAAAATGCCCATCTCAGCCTACAGAAAGTGGTGCTATCCACTACTCTCAAGCCTAGCAACTTAATGTAAGCAAACACTCACTTGCTATTTTTACTACTTACAATGCTATTTATCCATCATGCTCAAACCTGATGAAAAACACGGTGTGTAGGTAGGACCAGATTTACTTTGGTTTGGTGGTGCTGTGGATCAGATCCAGGGCTTTGGAGGTGAGTACATATGATGTTTCCAGTTGATGTCTAACAAGGCAATGCTCTACCTTCCTGCTGTAGCTCTTTGCAGTTGATAAAAGGATGGGGATGGAAATAAGGCAGGTCAATATGATATGCCAAGGGGCCAAGTTGGACAGGAAGTGAATTTCACTACAGTAACTTTGTGGGGTAGCCTCACCGAATACTCTGAACCTCATTTTCATTTTTGTGAAATCAAATCTAAGTTGGTGTGTTCTGCAACTTCTAGAACACAGCTACCATGAAAAGTGAAACTCAACTGCATAAGAGCCTACTTGACTTTTGGACACTAAACCAATCTTGAGTTCTTGGGATAAATCTTAATAAGGTTTATAATCCCTTTTATGTATTGCTAGATTCAGTTTGATAGTATTTTATTAATGATTTGGTGTTTGTATGTGCAACAGATACTAGTTTGCAGTTTTGCTATGATGCTTTGGGCTTGGGGGAATAGTAGGATATATTTTCTATTTTAGGAAGAACTTGCAAGAAAGGTGGGGCTAATTTTAATGTTTGTCAGGACTGAATAGTGACGGCATCTGTTTGTAAGATTTTCTTTGTTGGGGCTCTTGTGATTACTAATCTTTTTGTTACCAGTTAATCTTGTTATTTCAAGTTGCTTTTAAGTCTGCTTGTAGTCAAATCAAAATGTTAAGGCTATTATCTCCTGTGGCTTTTGAAGTTAAACAAGGAAGCAAGAAAGCCACTTTCAATGATTGGAAAAGTCAGCAATCACCAGAACTATTCAGTTAATCTCTATTCTTAATATTCTACCACCTCCTCATGGATGCATGAACTTATGAACAAGAAATTTCAGTCTGTTCCACATAAGATTTATATACAAGCCTCTTGACTAACACTTGAAGCAAAGTTCTGTAATCACAAAATCATAAGCGGTTCTCAGGGTTATAAACAGCTCTCTCTCCTCCCTCTCCCTCCTTAGATACACAAACAATACCTATCTAAGAACCTGTAGGGAAGGAAGTGTGCAGTAGCAAACCACTGGCACAGAAATTTGAGACTAGAACTCAGACGACAGCTTGCCTCGGTTTTCTCCGTTGATAAATTGAAGTTGTTAAGTCTGGTGATTAAAAAGGTTCTTGCTGGGGGTGGAGCAATGGCTCAGTGGTTAAGAGCATTTGCTATTCTTTTTTTTTTTTTTTTTTTTGAGACAGGGTTCTCTGTGTAGCATTAGCTGTCCTGGAACTTGATTTGCACACCAGGCCTGCCTCTGCCTCCCAAGTGCTGGGATTAAAGGCATGCACCACCACTGCCAGGGGAGCACTTGCTGTTCTTGCTGAGGACACAGATTCGGTTCCCAGCATTCACAGTGAGTGGTTCACACCTGTCTGTAATTCTAGGTCTGAGGATCTGATGCCCTCTTCTAGTCTCCATGGGCACATTATACATCCAGGCGCACACATATACACATATAATAACTCTGAAAAAGGGTTCTCTTCTGGTGCCAACAATAACTCACTCTATAGCAATGCCATTCATACTGCTTTTCTGTGTAGTCAAAATGAAAATATTTGGTATACATACATATACACTCAAATAATTTATTTTCCCCTCCAGTAATGATCAAGCCCAGGGCCTTCCGCATATTAGTTGAGTACTGTGCCATTGAGCTATATTTACAGGCCTCATATTTCACTCTTATAGAACAAATAATTTCACAAACTCTTAAAACAAGACAAAAGCAAGATATATAGTCTGATTAAATAATGTAATTTTTTTCTTTTTTTGGTTTTTAAAGACAAGGTTTCTACTTTGTAGATCAAGCTGGCCTCAAACTCAGAGATCCATCTGCCCCTGCCTCCTAAGTGCGCGGATTACAAGTGTGTTGCTACCACCACCCAGCTTAAATAATGTAATTCTAGTACCCCCACTCCTGAGAGCCTGCTCTAGACAGTTGTTGCCAGTTTTCCTTTTATACATATACGTTTGCTTTTTTACCTCATTTTATAAAAGTGCTATTTCATGTGAAAGCACTGTAATTATTCTAATTTTAAACACATGAAGGTCAGTTTTCAGAAATCCTAAGCCTGTCAGAGAAACTGAATGGTACTTCATCAGTTGTCTCTACCGGCACATTACTTCTACCAAACTGGCAGGAGTAATGGTGGGTGGGATAACTTGAAATAAAGGCATGTGGAGTCCGGCTGCAATGACACCTGTCTGGTGGCATATCACTGTCTGAGTTACCAAGATGTGAATGGTACACACCATGGAAGGAGTCCTGAGACGAATGAAAACGGCCTGCTCCCCCTGCGGTAGGTGTGGAGCTGTGATAAGGCTCATCAGGCATACGGCAAGCCTGGAAGCAAGTCTTCCTGCCCAATCCTCGATGCATGTCTAACTTGGCAATAAGAGGCTTCCCAACATTCACTTCCTGCTTCTCCTCCACAGTGTCTTCCAGTCCTGCATACTGATATGACAAACATACTGTGAAGATCAGGTGTTCCTAAAAATGAAAAGAGGTTTACCATGTTTATTAATTGTGCAAACCTTAAAGTACCACTCCCTACCCTACAACAAAGCCCCACTCAGCTCCCTCTCTGAGGTTCCTTTCCAACACTCCTAAAGCCAACAAGCAGGCTGTCTCATTCAACATTTATCTGTTTAATGAAACTCCAGATCTTACTAAAGTAAGTCACATAATTTATAAGTTACAACAAGTTCCATTTCTGATGCACTGGGATCTCATTCTTCCCCATAACTAGAAATAGCGTCCTTTAATGTGAACCTATTTCATAAGAGCATGAAAGGCCTAAGCTGTTTTAATGTATTACTAGACAGTAACTCAATCAGAAAATAGGAGGAGAGTTGATATATACTAGATATGAACAAATAATAATAGTCTGTTGTATTCCTAACAAGTGTTTCTAATTTTTACTACACTGTAATCATATAGCCAAGGAAAAAATGAAGATTTTTTTTTTGGCAAGGATATGCTTACATTAGAAAGCTTAATTGGACAGAACCAGTTTCTCATTTGTCAGTCAACAAGACATAGATTAAAAAGCAATTCCTATTTTAATTTGCTGTATGTTTGTAGAAAGCGACAATAAAAAATCATGCCCTAACTTCTCAACAGCATAGAAGACAGAGAGGTCCCTAGGCAAGTATCAGAGACAGAATTTAATGCCAAAAGTATCAGAGAGAAGACCCACTGTAAATTGGTTATTGTTGTTCCAATTTAATACCAAATGAAGCAACTCATCTATGGATTATGCCACAATCAGTTTTAGTTCCACAGTTTTTCCTTAGTTGCTATAAACAGGAAAAGCAGTAACCTTCAATTTTTGTAGTGAACTGAGTCTAGTATAGAGGCAATGCTTGGGGAGCTCTTTTGATACTAAATAGCTGCCAGTTTCTTCAGGAGTCCCTTTATTTGCATGTTTTGGATCAATATCTAGGTCCTACAAAAAAACACACAAACACACACAAAGTAAGTGAATGTCAATGATGCCATCAATGGAAGTCATAATATTGTCTATAACATAAAATATCTCCATAGATACTATTCTCTCAAGAGCACTGGTTTGAATAGATAATCCTTTACCCAGGACTAAAGAAACATGAAAACAATCTTCTAAGGTTGCAAGTTGCCATAGGAATTCTGGCTTCTATACAATTAAAAAGTAGCTACATTAAAAACATTTAAAATTATTTCTGATAATAATTGCCTTCTGGATTATTGCCTTCTAAACTACTCCCTGAAACACTCTGTAACCTATTCCAGTTTCCTTTCCAGTCCTATTATTTGACTCCTCAGTTCTCTCTGTCTTTATTATCATTCTGGGAAGGTGCAGGGAGATTCGGATGCCTAAAATATTTAGAAAGAATAAATGAGCAAGATAAAAACTAGCCCCTCTCCTTTTCTTCTTTTAGAGCTACCCACTAGTGGAGGGCAGGAGGTGTTCTACTCCTCCACAGGGAAGCCCGTGGTCTTCTCTGGCCCCAGGGAGGACTATCCTGGAGCTGTGACTGCAGTCCATGTTACACAATTTGTTCTCACATGAAGCTATGTCCTTCATGAAGTCTCTATATGTAACAACAATGATAGTAGGAATTTCTTTTTTCCCTAGTCTTTGCTTAATTTGTCACATGTACATAGGGAAGAAAATAGCTATTATTTTTTTTTCTTTTTTTCTCCCGAGACAGGGTTTCTGGTTTCTGCATAGCTTTGGTGTCAGTCCTGGAACTTGCTCTGTAGACCAGGGTGGCTCTGCCTGTCCCTGCCTCCCGAGTGCTGGGATTAAAGGCATGTGTCACCACTGCTTAGCTTATATATTGTTTTTTAAAAAACTAGTCCAAAGTGACATCAGAACTAAATGTTTGGAAAGAACAGATTTCTGTTCTTATGGCTATCAGAGCTTCACAAATCAGTCTTTTTTCTTCAATGTTTATTTATTTTTTATTTATGTAAATGTGTATGTGCCTGGCTGAGTGTATGTGTATCACATGCATAAGGATAACTGTGGAGGTCAGAGGATGTTAGATGCTCTGGAACAGGAGTTACAGGTGGTTGTGAGGTAGGTAATGTGGCTGCTGAACCCTGGTCCTCTGCAAGAGCATCACGTGCCCATAACTTTGAGCTATCTGTCCAGCTCCAGCAGTGAATTTTATGTTGTAATAAAAACTTACACTATACACAAGTTTTTAAAGTAAAGTTACCCAGCAGGGTGGTGGTAGTTCATGCCTTTAATTCCAGCACTTGGGAGGCAGAGGCAGACGGAATAAAGTGAGTTCCAGGACAGACAGGGCTACCACTCAGAGACACCCTGCCTTGAAAAACCAAAAATAAATAAAAATTAATAATAAGTAAGTAAATAAAGTTACTCATGACATTTATACACACACACTTTGTATATGTAATATTTCATTCTTCTCACTTTTAAAATTCTACTTAGAGGATAAGATACTGCAGACATCCTTCCTGAGTGAACTTTAGAAACTTCTGAATTTGACAAATTTAAGGTATTGTGGCAGTTATTAAATACTATAATCAGTGTTGCACAAGTAAGCATGCATAAGAACATATACTTCCTTTACACCTCTCATTGAATCTTATGGTTTTATTTATTTAAGACAGGGTTTCATCTGTAGCTTTGGAGCCTATCCTGGAACTAGCTCTTGTAGACCAGGCTGGCCTCAAACTCAGAGAGATCTGCCTGCCTCTGCCTCCTGAGTGCTGGGATTAAAGGCGTATGCTACCACGGCATGGTGTATCTTATGGTTTTAAAAGTTTATTATTTAAGTGATTTTTTTTGGGGGGGGGCTAGGGCTAGAACACAGGGTCTTACACATGTGAAGTAAGCACTTTATCCCTTCACACACACACACATATATATATATATATATATCAAAGTTTAGTCTTTAATAAATAAGAACCTATCACTCTATTTTAAATAAAAGAAACGAGACTTACAAGTGGGAAATCGGTAACGTAGGCATCACACATTATAATCTCAGGTGGTTTGTGAATTATACTTGTGTAGATTATCATGACATTCGAGAACTCTGCGGCAAATCCTAATTGAATATGAACACCACATTGAAATTTAAGGCACATACTTTCTGGAAGCTCTGGAAAAGAACAGCAGAAACAACATATAATAATATCATTTAAAGAGTGCTTGGTAAATTTTCTGATGGAGAGCAAATAAAACATGGGGAAGCATATGGTTGGTTAGACCATTTGCTTAAAAACATTATGTAATGTAGCCGGGCGATGGTGGCGCACGCCTTTAATCCCAGCACTCGGGAGGCAGAGGCAGGCGGATCTCTGTGAGTTCGAGACCAGCCTGGTCTACAGAGCTAGTTCCAGGACAGGCTCCAAAGCCACAGAGAAACCCTGTCTTGAAAAACCAAAAAAAAAAAAAAAACATTATGTAATGTTACTGGTGAAACATATACACACAATTAGATCAAAACCCAAATTTTTTCAATCTATATAGTTTTTTTCTAGAGGTAATAAAAATATACATAGATTTTTATTATAACTCAGTATTTACGATAAGAACTTGTGTGTGTGGTGTGGTACGGTGTGAAGGATAAAGTTCTGGGTTTTGTGCATTTTAGGTAAGCTGTCTACTATCAAGCTAAAAACCTCAATTTTATAAAATGTACTGTCACCAAGTGGCTTTGATAATTTGTTAACTAGTCATTCAGCCACTCCTGGATATCTACAGTATTTTTGGGTTTTAATATTTTTCTTTTCCTTTTTTTCAAGACAGGGTTTCTTTGTATAGCCCTGGCTGTAGTGGAACAAGCTCTGTAGACCAGGCTGACCTTGAACTCACACAGACGCACCTGCCTCCACCTGAGTGCTGAAATTAAAGATGTGTACCACCACTGCCCAGCTTGATATTTTTCTATTAGCCAATATTTCATATATTTAAGGCTTCAGATTGTTGGAGGTAGCTATTAGATGGTTCCTACACATGGATCATACTGTTAATTGACATGAAATATACTAGTTTCACTAAAACAGGGTTATTTTTTGAGTGTGTGGGATTAAACAATGAAATAAATGATTTTAAGTATCTCTCTCTCTCTCTCTCTCTCTCTCTCTCTCTCTCTCTCTCTCTCTCTCTCTCTCTCTCTCTCTCTGGTTTTTGAGACAGGGTGATAGATAGGTTCTGGGTAGCCCAGACTGACCTGGAACTCACTAACTAGCCTAGGCTAGTTTTAACTTTCAATTCTCCTGCCTCAGGCTCCCAAGGGCTGGGATTACAGGAGTAAACCATCATTCCCAGTTAGATATTATCTCATGTAAGGTTTTGTTTTCTGTTGAGTTTATTTAATTTTAATTTTGTGGTATGGTGCTGGGACCCTAACCTGAGGACTCATGTATGCCAGGCAAATACTTAACTACTAAGCTACCCTATCCCTAATGTTCATCTTTACCACTATAATTTTGTTTGTGTTGTACACATACATACACACACACACAATGTTGTTCATACATACACAGTGTTGTTCACACACACACACTTACATATTTATATAAATGTATATATGTGGGAAAGACATTCAATTTTAATTATTTGTGCAACCATCTAGAAGATGATATATTTATAGCACATTACCCCTTAATGTGCTCTAACATGCTAATTTGCCAAAAACTACAACTTAAGAGAACAAAGTATTATAAATATTTTTAAAACAGAAGTTCAAGAAATACATTAGTCTTCTATCTTTTCTATGATAAAAGACTCAGAGAAGATACCTGGGAAATTTCACAAAAAAATCCTTTCCTTCAGGCATTACTTTAAGCTCAAATTTTTAACTACACCTCATAAAACTACCAGAAGGTCATTAAGGTACAGATATGATTTTCCTCTGCATCTTCTTTTTCTTGCCTTTGTCACTCCACCCACCAATGAAGTGTCACAGATAGTAGCATGACAGTAATAGCCATGAACCATGTAGTTTACAGAGGTGAATGTGCAGTTATTATCTACAACCCTACGAGACAGCAGCTGCTTCCTAAGTCTAGACAAGCTGAGCGCATGGTAGAACACAGAGCTGCCTGGCTCCTGACACCCGCACATTTCAAAAGTCACACTATGGAGAAGCTAAAGACTTGCTTGCATCCCACATAAATAAAATTTTAACTTACTTTCAGAACAGAAGAATCAAACGTGATTATTTAAGTTTTAGAGTTCTAGGCCAGCCTAGGCTACATGATGAGGCCTTTCTCAAAAGACAATAAATAAATAAATTTGTTTTCAATAATAGTAAAATAATAAACTAAATAACTTGGTATTGCTAGCATAAACCAGTGTAATATATACAACTTAAAGACTAGTTTTAGACTTGCCTACAAGGTGAACATGCGTTCTTTTGTATGTAGACTGGCCAAAAACTCATGATTTTTCTGCCTCAGCCTTCTAAGTGCTGGGATTACAGGCACACACCACCCCAATTTCATTGTAAAACTTGGGGGAAAACCTGTTAGAAAAAAAAAGATGTATGATTTTAAAAATAAATTTATGTATGGGTATGGTGGCACATGCCTTTAATCTCTCAGCCAACAGAGGTAAGTGGGTCTCTGAGTTTGAGGCCTGCCTGGTCTATAACAGTGAGTTCTAGGCCAGGCAGATCTACATACTGAGACCCTGTCTCAAAAAGCAAAGCAAAATAAACAAACAAAAAACAAGATAAAAAGTAAAATTCCAACAGCTCTCATAGAAAACACATTACCATACCATGAGCCTTGGCCCACTGTAGATTCCGCACTAGAGACTCTGCAGAGCAAGCTGTCCCCTGAATTGGATCAGTAAGTGCTCTCTTTTCAGACAAGCTGCTTCGAATCTCTAGAGCTTGTTTGCCTTTGGTAAGGTGACATTTACCCATATCTGAAAGATAAGAAGGTAAACATTTTTTAAAGACCGATCCTTTTGTTATGTCTAAAATATTCAGGCCAGGCATGGTGGAGAACACTTTTAATCTTGGCACTTAGGAGGCGGAGGCATAGGCAGGAGGATCTTTGTGACTTAAGGCTAGCCTGATCTATGTAGCAAATTCCAGCAGAGCTAGCTAATATAGAAAAATCATGTCTCAAAAAATAAAAACTTAAGGTTAAGCTTTTCTTAGTAAGTCAGGTTATATTCCCAATACCATCTGTTAACAAATATTTACTCAGTACCTACTATGTACTGAGCATAGTTCAAAATGCTGGGGATGAACCAGTGAGCAAACATAAAAATACTGACCTAAAAGCATATTTCCTAATTACTAATTATGAGTTTTTTGAGAAAGGGTCTCATGTTGCATGTGCTGACCTCAAATTCATTCTCTGGGCAGGGGATCCTTACTGTATGAGTGGAGGTAGTGAGCAACAGAGTGCATGCATTAAAACACGGCCTTTTCTTGTTGACTGTGGATGAGACGTGACTGGCTGGTCAAGTCCCTACCACCACCACCTGGACCTCCTTGTAATGATGGATGTAACCTGGATGACAAACCAAACCTTTCTCTCTTAAGTTGATTTTGTTAGGATATTTTATCACAGCGAGGGGAAATAAAACTAGGACTATCATGCTACATTTAACTACTATTTTATTAAATTGTACTTATTTTGTACACTTGGTTGGCTGCTACCCATGGAATGAACAGTATGTCTAACACTGAACTACATGTTTTATTCTAGTCTATTCTTGTATGGGCACTCTTAATTATGGAGGCATGCCAGCTCTGAAAGAACAGCAAAACTTAAGAAGTTTGTAAGACGTTCAAATATACTCTAAGCAAAAAACAACTTGATGAACATCATAGGTAAACAAGCATGTGATTTTTATTAAGTTTTAAAATAGTTAAAATATACTTTGGGCAAGTACTCTACCAAAAGGCTCTACCTCCAGCTTTAAATTATACTTTAAAAATGCAACTGGCCAGAGCATGTTGGCTCATGCCCCTCCTACAAACACTTGGGAGGCTGTGGTTGATCAATACAACTGCTGTTCCAGGATGGCTAGGGCTACCTACTTCCCACAAAAGAAAGGAAGTTTAAACATCCAAAGAGAGTCTGGGGCAGCACCATACTCCTCAGTTTGAAGATAACTGAAGTAAATCCAAGGGCTTTAAATTTGAAGAAGCAGAGTGTTTTCATATGAGAGCTTAAGAGGAAACTCAGTATGTAAAACAGATAAAAGCAGAACTTCTCCAGCTGAAGCAGGCAGGGCAAAGTCTAAAGACCTGGCAAGTTAATGCTAAGTGATTAAGTCACATGGTTTCTGTGTATGTGTGCTCACCTAAAAAAAAAGTGACCAACAGCTGTTAATGAAATATTTTATTTTCAATGTGCTACATCTGAGTTGTGTGGTGGCCTATGCTTGTACTACCTGTCCTCAGTAGACTAAGGTAGGAACAACGCTTGAGCATTTGAGGTCATTCTGGGCTACAGAGTGAAACACTATCTTAAAAAGCAATGTAAAGCCTCAAAAAACCAACTAAAACAGAACCTGTCAACTCTGTAAGAGCTGTGAAATTTTAAGTTTTTAGGGCTTGCAAAGGGTGTACCTTCTTTTTGATGTGGTTTACAAAAGCTCATTTCAAAAAATATACTGCAAAGCACAGTACTTAATAGTCTGAGGCAGGGGAGATGGCTTAGCAGTTGGCTGCTTTTGCAGAGGACCCAGGTTTGACTCCCAGCACCTACATGGGAACTCACAACCATCTATAACTCCAGTCAGGGGATCCAGTGCTTTCTTCTATCCTTCTCAGGGTCTAGGCATGTACGTGGTACATAGACATACATGCAGACAAAACAGTTATACATATAAACAAAATTAACTAAAAAAATAAATTAAAAAAGGATTGTGAGGTAGAGGCTAGTCTGGGCTACATAGTAAGTCCCTGTCTCATAAAACAAAAACACCAAATTCAAAAACCAACAAAACAACAAATTCAACCACACTGTAACCCACATATTTATTTAAGAGGTACAGATCTGGATTGTCATGAGTTGTAGCACTGTATGAAGAGACAAAGAAGGGGACAAAAGGGGAGATATCATCTTTAAGGTCATATACTTAAAGCAGGACCTAGAAAAACCTGAGTTCATCAAAGAAATAAGGAGGCTGTTTTTTTTCTGACAGGATGTCCACATTTCTGAAAGATGAATTGTAGAGGAAGACGCCTTGCTTGGCAGAGACCCCACCGCACATTTCCCCCCAACAACTAGACTGGGCAGCAGCAAGGCAGCAGGCTGCTAACAAGGCAGAGCTCTGAGGACTGAATTCTATCTCACCACTGCTCATGATATTCGCTAAGACAGCAAGGAAAGAGAAGAACTGAGTAGCATCAGAGTTGCTGAGCACTAAGCCAAAAAACTGCTTCCTGAACTACATGATAATTCCAAACTCACACAGTATTGATGAGAATAAAATAACTAGCGAGCAAGGAACCCCGAGTGGGTTTCCCTCCACTGCTGGGCTTTTTTTGGACTACTTGGGTTAAAATTTTACCTTCTGCAACTTCATCCAGTAACACAGTAATTTTCTTGTCTTCTAATAATCTATCTTTTAAAAATTTCATAAAAATCCCATTTGCCAATCCAGAATGCTGGATTTCAAAAGCTTCTGCTCCTTGGCACCTTAAAAACAAACCAAGAGAAGAAGGTGAATAAGCCAGGCACAGAACAACAAAACCAGGTGTTAACTGACAAACCTGAATACACACCAGAAGTCAAAGGCAGAATGGTGGTGATCAGAGGCTGGGAAGATGGGGTGGGATGGCGATGCCAGTCAGGGAATAATGCTTCTTTCTCTTAGACAGGGTAAGTAAATAAGTATAAAAGGGAACTGAAATGCTAATGGGGTTCATACAACCAGTTCATACTGTGTACATTGTAGGACCCTGTATCCCACAAATATATATGCTTAAGATCTGTCACTTCCAACAGAAAAGAGACAAACAGAAAGAAAAGTCAGTGTTTGCTAGTGGAGTGCCCATACCCACAGATAAGCTTCCCTCTTTTATCTGTCCTTCAATGGCTTCCCAACTGGAACTGAGCTGGAGGCAAAAGTGAAAGAATCTGCTGCTCAGTGTGTAAAGGTACTGAGACTGAAGTGCACAGCTGAAGCTGTCTATCAAGCACGTCAAGAAGGTAAATTTATGCCTACATGCCCATGGATATTTCTGTCTCTAATCTACAGTCAAAACAGATATACAAGAATAAAGACAACTGAATATAAAGTTTTCTTACGTGGCGTATCCAAACACAATATTGGCAGTGACTTTCAGTGCATCCAAGATTGGAATGGTATCATCATAGTCATTTCTATTTATATGTACGGGAAGGAGAAAAGAGCAGATACAAGTATGAGAAATTACACAGTGTTCTTCAATGAAAAATATGCTCATACTTTTAGTACACATAAAATGACAGATTCAAATTCTTTTACTAAGAGAGCTACATACATACCACAGGCAACCTAGGCGCTTACATTATGAAAATAGTAAGCAGCTATGTTTGCGTGTTCTCTTCTCTCTCTCTCTCTCTCTCTCTCTCTCTCTCTCTCTCTCTCTCTCTCTCTCTCTCTCTCTCTCTCTCTCTCTCTCCTCTCTCTCTGTATGTGTGTGTGTTTTTCTAGACAGGATTTCTCTGTAGCTTTGGAGCTTGTTCTGGAACCCACTCTGTAGACCAGGCTGACTTTGAACTCATAGAGATCCATCTGCCTCTACTGCCTGAGAGCTTGGACTAAAGGTGTAAAGCTGGGCCATGGTGGAGCACATGTTGTTAGCTTTTTTTTTCTTTCAAAAGCTAGGATCTTGCTGTGTAGTGTGGGCTAGCTTCAAACTCAAGATCCTCTCTCTCAGTCTCCTGATCGCTAAGGTATCGCTATACCTAGCTTTTAGTTTTTTCCAGACAGGATCTCATTATGCAGCCGTAGCTGGCCTGAAACTTGCTATATAGACCAGGTTGGCTTTGAACTCACAAAGATCTGCCTGCTTTTGCCTCCTGAGTGTTGGGATTAAAGTTAGTTCACGACTGGCTTTTTTTATTAGCTTTAAAAATGAAGTTATATCTGAACTCCCTCATTGAATTCTGATGGGTAAGCAAAAAATCTGAGGAATAATCATTGGTTCTGATCCTTGGAGACACAAAGGCAGACAAGCAGATGTAAGACTTTCAAAATCTACTCAACTATACTTTTCGCATTTTTAAAACAGACAGACTGGTGACTACATGCTCTAAATTCAAGGGTGTGACTTGTTAATTTCTGGAGAGTAACAGCAGTGACTGCCAGCAACACGTGCATGCATTCTAGAGAGCTGGTGCTTTGGGGTACAACTATGCAACTTGTACCTTTTAGCTCCTTTTACAGCAAACAGAAAATAAGTTAAAATAATTAGATATCCATACTGAAAATATATTAAGTCTGCCATAAGTAGCTCACAATTCCCACTGGTTCTTAGCATCTTACTGAATCGCCTTAGGTTGCATTTGTCAGGGTTGATACTTGATTTCAACAACAGCTTTATAGAGATTAGGAATTTTACCTTTTCCGACACATATCCAACAGGAACACATTGAGTCCAGTTTCCTTTTCTTGCATTAATTTCAGTATGTTTTGTACACACAGGCAATTTTCAGACCTATATGGATTTGGAGCATCAACAGGGACCATAAAACTGTTCCCAAAGTTCTCATAACCATGTCCTGCATAATATAACAGCCCTGGGGGTGGGGAAAGGAGAGATGTCAACTCTCAATGCATTTCAACATTTACAGATATACACTGTAATTAAGAAAACAATGTAATTTTCTTCAGGCTGATGGAGGCATATCTAAAAAACACCCAATTACAGACACAAACAATAATCAAAAGTTGAAATATATTCTAATTTAAAGAAGTAAGACCCAGTTAATAGTATACTATTGAGTAGAGAAAGGTAGTAAGGACTTCTTTCCTAATTTGTCCCCTCATGAGGCTAAAATGCAGGAAAGAATCTTGGTAAATATTTAACAGGTTCATAAACAAACACAATTCAAGATGTTTAACATCATTTACCACTAACAAATCAAAACTGTGATAAGATACCATTTAATTCTTACTAGGACTGTAATCAAAAGACAGGCAACAAAAATGAGAAGAAATCATCAGGATGCTCATTTACTTGCAGTGGTAATATCTTCACCATAAGATTGGCCTTCAGGAAATCTGTGGGATATTTTTTTAAATTAATAATTGACGTGGGTGGGCCCAGCTCACTGTGGGTCGCTCCACTCTTAGGTGCCCTAGTCCTGAGTTATATATAAAAAAACTGAACAAGCCTGATGCAGTGTTCCTCCATGGCTTTAGTTCTTACTTCCAGGTTCCCACTTGGAGTTCATGTCTTGACTTCCTTTCATGATGTGCTGTGATCAGAATGTGTAAGTCAAAACTAAACCCCTCCTTCCTCAAGTTGCTTTTGGTCATGGCGTTTTATCACAGCAATAGCAAATAAACCAAGAAAGTGCTGTAGGAAATCATACAGCCAATAGCCTTTAAATTAACTGCCCACCAGGGCATGGCTTCATGTAAAGAACATGTCCGCTTTCTTTTCTGGCCGCGGAATTCAGTTTCTGTTCTCTGTTCCAGCAGAGGATTCTGATTAGTGAGTCCACCTCTAAATAAATAACCGCCTATTATTCTCAATTCTGAGCTAGTGTGGGATTTCTTTCAAGTGTCCTTCTTCAAGAAAGTGTGTGGACATACACTTATGTGAATGCTAGAGCTCATGGTGTCCAGAAGAGGGTATTAGATCTCCTGGATCTGGAGACAGTCACTTATGAGCTGTCTGTTATGAGCGCTGGGAACTGAACTTGCTTCTCTACAAGAGCTGCAATCGCTCTTAACTGCTGAGCCATCATCTCTCTAGTCCCAGTGGTTCCAATTATATAAAACATCTAGAATTGGCAAGTTCCTAAGACTGAAAGTATTATTTGTGGTGGTCAAAGACTGGGTTAAAGAGACACACAAGGGGACGTGGCTCTCCTTTTCCCAGTAATAAAATGAGGACTCAGGCACATGACCTGTGCACAACTTGAGAATATTCTGACCCACTAAACTGTACTTTTAAAGAATGTAAGTTATACTTTTAGCAAGTGTTCAAAATGTATCTACATTCTTTCTTCCCTGATGTGGGATTCCCCTCTGTATGCTGTGAATATCATTGGTTAATAAAGGAACTGCTTTGGGCCTATAACAGAGCTATAGGGAAGCAGAGCTAGGTGGGGAAAACTAAACTGAATGCTGGGAAAGAGTTGGCAGAGCCAGAAAGAAGCCAAAAGGCTGCCACCAGAACAGACGTGCTGAAACTTTACTGGTAGGCCACAACCTTGTGGTGATACACAGATTAATGGAGATGGGTTAAATTAAGATGTAAGAGTTAGCAAATAAGAAGATAGAGCTAATGGGCCAAGCAGTAATTTAAATAATATGGTTTCTGTGTGATTATTTCGAGTCTGAGCTACCTAGCTGCCAGGAACCAACAAGCAGCCTCCTTCCAAGAAATTGGTGCCCACGTGGGCAACTAAAATCCACTTAAAACCTGAGAGGGCTTGCAAAGGAATTCTACACACTAAAAAAAAAAACCCAAACAAACGAACAAAAAAACCCTAAAAAACACATTTTTTTTCTCCCCAAATGGGCTTTGCTTGCTGGCGGCATGCTGCAGCTCCTTTAAGAGAAGTTTTCCAGAGTTTGCTATAGTAGAAAAAAAAGCTGCAGTTTCAAAATGCTGGCTTTCTGAGCTGGGCTGCCAGCACGAGGTTATTGAGACAGGGTCTTACTTTGTAGCTTGGCTGAAATGGAACCCATTCAGCCCAGGCTGGTCTCAAAACTGTAACAATCCTCCAGCCTCAGCATCCTGAGTGCTGGGATGACAGGTGTGTCACAGAAGAAAAAAATTAAACAAATGTTTCAAGTCACATGGCTGAGGTGTCTGGACTCCACAGGTGGTACTTCCACCACTGTATTATGTAATGTAATGTTCTTGACTGACCATGTCTTTTTCTGTTCTTTCCCCGCATTGTTCTGTTGTTACAGTGCTCACCAGAACACTGTCACCTCTGTATCTGTACAGATGTAACAGTAACTCAGTAAGCACTTGATGCTAATAATCAACAGAGTCCAGCAGCGAAGGACCTTTTAGAACTGGTGCCATTTTCACAACTGGTATAAGTTAGATACCCAGTCATAAAGCCCGGGTGCTGCCCCAGCTGGCTCTGACAAGATTCAGCTATGGAGAAGCAGCAATTCTGAGAGTGGCTTTGCTCCCATTGAGACATAAAAGACAGGTGTGGTTCCATCACATGGTTGCCATATCCTTAGCAACTGCTCAAATTAAGGCATTTACTACAAAATATGCTTTTTCCTTTCCAAAATCAATGTGCAAAATGTATCAGAGTTTGCAATGAGATTATATCAAAGGCATAATTTTTATGTAAAGTAAGTCAGTAAAAATAATTATATTTTAAAAATTCCATCTCCATTACTGCTAATTCTCTTAATTATTCAAGGACAGGGGGAAAATAGACACCTTTAGAACTATCAAGCTATTTAGTGTAGTTAGAAATATAATTATGCAAATTAAATAATTAGAGAATTTTGTATCTTGGCAACATGATTTTCAAGAATCATGTTGGGGCTGGTGAGATGGCTCTTTGGGAAGGGGTGCTTGCCACCAAAATTGATGACATAAGTTTGATCCCTGGGATCCACATTGTAAGAGAAAACTGACTCCTGCCAGTTGTCCCCTGATCATCTGGCATTGTGGTACACACCTACCTACATACAAATACACACACACTATATAAATACAATTGAATTAGTTTTTTGAGACAAAATCTCACTATGTAATTATAGCTAGACTAGAACTCATTATATAGCACAGGCTGGCTTTGAACTTAAAAATCTCATTGTCTCTGTCTCCTAAATGCTAGGATTAAAAGTGTGTGCCACCAAGCATGTACATTAAATTTTTTTTTTAAAAAAGCATAGCTATTTATTTTTGGCTATAGATAAAATATTTGAGTGGTGGCACATACCTGTAATCCCAGTACTACAGAAACTGAAACAGGAGGAGCCTGAGTTTAAGGACAGTTTAGGCTACATAGTGAAACTGTCTCAAACAGAACAAAGCAAAACAATCAAATAAAAACAGTAACAAACCTCTCCCACTCAAGTGGATTTGCATTCTACTTTGCAGAGCACTCTTTTGTTGAGAATCTCACTCTGGGGGTCTCATATACTCTCCTTGCAAGGCAGGCAATGGCATCACTCCCCTTTTACATACACAGGAGCTCGAGACACTGGAGGTTTAAAAGCTCACTCAAACTCCAGACTTTGGATGCAGGTGAGCTTGATCACTGTGCTGGCTTATAATATTAATGTAGTGCACTGATATTTCATTGTGTCGACTGCATTATAGTTTATACTCCCACCACCACTGTTATTTTCCCCAAAGAAATCTTAGGAAGACTCTTAATACACAAAACCTGATGAGTTGGTCTTCTCTAGTCAAGGCCCAAAGTGCTACCTAGCTCAAATCTCTAATCTAAAGGACAGTCAGAATTCCTTTAGTAGATTCTTAAGAGTGTTTGTGTGTATACATGTATGTTGAGTACAAGCATGTTTACATGGCTGTGTGCACACTTGTGTAGAGATGTGCATGTGTATGGAGGTCTGAAGTTGATGCTGGGGGCCGTCCTTGATCACTCTCCATCATATAGACTGAGGCTGTCTCTCACGCAAACCCAGAGATTGCAAAATAGGCTAGTCAGCCGGCTTATTCCGGGAGCCTATTTCTGTCCCTCAACTGTTTGGGATTACAGGCAGGCTTCTATGCATGCCTGTCAGTTACATGGGTGCTGAGAATCCCAACTAGTCCTTATTCCTATGCACTAAGCACTTTATCCACTGAGCCAACTCTCTGGCCCATTTAATAAAATGTCAAAAACTGTAATAATAATGGATACAATAAACCAGGCAGTTTGAGTATGTCAGGCATGAGGGTAATTAATTTTTTTCCTAAAACAGCTTTGATAATTGAGTTCTAGCTACTTTATAGATCACCTTCAGTTTGGAAAAATTACATAACGATAAAATCAAAAGCATGGACATGGGCGAATTTATTCCAATGCTTAACCATTGACTTACACTGAACTAAATGACTGGCTCCATGGTAAACGGGTTTTTGTCATATTCTGATCAAGTTCATTTAATATTCTCTTCCACAAAAGGCATAGGTAAGCGGTAAGCAGTGATAAACACACAAACACATTTGGTGAGGAGGACAGACCGCCATACAGTTACTTTTTTCTCTACCAATCTGTATAAGATAACTATATGTAAATTATTTCTATTTTTGGTTGTTGCTTGTTGACATGCTATAGACTGATTCACCTCTTTTTCTGTTTTACTGTGACTTTTCTTTTACAATGAGTGGGCAATAAGAGAGCATCAACTTGTGTCTTTGTTTCTGTATCTAAAGTTCTTCATGCTGAAACTCCTCTACCTTCCCCTCATCCCTAAAGGACCACTGGTCACCTGGAGACACGAGGAGAGGTAAAGGCATGGTCCAAAAGAGAAATAAAGTCTCTTTATGGCATGCCTTACACCATGAAGCCTTCACCACACTTACATTTAATGTAGATGTGTCTGATGTTTTGGGTAGTCACAATACTTCAAAATATAATGCAGTCACCCTGTTAAGACATGAATTAGGATTTTAAATTTTTCTAGCTTTCTTAAGCTGCCCTTTGTTCTACTGTTTATTGTTCTTTATTCTATACCACAAACTGATATTGTTACAGGGGGGAATGTGTGTAAAGTGTCAGCCAAACTGAAGTCTTGTCTCCTAACCATCCTTTTATAGTTCCAGCTCTCTGCTTTATAACACGGGCAATTAAATAGTCAGAGAACTGGAAAGCTATGACAACAACTGCAGTAAAAAATAGGAGTAACTGAACATATAACTATTTATATAATTCTCTCACTCTCTAGATATTGACTAACCCAGAAACCTAAATTTAGCCTAAATCAATACTTATCATTACTTTTTTTTCTTACACTTCACTGTTTCTAGTGCAGTTTTAGAAGCAATTCCCTATGCAAGTCACCGAGGCACCTTAAAAACAGATAAATTATGTAACATACTTAAGCAATCCACTTTTTTTTTCTTAGTTTTTGTCAAGATAGGGTATCTCTGTGTAGTAGTCCTGGCTGTCTTGGAACTCCCTCTGAAGAACAGGCTGGCCTCAAACTCACAGAGATATGCCTGCCTCTGTCTCCTGAGTGCTTGGATTAAAAGCGTGTGCCACCACTGCCTGGCTCATTTTTTTTTTTTTTAAAAAAAAGAACAACAACAAAAAACTTTCATTTATGGAAGACTCATACAAAGTAAGTTCTCAAAGATAACATTTTTTACAGGGAATTTTATCAACTGTAGTCATAATTTTTAAAGCTACATCCCACATAGTGTACAACAATGAATGCTGGGAGGAGGAGGGCCCCACCTTGGGTCTCAGCTGTGGAAGAGTCCTGGCACGTGATTCAGATAAGGAGTGATTGATAGCCTGGTTCCACCCTCTGCATGTAAAGTACCTGGATGCTTAGTTCACTGGGTGGATACTCTTGTAGACAAGTTTTCTCAGAATGCATTCTTTGGTCTCTTCCTATTGCCATGATCTATTTTCCTTTATTCTTTGACAATTTCTTTTATCATCATTACTATATTTTTCATTATTTAAAATAATTTTTAAATTCAAATATATTTTGATCATACTGAAACCCACTTCTTGTTAGAATGAAAAATATAGGCCAGCTGTCAAAAGGCCTATTTGCATGGAATATGCTTTCCTATTTTTAAAGATCTACTTTTCTTATTTTTAATTATGTGTATGTATATATGTCTGTGTGTGAGTATATGCACACGAGTGTAGGTGCCTACCAACACCAGAGGCATAGGATTCCCCTGAAGCTGGAGTTCCAGGCAGCTGTGAGCTGCTCAATGTGGGTACTGGGAACTGAACTTGGGTCTTCTTGAAGGGCAACATGTGCTTTTAGATGCTGAGCCATCTCTCTAGCTACTCCCCATTTTTGTAAGAAAAATGGATGAATACATCCATTAATCATCAATTTATAATGCTCATGAGAAAACTATTGCTTCAAAATCAGCATACTGGTAGAAATGGAAAACCTGAAGCAGCTTACTATTCATGTGCACTACAATAGTAACCTTCATTATTGAGAGAATGGATCATTTAAATTATAAGGCTTTTCAACATCCCTTAGTCAGCAGTTTGCTAAATCTTCAAAGGGGTGTTATTTATTTATTTTTTTAAAATTCTACCTCAAAGCCAGGCAGTGGTGGTGCACGCCTTTAATTCCAGTACTGGAGGCAAATGCAGGTGGATCTCTGTGAATTCAAGGCCAACCTGGCCTACAAAGTGATCTCCAGGACAACCAGAGTTGTAACACAGAGAAACCCTGTCTCGAAAAAACAAACAAACTAAATCAACAATAACAACAACAAAAAAAGAAATGTTGTTCTAACATGTTAAAAAAAAACACAGGGGGGCTGGAGAGATGGCTCAGCAATTAAGAGCACTGACTGCTCTTCTAGAGGTCCTAAGTTCGATTCCCAGCAACCACATGATGGCTCACAACCATCTATAGTGGGATCTGATGCCCACTTCTGGCCTAAAGTCGATAGAACACTCATACATAAAATAAATAAATCTAAAAAAAACCCACAGAAGACAATAAGATAATTATCTATTCATGTGGAATAAAGATAAAATTTATCTTTTTTTCAAGAATATTAAAACCCTTCAACAACATGTTTACCTACTTTTATCTGATTTCTCTTTATTTATTTTTATATACATGAATGTTTTGCTTGTGCACCACTTGTGTGCCAAAATAAGGTTTTAGATTACCTGGAACTGTAGTTACATATGACTGTGAGCCACCATGTGAGTGCTGGGAATAGAACTCAGGTCCTCTGGGAGAACAACAAGTGCTCTTAATGGCTGAGTCATCTCTCCAGCCCAACTCTTAATGAGTATAATAGGAATGGCATACAATTATAAAGATGAATATTAGAAATATCTTACCATATACTCCTTTGTCTAAAAGTAGTAAAAATTCATCCACAGCATTGCACATCTCGTATTCAGTAAGGTCCAACAATGAAACAACTTTGAAATCTAGTTGCCTTAATAAGTTGGTCAATTCATACACATCCACCAAAGGAGCTTTAAGTTTGGGGTGCTCCCAGTAATTCATATTTCCTATCAAAAGAGCAACCTTGTCCTTTGCTGTAAGAAAAAAAAAGGGGGTGAGTGGGAGGGAAATAAAAGAGGGTATAAATATTAAAATTTATAGAAGTATTAAAATGAAAAACTTTGCTTTAAGATTACTTATGACATTAAATTTCATTTTAGAGATATTACTTTACATAAGAGACTAAGAACACAACAGCCTGAAACATCAAAAAATTAAGACTAAATATGTATTCTCTGTGAATCAAAGAATATTTATTAGTTATATATGAACTATATACCGAAGTGTGCTTTCATTGAATGGGTTGTTTTATTGAGAATGGGGGAAGTAAAACAAAGCAAACACCTAAAGAGGGGTAGCAAGAATTTACAGAGCTAGAAGAGAGACCAAAGAGAGAAAAAAAAGGAACTTCACAAGGACCACATTTGTTCTATAATAGCTGTGTGGATGGACTATCTCCTCCTACCTCTAAATTAAAAAAAAATATCATCATCATTATTATAGTATTTATGAATGAGGACACACATGCACAATGGTGTGTGTGTAGTTCAGAGGGCAACTTCATCTTGCCTGTTCTCCTTCTTAACTTTTTAAAGACAAAGTTTCTGTTTGCCTGAGATAAGGCTACTTGAGGAACTTTTTGAGCTTAATTATTTGACTTGGCTCAGACAGAAAGAGGTGTTTTGGGGTGGGGGCATGCAAATGATATGTACTTATGCCTTAAAAAATATCAGTCTACTTAGGGGTGTGGCCTGGCCTGAACAGTTATAAACAGTTAGGCAAAGCTTAGTGCTCAAGGGACTTCAACACTGCATCTTTCTTGATGGTCTTGGGTGACAATGGTGGCAAATCGTCAAGAGACCTACACACTGCCAGCTGCATAAAATGAGAGCACAGAGAATTACATAAAACACACAATACTTCGTAGTAAAATTAAAAACTACACTATTGGTTTATATATTTACTATATAATGCTTTTCATTATTAAATTTATTTTTAAAATTACAAATTTTATCACTATTGTAGAGTATACGACTTCTACATATGAAAAAAAACGTTAGCAGCAGCCTCATATGCCTTGGGGTTTACTTATTTCTTCAATGCACTGGGACAATAATCGAGAAACTGACGTAAAGGGTCTAATGACGCATTTCTCAAGACACATATCTATCATTCAGTAATAGGTAATTGGGAAAGAATGATTTACAGAATACACGAGTCCAAGAATGTAGGAGCGTGAAAATACCAGTAATCGCCCAAAGCTCCTGTAAAACTCTGTCAATGATAATTCTTAGATTATATAACTTTTTAAAGTTTCCTGATAAAGATGGTGGGTCTTACCTTGACCAGTCTACTTGTGAAGCAGTTCCTATCTGGCAGGAGAGCTGAAGTGGACTTAGAATAGAGAAGTAGAGATGGGCTGAGACAAGATGACAAAGACTCATTCTAGGAAATGGTTGTGGCAAAGAAACCAGATAGAGAAAGGAATAGTAAAATTTGAATTAAAAAAGATGAGAGGAATAAAGGAAACTTTAAAATAGCAAGTATGTAAGCAAGTTATCATGGGGTTTAGATGATAAATTCAACAAATTTATTATGAAATCATAAATTACTGTAAGAGCCGCCCACAAGTTCTTGAACACAAACCATCTACTGGAAAAAGGACACACAGGGCTCAGAGCACAGCTCAGTGGTGGAGTGCATGCTTAGCATGTGTGAGGTCCTGGGTTCAAAAAATAAAATTCTTTTTGATTCTATAAAGAACAATAAAATCACTTTAGAAATATCCTTACTAGACGATCCTAGACATTTTCCAGAACTTAAAGTAGTACACACTCTTCAGCTTTAGCGTCTTAGAACTCACTCTGTAGACCAGGCTGGTTGTGAACTCACAAGAGATCTGCCTGCCTCTGCCTCGCAAGTGCTGAGATTAAAGACATGCACATCTACACCTGGCTAAGCTTTCATCCACAAAAAAATGAGGAGATAGTCTACATCTCAGGAGTAAGTTACACATTTCATAAAGCAAAATAAGTAATCATTTTGAACTTTCAATATCTATTCAGTTACATTTGAGCTTGTCATTTGTGTGTAATTATTACATTCTCACTACAGAATACAGTAGTTATGGCTTTGTTCGGATTATTATTATACTTGATCTCACTATTATAAGTGAGAGCAGGGGGCGAGGCGGTTCTAAGGAAAGAACTTTTTATTTGTAGCCTTGGTCACCAACAGACTATTAACTATATAAGAAACTCTAAGAACCATCAGTAAAACCCACAGAACCAGGAGATAAAATGAACTGAACTATGTGAAATTTTACCATTATAAATGAAATGTAGAAGTTTCTTTTTAAAGAAAGTAATTAGTAGCCCCGTGTCTTCTTCAATATCAAGGCTAGCCTGAACTAAGTTAAGATACTGCCTCAAAAGAAAAAAACAAAAAAACCCAAAAAAACCCAAAAAGGAGTTCAAAATTCTGATAAAAGCAATTAGACATTATTTTAATCAGATAGCCATAGATCAATATGTTAACTATTTCTACTCTCTAAACATTAGTCTACTGAGCCTTTATGAGCGGCTCTCCTGGATCTTCCTCCTTGTGTCTTCTTCCCCAAAGCACACTTAAATGTCATTACCCATTAAATTTTCTTATCTTACATCCTTCTCTTCCAATTGTGGAAGGTGGGAAAGCAAACTTCAAGACTCATTGCCACCTACATGGTATTTTCCTAATTTCCACCTCACCAGAGAACAGCAAGAACTGCTTCTTCCTCTATGGAGCATGCCTATTTCTTTCTGTTTATGTGTTGCCAGAAACAGAAATTATTCCTTAGAAACTGAGTGGGTGGTCCTTGGACTTCCCACAGGGCAGGGAACCCTGATTGCTCTTTGGGCTGACGAGGGAGGGGGAGGGAAATGGGAGGCGGTGGTGGGGAAGAGACAGAAATCTTAAATAAATAAATAAAATAAATAAATAGAAACTGACTTGAAACCAAAAACAAAAGCTATAATCTTTTTAAAGGTTCTTCCATAATTTCTTTTACCAAAAATAAAAATCTGCTCCAATGTCCTTCAATCAATGAAGGTAAATAACATAAATTCCTTCGTGATAATCAAAAATTGGAGTTAAATACTGTAATTATATTTGATCATGTACATTAAACTCAACTCACCCAAAGGCTGATCAGTTGTTTCTTCTTTATTATCTGTGCAAAGATAAAAGAGCAAACAGATGCTGTTATTCATGGTATATCTTCAGAGCTAATGAGATAAAAGCAATGAATGCAGACAGCAGGATACCATTTAAATACAATAAATATATTAGAGTAGATGTCACAAAGGCTAGAAAAAAGAGGGGAGACAGAGGGTAAACAAGAGGGCACAAAAACAGGAAGGGAAGTGATTTAATGTTATATGGCATAATAAGGCAACTATATCTCTAACAATTAAGAATTATAGAATAGTTAAAAGGGAAGCTCTTGAAGGCTCTCAGCACACAGACTCATAATATTTAAGCAGACAGAAAGGCTAATTACTGGACTGGATCATTCTACACTGTCTAGATGTATCAGGCCACAATATGGTACTTCATAAATAATTATGAGTAAAGAAAAATACAGAATATTGTTATGAATAGCTAATTTATAATTAAAACATTTTTTGACAAAATATATGAGCTTATCACTATCATACATAGAATGAAGTCATATTCACTCTAGGAAGCGACACAGGGAAAGATGAAGTTCAGTTCTCTGTGAGTCCACTATTTGGGGGAAGGGGAGTTTACTTGTACATTTAATAATATTGATGCTATGGGATGGGAGCCCACTACAAGCTTTACCATACATTCGTTGTCTTTAAACTCAAGGTTTGGTTTCTTTGAATCTTGGAAAATAAGGAAAAGCAGGCCTTTAAAATGTTAGAAACTTAGTGATGGGTATATGCTAAAGTTTTCATAAAGTAATTATACAACTTTTTAAAAAGGCAAGATATAGCAGATATTTTAGGGGAAGGGATTCTATCAACACCAAGAGAAATGATTACTAGGATGTTTTCAATCAGTCTTCAGTTTGGGACACTTGAAGCAATTCTTTCTGAGCTTCACATGAATTTGAAGTTACTACAGCAAAAATGATCTATTGGTCACGGTGGCTTTATTTTGCTAATATGATTACAAATGGTCAGTAGAATCCAGATAGAACTTAATAACCTCATGCCTTCTTAATGCATTTCTGTGTGAGTTGATTAAATCTATTCATGGACTCTATTCCTGTCTTTCAAAATGCCCACAGCTTATACTGACATCCTCTTTCCTTGTATGATCCTCATTACTGAAATGTCCTTGTCCCTGGTGATAGCTTTCTCTTTAGTTTAGCTTATTCAGAAATCTGTTCTGATCAAAACTTGCCTAGAAACTGTCACTGTTAGTCTCTTAATAGTTATAGACAATTTATCCGTTTACTGCCAACTCTCTCCACTCACTGCCTTTCATCAGGGGAAGGCACCTGCTCAACCACTCCAGGGATGTTCTCTGACAGTTTGCAATGTCATGTGTCACTCTATCAATGTGCATCCAGTCTTCCACATTAAAAGCAATGTACTTCTTTCTATAAGGAGCAACATAAAAGGATTTTTTTAAAAAAGGATCAAAGCTGGATGGTGTAGTCAGCACTTGGCAGCGCATATACAAAGACTCTGGGTTTGATCCCCAGTAACACACAACAACAAAATTGTTCATCTTTTTTTTTTTTTTACATATTTGCTTATTTTGTGTGGGGGACCATGGTGCATGTGGTGGTCAGAGGAAAACATGAAAGAATTGGTTTTCTTCTCCCACCATGTGGGCTCTAAGGATCAAACACAGGTAATCAAGTATGGCCATAGGTAATCTTCCTCATTCACCTATACTATCAGTTCAAGCATTGATACTTTACTGTTACCCAAAACACTTTTTCAACCCTTATGGTCTTATATTCAATAATATTTTTGTACTTTACTTGCTTTAAATTGAACTTCATGTAAGTAGTAGTAGCCTAAGAATGCAGGCAAGAATGTCTATTATACCTTTACTGTATCAAATTTACCAAACTAAAACAAAACTTTGTAATACTTACCAGGATGCCCAAAATTATTTAATTCATCTACGAATAGAGTAAAAGAAAATAGATTAATTTTATATAATCTAACAGCCAACAGCACAGATAATAGAATGAAGAGAAGCAGTTTATGAACTGTTAGATCATGTTATAGTGCTTTATTAGTTTAGAACTTTTCAAAGTTAAATAAAGAAGCTATAAAAAGGGAATAGGTAAGAATACTGCTGTTAAACCATGCAGGACTTCAAAACTGCTCCACTTTCCCTAAATTACAACAAACTAAACAATTAAACTCATTATAATTTGTTCAAGTTTTAGATAATTTTTCATAAATTATCTTTCAAGATAAAAACAAACAAAACCTTTAACTTTAAAATACCGGGAAACTGGATGAATTATTGTGGGCTATTGCTGAGGAGGGTTCCTGTGTATGCTAAACCTAGTTTCTCTATTATTAACATCCTATGTTAGTACACTACATGGATCACAACTAATGAACCATTTATGTTTTCCCCCAAGACCTATTTAAGATACCAGAAGTATTTACTGTGTCTTCTTAAGACACTCTCGGTTGTGATAGTTCCTCAGACATTCCTTGTTTTTAATGACAAAGCACTCCTTTTCTTTAATGGCCATTTCAATTTTGAGCAGCAGAATGTTTTCCAATTGGAATTTGTGTGTGTGTGTCTGTGTGTGTGTGTGTGTGTGTGTGTGTGTGTGTTTTAAGTTAGATCAAGGTATGGCGTTCTTTTTGGGGAAGCAGAACAGCTTCAGAATTAACCTGCATCCTTCATACACCTTTCATACAGAATAGACAAATAATCTGATCACAAGTCTGTAACATAAAGTCATCATTGGTTTTTTACTTATTAAACTTTGTGAAGACAAAAATGAACATGAAATAAGTTGCAAGTAATACAGGATTCATAAAGTATTATAAGGGAATATATTATTTGGTTTATTTGCTTGAGATGCTGTCTTGGTACATAGCCCAGGTTATCCTTAAATCTACAATCTTCCCACCTTAGTATTTATTCCCTGTCCTGGGATCATAGTCACATCACTATGCTAAGGCTGGTATTTTCATACTACATAAGCTCAGCTTAACAGGGAGTGGTATCAACTTGTTCACACAATATGTACAATTTTTGCTGTTTTTCATCTAACTGCATAGACTAGTTTCTACATAGGTAGGTTAGCACTTTACCTCTTTTCAGTAAGGATGTTTCATACAACTGTAATATAGTTGGATGTTTCTGTCATATTCTGCCTTCCATCTTTGATGCCTTTCTTTTGGCCCCCTAAACAAATGTTTAAAATTTGCATGGTCTCACTACCCTAAACCACAGGTGAGCCTCACCTCTTCAACTACACCCCTTGTTCTAATAATATTCTTACAAAATATACAAAATGGAATAGGAGTCATCCATCATGTACTCTACATTAAAATAAGATGTAAATGGAGGATACTGTTCATAAACAATCTATCAACTATAAAATGTGTTAGTTTTGTAGGATCATTGAGAAAAAGAGTTGGAACTGATGTTTTCCATCTGAGATTTTAGAGCAACTCTAGCTACATTGTTATTTCTGTGTTCTAAATAGTTATTGAAAATTATTAATTGATTGATCTCATCATTGAAAAAAACAGCATAGTGAGCTGTACAATTACAGAAATAGCAGGGCAGCGTAACAATCGCATGCTCACTCTGAAGCCAAACAGCAGGTGCTCTTTTATATTTATTTTTAAAGGTCTCCTGTATGTTAGGAAGAGTAAAGAAACAAACACACATGCAATTAAGCAAAAAGTGTAAAAGATAAGAAAAGTTTGGTTAAGATTTCTCTACATGGCTTCCCTTCTGTAAGATTAACAGATGTGAGATTGGAACTTCTTGATTAGAGAATTCTGATTCAAAACTCTGCATTAGGATCAAAACAGTAATAGAGATGAACGACAGGAAAACCAAGAAATGTATGATTGACTATTACTATCTTACTTTACCCAAGGAGAAACTAAGAAAGACTATGTAATAGTTCAAAGCAGCAATTGAAAAAATACTTAGCTATCCACAAACCTAATTTTGCAAATCAATGTGATAGTATACTAAGAGAGGTAACCTAAGTTTTAATATTGACTTATAATAATTTAAGTCCAATGTTTTAGTTAACTGAAACAAGTTAGAAGTTTATACTAAAATGGATTTTCAGTTTTCTTTCCATAGTGAAATTGGCATATAAATTAATCTAAAAAAATCAGTTTTGAAAATACTTATCAATATTATTTCTGGTATTTAATGTTTGAGAAAAATGAAACTATAGCTGCTTTTAAAGGGCATCTTAAGATAAATAAATAAGTAAAATAATCCAAACAAATATTGATGATAATATTTTAAATAAAATTTAAGATTAAAAATTAACATTGAATTGCAAATATTCACTATTTCTAACACTATGGAGGAGCTCCAGGCCTTATGTGCAATAGGAAGTCAGCTGAAGATTACGTTAGAAGTGTCTGTTCAATAGTGTTGAAGAAAATTTTCACAACTTTAAGGAATAAGACACAGTATCCTTCAATCAAAATGGCTTATTTGAGCCAGTATTTTTTCCATCACTGCACTCAGTAAGCTAGGACATTGCACCTCTTCCCAGAGTAACCAGCATGCAGGAGACCAAAGGATTATACTACCTTCGGTGCACTCCACTGCCTCATCTGTTCTTCCTTATGTTAGAGAAAACAAATTTGAATATATTGTAACTCATAATCTTAGGAAGGGTAGTCACTAAGTAAACATAGATATACATCACAGAATCGTTGTCAAAGCAACACATGCATCAATATTTCCTGCTATTGAAAACATCACTATAAATGTAGTCAATATAATTGATAATAGTGAATATTGACCAATAATTATTTTTTATGTGTCTCTGACTTTTTATTTTTCATTTAAAATTTTTCACCAAATCAATCTTTTACTAATTCACAACTACAAGGAAGACATTTTGACACAAATATTTAAGATAAACTGTAATACTAAAAATAAGTAAAATTAGTAAACAAAATAATTTTTCAGTTTTTTATTTTGCTCTTTGTATATAACTTAGGAGAATTAACTTAGTATGAAGTCTCTAGAATTTATGTGTAAACAAATTAACTCCTTATATGTGATATGTTATTAAATGGAATGGGACAAAAAGTAGTAGAGTTTCTATTGTTTAAGCACTCCAGTGTACACAGCTTATATTATGTATTCTGTGACAGAACTCCAATACTGCTTACCTATGATGATTTCTACCTTCTTACTATCTTGACTGTCTTGATCATTGTATACATGACACCAGTAGGTTCCTTCATGTTCTAGATCCACATATGGAACCTGTATCAATATCAGAACACTTTAATTTAAAAATTGCTTAAAATAAGTCATTTATATTTATAAAATTTCCCAAATGCAGATTTTAAAAAATTTATACATCCTTAGATTATCTTCATTCATTAAGCTAAGTAATAGCAAGCAAATTATAAAATGATTCTAACAGTGCAAAGTTTGTTGCAGTAATATTTGACATCTTATTCCAAAGTTTGGTTTGAAATCTAGTCCTGTTGCAAATACAAGAAACTAATTAATACTGAAACAAAGCACTTGAACTAAAAGTACTAAAAACATTCCAGGGAGCATGAATTTGAGTGGTCCCTTTATCTTAATTGTATCATTTATTTTACAGATCCATCCAACCCTCCCACTCCCTAAAAAAATCAACTGCCTACCACGTAATGCTTTTTTGTTTCATGTGTTAATGGTGATTCATTTTTAAACCACTGGTAGTGAGGCATAGGGCTTCCAATAGCAACACACTGTAAAACCAATGTGCTGCCTGGCATCAGCTTTTGGGACCTTGGTTCAACACAGATTTGCAACTTGGATTCTGAGACACCATCCACATTTCCTTAAATTAAAAAAAAAAAAACCTCTGGGTTAAACATAAAACCAAAAATTTCCTACAATTTAAACAAAAATATATCTAAGTCTATCCTTTAGTTTTTATAATCATTAAAACCATACTTAAAGTATATTTTCATCAAAGTCCATAAATGTTAACAGATGTTCTGAAGAGAAAAGAATACTGTGGTGAACAAAAACAGTTTAGGAATTCTGGGCTAACAGGTGGGGATACTCAAGAGAGGAGGAGTGAGGGGAGAAACTAAGCTTGAATTACAGCTGCCACATGTAAAGGTTCAAGTTCAGCATCAGGTACAAGAATGAGAAGGGGCCATGTCATCTTAAGGGACTGACACAGAAAATGACAATCAAACCATGTGGCATTAACTCTTAACGACTCAGGCGTGACAGTTATACTCTGAAGCTATTTTTTTTTGTTTTTGTTTTTGTTTTGTTTTTCAAGACAGGGGTTCTCTGTGGTTTTGGAGCCTGTCCTGGAACTAGCTCTGTAGACCAGGCTGGTCTCGAACTCACAGAGATCCACCTGCCTCTGCCTCCCGAGTGCTGGGATTAAAGGCATGCGCCACCATCGCCCGGCTTGAAGCTATTTTTAAATAAACATTTAAATAAAATAAAGTGATCCACTAAACAATATGCAACTTCACTTATCACATACCCTGGAAGCTTTCTGTTACTTCTGTCACATCACAGACGTCTAGCTGTGACCACTCACTAAATTCAAAGGTGGAACTGTTGTTAACTCGGCAGACATAAAAGCCTGCATCTTTTACATGCACTGTGTTAAAAATAAGTTCTGATGAATTTCCATATGGGATCTGTAAAAGAAACAACAAGTGAGCATAAGTGAAGGATTCATCAAAAATTCAGCTTATAATACACGCTGTGTAAAATCTGATTTCATTACAGACCTTTGAAAAGTATGTTTCTTTTTTTTCAAGTTCTAAAATGTGCTAGTTAAAGGAGTAAAAAGTATGATTTTGAGGACTGGAATAATAGAAATACAGTCCTTAACAAATCCATTCAACAGTGAGGTTAGTTATCCCTCAGATCTTAAAGGAGCTCACTGAACCTGTCTGTTCAGTCATTAGTACACTTATACAACTATCATATATATATATATATATGTATATATATATAAAATGCAGTAAACACCACAGTGGCATGAAGGGAACAAATTACCTATTATTTTCATTTCTGGACAAATGGCTATGAATGTGTGCATAAACTATTTTACCTTGGGACTTCACTTTCTCACCTACAAAACACTATGAGACAGGCTGCTTAACAAAACCATATCCAGCTATCTTTCAAGGTTTTGGCTTCATGGAAACATGGACAAGAAAGGAAGAAATGGCCATCACATGTTTTTTTCACTTTGGTCAGAATCTGAAGCAACAGTTAGTGTTCTTTTCATGCTACTCTGAGATCAGAATAAATAAATCTATCACAAATTCTCTCAGTTTTATGGTCATAAAGAAGACTTTCACAACTCTATGAAGAAATACAAAACCCTTGTTCTTCTAGAGTAATTTTTTGAGTATGTAATTTTTTGAGCATGTATGTTTGTTTTGAGACAGGGTCTTATAACGTAGCTCTGGCACCCTTGAGCTCATAAAGATCCATCTGCCTTTCTGCCCAACTACTAGAATTAAAGGTGTGGTCCAACCATCTAGAAACTCTTGTCTTTTATGAAGAAACACACTTGATTTTCTCATAGTTTCTCATAAGTTAGACATATAAGCATCTAACTTTACCAACTTAAAAACTGCTTAATTTGTAGGTTTCTCCATGCATATAAATAGTTTTTCAAAATATTTTACACTTATTTATTGTATGTATGTGCACACATGTGCATGTATCACAAGTCATGTTGTGATGGCCAGGGGACGACTTTTGGGAATTACTTTCTTTTTTATCACGTGAGTCCTAGGGACAAACTCAGATCATCGGTTTTGTCAGCAAGAATCTTTCCCCAATGAGCCATCTTGTAGACTCATGTTTCTCTACTGCTAATCTCTCTGTCTCTCTCTCCATCCACCCACTCACCCACCCATCCATCTATCTACCGAGACAAGGTTTCTCCACATACTCCAGCTATCCTGGAATTCACTATGTAGACAAGGGTAGTCTCAAACTCAGAGCTCCACCTGCCTTTGCCTCTGGAGACCTAAGATTAAAGGCATGCCCATCCATAATTTTTTTAAATTTGAAGATACATTTTTATTTCATTATATATGTGATTGCCTATATTTATATGTGCACTATAAGCACACAGTGCCTGCAGAGGCCAGAAGAGGCTATCAGCTCTCCTGGAACTGAGTTATGGACAGTTGTAACCAGTCAAATTAGTGCTAGAAATCATACCTGGTTCTTTGGGAAGAACAGCAAGTGCTCTTAACTGCCGAGTCACTTCCAGTCCCCACTAATCCATCTTATTTGCTATTTGCAAGACCCAAGCACAAAGTCTCAGAGGGAAAAGTTTTTCTTTCTTGATCTCATCTTCTCTAAAATTGTTCCTATATTTTTTCTTTGCTTCAGCATGTGCTTTTTCCCTTTATCAAATCATTTTCAAAAACATACTCTAAGTCCTTTGTATCATAATCAGCCAACACACATTTCGTTTACAGCTTCTTCTTAGCAAGCAGCACTGAAGAAGCTGGTCACCCTTATCTTCTTGAAAGACTTTGCTTTTTTTATTCTTCTAACTCTCTTGACTGGTCCATATTTTAATTTCATTCATTATAGACTCTCACTATTGTCTGTCAGGATACCCAAACTGCCCATGTGATTCCCTTGTACATATAACAGGCATGGTCTGAAGTCACACTCTTATTTCCCTCCTCGACAAAGACCTCAGCAGTCTTCTCAAAAACAAACAAACAAAACTTATAGAGTAACCATGGCTAAGAGATTCAAGAGGAAAAGCTAGGGAGTTCTCCTTAAGTTTTTTTTTTTTTTTTTTTTTTTTGCTTCTTCTTGTTCCACACTGATCTATTGGTCTGGTTCAGCATACCCTCAGAACATATGCTAAAGCGTGCCCTGGGATCTCACTGTCATGAATTCACCAAGACCACACTACAGCTTTTTCTCAGCAGCACAGACAATAGGTACCTGGTTGTCTTGCTGTTCTCTGCCTTCTTCAAGCAGAGAGCTTGTATGTACAAAGGCCATCAATCCTGTTTAAAGACTGTTGGTTCCTCACATCCTATGACCATCTGCTTATGTTCCTCCTAGCTTTGAACTCATAAAGAGACCGCCATCTCTCTCCTCTAGATGTAGATTATTTGGGGGAAAGAGACATTATGTGTCACTGTTCCATTTTATCATGGCTTGGCACAAAACAGGTGCCCACAAAAATCTCCTAAAACAGTCCAACTCCATTACAGCTCTTTAAATTCAAGATGTGTTCTACATTCCCTATATTCCTAACTTCTTTCAGTCATGATGTATTTTATAATTATAAACTTCATGGAGTAAGTTTTTTCTATATTTCTTCAAAAAATTCATTAAAATAAAAACTAGAAAAAATATGATAAAATACTTTTAGTTACCATCTCTCAATGGCTAGATACATGTAGAATCTCCCAACCTTGGTGACAAGAATTCACACAACCAGTAATGGTAACTAAGGGCCAACACAGACTTAACCTAGCACTAAATGTCTATGTAATCATTTTGCTATACCTCATAGCTGCTCTGTCTTATTTTTATGTAGGGAAAAATGTACAAAACCATATTTTTTTCTATAAAATAACATAATCTGTTGCAAACAACTATTAGAACTGTTAGGCCTCCCGGATCTCACTTCTCAGCACTCTGAGGTAGGCCCCACTCTGTCCCAGCCCATATGCTGCAGGGCTCCTCAAAAAGTCCTGAGCTGCTAGGCTTTCCAGTTTTCTGAGTTGCCATTAGTCTGACATCACATCCAACTCCTCCAGAATCTGACTTCTCTTCACTGTCAGGCTGCCTGATTACTCTAGGACCTCATGTCTTTGTGTCTCTAGCTAGGCCCATTCCTTCCCTCACACAGGCCATCCTGCTTCTCTGAGAACATGTTTCCTTGTACCATTAGGTAGACCCTTTTCCTACAGCCTTCAATTTAACCCTCTTACAATTTACAATAGCCTCTCCTAAACACTGTACAAAACCTCCACTGCAAGAAGAAATGTGTCTTGAGAAGAAAATTCAATCAACAAACTATTTCAGATGCACAAGTCCCAGGGCAGAAACAAAAGTAACATACATACAAAAATCATGACAATATGTCATCTCCTAAAGTTACTAATCTTGTAAGAATGACTTGGAAGAACTACCAGATATAGAATTCAAAAGATTATAATTATGTTCAAACAAGTAGAATTCAAAAGATTTTAATTATGTTCAAACAACTCAGCGAAGATATAAAAATATTTCAGAAGAATAAAAGCAAAAAGCTGAGGGAAATGAGGAAGTCAAGGTAGACTTGCTGAAGAAAACCCAAACTGAAATCATGCTAAAAATAAAAAATCAATAAGCCAAATAAAAACCTCAGCAGAAAGCTTAAGCAATATAATGGATCATGTGGACAACAGTGTCAGAGATGGAAAACTTGGATTGCTTAGTAAAGGTGAATAATAATTTTTTATAAAAAAAGTATGGAACACTGGAGAACTTTGAGAAGACACAGCCTTAGAGATATGAGCACTGAGAAAGGAGAATGCCACACCAAAGACATGGAGATTATTTTCAACAAAATAACAGAAAAAAAAGTTTCCAAACCTAAAGAATGAACTGCACATTCAGGCACAAAAGGCAGATAAAATACCAAATAGAGATGACCAAGAAAGAAAATCCCCATGACATAATTATAGTTAAAATACTAAAAGCAGAGAATAAAGAAAGGGTATTAAAAGCTGAAAGACAGAAAGGTCAGTCACTTATAAAGGTAGGCCCATCAGAATAATACCTAGGATTGTTCAATAAAAATTTTTATTGCCAGAAGTACCTGGAAAAATGTATTCGAAGTGCTAAAAGACCTTGACTGTTGACCCAGACTATTATACCCAACACAACTATTGATTAAAATTACAAAAGATAAAACTTTTTACAATAAAAACAAAATAAAAGGAATTTATGACCATCAGGCCAGTTCTACAGAGGGTACCTGAAGGAATACTTTGGATTTAAGAGAAGAATAAACAAAGTCAAGGGGCCACAGGGAATAATCACTACCAAGAAAGCACAAAGAGGGGTAAGGGATGGGGAAATTGAGGGGTGGTGGAAGGCTTAACCAAAATGAAGGATGCATGAAAAAGCTATATGGAAACCCATGATCTTCCAATCTCCCCTAGAGGCAACATAGCTTTTTTCCATGTTTTCATTTAATAACATTACGTCTTCTGGGAGTGGCTTTACCCAATCACATTAGTGAAATAGTCAGGCTTTGATGGCTCACACTCTAATCCCAGCACTCAGGAAGCAAGGCAGCAGTATACCACAATTCAAGACCAGTCTGGGTTCCACAGTGAGTTCCAAGGCAGCTTGTGTTACAGAATAAGATCTTGCCTCCAATCAACTAAGCAATAAACCTAAGTAGAATTAAAAGACATTTTAAAATTACCTCCTTATTCATTTTGAACCATTGATATTGTACAAAGGGATGTCCAGTTGCCCGGCAACACAGTTTTACAAACTGTCCAGCCAAAACTGCCTTTGATTCTGGGTTTACAGTGATCTTTAATCCTAAAACAAACAAACAAACAAACAAACAAAAAAGTAAAGTCATAAGGAAGATTTTCCTTGCTTATATATACAAAACAACAATGAAATATTCATCTTTATCATAAATCATATATTTACTTCTCCTTCTCTATCGGTATGTATTCTTTAGCTGAAATCTTTGTAAAACCATAAGAAAAAAATCTGCAAAAGACTTTGATATACTCTATTTCTCCATGGTTAGGAAGGGAAATTAATTGCCTCATTTCTCCAATTAGGAATACTTTTCCCCCAAACTCTAACATTTCTGAGATCAGGATGCACCCTTTAAGACACCTGCTAGACAGACATTGTAGTGCAGTTCTCAATGCCAGCTCAATACCTAGTCGTAAATGTTCATATGGTCATAACTTTTAAGTAAGTAGTGTATGAGTTAGTTTTTTTCTGTGAAGTTGAGGTGGTGCGTAACTAGAAGCATCACCCCTACTGACTAGTGTTCATAGTACTGGAAAGGACTCTGAATATAGCAAAGAAGAAAGAAAATCTTCAATATCTCCCAGCTGCAAATGGTGCAATGTACACCAATGATCTGCCTGCAAGATATAATAGTGCAATAGTGGCACAAATGTCATCGGAGTAACCAACCAATTTTGATTGGCTTTAAGGCCTACTCCATGAGATGGGACCTGTAGCTGCCACTGCTAAAATGACAAAGAATCCGAGACCAGCTAAGTCATGGGGGAAACCTATATCTGGCTACAGTTCCATAACAATTGAATGGGATATGGCAGAATTAGACTAAAGTTCTTCCTTGAATCAAAATGCATCTAGTTTTTCCTTCTTGCATTTGGACCTTAAAGGTCTGGTAAGATGCCATAGCATCTTCTAAGAACATCTTACCCTAATCATATCTCTCTGCAAGGACTGTCAGAGAAAAACATGGCTTTCTCTGGAATAGGAACTCAATTTTTTTTAAAAAAATGGCATTAAGTACAAAACAGAGAAAATACCAGCACATTCTACATCTTCAGTAAGATTTATTAATGTATTAAAAAGGAAAGCAGGCGATCAGATAAACTTACACACACACACACATACACACACACACACACACACACACACACACACACACACACACACACAGACTGTTTTGTTTTTGAGACAGGATCTTACTATGTAGTTCCAGCTGTGCTAGAACCAGGCTGGCTTTGAACTTAGGAATCTATCTCTACCTTCCAAGTTCTCAGATTAAAGATGTATGCTACTACATCTGGTTTATAATTCAAAGACCTTTTTAATAGGCAGAAATGATTGCCTTGTTCATCTCTGAATCCATATACTTAATGCCTGAAACTGTGAAGATAATGGAATACAAGAAGTGTTCAATGAATAATTCCAAGTAAAGTCACAAATTAAACTGATTTTTGTCAGAGCTTATCTTTTTCTTACGATAGTCTTATTCTCAAATTTGTTATTAAAACATAAAAGATAGTTCTATAATTATTTTTTGTCTGTCTGATAAATAGAATTACTCTGTAGCTAAAGCTTGCCTGGACTAACTACGTAGTCCAGGCTAACCTTAAACTCATGGTGCTCCTCTTACTTCAGCTTTCTGAATGATGAATTACAGGCATGGGCTTCCATTCCATGTGATTCCTGTAACTCTCTGAGGCAGAGAACAGCCCACTCGCTGCATGTAACCTACAGTCAGAGTGATTATATTACTAAAAAGGAGAATAAGATTCAAAAGTTATATTTATTTCTCAGAAAGGCTTAGATTTTCAGAGGCTTTGGTGTTCTATAAAGCATGAGAAATTAGTAGATAGTACAGTGCATTAAGCTAGTAGATTTCAATTTTTAGAACTTCTGAGTACCTGTTAATTGAAGTACTGAGTATATAAAAAAATTTAAATGCTCCTTTAGAGATGGGCAATAACAGCACGTGGCATCTGCATTAGCAGTTCATTGCTCCTAGCTCATAGGCTCCAGTTGAAGCCAACCATTCAATACTGTACACCTCAAAAGAAGGTATGCAAGGGTATAAGAGGAAGGCTGGGAGTCTAGGACCCTTTGTATTTGTAGTCAGCAGCCTGGTTACATCTCCAGGTCGCCTGCCTCTTTTTCTTATCCAGCAAGTCTATTCTTGTTTGGTGATCCATGTGGTTCCTGGAAAGCTGACTCAGCCTAACTTCATTCTTGGCTTTAAGCCAGGCATATCAACACATTCCACATCTTGGCTACAATGAAAGTATGAGGAACAAGCAAGTGAGCAAAACTAGTTAATTAGAATAAACCTGCCTTTTTGCTTAGCATTCTGGGACAAAGATAAATGAGCTTAAGAACACCTAGCAGACATCCTGGGCTAGGTGAGTGTCAGTTTTAGAAGGAAGTCAATGACAAGAAAGAAGAGGAAAAACATTACACTTAGGGTTCTTCTCTGTCTCTTAGGAAGTCTTTTTCCACTTCTGGGTGTTTCAGGTAGAAATAATAATTTACCCTCATCAATTTGAGTTTGGGTTTCTGGTAGGTGTAATTGGCAATTTACCACTATATCTTATATTCCTAATTTTTCATAGTCAAACTATATCAGAGAAGCTGAAGGGATGGCTCAGTGGTTAAGAGTATTTAGTGCTCTTATAGAGGATACAGGTTCAGTGACCAGCACTCACCATCAAGCAGTTCACAAACTACCTATAACTTCAGCTCCAGGGGATCCTATGCCCTCTGGCCTCGAAGCACCTGCATGCATGTGGTGAACAAACTTATATAGACATGTGCACATATACATAAATAATTTAAAAATACATAATAACCAGTTTGGCTATATAAGGAAACATTAATTAATACACCAAAATTGTGTAAAATAGAGAGCATCAAGTCTAACTTTTACAGTCTTTCCATGCTTGACTGGATTATTCGCTTCTAATGGAACATATGGCCAAATGGAATCCTGGAAAGGAGGCTTGCACAGCTGCTGCCACCAGCAATGTTTGTTTATCTGAAACAGAATCTCACTATGTAGTCTAGGCTGGCCTGGAACTCTTGGTCTTCCTTTTAGTCTCTACAGTACTGGGACTACAGACATGGACTACCATACCTGGCCCAATCAAGCAACTTGATGAAAGGTCCTTCCTCTCTGATATCACTGTGGTTGATCAACTTCACCTGCAGCTACATGGACAAACTGTTTTCTATTTTTTGAAGTAGCTCTCTCTCCAGCCTGTTTCCTATTTGTTTTGTTTTTAATTTTGAATTTCATTTTTATTTTTGTGTATTTGTGTTTCTGTGTATTTCAGTGTATGCTATAGAAACCTTACATGTAAATACTTTAGCATGCATCTTTCTACAATAGGGGAGTCTTGTACTGAACTATAATATTATTGCATAATTCTCTAATATTAAATATGTGGTTACATCACATTTTTAAAATAATTGCTTAAAATGTCCTATGTAGCTTGCTTCTTGAACTATAATCCAACACTTTTGATGCTTTCCTTTGGTCTCAATGGGGGAGTGGGGGGAGAGAATGATGCTCTATGCATTTATATATTCTAAAAAATACTGAACACAATTTACCTGGTTAAAAGATGTGCTTTTCTCTAAATCTGACTCCATGAATTTTTGAGGAACGTTCCTAAAGGAAAAAACAAAACAAAACAAAAACCATCTACCTGGGGGGTTGAGAAGCTGAAGAACCTCAGTGTGCTCCAAAGCCTGTAGGAAGTCGTTCAATTCTGTGACTGTACATCCTTTTTCACCCATTAGTTTCAGTAAACACAAGCTTGGGCTTCCTTCTGGCTCCAGTACCTTAAGAGAACACTGCTCCAGGTCTAGGCAACTGAAACAACAGATTTAATTCATGATATGCCCAATATGTAGCTGGACCATTATAGGCGGCAGGAAACTAATTACATGATGAAAACTAAGCCCCTCCATCCTCCTTTCCCTCCTCCGGCATTCCTTCCTCTTCTCCCCCTTAGCTCCTATAATTACTTTTAAAGAGACTGAGAGAAATTTTATCCTAAAAAAGACTAGAAAATTTCTTCACTCTATTTATTTATTTATTTAAACAGAGTTTTACTATGTAGCTCTGGCTGGCCTGGAACTTCCTATAAAGATCAGCTGATCTTGAATTTAGAGAGCTACCTGTCTCCTCCCAGCTGCTGAGTGTTAGGGCACTGCACCAGGCCTCTGCACTCTTCCTTCCTTTTCTTTTCACTCTTTCTTCTTTTTGGTTCTTTTTTTAAAATATAAATATTTTTATTTGTGTATCAAATACTCTATGGTTAACAGTTGCAGTAAAGACACAAAAGGTTTGAAAAGCTATAGATGATAATGACTACTGGATTCAACATCCTTTGATTATTTTAGACAGCATTTCTGATAAACTTCCAGCTGAATCTTAAGCATGATATATGTTCAGGTTAACAGAATTACAGCTCCCTTAACGTTTTTAAAAGATGAAGCCAAATATGACTCAAAATGAAGGGACTACCCAGTTAGCAAGATGCTGCTCTCATTTGAGAGGAATGTGCTTCTCATCCCATGAGGCCAAGATACTGTAAATCATAGCATGATCAGATATAAACAGTGTGAGAAGTACTAAGAACAGAGAAGCTAATGCCTCAAAAATGATACTGGATAGGATAATCAATGTTATAAAGTTAGAAACTAGAAAAGTCATAAGAAGCCTTGTCAAAGAACATGTATTAGAAATAAGTTACTAAGTGTTCACATGAATAGGAGATTCATAAATACATGAGTGCAGTACACAAAATACACGTTTCATGATTCAGAAGTTTGCCAGTCACTGAGACTTGAAATTACATCAGATATAAACAAGGGATGTTCTAACTGATATAAAAAAAAAAGTTCAATGGCCAGAGTTTTCCTTCTTAACAAAGATCAAATTGAGGTTAGATATTTCTGTTCCAAAACAAGGTATAAAACTAGAAGTAAGATTTTGTATATCTTTTGCTTTACTGCTTTTCTGCATGGGCACTCACTGGTTTTTGGTTAAGGTGATATGTACACTTAGCCAACTTTTATTTTTCCTCTTTTAGTTATGTTCTTGTAAGAGTGTTTTGATGTGGTTTCTAAAAACTTAAATTTAGAAATAAAAGAACTTCTTTATCACTGAAGCAGCCGAAATTTTGCTTTTAAAAAATTTTTAGGTCCTATAGAATTGGCTACAACCCCAACTTGTTAACCAATATTTTGAAAGAAGCATTCTTACTGTTGTGTTTCGAACAGGTTGGAATGGAGTAAAGGAGAACTCAAGCAACTACTAAAAAAAAAACTGGGTGAGATATGTAGGCTTAGCCTAGTGTGGCAGTGGATGCTGGATTCCAAATATATACTGAATACATAGCAGTCAGGATTTACTGACAAAGATGATGTGTATACAAGTGAAGTCTGGAGTGACTGGATTTTCTGGTCAACTGGGGAGATGTAGTAGTCACTCAGATACAGAGAACTAAGAGCAAGAGGTTTACTGGAGGGTACATACTAAGTTTTGCACATGTTACATTTAAGATGCCTACTAGTCATTTAAGAGGAGACAGCTATAGCAGTCTACACACACACACACACACACACACACACACACACACACACACACACACACACACATCTGGGGAAAGCAGATATACTTAATAGTTGTAATCAGCTTGACTATTTAAAACCGTCAGTGAAGGATAACATCAGAAGATTAGGTAGAAAAGCATTTGAGATATAAAAGCTTGACTTCTAGCACACTTCAGAATTCAGACTGAACAGACAGATAAGGGACATTTGCATTAATCTTTTAAATACATGCTTTCTGTTTTATCATGATCTGCTTGAGGGTAAGATTTCTGCAGCTAAAGAGCATCTTCATGCTGCAGACTAGCGGCAACAGATGTTCCCCCTTGGCTCATGTTTCACAACCCTACTTTCAAGCCTTCTGAAAGTTCTGCCAATCCTTGGAGGCCAGCTGTTCCACTCACCACCAATCAACATATGCTGACACTCTAAGACTGTCTCAACTGGCAGCAAAGACATCTGATTTTAGTCAAGCATGGTGGTGCATACCTTTGATTCCGACACCTGAGAGGCAGAGGAAGCTCTCTCTGAGATCCTCACTTAAATGTCTGATGTTAGATCAGTTTGAACACAATCAGGGTTTGAATACAGGGCATTCCTACATGTCTCTGGTTAGAGCAAACTAGACTACATGCAAAGATTCAAACTAAATCATCAATAATCACCTGAAAACGTTTCTGATATTCCTCATCTCTGGAGATAGCTCTGAATGGACCCTCCCTGTGGTTTATATTATTAAATTCTTAATAATGCCGCTTAATTAAAAATGTAAGGAGTGAAAGGGAAGTGTGATAACAGGTCGAGTAAGAACGGTGGCACTCAGAAAGCAGAGGCAGGAGGATCATGATAAGTTTAAGGCCAGCCTGGTCTATGTAGTAAGACTTCACCTCAAACAAACCAAAACAGCAAAAAAAGAAAGAAGAAAAATAAGTAGAAAAGACAACATTCTGAGATTAGGGCTGTGAATTCAGTGACTGGGGAAGGCACTTCATGTTTCCCCACGACTTGTCATACATTCTGGACCAGACTCTCTGCAACCAGAGGACAATGTCTTTACCACCTCTTATTACCAGACACTCTTCTACCACCAGCATGAAGTCACTTGAAAAGAACGTTTAAAAAGGTCTTAAACACAGTAAGCATCTCCAGCTGTAACTACCTATCCCTTTGGTTCAGACTTGCCAGTTTCAAGTTTTCAGCGCTAATTTTTGTTGCTGTTTGTGAGATAGCGTCTGATTATGTAGCACTGGCTGCCCCAGAACTCAACACTGATCACATGCCTCTGCTTCCTAAGTGCTGGGATTAAAGATGTGCCTGGCTTTCAGTACTAACTTTTAATAGCAACCAATTCTTCTAATGTCAATCAGTGTGAGTTTACTACCAGATTCTCCAACCCTCCCTACCCCAACTAACCTACACGGAGCTATCTAAACACTATCTTGAAAGACTCATGAAATCTATCTCAAATTCTAATATCCTAAAAGTGGACAGTAACTGGCCTTCTCTCTATATTAATAACTCCTTGTAATTCAAACGTTTCCCTAAATTCCCCCAAACAATGATTAATACCATTCTGCAGTTTACTTAGCAATATCTTCCTGAAGGCGTGGGAAGGGAAACTTAATACCCAGAATCAAGAACCCACTCCTTTTATAGTTTAGTAGCTTAGTACACTGACTCTTGTGTCTTCCTCCATCTCCACATAGGCTCTCTCCAGGAAGCCTAGCACCTTCCTTAACTGGATTCACAGTTAACGCCATAATATCCTGCAGATCTGCCCTCAAAGAAAACAATTTCTTGTATCATGTAAGTCTAGAAGTTGGGAAATTTATGAAGTTTGAATAACATTTTCTATCTTTTTGGATACCCAACACCAGTATCTTTTTTCCCTAGAACAGAACTAAGTCCTTTGCTCAGCTTTGCTAGTCCGTTGTTTGTCTGACTTCTTCTCTGACACAGGGTCTCACGTGCCTGGTCTTGAACTCCTTGATTCTCCTGCCTCTGCCTCCCAAGTGCTAGGATTATAAGTATGTGGCACCAGCTTAGTTTGCCATTTTCTGATTTTTTTAAAAATCAGGCAACATGGGCCTCTTCTACTTGAGCAATAATCCCATACCAACAGTACTCTGCCTCAGTCCTAAACTCTGAAGCTCAGGGTTGTTGGGAAGGTTAAGGTGGATAATGCATGTAAGCAGGACACTGTAACACACTATGTGTTCAATAAAGGATACTGTTTACATCCAACCCAGCATTTCACATGTTACTGTGAATGTTCCCAAAAACCAGTCTATCAGAACTTCCAGCTAAAAAGAAGCACTCAATCAATATAACTTTGAGTGAAGACTCCCCTCTTGGTTTAAGAAGTATTTGTCTAAGAGTTCTATGTATGAGAAATGACTCCTGCTCCTGAGCTTATAAAGATGCACACAAATAATTTCAGTAAAAGTTTAAGTTTAGTTATTTGACAAGAAACTGGAGGAGTTAAAAGGCAGGTTGAAACCTTAACAGGTGTATAAGGTTCACAGTTCATGTGGGAACCCCTAGTGCAGCTCCTGAGTCCACCTTCAGGTGACCCATAAGGTTAAAACACTTTTTTTTCTTACTAGTACTAAGTCACCATTTTCTATTTATTTTTCAAGGTGTATACACAAGTTTCTAGAGTTCTGATACGATGCTCAACGGAATGAATCAAATACAGAAAAGAATCCAACTCTACAATTAAACTACGGCACTGTAAAGACGTCCAGAGCATTCAGCATTTTGAGGCAGGAAGAATGAAGGCTACAAGATCTGGACTAGAGTGGTTGACATGGTGTTTCAGGACACCACAGGCTACAGTGAGATCCTGTCGCAAAAACCAAGAAGGGAAAAAGACTTCAAGATGAATATGACAGTGCCAGCTTGGAATCCCAGCGTTAGGGAGACTGAAGCAGGACAGAGAAATCCGAGGACACATAGCAAGATCTTGTTTTGAAAAACAAAAACCAACCAAACCAAAGCAACAGAGTTTAAAAATGTTAACCAATGCTCTATTTGGTTTTGGATAAACTTTTTCTGAAGAAAAAAAAAACCCTGACATTGTTTCTGCGACTGTGTAAGAATTACTTTTAAGATCAATATTTTAAGGGTTATTGGTTTTACTTTCAAATGATAAATATTCGTATACACCTGCAGAAGATACAGAACCCCCACAAAACCTATCTGTCGTCTTCAACACGTCATCTTGAGATCCAAAACGTTGAGAAACACCGACTGTGGGGCCAAGGCATATGTCAGCGGTCCCTTTTCTCAGCAGGAAAGCAGTTTAATTTCTCAAGAGTCTAATGTACGTGGTGAAGTCAGGATAAAGTTTGGTCAGCTCGCTGGACTGAAACCAATGGGGAATTTTGTCCCGTCTTTCCTCTCCTTCTGTCTCTCTCTACCCAGCCTCCAGGAACCCCTGCACGCCTCGCTCCTCCACCCGCCCGGGTCCCTCGGGATCGCCCTTTTGGGGTCCGAGGGCGGTGTCCACATCCCTCTCTTTTGCTTTAAAACCCATCGGATTACAACCCTGCTGATAAGCTTTCCTCCTATTAAAACAGCGCGGGTTCATTCCCAGCCAGGGCTCTCCAGCTTCAGGGGAGGAAGGTCGGTGTGAAGGTGCCATCTGGCCCTAAGTGCCAGTTCCTTCCCGATCCCAGGGTCCCTGCCGGTCTCGCGCGACTCCCTGCCCCGGGGCACACCCCTCTACCCGAGGGTCGCGCGTCCCCGCTCACCTGAGCCTGAGGCGTCCCCGACTGCCCGCCAGCTCCGCCAGCTGCCTCCAGCCCCGGCCCTCGGGCGCGCGGTCCAAGCTCTCACTGAGCCTCCGCAGCAGCGGCTCCGGCAGGCGGTTGAGGGTTGCGCCGGCTGGAGGGGCGCTCGGAGGCCCCGAGGGCGCGGTCGGAGGAGGGTGCACAGCCGGGGGCAGCGAGGCCTGCAGCGGCTGCCCCCACAGCGACATGGCTACGCCGGTGGCCCCGCCGCCCAGCTCCAGCCGGTCACCTCGGGCCTCGGCGCCCGTGTGCACCTTCCGCTTGCTCCTCGCCGTCCCGCGAGTAGCAGGAGCGGAAGGAGAAGTCCGCCGCACAGTGAGGCCCTCACAGGAAGAAGTACTGCTCCCGGCCCGCGCGACAGGTTCCCCTGAGAAGCCCCGGGGCGCGCCGGCCGAAGAGGGGGGCGGGGCCGGGCTGCGCGTGTGTGGGCGGAGTTTGGGTGGGGCCTCGTTGCTACGTGCGGGCGGCCTCTCCAATTGCAGGGAGAGTTGGGCTTGGGGGCGGGCCCTAGGGTGGGGCCGGTTCACGAGTGGCTACAGTCCCACCTGCGGTGAGGGGGGCGGGACAGGGGGCGGGGTCTGGCTGCGGGCGTGCCACCGGCTTGCCTCCCCCTCTTCGCACGGGGCGGGATGTGGGCGGGGCATGCGGCCGCCCTTCCCGGGCGGCTTCTGAGTCTGCGGAGCAGGAAGGGATGGGTGGGTAGAACAGTTGGAGGAAGCAGCGGTGGAGGCATTGCCACAGCTAGGAAGCCTGCGGCGTAGGAGCTTCCCGGGACCGTGGGAGGATGCTTACCTCACGCCGGAGAGGGTAGCACGCGCTTCCTGGCGGCGCCCCCACGCGCGCGTCTGCTCTCCGAGGACCCCGGGGCTTGCGTATGTGCGGTGTTCTCCAAGAGGCCGCCAGCTCCCCACATTGGGCAACCTCAGCAGACGCTTCCTCTGCTAGCGGATGATGTCGCCAGAGGAAAGTAGTGGAATTGGAGATTTAGATACTCGTAAGGGAATTGACCCAACTCGCTTCGAGTCTTTTTATTTTAAGACTGAGGGATTCAATCGTGCAGTTAGGTGGTAGGACTCTGGTCTGGCATGTCTAAAGCTCTGGAGCCATCCTCAGCTCCGCAAAAGCAAGCAAGCAAAACCCAAATACTTCCTGTCTATTTTAACTTATTAGATCCTGCAAATGGATTTTAGCAGTAATGGTGTGGTGTCCTTCAGATCAAACTGTCACAGTGTTCATATTCCAAACGGTTCCCCTGGATAATCTAGACCCTAGCTCATGAGTCTAGATCATAGATGATTTAGATCATGCAGGGGAACTGCTTGGAATATGAACACCGCCTAGATTCTAGACAAAGCGGTAGGAAGAACTACATTTATCTCTTGCCTAGTCTCATCCACAGCAAAGGTTGTTATCCCGTTGGAAACTATAGGCTTGTTTGACATAGGAACAAACAATTTAGGGTGACCAATCAGCCCTGAGGTACAAGCCTTCCCGGCCCAGTTTACCTCATGTCGTTCAAGCTGGCCTTAAACTTTGTCCTCTCTGCACCGTGATGCTGAGAGCTGGGGCTGCAGGTGTTCACAACCGTGCACAGTTCTATGCAGACCTGGTTCTAGAAACGGAGGCCTGTCGTTTGCTGGACAAGCACTCCGTCAGCTATGTTACATCTCCAGTCCTAAGTTTCCTCATCTATTGTCATTCTACCTTTTAATTGAAATTCAATTAAATTTAAATCCAATAATTTTATTTCCCCTTCCAAACCTACTTGCGCAGGTCATTACTTATGAAGCTTCTCCTATGTGAAAAGATCATAAGTCCATGCTTATACTATTTACCATGTGGGTATCCTTTCTGTTTGCAGTCTGGGCTTCCTTATGCAGTATAGCTCAGCTAGGTGCCATGTGGCTTCCCTTCCCATCCCCCTGTTCTCCAAGTGCCTCTTTCACTTCGCCCTCCTCCTAAGAGTTTTTTTTTTCTGTCTACTATTTTAGAATCTACACAGCCACCTTTTCTGCTACCCTCCATTCCGTACTTTGACAGACATTGCATTTTATGGTTGGTATATTTCTTCTCTTAATAAAGTCCTTATATTTCTACTACCTAATTTTCACTTTTCTTCTGGGGCATGCGTGACTTTTAAAGTTAGCTGTGAGTTCACAACTTGATGCTGCCACTTATTGCTGATATCCCCTTAGGTGAGTTAGTGAACCTGTCTGCTGAGCTTTAGTTTCTGTGCCTATGACTGGGAAAAGTAAGCACAGCATATCCATGACTTGAGGGTGGGAGTACATTCTGAGAAATGCATCATGCGGTGATTTTTTTCCATTACAGACATGTTTATTGTTTTCATTTACTTATCTGCCTATGTGCATGCAATTGCATGTGCCGTGGCACCTGTATGGAGATCAGAGGACAAATGGTAAAAGTCAGTTCTCTCTTTCACCACGAAGGTTCCCACTATTGAACTCAGTTATCTGTCAGCCATCTCTTAGGCACAGGATGTATCATTCACTGAGTTCCTACCCTCCTCCCCCCAGCTCTGTGAAACCCAGGAGCTCACGATGATTGTGGGACATAGGAACCTCCATTCATGAGGTGATTTTTGTTGTGTGAACCCAGTCTCCTGGGACAACAGGTGCAGTCTGTTGTTATTCTAGTTTGATTTCTGTTGCTATGATCAACACCACTACCAAAAACAACATATGAGGGTTTATTTCATCTTACCACCATTAAGGGAAGTCAGGGCAGACACTCAGGCAGGGCAGGAACTGATGTAGAGACCGTACAGGGAATGCGGCTTCCTGGTTTGCCTCCATGGCTTGCTCAGATTGCTTTTTTATACAACTTTGGGTGGAGATGGCACTACCCAAAGTGAGCTTGTTTCTCCTCCATCAATCAACAGTATGTCCCTCAGACGTGCCTGCAGGCAATCTAATGAAGCATTGTCTCAGTTGAGATTCCCTCTTCCCAGATGCCCCTAGTTTTTGTTAAACCAATTAGCATAGTTGTTGATCACCATGTTATGTGGCGTATGTCTATATTAGTTAGTACTTTGAAAACTGATACATTAATTTTGGGAACATTTTAAGAACTTAGCTTTGTTTTTCTCTCCCAACAATTATATTAATGCCAAGAGAAAATGTATGAGTAGCTTTATTTTTTTTTTCCTAGACAGGGTTTCTCTGTAGCTTTGGAGCCTGTCGTGGAACTCGCTCTGTAGACCAGTCTGGCCTCAAATTCACAGAGATCTGCCTTGTCTCTGCCTCCTGAGTGCTGGGATTAAAGACATGAGCCACAACCATCTAGAAATGGCTTTAATTTTTAACTTAAAATTTTCTAAAATTTTAATGAAAAATTCATTTATTTATTGTGTGAATGTGTATATGTGGTGGTGGCAGCAGGCGGGGGGGGGGGAGGTTAGCGGGAGCAAACATGCAGAGGCCAGAAGACAACTTTTGAGAGAGGGTTCCCTTCTTTCGCTGTATGGGTCCTTGGATTGAACTCAGATTGTCGGGTTTGGCAGGAAGAGCCTTTCCTTCACTGGCCAAAGATCACGGCTTCCCAATGTCCGTTAAATATAATGCGTATGTATAGGTAATAAATATCACCGGGAGTTTTTCCTTATTAGCTGAAAGGGATAAAAGTCTCTGTGAATCTGGACAATTTGAGGAAGCTTACGGTTGCAGTCCATAGAAAAGTCTGATGATGTAATCTTAATCTTACTCATGGATGTAGACACTGACTCAGTTTTTTTCTCTCTCACAGAATTTGATTGTGGATGTTAACCAAAAAATGACAGATGCTATAGTTCGTAAATGAACAGGTCTTAAAAGACTTGGTATAGGAGAATATCTAAAGGCCTCTGGGTCTGTATATACTGAAGATAAGGGAACTGAAAATGACAACAACTAAATGTCACTCATTGTCCCCATCCCTTACTCCATGTCTAAACCTTTAGTGACCTCTCTGACTCATCCTTGAGGTAGGACCGTGAAGGCCGCACTCAGACACAATACTGGCCACATCCCTCGTAGCCCATTTTGGCTGATGTTTCCTAAAGAACAGAGGGAATTATCTTATTTCACTTATAACTTAAACATGGTAGCTAAGTACATCATTCCAGTGTTCCACACCCTACTCTCATAATGAACCATCTAGATCTTACTGCTTCTAGTTATTTTGAAGACTGTACTTGCCTAAATCCATCCATTCAAGTGCCAGCCAATAGGCACTGGGTGCTTACGTTGTGTCTGACCCTTGTGCCAAGTACTGCTGGAGGATAGTTTTGTTTTAAGTTGAAGTCATGAACCTCAGCAAACACACAATGAACATATGTCAGAGATTTCATGTAACTCATTTTTTAGTGAGGGAGCCAAAAATTGTTGCCTCTTTGGAAGAGATTCTAATGATGTGATTAGCAGTGATAAATACAAGCAAACATACAAACCTATCAGGGATGCTGGAATGCATTTGCTTCACAGACACAAAACTGGCCTTTTCCCACAGTGAAAGAGAGAATCAGCTGAGCTGCCACTTTACAGAGTTTATTAATGAACAAGAATTGCTTACATTGCTGTGAGGTTTCTCCACTTCTCAGTGAGACAGCCTTAGCCAAAGACAATGAAAGACAAAGATAAGCACTTCCTTCTTTGTGGCCAGAGAGAGAAGTGCTCTCATAAGCAGAGCAGGAAGAAGACCCAAGGAAACCACGGGAACAACTGTGGTTGGTTCAGGCGAACTGGAGGCTCACAAGAAAAAGGGCGAAGACCAAACTGAAGAAAGGAGTCAGATCAGAATAAGTCAGACTAAAGGGCTAGGTTGTTACAGGTTTGTGCCTACTATAGCATCAGCGGGTTATACAGGATGCCTTTTTAATAGCATGTCGATTTTCTTTTCATAGTATTTAAAAGAAAATGTCTGTCAGAGTCATCAGTTCTCCAGTAATTTGACTAGAGTAATGCCAAATTTATTTAAGTTAAAATGTAATTTTTCTCTAAAGGGCCTATAAAATTACCAAGGCATGTGAGGGTGTTGAAATCCTAAAAACTGGCAAGAGCTTAAAGCTTGAGAAATTCTGATTTTAGTAAGTGATGGGGAATATTTGAAATATTGCAATCACGATAGTTACTTAACTTTTGGAGTTTTGAGAACTTATTTAGTCTGCACTAGAAAGAAGACTAGAAGTTCAAGGAGTCTTACAACTGGCTTTGGTGGTGCGGGCCTGAAATGCGAGTACTCAGAGGGCTGAGATAGAAGGATCAAAGGTTTAAGACCAGTCTGAGCTATATATCTGGACTCTGGAAAAGCAAAATCTAAATAAAAAGTATTATAAAATAGTATAGATGAGCGGTCTATATATAGTATAGTGTAGTGTACTATAGTATTTTGTGGTAGTAAGTGATCTTTGCCAATAGTAATCTAGGAATGAAAAAAAAAAGCAACCATAAATTGAAGAAATATATAGAGTTACTTTTAACCAGTCTTTGTAGATTTGAATGTAAAATATCCCCCACAGGCTCATGTCTTTAACACCTCATCCCAGCTGAGAGTGTGATTTGGGAAATTATGGATTTGAGCCCTAGCTCTAGAAAGTGGGTTGCTTTGGTCTGGGCCTTGAGGGGTATAGCCTCACCTCTCTTCTGGTCCTAGTCTTACTACTTCCTGTTCAGTCACTCAGATGTAAATAAGCAGTCTTATGCCCCTGCCATAGTCCCAGCCACTTCAGATACCATGCATTTCCTATCATGATGGATTATAAAGAAAGTAAATTCTTATTCCTTTAAGTTTTGGCTAGTATGAAAAAAGTATGGAATATAGAAAATGGATACTGAGAAGTAAAAGCTATTGCTATGATAATCCTGACCACATGGTTTGTATGTGTTTGGAAATAGAACATAGGAGGGCTGTGGGAAGAGCTTAGAGCCATGGGCTAGCAAAGCCTTAGTATGCTGTAAGCTCACAATTCTAGGGTAAAGGAGGATGTCACGTTGTCAGGAGTTTAAGAAATCATATCCCTAATCGGGAGCAGAGAACACTTTCTGTGGTTCACAATCCTCTGCCGAGGGAATGGTGCCACCCACAGTGGGTGTGTTTTCCTACCTCATTTACTATAAACAAGATAGTCCTTCATAGATGTGCCCATGGGCCAACCCAATCCAGATAGTCCCTCATTGAGACTCCCTTCCCAGGTGGCTCTAGATTGCATCAAACTCGCATACTCACCACCATGATAAGCAGACAAAACACAAGAGTTACAGAGTGTCTTAGTCACTGTTCTATTGCTGTGAAGAGACACCTTGACCAAGGCAACTCTTATGAAAGAGTTCAACTGGGGAATTGGGGGCTTGCTTACATTTTCAGAGGGTTAGTCCATTATCATCATGGTGGGAAGAAAACAGGCAAGGCACTGGATGGAGCAATAGTGAGAGCTCTATATTCTGATCCACAGGCAGCAGGCAGAGAGAGAGAGAGAGAGAGAGAGAGAGAGAGAGAGAGAGAGAGAGAGAGAGAGAGAGAGAGAGAGACTGAGCCTGGCCTGGGTTTTTGAAATCTCAAAGCCCATTCCAAGTGACATACCCCTCCTCAACAAGACCACACCTCATAATCCTTTCCAAATGTCTCATCCACTGGGGACTAAGTATGCAAATATATGAGCCTATGAGGACTACTTTCATTCAAACAAGGCCATCATGCCTTGCACCAAAGTTCTTGAAAGCCATTGAATCCATGCAATGTGTGGCACAGTCAGATTCCCTGGAGGGAGAAGTAGAGAGGCTGTTGTATGGAGCCTCCGGTGTGATAAGGACCTCAAGGTTTTGGATAATGGATATGGAGCTGCAGAGTTTGTGTTTTCTCTGCTAGATTTGATCTTGTTCTGGTATAGTTTTTTTTTTGTTTGTTTTGATATAGTTCCATTCCTCCTTTTTGGAATGGGAATGTTTAGTCTGTGCCATAATGTGCTGAAATTAAGTAACTTTATGTTTTGATTTGCTGGGCCTCATAGCTAAGAGTGCCTTCGTGACAAAAGATACTTTTGACTTTTGAACAATATTGGAACTATAAGCCGTATAAAAAGTTTTTTTATTTCATTTATTTATTTTTGTGTATGTGTTGCAGGTGTCACAGGCATATGTGTTCAATGACATATATAGAGAGGCCAGAAGACAACTCCTAGGAGTCTGTTCTCTCGTTCCATCACATGTATCTTGGGGATACAGCTCCGATTGTCAGACTTGGAGGCACACACCTTTTATCTGCTGAGCCACCCTGCCAGCTGACTGTAGGAAGGTTTAAAGTTGGACTGATAGTGAGATAACATGACCTTTGGGAGCCATGAGTGGACTGTTAGAATTTGAATGAAAATGTCCCCTACAGATTCCTGTGTGATCACTTGGCCTTCAACTGGTGATGTTTTGAAAGGCTATAGATCTTTAAGAGGTGGGCCGTCGCTGGAGAAGGTAGGCCTTCAGCTGCCAGGCCTTCTCTGTCATGACGGGCCATACTCTCACAAACCATGAGCCCCAATCAACCTTTCCCCTCGTGTTATTTCTTGCCAGGTATTGGGCCACAGAGCTGCCAGACTGTAGGAATCATCATGACTGAAAAATCCTGAGGTATTAACTTCCACTTATTTTGTTCAGGAGGAACCCAAACAAATCAGTTCTGTTTACGTTTTGTGTATGTATTGCTAAGGACGGATGGACCCAGGTGTGTGTGCACCAGGTGTGTGTGCACCAGGTGTGTGTGCACCAGGGTGTATACTGTGGTCAGATTCCCTCCTTCACAATGTGTGTTTCAGAGATTGAACCCTGGCACAGCTACCTACACATAAACAGAATGAGCACATAAATACATGTAATTTCTAAAGTGTCGTCTCAAGACTAGGAGTGGCTGCCACATCTCTACCCAGGAAGTGTCCGAGCAGCACTGACCCACCCTGCTCTTTCTGCCACCCTCACTGACAACCATAGATGCCCCAAGCACTGTATTTTCTCCCATACTTAGGAACTACTCTCAGCCTCAAGTACTTTTTAGTGCTTGGTTTCGAGTCAGACTTATTATAGTATCAAGACTGGCTTTGAACTCGTGATATTGCAGCCTCTACACTTCGACCCCCCGTTGCTAGGATTATAGGTCTATGTCACCACAGCCAGACAGACACATTTTTTTTAAATTGTAAAGCATGAAGAAAAAAGGAAGAGGTTAAGTTATTTGGCTAATCTTGAGGTGTCTATCCTTGTTCCTTGTTCTAAAATCAACTATTTCTTGCTTCCTTTTTGTTTCAGTATTAGTATTTTGTTACAGACTTATATGTGTTGAAGTGTAGAACTGTAGAACTTCTGCAGGGATACTACGTTTATTTTCATCTCTCACTATCCTCCCCTGGGTCTATACACAGAATCCCAGCTGATGCCTGGGTGAAAGCTGTTGTAAAATCAAAGAATCAGTCTAGACTGTGACTAGTCACTGTCAACTCGGTTGGGTTTAGAATCACCATGGAAGCACACCTTTGGGGAGTCTATGAGGGGCTTTCCAGAAAGGTTTAACTGAGGGAGGTGGGACTGAAGTCTTGACTGAATAAAAAAAAGAAAGCCAGCTAAGCGTCAGTATTCATTTCTGTTCCCTGACTGCAGATGCAATATGACCAGCACCTCCTGCTCCCACCAGCAGGCCTTTCCCATTGTGATGGACCCTATCCTCTCTCAAACTGTGAGCCAAAATAAATCCTTTTGTAATTATAATGTCAGGCATTTTCTCAGAACAACAAGAAAAACAACTTACACACAGTTCAATCTTCAGCAAGACAACAGAACTTTGAAAAAGATAGTTGGTATCTCAGAGTAGAAACCCCCTGGGGAGAAAGAGTATATTTGAGCACAGGTGTTATGACAAGAGTAAAACTAGACATTCTAATAAAAGTGACACTGTGATAGGAAAAAAACTTATACGATTTATTATCTTCAAGTAAAAACATCTAGAAACTATGATGTTTACATTCTATGATGTTTACTATGGAGATAGATTTCAGTTGCAGGTGGGAATTACAAGTGAGGTGTCATTTCTAATAAAATGAGATAGTGTTGGGATTTTCAACAGTGCTATCACTGCACTGACCATAAAACAGGTTTTTAAATTTCTGGTAATAACAATTGCATTGACTAAAGTACAGCATATAAAGACATTCATCTAGTAATGAACTCATTAATTTCTATCTACTTCCAATCTGCACTCTCTTGGATAAGAGGGATGCTGGCATACTAGTGTTTTTCACCATAGGCTACATGTAAGTCTCACATGATGGTACTGTAGACCCTCTAGGGGGAATTGATACAACCCATTTTATTAGTACATGTATATATACCCCAAAGAATTTAAATCAAGGACTCAAGTGTTTATGTACTAATGTTCATAGCAGCACTAAAACTGATATAAAAATTCAAATGTCAAATGTGGTACATAAATATAATTGAATATTGTTTAGACACCAAAAGTGATTGTTTCTGACGTATGCTGCAGGAGTTGGGGTTGTAGCTCAGTTGGGGCTGTAGCTCAGCATAGTGCATACAAGGCCCTAGATTTGATCTCTAACTTTAAAAATATGCAAAGACTAATATAGGTTTTAGCATGGATGAACTTGGAAAGCATTATGCAGCGAATAATCCAGATGCAAAATGACAAATATTCTGTGACCTGAGGTTCATAGATTGTCACAGAGGCAGAAAATAAAGAGGTGGCTTGCAGGGGCTGGGGAGCCAGGAAAGCAGAGAGATACTCTGGGGTGATGAAACATTCTGAGAGTGGATACTGGTTCTACTATGCTTGTGAACGCACTTCATGCTACGAACTTGGATACTTAAAGTGGTTACAATGAAGCTAGGCTTTACAGTGCATGCCTATAATCTTAGAATTTGAGAGGTGCCAGAAGGGTCAGGATTTCATACACTTTCACTATGTAGTGTGTTCCACATTATGAGCCATCCTTGGATACACAAGGAATTTAAGGCCATCCTGGGGTACATGAACCTCTGTCTCAAGATGAACAAGCAAAACCAACGAAATAAACAGTGAGACTGGGAAGGTGGCTTGGTGGCTAAGAGCAGTGGTGCTTTCCCCGGGGACCTGGGTTCGGCTCTCAGCACTCACATGGTGGCTCACATCATCTACGCTCTAGTTCCAAGAAAGCTGACACCCTCGTCTCACCTCCCAGGGCATCAGGCATGCATGAAGTGCACGGACATACATGCAAGCAAGATACCCATACACATAAAATATTTCTTTTTACATTTAAAATCAAAACACCAAAAGCCAATAACCAAAACCAAAAATTAAACCATCCCCATAAATTAAAATGATAAATTTAATGTTGGGTATAATCTATATCCTCAATATTCATTTGAAAAACCCTAAGAAATTACTGATATCCCACCCCCAAATCTCTTAGACTGATTTTAGTTGGTTTGGGTTGATTTTTAAAGTTCCTTAACAAATCTTCCATGGCCTAAGAAGGGATTCATAACCTTCAGGATATTGGTGCTCACCCTGTGATCTAGAGAGGAACCATTGGGGAAGGCTGGGTGTGGTGGGTTACACCTTTAATCCCAGCACCCAGGAAGCAGCTTTTTATTCTCTACTTTCCAGACTCCAGAGTTATAAGCCGTATAATCCTCCATCATTATAAATCACCTCCTTGTGGAGCTTTGTATTTAGGGCCTAACATTGCCTTTGCTGTTGTGAAGTCTAAGCAGCTGCAGCTGCTCTACCTGCAGGAGGCCCTCCCAGCTGGGGCCTGGTGGTGGGGGTGGTGAGAGGGTCATTAGACACTAGCATGGAACCACAGTGCCTCCCCCCCCCATGTTTCCAGCCATCATCTGCATGTGGTCTGAGAAATGCTAGAGCATGCAAGAGACAGGTTTATGGAAGAGACCCTGCCTATGCAGGCTCTGGGAGGTCATCGTCCATGCTAGGCTGGAGTTGTGTTATGATGCAGCTATTTGGTGGTGGTAGGGGGGCAGGCAATTACTCATCAGTAGTCCTTCGCCCAACAAACCAGAGGTGGATGACATCATTGATTTGGTCTTTCACCGGTGCTCTTTACATAGCCGTTTCTATCATAGATGTTTGCGCATGTGTCTCCAGGAAAGGTGAGGGTTCCTGTCCCATGCTTTCTCCACCATAACGGGTGGTAGCCATCAAACCATGAGCCAAAGTAAGTCTTCCCTCCCTCTCTCCCTCCTTCCCTCCCTTCTTTAAGTTATTATTATTATTATTTTTTGGTCAGGCATTTTGTCACGTCAATGGAAAACAATAACTTATAAAACGGCAGTGCAGACTTACCTGATCAGTCTTAACCAAGTCACACCAATAGAGCACCTTAGCTGACCTGGTCCAGCATCCTGCCCATTTCAATCTGGATAAGACCTTGGAGCCTAGAAAAATTTTTCTCTCTCTTCTTTAACCTCTGTGACAGTTCTCAAACGATGGTCCTACCTCGGCAGTGTCAGCATCGTGGGGAGCTCCTTAGAAATGCAAAATTGCAGGCTCCAGCACAGACAGCCTAAACCAGAAAATGGAGATACCCCCCCCCCCCAATGCACACACACACATACTGAGGTAGCTTCAAAACCCCAACAGGGGATTCTGGTCCATGCTAATGACTGAGAATGGCTCCCCCACACTTCAGCTTCAAAATATTTTGGGGGCAATAATTTCTCTGTGATCCCTTTCAGTCACATAGAGATTACTTCCTGTTTCACATCTAAATTTATCTTCTCAAAGCTTTGAAGGGCGGAGGCCTCAGTCTTCAAAAGTGTAAGCTACTGCGCTTACATGCCTTTGTGGGTAACAGCCCCAGGTGGGTCTCAGCAGAAGGGAAACCACGGAGGAGCTGAAGACACAGCTGGCATTGAGAAGGGGTTACCAGGGCCGGTTCTTGCTTTCCTCCCCTTGACCACCATTTAATCGCTGGACAATCCAAGATTCGGTCCAAGCAGGAGCACAGCATAGTCTGCCATTGTTGAGTTTTAAAGGTTAACTCCAGGGTCTAAGGAGTTGGGAACACTGTATAGTGGAGATGCGGAGAGTCTCATTTATTGGTCAAGATTAGTCCAGAAATTGTGCGAATAAAGAGCAAAAAAGGGTATAGGTCTCCAGGAGCTGAGAGCAGAGGAGGAATAAAAATGGCCCCAGATGACAGCGATTTAGAATTTGATGTTTATTTCAGGGGACTCAACAATTTTTATCAGGCTGTGATTTTTATCTTCTTTCTCTTGGCATTTGCCCAAGCTCACTGATGTCTACAGTATAGTAGATTTTAAAGCACCCACACTGTCACCCCCCACCTTCCTCCCAAGGGAAGGATTTCCTTTTGGACTGAACTTGCACTTCCTAGCATCAACCCAATGCCAGAATCTTTGTATGCTCTTACTTATGTGTGTTGTGTGTGTCAGTGTGTGGGTGCCTGCAGAGGCCAGGAAAGGGTAGCAGATCCTCAGGAATTGGAGTTACAGGTCCTTGTGGACTACCTGATGTGGGTGCTGGAAACTAACTATAGGTCTTCTGAAAGTGCAGCAAATACTCTGGACCATTAGCCACCTCTGCAGGCCCATTTTTGCACATTCTTTAAAGCTATGATGACTTTAGGTTGAGAAAATGGATTTTCTGTGTAGAAAATTTCCAAAGAATTTTATCGCTCTAAGTGATTTATATCCCTTAGTTTGACAATATTAATCAAATTATGCCTTCCTTTTTCTGGGTACCACTTTACAATTTACTTTATGAATTGTTTGTGCATTTGGATGTCTCTAAATTTTACAGTAGATTCCACTAATTGTCCTCTGGGAGAAAACTTTTTAATTTAATAAAATACAGATTTTTTTTATTTTTATTTTTGGAAGTAGCACTGAGTGTTCAGCGTCCTTCTGGTCCATCATCACCCGTCAGATCAGCTTAACCAGCAGTAACTCAGTTTCAGCCTAGCTGTCTCGGAGTTCTTCAACACAGACTGCCTAGTTCTGGTGACATAAGTAGTTTAAAGTGCTTCAAACCTGTTTGCCTCAAAAATGTTTGGGAGCAAGGCTATCCCTAGAACAGAAAGCACAGACTAAAACAAAAAAGCCCAAATGCTCCCAGCATCCCTAATTTGTGATTGCGCTGTGTCAGACTATACCCAATGCGACAGCATGGACTCTAAGCTATGGCTGCAAACTTTGGGTTTTCACCCTCTTATGTTTCCTCCCATTGTGGTTAGTATTTGGGAGGGGCTTTCCGGGTGCACACTCTTCAGTTTATTTCCAAAAATGTGTTGCATTGTTTTGCATGGGTGTATTTCCTACCTTGTGATACTTAGGTCTCAGAGAGCTGATATACTGTATAGGCATAGTCACATGATCACAGTTGGTTGCAGTGGTGAGGGAGGGCATCTCTATCAACAAGATACGTGGTAAAATGTAAACAGTGTAGAGTTTACCACTTGTCACACCCATTTGAAATGAGCAGTTTAGTAGCATAAAGCATAAATGATTAATATCTCCCATGTCCTGCCAATAGATTAGTGAGAGCCAAGAGGAGGGCAGTTAAGTTTCTACCATTTTCAAGCCTGCCCTGGGTTTGCTTCTGCAATGCCCTGACCTGAGTCTTCTGTTCATGGGGAGGCTCTGCCGACAGCTGGGTTCTCTCTGACCTGCATGTGAATGTAGACTTTGTCGCAGTCTCATTCTTAAGCCAGGAACAGTGATGACGGCCTTCTCCACTCACCTGCCGCCAAGATTACACCCAGCACTGACACTGTTGAGTGCAAACATTTCTGCTGTTTAAATCTAGTGGGCCTCCGTCACCCATGACAGTGAAAACCCCCATGACAGTGAAAACGCCCATGATGGATCCTTTGTGCTTCAAAGTGAGGGGAGGAGATGGGAACAGATCCAGGCAGATCATCATAGAGATTCACTATTATTGCCCCAAACCAAGAAGGTGTTTTTTGTTTCTTTTTCAAGACAGGGTTTCTCTGTGTGGCTTTGAAACCTGTTCTGGAACTCACTCTGTAGACCAGGCTGACCTCAAACTCACAGAGGTCTGCCTGTCTCTGCCTCCAGAGTGCTGGAATTAAAGGCATGTGCCACCATTGCCCAGCACCAACAAGGTTTTCAATCATACATAAGACATCAAATTGTGGCATGCCTTTAGGTGATTTCTGTAAGTATTTTTCCAGCATAACAGCTATGGTTGGTCTTACACTGTTTGGTTTGTTTATTTTTTGTTTGGTTTTTCTTTTTTTTAATTAGGATTTATTTTTATTTATGTGTCTGTGTGAGTGTATGCTGTGTGTGTGTGTGTGTGTGTGTGTGTGTGTGTGTGTGTGTGGTTCCTTCAAACACTGATAGCTCCCTAAAGCAAGAGACACCTAAGTAGCTGCAGCTTGTCCCAAGGATTCTGGCAGAACCTTTGCTCAGACATGTGATTGGTACCAAGCCTCAGCCAAGAATGTGTTCAGCAGGGGAGGGTATGACATCACTTCTGCCATCCTACACCAGCGTTCACAGACCTGCCCTGCCAGAAGACGAATACAAGCAGATAAGTTCCCCACGTACCAGTCCTAGCCCCAGATATGGGAGCAAAGAGCAGCTGAGAACCAAGTGGATTTGCTCTAAGTGTTCAGATTAGTTAGCGATCAACTCGGTCTCTACCCCAAAACCTCTGATGCCTTTGATCATGAGGACATCCACTACTTTGTGAAGCTGAGAAAATAGCAAACAGGATTCTGGGAAGAGGAATAAAAAAAACATCTGTAATAAAACTATATTTCTAACTGTACTCAGTAGGAGGGAAATCTCCCTATAGAAGAAATATTTTTTTTTTTTGCTTAAGCAGTGGTTCTCAGCCTTCCTAATGCTGTGACCCTTTAATATGGTTCCTTATGTTGTGCTGACCCCAATAATACAATTATTTTGCTGCTATTTCATAATTGTAATTTTGCTACTGTTATGAATCATAATGTACCTGATATGCAGGATATTTGATGTGAACCCTGAAAGGGTCACGATCCACACACAGGTCGGGCACTGCTGGTTTATAGCATCAGAAAAAGAGATCACTGAAACCTCTTTTCTTTTATTCTATATTGCTTTACTTGAGATGGTGCTAAATGTTTTACCATTTTATTTTTATGCACAAACTTGTAGTTTTTAATGTAATAAAAATGTATAGGCCTTACATTTCCTCTTCAAAATCTTACTTCTATCTTTCCCGAGTAAGCAGAAAATTCAGAGCAAATATCCTGGCTAAATAGGACTTAATTCCATGTTTTGTTTGTTTTATTGATTTTTATGAATCTATGCCCTTCAAAATCTGTTATTTAAACAAGAATTCTAGTATCTGTGGGCTGATGAGATGATTGACAAATCAAATGTGGTCAGACCTAATATATATATATATATATATATATATATATATATATATATATATATATACACACACACACACATATATATATCAGCTTCATACATTCATTTTACTTTCATCAGAATATAAATTGCACAAAGCAATGGGTTTCATTATAACATTTCCATAGCTCTTATATGTGTGCTGCCCTGCTCACCTGTTCTGTTTCTCATTCTTGTTCCTTCACCTCTCATATCCTGTTCTACTTCCCTGTTCTAGCCCATGGCAATAAACACCATGATAAAAAGCAATCTGGGGAGGAAAGGGTTCATTTCGTCTTATAGTTTACAGTCTATCATGGAGGGAAGTCGGGGTAGGAACTTGAAGTAGGACCCTGGAGGCAAGAACGGGAGCAGAGGCCATGAAGAATGCTGCTTACCAGTTTGCTCCCAATGCTGGACTAGCCTGCTTTTGTATAGGGCATAAGACCACCTTCTCTGGAGGGGACGCTGCCCAGAGTGGGCTGCTGCCCCCTTCATTGACCATCAATGAAGAACATACTTACAGGCCAGTCACATGGAGGCATTTCCCCAGTTGAGGGTCCTTTCATCCCAGATGACCCTAGCTGGTACCAAGCTGACAAAAAATCCACTATCCCCAATTCTACATGTGATAGAAAATACATGATATACATGATGCTTGTTGTGTTTCTTCTTTTCTAGTCGCTGTGATCAAAGAGCAGGCGAGAAGCAACCTGACCGAGGAATTACAGGGTGAGAGGACACAGCCCATCACAGTGAGGAAAGGCATGGCATCTGTACGTGAGGCAGCTGGTCACGTGACATCTGCAGTGGGGGTGGGGGGATGGCGAGGGGGGAAGCAGCAGGGAGGATGATAATGAATGTGATGCTTAGCTAGCCTTCTCCTGTTCATTCATCCCAGGACCCTGGTTCCCAGAATGGCGCTGCCCACATTCAGGTTTGTTTTCCAGCCTCAGTCAAACCTTCTGGAAATACCCTCGCCCACAGCCAGAGGTGTTTTTCTGCAGTGAGTTCTCAGTCCGTTCAAGTTGACAATGATTAACGATCATCACACTTGACTTTCTGAGACTGGCTTATCTTGCACAATGATCTCCAGTTCCATCCATTTTCCTGTAAGCAACATAATTTTAATTTCTTGAATGGGTGATTAAATAGTCCATTGTGCAAACATGCCACGTTTTCTTTATCCATTCATCTGTTGAGGAGCATGTAGGCTGATTCCTAATTAGCTCATTGTGAATTCTACTGCAGCAAACATGGGTTTGCAGATATCTATAGTATTACATTTATTTTTTTTTTTAGGAGATAAATACTAGGAGTTCAAGGAATTGGTCTTGAAATAAAAGTAAGCCTCAGAGTGAGTTTCAACTGTCTCACATAAGAACTCTTTCCTAACCACTTCATATTGCTCTATTGTGTTGGGCCATTTGTTCATTTTTGACTTTATTCTCTCCTGTTTTGTGTGTGTGACGTTCCTTTACTGTTATTGTTTTTAGTACATTTGTTTGTTTATGTATTTACTGTGTATATGTACATGTGTCTCAGCACACAGAGCGGTGGAGGACAACCTGTGGGAATTGGTCCTTCCTTTCTAGCAAGTGAGTCCTGGCATGGGACTGAGGTTGTCAAGCTTGGTGATAGTGCCTTTACCCACTGAGCCATCTCAATGGCCCGATTTATTTATTTGTCCCTATTATTAAGTTCTTCCTCTTTCTCTGGAACAGACCTTAGACTGAAAAGACCCAGGGATTTGGTTCTCCCTGTCCAGTCCCATGCCACGGGTGTGTTTGCAAAAGAGTGGTGTTACTTCAGGGCCTTTCGACTTTCAATATTTTTCTTCTCCTGTGTAGATAAAACTGAAGAACTGAACCCTCCAGCTGTGCAAGCCTGACATTCAATAGCTTCAGATTGTGGCTTTTTGTCTTGTGAACCTCTTCTGTCAATAACAGGGAGGCACACACTGTAACTTGCACCATCGCGTTGCTTTTGAGGAGCACAGGGCTCACCACAGAGGGAGGTTTCGGTCATGTCCCTTTCAAAGTCACCCACTTAGAGGTGCTAATTTTAGCCACGTCTGTCTCACAAGAGGTTTCCTTCTAACTAGTCAGTTTCCAGGTATCAAGCATTAAAATATTTTTGTAGTGAGGCAAGAAAACTTAAAAAAAGGATGTCTCTGGATTTTCCATGTCCTTTCTTGGGTCTAAACAAAATTCAAAGAAACACTCATACCAAAACTTCTTTGAAACAGGAATAATGGCTGACAAACTGCAGGACTAAGAGCACTTTCTATGGTTTCTCATGATCTTTTTCATTCATTTGTTTGTTCATTAATTAATTGATTAATTTAGAGATAGGGTGTTTCTATGTAGCCCTGACTGGCCCGAAACTCATTATATAGATCATGCTGGCCCCAAACTCACAGAGATCTGCTAATCTCTACCTCCTAACTGCTGAGATTAAAGGTATGTTGCTACCATGCCTGACTGTTTTTCAGACAAGGTCTCATATAGCCTAGGCTGGCATTAAACGCATTGTATTGCTGAGAATGGCCTCAAATTCCTCAGGGGAGGGGGAACTCCTGTCTTTTGTGTCTTCTGCTCAGAGAATTTCAGAGGGAGACTCAGTGTCATTTCTAAAGGGATAACACGTGAGATCTTATTTTCATCTCCCTCCCTTGGGGTTTCCTTATCATGACTTCCAAATGCCTGATTCCTTCTAGAGGAGAGCGATTAAATCAAGGTCCTGCACAGACTGTGCGAGAGCTGTCCTCTAGCAGCAGTCAGTGAAGGCTCATCTGGATCTCAACTCCCTAGGGCTGTATTTCATCAAGTCCCTTTGCCAGGGCCTCTCAGGCAAGCAGTGTCAACAAGTGTCGCACCTACTGCAGAAAACGGCCCTCAAGTTTCATCACAGTGATGCAAAAAAAAAAAAAAATATTCTCCAGCTTCAGCCGTGACCTAGTTCATTCAAGGGCAGGCAAAACATGCTCTCCTTCCAGAACTTGCTTGGACGCGGACTTTTCCCTCCTAAGAAGACATGAGTTTTTCTGAAACAGACCCAACTGCGCTTTGATTTGTTTGTGGATGAGACCCTGAATCTCAGTCCCTGTCAGGGGACAAGGACATAAAGACGTCCAATCAATGCTTCACGTACGGCCAGGGGACCCCGACAGCAAGCCAGCCCTCCAATAACATCTCTTGGATAAACAGAATTGAAAAGTAAGTATGGAGACTTTCAGTTTTTAACAAGGCTTGGCTGTCCTTTAAATATCACTGTAGACATTTTCTATAACAGAGAACAAAGGCAGGCTGTCTCCTTTTGAGACAGACCGAGGCTGGAGGGGATATTGCGGTGTATCAGGCTTTAACGTGGCCAAATGTTCAAGGTCTTGTGTCAAGTCGCCTCTGACCTCTATGAAACTTGGGAACATTTTAAAATGTTTGTTTATTTTGGCTTGCCAGTGATTAAAATCATTCCTTTCTCACCACCCCTGTCTTAACAGTTAGAACAACAAACATAAAAAACGACCCAAAGGACCGATTTGTAAATGAAGATCATGTCCACTGTAAACTTGAGGAATCAAGGCAAATATTTACTTGATACTAGTCCTGGGCATTTAAATATTTTGTTCAAATATTATTCTTTTTGCTTGGGATTTTCTGAATGATTAGAAAATGTTAGCTTTCTAGGTGGGCAGCTTTCTTGTGCAATAATAGCTCAAGTTGCTGGAAAATCAGTGGGTATTTAAAAATGACTTATATAGACATTCACTGTCGCTAAAACAGATTTAAAAAATCCTCGAGATTAAAAAGTCAGCCCAAAAGGGAAATCATTAAAAAAAAAAAAGGATTCGTCATCATGTTACATTTTAGTAAATTTTAATAAGTACATTTAAACTTCAGAACTTCCAATTAAGGGTGTCAGTTACAGGCGTCTGACAGCCATTTAAAAATAGATCTAAGCAAGCCCAGCATTTCACCTGCTTCTGCTCAGATTATCTCCTTTCCACAGCTTCCTCCTCGTGCAAAGGTAGCCTTCTTTCAGTCAAGCCGGAACAGTGCTCTAAAGGCATGTAGTCTGATTAGACCAGCAGGCCAGGTAAGGGGAACGAGCGAGAGTTATGTGCTCTAGGGTTCGGCACTTAACCAAGAATCTGAGCAACCTTTTATAGCAGCCATTTAACACATCTTATATTAAAACCTGCGGATGGCCAATAAGCAGCTGCAGATACTGGAAGTCAGGATTTAAATACATTTTAAGTCTCAAAGTATACTGTCCTTTTCAAGTGTTTATCAAACACGGGATCAGAATTTGGGGGCATTTTTAGTAGAGTGGAGTTTGTATTCATAACAGGTTTGGAACAGCCCTGTGCACACTTACGTATAGATATTAGCATACGCAGGGAGGATGTGCCTGAGAGTTCCCTGATCTGCACGGCGCCGAGGAAGTCTTCAAGAAGAAAGGACGGGATCCAAAGCTCAATTTGGGATCTGCCTCTAACTCCAGCCCAGTTTTCTCACCTGTAAAATGAAGATAGCATCCATTTTAACAGGACTGATAGAGGCTGGGATGAGCCAAACACCTGCAGTATCCATGGCACCATAGTTTCTCAACAAAAGTAGGCTGTCTTCATTAAAAAGTAGTATTTTTTTTTTGCCGTTAAAAAGTCTCTTCCACAGTACTTCAGGATATGATCACAGGAACTATACAAAGTAATAGGAAAAACACTTCTTATTGATAGTGGCACAATGAAAAAATTAGATACTTCAAGAAAAACTCCGTGCTTGAAAACAATATGTCAAAACAACAACTTTTAAAAAGGATTCTACCCTAGGATATTTTGATGATTAATAAGAGAAAATATGATTTTTTAACTGAAGATCATATGCCTTTTTTGAGAGATTTTTTTAGATTGATTTTTATTGAGCTATATATTTTTCTCTGCTCCCCTCCCTTCCTCTCCCTTTCCCTTCAACCCTCTCCCAAAGTTCCCATGCTCCCAGTTTACTCAGGAGATCTTGTCTTTTTCTACTTCCCATGTAGATTAGATCCATGTATGTCTCTCTTAGGGTCCTCATTGTTATCTAGGTTCTCTGGGATTGTAAATTGTAGGCTATTTTTTCTTTATGTCTAAAAATCACTTTTGACTGAGTACATTTGATATTTGTCTTTCTGGGTCTGGGTTACCTCACTCAATATGATGTTTTCTAGATTCATCCATTTGCCTGCAAATTTCAAGATGTCATTATTTTTTTCTGCTGTGTAGTACTCCATTGTGTAAATGTACCATTTTCCTTATTCATTCTTTGGTTGAGAGGCATTTAGGTTGTTTCCAGGTTCTGGCTATGAAAAACAAAGCTGCTACGAACATAGTTGAACACATACCCTTGTGGTACGATTGCGCATCCTTTGGGTATATACCCAAAAGTGGTATTTCTGAGTCTTGAGGAAGGTTGTTTCCTAATTTTCTGAGTAATAGCCATACTGACATTCAATGGAGCTGTATCAGCTTGCACTCCCACCAGCAATGCAGGAGTGTTCCCTTTACCCCACAACCTATCCAGCATAAGTTGTCAGATGATATGTCTATTATCTTACAGGATAAGTAAAGATTTATCAGCATCATTTTAGAATATTTTTTAAAAAATATCTATCAGTACCATGTTAAAGTCCAAGTGTTAGGATAACCACAGGAATAGAAGGTAGGGTAAATCTACATGTACAAGCCAATATCTGTGGTTATTGTGGAAATTATGTAAAGTCAGGCAGGAGCCTAGCTTTCCTCAAAAATTATAGTTTGTCTTCACATTGATTAAACAGGCCAAGTAGAGCATGGAAGGAGAGATAGGAATTCTCTAAGGAGACATGTAGTTGGTAGAGTAGGACAGACCCCACACCTGAAGAGGCCATCATGGAAGCAGGGTGGTTTCTGGTCTATGGAGGCTCACAGTAGACCAGCGCTATGAACTCGGTAGGAGATAATGAGGCTCGAGAGTAGAGAGACAAGAATCTTGCCTAGGGCTCGTGGGACATCTGTATTGTCCCTTCCTTTTTTGAAATCATCTCAGGGTTTTTCCCCAGACAGATAAGAATATCTTGATGAATTCTTTGCCTGAGTCACTGGAAGGTCACAAACAGTCCTGTGGTTCTCAGCTTAAATCTGCCCAAAAGGAAAACTAGAAATGTACAATTATATAAGAAACGTGGGCGGGAGCAATTGTGCCGTCTATGACTGGCAATAAAGAAAGAAAAGAACACTAAAGAATGGTTAGGGTTGGGGAAATAGTTTAGTCAGTAAGAGTCGGTAAGGTGCTTGCCTTCCAAGCATAAGGAAATGAGCCTAATTCTCAGAATTTACAATTAAAAAAAAATCCAAGACAAACAAAAAACACAGGCATTATGGTGAGTGATGTCATCTTGATAAGGGTAGAGACAGGCAGATCCTGAGGTTCAGCAGCCAGCCTAGCCTGCTAGGTAAGCTATAGGCTGATGAAAGTTAGTGTCTCGAAAACAAAATAAAACAAAAAACAAACAAAAGTTAGGGTCACTAAGAAGGTTCAGTGGGTAGAGGTACCGGGTAGGCAACCTGAGTTCAGACCCTGGGACCCACATCGTAGAATGCGAGAACTGATTACCTTGAGCGGTCGGTTGATGTCCACATCCATGTCATAGCACACACATGCCCACCACCACCCGCACACAAATACGTAAAAGTAAAAACATAGCGCCAACAAGAAATCAAAGCCAACGTGGATGACATGTGGGGAACGACTACTGTTGTCTTAAGACCTGCACACATATTCGCATGCAACCCCTACAAGTACACCAGCACACATGGACACACACACACACATGCATACACACACACACAGAGTCTAGACCCCTTATTGGAGTTCCTTTAGATGCATACCTAACGAGGACGTCCTGGGCTTCGTGTCAAAACCTGGATGCCAAACTAACAGGACCCTCAGCTCTGGATAGCTCAGTCTGGGCACCATGCATTTACTACCCCAGCGTCAGACCCTCTGTGGTTGCTATGGTTTCATCACAGGGCACAGAGCTCTCCTTGATCTTCACTTGATCTTCAACCTGCTCTTAGATGACCAGGGTCATCTACTCCTCAACCCATAGCTTAAAGTGTTCTTGGGTCTAGTTGTTCTTCCAATTCCAAGCACACTAGAATCCAGACAACCTGTTAAATACCTGTTGTTGGACTTCACTGAAGAACCTCTGGTTCTGAAGGTCCCATAGATTCTTGTGTTGTCCATATTCTCAGGTGATGCTGATTGTTGTGATGCAGAAACCACTCTTTGGCTTGCAATTCCAATAGACAAACATGGTTTTCAGTCATTGGATTTGCTTTCTCAGAGATGCCAAGGTTATGGACATATTGTGTTAGAGCTTAAAATAATTCAAAGAAGATAGTCCAACCAGATACTCTGTAGGTAAAGAGTTCTCAGTCTAGTCGTGTGTGGGAGAGCAGTCCATCCTCTGGAAGGGGCTAGTTTTCTTCCAGTTGAGGGTATCAGGGAAGCCGTTAGAGGAAGCAAGCTCTTGTGTGTAAGTGATTCTAACTGGGTGGGATTTGAACAGGCAGCTATGGAAGATGTGTGACAGAAGCAAGGAACAATCACAAGGGCAGAAAAGGAATAGTTGATGTGGGAGTGTCATCTATCAATCTGTTGATTTCATTGGTTAAGCAATAAAGAAACTGCTTGGCCCTGATAGGTTAAAACATATGTGGGAGGAGTAAACAGAACAGAATGCTGGGAGGAAGAGGAAGTGAGCTCAGACTCGACAGCTCTGCTCTCTGGAGCAGAGATGCCATGCTGCCCGCTCCCGGGCAGACACACGTGATGAAGCTCCGACCCAGGATGGACGTAGGCTAGAATCTTCCCGGTAAGCGCACCTAGCTGTGCTACATAAAATATTAGAAATGGGCTAGTCCAGGTGCGAGAGTTAGCCTAGAAGAGGCTAGATAGAAATGGGCCAAGCAGTGATTAAAAGAATACAGTGTCCGTGTAATTTTTTCAGGGCATAAGCCAGCCAGGCGGCCGGGGTGCTGGGAACGCAGCTCCGCCGCTCCTATTACTACAAATAGTTATGGAATAAGATGAGTTTGGCTATACTTCCCAGTTTCCCCAGTGCTCTTTTAGGGAAGCATTCACTGGGTAAACCATCCAGCCTTAAATCTATTGCTTCTGTCTATAATTTGGTGATCTCCAGTCTGTTACTTCTGCCTAAAACTTGATTGTTATGTGATATCTGACACAAAATCTGGAATGTAGAGTAGGAATTTCAGGAACCAGGGTAAAGGAGGAGGAGGTGTGGATACTCCAATATGTCTTTGAAAAATAAGACAAGATTAGCCTACCGACCATCGGAACAACATGGGATTTATTGCTCATACAGTGGAAGAAAAGTCTAGGAGATGGGTCAGGACTCATCTTCTGTCTCTGCATTTCTGGAGGCTCAGCTTCTCTCTGTTTTGGTTTCAACCTCAAGCCGGCTTTCTCACAGTCTCAAGATAGATGCTTTTTGTCAAAAAAATTCACTCTGACATCTCCCCCCCATATCCCCAACCCACGCACGCTTTCTCTTTTGTGCTGAGGGCAGAATGAATGGCCTAAGCTCGGCATGGTTTGGATTGCCTCCTGCACTATCTTCTGGACCACGCACATGTGATCGGCTCAGACTTGGTTACTGAACTGATCAGCACCCAGGAAAGCCATGATCAGCTTAGACCAACCAGAGTTCACAGAGCATGCAAGGCGGGTCTGACCACACCAAGTCACCAGGAAGATGAGCGGTAGGAGAATCCAGGGGACAGCAATTAGTGACACACTGAAACAATGTTTGGAGAAAGGCCTCTGAAGGCATCCCATTACTTCCCTTGGTTTAGAGTTAATAGTATGCCTTAAAGCAGTGATTCTCAACCTGTGGGGGTCACATATCAGATATCTACATCATGATTCATAACAATGGCAAAATGACAGTAGCAATGAAAATAATTTTATGGTTGGGGTACTACAACATGAGAAATCATATTAAAGGGTTGCAGTGTTAGGAAGGTTGAGAAAGTCTTGGGATGAGACTGTTTTAAAGTACAGCCCAGGCAAATAAAAGTATTTTTCCACACAGCAATATTAACCATCAATGGAGAGTCCTTAGATGTAGTACTGTGCTCTGAAGAGTGCTAACTTCTATTTTAAAAGCATGTTTATTACATTTCATGTGTGTAAGTGTTTTGCCTGCATGTATGCATGTGCACCACATGCATTCCTCGGGCCTGTGGAGGTCAGAAGAGGCATCAGATCCCTTGGAACTATAGTTGCATATGGTTCTGAGTAGCTGTGAGGTGCCCAGCCATTTCTCCAGCCCCTGGAGCTCTTTACACGTTTGTTTTAGGTGTGACATTCTTTATCCCCAATGCATTTCTTGCTTCCTCTGATAGTGCTGCTTCAAGAAAAACTGGAATTTTCTAAAGGGCTTATGATTCAAGGTTTGCATAAGCCGGGTATGGTGGCATACACCTGTAATCCTGGCACTTAGGGTGTGGGAGACAGGAGGTTACTTCTAGGTCAAGTCTCACTGAGGGAGTCAGGGCAGAGGCTCAAAGTAGGAGTCTGAAGACAGGATACCTTGGTATCCCACACAGCATTACCTACAACCAGAGAACCATGGGAGATGCTGGTTAGTTGGCTCATTCTAAGCTCTTTACTAACTGAATTCCTCATAAATCTAATCATTGCTGTTATTCGTAACATATAACTTTAAATTGCTTCCCATTTCATAAATAATTCCTCCTGTTTAATTTAAATTGGAGTGGGGGTTGGTAGAGAGATGGCTCAGTGTTTAAGGGCACTGAATGCTCTCTCGGGAGACCTGGGTTTGATTCCTAACACACACATGGTGGCTCACCGCCATCTGCAACTCCAGTTCCAGGGAGATCCAATGTCTTCTTCATCTGGCCTCCATGGGCATCTGCTATACATTGTGGGCAGACAGACACGCAGGCAAAAACCACCTGTATACATAAGAGATATTACAAAAAGAATAATTGAAAACAAAATATCATCATGGCCTTTGCCTGAATCTAAGGTAGGGGCTGGCGAATTCAGGGTCAGTCTGGGTCAGTCTTGGCTACATACATACATGCATACACAAGTAGGTAAATATATAGATGATAGATAGGTAGGTAGGTAGGTAGGTAGATAGACAGACAGATAGATAAATCTGGAAAATAAGGCAAGTAGAAGCAGTCTAAGACACTCTTTGGCAAGGTTAGAGGCAGGTAGCAAGTAAGCAGGGAGGCCACCCCTCGCCATGTCACGTGTCCTTTCCATGCATGGCTCTTTTGCCTTTTGTCTCCATACTGACAGGGCCTTGGTTTTGGGTAATAAATTCAGGCTCAGTTCATTCTATCAAGAATCAGTCCTGTTCTTTAGTGTGTGGCAGTGAGCAAGTCTAAAGAGAAACTAATGTCCCAGGCTCTCCCCATGTCATCCCAAGTCCTAAATTCATCAGCATTTTCCTTCTCAGCCTTGTTTAAGTAAAGATTTCCCCAACAGCGTTGTCTTGGGGTTTGTTACAGTGGGTGTAGTAGGAGACTGGGTGGATGTGGAAAACAAGGGGAGCCAGACAGGAGGGCTTTTCTTTTACAGTGTTTCTTCTGAAGGGTCTTGCTGATGCAACTGGAGATTGTACGTAATGGTCTATGGCACTCAGCTTTCAATCAATTAAGAACTGTTAACTCACAAGAGTTGATCTCATTAGCCACAGGACAATGTTCCACCTGTGCATGTATGCATGCATGTCTCATGTGTGTGAATGTGCTTGTGTGTGAGTATGCTGTGTGTAAGTATGCTTGTGTGAGTGTGTTTGTGAGTGCGCCTCTCTGTGACTGTGCTTGTGTGAGAGACTGTTTGTGAGTGTGTGTATTTGTGTGTGTTGTTGGGAATTGAATCTAGGGTTAGACAAGTACTCCATGACTGAGTGATAGCCTCATCCCTCTTTGTACTTTGTACTTTATAGCAGGATCTCACCCTGCATCATCAGCTGACCTGGAACTTCCCATCCTCTCGCCTTGGGCTTGCCAGTAGGTGGATCTTAGACGCGCACCACTAAGGTGGGTTTGCTCTGTGCACTGCGAGCCTTCCTCTCTTCCCTGTCTTCTTCCTGCAGAGGCCAGGATAAGATGGGTGAATGTGTATCATTTGAATACATCAGTAAGAATATTCAAGAAGCCCAGATTCTTTCATTGAAAAGCTGTGTGACCTTGGGAAAGATACTTACCACATCTGTGTTTCTCAATATGAAATTAGGGAAGATACTAAGTTCTAATACATTTGACCTATTTTTAAAATCCCTCCATTAAAGAATTAAAAATGAGTTTAAATGGCAGAGGAGAAGCGAGGAGAGGAGAGGGAAAGGAGGGGAGAACCATTGAGAAAACTGTAGTTTACCGAAATTAAAAAAAAAAAATACAGTTAAAAAAAGCTAGAGAAAGCAGCCACTCCAAGCCCAGCATCCACACTGTCTTTAGCAGTGAACACACAAATACTGTCAAAGTTAAATTTTGTTATGTAAAACATGTAAATTCATTGTCCTTAAACAATATCATCATGTTCCCGAAAGTACTCAGGACAGCTAGCATATTACAGTTAGTGTATTTCTAACACATTAAATATACAAGCAAGCACATTAGAACACATTCATATTTTATTACTCTGTGGGTGGGTGTGTCTCGGTGTGTGCGTGCGCACACTTGTGTGCACGTGTTTATACTTGCCGATGCACATGGTGTGAGTAGTGGTCAGAGGGCAGCTTTGGTCGTTGTGCTTTCTACTTTTACAACGTGGGCTCTGAGTATCCAGCTCAGGTAGTCAGGCTTGGTGACAAGTCCCTTTATCCAATGAATCATCTTATCCCCTTGTCGGCCTCAGTTTTTTTTTTTTAATGAAGGGCTAGCGTACTTAATACTTCTATATTTCATTTTATTCAGTAATATATTTTGGAGATTACTTTGTGTCTATGTCATACAGAACTGCCTTAATTCCTTTTTAACATGCATTGCTGTTAAAGGATTCCATCAAGGGCTAGGGATGTAGCTGAGTTTTTAGTGTTTGTATATGTGTATGTATGTATGTGTATATGTATGTGTGTGTGGGTATGCTTATATGTGTATGTATATGTGCATGTATGTATACGTGTGCATATGTATACATATGTGCGTACATATGTGTTCATATGTGAGTATATGTGTATGCGCACACATATGTGTATTTGTAGGTGTATATGTGTGTAATTGTATGTATGTATGTGTATGTAAGTGTGTGTCTGTATATGTATACATTAACAAATATATATTTGTTGTCAATTAGTCTTCTTCCCACCAGCAGCCACTAATCGACCTTGTGTCCCTACTGTGTCCTTTGAATGTTTCCTATATAGAATAAAATACTGTACGTTTTTGGGTCTGACTTCTTTTGCTGAGTATGATTTGAGAGTGTTTTGAGGTTCATCCATGTCACACCATGAACATTCTTTGTTCCTCTCATTACTCAGTTGTATGACTATTCACCAGTTGGATATTCTGGTTGTTTCTAATTTTTGGTACTCTGACTAATTCTGCAAATGATGTTTGTGTGAAGCTTCTGTGTAGAAGGATGTCTTCACTTCTCTTGGCAAGGATTTCTAGGTGTAGAACTGCTAGCTCATTAGGTAGATTCGTGTTTAATTTTTTTAAAGAAGCTTAAATTGTTTTTCACAATGTTTTTACTGTTTTTACACTCCGCCAGGGAGACTCAGGGGCTGCTTCTGTTCTTTGCACGTCCTTACTGATATGCAGCCCTTCTGGCAGGGGTGTGGTGGCATCTCACTGGGACTCTGATTTGGGTCTCCCTAATGACTAAGGATGCTGAGCATCTTTTCACAGGTTTGTTTTCTTGTCTTTATTTTCTGTGTACAACTTAGCACCCTACCCAAAAGAGAGCATGACATTTGAGTGCCCGCTCACCTGGGCCCGTATCACACTGTGGTCCTGTCGCTTTCACAGCTGTCTGTGATGGACCAAAAAGCCAGCAATAACAACAACAACAACCCCTAAAACAAAGGACAAACAACAACATCCCCCCCAAACAACAACAAAAACCACCACCAAACCAAACCACCACCACAACAACAAAACCCCAAAAGACAAAACAACAATAAGAACAAAATCTGGACTTTTGCAAGTGTTTGAGATGCCTTCAAGAACCTGCCTATAGACTCATACTTTCTTTCTACCAATTTGAGTAAAAGACATTATTTTTGTAATTCTTCAGACATCAAGCCCAAAGCCACAAATATTAGACAATGCTTATACAGTGGTTGTTTTGCTATTCAGAAGACCTTTATAAAATGTGAATAGTACTATATTTCCACCATCTCTACCCTTCCCTCTTCCCCTCCAACTCCTTCCATGCCTCACCACTCCCTCCCCACCGCAAGTCACAATCTCTTGTTTAATTATTTGTGTGTATGTGTGTAAAACCTCTCAGGTGCTCATCTCTAAACATGTACATTATATGTACTTTTAAGAGCATAAACATATATATTTAGAATCTATACAATTAGAAGCCTGTATCAGTTTTTAAAAAGTAAAAAACTTGCCCTGAATCATACAGGAAAAAAAGGAAAGCAGGGAGAAATTGAAAATCTGATGTTCTTTTGGGCTAATATGCTTTTTTTTTTAAAGATTGATTTTGAAGCCCACCTATGACTTCCTCCACTAATGCCATTAATTCAGCATTAATTTGTCACCTCTAGCACCTTCAATACCGTTTGTCATCTCTAGCATAGAACAATAAATGTGTCATTCTCACCTTCAGAGAAGCCACGAAACATGAACCACAGCCCGACTTAACTGTCCCTTTCCTTCAGGGAACAGTCAGTGCCCAGTGTCTGAGACTCGTGGCAGCTAACCCAGCCTTGTGAGTCAAACATACTGACAGTGCTTTCACGTGTGGGGCAGAACTGGCAGGAAGTGGTCACCTATGGAGGAGTTGCAGCTCACACACGGGGGGTGGGGGGAGTTCCTCACCACCATTTCAGCTTTGTGAGCCCTTTCTTTCCATTCGACCCACAGCAGTGGTCCTAGGAATAAGAGTGGGAGGAAACTTGCTCTGCAAATTACTTTCCCAGTGAGGCTACTCCAGGAGACATGTTTATCTGTTAATTGGCATATCACTTTACAAAACAGCAGCACTGCGGTAACCCACAGCACAAAAGGAAACTCGTGAAAAAGCATTCTCGCTCGCTCGAGAGCCGCCAGATTACTATTATATCAGCTGCCCACGTAACAGTCTTAGGAGGCAGCCGATGTGGGCTCTGAGCCTTCTTCTGTTACCATTCCCGGCTGACAGACGAGGAAATAGGTTTGATACTTGGCCCAGGTAAGCCATAGAGCAGCATCTACATTGTTCCTGGTAGGCTAGGTTTGGTCCAGAAGCCTAGAATTTCTTCTGCTCAGGAGAGTATTTTCCAGCTGTGAGATCCCCCAGAATCACTGAGTAAGTCTTGTAGGAATGTGGAGAGTCAAGGTAGTCATCTTATTGCCCACAGTAGTTCCCAAGAAGTATTGCATACTGGCCTCAAAAGGTAATGACGTTCATCAGCATGCATTACAATGCAGACAGACTCGACAATATTATGCTAAGTGGAAGATTCTGATTGTACGAAGTATTCAGAAGAGGCCAGCCCACATAGAACCTAACAGAAATAGAACACAGCTTAGGGGTTGCTGAAGGCCGTGTGGACTAGGACTGGGCGTAAAGGTGGTGAGACGGGGAGATGTGAGGTTTCTTTTGGGGGTAATGGCGTATTCTAAAATTGATTGTGGTGATGATGGTTGCACAAGCCAGTTATAACGAAAGTCATGGAGTCATAACTTTTCAGTGGGTGAAGTGTGTGGTATATTAATTATCTCAGTACAGATGTGTCTAAACATCACCCTGGGTCAATAAGTCACAGCAGGTGTCCTTTCCAACTTGGAGTCACAGGTCTGTAGGTTTGCCAAACCTTGTTCCTTCCCTGCATGGAATTCGCTAGACTGTTGCAAAATACCATTAAAAAATGGGGCTCTGTGGAGGTAGCCCAGTAACAAGGGACTTCCTAGCATGTGCAGGCCCTGGGTTTGATCTCCAGCACTTCAAGGTGCAATTCAAGGTGAAAAAAATAAAAGTGCCTTAGATTTGCCCTTACCGTCATGTGTGTACCTTTGATTCTAACATTATCTTCTCAGTATTACTGAGCAATAGCAACTCTAACATCTTAAAAACACCTTTAAATAAAGGAAAACAAATCTCACCAGATGTGGTGGCACATGCCTTTAATCCCAGCACTCAGGAGGCAGAGACAAGTGGATCTTGGGAGTTCAAGACCAGCCTGGTCTACAGAGAGTGTTCTAGGACAAACAGAGCTGTTACACAGAGAAACACTGTCTCAAAACAAACAAACAAATAAATCTCAACCCAGTTTTATAGTTCCGGCTTCTACGACCGACTTGAACCTCCAGTGAGGAACAACTAAACTGTAGTTGAAGAGCTATTTCTTCTGCCTGTTCTGTAAAGGCAGGCCCTCCCAGCTGATTGTGGATGACACATCCCCACTGATTTTCTTGTTCTGTACTTATTCTGAACTATCATCACTGTAAGTCAACAATGCCCCTTGCCTCTCTGTCTCTATGTCTGTCTCTGTCTGTCTGTCTGTCTGTCTCTCTCTTCCTTCCCTCCTTCTCTCCTCTTTTTCTTGTTTCTGTCTTTCTATGTTAGGGATAAGGACCAGGGTCTCCCATGTGACAGGCAAGTATTCAACCAGTGAGTGACACTTTTGCCTTCAAGGTTTTTTAAAAAGGCATTTTCTTTCTCATAAAAAATGAGTTATAAGAATTTTCAAATTTTGAAAAGTTTTGAAACTTTTAAAGGAACTTCTTTCTGGTAGGGAAGCCTTTTCTGTGACACATTACTATGGCCACTAAGAAATATGCACAGGCTCACTTCTGTGGGTTTAACCACATTTAGATCAAAATTATTTTGGAATAAAATTGTATATGTGCTGAAAAGTAGACTCTCCCCATCCCCGCTACTCCCTAAATGAGGCTTTCTAACTACTTTTTACATAGCATCTGTGGCATCCTGGGCACTGTAAATCATCCAGAGATGGTTCAAAGAACAAGAGAATATGCATAGGTTATGTGCAAACACTTTATCATTTATATAAAAGACTTGAGCCTCCTTGGATCTTTGTATCTCAGGACGGTCCTGGTAACAATCCTATGTGAGAAGTGAGGATAGGCTGATAGATAAGAATTAAATCTGGGCTTTATGGCAAAAGGTGTAGACTCCTCAGCCACCAAACATGCTTGTAAGCTAATCTAGAGTGGAGTGACAGGGGAATTCTCTTGCTGTTCTGTGGAAATAATTTGCCATATATACTGAGATAGGTTCACCTGACTCTTATATGAGTTGAATATGATGGGACTCCAGATGTTTCAGGCTCCCCACATCCATGTTTATAGAAGTTCTGTAACCCAAAATATTGAAAGTGTAGTCCCATGTCTCTTAACAGCTTCCAAAAGGTCTCATACTCAGAAGGTATCCTTTTTCAAACCTTCTTTTTCATTTCTCTTGACAGGTCCTAGCAGGCACCAGGCATGTCAAATTTCTCTTCCAGTCCAAGTGTCCATGGCTTTTCTTGCTTTTGGATGCTAACATGTACCACCTTCAGCCCTGCAGCGTTTTCTACCCACTAAGTGAATCTGGAACCTCAGGCAAAGCACAGACCTCCAGCACAGGGAGGGAAGATAACAGCAAGTTCTCTTAGATGCATGCTTTTGCCTGGATGCGCAGAGTGAAGGGTTTCCATGCAGAGGCAATTTTGGACTCACCTTATTCTAAACCAAACAGAACATCTTAAAAGGAAGGAGACATTGCAAACCTCAACAATAGCTGGAGAGGCCTTAGAAGGCATTTGTGAGTGGTGGAACGTCCAGCCCTTATGAGCAGAATGTTGTGGAGTGTCTACTAGGTAGCGTCACACAGGAACCCAGATCTAGATCTAGATGCCAAAGTCAAGAGGGCCGCCACCACCCTAAATCCTTGGTCTTCCAGAGCTGGGTCCTGCCAATGAGGCAAGGGTCCTTCCACACTGTGAAGCCCCCTAGACTTGGTCTCCTCTCCTCAATTCTGCTCATCAAAGGTGGGGTGGGTGCCAAAGGAGGTGAGAGTAATCACAGAACATAGAGTGATGGCAGCCTTGCTGTGTTTCAGATCACGTGGCATGAAAGGATGACAGACCCAAGCTGCCCCCGGAGGCACACACTGTGTTTTCTATCAACCTTACTTTCCCAGAAGGTTCCGGAGAAGTCTGACGTCGTGCTTCGATGCATGATAGCTGGTAATGACCCCTAGACTAGCCACCACTCCCCCTAGACTAGCTGCTTCTCAGACTAACTACTGCTCATCCTAGCCTAGCTGCTAGTCAACCTAGACTAACTACTCACTTCCCCACCCCCACCCCATACCTCTCTTGCAGTTCAGGGTTTATTGATCAAAGGCAATGAAAACTACATTTGAGAAAATTACCTTAGAAATTTATTCTGAGTAATCAGTTAAGCAACTCAATCCTCTGTGATGTTTTTCAAGTGACTTTCCTCACCTCATGCTGTGGTTCTTGGTTAGGCAGCCCCCTCACTGCTGATTTTCAAACAATCTACTCGTCACTTGCTGTGGCATCCCGGAACAACTTGAATAATTTCATGTCATCAAACTGAGCTCTTCTCACAGCGTTTAGCAATGTCTGTAGGTTGGCTAAATTTGCCCCAAATTTGCCTCCCACTGATGCATGCTGGCAAATAAGGAAGAATTTAAACCAAAGCAAGAGGTGCTCAGAGGAGGTAAGACCAAAGATGGGAACTACCCCCGGATGGGAGCCTAGATCACTCAGAGCTGATGACTGGGTATTAGTGGCCCAATGGCAAAGGGGTTTCATTAAAGGTAAGGGGGCAGAGAGGTGATGCAGGTGATAAAAATACACGCAGCGTGAGCCTGACAGCCTGAGGATGTTCCCTGTGTCCCAACAAGGAGAGCGCTGACTCATGCAGACTTCCACAAATGTGTTGTGGCACTCTCAAGACACACGTGCGCGTGCACACCCACATCCATGCCCACAGAGATAGAGAGAGACAGAGAGACAGAAAGACAGAAATGGAAAGATAGAGACAAAGAAACATTCACAAAGAGACACACAGAGACAGTCAGAGAGAAAGAGACACATATATGTATATATACACATATATACACACACACAAGGAGAAAGGAAGAGATACACACATACACATACAGAAATAAAGAATAAAAACAGTAATTTGACAGAGAGGTGGTTTTTAAAATCTATGTAGATGATTCTTTTCTTTCTTAGATTATATCGCTACCCTTGAAAACACGGAGGCACTACACCCATGGTGTTTCCTTAGGGCAGGGAGAAATGGCTTACCCGCTTAGCTTCTCTTCCGAACTCAGAGGAGAAGCGTGGCTATAGAAATAATCGCCATTTGCAGAAGTCAAGGTGAAACCTTGTCTTTGGTCTGGAGGCTGGTGTACCCGTCCACACTCAGTCTCTCCAGCTCCACAGCTGGCTTTGTCAGAGCTCAGACAGAAGGAGAGACCCAAGCTGACCCTGAATCTTCTGAGAAAACCTCCATAGCTCCGTCACTGGTCCTCACACATAGTAGCTAGATCATTTAGAATGGTTCAGGCAGTGACTCATAGAGAGGTTCAAAACAAGGGAAGGAAGGTGGAGGAGTATTGCACCATGGTAGAATGCGTAAGACCGTAGGTCCCATCCTTAGTGTTGGAAAACAAAGGGAGGAAGAAGTTTTAGGTGAGGTGTCCAGGAGAAAAGAGAACCTTCCATAAGGTACAAGCTTCCACTTCCCTATGCACATCTCATTTCTGGCGGATGGTGTAGGCTCAGAAGATGCACAGGGAAAACCCTGGCTGCAATCAGGAAACTGGAGGAGAGCAACCAGCCCTGATCATTCTGAATAAAGGCCCTGGGGTTCCAGGGGCCAGCTCTCACATACTTTACATTCTTTCTCGGTGTGTGTGTGTGTGTGTGTGTGTGTGTGTGGCCCCACACACAGTACAAAAGGAGGAATTCAGCGCTTCCTAAGCAGGGGCAGGAGGAAGCTGGCTGAGTCGGGGGCTTGAGACAGGGAAAAAGGGGCAGAAATGAACCCTGACAGCTTCCTCTTCTCTTGGTTTCCAGGGAAGTGCCTCTTTAACATCTGCCCATAGGAAGTTGAGGCAAGCTGCTCCTAGGCTAGAGTACGTCCTTGCACGTGGGCCTGTGTTCTTGGCCTTGGGGGCAGCTATATACGCACCTACCTGGAGAAGAAGGTAGGAAAGCCCCACAGCTGCTTAAAGGCACATATGTGGCCTTGGCAAGCAGATGAGGAGCCGGACCCTGAGTATTCTAAGGTCCTGCTGGTACGGGTGTCTCTGACTCTTATCATCCCGACCTCGTTTATAAAATAGAGGCTTCTTGGGGCTTTCTGAGTTGCTTGTCAAAAGGTACATGATATAGAAACAAAACCCAAGACTGGTCCTGGTATGGCTCTAGAATGGCATGTTGTTTTCCACCCCCTGAACTTTGCTTCCTGCACAGACAGCACATTTGGTAATTCTTGGTGGCAGAGAGAGTAGTGAGAAACCTCTTTGGGACACACTGGAAACCTTGCCTAGTAACAGTAAAGACAAAATTCCTGCTGTGTGGGTTAAATTTTTCCATTAACCGTTAGCATTCACAGCTTAGCTGATGGCTACCATGGAAGAATGAAACCTTCCAAGGGAAAAGAGTCAGTGGGTCAGCTTTTGTGGTAGCATTATTCTAGAAGATTTATGCTCTAGACTTCTTCTTTCTTTAGGAAGAAAACGGAACTTTGTTCTTGTCCCATTGAAGCATCTAACCAGGCTCAGCCCTACTTAGCTTCTGAGATCAAAAGCAGTGGAGCATGTTCAGAATGGCATGGCCATAGACACACTAGAATTTTTTCATTACATTTTATTTATTTCTGTGTGCACGCGCACACGTATGTGTGTGTAGGTATATTTACAGTCGCATGTCATAGCTCACATGTAAGGTCAGAAGACAGTTCGTGGGAGTTGGTTCTTTCCTTCTATCATGTGGGTCCCAGGCTTGAAACTCAGATAATCAGGCTTAGTAACAAGTGCCTTTACCCACTGAGACACCTTGTAGGCCCATATATAAATATATATATAGAAATATATATATATAGAAATATATATATATAGAAATATATATATATAGAAATATATATATATATGCTTTATTCTTTCAGGTTCAGGTTTGAGCGCTATCACGTAAAATTTCCAATGAGCTTGGGGCATAGCTCAGTGGCAGGACTCTTGCCTGGTTAGGGTTTCTGTTGCTGTAATAAAACACCATGACCAAAAACAGCTGGGGAGGAAAGGGTTTATTTCACCTTATACCTCTAAGGTCACACTCCATCTCATTGAGGGGAGTCAGGGTAGGAACTTCAAGGTGGAAACTGAAACTAAGGTGTTCCATGGAGCAGAGCTGCTTACTGGCTTGCTCTCTGTGGCTTGCTCAGCCTGCTTTCTTGTAGCACCCAGGACCACCAGTCCAGGCATGGTGCTACCCACAGTGAGCTGAGACCTCCCACATCCATCATCAATTACGAAATGCCCACAGGTTTGCTCACAGGTTAATCTGGTGTAGGCAGATTTTCTGAATTGATGTTCCCTCTTCCAAAATGAGTCTAGCTTGTGTCAAGTTAACATCAAACTAGACAGCACTCTCAGAAATTGCAGTATTAAAAATTGCACCACACACATAAAAATTTAATTTTCTCAAAGGTAATGTGAGGAGCTCGAGAGATGGCTTAGAAGCTAAAAATGTACACTGCTCTTGCAGAGGACTGAAGCTTGATTTCCAGCATCCACACTGGGTGGCTCACAACTGTAACACCAGCTCCAGTGGAATCCTTCTGCTCTCCTGGGGCACTGACACTCGTGTGCACACGTTCATGCACAGATACAGACATACAGCTAATAATAAAGATAAACCTTTAAAAGAAATGAAAGCAAAGTGATCTCTGTGTAAAATTAATGATCAAAGGTTTTGTTAACTCATTAGTGTCTATAAGAACTAGAGAATATTAAGCCTGAAAAGCTGCATATTTATAGGCATTTAAAAATGTCAGGACCACATACATGGGTTAGGTACAACCCTACTTACTACCCTATGGGGCAGCAAAACCTTACAGTGTTATCTTTCTACTAGACCGATATTATTTGTATCTCTGTTGGGTAAAACCTACAAGATGACAAATGAATCTAGAAATTTTAATCAGTCCTGTTGCTGAGTTACTTTGGCCCCATGTGACATGAAAAATCAAATACCATCTATATCTTTGTCTCTTGAATATTTTTTGAAAAATTGACCTTCTCTCTACTGTTCATATATTTAAATTTTAATTCTATCTATCTATCTATCTATCTATCTATCTATCTATCTATCTATCTATCTATCTATCTATTTTGTGGAATGGGGTAGGCACATGCATACCACAGAATGCATTTGGAGATCAGAGATCAGAGGCCAGCTTATGGGAGTCAGCTCTCTCCTTCCATCACGTGGGATCCAGGAAGCAAACTCGGCCATCAGACTTTAGTGGCCAGAGCCTTTATCTGAAGAGTCATCTCCCTGACCATCGACCATAGTTTTGGAGACTTGTTTTATTTTGGATAATTAAAAAAATTTTTCTTATGATTAGAGACAGTGTTTTTATTCTGCATTTCATTAACATATCCTACTGTGCTCGTGCCTAGGCCTTCTTCTTAATTCCCATTTATAGCTTTACAACTTAAATATTCTCCCCCTCCCACTCAGGTCAGCCCAAGCCAGAGGTGACTTGGTACAAGAATGGTGAAGCCATAGAGGAGGGAGGCAGTGTTTCCAGCTATGAGTTCTTTGAGAACCAGTACATTCATTTGCTCCATCTCTCATGGTAAGCAGCGTGGCTTCTGTGTACTGTTCACTAACATTCTGTCTTCTGTGCTTTGCTGGCTACTGTGAGATCAGGCTGAAAGATTTCCTTCTGAGGTCCTGATCTTAGATGTTACTGGCAGGCAACAGTCAAAGCATCCAGCAGGGACTAAAGTGGTCCCTCTATGAATGGATTATCTGAAGATTTAATCACCCATGGGTTAAAAATATTTTTTAAAAAATTCTCACTGGGTTGAGTGACAGCTGTGTGGCTTGGCCTATTTGTGGGGCCTCTGGCAGTGGTACTAGGCTTTATCCCTGGTGTATGAACTGGCATTGTGGAGACCATTCCCTATGGTGGGATGCCTTGCTCAGCCTTGATGCAGTGGGGAAGGACTTGGTTCTGCCTCCACTTAGTTCTGCTTAGTTGACACCTCATGGGAGGCCTTACCCTCTCTGAGGACTGGATGGGGGATGGGAGAAGGTGATGGCAGCAGGAGGGAGGGAGGGAGGAAGGGGGGACTGTGGTTGGTATGTAAAAACAATAAAAAGAGAGAGAACTCTCATTGGGACTGGACATACTTATCTTCTTCATTCCTTAGATCCGTGATTATTAACCCTTTGGGGCTGAACAACCCTTTCACAGGGGTTGCCTAAGACCATTGGAAAACATAGATATTCACATTATGATTCATTACAGTAGCAAAATTATAGTTATGAAGTAGCAGTGAAAATAATTTTATGATTAAGGGTCATCACAACATGAGGAACTATTTTAAAAGGTCAAAGCATTAGGAAGGTCGAGAACCACTGACCTAGACAAGATAGTACACTAGTAATTTATGTATAATTTACATCGTATTAGGCATTGGAATTAACATAGGGGTGATTTGTACAAATACTATGTCCTGTTATATAGGAAAGAGACTTGAGCATCCTCAGGCTTGGCTGTCCTGGAATGGAGATCTCCCTAGGATATTAAAGGGAAACTATATTCATTGTGCTCAGGAACTTTTTAACCTTCTCTAGTTTGCCATTGATAGAGTTAAATTTTATCTAGAATTATTTCCCTTTATTAGATGAGTTTTTCATCTACTCTTGTTCTCTCTGGGAAGTTAAGAAAGCGGGATAAGATTTCAGCACTGTTATCCAACCTTCCATATTGGATGGAGATAGATGTGACAGATCAAGGAAGCAGAGCAGCCAGCCACCAGAGACTTCTTACCTCTACAAAATCTCAGGCTGAATGGGCAAGATCCTGTCTACAAATCCTCAGACTGAATGCAATTCTGTCCCCTCCCCCTCCTTATATTCCTCTCTGCCCAGCCATATTCCTTCCTGTCTCCACCTCCTTAGTGCTGGAATTAAAGGCATGTGAATCTCAAGTACTGGGATTAAAGGTGTGTGCTACCATTGCCTGGCCTCTGTGGTTAACAAATGACTTAGCTCCACACTCTGATCTTCAGGCCAGCTTTATTTGCTAGATCACAAACAAAATATCATCACATTCTCACTGTGTGGCCCTGGCTGACCTGGAACTCTATGCAGAACAGACTGACCTCAAACTCACAGAGATCCCCCTGCCTCTGTCTCTGCCTTCAGAGTGCTAGGATTAAAAGTGTGCACCACACCACCTAAAGGATGCTTCTGCAACCGATTAAAACCGGCATTTTGGAGCTAAGAAAGAAAGCTAGTTTGGAGCAACAGCACTTTTCTTCTCTGTTCTTTTCTTGTCGGAGGTAAAATATCACTAACGTGTCTGATCAAGACCTCACTGGTTAGAAATAAAGATGACTGAATCTCATTATGTCTTGGCTAAGCGGCTATGGTTTTCATCCAAGGCTGGAAAGCATTTTGTGAACTCTGCGTTCTGTGTGCTTAAGTAGGTCTAACAAGTCTTAAGGATGACTTCCCAGCACCTACAGGGCCTCCGTTCCCAGCATGGGGCTTCCCTGACATTCTTCCTGAATGAATTCAGAAGCTGTGCCTCATATCCATTTATTCTTGCCATGCCTGGAGTCCGACTTGAATGGGTTCTGAGGGTCTGACGAGAATCTCCCATTTAGTCTCCTGGGTGATAGATCCCTTTGAAGAATTCGCTGTCCATCATCACTTCCCAGTTGTGACTTCAGTAGGTGAATACCTCAGAGAATGATCATAGGTCAGCCCTTAGCACATTTACTCAGCTCTTCCTGGAGACAGACGGTTGGTAGCTCTTCTCATGATGATGCTAATCCTTTAGGACAAACCTTGTGAGTCTTGGCGGTAGGTGACATATTGATTCAGGAGCCCCTTTTCAGACCTTGGCACAACCAGGGAAAGGCTCGCTCATCGCTAGTCAGTCTCTTACAAGGTCCTCCCGTCGACATCTCCTGAGGACTGAGAGTGGATGGGGAGTGTTAGGGACATTCTTGGTCCCCTCTGTCATGAGAGTCACAGCCCAGAGCTTCTGAGGGTTGAAAAGATGTAGAGTCTCACGGAGGCAGAAACCACAGCATTCTAGCACTTAAGAGTGTTTGGCCAACATCCACCAAGACTCTTAGTAAGAGGGCATGGCATGATTGTGGCCGAGCTGAAACCAAACCAAGCCTGTGGGTTGGCAGGACTATAGAGACTGGAACAGGATTGAGGAGAAAGGTATGTGGGCGCGCAGCACTGTAGGGACAGAGACAGGATGGAGGACAGGGTCCATTTGTCAACAAGTGTCTTGGTAATGAGCCACCTCAGACAAATTTTCTCCCCCTCATGGCTTACAGTTGATAACATCTCAGCAAAGCCTGCAGCCCTTCTCTGTTGCACATTAGGGCCCAGAAGCTTCTCCTCGCCTCTTCTGGTTTGTAATAAACCCTCACTCTGTGGCAGAACTGTCACCTTTTGCCTCTATTTAATTTGGCACTGGGCTTTATCACCCTGACTTCCTGCCTTGCCCTCTCCCATGTACTGGCTCCCTTGTCTCTGAGTTCTATAAAACTGGGTCAGTTGCAGAACCTCCTGCCCCAGAACATAAAACCAGACTCAGTGGGACCTCTGCTGAATAGGAAGGCCAGAGCTCTGGACCTTTTCAGAACCCTTTCCATAACATGCCACACATAAACCTAGAGATGGGGTGGCCTAGGAGAGGGATTTGAATGAGGGATGGTCTGACAGATGCTGCTTATTTATTTATTTATACATTTATTTATTTATGTTTGTTTGTTTTTCAAGACAGGGTTTCTCTGTGTAGCTTTGGAGTCTGTCCTGGAACTTGCTTTGTAGGCCAGGCTGGCCTTGAACTCACAGAGATCCTCCTGCCTCTGCCTCCTGAGTGCTTGGATTAAAGAAGTGCACTACCACTGCCCCACTTGATGCTGCTTATTTTAATCAGCTTGGGCTACCCAATAAAATGCCATATATGGAATGGCCTACACACACAAATGTGTTTCTTATTATTCTGGAGGTTGGGAATTTCAAGATTAGTGTGTGCTCTAGTCAAGGTCTCAGTTTGGTGAAGGTCTAGTAAGGGCGGGCTATCTTCCTGAATTGCAGAATGCCATCTTCTTACTGGAAAGAGGTAGAAAGCGTGATTCTTCTGTCTATTCTTGCAAGGGCACTAATCCTGTCACAAGGTCCCCACCCTCACGAATTTATCTAAACCAATCACTTCCGAACACTCATCTGTAAATACTACTACACTGGGAATTAAGATTTGAGTGAGGTAACCCAGACCCAGAAAGACAAATATCACATGTACTCACTCATAAGTGGCTTTTAGACATAAGGCAAAGAAAAACCAACCTACAATTCATAATCCCAAAGAACCTAGACAGCAATGAGGACCTAAGAGAGGCATACATGAATCTAATCTACGTGGGAAGTAGAAAAAGACAAGATTTCCTGACTAAATTTGGAGCATGGGGACCATGGGAAAGGGTAGAAGAGGAGTGGAGAGAAAGGGAGTGGAGAAAAATATATAGCTCAATAAAAATAAAAATTAAAAAGAAAAAAGAATTTAAGAAGCCAGACATCAAAAGATTAAATAATCAAAATTTTAAAAAGTAACCCATGTGCTTTTTGTCCCCATAGATGTGTTGATATTTTGTAGAACTTTTTGTAAGTGAGATTGTATGGTGTGTTCTCTTGTATTTGTCTTCCTCCTCACTCCCACCCTCACCCCCACGTAAGTATCCCGAGCATCATCTCTGCTGTGTGGCGTCTGGTAAGTTCATCCCTTTTGCTGTGTTTCCACAGTTCAGTGTGTGGAGGAGCCACAACGTACTATTCTGTTCGCCTACTTACAGACATTTGGGCTCTTCCCAGTCATGATGCACAGTTACCTGCAACTTTGCTTATTGTGACTCTCTGCTTCCTGGTATGGGACCCACATGGAATGGAAGTGCCATGGGAGCTAAGACTTGTCCTATCTGTTCCAGCACCAAATGAGTGTCTCTTAGTTGGCGATCAAAGAAGTTTTGTGGTCTGGTTACAGTTGCAGCCAGTGGGTTTTGCTCTGTTCTTCAGGACTTGCCCAAAGGGAGGGAAAGAGCTATTCCACACATAGCTCCCCAAGTCTGGGGATGTGATTTGAGTTGTGGAGGCCTCCTGGTGGTTGGCTACCAGTATTTTGGAGAAATGGCTGTATAAAGGCATTATGAAGACTGAATCACCTTCAAAAGGTTCCCTGCTGTAGCCACAGAGTACCACTGGGTTAGTCACTCTTGTTCTTTGAGCAACCAGGTAAGAAGCTCCCAGTCATTCTGTGGCTGCCCCTGTCCTTGTCATCCTGCATCCCCTGGGCTGCTGCCCCAGCAGGTGGGTGTTCTCCCTCCAATCAGAGTTGCTGGTTACGCTTAACCAGTCTCCTGCTAGCTGCCACACTGTCCCCCTGCTTATCTCTTTGCCTGCCAGCTGCTGTTCTGCCCTCATTTACCTAGCGGGTACCTGATGCCAGCAAGGCTGACACAGGAGATGCTTGGTCAGGAAGCTGAAACTGGTCACAGCAGGCACCAAAGCCCTGACAGAGCTACAGGCAAAGAGAAGCAATTAAGTTGGGATTGATTTCCCTCCTGCTCAGAGCAGGTCTGAGCCGGCTTTTTACAATCTTACCACATTTGTCATCGTGGTTGTTATCATTATTATTAGTTGTGCTGGGGATGGAACTCAGGGCCCCATACATTAGCTAAGTCAGATTAAGCAATGAGAGGTTCTCTTTTCGGGTTTGTTCCTTCTTCCTCCCTAATTCCAGTAATTAGTTTTGATATTTATTTGCTTGTTTTTAAAGGCAACACGGATTCTGAACAGCTATGCGGTTCTTTACACATGGCTGTAGCTTGCAGGCTCTAACCTCCTGGATTCAGCCCAACTTGAGTACTAAGCCAAGTGACATCTGGCAGTTTTCTGAAAAATCTAATAAGGGGGCTTTCACCTTTCTTGAGCTCATGGTGTCAACAGAGCTGGGAATAACTCTGACTTTGCTGATTGATTCCATCATCAGCATCAGCATCCCTGGCTATCATGCAGAAACCTATCACCAATTCTAGACCTAGCCAATCCAAGCCTGAACTTTAACAAGACCTCAGGGGATAAGAACAGTTAAGCTTGAGAAGCCCATGAACTGAGGATTGTCCTGCTTTCTGCGATACTGGGAGGCCAAACCACATGGATGCTCGGCCCCTCCTGCTCTCCAGTTATACTTTTGTTGGTCAAATCCAATTGGTTTGGCCCTCTTGTTACACTTTAATCCCCACCTGTGTAAGTGTGTGTGATATATGTAGGTCTATGTGTGTATTGTCCATGCGTGTGGGTATTCATGGGTCACAGCACGCATATGGAGGTCAGAAGACAACCTTTGTGCGTTGGTCCTCAACTTTCCACCTTGTTTGAGACAATGCATAGAGCAGGTTAGACAGCCCATGGGCTTCTGGAGCTTTCTCTCTCTCTCTCTCCATCCAGCTTCCGTCTTCCTGTAAGAGTACGCTGGGATTTCAGACATTTCTGTTGCTGTGTCTAGCTTTTATGTGGGTTCTGGGGATCCAAGTTCAGGTGAGCAGGCTCATGCAGCAAACATTTTTACCCACTAAGTCATCTCCCCACTCCCTACTTAAGTATACTTTACAACTCAGCGCAAGCCCAGAGAGATCACAGGACCCATGCGAAGTAACAAAGCTAATTAGAATCAAAGCTAGACTTGGAACCTAAACACTCTGTTTCCCAGGACCCCAGGCCTACGATATCGTTCACAAAAGCACATCTTATCCGTGCTTCCTGCAAAACAAAGTCTACTGACCTGTGGGCGGGAACACAGTACAGTAGGAATGATAGCAGCGCTTCCTCCAAACATGAGGGTTCATTGAATGTCTACAATGTGCCAGGAACCATTCTAGAAACTGGTGACAAGCCAATGTACACTAGAGTCCCCGGTCTTCTGGGATAAGGGCAATATGAAGAGCCAGACATGTAACAAGCCGGCAAGAATATGATGCATCAGGTTAAAAAAAATATACAGGTAGAGGGAAGGCAGAGCTAGGGAAGGAGGTCTCTCTGGTGGCGTGCCATGAGCAGAGAGGTGAAGGGGGAAAGGGGAGTGTGATGTTGTCATCGTCTGAGGTAAGAACATTCGCCACAGGGTGAAGCTGGGAGCTGGGAACACCTCAGACGGCTGACCATCTTAGCCTTATTAGCAGGCACTAGGTCCCAGGAAGAGATCCTGTGTTTAAAAAACAAAACAAGGTAGATGACTCCTGTGGTTGACTTCTGGGCTCCATATGCGTGTGCACACATGTTCATGTGTCTAATCACACGTGTATATTCACCTGAACATACATATATACATGTGCCAAAAATCATTTTTCAAAGCATTTCTGGTGGCTACTGACTCCAGGAGGCTGGTCTTGCTTTAAGCCCTTCCTAACAATTAGGTCCCTTACCTTGTGTCATTTCCCAGGTGGAAGAGTCATTATTATCCAGAGCTGTTGGGAAGCTTACCTAACGTCACCTAGCACGTGACATACGTGACCCCAGGCACACACGCTGCTGTTCCCTAGCCACAGGGCGCGTGGAGAATAGTAAAAGCAGGCCTGCCCTGCAATTTGCTCACATGGCTCCTGATGTCGCCGTGTCTCCTGTGCTATGCCCCGTGCATCAGCCCTTGTCTTCTGGGACGGCCACCACAGTGCCTTGTTTGGCAGACCCTCCCGCATGACTGCTCCCGCATCTACTGCTCTGGTCCATCTGCCCGAAATGCCTTCCCTTCTTTCCCACACAACCTAACTTTAATCCTTTCCTACTGGGTTCGAGTTCCCTGTGCCGGCTCTACTCCCTGAAGATCTAGGCCACCTTGACCTCTCCCCTGCTAACCGCAAGAAGCCTCAGCTTGCCTGCTGGAATTTGATGACACTTGGGTTTGTAAATCATGCATGCTCTCGTTTCATTCCCGAAGTAGCAGCTCAGCTCCACTGCGGGAGCGACTAAATCTTATGCTAATTTTAAAACTTCCTTTATCAAGTCCTGTGACATGTGCTGGAAATGTAGTATTGATTGTATTGGATAATTGAGTGTTACTTACTGATCAATTAGGGCTGCAGGCCCTATTGCAGAAGAGCCTTCTCTCCCCACCCGTGGTCAGTGGTATTCAACGCAGTGAACATCTTACAGAACTGTCTTCCATTCTGACCTGACTGGATCTTTAATCTGCTTTCCAGCAAACTGGAGCCTGAGGTCTAACCCCCCCAGTGTAGGATAGAAGACATTCCCCCATCTCGGCTCTGCCATTTCTTGGCCGGTGCCTGTATGTCTTGGTTCACCTGGATCATTTGGTTTAATTTTTCTAGCATAGTTTCCATCTCTGTTTGTCATTTGGGGTGTTAAGAAGACCCCTTTGCACTCCTTAATGTGCCCTGGGAGGCAGCTCAGGGCAGGACCTGAGGTTTTGATCCCTAGAAATCATGCTTAAAAAAGAGTTGGAAGTGGTGGCATACATTTATAATCTCAGTGCTGGGGAGGTGGAGACGTTCGGCCTCTGGAGCTCACTGGCCACACAGTCTAGTCTAATCAGCAAACTCCTGTCTCAGATATCAAGGTGGCCATCTCCTGAGTACTGACGCCTAAGGCTGACCTCTGGTGTCCACACACACACACACACACACACGCACGTACCCCTGCATTCACCCATACACACATTCTCAGGCATACACTCCTGCCCCACCCACACTGATTAAAAGCAAGGATCCTGATTGAATAGTTAATGGTGGGATTTCCCTATGTGCCTATCTATCCCTGGCCCTTACTCTAAATAAGCAATGGCTAAGTGTTTCCTGTGAACACCTAGATGTTCCCTCCTTCTCAGTTCTTCTGTCTGGATCGATCTCTATCCTCCCAGTCCCAGGAAAATGCCATCTTTCCTTTCGAAACTATGCATTTCCTAGGCCTGCTTCAGTACCCAGGAAACCTTCACTCTCTCTGTTGACTGGTCCAGAATCCATGCAGTTGACATGACTTTTAGTGGTTCTTAGTAGGTACTGTCCTATATTTTAGCTATTTATATAGACATTTCATTTTTCTATCAGATGGGAAGGTAGGTTCTATAGGAATTAACCATTTTTTCCTATCTGTGGCTAACACACTGTGGTGGTTTAAATGATAATGTCTTCAATAGGCCCAGATGTTTGAAGACTTTGTTCTCAGCTGGTGACACTGTTTGGGTAGGCTTTGGAGGTGCGGTTTGCTGGAGGAAGTATGTCACTAGGGCTGGCTTTGGTGTTTCAAAGCCAAACATCATTTCCAGATTGTTCTCTGCTTCCTGTTTTCAGTTCAAGATGTAAAACCACCATATCTCCTCTCTGCCATCATGGACTTTTATCCTTCTGGATCAGTAAGCCCAAGCAAACTGTTTCTTCTGTAAGTTGCCTCGGTTATAGTGTTTTATCGCAGCAATAGAAGAGTAACACACACACACACACACACACACACACACACACACACACACACACACTGTGTATAATAGATATTCCCTATCAGGTTTTCATCTGAGTGGCTGAAGGCAAGTACATCTTCCCTGGGTCTCATATCCAAGATCTATAAAATTTGCCATTTCTGCATCTGGGAGGAAGGACAAAACCTCATTTCCAAGCATTTGATGCAGGATTACAATAGGGATTGAGTCAAACAGGGAACAGGGATATCACTCAGAGATCAGTATCCTCAGGAAGCCGCCATCTCTTGGGCTGAAGAAACAATGGGTAGTAACAAGGTTCATGACAGACCATAGGAAGGTGGTCCCTGCTACCCAGAGCTGCAAAACACACGCAACCTGGAAAGATGCCCAAGGCTAGCTTCTCCCTTTCTCCCACCCTTTAATCCCCTGTCTTTCTTTGGTCATATACAGCAAAAATTCAGCCACCTGGGACCCAGGGAGGTCCAGCTGCAAGAAGTTGACCCTGATGTCATAGAGCAGAACAGTAGAAAGACAGATGTGGCTGAGGGCCAAATGGGCCTGGTCACAGCTCCTACTTCCTTCTAGCTCTTTAGTTGTATGCTTCAACCCATTGGTTGGCTAGGTTACTGAGTGGGTTAGTGAAGATATGATCAGTGATTTCCTCATTCACTTTGAAATGTTCTTAGCTGGTTATAGAAAGTATAACAAGGGAGTTCTATGTGTCTCTGGCACTGTAATTTTATTACTATGACAAGCACAGGCATGAGGCTTGCTTGGAAAAATCCAAAGCTTTGGGCTGAAGGTGTAGTTCAGTGGGATAGCATGGGCTAAATATGCACAAAGTCCTGGGTTTGATTCCCAGCATAGAAGAAAGAGGAGGAGGAGGAGAAGAAGAAGAAACAAAGGAGAAGAAGGAGGAGAAGAAAAAATGAAAAAGACAAGGAGGAGGAAAAGGAGGAGGGGAAGGAAGACGGGAGGAAGAAATAACCCAGTTTCATCTCCTTTCTTTTGCTATTTCAAATAACTTAATGAAGATCACTTACATCAATAGGGAGCCAGGTATTAAAATACAGACACAGCCTAAGAAAATAGAATGACCTTAACCTGGTTCTGTGACAAGGTAAGGACACAGTTGTCATCATGGAGTTATTTACTGAGTTATGTCCTCTCTTCTCTCCTTGTGGCATGCCTAGGCAAGGCTCAGGCAAACTACAGCCTGGCTGCAGGGAGAAGACCAGGCAGACATTTCCTTCCCAGTCCTTGCTCTTCTCCACTGGAGAGCCGGGTATGCGATGAAGTGGAATGGCCCTGGCCCAGGGTGGTGGCTCACGCTCCAGATCTAGAAGGAGTCTAAGTTTTACCTCTAGCCAGGAGGCACAGTTTAATTTCCAGCAATGGGTGGGGGGATGCTTGGCATCAGGGAAGTGGCCTCAGAGCAGACACTGAGGAAGAACAGCAGCTATGGCTGGGATAACTCAGTTTTCAACCCACATGGAAATCCCTGTCCTGCTATTGTATGTTTTGGACAGGATTTCATGTGCCCCAGTTTGGCCTCTAACTTACTGTGAATCTGAGAATGACCTTGATATTTTATCCTCTTCCCTCTGCCTCTCAAGGGCCAGAATTACAGGTGTGTACAGCCTTACATGCTGGCTTCTTTTGAGTCAACTTGACACAAGCTAGAGTCATCAGAGAGGAGGGAGTCAACTGAGAAAATGCCCCCATAAGACCGGGCTGTAGGCAAGCCTGTAGGGTATTTTCTTATCAGTGATCCATGTTGGTGGTGCCATCCCTGGACTAGTGGTCTGAGATTCTATAAGAAAACAAGCTGGGCAAGCCATGAGGAGCAAGCCAGTAACACTCCTTCATGGCCTCTACATCGGTTTCTGCCTTGAGATTCCTGCCCTGTTTGAGTTCCTGCCCTGACTTCCTTCACTGCCATATAGCTGTGGTTAAAAACAATGGAGTATTTTTTAACATCAACTTCTGTGGACATATTAAACTTGACCAATTTTATTAGATCTTAACAATTCAGCAAAAACCCCTTTGATAACTATATTAAAAGACAGAATACATATTCATAAAAACCCACTGCTGAACTCCTTGAAGCTATGACTAAGAGCATATGCATTATCATCTAATTTGCAAGCTGAAGTAGCCACTTGTTTTCCAGAGAATGATTTTGCTTGGGCAAAAAGCAGTGGACAAGGGCCTGGAGTGTAGGGGGGTCAGTTTTCAAAACTGTCATGCAGGTGTGAAGATCTGACTGCAGATCCCCAGAACCCACATGAAATGGGGCAGAGTAACCCGTGTCCAATCCCAGCGTGCCTACAGAAGGATGGGTAGTAGATACAGGCCCTCCCGGAAGCCTGCAGGCCAGCTAGCCTATGCCACAGTGATCAATGAGACGCCGTGTTTCAAACAATGTTCAAGACAAAGATGAACAGCTCAGGCTACCCTCTGACCTCTGCCCACCTGAACTACAGACAGTCACACACACACTTCAACAAATGGACAAATAATGTTTGGCCGATATTTTCTCAGCAAAATGGGCTGCAAGGAAAACTAAACGTCTCTATTACTGATGATAAAATCCAGATTTCACAACCCTTTCCATTCAATACTTTGTGCCTTTCTGAACTAGAACATTCCAGTTCCCTCAGATATTCTTCTTGCAGCTCTCCTCTCTTCTGGCATCTTCTCGTGTGTACCTATGTGAGGGCCAATTCTCTACAGCTACTGAAACAGTGTACTGAATCATACCGGATGCAGAAACAGACCCAAATCTCGAGCTGTGTTCCATTAAGCCTCATGTTAAAGATACCTAGGAAAGCGTAACACAATGTCCTTCATAAAATTCTACTTTATTTTTGGAAGATATACTTAGTTTTTTATAAACATGCTATATATGCTAAGGTATGATAGATTAATTTTGAAACGAATAAAGAAATATTTGAAAAAAAAAACGAAGAAGCCTGGCGGTGGTGGTGCATGGCTTTAATTCCAGGACTTGGGAGGCAGAGACAGAGGCAGGCAGATCTCTGTGAGTTTGAGGCCAGCCTGGTCTACAAGAGCTAGTTCCAGGACAGGCTCCAAAGTTATAGAAAAACCCTATCTTGAAAAACCAAATAAATAAATAAAATTTGAATGTTTCACTTTTCAGTTTGATGAAATATTGACAGACACAAGCTACATTAACAAAGGTGCTTTGGTATCCTCAGTTGTTGGAGTCTTGATACCAAAAAGGTTTCAGCCTCTCTAGTATGGTATAATTCTGGGGGCACAAACCCAGGAACCCCATTTAGTTACAATAATTTGGACCCCCTTTCCTTTAATAAGGTAATGATTAATTTAGAAAGAGCCTAGAGAATTCAAGGTAAGACTTTCTGACAGGGTGGAAGGTTGCTGCTGCCTCCCTTAGGAAGGACAAACACGTGTGGAACTCAATTGTTCTGGGAATTCCTCCTTGGGGTTTTAGGTATCACCTCGGGGTCCACAGGTCTCTCTGCCAGCAGCTTTTGCAGTTTCTGTATACCCATTAGCCTCACATTTTAGCTGGCTACCACCGAAGTCCTTTCTTTGAGCTATCTTGCCCACTCTAGAATGCAGCCTTGCATGGAATGACTCTCTGAGGCTCCCTCTGAGGCTGCCAGTGATAGATGCGAGATCTCACCCATCTCCTTGACTCTCTTCAGCTCTCAACAAAATGCCAGGTATCAACACATGTTTCCCACAGGATTGCTAAGTGACGGAGTAGGATGGAGACTTTGGATAAAAATGCTTCATTTACGCAATGATTTCTCTCTACCTTACTGTTTCCTTTCTCTGAATGGCAGTTTTCTTGACTTGTACACAGACCCAGGCTTCAGAGTTCAATGGATCACTGGCTTATCCCAATTTATCATTATGGAGGAATTACTTAACTTACTTGCACCGCAGTTTTGCATGTGGGTGTAACTAGACTGTTTTAACATAGAAGCATACAACAGATACTGGTATTATGCCCAATTTCCCCCCCCCTTTTCTGTGGGATACTTAAAGATAATAATCAAAGATACATCAACCAAAAAGCAAAATACATAGCACCCATTAGCCAGTGGAAAGTTGGTCCTGCTTACGTCCAATTCCTTTTCCTCTCTACTCAGTGTATGGAGGGAGGAGTGGAAATTTGATATCAACTGAAATATGTGCTTTAAATTATTTTAACTAAACCACGTAATCTGATATAGCCAATTCAATTATTAACTTATTTTTAATACGGTTACTTTTGCCATTTTTCGAAGATTTACATTTATTTTCTCTCATTGATATAAATGAGTATTTGTAGGCAAAACTAGGCTTTTGGTCTGTGATCTTTCTGCCTCAGCCTCCCAAGTGCTCGGGTTAGGCGTGTGCCACCACACCTGCCTCTCCTCAGATCTTGATCAATTGCCCGTCTTCCATCCTGTGTGGCTCTGCGTGCCTCCTGGCCTTGCTTTCTTTCCATGTCTCTCTACACTGGGCATCATCCCTTCGGGGTTTTCCTGGCACCCATAGGTCAGAATGGCTGAATTACTCAGGATTTTCCTGTTGTCCACAATGTTCTTTGATGTTCCCTGTAAACCCATAGCTGAGGACAGATCTCCAGGAATTAATCGAGAAGGCTCACGAAGGGAATGATGGATGTAATAGGAAACTCTGCAAAGGTCGCTTTTTATCAGTTTTATTTGGTTTTAGCTGGACAGACCTGAGCCTAACTGACGAAGAAAGGGAAGCAGTGGACTGGAGGGGGGTGGGAATGACTCCTATCTTTGAAAACATGTTTTAATTCCTCCGTCTAGAAGTTGTGACTTATGAAACTTAATGTTCTTTTTAGAAAGTAATTTTACTTACTTGTTTAATGTGTATGGGTGTTTTGTTTCCATGCATGTCTGTGTACCGTGTGCATGCCTGGTATCTGCGGGAACCAAAAGAGGGCATCAGATCTCCTGAGACTGGAGTTACAGATGTGGATGCCAGGGATTGAACTTGGGTCCTCTGGGAGAGCAGACTATGCTCTTAGCTGCTGAGTCATTTCTTCAGCCTTTGATTTAGGAATTTTAAATAACATTCTCAGGTTCCCCCCCCTCTAGTTTTTGTTGTTTTGTTTGAAACAGAGTCTTTCTTTGTAGCCTATTGTGGCCTTGAACTTGCTGCCGACCGTTATCTTAGCCTTCCCAGCGCCAGAGTTACAGGTGTGAACCACCATGCCTGGCAAGCTGTTAGGATGCTTATGCTCACCTTGGGGGAAACTAAAGGCTACTCGGCCTTGACACTTTCATATTCTTGAAGAATACTCCAGCAAAAGAGTTTTCTGCTTCCTGGAGCCCCCTCACACTCCTCCAGACCCGAATAAGCTTGTAAAATAGACTGCTTCCCTAAACTTAGCTCCCCAGGATGTCATCCAAGGCAGAGTGTAGGTCATGGCCACGATCAATCCATCTAGAAACTGACTACCGTCTAAATAAAGCATCCTTGAAGTAATAACTTGAAGTTAGGTTAGTGAGCGCTCCCCCACCCCCACCAAGCTCCCGTGATTGAAGCCTTATGAGCATATATAGGTCGAGAAGATAAAGGGTTCCCTCCGGGGAGGGTGAAGAGGGACTCAGAACTAGAGTCAGAAGTGCGCCTATCTATCTGTCTAATTCATCCCACCTGAGTTAGAGAACTGTAGACATTTTAGACAGAAAGCAGTCGGTGAAAATCTAAGCATCTCTCGGAAGGCTCCCTGCAGGGAATGAGTCAGTGAGGCCTGTCAGGTGCAGGCTCCTTGTGGCTCCAGTCAAGAGAGGAAAAAGCCACAGGAGCGCCGTCCCTCTTGGAACAGGGAGTGCAAGCTTAGCTTAGCTTAGCATGATTCAGAGCTCTCCCCTGCTGGGCCAAAGCTAGACACCTGACTTGATCCACATTAGTCAAGGTGACATGTGGACACACATTTCCAGCAGTGAAGCTCACGGCTGGGAGCTAGATTTTTCAGTCCCATTGGGGAGGAAATGGCACCGACCTTCCAACATACAACCCCATTATGGTATTGTATAGTTTCTTCGACAAGAAATCCCACTTCTTGGAGGGAGGAAATGGAAGGGGAAATGACATAGCTGTAGTATAGTTTCAAAAAAGTAAAACTTTCTTTTCTTTTTCTTTTTTTTTTAAAGCTATGTGTCTTCTGTAGTCTTTAAAAAGAGCTACTGCTGGCATTGTTTGAGAACATTGAGATAGAATGCCTTTATTACTTGTATAGAATGCCTCTCACACATAATGCTCTTTGAAATTCAAGAGCACTAACGCTAACTTAAACAGTAAAATAAAAATAGACTATATATGTATGTATATATACATATATATATACACATACATACATTATATATATATATATATTTCCTCCTCAGTTTTTTCAGAGCTGGCCATTTTCTCAAACACCAAGATGTGACAAATGTCACTGCACTGACCTGTCTGTCCTCTCTCTAGCTGTACCCAGAGCGATGCTGCTGTTTATCAAGTCTCTGCAAGAAGCCGCGAGGGGATGATCTGCTGTTCGGCATCCGTTGAGGTCCAGTGTCTGCAGGATGCGCAAGTGTCCCCTGATCCAGGAGGTGCCAGGGATGTGGCGGGCAAACATGAAACAGAGAGACATGAAGGAGATGACATAAAGCACACAGACGAGAAATGGAGCCCTTGTAAGGGAGAAGAAAGTGTGGGGGGTTGCATGTCAGCTGATCCCTCCCCCCACACATCCAGCCACTCATGGTTGCCCCAGAGAGAGGCCATGTATGACTCTGGTGCTTCCAGTTCTGAGAATCCTCTAGATGTTAAAGAGACAAGACAAAGGATAGAGCCGTACAATTCAAACAACACACAAGACAATTCCTTTCATTCAGATAACACTACTGAAAAACAGGATGCATGTCAGCACAGGACAAGGCATGCAACTGAGCCGGGGTTAACTGGTGGTAGCAAAGGGGCTAATGAGGAGGGTGTCACCCCTCGTCATCAAAACCCCAAAGCACAGAAATACATCAGTTTTAGTCTCCCACTGCCGGAGGCTACCCTGTGTCCTTACCCAGGTGACAGCAACTCCATCACCGTGCAGCCCGGCCCACAGGTTTCCAGTGAAGACTCTGACAGTGACTATGAACTTTGCCCAGAGATAACCCTAACCTACACGGAGGAGTTTTCGGATGATGACCTGGAGTATCTGGAATGTTCCGATGTTATGACGGATTACTCTAACGCCGTTTGGCAAAGTAGCCTGCTGGGGACTGACCGAGTTTTTTTATTAGAAAGCGATGACGAAGAGATGGCATTGAATGAGTGTGGTCCGGGTGGGCGTGAGCATTTCCTCAGTGAAATGGGTTGTGGGCCTCGGGTGTCGGGTGACATGGGGCCTACGAATGCCACCACTGGCTTGTGTCCTTATCACTCACAACCCCAGGAAGTGGGGGTCAGGAGCAGCGGAGCCTCCAGGCATAGTCCCTTACCCCTGCATGCAGGAATGACTCTTACTCTGGGACCTCACCAGGATGGAACGGCTAAGATGACTGAACCGGGGAGGGCTCCACTCCCTACTGCTTCCGAGGCTGTTGGACATGATTGTCCAGGAATTCGAGGAGAAACCAGAGACAACCCTGAAGCAGGAGAGGAATTCTCCAGTGATAGTCTGCAGACCATGGATAAGGCAGAGACGGAGGCAGGGGTGAGGCCCTCATCTGGAGGGTTAGAAAAGTCAGAAGTGAAGCAGGGTTTGAAAAGCCTGGCTGGGGAAAGAGCAGATGAAAAGTATCCGGGCGGCAGAAAGGCTGCCCTGAGACCCACCAGGGCGAGGCGGCCCGGAATGAAGGCAAATGCCAAGAAGCAGCTGCTGAAAGACAATTCTCCAAAAGACACGCTTGATCTGCTCCCCAAGGAACCGACTAGGCACCCCTTAACTGGGAACTATGGACAAGAGCCCACACACACCGAGGCAGGAGCTGCTGGCTGGAATTCCCACTTCCATACAGAACCGTGTATTCCGCTTTCTGCAGAGCACGACACCAAAACCCCTCGGCCACCGGCAGACTCACTTCCGAAGGAAGGGGACACAAACTTGGGGAGAAGAGGGGAGCTGTTTAATCAAATATTTGAAGCAAGCCAGATAACAGACCAGACTGACCATCTTCAGGTAAGACCTGCTTTGTTTTGTTTATTTTGTTTTGTTTTGTTTTTAAATGGCGAGAGGACACGTTTTGTGTGTGTGTGTGTGTGTGTGTGTGTGGTGTTTGTGTGTGTGTGTGTGTGGTGTATGTGTGTGTGTGTGTTTGTCACTTCACACAATTCTTGTACTCTAATGTAAATCAAAATAAATATTCCAGTGCCGTCGGGGTAGTTGTGAATGGCGGCTGCTGTTTCGGCAGCTAGGAAGGAAATCTGGCTTTGACAGAAGGCCCAGATAAACCCTGAGCCGTCCTAATTATAGCGAAGGAGCGATAGGTTGAAGTGTACTAATGGGATTCTGGACAGCTGCGAAAGAAACCTGATATTTTGCCTACGGCATGTGTTTTACTAGGCAGTGCTCAGTCTTCCGAGAGTTTCTCAAGTACTTGTTCATGGTGTCGCCTTTAAAGGGAGGGGGATCCCATTCTTTCTGGTCATTTTTCAGGTACACTTTGAAAATGGTAGACTTCGGCTTTAGTCAGAACACATAATACAAGTGGCAGCCTTTTGGTGGGACTGAAAAGCTTACAGGATCCACTTGCCACATTGGAGAAAGGAGGAAAAGCTGATCTTGTTGTGCGTGTGATGCAATGCTTTTGATTGGGCGTTTGCCTTATTTTTTTTGCTTTCCTTAGACCATAAAGTATAAAAGAGGCCAAGAAAATGCCAAGAAGAAAATGTATTGTCTCCTGATAATGATTTGGGTATAATTTTTAGTTCTGATTTGAAAGAGACAGAATTATAGGAATAATTAATGCATAGAGAATATTATGTTTCCTATACTTGTATTTTTAATTATGTAGTTTTATAATAGGTTTTGGGCTGATGATATGCTATGGACAAGATTTGGCTTTTGGAAACAAATGTCTTTAGGAATGTCTGTGTGTCCATATGTATGTTTGCACCCATGTATCTATTAAATTATCTATCATCTACATATCCATCTATTATAATTATTACTATTATTACCCTTTTACTATACTTCTTGTTATTCCCAAACTTGAAGAGACACTGATATTTCTTACTACCTGGGAATCTATATTAAAAATCTGGTATTATTTTTATAGAAGACTAAACACTCCAAAGAAATAATCCCTAATGCAAAGTAGCTGAACTCAATGAGAAGAAATAATAGACCCCAGGGCTCTGGATTCCTAAAGGTCCTGTCATAAAATAGCCAAAGTACAAATGTCCAGACCCGAACTCTAGAAGAACCAGTTGCTCTGTTCTGCTGGTGAAGTTGGCCAGATGGAGCCACCCTTTCTCCTTTCTGCTGGCAAACCAGCTTGGTCCATTGTGTTCCTTAAACATCCCATGGATCGGCTCACACACCATGGCCACAGGTCTATGCACATGACCGGTGCACGGAGGAACTTTGGCTAACTGCTAGTCTGAAGTGCCAGTGTTAACCTTTTAATGCCATTGAACACAGAATGTCCCTTTCTAGTTCAGCTAAGCACCTTTCTACAGTCGTTTGTGCAGTTAGAATGTGTTTCCCCAAAGAGGGCCTTTCCTCTTAACGGATGGAGGCAAGAGGAAGGTGGCAGTTGACCATGTTGGCTTTAGACTCAGTCCTGTGAGAAGCAGGTTCTAGATCTGTTAACTGTGGCCAGGAGGGAAGGGACCCCTGCTTTCCTCAGTTTGTGCCCTAACCAGAATTGGAGATGTATGCGTCTGTGACCAGCAAGCTGGTTTACTGAAAATGCAGCTAAATAAAATTCCCAGTCTTTGGGACCAAGCCTGGACCCATCTGTCAGAGTTCATTGTGAATCCACGTCCATCCCCTCTTGACTGATGTTGTGCAGTGTTATTAGGTGATTAATGAAGACCCTGAACTTCCCTGTTCGGAAAAGTGACAGAAAAGTGGAATGTTTGGGCCAGTGGCATTTCTTCTCTTTAGATTAAAGCCGGAGGATTTTTCCCTCTGGGTTTGGCATATGTAAAAATGCAGATTCTTTTAGCCCTGTGAAAAGTTTCTATTTAATTATGTGAGATATCTAAATTTCTTACACTCTATAAATCATGGCCAACAGATAGCAAGTGGCTAATTATTATTGCAAATTCAACATAGAAATAGGGGAGTCACTGGGAATTCTATAAAACCTTGTATAATATGATCCAGGGAAAAATGACTTTTTCCATAACTAAGTTCAAGTGCATTTTAAATATTTATTCTCTGACTCCTGAGGTTTGGGCACCTAGGGATTTTTGAATGCTTTAAAATCCTGCCTTCGGATTCATATTTATAAGTTTTTCCATCCTCAAGTCTAGTCTTACCCACTTACCTCGAGCTGTCTCTTTGCAGGAAGTGACTGGCAGCTTATCTTTTAGCATTCTGTCTTCATCTGAACATCATCAGGTTTAGCATTCTGAGGGAAATCCCATGCCTCTAATCGCCTATGTTATTATTCTGTAAGGGCCTCCTGCAGAATATCTCCTGTCTGACTCACGAGTCTCCAGGTGTCTTTACTTTCTGTCGTCTCCCGTCTCTTTCACAAAGCCAAGCCATCTTGTTAGGCATTGTCTTGAAATAGTTACTGACCCAGGCTAGGATTGGAAAGCCCCCAATTTCTCTACATTTATGGAAGATTCCAAAGCGCCTTCCAGTTTGGGAGTGGAAAACAGAGAAGGGTACCCCGGGCTAACTTGAATCCTCATCAAGGATCACACCGCCAACTCTTCATCTTGATTTTGAGCTCATGTTCTTGATCCCAGGCCTGAAACTCTGCCCATCTTAAGTTTCTTTCCCCAGCCACGCTGGAGTAAGCTCACCCACGCCTTGAGTTCACAAGGCCTGTGTCTGCCTCACTTCACCCCAGAGAGCTTCGTGTATCTTTTTGCAATTCTAAGACTACAAGTAGACAGTACGAGTGTGCAGTCTCGGGTCCTGGGAGTGAAGATCGGGCTGACGAGGAATTAGCACTAATCAGAGAAAGCGAGGCAACTCTTTGGTGGAGCAGAATTTGTTTGGTGTGTGTTGTATCAAGTGCTAGAGTCGTGGCTGCCACATCATAGGCACCCAGTCACCGAGGGAATACGTAACCCCACAGTAGGAGGTTAACTACCTGGTTAGGCAGGATTCCAGCGATTATTGATTATGTCACAGTCTTTACTGTCCTGAGCACAGTCTGTCATTATCTCCACATGTCAGATGCTGCTGGCCACCTCCCACAGACAAGATCCCCGTCCATCCACTCTTCTAGTCCTGGGAATGGGTTGGTTTATTCTAAAGCCTAGCTATATAAACTGTGGGTTGTGACCCCGTAGTGAATGTGGGGGTCAGGAAAAGTTTAGCAATGGCAAAAGGTTTCTGATCATGCAACAACCGAAAGTTAATATCAAATCAAACACATTAGTTGCATTATATACATTAATATAATTACATGTGTAATATGTGCACAATAGAATTACATTAATACACCCTGATTCAGGGGTGTTCCTGACTGTAGTGGCCCATGTCACATTGTGGGATGTCACTGCAGTTGAATTTCGTTCAAAGAATCCATGGGGGACTGTGGAGATGGCCCAACCAGGAAAGTACTTCCTGCACAACCATGAGGACCAGAGTTTGACCCCCGGCACCTGTAGAGGCTGGGGTTCCTGGGGAGGCAGAGACAGAAAGGTCCTTGACTCTTGCTGGCCAACTAGTACAACTGAAGCGACAAGCTCTAGGTCCAATGAGAGACTTTCTCAAAAAAATTATACTAACCGGGACTGGAGAGATGGCTCAGTGGTTAAGAGCACTGACTGCTCTTCCAGAGGACCCGGGTTCGAGTCCCAGCACCCACATGGCAGCTCACAACTGTCTGAAAATGCAGTTCCATGAGATCTGACACCTTCATACCAACGAACATAATAAAGTTAAATAAATAAATTTAAAAAAGTTAAAAAAAAATTATACTAACCTTTAGGGCTGGAAAGATGGGTCAAGAGCATAGGTCCTCTTGCAGAGGAGCTGAGCTCAAAGTGCGTCACAGCTGCCACGGATCCTGTGCCTTCCGCCTCAGCAGGAAACTGCACTCATGCATATACTCCACCCTCATCACACACGCACGCGCACGCACACACGCACACACATGCGCGCACACACACGGAATTTAAAAATAATTAAAATAAATCTTAGAAACATTAAAGCAGAGAGTGACTGAGGAATTTACCCAATGTCAGCCTCTGGCCTCCACACGTGAGCATGCGTGCTCCCCACCGTATGAACACACGTGCACATACAGGTCCTTAAATAAATTTTAGCTTGGAGTTAGGACAGAATATACAACTTTTTTTTTCCAGAAAGAGCCCTAAAAATAATTTTGCCACCTTGTACTACATATTTATGCATTAGTGTCTCATTATTGACAAGTACAAAAATCAAAATATCTATTAACTCTGAAAATCATTAAAGATACTTTCTACCTTGTGGAATCAAGTACTCAACCAAGATTTCATTCTTTAGGTAAAATTAAGCAGGCATAGCTATCTCGTTAGTATGCAAATTTACTTTTATCTTTAATAAGTGGTAACATTGCTTATGTGTCAAAGAATTGATGTGAAATATTATATTATCAGTAACTAGTATCCATAAATGCTTGATTTGTGTACTTGTTTTATGTGCCTGTGTGTATACCCTGGGATCATATACAATCTCTTGGGCTGAAAGGAGTTTTGGGAGTGCAAAAAGCTTGAGCAGCCCAGTTCTGGAGCACCACACCTCACATCTGGATTCCCCTGTGCACACTAGTGGTTGGTGTGCAATTTTGGCTTTTAGTGTCTTGGTGGACGCATTCCTTGGAACAGTGGGCCTCTAATTCCCGGTAGAAGGGATTCATCCTGGAGGGGACATGGCTACAGGTATCCCTCAAGCAGGGAAGAGGCCAGTCTGTGTCCTATGGGGGGGTGGTCTCATGCCAGGTGGAGGAGTTGTAATCCCTGGAGGTGGGGTTCCTCCGCTAACACGTGGGGTGAGGTTTCCTGTCCTAGGGGCTACTGGGTCAATGTTCCAGCAGTGCCAGCAGTGACCGCAACCACAGCAGCTGCTCCAACGCCTCTTCTCTGTGGAGTCAAGACTTACTGGGATGGACCTCCAGCTCCTCAGTAGGATTCCGGGGAATAGGTACACCATCTGGTACCTATCAACCCCCTTCCCAGCCTCCAGAGCTGCTGTGATAACGCCCAGGCAATATCGGTATTGTCAGGAGGCGGGCCCTTGACACTCATGGGTATCAAGTTCTCTCCACGCTGCAACACTTGACCCAAACCTAGTTCCCCTCCTGTCCTGGCAGGAGGGAGCTTCAGCAGCTACAGAGCATCAAAGGGACATGCTTGTCAGGTGCTGGGGAAGATCTTGTGGGACACATCTCATCCTATAGTCAACATGCAGCATTATGCCCCTCTTTCCCACAGCCATCATTGCTGGTCCTAAATGCTTGGGGGGGGCGCTGTAAATAAAAGGGCAATGTGGGTTCTCTTGGGAATAACGCAAGCTTGGCCAAGACTTCACAGACAATGGATAGGACCTGTTTGCCTAGAAATCTACAGTCTTGATGATCCAATATGGCTTTAACCTTAAGCCTCTTGTGCCTCAACAAGAGCAACTGACTCAGCTCTGTCAGGAAATCAACCACGGAAGCTTGCTCCTGCTGAGAACGCAGTGGGAAGAGGTGTCGCTCCTGGCTGCTCACGGAGGCTGTCCTCTCTTGCTTTCCCCGTCACTAACCACCCTTTTCGTCATGCTTGGTACGGTTGCTCCCTACCTCTTATCTGCCTTTCTGCTATCTGTGGTTTCAGAAAAAGATCATTCATAAGAGTTAACGTGTAAGGCATTCTGAGCAGTGTAATAACATCTTGTGTTATCTTGTTTGGCCCCAGGTAGCATATAAACCCCTCATCTGTGCAGAGAACCACACTGCATACGTATTCCCCCTGTCAGTCCCTTAGGAGCAGTCTTGACTGCTGTGGTATCACAGCGCTTGTTCAGGCACCTTATCCAATAATGGCCCTTGAAGTATAGGAAGAGTAATGTTGCACCTCGGAAAAGTCAGACAGAGGCCACTAAGTGCTCCCTTCAAGTAGGAAGGAGGAAGTTTCCAATGTAATAAGGAAAGAGAAGGAAACGGCATGCTGAGATGCCTAAGATCTACGGTAACAGCAGAAGCCCTGCACACAGGTGCAGGAAGAATAAGACATTTTGCTCATTGTGCTGTTGTGCCCCAGACTTCAAAGTCACAGCCTTGGTCCATGGTGTAACAGAAAAGGCCCTGAAGGGTAGGGTTGGGTGCCGTCCACAGTTGCAGACATCACCAGAGGTCCAAGAATGTGTCTCCCAGGAGCAAAGGGGGTACTACCGGACAGAGTGTGGGCTTGAGCCTTGGATTTGTTCCCCATCCTACTACTTTCTGACACTGAGGAAAATCATATTAAACCTTCTCGGCTTCTCACCTGGAAAGCAAACAGTGATAATGTCACTGCTAAAGTGTCATAAGGGGTCTGGAGAGACGGCTCAGCAGTTGACAGCACTTGCTGCCCTTGCGGTGGAACAAGGTTGCATTCCCAGGACTCATATCAGGTGGTTCACAACCTCCTAGCTCTGGGAATCCAATACCCTTTTCTGGCCTCTTCAGGCTCCAGGTACACATGTTTTATATATATACTCAGACATATAAAATTATAAAAATAAAAGAATTTTTTAAAAGAAGTATTTGCATAGCACTATAAGTTTGAGACCAGCTTGGTCTACATAGCAAGTTCCAGCCAAGGTTTCAGGTTTGACACCATGTCTCAAACAAACAAACAAACAAACAACAAAAATGTCTGAAGGATTCAAGATTACATGTAAAGTGCCGAACACATTTAATAACTAATGATATTACCACTTTTATTTTATGACTTTTTTCCTCTTTTGCTTTTGTTATTAGATTTTGGCAATGCTAAGGATTGAATCTCATGGTTTGCATGCCTTCAACAAGTACTCTATCCCCATTCAGAATTCATGCCTTACTAAAGACTTTTTTTTAAAGATAACTGTATATTCACATTTAAAAAAATGACTCAGAATAGTTCCATCAAAGAGATCTCCTGTGTCTCCTTGAACTGTTCACTGAACCCATACCCCTCCTGCCCTTTTCTTCTCTATCCCAGGTGACTACTGATCTGCCCTTCAACCCTAAAATCCTATAGAAACTGAATTAGAAAGTATGTAACCTCTGGGGAATTTCCCCCCTTAGCACAATCCCCAGTTATTCATCCAGGTTGTGTGTGCTGGAAGTTCAAGCCTTTTCTTGCTAAGCAGTCTTATGTGAGGCTTGTGCATCCTGGAGTTTGTTTAATGACTTGCGAACTAAAGAACATTTGAGTCAATTTCTGTTTTGTTGTCGTGGATAAAACATTTGTTGTTAAGTTCTTACTTCTCTGAGTCCAGAGCCGGGTGCCCTGGTTTCATTCCTGCTGCTGTATAAAATACCTCAAAAAAAAAAAAAGAAAAAGCAATTTAAGGGAGAAAGGATTTGTTCAGTTCACTTGGAGCAGCTAGTCACATCACACCCACAGGCAAGAGCAAATGAACACGCGCAGCTCGCTGGCCTGCTTCTACTCTTCTCCATTTCTCCACTATACAGTTCAGCGCCCCTTGCCTAAGGAATGGTGCTACCCACGGTGGGCTGGGCTGGGAGGATGGAAAGTTCCAAGCCAGCTTGGGCTGGCTACAGAGTAAAGTCAAGGATGGCCTGATTATATCAAAACCCTATCTCAGAAAGTTCCAACAAAATCTCCAAAACAAAATGGTGATAGAACAATGATAGAGCATGATAGGTCATGACTCCTTGGGGGGGGGGGTTGTCAAATGACCCTTTCACAGGAGTTGCCTAAGACCAGCAGAAAACACAGATATTTACAGTACAATTCATAACAGTAGCCTATTACAGTTATGAAGTAATAACGAAAGTAATCTATGATCGGAGGTCCGCACAACATGAAGAGCTGTATTAAAGGGTCGCAGCATTAGGAAGGTTGGGAACTACTGTGACAGAGGCAGAGGGACAAAGACCTTGAAGTCTGTATAGCGCAGTTCCTACAGAGTATTGAATTTCTGTCCCCTAAAGTTGCCAGTTGCTGTCTTCACCTCCTGGTCCCCAGTTGTATTGTAATGTGGCAGTTTGTCTTCTGGGCTGAGTAAATTTAAAATCCTGGAAGTATGACTGAAACTTGGGGTTCACATGCGTCCGGCACACGTGCTTGGGAGGTGGTTCAAGAATGCGCATGTCAGAGTTTCCAACCTGTGTGGACTGACCTGTCACAGGCAGGGTGTGTCGGTTTCACAACAGCAGTTAAAACAGTGGCTGCAGAGGACTGAGAAGCCAGCTCCCGGGTGACAATGGCAGGAAGGGCAGAGGCTACCCAGGCTCGTCTTTCTCCTAGGGCGTGTGGCAGTTGAGCCTCCTGTCAACACCATCCCAAGGCAGGGAGGGACTCAAACATTTGTTTTGTTTTAAATCACAAAACCAGCTACACCATGTCTTCCAAACACCAGTAGCTGTCCTGGATGGGCAAGATCCTGTTCAGGCTCCCTGTAGTCGCTGTTCTCCGTGTCAACAACCAAACAAAATTAGTACTTGCTGCCTCAATCTTTCTGTGTGGTCTGTGGGTCATCTGGTTCTAAGTTCAAGTTTTCCAAGCCTCATGGTTATCCTGGTGAATCAGATTTGCTTTTATTTTATTTATTTACTTTTTAAATTTAAAAATAATCTTTTTTCTTTTTCTTTTCTTTCTTTTTTTTTTTTTTTGTTTTGTTTTGAGACAAGTTTTCTCTGTGTCTTTGGAACCTGTCCTGGAACTCACTCTGTAGACCAACCAGGCTGGCCTCAAACTCACAGAGATCCCCCTGCCTCTGCCTCCTGAGTGCTGGGATTAAAGATGTGCACCACCTCTGCCTTACTTTTCATTTTGCATACCAATCCCAGTTCCCCTTCCCTCCCCTCCTCCTGCTCCCCATACCACATCTACTCCTCAGTGAGGGTAAGCCTTCGCAGGGGGAGTCAACAAAGTCTGGCACATCAAGTTGAGGCAGGACCAAGGCCCTCCCCCCTGTATCTAGGCTGTACAAGGAACCCCCTCCCCCATAGGAAATGGGCTCCAAAAAGCCAGTTCAGATTTGCCTTTAAACTCCATCCTCTCAGACGTTCCTGTGAGCACCACGGTTCCAGGGCACAACATCTTTCCTAGACTAGAAAGCTCTTAAGCGGCCTGGGATGAAGGGCAGTGGGAGAGTGCTTCCCTAACATGCTGGAGGCCCTGGCTTGGGGATAAAAGTGAATGAATGAATGAATGAATGAATGAATGAATGAGCAAATATCTGAAAGCGTTTTCCTCAGTTCCCTTTGAATCTCCTGAGATTTGCCTCCTGTGTTCTGTCTACCACCAGAGGTCCACAGCCCTCAGGACTGCAGTGAGGCTCGGACATTGAGAGTTTTTACAGCTCTCAGCTGATTCTTTAACCTCCATGGTGCAGGAGCCGAGGTGTGCTTCAGAACCCTGTGTGGTGACTTTTGAAGTTGTACCTCGGAGATTCTGATGTCCGTGTGGCTATCCCTGTGGTGGGGATTGGGCATGATGCCAATATAGAAGCTCAGCTAGCTTAAGACACAACCCGGAAAGAGAGGCTTGAGGCACACATGGAATGAGATGCAGACCCTGGGGGCTTCAACTTGAACCCTGCTGAGCAGAGGTGTAGAGACCTGAAGAATAGTTATACTCACCTTAAAACTTTCCAAAATTTTAGCTATGGAACAAAGCATTAGATGAGTTAGTACCACTTTTCTAATGGTAGTCATGGGATTGTTCACCTAAGTATGTCCAGCCTATGGTCCATGAGACACATACATCGTGGGATAGCTATAAATGGGGCCCCAAACAAAACTGTAAGCTAACTTAAAATGTTATGAGATTTTTTTTTGTGTCTGTGTGATTTTTTTTTTAGAGTTCAATTGTGCAGTTCTTGAGTATGAGCATTATAGATAATAATGCTGGATCTCAATGTCAAAAGGTTAGACAAGTCTGGGGCTAAAATGTTTCTGCTTTCCTGGGCTCTACCTCACATCCGGCAAAATTTCACGCTTGACATACGAGAACATGGAAGTAAATTCCTTGTGGGTCATTTGGAAAATAGATCATTCTAAAATCTGAGATAACTGGCTGGCTATCTGTGATAGCATAATGATAGGATGACGTGGGCTGCAAATCCTCACTACCTTTTAGTTGGGGCAGACAGAAGTCAGGAGCAGATCTCAGAGCCCGCTTACTGCACACACACTCTTAGATATGAGGCCAGCTGCCGACAATCCAGACCCTGGAACAAATTTCTCGACAGGGCCCAGCTATCATAGCAAAAGCTGGTAAATGTCATCTCTACTTTCTGCTTGAGGTTCTATTCTGTAATTTATTCCAGCAACTCCCATTTAGTGCAGCTACTCCCTCTGCCTCGCAAGGTATTGCAAAGGAACCGACATCATGCTACTGTTGACATAGCTCAAAGCTGGTATTCCCCCACACCAGTTCATTACAGAAACATTCCAAAACTCTGACAAAGGGACATCTCCGGGGACCTAAGGAGAGTAAACATCAAGTTTGCTCTGAGTCTATGGGGCCATTTTGAAAAGTGAAGGCCGGGGTCATTTATACAGAGACACAGGCATCTGAGTCCCACACCAAATCTGCCTTTTTAGTAAGTTCCCAGAGTGACTCTTGAGGGTAGTTCAGTTTGAAGCTGTGTGCTTAACTAGGCAAATCCAGAGAGACTACTGCAATCTGGGTTATTTCTGTAAAAATTCGCCCAGTGTGGAAACAATGGGAAGACTGGGGCTCACAAAGCTTAATTCTCCACCCTCCGAGGAACAAGAGCCCCTCCTCCCTCACGACCGCAACTTTTCTCCCCTTCCCAGCTTTAAGCAAGGCCTGTGCTTCACCTGTCCGTGCAACTGAAATAAACACAGACCCTGGTTTACTGTAACTAATCCAGAACAGGTGTGTCATTTGCAGCTGAGTTTTATTTTGAGGAGTACAGCAACAGGGATTTGGATGACAGCAGGAGAGCTAGCAAGAGGAGGGTCATTGAACTTTCAGGGTCTCTGTAACTCACCCCTCACCAATACTTGTGGTTGGATGGTATGAGGAAGGTCATTGGGCTTTCGGGGTCCTTGTAACCCATCCTGCACTACTGCCTTTGGCTGGAGCTAGAAGCCATAATCAGGTTTGATTGGCTTGTTGGGGTGTTTCTGTGACTGAAGATGAGCTTGCATCTCTGAAACAAGATGGGGAAAAGGACATTGAAGTAACCAATCACAGACTGGCTGAAATAAGTGATAAAGCTGTGGTCATCAAGGTGGTGCAGCCACCAAAACATAAGTAGATGAGTCAGTATGAATAAAGGGTCAAATACTGCATTGCAAATGGGTTTACAATAACACAGCCTTTCACATTTTAGGGAATATTAACACATGCAATGCTGATAAATAGGCATGAAGGAAAATATTGATGCCTCCCAGTGGCCCTCAGGGAGTTTCTAATGGGTCTCTTGGTTAAACAATAAAAAATCCTATAAACCAATAAGGAAAACATTAGAAACTATTCTTTTTTTTTTCTTTTTAGTTTTTCTGTGTAACAGTCCTGGTTGTCCTGGGACTAGATCTGTAAATCACACACAGAGAGACAGAGAGAGAGAGAGAGACAGACAGACAGACAGACAGACAGAGAGACAGAGAGAGAGACAGAGAGAGAGACAGAGAGAGAGACAGAGAGAGACAGAGACACAGAGAGAGACACAGAGAGATAAATATACTTTTTTAAAATCTCAAAGGATGATAGCATCAAGTTGAGATTATGGGGATGTGGCTATATTTGCTAACAGGTGCATAGTTTGGCAGTTTTGTTTTGATTTTTTTAAGGGTAAGAGAACTGTTGGCCATGATGGGGCAGTTTCACTTCCCAGTATTTATTCTTACGCAAGCCTTCACGCTCACCCGCAGACTCTGTAACATATGGCTGCTATGAAATTCGTCGTGTGTATGGGAACTTTTGATTCTGTGACGCGATGATGTCATGTACAAAGTTTATGATCAAAAACTGCGATCTAGTTGCAAAACAAAGAATTGATCACAGAAAGTCTCATACTGTTTCAAGCTTGCTTATGATTTAGTGTCTGGCCCCATTTGTCACTGTCTTCAGCTTCATGCAGTCACATGTGTGGGCCACAGGTTGACCATACCTTAAAGGCCATGTTGAGAGAAATGTCTAGACAGACTACATAGCCTGTTCAAACAATGGCCACATCACAATTTAACAAGGCTTATTACAAAGTAATACATACTACACGGTCCAGTTTGTGTCCCAAAGCCAGTCTGTCATAGTATATATTATATCAAATGATAGCAAATGCTGGGGCGGGGGAGGCAAGAAACCCCTAGACGCTTCTGGTAGAAATATAAACTGCTATAGTCACTCGGGAAATCAATGTGGTTCTTTAAAAACCCAAAACCAGAACTCCATGTGGTCTAGCTATATCATTCCTGGATATAAACCCAAAGAACCCTCAGCTGGCCCTGCACACAGACCCTTGCCTGTATGTGTGTATTGCCAAACTCTTCACACTAGCTAAGAAACGGAGCTGGCCTGGATGTTCGTCAAAAACTGCTTGGGAAAAGAAAGTGTGTATATACGTGATGGAATTCCTGTCTATGTAAAGTGAGATCATGATATCTGTAGGAAAGTGGATGGGACTGGAAGTCATTAAGCAAGATAAGCCGGACTCAGGGAGACAAATTAGTACAATTTCCCGGGCAGAGTCTAGATGTGTATTTATATGTGTGTGTATATAAATGTGTGTGGGTGTTTGGGTATCTAGGACGTCAAACTAGAAAGTAGGGTATGAGAGTAGAGGGTGAGATTGTATGCGGGGAGGGGAAGAGGGCAACAAAATTCACACGAAACGAAAGCAGAAGGGACTGGAACAAGTAACAGTCCAGTAGAGATTTCACTGGAGAGCGAAGTGAAAGCACAGGCAGGTGAAGCTGCTTCGCTGCAGCAGGCTCTCAGAGCCTCACTCAAGGCCGCTGGCTTGCAATTCAGGGCGTGCTTCGCTGGGTTCAGGTGGAGGAGAGGATGTTACTGAGGGGCGAGGCATGGGTGACTTCCTGTTTTGAGTGAGTCCTGGGCTACATAAGCCTTTGTTTACTGTGCATGTTTTCCACACAATGCATCTGGGTTTTATCGTGCGCACACCTGATCGTGTTTAGGCGTAAGACGGCTCACTCAGAGAGTTTGCCTTACTGTATATACACACACACACTGAAAACCAATTCAGACCGGATCAGTCCAGTTTCCCTAGTTTCAGGCTATGTTTCTGTGTTTGGTCCCCAAAGAGGAGTTACTGAGGGGTGGTTAGGAGAGGTGATCCATTTTTTTTGGAGCTAGTGCATAGTGTGGGTGGGAGTGCCAAAATGCTAACCTGCTTGGTCTGCCTCAAGGACACACATCAAAGTGACAGATGCAATTAACTCTTGGAAGGAGGTGAGAACCCATAGATAGGAATTATTAATAGTGTTTTAATATATTAAGGAAATTGTTAATTTATTACTGGTATAATTGAAGACTGATTATCTTTTAAAACTCCACTTTTTTTGAGATAGTATCACCCTATGTAGCTAATTTATTACTGGTATAATCGAAGACTGATTATCTTTTAAAACTCCACTTTTTTGAGATGGTATCACCCTACGTAGCTCCGCTGGTCTGGACTTTACTAATTAGACCAGGCTGGCCTTGAACTCACCAAGACCCTCTTGATTCAGCCTCCCAAGTACCAGGATTAAAGGGTCGAGTTGCTCTGCTGCACCCAGCTTTTCTTTTTTTCCTTCTTTTTCTAAGAAGAAGAAACAAGACTTGGAGATGGCCATGCTCACTGTTGGCTCTGGTGGGCAAGTGTAGCTGGTCAGTTTACCCTTTCTTCACTCCGGGGTGGAGGGACTCAGTGTAAATAGCTCTAATTTCCAAAGCACCGACTCCCAAGAAATTCCTGATTTTGTTGGCAGAATGGGCCTCAAGTGAACTGAAAGGAAGAGTGAGCCTTTCCAACCATGAGAAGGAAGCAAAGGAGAAATCAGTGATGTAAAAGCTTTGCACAAACCCCAACCACAAGCTGTATTTATAAACAAAGAAAGCCAAGTATGGAGTGAGTGTATTACACGTTACTGGGTGTGATCCTACCACTTCAGAGGTAGAGGCAGGTGGATCAGGAGCTGACAGTCATTCTCAGCTACTTAGTCCAAGGCCAGCTAGAACTACATGAGACCATTTCTAAAAACCCAAAAAGACAGAATAAAACCAACGCAGACTTAGGGGAAACCTTAGGGAAAGTCTTACGTGAAAAAAAAATGGTGTTAGAAAATATGAATAGTTTAATCAAAAGTGGACAGAAAGAGGGCTGGAGAGATGGCTCCACAGTTAAAAGAACTGCTCTTTTAGAGGGCCCATGTTTGGTTCCCAGCACTCACATGGTGGCTCACATCTGTAACTCAGGCTCCAGGAGACCCAATGCTCTCTTCTGTCCCCCAAAAGCACTGCATACAGGTAGTGCATATACAAAACACACATATAAACCCCCCCCCAATTTTAAATGGACAAAGGGCTCAAGCAGTTCATTAAAAGGTATGTAAATGTGCCATGAATTTGCCAATCCCCTCCCCCTCCCTTCATTTTCTCCCTTCTTCCCTATCTCAGTCTTCAGAGACTGTTCTGGAAGCTATAGTAGCTCGTGCTGATAAGCCTGTGGGCAAACAGGTTTTCTCCTGCCCTGCTGGTGGGTGTGCAGATTGGTATGCCCTTTCTAGCTGCAAAGAGGCAATTTTTTTTATCAATATCAATCCATTTTTATCAATTAAAATATGTACAGTGGCTCAATAATAAAAATAAAATTATTGGGCTAACAAAGCCACCCTAGTCTCCAAGAGCATCGTATGCATTTAGTTTACAGCAGAGTTAGTCTTAGCAGCCCTACACTCTTGTGATGGTCTTAGCACCATGCTCATGGCGTGGCATTCAAATGAAGTGCAGTTACTAGAACTAAACCGAAAGTCAGAGGTCCTGTTAGTTGTATACTTTGGATGTTCCATGGTGACACCATCTCAGAAATGTCTTTTCTTTTATTCTTATTAATGCTTCTTAGACATTGTTTTTCTTTTTGTGGTGATGGGGAGAGGGTGGGACCGAGATGATATTTCAATTTCTGTACCTGGTCAGAAGTTTGCACCGAAGGTAGGAGAAGCAAGCATTGTGTCAGCTGCACAAGAAATATGAATTCACTGTTTGTACAGTCTCAGGCTCAAAGCAGGCAATGAGCATAACCAGGGTATATGCATTTTAAGTGGCAAAATTGGAATTCAAGTCCCATAAGGAAGTCAGATGATTGCAAACCACAGAAGAATGGAGGCCGAGGCAGATCATGGCCCCCGTGAATTACTACTGTTTTAGTTAGGGTTTTATTGCTGTGAAGAGACACCATGATGGAGGCAGTAACTCTTAAAAGAGGAAGCATTTCATTGGGGCTGGCTTACAGTTTCTGAGGTTAGGTCTTATCATCATGGCGGGAAGCATGGTGGCATGCAGGCAGACACGGTGCTGGAGAAGAAGCTGAGAGTTCTACATCTTGATCTGCAGACAGCAGAAGGAGATTACCACACTAGGCCTAGCTTGAGCGTGTAAGACCTCAAAGCCCACCTCCACAGTGACACACTTCTCCAACGTGGCCACACCTCCTAATAGTGCCACTCTTTATGGGCCAAGCCTTCAAACACATGAGTCTCTGGGGGCCATTCCTACTCAAACCATCAGAATGATTGAAAGGAAACAGCATCATTTGGGTAAAAGATCCTATTGACTGGACCATTTAGGAAGTGACTTAATTATTCCTGATGCGGAGGATAGTTCCGTGATCCCCTGGCAGTTCAGGCATCTAATAACTCTCTACCGCCTGTGAACCTTCTTTGTGATCTGGAGGTTGTTTGGCCACACTCACCAGCACATTTGAAAATCTAGAAAATTCTTAACCAAGTAGGGGTAGGAATTATTAGATAATATCTTAGTCCCTCATGCTCAGGTAATGATTCCAAGAAAGGCTTTCTTCTGCCCTCCAAGGTAGGATGCTCACTCGTGCACTGTTTCCCAGCACTGTTTGGTTTGGTTTGGTTGGGTTTTCCTGTCTCCTAGTTCTGCTGTCCCATGTTTTTTGGGGTCAACTCCCAAACAAACTACATTTAATTTGACACATCAGGATCTGCTTTTCCTGGGGCGGGATCCTAATTAAGACAACTTCCTAAAGTCTCTCTTGAGAACTTCCTAAAATCTCCCACACCCTAAAAGACTATTGGCATCTCCCTGTCTTTGCAATGGGATTTCATGTAGTATAAAATTGTTTCAGACTCACTATGTAACTGAGAATGACCCTGAACTCCTGATCCTCCTGTCTCCACTTCCTGAGTTCTACAATTACAGGCATGTACTACTGTCCCCAGTTATATGGTGCTAGGGACAGAACCCACATATCCATGCATCTTGGGTGTGTAGCCCACCAACTGAGCTACGTCCCTTGAGGGCATTCCCTTCAAAGGGTTGGCCTTGAAGGATGCTGGCCTACTCATGAATGCCTCATGTTCAGCGTTCCTTGTTTCATAACCATTTTGAGATTCTAATCTCCTGTATGACCATGCAGTTGTGATTTATGACTCCTCCTTGTTGATTTTATTGACTTTAGAGCCTTTGCAATAAATCCTACCCCATGGGGTTGGCAGCATCCTGGTTAACGCCCTAGCCAGACTGTAAATTCCTTGTGGGTAAGAGTGAGGCTTTATTGGGCACAACCAGTACCTGTCAGTGGGAAGATATAAGAAAATATTATGTAAAGCAGCAAAAATTTCAGGAACTTTGTAAATAACCACCACCCCAAAATAAGGATCAGAGTCATAATAATTTATTTTAAACTAGAAAGAGGTATAACTATTGGAACAGTAGTTTACAAACCACTTAGTGACCGTGGAGCCACTGAGAATTAGGACCTGGAAAGTCATCAGTATGTAAATTCCTCAAAACTCAGATTCTATTGCAGTGAAGAGACCCTATGACCAAGGCCACGCTTATCCAAGAGAACATTTAATTGGGAGCTTGCTTACAGTTTCAGAGGCTTAGTCCATTATCATCATGGCAGGGAGTATGGCAGCTGGTAGGCAGATATGGCGCTGGAGAAGTAGTTAAGAGGTCTTGATCCATAGGCACACACACAACAAACACACAACATACACACACAGTGAGAGAGAGAGAGAGAGAGAGAGAGAGAGAGAGAGAGAGAGAGAGAGAGACCCACCCTTAGTGACAACCACTTCCTTCAATAAGGCCACACCTCCTAACCTACCTTCACTAACACTTCCCACCCCATCCTTTCAAGCAGCTCCACTCCCTGGTGACTAAGCATTCAAATATATAAGCCCACGGGAGTCATTAGCGTTCAAACAACCACAGAGTAAATTCTCCAACTCTAGAAAAACAAAAACTCTCCGTTCCGTTTCCATATGAAATGAAAGCTACAGATCGCCTGAGCCCATTTAACGGTGCCGCAGCAGACTCGCGCCCTTAAAGGCCTCGCTCTCCAGTCCTCACAGGCTGTGAACCTGCCACCATACTACACAGATGAATGGGGTTGAGGTTGTTGAGCTAGAGACTAGAGTGTCTTGAACTCTTTGATTCTATGTAACCACTAGGGTCTTTATAAATGAAGAAGGAAAATAAGAGAGGAGTCAGAGAGAAATTAGGAGATGCTGTTTCTCAAATTCCGAAGGTAAGGAAGGTACCGTGTGCCAGTGGTTGCCAGCTCTCCCTGGAGGTTGGAAAAACAAAGTTTCCTCTAGAAAGAACATAGCCTTACTGATATCTGGATTTTAGCCCTCGCAGGATGGATTTCTGACCTCTAGGATTCAAGATAATAAACTGATATACTTCTTTTTTCTTTGTCTTTGTGGTAGGTTCTCGGTAGGTGTATCCCAGGCTGACCTTGAACTCTTGATTCTCCTGCTTCTGGCTCCTAAATGCTGGGATTATAGGTACGTACCAAAATGCCCGTGAGTTTTTAACTCTTCCAGAGTTGGGGAATTCACTCTGCCTGAGATTTGAGGAATTTGCATACTGACTTTTCAGGTACTTTAAATTCAAGTACATTTAAACCGTTAACTCTGCTAACTTTTTAGAGCAGCCATCAGAAGCTAATACAGACGGAACAGGTGATCTGAGAACAAAGTTGTTCAAGGCAAGGCATGGCATCTCTCTTTGGGTTCTACTTCAGGATCGTAAGTCCTGTTGTTTTGGACTTGGAAAATCTGTCATGGAAAAGAAAACACGTCTACCTTGGAGGGGGCTAACTTGATTTTTAGGACTTCAGGTCATGGCCAACATCTCCACAACCAATAGCTCCAAGATGGGTGATAGTTCCCAGGGAACTACTTATACGATCCTCATAGACCCAGAGCCACCGTTCCCAGGAACAGTGGGCCAGGTTAGCTTTGTGGAAGGCCATGTCCAAACTGTGATTCCTGGGAAGCAGAAAAATGGGTGGAGATAGTGAAACCTGGTGATTGGGGCAGGTGACTTCTGGGTAGCTCCTCATGACCGACACTGTGGGTAGGAACGCTCACTGGGCAGCTGGCCTGTACACCGTAAGGTATTAGGCAGCATCCCTGAGAGTGGTAACCTTTCACCTCCCACCCCAGAAGCTACTGTCAAAGATGTCTGCCCACAGTTGTCTGCCACATGCCTCCCAGAGGTAAAGGAGAGAAAAGTCACCTTGAGTTGCTGAGCTCTGGCTCAGTTCCGTCGCCCTCCTCAGGGACAAATAGCAATGAAGACAGATGCTTCTGGTTTCGATTTTAAATCAGGTCTGTCCAGCTAAAATGGATGCCGGCCACGCATATGTAATCTTTTGAGAAGGACATTAACAGCTTATAACTATGAACGTCATGTGATCCCAGAACATCCTCATTATTCTCCAAAGGAGACAAACTCCTAATAGGTATGGGTTAGAATTAGAGGTTAGGCCCTATCCTTGGCAAAACTCTGATTATTTCCGGTGGTTGCAGATTTTCTTATCTGGGACATCTCCTATAAAACAGAACCATACTTCATATAGCTTTGTGAGCATGGTTTCTTTCACTTGGTGCAGTATTTCCAAGGGTCATCCATGTGGAAATATCGACTGTATTTCTTTTTCTAGCCGAATAACGGAGTCCATGGATTCGATGTGTCTCTTAGCCATCAGGAGCTGGGCATTTGAATCCCCCCCACTTGGTGGCTAATTCTGCATAAGCACTCACACTCTAGAGTGTTATTTAGGGTAGAGATGTTTTCAGTCCTTTTGGGCAAATATCTTGGATTTGAACCATTGGGTAACTCTACATAGCATTTGAGAAACTATTATACTTAATTTCAAGTGAGCTAGCTATACCCTTTTTTGTATTCCCATTGAGAATTTAATTGAGAATAGTGCAAATGCAATTTTATATATTTCAAAGGCATTTTTAAATGACACAGACCCAATGAAATAAACTTTAATAATATTTTTGAACTCAATATAATTGTATTTTAATATGTAATCTATGTAAAAAGTGTTAATGAGGTATTTTGGATATTTCTAAGTCTTCAGAATGTGGCATTTATTTTATACCTGTAGCCTGCCTTAATTGAATGCTAGCTATATACAGTTGGAAACACTTGATCTGTATCTAGCATTCATGCAACTACCAGTTGAAAGTATAAATTAGTATTTCCAAAATGTTACAAATCTACTTCAGATTTTTCCAAGTAGAATCACATATACTAGTGTTTTATGTATGCATTAATTAAATTTATATATACAGTAATTAAAATCGAATAAGTTTCCAATTCAGTTTCTTTGTCGTGTAGGCACATTTCAAATGCTTGCTAACTACATCTGGCCAGAGGCTGCTGGAGAACATGGCCCAGCTTCATGCTATTTCTGTTATTGTGATTTGTTTATTTTTATTTCTGTTTTTGAGACAAGTACTCTGTGGCTCTGGCTCACCTGGAACTCACTATTTGGACCAGTGGTTCTCAACCTGTGGGTAGCGACCCCTTTGGGGTTCAATGGCCTTTTCACAGGGGTTGCCCAAGATCATTGGAAAACATAGTTATTTACATTACATAACAGAAGCAAAGTTACAGTTATGAGTTATCCACAAAAATGCTATGGTCGGGGATCACCACAGCATGAGGAACTGTACTAAAGGGCTGTGTCATTAGGAAGATTGAGAACTACTAATTTAGACCAAGCTGGCCTTGAACTCATAGAGATCTACCCGCCTGTCTCTGCCTCCTGTGAGTGGTAGGTAGCATCAAAGGCATGCGTCATCGTGCCCAGATGTTACTGTGAGTTTTAAGAATGACACAGTGCTTCAGGTCCGGCCTTGGTTTTATTTTCTCTTCTGCAGCTGATCTCTCCCTCCCCTTTAAAAGCAGACTTTATTTTCTTAGAGTAGCTTTAGTTTAAAGCAAAACTGAGTAGAAAGTACGAAACTTCCCCAGCAGCTCTTGCTCTCTCCCCACCTCCACCCTAGGCTAGGCTCCTCGTCCCTCTGGCCAGTGAAGCCACAGGACACATCACAGCCACCCAGGGGTCACAGTTCTGCTTGAGGCTCACTCTTGATGTCGTTTATCCTATGGGTTTAGCAAGTGTGGACGTACCACGTAGCCACCATTAGGATTTGTGCCTCGGTTCCAAAGGAAAGGAAGGATTCCTATACGCTGTGCGTTCCTAGCCATGGCCTGCTGGTTCTGTGCAAGTGTAGAGCAGCAGCACTTGTCACCGAGGTATCGTTGGTCACTTATCCCTCCGCTCTTGCAGCCTTATTTGTAGCCACCAGCCTGGGCTAAGGTGGCCCTTGCTGCCAAGGCTTAGGCGTTCCAGTTGGCATCCTGGCAGCCCTGTAGCTTGTTGGACAGGCTCCTCTGTGTCTCTTATATCATTTGAAAAAACAACATGCCACCCTGCCCTGGGGCTGTCTATCAGGTTACCAGCAAGCTACAGGACAAAGGAGGACACATTCCCCTCTACTTTGAGGGCACAGGTTATTGGCCTTGGGATGTCAGATGTGGAAGAGAAGGAGAGAAAAAGGGTTTAGGGTTGGGGATAACTTTTTATTCTGAGTTGTTTTTTTTTTTAAACATGCCAAGTGATAAAAAGTGTTTTGTTGTTGTGTCGTTTTTAATTTTATTTGTTTGTTGAGGCAGGGTTTCCCTATGATCTCTGGCTGTCCTGAAACTCACTCTGTACACCAGACTCGAGCTCAGAGATCCACCTCCCTTGTCTCAGAGGGCTAGGATGAAAGGCCTGCCCCGCCCCCCCCAGCTCTATTTTGCAGAGGGGAAGGACAGCTGCACCGTGGCCCTCTCTCCCTCCCTCTCTCACCAGGGGCAGGGATCTGCAGTTTCTGGGCATCACACAGGAGACTGCCTTTTCTCTCCAGGGGCAAGTCACCATGCAGCTTCTGCCTCAGCAGGTCTGGGGAGGCCTGGGGTGTGATTCTAACAAGCTCCCAGGGATTTCCAGTGACTGGGCTTTGAGTAACAAGGGCTTAGGGCTTTCCCCAGAAAGTATTTAGCCTGTCCTTCCTCCCCCAGCCCCCAGTTTTCAGTTGCCCAATCACTAATCAGAGTTGAAATATGTGCTGGGGACTCTGCTAAGTCCTCTGTTGGGGTTAGCTCGCTTCATTATCTCAACTGCCCCATGAGATAAATCCTGTTCTTATCCAGGCTCTGTGATTTGAACGACTCCTTCCTAGTCTCCCACTGACTTAAATAGCATCCCCAATTCCATTTGAGGTCTGACACCCTTGACTCTCTTTGGAGCTAAAACTCATCAATGAATTTGGTCCTCTCTCATGAAGGTGACAGTTTGGTTTTTGGGAGGAAAAGGGCACATATTTGCCACTTTGTACCCTTTCTTTCTGTATCACACCATAAGGTGCTCATGCTGGGGGGGGGGGCAGGCATGCTGTGCTGTTTGCTTTTGCATTGCTGTGATGGTATCCCCACGAAAACCAAGTCAGGGAGGAGAGGTTTATTTTGTTTGTTGTTGTTGTTGTTGTTGAATAAGATTTCAGTGGATTATGATGGAGAAGGTAAGGAGAAACCCAGGGGTGATTCATGGACCAGGAAGTAGAAAAGGGCCAGAATCAGGGGATGGGCTAAGCTTTCAAAGGCCTGTTCCTAGTGATCTGTTTCCACCAGCCAGGACCCATCTTATAAAAGACCCACAGGGTCCCAAAATACTGGCATCTACTGAAAAACACTTTAAAAATACGAGCGTGTCAGGGACAGTTCAGCTTCACAGCCCTAATTACTCATTTGAGTGAATTTGACTAGTTAAAAAAAAATAGTAACAAAACGAACAAAAAACAAAAACAAACAAACAAACAAAAAACAAAAACACAAAACCAAGCCTACAATCCTCATAGTTAGAACCATAAATCCAATGACTGGCTCCATTCCCAAGGCAAGCACTCAGGGCGGGGTGATGAAAGAGGTCGTGGTGCTGGCCACGTACATCACATATTTGGGAATGTGCAAAACAACGCCAGTCTACAATTCCCCATCAGGTGACAAATGTCACAAGTGACAATGAATGCTTCCTGGTTGGAGAGGAGTTTCAGAGAGTAGGAGGCCTCTACAGTAACATTTAAATAAGTGGGTAACGTTGGAAAAGAGCCTCATTTGAGGCCAGGTGTGACAACTTCTTCCTCTGGGATAGCTTGCCATGGGTCCATATTGTACACTGCTCATCTTTTGTGGTATTGCATATTAATAAGGAACAGAAAAAACAGACAGGACAAGAAATGTTTGCATGTGAGCATTGCGGGTACCCAGATGCCATCTGCCATCAGACCTCACTGCCATCACTTTAATCTGTGTTGACTGCTATAATAGTAAAAACGTGAATTTGAACACACATCTAAGACAGTAGTGGTTCATGCTTCCAGATCCACACACTAAGTAGACCTAATTGCTAAGGAGAATTTATAAGAAGAAGCTTGACCCTAGACAGTGTTTACTGAACAGATAAACGTCCAATGGAATTAGCCATATCTATAAAGAATGCCCAGGTTAGAGACTTAATGGAAGGCAAGGGCCAGTTAAACTTGAATGTGATGTGCATAGAAATAATAATATTGGGAAGGTTGGGATAGAAACTGGTAGGGCCTTTATGATCTAAAGAATGGGAAGAAACCCAGTCAGCTGCTGAACAAGAGACACACGGCTCTGTCCAAATGCTTTTGGCCACCACCACACAGCACCCACAGAAGCCACCCAAAGCTCCCCTTACCTCACACATGTGCACAACAGCTGTATGGTCCTACCTTGCTCCTCTAGGTACAGTCAAATAATTAACAAAGGCAATTCAGGCAGCTTTACAGCAAACCACACAGAAGTCACTGGAAAACACTGAGGGAAACTTAGGTGTAAGTGGTTTGAAGGACCATTCGAGGCACACACCCTCTGTAGATTCCAAAGAAAGTCACCCGAGTTTATCATTGATCCTCATACCCACGGACCATGGCAAGATGCATAAGCACTGTCCATGAGCTGTGGGTATGCTGGGGTCACTGATGGGGAGTGACCTTTGTCCTGGCCCATGTGTCTGCAGGACTTCTGGCTCCTGCTCTTTAAATGCTGCTCCAAAATGCTCCATATTTCAAGGCACCGTGCAGCCATGTCCTCAAAGGGCCTTTACCGTGTCACCCAGCAAGCTCTGGGAAGCCGGAAGCTAAGGCATCCCATCTTTATCTTCTTCTGAGTTGCCAGGCCAGTGATTTCTCTATTCCTCCTTCCTCCTGGGACAGTGATTTCTCTCTCCTCTCAAGTCTCTGGACAAAATGTTCCTTCTTTTTTCACCCTCCCTCATCCAACAGATACTTCTTGGCTACTCAATAGCGTTAGAACTGGTCGTATTGCTAGGGATGCACTAGTAAGCAAGGCCAAGTCCAACCATGGGGGAGAGAAGGAGACCTTAAGGACACAGGCACGTCCTGCAGCAGCAGTTCATGATGTCCCCTGCAGATGCCGACAAAGCAGGAAAGGAGGTTTTTCCTCAGGAAAAACCGCTACATGCTCCTTCCTAGCTTCTTTCAGTTGCTGGCAGTGCTTGGTGCTCCATGGCTCCTAGTTTATCACTGCAGTGTCTGCGTTCATCCTTACACGGCCTTCTTCCTCCTGTGTGAGTGGGCTCAGATTTCTTTCTCCTTATGACACCAGTCATTGGGTTAGGGACCAGTCTACTCCAGCGTGACCTTTCCTTTGTTTGATTACATCTGCAAACTGTGTTTCCAAGTCAGGTCATGCTCACTTTAGGTCCCAGGGGTTAGAACTGTATCTTTTGGGGACTGCAGTTTCAGCCTTGCCTCCATCTCTCCAGCTACAAGCTGTACTTGGGCTCATCTTATCTGCCATTGCCATAGTTTTCCTTTCAATAATTCTTGTCAGAGAACAGCCGCTGAGCCTAAGTCTCGGACACTTTCTGAGACAGAACGTAAGTTCCAAGAACATGGATTTTCCTGGTGACGTTTAATATGCTTAATATGGGCAGTCACCTTAACAGGCTCTACAACACCCAGGAGGCAAGCCTCTGGGCACACCTGGAAGGTACTGTTTGATTAGGTTAGCTTCTGAGCACATCTTGGAAGGATTCTCTTGAAAGGGTTGAGGTGGAAATGCCACTCTGAAGGAGGGCGGTGTCATCCCCTAGGCTCAGCCTTGTAAATGTAAATAAGAGGAGACTAGCTGAGTGCAAACATTTATTGCCGTCTTCTTCCTAACTCTGGATGCAACATGACCAGACGCTTCAACCTCCTGCATGACTTTCCCACCATGATGGACTGCATCCTCAAACTGTGTGGCCAGAATAAACCCTTCCACCTTAGGCTACCTTTGCTGAGTATTTTGTTGCAGCAACCGGAAAAGTAGCTGATACACTAGGGCCATGCCTGGAGCATACAGGGCTTCCAGCGTGTATTTGTGAAATAAAGGAACTGGTAAATGTGTAGTCAGGAGATTAACCTGCTCTGCATCTCCCTCTACACATGCAACCGTTTTCCCAGAACTAGAATGAATTTTCCCCATCCCATGTCATTTCCATCCTGGTGAACCCATCTCTATAGTCCACTCAAGGGCTTCCTCAGCTGGGATGCTCTTCTGTGAGCTATCTGGAGACAGACTCTGAATCTGCTTCATCTTTGAAGGTCCAAACACACACAGGGCTTACCCTATGGGTTGGCTTGAGCTCAATCTAGCCAGAGTCAAGACAGAAACATGAAAAGCCATGTTCCCACCCCCTCCAATTGACTGCCGCCACCACATCTGTCGAGCTGGGGAAGGGAGTAAGAGTTGGGGTAGGAGGTAAAATTGCAAATTCTGTAAGTTCCCCTTTCTGCTGATGTTTGAAATTTTATCTTTCTGAGTCAGCACAGGTATTTTGATACTGTCTTGAGATCTGGGGCTTTTTTTTTAAGTGCTGGTTTAAAAACAAGTGCTTTCACATTTACCATTCTGTATATGGGGTTGAACCGGAAAATAAGCATCATAAGAACCACTTAGCTCTTCATCTCTTCGATTCCTGCTTTGGGGTTGAAATCAGAGGACAAACTAGTGGGACTCTCTGACTCCCTTGGCAGCTGGGAAACATTCAGCGTGGGCATGGGGAGCTCTTGACAAGAACCTCAGAAGTGCCCGGTGCTGATTTCAGGCTCTGGAAGGCTGTGCTAGTGGCAAGGATGGAGAGAAGGGGTAGAATTTTGGTTGATTGGATTCTACTTCCAAGACAGTCTGTGCTGTCTGTAGACCCAGGCCTCACCGCTAGAGGAGAGCAGCTGTTAGAATATCATTCTAGACTTTTCTCAAGCTCATGTTGCCCAATGAAGTGGCAAAGCTTCGCTGCAGGGTAGGGATGGATAAATGGATGTGGTTGGGCCGGCTGGCTCAGAAGAGAATGGCAATGGGTAGAAGTGTCTGCTCTAAGTGTACATTTACCTAAAATCTTAAAAGGAGACTTTATTTACCAAGAAGGTCTTCGCAGGTATTGCTAGTCAAGATGAGGTCAGACTGGGGTAGAGTGTGCCGGAACTGTATCTTTTCAAGAACAGGAGGGGGCACAGAGAGAATGTGAAGACAGAGGTGGGGTTTGGAGCATTGCACCTACAAGTCAGGGAACTAGAGGATTGTGGGAGTTATAGAGGCCGGAGGAGGCAAGGAGAATCTTTACTTAGTACCTTAGTACCTGCAGAGGGAGCACATCCCCGGGGATGATGACTTGACCAGTCTAGAACCTCCAGAACAGAGAGAATAATGCATGTTGTTTAGAGTCACCACACTGTGGTCACGTGTTACTGCAACTTTTGGGGATCTATATAGTCGCTAATGGTGTAACGAGGTGGTGATTAGATCCCCCTCCCCCCAGTTTCACCTCTAGAACCTTCTTCTAACACAGCTCAGGACACAAAGGTCACTGAGGGAAGAGATAGGATTGGCGATTGGAGGAAGAAACAATAGTGAGAATGTGCTGAGGGAAGCAAACAGGCCAAAAACTGGATTTTGGGCTTTATTAAGCAGGACAATACTCTCTCCTGCTGGGCTTTGGCACTTGCAGTTTTCTAAATTTCTTTCTTTTCTTCCTTCCTTTCTTTTTTCTTTCTTTCCTTCCTTCCTTCTTTCTTTTCTTCCTTTCTTTCTTTTTTCTTTCTTTCTTTCCTTCCTTCTTTCTTTCTTCCTTCCTTCTTTCCTTCCTTTCTTTTCTTTTATTTTTTTGAGGGACCTCTGGGTCTTGACTTTCTTTGTCTTGGTATCAGAATCATTAGCACAGGCTAAGGGATGCTGTGAGGACAGGAGAGTTGCCCCTACTTCCTTGTTGAGACGCAGGAGCTGGTAGCCACATGTCTGCCTCCTCATGGAGGGGTAGCAGAGGACTAGCCTGTAGGAGGCTAAAAGTCATCCCCACGGGTGTCTGAGATAGTAGATCAGAAGCAGGCTTAGTTAGAGAGAAATTTTGTTATTTTTCATGCATCCATTAAATCCCTGCATGTGATTGGGAACCCATGAAGGAGGCAAGATTGGTTCCAGAGATAAAATCAAGGGAGAACATATATGAATGCCTCTGAGAAATAAAGCGTGAGGGTGTTCAAGTTATCACACGCAAGCAACACTTCACTTCGATTTTTGCTCAAGGCATCTAGGTGCTTTTTCTTTCTTCTTTGTTCCAAAGTATTTCTCCACCTACCAGCTTCCCAGAAACTTCTTTGTGAATCATTAACTGTCTTTTCCTCTACAAAGGGGGGCAGCTTGTTTAGATGGGTCCACGTAAAAGGGCCTCTAAATTTTTAGTGTTACCTTTTCTCTGGTCCTCTCTGGGGATGCAGCTCAGCAGTGATTGGGTAGCATGCACAAGGCCTTGGGTGAATCTCTAACACTGAAAAAAACAGACACGATGGCTTCTGCCTGTGATCCCAGCATTCATGAAGTGGTGGCAGGTTGGTGAGAAGCTCAAGGCCATCCTTGGCTACACATCGAGCTTGAGGCAAACCTAGTATACACAAACTCTACTTAAACAAACACATGTGTAAGGGTTTAACCCTAACTCTTCAAATGCACCTTGTATTGCTGCAAATCCATCCACATCTTGATGCCAAGGTACCCATCCTCAGTATATGAAGCCAGAGGAATGCCACTGCTCTGATGTCTTCGTGGTGCCATATGCTGGAAACCTTGACTATTGCCGGTGCTTCACAAAATGTCCCTACTATGCTCTCTACCCAAAGGAGAGCACAAGGCTTCAACTTAGGCCTCTAAGAACCAGGAAAACCCAGCACTAAATTAGCGGTGATGAAGAAATCTGGTCCCACAGAAGATACACATTAATCAAGACATGCAGTCTAGGGGGATTTTTTTTCCCCAAGACGGAGATTAGTGTCTCAACAGGGATTCAAGAGGAGTATGAATGAGTGAGTGAGCAAGCAAAGGGGAAAAAAAACCAAGCCTTCCTCCTTCTATCAGCAAAGAGATACTAGACCAAGATCAGACTGGATGGTTGTTCACCCATCTGGAACCATTCTCCAGCACCCGCCATGTGTCCTGCACCAAATTCTGTCCTCCTTCCCCAGGGTTTCAGTGTCCCCAAGTCTGCTGGATAAAGCTACCTGGAAACATCGTCAGGCTCATCTTTGCCTGTCCAGGAACCGCACGTGCTGTGACTGGCTTACCTTAGGAGACATGGCCTGTTTGTCAGAAAACCACACAGGAGGGCCTATGACTCTCCTGTTGACCCAATGAAGGAGACATACGGATTGTGTCAAGCCCAAGCCTGCATCCTCTTCTCACGCGGCAGGCAACCTATCTAATATTTGTGTTTGTACTCAGATTTTCCAAGTGCCGAGTGGCATCTGTAGTGTACACTTTGAAGCCCACGCTGAGCCGGCGAAACACACACATAGTAACTGTGACAACTGTTTCCTGTTTCTGAAGTTTACAAGAACTTGCTCTGTATGAGGTATTATTGTCAGTGTAGTACGGTAATTGTCACTCCCTTGGTTTTGATTTTGCTCAGGCTCTAGAAACTGTAAAGAGCTCTTGATTTGGAAACATTCTCCTAGAACCTGCATTAGATTTAGTTTTTCCGCTCGTTATCCAGTGTCATATCTGCAATGAAGTTTCGACCTGTGGGAAGTAAACACTACTATGCTACTCACCCAGGCTGGTAGCCTACAGCTTGGATTTGTTCTGAGCCCTTTGTCCCTGTAGGAGGGGACCTGTGGACAAAGGAGGTCTGATGCCCTCTGAGATAGCATGTGGCCATCTTATTAAAGCCAAAATTTCTGACAAGTCATGACTTCCTTGAGCTTTCAAAGCAGTCTATACCCCACAAAGAGGAAACAAAACCGGGGTCCATGGCCACTGGGCTTCCATTCTGTGACTGTGGTAGTTTTTACTGGCTCTGGACCTGCAGCCTCCAGAACAAAGCAGGGCCAGTGTTAAGACCATCTGCTCAAAGAGATTAGTGATGAGCCGAGGCTGCAGATGCACGGAGGAAGGAGAAGCAGAGGTAAAAGGCAGATCTAGAAATCATGAGGTACATGCCTGGTGCTCATCCCTGCTACGGCCCCCAAGCTTTCCCAGGTACAGCTCTGGGCCCTAGTCACTCATTCTTGGATGAGTACCGGGTTGCATCCCTTAGAGTTGCAGAAAGAGATTAGGTCTAGAAGCAAAAAGGGAACCTCTAGTACATTTTGTTGCCTGCCTACCAGCAGGGCACAAGACACCAAAACTGCTGTCACCAAGAGGAAAAATAGACTCAGAGATCATGTTGATCTTTCCTTGTGCCAGCAGGTCCAGGACGAAACAGGGGGTTCCGAGTTCTGAGCTCCAATCCTTTTTCCATTGCCCTGCTCTACTTTCCTTTCACCTCCTCATCCAAGTCCTGTTCCCTTTCAGACATAAGAAAAACAGACCAAACCCAGATTCTGACTGTTCAGTAGTGCGGCGTGTAGTTGGCCCCGTCGTCCTGCATGCTTGCGTTTATCCTGCATGCTTTGTGGAAGGCTCACCCTCTTGTCTTACAGTGAACTCCAGATGCAGCATAACCAAGAAAGGAAGGCAACGGCTTTTCTTTTCTTTCCTTTCCTGTTGCATGTGTGTGTACATGTGTGTATGCATTTCATATGTGTGGAAGTGCATGCCCATGTGTAATCAAGTGTGGAGGTCAGAGGTCAGTGTTTTTCTCTGTCACTCCCCATTTTATGTACTATTACAGAGTCTCTCACCAAACTGGCTAAGAGCCAGCTTGACCCTAGGGTCCCTGTCTCCTCCTTCCGAGTTCTGGGATTATAGGCAAGACTCTGCTCACTCATCTTTTGTGTGGGTGATAGGGGATCTGAACTCTGATCCTCCCTCTTTCACAAAGCACTTTACTCCCCTCCGCAGCACAATACTTTACTGACTCACCCTAAATGAGATTGCTTACTTCCTCTTCTTCATCTTCTCTCTTGGGAAAGGTGTACATGTCTCCTGATGATACACAATCCAAGGCCCTCAAGTCCTGCCTTTTTGTACCATTTTATCAACATCGCCTGGATTAAGGCATTTAGCAGAGAGTCTGTGTGTGTTGAGGGCTGTACGGGGCTTAGTGATCAGCAGTGCAAGTGCTCCTCACGCCACTCACATATCACGGAAGAAGCACCCTTAATACAGAAAGCTGCTGGTTTGATTTGCAGTGCCTCACGCCCACACTGCATTCACAGGCAAAGACCCCACTGCACATGCAGAATGCTACAATTCGAGGAAATACATGTGAGCCCCAGAAACCCCCTTCTCTCCCAACAGGAGATCCAGCGACTTTACAAACTCTCTAACTCTCTCAAGAAGTCAAGACTGGACTAGTAAACACCATCTGCCTGGAGATTTGTCTCCTGGGGTAGAGGAGTGAAGAAAGGCCATGAAAGGGACTAGAGCTTTTTGGATCTCATTTCAGGGCTGAGGGTTTTTGACAGCCTCACATAAGATAGTGACCTCCACGCCACTGTGTACGACTTTAGCATTCAAAGTCTTTAAGTGAAGCCTCTTTCTGGGCAAACAGGCACTACCTAAAAATAAACCCAAGGTCTTGAAACATTCTTCTTTGCCTTTAAGCTTTCTTTGGCTTGGGACTGGGCTGTCTATTTTCAGTTTTGCAGCCCTATGTGGTATGGATTTGACCTACCAGATGACAAATGGCCTAATGACACTGGGCCAGTCGTGAGGCCATGGTGAGCTGGGTAGGAGAGCTGGGGGTAGTCTCATTTAAAGATTCCTGGAACCAAGGGAGAAATTGACGGTGTGTAGACAGCCCTGGAGGACATAGTGCTATTTGGACCTAATCCGGCTAAGGACAGAACATTAAAAGCACGCTAAGAGAAGAATAAAAAAGGGACTTGAAGTAGGACATGGTAGGACACGCTGGTGCTTCTCAGTGTTGCCCGGATAAAGCAAGTGCCCTAGGGGCTTGGTTCTCCTGGCCCTGGGTTATGTATTTGGCTTCCAGAGGCCTGATGATCTGTCTTCTTCTCATATTTCTCCATTCCTCCTCCCTGACTCTACCTCAAGTTCACCTTGCCTTAGGCCCTTTTGATCCCTTGGCATCTCTACCAGGCCCTTGAGTTCTCTTCCTGGGAGCCACACCTCTTGCCCTTTGTGACTCTATCCCTCCAGTTAATCTCTATCAGGGGCTGCCTGGAGCCTCTGGAGGCCTATGGGGTGAATCTCACATGCAATTCATCCCTCAATAAAATATCGTCCTCACACCCGTCAGGAGGTTTTAGCTGTCAACAGACTAACAGCAATCTAGACATAAGGACCCTGTTTATTACGAGAAGTCCAGGAGCAGAAGGTATCCATGTTGTTCTGGTCCATAAGACCCCCAGTTCTCTCTCTCTTCTTGTCCCACTTGCCAGTCGTAGCTTTTCCTTCTGGTCATCCCAGGACTGGGTTTATATTATATTACAGCTATGGTAATAGGTTTCCTATTTTAATTAAGGAAAGGGGAAGAAGAAACAAAGTTCCTGCCAGCATTTGTAACTGTTGCGATTTGGATGTGTCTGTCTAGATTTCACAACTGGGAAAGCTAATCCTCAAATTCATTTGCTTGCTGCAGTATTTGGAGGTGGTGGCTGTGGGGAAGTCATTCTAACTGATGAGGCCCTGAGGCTGAAGACTGTAGAGAGCAGAAAGAGACACGCTTGCTGTATCTTGATAACGCGATGCCCTCTGTTAGGATGCACGAGAAGTCTCTCCACAGGTTCTAGGTAGATGCTGGTACCACACACTCTTGGCCTTCTCAGACTCCAGAACCAGAAGCCAAATAAGCTTCATAAATGACCAGTCCTAAGTATTTTTTATGGCCATAGACAAAGGACTAACATAATACTTTACAGAAGGAAAGCGAAACTTATGCATAGGTCCTTTGGTGAGATTCTCCGTATATCTGATTAGACAGACTGACCTCTGAGTCCCATCAGGCAATGTAGGAGTCTGGGAGGGTATAGGGCTTCCTGGTCTCCCTGGTTGGAAGTGGCAAGAGAGGAAGGGATTGGAGATATTGTGGTGTTAGTCAGCCCGTAGTTACCATGCCTGCCACTGCTGAGGACAGAAAATCCCTTCAAGCACACAGAGGTGTGCAGGGACTTTCTCAGCATAGATGCATACAGACCAGTGGCACAAGCCATGCTTTTTGTCCTGTAGGAATTGTCACTAGAGGAAGATGAGATTTCAGGGCTCAGTCCCCTCTCCCAGCCCCCAGAAGTGCTGTCCCTTCCATTCTGCCATTAGCACAACTTGTCAAGAAACATTTTCTTTTCCGTGCACATCTGTGCCTCTGGATTATAAGATATTTGAGAGCAGGGATCTTGCCTCATGCTTTCTGTTGTTAGAGACTCAAATTAGCATCATGCCCTTTGCTGGAATCTGGGGCAGTGTTGTAAACGATGGGGAACATGGCCTCGAACATCATGCTGTGGACAAAGAGGCGGCCCTCGTCCCATGAGACCATGGTGGGCATACTCAGGAGGCAGGATTTGGTCAATGCAAACAAGAGAAAGCAATGTGTTTGGGAAGGGTTTCCAGTGGAAAGAACTTTAAATTTTCAAGCATAATTTTTCTTTCAAAGGGGATTGGCAGTGCTTCTAATTTTACTTTGCCATTTTTCTCTCCTGTGTGGAGTCATCTGTTCGTGCCTTCAGTCGAGCTGCTTGTGCCCCTTCTGTATGTTAGACCCTGAGACTCAGGAGTGACTAACAAGAGTTCCTGCTCTTACCCATGGAGGGGAAGACAAGTCTTCTAGCCTTGCTTCATGTCAGAAGGACCCTCGTGGTGTCTTAGTGTCTCAGAACTCAGGAGTTCTGGGTTTATATTAAGGGTGTTTCCAGCCTTTAGTGTGGATGGCTTGTTACAACTCTGCCATAAGGAAATCTGGGTTTAGCCAGGCATGGTGGTAATCGCAACTCCTGGGAGGCAGAGGCAGGAGGATTAGGAATTTAAGAACCTCTTTGGTTATATAGCAAGTTCAAGGTCAGCGTGAGCTACAAGAGACTCGGTATCAAAGCAAGAAATCAAAAGAAAAGAGAGGAGAGGGAGAGGGGAAGTGGGGGGAAGGAGGAGAGGGAAGGAGAAGAGAGGAGAGGACAGGGAAGGAGGGGAGGGAGAGGAGAAGAGAGGAGGGGAAAAGAGGAGAGGAGAACATGGAGAGGGAGAGGAGGGGAGAGGAAGGGAAGGAGGGGAAAGAGACTAGGGGAGGGTAGAAAAAGGAAAGCTGTGTTGGGGGCTGAAGGTGAAGTGGTGTGAGGCTCTGGGTTTGATCTCTATCAGCTGGAGGAAAAGCAAAGCTGACTTGGTAAGGGTTCAGTATCCAGATAAACATGGCTTTAGGGCCTGGCTGCAGCATTGACTCTGGGACCCTGGGGGAGGTTTCTGACCCCTGAGCATTGCTGAGCTCTTGTGTCCTCCCCAGCACTTCTCAGCTCCCACTGTGTCCTTCACTACATGGTCCATGGTAGTGGAAGTCAATCCATCTCCTCTTAAGTGAGCACAGCGTTAGGCTCTCTCAGCAGAGATGAGGAAGTTGAGGAAGAAGGGGATGTCGCTCCACAGGAGTGGCATAGCTGATGTATTCATCACCAAGTCTGTCCAGCTATGGGTCCAATACCTGGTCCATCCACAACTGGGATTAGCCTAATGATAACCTTCCTGTGGCCAGCTCTGTTTGGGATTTGGGGTCCTAAATGGTCCATCCTAAAGGCCTCATGGCTGTAACAAGACATGGCACCCTCAGAGGCCATACATAGCCGCCAGAGACTAGTGCACACACAGAGAGACAGATCATTCTGAAGATTCCCCAACTGCCACTCATGGCCCACATGGTCTGAGGCCTCCGTCTCCATGCTCGCCAGGGCCTGGACTCCACTGCACACGCATGCCACTTCATGTGATCCCTGGTCCCTGCTTTAACTTGGAAGAGTTGTTTGTTGCTTTCCCAGTGATTCCATTCCTGCCCTGGCCTGGCTAATCCAGTGAACTTCTGTGCTACCTGGTGGCCTGACCGTCTCCACGTAGGACTGAATCCCATGCACGCTTGTCCTCCTCTGTCACGTTCTGCATGCTAGGACACCAGAGAGTTTCCTTCCATCTTCTAGTGTTCTTCCATCATAGCTAAGAACCCTTTGCATCATACCTCCCTTACAGGGCTCACTGTATGCTTCCATCTCCTGGTGGGAGTCAGGCTATCCACCTACGAGTTAATAGAGGCAAGAGCATCTGACTTCACGATTATTTTCAGAACAAGTGCGGAGGCCTTTGTAGAGCTCAGGGCTCTATTCACAGGGGCTGTTCCATTTCCTCTTTGCCTTATCTGCTTTTTTTTTTAATTTTTTTTTACCCAGAACAAGGGAAACAAATGTCAGTGTCTTCTGGGTACTAGGCAACCTGCCAGGCAGCTGACAGGATGGTGCTGACGTGCATGTGGCTGGCCTTAGAGGAAGAGACAGTGGGTCAGAGTGGCTAAAGTGGTTACCTGGGGTCTTGTGTGGCGTAGTGGATTAAGTTAGAGCTAATGCAGGCTGTTGGGCACCCTGTCACAGAAGACTGTGACGGGAGCTTCCTCCTTCAGCCGTAAACACTCTCCTTTTGTTTTGTTTTGTTTCCATACAAGGTTTCTCTCTTGACAGCTCCTGGTCATCCTGGAACTCACGTTGTAGACCAGACTGGTTGGCCTCGAAATCACAGAGATCCACCTGCCTCTGCCTCCCAAGTGCTGGGATTAAAGGCGTGTGCCCAGCCAACCATAAACACTCTTTGTTTTCATCCAAAGGAGAACATAGCAGCTCTCCCTCTCTAGCCCAGAGTTTTCAATACCCCATCCATGCAATAACAGATGCAGCGAGCAGAGGATTTTCATTCACTGGGCTTCTTTCCTAATGACAGCTAAGAAAGGTCTGACCCACCGAGAGGGTGAGAGCCTGTGGTTTTCCTCTCTGAGAGCTGGCCTCTGAATGAGACGGGCCCCATCTTTCTCTCAGAACTGATAACTCCACGCCTTAGAAGAAACGGGGAGTGGACCATTAAGGCTCAACCCTCAGAAGAATCTCACAGATTTCCACCTCCTTCCTAGCAGGGATTACAGGTCTTCACTGCCAGGCTCGGTACAGATTGCCTATTTCTCTGTCAGTGTGGTCATCAGCCATGAGTAGCGAAGAATCCATGGTGCACCTCCCCGGATTTCACATCAGAGGTGTGGCCATCATACAGTTTGCAGCCTGGAGTTAACTTATGAAGTCCCACGATTTTCTGTGCTCACTAAGGTTCCTCAGGTACTCAGAGCATCTGGGTTCAGTAGCTGTCCATTATGTGCTCGTCAGATGAGGAATTTATATAAAGACTTGCCACCTGCGGGCCAGAAGCCACCTAAGTTACAGGTGGCTGTGAGCCACCTGATATGGCTGCTGGGAACTGAACCCGACTCCTTCACAAGAGCCACAAGTGCTCTTAACTGGTTCCCATCTCCCCAGCACCAAGATTAATTTTTATTTATGTATGTGTATTTCTCTCTCTCTTTCATCGTGTGTGTGTGTGTACGTACCCTATGTGTGTGAGACCCTGCAGAGGTCAGAACAGCCATTAATTACCCGGAGCTGGAGTTACACTTGGTGTGAACCACCTGACGTGGGTCCTGGGAACTGAACTTGGGTCCCCTGGAAGTGCTCTAAACCCCTGAACTGTCCCCATCCCCAGAAGGGTTTTATTTCAAAACCAGCTAGGGAAAGAATGAGCACACAGCCTTAGGACTAGCTACCATAAACATCAAGGGTGCTGCAGCACAGGTGGGAATCAGAGCCAGCTGAACTGGGACGTCCTTGCCCTGTTCTCTCAGGCATCAGCTCGTTTATGCAGTCCTGGGGCTTGAACCCCTACCCTCACCACCCTGAATCCCAGACTCTCTCTTTTACCTTTTGTTTTGAACAGGATGAAGTTGCCCAGGCCTGAACCTTACTATGTAGCCTACACTGGTGTTGAACTTATGAACTTTCTGTCTCAGTCTCTTTCATAACTTGGATTGCAGGCTTGTTCCACAAGGTTGGCTCCAGATATGCATTTCCTTTTAGAGTAAGAGGCTGGCCGCTTCCCGCTGCCCAGCTCCCAGCTGCCTGGCTAGCTTATACCCCTAAATAACAACACACAAATTGTATTCATTTAAACACTGCCTGACCCATTAGTCCTAGCCTCTTATTAGCTAACTCTCACATCTTGATTCAGCCCATTTCTAATAATCTGTATGTCACCACGAGCTCGTGGCTTACCGGGAAAGATTCAGCATGTCTGACCTGGCAGCGTCATGGCAGGTGGTTCTCTCTGTCTCTGCCTCCTTTCTCCCAGCATTCTGTTTTGTCTACTCCACCTATCTAAGCTGCTGTCCTATCAAAAGGCCAAGGCAGTCTCTTTATTTAACCAATGAAAGCAACACATAGAAAGAAGACCCTCCTACACCATTAAGCCTATTGCTCTGTTGATGTAGTAGTCGTCCAGGCAGGAGTAAGGATAGACGATCTAAATGGAGTCCTTTGGAAGAAATTGCATGATGTTGGGCAACTAATTCGTTTGTTTGTTTTTTGTTTTTTAAGACAGGGTTTCTCTGTAGTTTTGGGAGAACTGTCCTGGAATTAGCTCTTGTAGACCAGGCTGGCCTTGAACTCACAGAGATCTGCTTGCCTCTGCCTCCCGAGTGCTGGGATTAAAGGCGTGCACCACCACCGCCCGGTGGGCAATTAATTATTTACACAGCAGCTACTTCTAGAATGTCCATTGGTACTAATGAGTCTATGATGATAGCCAGACCTTAAAATAAAGGACTGTTGTGGGTGGGGGGAGACATGGGAGGAACATGGACGTAGCACACAATGGGGGATATGTACGGGGAACATGGGTGGAGGACATGGAGGGTGGATGAGCGGGGAGACATGAATGAGAAGGGGCATGAGTTGGAGAGATCTGTGTGGGAAGGGACATGGGTGGGTAGGCACATGGGTCATGGGAGTTCAGGCAGAACAGAGGCCCAAGAGGAAGGTGTGGTATTTTCACAGGGAGGTCTCTAAAGTTCTCCTTTCTGGCCAGAAGCTGCCAAACTTTCTGTGCTTAATAACTTGGTAGTTTTGGCCATATAGCTTTACAAAATAATCTGAGCCAAAAGAGCAGATGAAAAGAATACTCTCCATACGTAGGTTCTCAGGCCCAGGGAGGAAACCATCCCGGTGGGTTGAGGGACAAAGGTTGCCCATGGCTAGTTCACAGGCACAGCACTTCATCTGTTACGAAAATTCGCACACCTTTATGAAGTGTGCGCTCCTCACTTCCTCCAAACTACTTTTGCTATTTTCAATGTTCTATCTTAATATGATGATTTTTTAAAAAAGTATTTAGAAAAAGAGTAAATATCCTTAAGAATATCCTACCAGTGTGTACCATCACGACTGGCAGAAGCAGGAAGAACTCTCTTTTTCGAAACACTGGTATTCAAATGAACGATGTTTATGGTTAGAGCCTCTTGGCCTGCCTTTCTCCCTCTCTGAGATAGACAGGCATGTGGCCCAGGCTGGCCTCAAACTCTTCCTGATTCTCCTGACTCCCCCTATCGAATTCAGGGATTGCAGGTGGAAACCTGACGAAAGTCTCCTTCACAGTAAGGCTGTCCCTAAGCTCAAAGCTAAACTCTTGCAGAGTTAGGGGTTTCGCAGGTGACCTTGAGCCACAGTAGCCCCCTTTGGTACATTTTTAATTCCCTTATTCTTTCTTTCAGCAAACAGCCACAGAATGTCTATTGTGTGCTTTCTACTCTGTGTGCCTTGATCACACATGGAATGGGCGCTCTCTAAAGACACGTCCTTGCCTGGACCACTTCTTAGTATGTTGGAGGCACTCAATGACTATTGGTTGGATCAGTAAATAGTCTTAATCCTTATGAAGCTCAATAATAAATTTCTTCTTATGCAGTTTGTACTTTCATGTCAATGAGATCCCCAAGTACACTGGACACAGGAGAAGCTTAAAAGAAAACAAGGGAGAAATCACTGGTAGGCAGAGAGCACCCCAGGGGCCTGGGGAAAAGGTGTGGTGAGCTTTGTCCCACTTCCCGCTGGCAGTAGGTGCAGGAATTGACCGATAAGCCTCTGGATTGGAACTTCCTGTGGCAATGAGCATTTCAGGTCCACCTTATTGCAGGCTGGGAGAGTGACTGCTCTCTCTGTCCCCTGCCTATTGAAGTAGGGCTCTACAAAGCAAGAGTCCCCGGGGCAAAGATGGAGCTCCCCAAGAATTACCTCTGCTCCTCTTAGCTGACCGAAATGGTCAAAAGGCTAAAAGTTTCAAGAGACAAGAACATGGCCAAGAGTTTTCTTTCTCCTTAAGTAATAGCTAGAATCACATATTATTCAGACAGTGCTGGGCTGGGCTCAGTGTTTAGACTGTAGGAGTTTTCCCTTCCCCTCCCCCATGCCCCTCTCTAGCCCCCTCCTTCTTTCTTTCCCCTTCCCTTTCTCCAAACAACTTACATAATCATCTCCTACTTCTGGAGAAGGTGGTTTCTTGCCCCAAAGCTTGAATGAAAAGTTCAGAATTTTCAGTCTGGTCTGGGTCAGACATGATTGGCAGTGCAGGTGGCCAATTGAATCTCCTTTGCTCCACTGGAGGCGGGCTTCAGGGACAAGCCTCGCTCTACTCTTTTCCAGCTTTATTTTCTGAAGTTCTGGGGAAAGGGAAGGATTCTACACTTCAGAATCCTTTAGAGGAACAGGCTTTTCTCACCGCCTTCACATGCATGCATGTACTTTTGGAACGGGAATCTCACTGTGTTGCCCAGGTTGGTCTTGAACTTCTGAGATAAAGTGAGCCTCCTCCTGCCTTGGCCCCACGAGCACTAACATAACAGGCATGGACTACTACTATATCCGACTCGCTCTTTCTCTCTGCCTTTCAGTAACAGTATTAATCGGGGAGCTGCACTATTTGGGGGACAAAAGTTGCCCATAGCTGCTTTGTGAGCAGTGTTGGTATCATTTGTAATGGTGACGTGAAAGTCATCGCTCAAGAGAGATGCCCACAGGTCTTGCTGTGATTTGTTCCAAACTAGTTTAGCGTTCCCTTTATTTCCATCTTTCTTCCTCAGGGAGAGGGGGGAATCACTAAACTCATGATGATTGCCAGGAGGCTTTTTGCTTCTCGTGGTGAGACTGGGCACGAGTCCCCCTGGATTAGAGTGGTTTAAATTTGCAGTTTCCTGGGAAGTGTCTACTAGCCAGAGGGAGTTTGGGGATTAATGTTCTGATTTCAGTCATTTTTGCTATGGGCCTTGTCGTTTGTGAAGGTTGTCAAGGATTAGCACCCCTGGGGCTGCAGATAAATCCTCTGTGGCCTTTCTCAGGAACATCCTATTAATACCACTTTCCCCTTTTCCAGCTGCAAATCCAGGAAACCACCGGGGAGAGAAGTGATCTCGAGCAGATGCCAGCTTTCTCCCTGCCTGCTGGGGAGGAGTCTTCATTCACCGGGACCACAACAAATGTTGTCTCCAACTTCAGTGAGATCAACCAGGAGAATGCATCATTGGCCCAATACCTGGACCTGGAAGTCGTTCCTCAGGGGCTCCAACAGGAAGCCAGACAAAGCAGAGAAGGCCACAGGCCTGGTGCTCTCTGGGCAGAACGAGCACATGAATGGAGTTCCTCATGGCATCTTCCTCTCCCTCCAGGTGACAGTGCCCACTGCCAGGAGCCAGAGGCTCATTTCTCTCAGTCCTCTGCTCCCTCCCTCACCTTGGAAAACGTGGGCAGTGGGGCAAGGGGCAGAGAAGCTGCATGTGTGACCGGGTGTTTTGAAGCCGGTGACCAAGAAACATGTTATGATACCATGGATCTTCCCGTTGGAGCACCAGCTGATAAATATTTGCCTGAAGACATTTGCCCTGGGGACTTGGAACCGACAGAAGGGCAAAGCAAAGAATGTGATTTATGTTCTACTGACAAGGCACTGGCTGTTCTTCAGACACAAGGTTCTGAGTCTCCCCAGTCTATGTATGAGAGCAGCAAGAATGGAAAAGCAGCCGAGTCCCCACTTTCTAACAGTGCCTTCACCTGGGACACATGGCAGGAGGCCAGCGGAGATGCTGTGGGGGAAACACCATCTGACCTGGGGACTTCTCCCTTCATCTTCTCTTCCACAGAACTCTACGACTTCGGGGGGCTTGGTGAGACACAGCCCCTTGGTGAGAACGGCTCCTTTGCGGACGTTAGCGAAGGAGGCTGTAAAAGCGCCAATCTCGGTGTTCCAGGTGCCATAGACACGCTTCCTGATTACAGTTCAGTCGGGGGATGCCCAAGAGAGCCATCAGCAGAATCAGCTGCTAGTGTTGATTGCCATCAGGTGACCAGGGAGACTGAGGAGGACACATTAGCTGATGCCACCAGTGTCCACACCATCAGTTGTCACACCGTTTCAGCTCTTGAGGACAGCAACCTTGTTGATGGTGATGACCAGGCCTCATGTGAGGCACGAGATTTTGAATCTCTTTCCAACATACAGCCAGGCCGTTCTTTAAGCAGCTCTACTAGTGAGATGACCAGGGAGATGTTTATCATAGCACCCAGTATTCCAGGAGCTTGTGGCCACTTCTTACTGCCCGAGAGGCAGGATCTGTGGAGTGCTCCCTTTCAAACTGATAACCAGCCTGGGTATAAGAGCCAGCTAGTGGAGGGAGACCACGGCAGAAGCCTTGAAGAGGACTTTCAGGAAAAGGGAAGTGAAAGAAAACAGTGCACATCCCACCAGTGTTCTCTTTCTGCAAATGATTTCCAAGAAAATCTGCCCCCGACACCTGGCACGCAACAGGAGGTCAAAGCAGAACCCTTCGAGCACCCCTTAGCAGATTTGGGGGAAGAAATTGGGCAGAGCACTGACCCGAGGACCAGTGTCTCAGTGGCAGCTGAGAAGACTATGGAAGATGATAAGCAACTTCCATCACATGAACTAAGCAATGCTCCATCTCTCCCTGACATCCTCCTTGAAGAAAAAGAAGACGTAGGACTAGGCAGTTGGGCTGCAGTCAGCAAAGTGAAGATCATAACGCTGGAAGCTCCTGATTTTGAAACCTGGCAACCAGAACAAGCCATGCATTATGGGTCCAAGGAGGCAGAAGTTGGTCTCACTGCCCCTAATAGGGGCTGGGCTCTGTCTGACATCCTAAGAGCAGGTGCTAACAGGGACGCCTGGGCAGGCGAGGCACCAGCCAGATGCGCGTATTACAGAAGTCTGTCTTCCCAGTGTCTGGACCAACCCAGACTCCTGGAGTCGTCCGTAGACCCTGTTGAGGAAGCGGGGTTGGAAGTCACAGTCTCTCCACTAGAGGCTTCCAAAAGTGGGGAGACAGAAAGTGTTGAAACCAGGAATGAAGACCAGGAAGGAAATGAGAGGAAGATACGCGGCCCTGCCTTCTTTCGACAGTTTGTGAACGTTCCTAGCATCCTGGAGTCCTCTGTGGATCCCATTGATGGTAGACGTGGGATGGAGTGTGTCTGGTCTGAGAAGCCAGAGCCCTCCGACTCCAACACAGAAGGGAATGAATCCACTGACAGATACACATGTCAGAGGACAGACATCCAACCCGCCACCCTGCAGGTTCCCCATCCCCAGAACAGTGGGGAAATCATTCCAAATGAAAGCACAATCAACCAAAATCACATGGACAGAGAGAAGGCAGATGCCAAACAAAGTCAGGCTGACAAGGCAAAAGCAGAGGTTGCCCTTTGTCAAGCCCAATGTCCTGGTGAAGAAAGACAAAGAATTCCAAGCGTATGCAACATGAGCCAAGATGGCAGTGACCGAGGCCTAGGAGAGGCTGGGCAGGTGACAAAGGACAAGGCCGAATTAATTTCCCCCATGACATCTCTCTCTAGTTGTCTCAGAGGAGGGACTCCTGCATCTGTTGAGGTTGAGACCAATGACACCACAAGCCACATTCACGGTGAGTCTGTGCCCAGAAACCACCAAGATGTACTTCCTACGTGGAAGGAAAAAGGAGCCATGGAGAGTGAGTGTGGGAAACCTGTGGCCTCTTCAAGTGATCTCACACACACACCATGTACTTCGTCTCTCAAAGGAAACGTCACACACTTGTCAATAAGCCATGGCGTTGAGGAACTGAAATCGAAGGAGATTCAGATTGTGGAAACCAAACCTCTAACCTCATCCCACTCCCCAGCAAAGACCTTGGCTTTCATTTCAGGAGACTGTGAGTCAGAGAAAGCCCCTGAAGGCTTATTACTTAAGGACCTGTGTCAAAAGGGCTCCGCCCAGGCTAGCAGGAAAAAGTCCAGAGAGGAACAGCAGAAGCATGTGGTGGCCCAGACCAGCAAGGCACCTGGGGCCCGATCAGCAACGGCTGGGCCAGAGGAGGACAAGAAAAAGCAAGAGGCCTCAGGGAGTGGACATTTGGCTGCAGGGGTAAAGAAGAAAATTCTCTCCAGAGTGGCAGCCCTGAGACTCAGACTGGAGGAGAGGGAAAATATGAGAAAGAACTCCATTCTGAAGAAAACGCCCAAGTTTGAAAAGTCCCTGTCCCACACTGATGAGAAAAAAGACTCCCAAAAGGCCCCTTGCAAAGCGGAAGGCAAAGGTGAGGCCTTGCTGCTTTTAGCATTGTTGAAGGGCTAGGCGTGAGCCTCCTGTGTCCCTGTCAGTTTAGGTGAGCATCCGGTGGGTGGGTGTGGATGTCACGGCTGTGACCAAAGGTCCCAAGGTTCTCAAACTTGAGCAGGCAGGCATCATTTCTCTGGCAAGCTTGTTCAAATGCAGGATTCTGAGCACCAATACAGTTCCTGATGTTGGGCGGGGGCGTCCTTAAAAACCTGCACTTGTACCCAGTCCCCAGGTGACTTGAGAGGAGATGCACACCAGAGAACCCCTCATCACGGCTGCCTGCTGGTGCGTTTGATGGAGGGGGATGTGGCGAAGATGCTTTGTGGTTTAATTATCTCTTTTAGAAATCTCCTTTAAAAGATGAGCAGCGAGACTGGTGTAGCAAATCTGTAAGACTAAAACGACCACACGCTGAGCAGGGGACACAAAGAAACATTTCATCCCAATTTGAGATTCTCTCTTTTAATCGTTAAGTGTAACTCAAGGGAACCTTGGTTTTTCTTCCAAATTTAAGTATAAAATTTCTTCCCAACTTCCTGTCTCCAGTACCCGAATCTACCCAGGTTTCAGTCCCTTTGAGCCTCAAAGACTTTGGCATCATCCCTCCCATTCGGCCTAAGGGACTGTTCAGTCATGCCCATTCCACAGCCCTAAAGAAGCTACATTCTTTTGGAGTTATACCTTCCCATGCTGCCTGGCAGCAGAAGTCTGAAGAGTCAATACACAGATGAGGATCAATGACCTGGGAAATGATTTACTATTATGGGATGGTTGCTTCATAAACTCTGCCCTTGACAAGACCTTTTTATAATTAGTTCTAATTACTGTGTACGAGCTTCTATCAGTGAGGAATTTACTTCATGAGCCGGGTAGTGAGGGCACACACCTTTAATCCCAGTATTCAACAGACAGAGGCAGGCAGATCTCTGTGAGTTCAAGACTAACCTGACCTACAGAGCAAGTTCCAGGAAGGCTCCAAAGCTCCAGGAAAACTGTTAGCTGGGCAGTATCACACATCCCTTTAATCCTAGCACTTGGGAGGCAGAGGCAGGTGAATCTCTGTGAGTTGGAGGCCAGCCTGGTCTACAAGGGCTAATTCCAGGACAGCTAGGACTGTTACACAGAGAAACTTTGTCTTGAAATACCAGGAAAAAAAAAACCTACTTCGGCAGTGAGCACTCCAAAGGTCTTGGTTTTGCTTTCCAGCTTTTCCTGGTTTTGGCCTGCTGTTTAATGTGCCCACTAGGAAAATACAACAGAGCGGTCTTCAGTTCTGGTGCAGGGGGCTGGCTTTGTGAGACCTGGGTCCTCATCTCCAGTCTATGAAGACTGGGTACTGCCTTGACTGTGTGGACCCAGCAGCCTGGTGCTCTCCGAGCAGCCCTGATTTAATGCCCTCCCCCTGTGACACGGTGGAATATGCGGCGGGTAAATGCATTCAGGTGATCCTGAGAGAAATAAAATGGACGCTGGGTGCCAAGGGGCGTCCAAAGCTTAGAGCAGTAGAAGCTTCCTGTATAACAGGAGAGTCTTTTCAAATTACATTTACGTGTGTGTGCGTGCGTGCATACTTACATGAGTGCATGTGTGTGCGTGCGTGCACGTGTGTGCGTGTGTGTAAAGACAGCTTCCAGAAGTCAGTTCTTGCCTTCCACGGAGCCGGGGGGGGGGGGGGGGGGGGGGGGGGGGGGGGGCTCAGGGATTGAATTCAGGTGTCAGGCTTGGCAACAAGAGGCTTTACTCCATCAAGCTGGCTCTGTAGCCGAGAATTTTTTTTTTTATTGTCTTCCCTCAACCAGGCTGGTCAGAAGGTAAACTTAGTGCACCTGGGCTGTATTGAATTGATCACACTCCCTCAACCACGGGTCTGATGAACTGTTCTCTCAGCTGGGTCACGCGGTCTTCCTGTCATTCTAATGCCTATACCGCCACCCAGTGGCTGCCCTTCCCAATTACACATTTGCTCATAAGAACCTCCACTCATCTCAGGTTAAATTCAAGAGGCAAACTCACATCTCAGCCCAACCTACGGGAGTCATCGCCTCACTATTTCTGCTCCGTCCAGATAGACCTCGCTTTTGTCAGTGAGGTGGATGCCAAACACACATGTCCAGTTCACCAGACCATCTTCACAGACAGCTGCACTGTGTGTGTGCATGTGTGAATGAATTTTATCCCACAGATAATTTATTATTGAGTTGTCGTTTACATTTGGGGTCTTAACCTCACTTACCTTGATAGTGCCGATTTCATTCCACTGCTGAATCACCAGCTCTGATTTTGATCAGGTAATTATTTAACAGTATCTTATTTGGGCCAAATCCTACAGACTAGGCTTCTATAATCCGCTGGACCTTTCTCCTCTTAAAGAAAAAAACATTTTGGGCTGGAAAGCACTTGCTGCTTTTGCAGAGGACCCAGGTTCAATTCCCAGCATTCACATGGAGGTTCACAACCATCTATAACTTTAGTTCCAGGGAATCTGATGACCTCTTCCGACCCCTGCAGACACCAAGCACACACACGGTGCACAGATATATGTGCATATAAAGTTAAATAAATCTAAATTAAAAACCAGAAATAAGCTGGGCAGTGGTGACACACACCTTTAATCCCAGTACTTGGGAGGCAGAGGCAGACAGATCTCTGTGAGTTGGAGGCCAACCTGGTCTACAAGAGCTAGTTCCAGAATAGGCTCCAAAGCTACAGAGAAACCCTGTCTCAAAAAACAAACAAACAAAACAACAAAACAAAACAAAAACCAGAATAGCTCAAGCTCTATTTTGCTAGGAGCATTATAGACCTTTGGAATTTAAGTAACGAAAAGGAAGTGTTTTTCTATTAGGGTGCTTCATTTGTTCCCCAGGGGTGTGTTTAAGCAGCCACGGCTCTCGGGTGCTTTATTTGTTCCCACGGTTGCATTTGAGCAGCCATGGCTCTCGGGTGCTTCATTTGTGATTTAGGAACCTGCTCCCTGTCTCTCAGGACTGTTGCTGATAACCGAGGTGAAGTGTGAAGGCCTCTCATCTACACTAACCTGCAAATGTGCTTCTAGCCCCAGTGCTGCTGAAGAAGATCCAGGCTGAGATGGCTCCCGACCGCTCTGGGAATGTGAAGCTGAGCTGCCAGTTTGCAGAGATCCACGAGGATTCGACCATCTGCTGGACGAAAGATTCGCAGTCAATAGCGCAGGTCAAGAGAAGGTAGGACGCTTGTCCTCCCCGACCATCCACTCACTTTTGCCCTCTTACTTAGTGTGGTTGTCAAAGAAAACCATAAGAGGAAAGGAGAGGCAAGCTGAAGCAGAGATTCCGTATCCAACATCATTGGATATGAAGTGCCCCCCGCAAAGGCCCCTGAGCTAAAGGCTTGATTGACAGGTGATGGGCTTTGGAGAACGAATTAGAACGTGAGGGCTCTGACGGAACTGGCCAGTCCTCCGATGGCTTCCTAACTTGGTGGCATTACTGGGAGGTGGTGGAATCTCGGATGTGGGGCCTGATTGAAGCAGGTTATCTGGGGTGTGCCTTTGAAGGCGCCTTGTCTGTGGCTCTTGTCTCTCTGTTTCTTGGCTGCCGTGAAGTAAGGGCTTCCAGCCTCCATGCCCTTCTTCTCTGATAGAGACCCAGAAACATGGAGTCAACTGGCCACGGCTTGAAACCTCAAGTCAAAAGGAAGTCTTTGTCAGACATTTCTGTCAGAGTGAAGAAAGGTGAACCCAGTATTCAAGAGGAAGAGTGGCGCCCAGTGTCCCAACAGGGAACATGGCGGCTGGCTCTTGCTTCAGCTCTGCCATCTTTGAGCTGTGCATCCTGGGAATTGCAGGCTCTCTGGTTCCAGTTTTTAGTCAGGATGCAGTGTGACATTCTAGTTTGAAGGCCTCCAGGCCTACCGGGCCTAAGGTTACAAAACTCTCTGGAACTCTTATTTATGGATGTTTTCTGATTCAGAACCCCCCATTAATCTAACAAAGGTCAAATAAAGCTAAGGAGAAGACAGGGATGGAGGAGTGCCACAAGGTCACAGAAAAGTAAAGCTTTTGAGGAAGAGAAACAGCTTCCCTTAAGACAGAAAGAGCATATTATACCCGGGTCCTTAAGTTGTCACAGGAGTCAGAGAAGGAGGTGAGTGTGAGCATCATTGCCAAAACACATCATGTAGGCCAGCCCACTCAGCTCCTTAAATCAGTCCCAGGAATGAAGGAATGCCTGTTCAAAAAACCTGTGCAGTCCTGGCTCACCTGACAAGTCCTCCAAACAAATCAATGGAGGTCAGTGTAACTTAAGCAGCTCCCAAGAGCTTCTTTCGGCCCAGAGAGGCCCCGGAAAGCTCCCAGAGTCCTTGGGGGTATTCCTATCCTTTTGATCTCAACAGGAACAGACTGAAAAGGTGGGAAATACGAACCCCTATATTCAGTCAAGTATTCCTGCTTGGAACGAATGTCTGGAGACTAATTTCTCGAATGTTCCCCATTACCCCGCCTGTCTTGTACTTGGCTTAAAAACAATTACAATAGCAAAGAAGTGCTTTGATTTGTAAATCCTGGCAGCCCCTAGAGCTTCACTTCTAACGCACTCATTATTGATTTTAATTCTTCTCTGAAAGTGTCAATCAAGAACAATTAACCAGCACTTCCTGCCTTGTTTAATTAACTCTTCTCATTCTAGGCTCAGATAAGTGTTGGCACTTCCCAGGTCCTCTTTGTATCTACGGAATATTCCCCAAATCCCAGCCTCCCTCTAGGGAGCACGCGTCACTAGCAAGCAGTCAAGGCCTTTGACGTCTTTGTAACATTTGCTTTGTTTCTTCTTAGAAATAGCTTAGACCAATTTGTTTTCATATTGCTACTTGAGAAAGTTTGTAAGTCTCAACTCCTCTGTCCATAGACAAATCGTTTGCATGATTTCAGATGGTTTTCAAAAGCTTGTTAATTCCTCTCACCCTTACGTCCAGCTCAGTATGTGATGTTTATCCGTCCCTACCTGAAGTAGCTCAGGGCCTTATTGCGTCAGCTGACTCTCCATCATTCTGGTGAAATAACCCGAGATAACTTCCTCATAGAGGAGCTTATCTATCTCACCACTGTAGAGGTCCCGTCTAGGACTTGGCAGACCTGTCACTCCGGGTCTGTGATGGGTGTTTCCGATGTCAGTGAGAGGGGCAAGGCCTGTGTTAGAATGAAATGCTGATGTCATAGCTAAGAGTACAGGCTCGAGGGCCGCAATCCGCCTTAAGGACATGTCCTCAAAAATATAAAGATCAACTTCTGTTTTTAATTGCTTTTTATTGAGCTATATATTTTTTTCTCCACTCTCCTCCCTTACTGCCCTCTCCCCTTCTGCCCTCTCCCTTAACCCCTATGACTTACCTTCCTATGTAGATCCATGTATGTCTCCTTAGGGTCCTCTTTCTTTTCTAGTGGCCTGTAGGTTGGCTTTTCTTTGCTTTATGTCTAAAAGCCACTTAAGAGTGAATACATATTATATTTGTCTTTCTGGATCTGGGTTACCTCACTCAATATGTTTTTTTTCAAGATCCATCTATTTGCCTGCAAATTTCAAGATATCACTATTTTTTACCGTTGTGTAGTGTTCCATTGTGTTAATGTATCACATCTTCTTTATCCATTCTTCAGTTGAGGGGCATTTAGGTTGTTTCCAGGTTCTGTGGCTATTACAAATAATCCTGCTATGAACATAGTTGAGCATTGAACACATGTTCTTATGGTGTGATGGAACATCTTTTGGGTATATAACCAACAATGGTATTGCTTGAGGTCTTGAGGTAGATTGTTTTCTAATTTTATGAGAAATTGCCATACTGATTTCCAAAGCGTCTGTACAAGTTTGTACTCCCACCAGCAATGGAGGAGAATTCCCCTCACCCCACAACCTCTCCATAAGTTGCCATCAGTGTTTTTGATCTTGGCCATTCTGACAGGTGTAAGATGGAATCTCAGAGTTGTTTTGATTTGTATTTGATTTGACTTGTTTTTTTGTTTTTTGCATCTGATGGCTAAGGATGTTGAGCATTTCCTTAAGTGTCTTTCAGCCCTTTGAGATTCATTCATCTGTTGAGAGTTCTGTGTTTAGGTCTGTACCTCATTTTTTATTGGATTATTCATTCTTTTGATGTCAAGTGTCTTGAGTTCTTTGTATATTCTGATGATCAGTCCTCCGTCTGATGTGGAATTGGTGAAGATCTTTTCCCATTCTGTAGGCTGCCGTTTTGTCTTATTGACCATGTCCTTAGCTTTACAGAAGCTTCTCAGTTTTAGGAGGTCCCATTTATTAATTGTTTCTCTCAGTGTCTGTGCTGCTGGGTTATATTTAGGAAGTGATCTCCTGTGCCAATGCATTCAAGTGTACTTCCCACTTTCTCTTCTATGAGGGTCAGTGTGGTTGGCTTTATGTTGAGGTCTTTGATCCGTTTGAACTTGAGTTTTGTGCATGGGGATATATATGGATCTATTTTCATTCTTCTACATGTTGATATCCAGTTATGCCAGCACCATTTGTTGAATATACTTTCTTTTTTCCATTTTATATTTTTAGCTTAAAGACCAACTTCTATGCCTTACCTCCTAAAGGACCCACTAGCACCACCCTGGGGACAAATCTTTAGCATACGCACTTTGTGGAGGACATTCAATACCCAAATTATAGCATTTGCCAAGGTATAGATTTCAAAGAGGTGAATTCTCTCAAAGGTGAATTTAACATAGCAAAGGTCTTAAACTCATCAAATGAGAAGGGAATAAATAATATGGTAAAACTGTACAAATGGGCATTTGAGGAATGAAGATGTAAATAGCCAATAAGGTAAAAGGATGTAGAAGTCATATTTTCAAATAAATATGAGGTCAGCTTATGTTTAACAGGCACTAAACTTGCGAGTTATCTTTTCTTCAGCACAGAAACCTTCAAGTCAATACATTGACTCAAAACTGTCTGGGAAGGCCGGGCGGTGGTGGTGCACGCCTTTAATCCCAGCACTCGGGAGGCAGAGACAGGTGGATCTCTGTGAGTTCGAGGCCAGCCTGGTCTACAAGAGCTAATTCCAGGACAGGAACCAAAAGCTATGGAGAAACCCTGTCTCGAAAATCCAAAAAAAAAAAAAAAAAAAAAACCTGTCTGGGAAGATCATTTTATTGTCCATTTTTGTTTCATGAGCTGGGATCTCACTAGTTGCCCAGGCTGGTCCTGCACTCACAGTCCTTCTGTTTCAACTTCCTTCATAGTTGACAGTACAGGCTGTACCACTGCATAGAGCTGGATGTGTTCTATTTTAAATAGTAAACAGCAAAGGCAAATGCAGGGGCAATCTCCTATAAGCAAAGTCACCTTGTAGTAAGCCTGTGGTGACTTGTGACCTACCAGAGACATGCAGTCACCTCTGGTCTCTGTCCAGTTTTAGGTAGTTTCCTTACAGGCTACAGTTTGGAAGTTGGGAGTCAAAATGTGTTCTTGTGGGCAGAGCTTATAGACCCTAGACACACCACAAAAATATATAAATAAGTAAAAAAAATGCAGCGGCAGGCACTGTGTGCGTGTGTGGCAGCGATGTGTCTTGGCTCCGGGGAGCTTTCAAGTTGGCAATCTCTAAGGCTCTTGTGGCCGTTCAGACTCTTTTGGCTACTAGGAACCCACTCTCCTTCCTGGGAAAAATAGACGCTTGGGAGTGTCATGAGATTTTGCAGGAAGCATCATGCACAGGGAGTGGTCCAGCTGATAACTGGGTGAGGTCTTTATGCCGGACTCCAGGCAACAACAAACTGGGTGTTACTGAAGGTACATCCCCACCAAATGATTCTGGAGAGGAAAAACCAAGGACTGTTCAGCCCAGGTTGGGTGCTGAGGGGATGCTGGTAGCTGCCTCTGGTTCCTTGGGAATCAGGTTGGATAATGTAGTTCTCTGAGGAGTCTGAGATAGGCTTCTTTCTGTCCAGCCAGTTTCACCTTTGGCTGTGTGCTTCTGGTCACACTCTTGGTGTGGACACCTTTGACATTCGTCTTCACTGCTGAGCATCTTCTGTCCGTGTAGCCTGGCTGCCCTAACGATGGGGATTCCTTCCTTACAGAGTAACAGGTCTCAGCTCTCCTCTCTGACTCAAAAGACACAGATCTCATTTGCTTTCCACAGTGGCATTGCCGTATTTCCTCTGAGTTAATGGCTGCTTTTCTTCCCCATCACTGAATCCCCATGATTAACCATGGAACAGCCCTCTTTGGGACATTAAAAAGTGGTTTTCCTCCATGGAGAAAGCCCATTGACACTACTGAACCCCACCCTCATGACGCACGACCAAGGCGAGGCCTTCTGTTAGAGACTCACAAGCCTGGTGTCTGCCGCTCCCCATATTCCAGTCAGCAAGCAACATTGTTTTTTTCTGGGTTCACACGCTGGAAGCTGAGGGTGCGGCTAAGTAGTGTGTCCAAGATTCACCACAGGATTGGAATCCAGGCCTTTCTGAGTTCTCAGTCTTTTTTCCCACAAGGAACTGGAGCAACGAGAGAAAACAGCAAGACAGATGGGGTCTTCCTGAATCTGTACCAAGAATCAGAGAATTCTTGAGCTTCAAGGGTGATGCTGATGGGACAATTTCCTTGAGTTTAACCCCAGCCTTTTAGGGGGATCTTATTACCCCTTCCCATGACTGTTGCTGTGCAGGCTATACAAACCTAGGAGGGAGAACAGGGGAGAAAGTGACAGGATTTAGTGGGCCTTGTTTTCAACCATTGGTCTACTCCGGGTGGTACCAGTCAAAGAGCTGAAGTCTACTTAAAAAAGCAGCCAAAACAAAGCCTTGTGTTGAAAGAGCAACTGAGACAAACCTGGATGAATGGGTGCTGGTCAAACTATGAGGCAAACCCAAAGGGGAGTGCACCCTGTCTGCCATCCTCGTAGGAGGAGGCAACTGCAATGTTTTAGTATAGCTTTGTAGTAAAGCACATTGTTTTCAGTTTTTGAACAAAGACTGCAGCTCTAACCATTGGCGTAATTATCCCCGACTTAAGGGCAGGAATCAGAAGTTCCTGGGGGAGCCAGCCTAAGGTCAAGCTTCCATCTCTTAGTGTCTCAGTTCCCTCGTCATCTGAGGACCGGCAGCAGGGCTTGTGGGTCTCTGAAGCTGTTCTGAGGATGACATGAAGGTGATCTTTTTTATTTGCCTGATACTTAGCAAGTACGATACATTATCTGTCACTGCTGTCATTGTCATCACCATGGTCCCCATCGTCTTTATCCACCATGCCATCAGGTTTTGTATTCATAGGAACTAGTAATTATTAATATTGGGCAGGCAGATGGAGGGATACACATAGTCACTAAATGTACATTATTTAAAAGGGCCCTGACCATATTTGAAGGGAGACTGGGTCAAGAGAATTGATTGCTTGGGGGTCTGGAATTTGAGACCAACATAGTGAGATCCCATCTCAAAACAAAAATCACCTACCAAGTAGGAGCCCTCAGTTCTGAACCCTCAGGTAAAGCTAGGAGCCACTTTCTTTAGATTTTTAGTGTGTCTATGTTTAGGTTTGGGTTGAGAGTCAATGACGTCCCTCATACACAGGATACCTGTATGGTCAACCTAATTCAGATGAAGTCGAAGCTATGCAACCGCAGCTCCCAGATTTTAGCACTCGCCCTTCTGACTGTCCTGATGTCAGCCCCCCAGAATGTTTCTGTGCATTCTTGTTGTGTGTTGGAGTAAGACTATTAGACCAAAACCAGGTGGTGGTAGCACATGCCTTTAATCCCAGCACTTGGGAGGCAGAGGCAGGCTCTGTAAGTCTGAGGCCAACCTGGTCTACAAAATGAGTTCTAGAACAGCCAGGACTGTTACACAGAGAAACCCCATCTCAAGAAACAATAACAATAAAAATAATAATAATAAAATAAAAAAGAAAGAAAAGTAAAAGACTATTAAATTGCAATGCAGTGATCCTCTCTATGTGTAAATACGTTGTTTAATTAGCAGATTGGGGGAATCTGGTCTATCAGCCAGCCCGATGGCTGCAAGCACAGGGCAGGAAGACCTTAGCTCCTTCCTTCTTGAGAACGCTAGAACTCCAGAATGCTGAAGCATGTGAATATTAATGTCCCCTATTCCAGCGCAGGGGACAACTCCAGTGTTTCCTTGGCCATCGTCCAAGCTGGTCAGAAGGACCAGGGCCTCTATTACTGCTGCCTCAAGAACAGTTATGGAAAAGTCACTGCTGAGTTTAACCTCACAGCAGAAGGTAAACCTCGGCTTCTTCTCAGCTGCTCGTCAAAGCCCCAGGCCCCTGCCAACTCAGAGGGACGCCTGTCCTGACTCTGGTCTCTCTGTTTCCTTCTAGTTCTCAAACAGCTTTCCAGTCGCACAGAATATAGAGGTAAGTGACATCAGCTGACCTGGCAGAGAGTGGGCTCCCCACCAAAACACAGCCAGCTCCTCGAACACACATTACTCTGTGCACTCTCCCGACCAAGTGCACTCTTCTCTCTCCCAGGAAGGCCTACCTTAGGTGCCCGTGATGATGGCTTAGGATCCGTTTCCATGGGGCTAGAGGGGCCATTCTCCCAGCTATAATTTTAGTAGATTTCAAACACCTAGAAATGTATTGTTTGTGGAAAAGACTGAACTGCAGCCATGCAGTTTTGGAAAATTGTCCGGGGGAGTTTGGACTTGAAATTTTTTTCTAGGCATAAATCTTGTTTGCATGGAGCTTTCTAGTCGGTTATGCTTACGTTTTGATTCTTCAGTTTTCTTTTCAGCTAAGCAAAATATAACCTTGTTTGATTGCACTCTAATGAAAAAAAAATAAAGATGTGTTTGTGTTTTGTGCTGTCTTTCAGCGCATCTGGTGTTCTATAGTCTAATAGCTGCTCCTAGACATCCATGCGGCCCCTAGGCTATGCACTGAGTTCCCATAGCCTGGTGCACTCTGAGCTTGCTGTGTCCTGTGTTGTATCTTCACTGGGGAGACATCTGCGGGGTCCTGCCTGGCTTATTCGTCTGCGCTTGAAGGGAAGCGTGAGGATTAAGAAAGAAATAGACAAGAGATAGTTGATAGAGTCGGGAAGGCATCTAGTAAATACTGAAATTCGCCTCGCGTTTATTTCTCACAGGCTTTATGTACCCTCATCCAGAAATGAGGGGAACGTCAAAAGGCTTCTTTATCAAGATACAAAGAATAAACCAAGTAATTACCTTCTCAATACCCCAAACACCGAGTAACCACACCCTAGGTCAAAACATCCTGTTAGTAACCACACCTTCGGCCAAACCTCCTCTCATATACTTTGAAGTAGCAAGACTAGGCCTGAGCTCTCTGACTTTTAGTCAAGGTGGGACGAATTCACACCCGTGGGCTCCCCCAGTCGTGTGGTAATCCCTCTGGGAAAATGCCTTGTCAACCTGCACCCGCCTACCCTACCCATTGTGCTGGGAGAGTAGGGAGACTATGGCCTGTGATCTAAATTACCCCCACACAGCCACTTTTTAACAGTGGTTGCTGGGAAGAACTGCACACAGCAACAAAGCAGCTCCACACACCCCTGCTGCCAGCCCTGCATCAGCACAAGCATAGACAACCTCTGCCACAGCATAGCACCCTGGACCAGTTTCAGGAGAGAGAAGCATTGGTGGTCATATCGGGTGAGCATCTGGAAGATGCGCTGCATGGCATTTAAAGCAAAGAAAATAACTGAGACCTCTGGAAAACAAGCCATTGGAGATAATCAAAATATTCTAGTGTTTAGTACACAGAAAGCAAGAGACTGAGACTGCTGAGTGGGATGGTTGTATCTGTGCCCCTGGCTCTGGTGTGTGTGTGTGTGTGTGTCTTGCCTCGGCTGGATAGTGAGTTTGAAGTCAGCCTGGTCATATGAGACACCATCTCAAAAGGCAACAAATTAGCAACAAAATCCCTAGAATCATGATTTAGAAATGGTCTAGCCAACACTGTGATATTACAGATTGTAATAGGAGTACTTAGGAGCCTGAGGCAGACAAATTGTGAATTCCACGCCAGCCTGGGCTGCACAGCATGACTGTCAAGGAGTGGGGGAGGAAGGAAGGAAGGAAGGAAGGAAGGAAGGAAGGAAGGAAGGAAGGAAGGAAGGAAGGAAGGAAGAAAGGGAGAAGGAAGGAAGAAAAGAAGGAAGAAAGAAAGAAAGAAGGGAGAAGGAAGGAAGGAAGAAGGGAGAAGGAAGGAAGGAAGGAAGGAAGGAAGGAAGGAAGGAAGGAAGGAAGGAAGAAAGAAAGTAAGGAAGGAAGGAAGGAAGGAAGGGCTGAGAGACAAGTGCTGCCAGATCTCCTCAGTGGTGCTTTTTCCTCTTCTGTTTCACCATCCTTTAGTCTTGCTTCTGGTTACTCTGCATGTCTCTGCTTTTGTTTTCCAGATACACAAAAGTCTTTCCTGGACTCCCCAACTTTGTTCCAACCAACCTTCCCTTGTACACAGCCCTCAGCCTGTTCTCCTTCAATGGTTTCTCTCCTCACTCCTGTTAACTTTGTCTTTGTATGGCATTAACCATGATCTGTCCCTCTGGGTTCTACAGGTCACCTTTATCTTTATCTGCTTTTTGAGGGGGGCGGATATTTGAGACAGGCTTTCTCTGTGCAGCTTTGGAGCCTGTCCTGCCCCGCTGTCTTTATCCTTATAAAGGGATTGTAGTTAAATCACAAACTAGGACTGGAGATGACCCCGCCCATTGAAAGCTGTGCTGTGTTGTAGGATGCGAAGAGATAGAATTCAGCCAGCTCATCTTCAAAGAGGACGTCTTCAATGACAGCTACTTCGGGGACCATCTGCGTGGCCAGATCTCCACGGAGGAGCTTCACTTCGGGGAAGGGGTGCACCGCAAAGCTTTCCGTAGCACGGTGATGCAGGGCCTCATGCCGGTCTTCCAGCCTGGCCACGCATGCGTGCTCAAGGTGCACAACGCTGTTGCCCATGGGACCAGAAACAACGATGAACTTGTGCAGAGGAACTACAAACTCGCTGCCCAGGTGGGAAAGGGAGCAAGCGTGGCTCTCTGGGTGAGAGAATGAAGCGCAGCATGAGATGAAAATGAGAGAGTATTTCCATATGGGCATTTGGCTTCTTCAGGGTGAGGATTAAGGCTGAATGTTTGGGGGACAACATTGGCTTCTCGGTCCTCAGAAGGAGTTGGGCTCAGCACAGGGACACTTCTTTTTGTCACCTGGGGTCCAATGGGCTGTGGTCATGTTGGTCCCCAAGGCAAAAAAAAAAAATCCCCTTGGGCAAAGGGCGATATGATGGCACCTAGGAATCTATTCATCTGACCAGTCTCAGAACAGGAATCGTCTTGCTGAGCAATTCTGAATTCTTCTAACCATCTGGATTACAATGTCTTTGGGGGATACAGGAATGCTACGTTCAGAATACTGCCAGATACTACGCCAAGATCTATGCCGCTGAAGCTCAGCCTCTGGAAGGCTTCGGAGAGGTGCCAGAGTAAGTCTGCTGAGCCTGCCTTGGGTGACTGACTACCTGTGACTTGCTGTGGGTGTGGAGGACTTAGAGGTAGGAGGGTAAGAAGGACCCATTAGTCAAGTGTTTGTTTTTGTCTCTCTGACTCTACACTCCATGGGGGGATCACATGGCTGCTGCCCTGTTCTTATTTGATCTCCAGAGGTATAAGAGAATACCTGGTAAGGATTATATTTTTAAATTTAAAAAAAAAATGTAATTATGTGGGGCTGGAAGCATGGCTCAATGGTTAAGAACACTGGCTGCTCTTCCAGAGGACCTAGGTTCAAATTTCATTCACATGGTATCTTATAACTGTTCCAGTCCTAGGGGTTCTGATGCCCTCTTATGGTCTCTGTGGGCACTGCAGGCAAGGGGTGAACAGGCAGAAATACAGGCAAAACACCATACAAATAAAAATAAGTTAATTTTTAAAATATAAATTCCGGCTAATTTGTGTCTTTGCGTGGGGATGTGCACATGGGGGCGCAGATGCAGAATTCGGAGAAGGGGATCTATTGTCCTGGAGCTGGAGGGACAGGTGTTTGTGAGTCACTACACGGGGGGGGGGGGGGGGGGGGGGGTGGGGGGGGGGTGGGGGGGGGTGGGGGGGGTGTATACTGGGGACAAAGCTAGAGTTCTCTGCAAGAACAGGAAGTACTCCAAACCATTGAGCCATTTCTCTGTCCCTTGATAAATATTCTTAATTTTTTTTCTTTTTTTATTATGCTACCAGGGAGACAGCTCAGGGTTTAAGTTCACTTGGTGCTCATTCAGAGACCAAATTAAATTCCCAGCATCCACATGGTGGGTATTCATGACAGTCTGTAGCTCCAGTTCTAAAGGATCTGGTGCCCTCTTCTGGCTTCCACAGGCACTACATGTTTGTGATGCAGACACACGTGGAGGCAAAACACCTGCACACACAAAACAAAACACACACATTTTTTAAAGTTTATATCATTATTGTGCATGTGTGTGCATATACAGTGGAACGTATGTGCCATGACACACACGTGGAGGTCAGAGGGTAGCTCTGTGGAGTTGGTTATCTCCTTCTGCCTTTCTGTGGTTTCCAGGGATTGAACTCAGGTCACCAAGCTTGTAGAGCAAGTGGCCTTACCTGCTCGGCCACCTTACCAGCACTGCTATCCATTAAAATATAATGCGTGAATAGAAGAGTGGATTCTGCCACATTAAATAGATATCACGATATCTACCATGTTAAATTGAAAATTGGACACATCCCCATGCATAGATCCCACCTTCACTGCCCTGCCTTAACAGTAAACAAATACACGAGAACAAGAAACAGTCACAACACAACCGATAAGCTATGGTAACACCACAGGGAAGACCAGGGACACTGGAGCAGAATCCTCTGGGCAGAAAGTATATGCTTCATCCACTCATTGCCTGAGTATTTTGAGGCTCAGCAAATTCCTGAGAGTCTGGAGCCTGTGTTTATTAGCTGTTTATGTGATAAGGTCATATTTTCATGCTAAGTAGAAAGAGAAAGGGCCATGCCAGGACACTGGAGATACAAGAAGAGCAGCCATTTATACATCAGTGAAAACAAGAGGGGAGGAAGAAAACAGTTCCTGTTTGCATGCTCCCGCTTCCTCAGAAACCCTTCCCCTTGGGTAGCATAATGTAGTAGGATGCCCCGTACTTTCTGCTTTCTGCCAGGAAGCATGTGACACACGTGTCTAGTACAAGCAGCTTTGTCAGCAGCTTCAGCAAAATGAACAATGCCGCAGAGAAACAACTGCTTTTCTGTTAAACACAAAGCCAGGCGTTGGGGTGAACTCAGTTTCATAATGTAGGAACTTGCCCACTATCTTTCTTCTTCCCTCTTTTGCCTGCCTCTGTTCTCTTAAGCTCTGCCTTAAGGGAGAAAAAGTAGAAATGGTAGCAGAATTTTTAGGGCAAAAACCCGCATTTTGGCAGCTCCAACAGGCTAGGTTTGGACACCTGCCCCAGGATGACCAGTGATGGTGAAAACCAGAGAAAGGAGATTGAATTCATGAATTGGGAAGAGGGATGAAAAAGGAGACCCATGACTCCAAGTTCATCCTTGGGATGCTGACAAAAGCTGTGGGTTGAAATACAAGAAGAGCCAGGCTGTGGGAATGCATATCTTTAAACCCTGCACTAGGGAGGGAGGCAGAGGCAGGGTGGACCTCTGTGAGTTAGGGGCCAGCCTACCTAGTCTATAGAGTGAGTTCCAGGATTGCCATGGCTACACACAGAGAAACCCTGTCTCAAAAAAGAAAGACAGGAAGAATTGTGGCAGGAGGCTAGAAGCATGCATAACTAAGCAAGGAAGAGGGCCAGGTGCATGCATAATTAAACAATCCTCTATCTATCTTTGCTTCTGCAAGGTGAGCCAGGGTTGTTGCTGGTGTCACCTCTGAGGATGTGACCTGGTTTCTGCTGCTGCTCTAGGGTGTAGCTGTGTCCTAGAGGATAATTGACCTTCCTAGGGTGAGGTCTGTCTTGAGAGGTCTTGCTGCTTTTGGAATCCAGGTGTTCGGAGGATGCTGATTTCTGTGGCTTCAGCCTCGACCTGGTGATGAGACAGGTTAGGGGCAGGCACTCCTTAAATTTTGAACATGCGTAGGCAAAATCAGGCAGGACTCTGGCTCCAAAGCAAGGAGTCAGACCCAAAATGAAGGCAGAGCTACCAAGATTTCAGTCTGCTTTTAGTTACCTTGAGGCCCCAAATGAGGAGTCAATGCTTTTGTGGTTATTATTTTTATTATTACATTTTTATGAAGTGTGTGCATGTGTGTGTGTTACAATAAATGTGTGGAGGTTAGAGAACAACATGTAGGAAAGGGTTCTCTCCTGTGACCGTGAGGGTCCTGGCGTTTGAACTCAGGTCATCAGGCTTGGTGGCAACTGCCTTACCCAGCAAGCCATCTCATTGACTCCACGAAAGCAGTTTCTAAGAGCCCATCGTTAAAGCAAAGCCGGGGTATCCTAGTGCAGGGGCAGACCCAAGTTTTGTGCAGCTTAACTCTTATACCACGTGGAGCCCTTTTAAAGGAAAAGAACACATAATGGATATCAAGATGGGTTTAGGGGCCTAGAAGGGTGGGCTCAAGTAGGGAGTGGAAGGTGTTTGATGTCATCCGTATTCACCAAACAGGCTGAAGCCCTAAAGACAGATGAGTTTTCTATCAAAAACTTTCTCCTGCAGTACCCTGGGAGAATTTGCGGCTACATGTGTGATTATAGCATACGTGTCTGAAGGATATCTAGGCCGGATAGATACTCACTGACCTAGACTGGAGAATGCTACATCAGGGATGCATACGTGTGTGCCCTGAGCTGGCCCTGCACACTGCTAGGCTTCCAGTTAAGCTCATATTGCTGGGATCTGGAGGCACTGGATCACAGTCAACCTACCCCCCCAAACACACACACACACACACACACACACTCTTCCAGAAATGGGTCCCTAAAGCAGTTTTCTTTTTAGGGAACTTTTGGGATCTCGAAGACAAAACACTCCATACTCCCTGCAGTTTTTGCTTTTGAATTCATGAATATCAATGACATCACATCGTCTATGCAAAACCCCCAACCGGGCAGACACCAAGCTAATTGAGATTGTGAGTAATGCCCAGGCTTTGTTCTTGTTCCCCAAAGGCTAAGGAATTAATAAAAACCCATACAAACCTTGAATCCTTTTGTTTGGTGGGTAATTGGCTAGAAGGAGTCTTCAGAGGGTCCCCTGAGTCTTGCAAATGTGACAAAGCTTGACAGACAGACAAAGGCTTGGTGACTAACCTATTTTTTTTTAGGGATATGCAGCAGGGCCACAGCTCCAAACATGCTCCCTCCCATCCCATCGGAGGGCCCCTAGACACTTCTTTAACAAGACACAAAGGCTGGAAAGAATGCCTTAAGAGCCTTTCATTTGCTCCTCCTTCCCCCTGGAAGTTTCTCTCCTAAGACACCCTCATGGCTACCCCTAGCTTTCTGCAGGTCTACTCAAATGTCCTTTATTAATAAGCAAGGACTTCTGAGTCTGAGTAAAAACGACAGCCCCTTCCCCGCCCAGGTGCAATCTCCTGGGTACCACACCAGACTTACACGTGACATTTAACATCCTGCAGTTTGCCATTGCCTGTTACCTCCATGTAAATGTAAGTTTCATGGTTGGGGGGCAGATGCATGAGAAAGAGAAATGAAAAGGACAGGACTTGGGTGCTCCTGGGTGTGGTGGAGGAGAACGTATATTGTAGATAGAAACAGAAAGTGTAGGCAGAGATAGGGACATCAGGGAGAGTCCAGAGTCAACATGACCCTCAGCTGGGCCATATGGGGAGATGAGGGAGGGGAAAGGAGAGAGTGGAACCAGGTACAGCAGCCCGGAGGCCAGAGGAACAAAAGGAGGCAGGTAACCAAAATGTCTGGATTATACAGGGAAGAACTTCTGGTAGGAAGGGCAGCCCAGCCCCTGGGGGCAGGTAGAGGGCAGAATATGCCAACCATGCCCTGTAACAGGTAGGGACTGAGGGGTGCTAGGAGAACCTGGTCCTAGCATTGAACCAGGTCCGCTTTGATGTGCTAAACAGGCACCTCAGCCATTTGTCCCTGAGTGTGGAACTTAATAGCCAGGGCCTCTGTTTTCTCTATTGGTGTTTGTGAAAGAGTGTCTGGAAGAGTGTTAACACACAGAAGCCACTGAAAATGAGTGTTTGCTGACTGAATGAAGTATGAATAGGTAAGGGGTGGGTGAATGGACGGACAGATGGATGGGTAGGTGGGTGGATGTGTAGATGGATGGGTGGATGGATAGATGGATCGGTGGATAGATGGATGGATCGGTGGATGGATGGATGGGTAGGTGGGTGGATAGATGGATGGATGCATGCGTGGGTGGGTGGATGGGTGAATGGATGAATGGGTAGGTGGGTGGATGGATAGATGGATGGGTGGATGGATGGATGGATCGGTGGATGGATGGATGGGTAGGTGGGTGGGTGGATGGATGCATGCATGCAAACATGGGTGGTTGGATGGACGGGTGGATGGGTGGTAGTTGTTGATCCAATGGATTACTGAGATAAAATGATAGAGCCTGGTATTGTGGCCCAGGACTATAATCTCAACACTCTGGAGGCTGAGACAGAAGGAGCTAGACTTCTAGGCTAGTCTGGGCTACCTAATGGGCTTGAGGCCAGTCTGGCTACCTAGTGAGACATTATTTATTTATTTACTGGGAATCTGATACCCTCTTCGGGCCTCCGTGGGTACTATGCACACATGTAGTGTGCATGTATGCAGGTAAAACATCCATATGCATAAAATAAATTTTAAAAAAAGTCAAAGCAGGGGCTAGAGAGATGGCTCAGTGATTAAGAGCACTGGCTGCTCTTCCAGAGGTCCTGAGTTTGATTCCCAGAAACCACGTGGTGGCTCCCAACCATCTGTAATGAGATCTGGCGCCCTCCTCTGGCATGCGGGCATACATGAGGGCAGAATGTTGTATACATAATAAATAAATATATCTTTAAAAAAAAAGTCAAAGCAAAGCCAAAGCTGAATGCGGTGGTTCATGTGTTTAATCCCAGCACTTGGGAGTCAGGGGCAAGCCAATCTCTGTGATTTCCAGGCAAGCCTATTCAATATAGCAAGTTCCAGACCAGCCAGGGCTGTGTAGTTAAACAATGGTCTCAAACAAAACCAAACAAAATGACATTAAAAGTAATGACAAAGAAGGCTTCAAACTAATTCTAGAAACAAAAGTAGAAATGAGTCTTTTGGTTTATTAAATACAATTGAAGGCAATGCAAAAGCATAAAATAAAACACGGAGTGGAACCTAGATTGTCTGTGTGCCCTGCTGCTCCAGGGGACAGGAACACCCAGGCACTTGTGTTCCCCTCTGAGAGCCATGTCTTCCTCCCTGACAGGATCATCCCTATTTTCCTCATCCATCGGCCAGAGAACAACATCCCTTACGCCACAGTGGAAGAGGAGCTGATTGGAGAATTCGTGAAGTATTCCATCCGCGATGGGAAGGAAATCAACTTCCTCCGAAGGGACTCGGAGGCTGGTCAGAAGTGCTGCACCTTCCAGCATTGGGTGTACCAGAAGACCAGCGGCTGTCTCCTGGTCACAGACATGCAGGGTGAGCGAACCGCACCGCCCGGTTCTGGGGATGCTGGGGGCTCTGGGGCGTTTCTACTGGTAGGAGGGAGGAGGGAAGGGGAAGTAAAGAGGAGAGGTCTACTGAGTACCAACAAGCATCTTCTCCCTAAGATGTTATTCATGTCCAGTTGGAAATGAAGCTTGGCAATGGATGACTGGCCGAATGAAGTAATAAAATTCATATCAATGACTACCCGCAGTGCCTTCCACTATAAAAGGTTGAGGCTAGCTTCATGATTACACCCCGAAATTCAGCACATGTGGAAGTCCACATGTACTGCCATGAGTGAGTTGAGATGTAGTATTTATTTCCCAATAAATCAAAGTGTCACTGGAACCTTTAGATCTTGGGCTCTCCTGTGGAATTTGTAGTGTGCTTTCCAGGTACAGAGAATTTTTTAGGAATACAGCTTCTTACAGGAAACGGACATGTCATAATTAGGGTTCTTTCTGGAACAGACTGGAGACGAGTATGTCTGGGTATCCCCCAGGGAGTTGGCTTCAGGACCTCTGCAGATACGCACTTCTCTAGATGCTCAGGTCCCTTGTCTAAAATGGCATCGGGGTTGTATACCTCTACATATTCTTCCGTATACTTTGAGTCATCTCTAGATGACTTCTAGCACCTAATGCAACATAAATGTCCTCTAAGAGAGTGTGCTACATTGGTCTGTACATGCTCAATATATATTCAGTATTTTCAAATATTTTCAGTCCCCACCCACTGATGTGGAGGAAGGACCAGAGAGCTACTGTCTTGAGCGCATATAGCTCATTTGAGAAAGAAGCCCAGAAAATGGCAGAAGACAGAGGAAGCACAGGCAGTCAGTAGAACATGGGCAAACTCCCAGTTACTACCATGGGCAACTGTGCTCTGCTGGAAGCCTGCATTGAGTACACTCCCAGAATTCCCTGCCCAAGTATGGGGAAGCAGGAATGATCAACCACAGCTCCCTTTAGCACCAGCCAAATGTTGCTCACAATGGTGGCATTGATTCTCCTGTGTTCCACTCTTGCTGCATTGGCAAAACTAAGGTTTTAGGCAAAGTAGTACCCACAGGTGGAACCAGGCAGAAAGGACAATGATACAAGAGCATTATCCCATAGCACAGAGAAACAAAGACACAGAGAGAAACAAAGACACAAAGAGATAGACAACAGATAGTCAGACAGAATTTGCAAAACTGTACAGAGAGTTGCCTACATACCCTCTGTGGAGCTTTGCCAGATGATCACAGCTCATGTAAGGGCTGCACATGATCAAAACTAGACGTGAACCCTGATCCAGCAGAGTGGCTAGACTACAGGAGGGACCAGATTTCTCCAGCTGTTGCATACATTCGCTTTTCCGTGCTTTTTATTTATGCTCCATGCTAATCCTGTATAGAATATACTATGCTCCCATTTTACAGATGAAAAAGCTGAGAGCAAGAGCAGTGGTTTAGCTTTTGCCAGTCAGCTAATAACTATAGAGGTGTCCAAGACCCCAACCTACATTTTCAGAGTCTGGATATTGCACTTTTTGTACAAGATGTCAAACGAACAAATTTGCAGTCGAGTTACTTTCCAGGCTTCTCAAGTATCCCCTAATGTTAAAAGGTTCTGATGTGTGAATACTCCCAGGAATGACTTCACACACACACACACACACGCACACGCACACGCACACATTCTGAGCAGACAGCTGTTTGTTCTATTGCGATTCTGGCTGTACAGTTGTTCTTCCCAAGCTGTCACCTTCGGAGTTAATTTTGCATTAAATGTATTTTGTCTGCGAAAGAAGAGCACCCTGGAGCTTCACGCACAGCTAGTTTTGCTCCCAGGCACTGGTAAACACTGCGATGGAATATTACATCTCTCCGCAAATGATGTGTGCGCTCAAATGTGTTGGCACAGTGCTTCATAACAGGGCTTATTTACTGTCTGCTGCTCAGAAAATCTCTCCATTGCCATCGTCCTTGTGGCGCCAGTACGCACATCATCTGGAGGCAGTGTCTTGGCTTTGTACACACCACAGTTAAAAGTAAGAGAAACAAAACCGAATGTGACTGTCGTCTTCCCCGGGTGCATTTGTTTGTTGATAGAAACTTGATGGGACTGTAGGTCTGTAGGATCAAGGGTGAGTCCGTGGTTAAGACCCAAGACCTGTTGAGACCACTAGACTTTCTAAAGAGCCATCCCCAAGAGGACCACCAACCCTGCCCTTCCTCCCATTAGAAACACCCCGTAGGCCACGATCAGCCACACTTCAGTCTGACAGGTATGTGCACATCAGATTGAAAGCACTGCCCACCAATGATTGCTGGAAACCTTTGTTGAATTACTGGCAAATAATTAAACCAAGTGAGCTAGGTTTCTGGAAAATTCTCCATCTACATCTCCCATTTCCCCAGAGGTACTCTGAGACTACACACACACACACACACACACGCACATCTACACTACATATCCAGCTTCTAGGTGAATTCTGGGAACCTGGATCTGATCTCAGGCTCACACACTGAGCCTTCTTCCCTGACCTTGGCAGCCTACTTTTCCAGACCAAAAATGGCAGCTGCCAACTGTGAGGGCAAGGGAGGACACTGCCCAAGCTCAAGCACCTGTTGCCAAATGACTTATAAAAATTGACCCTTCCTGGAACTTAGAGCTGCGGTGTTTAGACAGGACATATCATGGAAAAAGATGTCCAAAGGGGCCTTTGCAATTTGGCATCTTTTAAAAACCATTGCACTTTCCACAAATGAAGCAATATGAATCAGGCATTCATGTGTTCCCGTTGTTAGTATCTTTGGAAGAATGAGCTGATTCAGCTTTTAAAAGGTTCGCTGGGATGTCCAAAGTGCCACGTTTAGCTCACAGGTACATGTACAAAAGCTGGGCTGGCTGCCAGGTGACTCACCCATCTGACTAGCAACATGGCAGCATTTTCGCCATCCCTTTGGTGGACACAGATGAACCAGGCATTCTGCCTTCTGCTTGCCTTCCCTGGGCCTCTGGGATGCAGAGCCGTGGAACCAGGTTGTCATCCATTCTCATCCCAGCGTTGGCTTTAGAGAGACCTGGGACCTCCATACCCCAGACTGGTTTGTTACCTACCTGCCTGCTCCATGGCCAAGTTACCTACTTGGTGGCAGGGATATCACTGTTTACAGTCCAGCTCATATAGGACCAGAGTCAGAGATATGTCAGAGTTGTCCAACAGGTCACCACTAGATTGCACAGGTTGGGAGTACCGAGGCAGGGCAAGTGCCCAGAGCCACCCTCCTAGGAATTCAGAAGCAGGAAGATAGAGCAGGAAGATGCTAGAAGGCCCAGGGACCTCTACAGTCTGGGCATGAGCACTGATGATCTTCCTAATTGCGAGCCTGGGAGACAGACTGAGGCTGGGGCAGAGGGAAAGTGGACAGTCCTTTACTGTAGTAGGATGCTTACCTTCCTCATGCTAGAAGACAGCAGCCTGTTCATTGCCCTTGCACCTCTGTCTCCCTAGCTACTTTCCAGCTGCCCTTCTGGGAGCACAGTTGGCAAAGGGGCCGTGTGTGCCTGGGCTTACAGCTGAGCCAGAGTAGGAAACTCAGTAGCCGTTTTATTGTCTGGGGTTTGGTATTTCCAATCACCACCATGGTTCTGTGAATGAAGTTATTGAAAGTCTTAGATGGCTGGGCCATCTAAGGCCTAGGCCAATGGCTACAAGCCCACCCATAGCCTGTGAGTGTTTCCTAGGATCTGGAAATTCTTCAGCGAATGATAGGAAACTGTCTTAGTGGAAGTGAGAATTGTGGATGTGGAGTTTGCCTGTGAATATGCTGCCTTGAACTTGCTTATTTTTGCCATTGACCAAGGCAGTCCATGCTCATGCTTCCCTCTATTTAAGGATTTCCACTTTCAGTGAAGAGCAGGGGACCAGATGTAAGTTCAAGAGACATCATTTCTTGTGAGAAAACTCATGGGGAAAGTACCTAGTCTCAAATTCATCAGAGAGCAAGCGAGTCCCTGCTCCATCCTGGGGCAAGGATAAGTCTGAAGGAGGTCTGCCCTTGGGGACTGCTGCCAGAGTCTCAGGTCTGCCCTCCCCATCATTACTTCCCACACCAGGCACAGGGCAGGAGGACTGTGAGTCTCCCGAGGCTCTGGGGGTAGAAACCGGGAGGTGAGTACACACATGGACCCATCCAGCCTGGGAGAGCCCCTGACGAATCCTTCTCATGCTCCCTTTAACAATGCTGTCTTTTCTCCACAGGTGTGGGGATGAAGTTAACTGACGTCGGCATAGCAACACTAGCTAAAGGGTGAGTAGGAAAAAGTGAAGTAGGTGTCATTTCTCATTGGGTTCCGACAAACGCTGCTTGGCTAATGTGGACCGAGTGGATTTCTTGTCTTTACTGTGGATGACAAATGGTCTTGGGAATGAGTTCAATTCATTTCTTTTACTTACATAAAATATTTATGGACTTTGTTCTCGGGGGGGGGGGGAACACATTGCTTCCTAACTTTGAGGCAAACAAGAATGCCTGCAAACACATTGCCAGACTAGCTGACTCCTCGGAGGAGTGTCCTGGTGAGAAAGTATTCTGGCATCACTGGGATGTCTTTCAACCTAAAACCTCCAGTTTCTACACTTACTATCGTCTCTATTGAAAGCTTTTGTTGTTTTGGTTTTTGCAATTGAGCCCAATAAGTTTTACGTGTTTATGATTAGTCCATTTTCCTCCCCAAAAATCCTTCTGGTGGCTCACCGGCACGAGAGATTATTACAGAAGCTTGCATCCCTGGCTGTCTAGCTAACTTCCCAGCTGCCTGCCCGGGAGCACAGGAGCCATTCAAATGCCCGTGACTGGGTACCAGTGCTGTTGGTTTTCCTTCCCTAGTTGAATGCAAGGATTCTGGTCTGCTCAGTTGTCCACTCAGGTGACACTGCGACTATTAGCCAGGCTCTTAACAAACTGTCTCATTTTGCTGCTGCACCTGGGCCCCGCTGAAGAGAAAGCGGCTATTCGTGACTTCTTCAAAAAATATTTTTAAATGTATTCTGTGTGTGTGTGCATATATATATATATATAGAATGTGTCAGAGAGGTTGAGGAGAAGGCAGGAGCTTTTGAGAGAGACTTGGTCCAAATCTGGGCCAGGCCCTTTACCTCTTCTTCTCTTGGTGGTAGCATGGCTCATGGCTCCGTATGTCTGTCTGATGAGCGGGATGCCTGGATAGGCTCAGTTTCCTCCTGTTTGTGACATCTTGTGCCTGATGTTAAAAGCTGTTCACTTCAGTGTCCTCCCTAGGTGAATGTTCCCGTAACCTGTGGTACCCTACCTGTGAAGGCCTTTGGTTGTCAGAGCACTTTCCCAAGTGGAATCGTCTCTTAAGACTCGCTGTTATCTGTAGAACAAGACAAATTCCATTTCAGCCAGACTTGGCTTGCCTGCCCATCAGCCTGGGGTCCCTGTGGTTTGCTGAGGATCCCCCCGGCTAATCTACCTCCAGACCCTGTCACCGATGTTGACTCAACAGTACTCCCTACTCTTGCTCACCCCTGCCTGTTGCCAGGATACACAAAATTCCACAGCATCACCTAAAGCAGTGGTTCTCAACCTTCCTGCTGCTGAGGCCCTTTGGAACAGTTCCTCATGCTGTAGTAACCCCCGCAACCATAAAATTATTTTTGTTGCTACTTCATAACTGTAAGTTTGCTACTGTTATGAATCATAATGTAAGTATCTGATATGTGACCCCTGAAGGGGTCACGACCCACAGGTTGAGAACTGCTGGCTTAGAACAACCTCCTACTAAACCAAAACAGCTCGAGAAGTCCCCAAACCAAAGTGAGCACAAGAGGCTGGTGATTTACGGCGTCTTGTGAAGCATGTCAGCGGCTTCCAGGAATGAGAGAGCTCCGAGCGGCACTCCCCCTCCTAATTTAAAAAGAAATCTAAGCCCTTGGTTTTGTTCTCAGCTTTTATGTTACTTTTCTAGCCTGGGACAGTTGCCCAAGGCCCATTAGCAGAGAGGATGGCTGGAGCCAAGGGCAGAACGCTGCCTGCAAAGTGGCACTTACGACTGCTTTCCCACCCAGGGAGAGGTGGGAAGGGAATTCTGCAGTGTTCGAAAGGACTCTAGATCAGCTTGTCCGGGTTTTAAAGTTTTCTTTACAAGCTTAAAGAAAAGTCACACATTAAAAAAAAACCCTGTATTTTAGAAGCTTGATTTGAAAAGCCAATAAATGGGGAATCGCTCAGAGGATGAGGGGTGTTAGGGCTTCCTTACACATCCTTATTCTCCGAGGGAACTGTGACCATACTCACCACCTAGATTCCCAGGCTTTCCTTCCCTCTGGAGCAGGGCTGAGCCAGCAGTGATCTGGGGAAGGGAAGGAAGGGGAGGACCAGTAGCATTCTCTGCATGAAGGAGGTAGGTACATGGGGTGGGGGGTTACGCACCCTTGATGTGCAGGAGTTTATCTCACACGCTAGAAAGCAAGATCTGTTTGAAGAAATGTTCCCCTCAAAGCCAAAAGCTGCAAATGGACGGAGAACAATGGTAGCCCACTGGGAAAGGGTTCAGACTCAAAGATGCTCTGCAGATCGGACAAAACTGTTCACACTGAGTGCCAAGGAACAGGGGAAAGAAAGAGGGGGTGTCAGACTTTCCGAGTACAAGGGAGGAGCTGGGTGAATGAGGATCCATGAGACACAGTTTCTCTATTCTGAACAAGCTTACGGATGAAAAGCCTGGAGACAGAAAGAGAGTTGTGAATTCTATGGGAGGCTGGTCCCCTGGCAGCCCTTGGCTGTAGAGAAGGACACGGTCCTAAAATGTGGAGCCCTGTGTCATTTCAAGACATTTCCAGGCTGCAGGGATGAAGGGGAAATGGCTAATCTGGCAAAGTGTTGGCAAGCATGAGGACTTAGGTTCAGTTCTAAGAATTCACACACACACACACACACACACACACACACACACACACGCACACACGTATATACTCTCTCTCTCTCTCTCTCTCTCTCTCTATATATATATATATATATATATATGTATGTATGTAAATAGTCAGACATGATGGCTTGCACTTGTTATTCCAGTAACAGGAGGAGGGGGCAGAGACAGGAAGCTCTATTCCAGTTGGTCAGGCCAGGTCAAAAGACAAGAAGGTGATTGACACATGAAGAATGACACTGAGATTGGGTTCTGTCCTCCATACAATGCATGCATTTATATACACATGCATGCATACATGCACACATCCTTATGTCTCAACCTGCACATTTATTTATCTCACATCCCAATAAATGCAACCTGTCTTGTTCTGTAATGAAGTTAGAGATATTCAAGGGAAGACTGGGATGCGGTTTGGCGAATAAATAATCTATTCATAATCTCATAAAATAAGGAACCGTTATGACCTGCTCATTGCAACTTTCATTTGGCATGATTCTGGAAACAGCGCTGTCACAGTCCTCCTGGGCTATGAGTATTATTATGTCTGGAGGTGTCAGCCACCCTCCAGATAGACTGGAGAGCCTAACTGGCTCTTGGATTACATTTCTGAGTTGAATTCCTCAGACACCTGGAGTTCTCTTAGAGAGACAAAGAAAGACACTCAATCTGGCAACTGGGGATTTGGAAACTTAACCAAGCCATGCAGCGAGAACAGATCTGTACTGGTTACCAGGGGCCCTGCAAGCATCTCTCTAGGCAGTGGAGTCCCAAGGAGAAAGTGGAGGGGGGAGGGGTCATGATTTAGCCACTAGAGGGCAGCAGAGGCTATAGTCTCTCTGGGTTTTTTAAAAAAGGCTCTAGTCACATGGTTAGATGGAAGGGAAACAAAGAGGGGGATTCTGAGCAGAACTTCCCTTTTCGCTGTGGCCCAATGAGATGGTTATGACTAGCTACCAAGGGCACCTCTCAGTATGGCCTCCTGCCAGGAGGTGCCTGTCTACCTTCGGAAGGAAGAACACCAGGTGTAAGGAGGCACGGAATTGTCAGGCATTCCTGATATGGAAACCACATTTGAGAGACTCTCACCACCCAGGATGCTTGGAGGTTTGCAAGGGAAAAGCCTTCACCTTACATTTTGGCAAGAAGCTTTTGTAGCAGTGAGCTGTGTGTGGGCTTGGACCTCCAGGGCCCAGCAGAGCCCGACAGAACACATTTCTCCCCAGGTAGAAGTAGCATGGTGTTCTTCTGGCCCCTGCCCAGAAGTCTTACAAACAGTGGCTCTGAGGAACTATCTTGCATGTTTTGTGTGGAAGGCCAGGTGAAGTCAACTCAGAAATGATTATAACTGGAGTTTAAAAAGCAAAGATCCAGTAAGTAAAATTTAGCAAAGCTAAGGTTTCTAAAACTGAAAAACTCCGTGTGTGTGTGTGTGCGTGTGTGTGTGTGTGTGTGTGTGTGTGTGTGTGTGTGTGTCTAATACAAAGTTCCTTATCCCATTGTGCTAGATTCTTAGGCCACGAACGCAAATGTTTAAAATTGCAAGAGTTTATGGTTTCATAGCTCTGGAGGCTGAAAGCCTGAGAGGGACCAGGAGGTGTCTTAGCTTTTGTTTTTGTCTTTCTGTTGCTGCAATACAATATTCTGACAAAGGCCACTTAAGGGAGGTTTATTTTGGCTCATGGTTCAAGGATGTGTTCCTTCCTGACGAGGAAGCAGAAGGAAGGAGGGATGGAACACCTGCTCTCACGCACACTCAGGAGGCAAGCGCAGGGAATGGTACCTTCCATAGTGGACAGTCTTCCAGCCTCAATTAATTTAAAATGACTCCCCACATGCCTGCCCATCGGTCCTTCTCCTAGGTGGTTTTAGATGCCACCAAGTTGGCGACCGAGATTAACTCTCACAGCAGATCTAGTTCTGTCTGGAGTCTGTTTCATGCCTGTCTTCTGCCTTCTGGTGCTTGACTGTACTTAATGGTTTTTTATTTGTAGATGAATCACTAGAACTCTGCCTCAGACATCATATAGGTTTCTCATGCGCCTCTCTCTTTTCTTTGCTTCATATGTAAATATCAGTAATGCTGGGATCTCATCCTAAGTCATTAGATCTACAGTAGCCACTATTTACAAATAATATCACCCCTGAGCTTCTTGGAAGGACAGAACTTTTTGGTTATCTGCATATCTAAATAACAGGAACGGTAGCAATGGGTTTCTGCATCTGGGTTCACATTGAAATGATGTCACGAAAGCCTAGATCTGTAGTTTCCACCGAGTCTGAGGGCAGCAGATGGTGTATGTGGCTTGCACATCAGGTCATAAACTGAGGGCTGTTTCCTATTGCTTGGGTAGATGACAGCTTGGTGAAATTAGACTTGCGTCCTCTGAATACATCTGTGGTTAATTGGTCTAGAAACATATGGACTTGCTGCATTTTCCTTCCCAGGCAAAAACCATTTCACAATAATGGTTGCCAGTTGGAGAGAACAACAGGGCAAAGCCCAACATTCAAGTTGAGACAGAGACCAAATTTAGAGAAGAAAAAGACTCTGAATTCTGTAGACACCGGGTGGCAAAACCTAAAAAATGTGCATACCTCTGGTAAAGCTGTGGAAGGGTTCAGCATTACCTGAGTCCAACTTCAAAGTGTGCTCTGGTTGGAGCATCCTGCCTGGAGGTTTGTGTGCTTGAAGCTTTGTCTTTAGTGAGCAAAACTGTAGAACTGTTGAGCCGTGGGGTCTGCTGACCATGGGGAAACAACAGGAAAAGATTGATGTTGGTCTTATGGAATGAGGTGCCACAACCCAAGGCCACGGTGCACACTTGGCCCCTTCTGCACTTGGCCATCTCTCCACCATATTGCAGCGTAGCCAACGGCTCTCACCAGGATGTGGAGGCCACATTTGGAATCTCTAGCTAAATAAAGTCTTTTTCTTTATGCATTGCATCTGGGTAGCGTTGCTTGTTTTGTTGTTATAAAAGCAAACAGAGACAGAGAAATTTGGAAATGTGATGTGGAGACCCATCTGGGCTGAGATCAAAGAGCCCTGCTGGTAGGGCTGGGATCTGTTTACTTGTTCTTTGAACATTCATAGTAAAAGCTCGCTCTGGACAGGGACCTTGGATGTAAAACAGTGTCTAGGGAGAGGTGACACCCGTGGAGAGATGTCGATATGCACTCCTGATTCTACGGTGTGGGTCAGCTCCTCAGGACACACAGAGACAGAAGAGAAAGATCCATTCTCATGCTGAGGAAAGGGTTCAGGAGGTTCCATGGAGCCTGCCCTACAGCCCAAGCTTTGCAGAGGTTGGGTGCCGAGAAACATGTCCCAGACTGTGCAAGGCTGCCTTTACCACGACTATGTGTGGGTGACACCCTATCCAGAGGCAGTCAAGTTCTAGTTTCTACTGTGTCTGTACACGTGTGCCCTGGGTTGTCTCCCCCAACACACACACACACACACACACACACACACACACACGGTGGGGGATGCTCGGGCAGACAGGAAGTGTTCACAGACTAGCATTTGACCTTTTCTGGAGTCTTCTGCAGAGGGCGCTAGAGCTGGAAAGCTGACGGGCTTAGCCGTGGGAGTCCCTGCTCTGACGCACTCAATTGCTGCGTTTGATTGGCTTTTTCTTCAGCAAAGTGCACGTGTCCTTTGGAGAGCAGCTGCGTCTCCTAAGGAAATGGGCTCCTGGAAGCAGAGAGGAGGAGGGGCAAGCAGACTGTAGCACACCTGTCAGGATGAAGCTGCAGGCCTACACCAAGGCTGCAGGGAGCAGGGAAGGCTTTCACAGCCCCGAAAGTGTAAAACATGGTGCGCATCACCTAGGGAAAGCAGTGGCTTCTCTTTGGCCTTACTCATGAGAGAGAGCCTCACACTCACACCCAGCCGTGGATGTGCAGTTCCTGGGTCCACGGTCAGGAAAGTGCTGTCTTGTTTTATCTGCCGTCCCTGTCTCAAAATTCTCAATACGTTTTAAACATTTTTTTTTGTTTTGCACCGAACTCTAAAACATCAGGTCAGTAGCTCTATATTCCAGGCATACCCTCACGCCTGTCTGCTTGTCTGTCACTGACCCTCCAGCGTTCTTCATGCTGGAGGGCCTATCAGTCACAGCGGTGCCAGGATCGGTAGCTGTAGCCATCCATGGCCAGGAACTGAATCTTTACGATGTGCCATCTACTATGTGGCCAGGTGGGTAAGAGGCATTTTCTCCAGTGCCCCCCCCTTTTTCTTTTAACTGTCAGCCATGTGGTTGTTCTTGCCGGGAATAGGAACAAATATATTTTCTATGCACCATTAATTTCTCTTTCAGATATGTCTTTTGAAACCGGTAAAATGTCTTCTCTCTAAGCGGTTTCTTTTCACACCCACATACAGGTACAAGGGATTCAAGGGCAACTGCTCTATGACCTTCATCGATCAGTTCAAAGCACTGCACCAGTGTAACAAGTACTGTAAGATGCTGGGGCTGAAATCCCTCCAAAACAACAGCCAGAAGCCGAAGAAAACAAGCATCGGGAGAGGCAGAGCGCAGACAAACCCGGCATCCGTGAAGACGCCGGAGCCTGGGACGTCCACAGAAAAGAAAGCTTAGCTAGCGTCTCTCATCCCTTAGGAGCCAGTGACCACCTGCCGGCAGCACACAGGCTTGCATGTGGACACCTGCAGACACACGGGACAAGAACCTGCAGCCTGCAGAGCAAGTCCCGGTCCTCCCCAGCCCACTACCACTTGCCGTCTGCCAAACTGACTTTGGAATGGATCTCTGTGCTGGGAGACCCGTCAGTTCTGTTGTCAGCCTCAAAGACAGTCCGCTTTTTGTGTATGCAGCTGGTGTCTCTCCCCATCTCACGTCGTGTGTCTACTTGCGTGTTGCACGCGGTTTGTTGTCAAGAGTGCCATGCTGCCTGGCCACTGTCCACCGTCAAAATCCTTCCCACCTTGTCTTCTCACCTCAGGATTTCTGGACGTTTCTGAAATCATGAATGTCAGATGTCACCTATGCTAGCTAGCTATTGTTGCTGGAGGCGGCTTCCCAAGTGTGAGGGCATCTCCAAGCACAATTCACACAGCCTGGCACAGTGTTCTGTTTCAATAAATTCATATTTAAGCACACAGGGTAAGGTGTACAGGTCATCATAGCCACTTGGCCGTTAGAATCTGTGCTTTTTCCTCATTCCTCCAAGGTTTTGTAATTTAGAAGTTTCCTAACAGGTTTGCTGTAACACTCGACATTTGCATCTGTGTTTCCTCATCTTACAACTGAGGTTCCGTCCCTTTCTAAATGTGGTCTCCCTGGGGTGCTAGTTAGGCAGGGTGTAACCGCTACAGGGATCCTGTACTCCCTTAGTCCTCACGGGTCTCCTCTAGGCCACACCTCCTTCCCCATGGTATTCTGGGAAGGGCAGAAGCTATGGTGGATATGCCTTCAGTCTTCTCAGACAGCTGCCTTTCAGTAGAAGGCTCCTGGCTTCTTTAGCTTTAAAACACTGTTCTCCGCTGGGCCTGGTGGCAGAGACTCATCCTAGCAAGAGGATGGGAAGTTCAAGGTCAGTATGGATAACTTGGTGAGCCCCTGACTCAAAGAGAAAGAGTAATAAGGGCTGGGATTATAGCTCAGTCGGAGAGGGACTAGAACAAGACCTTGGGGTCCATCAAACCAACGTGAAGCAAAACCCTTTTCTCTTATGCATGAGATATTTGATGAAAATTGGAACACAGCTGAGATTTTTTTTTAAAGAAAGGATTTGAAGGTGAAAATATTTGTCTGTTGATATCTTGTATTTTTAAAAGCAGTGTACAATACTAATCTTTCTTCCGAGGTAGCCCCCCTGACTTTCTGATGATAAAATCGTCTTTTTTTTTCTTTTTCTCCTATGAGAGAGATTGTGACCTGACTTGTTCACAGACATTTTAGAGATGTGTATCAAACAGTGACATTTTAGAGATGTGTATCAAACAGTGACATTTTAGAAAGTTCCACAGTAACAAAAAGGCACAGGGCATATTTTGATTGGGCCTATCTATCATCTATCTATCTATCTATCTATCTATCTACCTACCTACCTACCTACCTATCTATCATCTATCTATCTATCATCTATCTATCTACCTACCTATCTATCATCTATCTATCTATCATCTATCTATCTACCTACCTATCTATCATCTATCTATCTATCATCTATCTATCTATCTATCTATCTATCTATCTATCTATCTATCATCTATCAGCTTTTATCTACCATATGTAATGTCTATCACTTATCTAATTGGTTATCTACCATTTATCTAGATTATTATAGATTATTGTGTCTATAATCTATCATTCATCTATAGTAATATACATATATATCCTGTTTATTTTATCCATCAATCATATCTATCATCTCTCATCTATGTGTGTGTATATATGTGGGTGCAACCAGAACCCTCTTGACAGACGATCACTCTTTCTTGGGTAATAACTTGTAATTATGAAAATAATATCAAAATAGGTGTTTAAAACAGCATAGAAAGTCATCAGAGGCCTTCTGTCTGTCTGGCATAAAAATCTTGGTTTGAGGGGAGAGCTAGAGACTTTCTTGGTGGAACGATCCCTGGCTCCTTTCATGGATGCTTAGGTCGTTGTTTTCAAAGTGCCTGTATTATTTATTATAGTGTGATTTTACCAGTTTGCAAATATTTGGCAACCCAGAGACTGAAGGGGCACCACAGTGAGGTTTGTCCCAGCCAAAGCTCTGGGGGATGACCTGGCATGGCTACATGGTCACCCGGTCTTCCATTATGTGCTATTTTCCCTGCACAGCCAAACAACAGAACGGGCATGAAGCCGGCTTTCTTACATGCACCAAGGCATGGCTCCAGGGTCTCACAATACCCAACCCTGTCGCTATGGCTTTAGTTCAGTTTGAAACAAGCCAGTTGCTGTTGATTCTCCCACAATGCAACCTCAGGAGGGCTATAAATACAACAAATGCTCCACTCAGCCAACAAACGAGGGAGGTCCAGAGAGCCCAGAGCAGCTTCTGACACCGGCCAGTGATCACAGACATGACTTAGCACCCTAAAAGACTCAACCATGCAGTTCTGTGATGGGCGGATCTCACGAATAAAGCGTTATGGAAACGGGCCCGTATTTCCGACAGCAGGCTCCTCACTAACGAGAATGGCTGGGAAGGGAAGACTCCTTGCCGGTGGGCACCCTATCCTGGAGAGGCCCAGAGCTGGCCACACAGACGACTGGCTCGTATTGCCTGTTGTCTGTTGGACCTGTGCCTCCCTGGACGTGCTTCGAACGAGCTTCGCCGCAGCAAAGGTTTCAATAGAACCTGATGAAAAAGAATGCGCCAGAGTGGCAATTCTCCTCTAATCACACAGTCGTCTCTTTTCTAAATACGCATTGCATTTTGCGTGCGCGGTGGGCCTGTGTTCAGCTGGATGCAGATGGGAGGAACTCGCCAACAAGCTCGCTCTGGTTTGCTTTCTCTGTGTACTTTCTGCTCCACTGGACCATGTGTGCCGTGGGGAACGGAGCAGAGCTCCGCCTCCGCAGACATACAGTTGCTGCATGGGCTTAATGAGTTCTAAAAAATCGGAGAGGCACCCGGTCCTCATCTGTCACCGTGGCAGATCTGCTTGTTCTGAGAGCGAAGCTGGCAAGCAAGAAGGCTGCCGGTTCCAGCCATAGGATCAGATAACCCCTCCAATGTTGTTCGTAAACGCTAACATGAATCATGCCAATTAATCAAGATTTTTCAACAATTCTGTTTCTCATGAGGGCCAAAAAGATCCCAAAGGGAAAGGGCCACAGAGCGTTTGTTTGTTTGTTTGTTTACTGATAGCTTCATTTTTGAGACAGGGTCTTACTCAGCCCAGGCTGGCCTTGAACTCGCTGCATAGTGGAGAATGACCTTGAACCCCCAATTCCACTGCCTCTTCCTCCTAACATCTGGGATTTACATACAGTGTACCACAGCGACTTTCAAAAAGCACACCCCGAATCTTGTGAAAAGCCAGCTGCCTGGCTTCCTTCTTGAGGCCTAGATGAATTGAGGCAATTCTGTCGAGGGGTGTAGGTTCTGTCAGCCTCTTTCTCTCTGCCCACTTTCTCTCTGTGTTTCTCCATCTCCATGGGATGCTAAGGTGGCGGCTTGCAGTAAGCAGCCTTCAGGACTTTCTTTGGTGCTGGCCTCATTTCTAACGAGTAGCCAGGCATAGTAAACACCCCCCCCCCCCCCACACACACACACACTCGCCACCTGAGGAGGCTTATGTAAGAAGCATCTCTGTTCTGGAAGCTGGGAATCCTACTTCTCCAGGTTGACAGGGCTACAGCGATTTCTTTTACTATTTATTATATAATTTGGGGACAAATATAAAGATGGGACAATCACCTTGGCCAGGACACACCAACCACCCTTAGCTTCGAAGGGGTCCATACAACCTTCAGGCCCGGCTTCTCCTTCTAGGGGGTGGGAGTGGGAGCTCTCTCTGGAGTCCTGGGAACTATCTGATCCATCCTGTCCTGCTGACTGTAAGCTCCGCCTCCTGAACCAACACCTGACTCTAATTGGACAACCGGCCACAGCATAGATAAAATTCGGCTAACACTTGGTTGTTCCCAAAGGTTGCAAAGGAAGGCTCTCCGCAGACCTCTTTGCTTCCAGAAGACCCGTGGCTGACGGCAGCGTGGCCCCAGCGTTCGTGGCTGTTCTCCCTTTGTGTCCAGACTTCGCCTTGGCTTATATAGACACCAGCCGTGTGGGATTAGGGCACACCCCAAGGACCTCATTTTTAACTTGGTAAAAGACTCTTAAATAGCCCAGTGGTGGTGGTGCACCCCTTTATTTAATCCCAGCACTCGGGAGGCAGAGGCAGGTGGGTCTCTGTGAGTTCAAGACCAGCCTTGTTTACAAGACCTCCAAAACAGGACTCCAAAGCTACGGAGAAACCCTGTCTCGAGAAAAAAAAATTCTAAATAATGCCACATTCTGAGGTTCGGGGGACACTTTGCTCAGGCCAGAGGCCCAGCTGGAAGGAAATAAAGTTGGCACCTAAGCCTCTCCCCGCTCCCAGTGTCACCTGGTGGTTAACTAGCCTGGTGCTGGGAGTCTGGCTCCTAGGAGTGTTCCCTGGTTCCCATGGAGCTCATTTGCCCCTTTAGTTCTTAGCATCTTTAAAGAGAGATCATTATTTGGTATATCCTAGGTCCTCTTCTAGAGTCTTGGGGAACTCTCTTCTCAAAGCTGAGGCGGCAGTCCACGACATAGCTGTCCCCAAATCCCAGGGGCCAGGGTGATGACAGCACTGACTTCTCTCAGCCTCAATCCCCTCACAGTGTGACTTCAGCATCCTAGTAGAAAAACAATAACAAGCCGGGCGGTAGTGGCGCACGCCTTTAATCCCAGCACTCGGGAGGCAGAGGCAGGCGGATCTCTGTGAGTTTGAGACCAGCGTGGTCTACAAGAGCTAGTTCCAGGACAGGCTCCAAAACCACAGAGAAACCCTGTCTCAAAAAAACAAAACAAAACAAAAAAACAAAAAGAAAGAAAGAAAGAAAGAAAGAAAGAAAGAAAGAAAGAAAGAAAAACAATAACAAAAGAACTGTTCTCAGACTCTAGCTGCCGGCACAATTGTACCATTCTCCTGCAGCTGATCCAGAGGAAACCAGTGACAAGATGTTTAACAGCTTCCCATCTCCCTCACAGGAGGCGGCAAACTCATCATAAATCTCCTGGTAAACCCAAATACCTTTCTTACCTAACCTCAGGGCTTCTTCCATTGGCTCCAGTAACACTGGTCTCGTTCTCTAGACGCTTCTGCTTTGCGCCTTCCGTTCCCTCTGTCTGGGAGTGTCCTCACAGGTCTCTCCTCACAGGTCACCACTTCTTCGGTCATCCAACCGAAAACCAACTTAAGACCCCGGCTGTTCTGTCCCACGCTGTGCATTAAGTAAAGTGCCTTTATTATCAGGAGACATCATGCAGATTTCTTTAATTTATTTATTTATTATGTATACAACATTCTGCCTCCATGTATGCCCTCACGCCAGAGGAGGGCGCCAGATCTCATTACAGATGGTTGTCAGCCACCATGTGGTAGCTGGGAATCGAACTCAGGACCTCTGGAAGAGCAGCCAGTGCTCTTAACCACCCAGCCATCTCTCCAGCCCCCTTATTTATTTCTCAATTGTCTCTCTCCTCTGAGTTTTCTCGCCTCCTGGTTTATTCCAGACGCACCCTAACACCAGGAGATGTCTCCAATAGAGAACCCTTTGGTGGACATTGACTCTTTGTGTGAAGATGTCTGTCTTACATATGCTGGTGCTCCCTGAGGCAGAGGTACAACCTCCTTTTTTCAGGTCCCTCTGAGAGGATGAAAGCCTCCAGTTTCCCTTCTTTCTGCCCATGAGATCATTAGACTCAGATCTTTCATAAAGCCCTAAGGCACCACACAGAACCAGCTGGGGTCCGGGCTCCATTTTCAACACTGATAGCTGTGTCAAAGTAACCGAATCTTTCTGAATTCCATGGAATGAATGGATAGAACCACAGCTATCCTGCGAATAATATGCGAATGTTAATTCACATATGGAAAGAAGGGACTTAGGATGGCATTCCACAAACCACTGCCATAACTACCAGATTTTAACCGTTTTTCGCTTGGAAAGGACTACAAAGCTACAAATACCTGGATCTTGTTCGTAAAGCAGCAGCAAGCTGCACCAATCATCTTTCTTTCTCTGCGGGACGCTGAAGACCCCCCTCGGTGGCTTGTAACTGTAGATTAGCTACGTTTTCACCAGTGTTGACATTTAAGAAAGGAAGACGTCGTATAATGGGTTTCTGCGGTCATTTTCTCAAGGTTCAGTTTTGAAGTCATTTCATACTGTTTCCTTGGCCCCGTGCTGTAGAATACGCCACATTCGTCCCAGGCCCCCGACCCTATTGGCTCTAGCCAACTGAGGTTGTTGTTATTTTGCCTCCTGCTCCAAACTCACCAGAAGCACCAAGGACGTCCCACCTCCTGAAAACATCTGAGGATTGTGGGCATCACTGACTTTGCTGCTTCGAGCTAAGTGGAACTTTGGTCAGCAACCCTTGCAGTGTCCCGCCCCTCTTCCATTTCCCGTCTTTCTGAAGGAGATGTATTTTGAGCAGAACATCAGGGAAGGCAGTGGACTAGTAGGAAGAAGAAAAGGAGGAACCCTTTGACAATCTCAAAGCCCGTCTTAGGCAGCAAAAATCAAAACATCCTTGGGCAACAATAAGCAAGTTTACCTGGCCGCAGGGAGCATGTCCCAGGAGTGAGGAGAAAGGAGAAGCAGAATTTGGGAAGGTTCAAGATTTGGTCTTGACTGATTGGTTGGAGAACTGGGCTCGGTTCTAGAAAAACTGAACCTAGCCAATGAAAGACCCTCGACGAGGACCTCTTTTCGGGAGGAGACCTCCCCAACGCCAAGGAACAAGCCGAGACTGCATGGATGCAAATCGCAAGAGGTTTATTGAGTAGACACAGGTACCTGTGGGCAGCAAGTCTTTCGGAGGACTTGCGCACCTGCCAACTGGAGGGCGGGCTTTTTTATAGGGAAGAGCAAAAAGCAAGTTTACAGAAGCAAAAGCGTGGTTATCGGTCGACTAGAATGAGGCGGGGGGGGGGGGCATGAATGGTTTTCTCTCTCAGCATGGGTGTCAGCAAGAAGCAAGTTTACAGAAGCAAAAGCGTGGTTATCGGAATGCGGCGGGGGGCATGAATGGTTTCCTCTCTCAGCATGGATGCCTGGCAACAATCATCTTGTTCCTATCTTATAGCTAACCTGCTTTGTTGACATCCTATCTTATTGACATCTTGCCTTGCAGTCTTTCTATCTCTATCTCATAGATCTCCTGCCCTCTCAGGCACATGGGATGTTCTTACGGGAGCAGGCTGGCTGCTGATCCGGAGAATTTTTTTGAAAGCAAACAGGACGTTCCCCCGGGAGCATGCTAGCTACGGGTTTTGAGGAGGGGGTCTGTAGGGTCTTTCAGCCAACCTAGCCCTGGCCCTGGTTGATCTACAGGACCTTTGGAGAGTACAGTGTTCACCTAAGCAGGAGGAAAGCGGAGTAGAAAACCGGGCATGTAGTCTCATGTGGCACCTTTACCATGTGAGACATCTAGGTAAAACAAGGACAACAGGAAACCAGTGAGACACCAGATCTAGGATGGCTAGTCCTGGAGAGCCAGAGTCCATCAAGACACAAAGACTGTGAGTCCCAAGGTCACCCGTGCGAAGATCCTAACTCTTACAGTGGTTTATCAGGAAGTGGATTTGGAGAAACCATCATATCTGGAGAGTAGAGCCCTGAAGCATGGGATTAGCTTCCTCAAAAAAGAAGCCCCAGGGAGGCCCCATCTCTGCTCCAGCAGACAGGTAGACTACTGCTTTGAGAATTCCCTGTCTGTGAACCAGAAAGCGGGCCCTCGCCAGACCCTGAACTTTCTGGTGCCTTGATCTTGGACCAGTTACCAAACCTATGAAAAAATAAATGTCTGTGGTTAGTGAAATTCCCTCAGTCCATGTTATTCTGTTACAGCAGCCAGAATGAACTAGGAAACCTGAAGACGTGGGAAAAAAAAATATGGCCTTGCTTGCCCTACTTCCTGTTTGCTTTCTCTGCCTCATGCTGCTGGTCGGAGGTGCTCGCTCTCTGGACTTTTGTTATGGGAGAACAGTTAAAGCTCCATTTTATCTAGATCACTTGTATCTCAGCACACTTTAGTGTAAAGTACTCTGGTTTGTAAGTTAAGTTCCCCTAACAGGGCAAAGCAAAGGGGCTTCCAATACCACCCTTCCTGTCCCGAGCTCAGTCCTGGCTCACATGGAAACGGCAAGTGTGCCTCACCTGACCCCACCATAGCTCTTGTTGCTGGTCCAGGGCGTGGAGGTTTCTAGAAGCTCCCCAGATGATGCCAATTTGGAGCATCTAAGGGCACACTCACTGTACTTTATTTCAAGGCAGAATAAACTGGCTGACTGAACCCTCCATTTAACACTAATGAGAGCATTAGGGGAAACACTGAGGTTCCCAGCCTGGGTCTGCATCCGGGGCCTGGGGAGGGGTGGGAACATCCGCTGCTAGCTCTTAGCCTCTCTTCTGACCTCATGGGGCAGCTGGACCAGATGATTTTCACCTCCAGAAGCTCTCAGGTGCCGCTGGTGCAGCTAGGAGAAAGCCTAACTCTTGCCCACGTGTTGTCTCTCCCCTGTCCCCTGCCTCTTCTTCTGTGCCCACTCCCTGCCTGGCCCAAATCTGGGCCCTCAGGGTAGTTTGGTTTGATTTAGTGCTCTCACTGTTGGAAGCGGGACACCAAATGTTCTAGTTTGCCCAGTGACCCCTTACAAAACCCTCACCCAAGTTCATTGCCTTGCACATAGCCGTTGCTTGAGAAACATTGCTCTAAAAACAGATCCCTTGAGGCCATCAGAGAAAAAGGTTTTCTTCTCGTGAACAAAAATTGACAGCACCCCATCAATACCTTTGGGCAGTGGTTTAGAATTACGTCTTTGGGGACGCCAAACTGCCCTTCCTGCACCTGAGGACACCGGGCTCATCATCCGCTCGAGCTGGAAAAAGGGCCCAGTCTGAGATGCACCAAGCTCTCGCAGAGACATTGGAGACACTAGAAAAATCTCAGCCACTAGAAATATCAAGCTAGGAATACAGTAGCTGGCACATCCAAGTGAGCGGAAAATAATCCACTTTTGTATCCAAACCAGTGTGAAGTCAAGCAGAAAAGCAGGGCAAGATGGGCTGTGGCAGACACAGGCCATCCTAAGAACAGGGAAGGCATTTAATTAGCTCTTGCCTGGCCCAAATGTGCCAGAAAAATGAAAAGCGAGAACCTTGTTGTGCAGGTAGAACAGGGTTAGTTCTTGTCTGCCGTATTTAATGGGTCAACAGGCACTCCATGGAACAATCCCCCCCATTCTTTTTCCTCTCTCTCCCAGGCCTTTGAAAATGCACTTTATCAAAATTAGGCCGGATTCTGCTGCCAAGGGACGCTCAAATGTAATCTCTTTGCTGGCAAACCTGAAATCTCATCCCAACACAGCAGCTAGGATGTGCAGGGACCCATTCTACCACTAGGGGGCAGTGTCCTAAGAGAAGTGCCACCCCAGGCTCAAGTTTGCAAGTAGACCCCCTTGGCCCAGATCAGAACTCTGACTTTTTCTGGTTTAAAACAAAATAGGAAGAAAAAGTAGCAACTGGATTAGATACTGAAGGCATTTTTACCCAGCTCCTTTGAGAAATCAAAGTTCTTTCTGTTGCCATGCTGAGAACCAAACTTGGGGCGTCAACTATGCTAAGCAAGTGCCCTACCACGAGCCACACAGCTTGACCACGAGCCACACAGCTTGACCACGAGCCACACAGCTTGAGAACTCAGGTCTCCACAAGTGCCACCATGAAGCAGGCAAGCACAGGGAATAGTTCTGCAACCTGGGATCCCACTCGGTTTGGGCTACGTGCGCACACTTTTTTCTAACAGTGCACTTGGTCCCTTGAGACTCTAACCCGGGCATGCTACACACGCACTCACACACCACCTAAACATGAACCCTATTAACCTGCTAGCAACTTAATAAACTGCTCGCTCATTACCCCTCCCTGAAAAACTTAGATTCTATCCAATAGTACTTTCCTTGTGTCTGAGTAAAAGACCAGAAAGGCTGATCCAGTCTGAACTGGTTTGGGGTACATACATAGTAAGGTAAAAACATTTCCTTAAGAAGGACTCTCGGATAGAATCCCCTATTTACCATCTTACACCTGCACAATCAGGTGTGCATATGATTGAAATCTGATGCATTGTGGGAAAGGAACCTGTAAAAAAAATTATTATACACTCTAATCTGTCAGTCTAAATGGAGAACCACTCAAACTGCGTTCCTGAATAATCAATTTCTTCTTCCATCAGACTTTACGGTAGGAGACCACAGGTAGTAACTGTGAGCACTAAGTTTCTTCCCTCGTGTGACCTGCTACTCTCTTTCAATATAATCTGATTTTTTTCTATTGCCTTGTTCAAATAAAGTTTGCTTGCTACTTTTGAAACTCTAGGTCCAGACTCCCCTCTCCTGGTAACACATACACACACACACACACACACACACACATGCACACTAACACACACACGCATGCACACACACACACACAGAGAGCACACACACACATCCCAGAGTTATACACTTCAGCGGTCCTTGGGGAATCTTGGAGAATGCTTTGGAAACTTGAATTTAGCCTCTGTCGCAGAGGAAACCCTGGGACTTTCCTTGCTACAGTCACTGAATGGCAGCTGGAGCAAAAGAGGGGCGGGAACACCCCACTCCTGTCCTAACTGCCCTCCATGTGTCTCATGTAACCAGGATGGTCTTGAACTCCTTATGAAGTCAAAGATGCCCTTGACTTTGAGATGCCCCCACTCTACACCCAAGCGCTGGGATTACAGGCACATACATGGTGCTGGGAGCTGATCCAAGCTTTGGGCGCGATGATCAAGCACTCCAGCAAGAGCTACCCCAGCTCGAAGTCTTGCACAGCGATGCTGGAGACTGGTCTAGGCTCTGTGCACTCTGGGCAAGAACTCTCGCTAAATCCCAGCTCTTGTTCTTGCCTCTCTCTCTAGCCATAGATGCTGTCCTCTTCTTAAGCCCAACGGTGTCACACTCACTTCCAAGATCTTACTGCTCTGTCTGTCTCCTCACCAGAGAGACCACACGAAGACTCTGGGAGATCATCTCACCTTCAAATTATCAGTGTCCGGCGATGCAAACGCTGCCTGGCAGTGAGGAGGATCACGTGGTTGAATGACAGTAGACTAAACCAGTGAGGTCTTCAATTCTGGGTTTGCTTGCTCATCTATACCCTGGCGCAGTATCCCAAGGACACAATAAATTCATGCCACATCGATCTTTCTTCAGAGAAATGTTTCTTTCTCTCTTAAATAGAGTCACAAGCGGTCAGCTACATTTCTGTGAGCTTGTGTGTGTTTGGCCCCTTTCCTTTTCAAGCATGAAGCATAGAAGGTAGTTGGAGCCCTATGAGAAGAGAGGTGATGCCCCCACCTGTCTACTGATGGTGTCTATTGTGGGCTTGCCTTAGTAGCTGTCTATAGGATGGATTATCTGAAAAGGGCCAGTGAAGAGTTCAACTGGGGACTTGGTAATTGGCTTTTTGATAACTGGGAAGAGGCAGCCATGAAGGAAAGAACCCAGTGAATCAGTCCTACAAGTGCACCGTCAACCCAGGCAGCTTACATTCTTCCCACCTCCTCTGGGAAATTAAAATCCATCACAAATCACTAAAATACAGACAGCATCGTCCTCCGAGCCCTCAGCAGAGTCCCAGCTGGTCATTAAGCTGGCCAATCACAAAGTAAAAGCCACAGTTTAGAAGATGTGATGTGGGAGCCCCAAACAATGGCCTGATGGCTTCTGAATGTTTAAAAGGAACAAGAAGGAAGCTTTCCCAGCACTAGCAAAGAAAGATCATAACATCAAAGATCTCTTTCTCTGGGGAGAAATGAAGGGCATAATTCCAGCTCTTGGCTCCTTGTCTACGCCTCCCACTTGGCACCTACCACAGTGAGGAACTGATGTGTTTAGGCATCTGACCAATTACTAGATGGGGGAAGTTTGGGGAAAGGACTTGATCTTATTCTTTGTATCTCCAGAGTCCAGTACAATACCTGATACACAGTAACTACAGAAGCCATGTTGCTCCCCAAGTGAGTGAGGAAGCTAGGGCTCAGGGATGTTATTCTAGCAAATTCTAGAATCCCTGGACTTCAATTTCCTTGTCAGAATGAAGAGTGAGCTGGTTTCTAATTCTAGCCTTCCGTTATCCTCCTCTAGGAAGTTACGACTGTAACATTTTACAGACTTTAGAAGGGTTCAGAAGAGTGTGTGCATGAGCCATTGGTACATGGTGACTCCCCCGGAGCTGGATGAAGGGAAGAGAGGTCCTGAGTGGTGATTGTCATGTTCAAGGAACACACAGTACTGAGATGGATGGACTCAGGACTCACGAGTGTGATCCACAAAGTCAAGACTCGAGACTCAAGTGACCTGTTTCCTGAGAAGAAAACAAATTAGTGTGACCGCCCGCCTTCTCAGATGCCTCTCCGGGCTGATCATGATTTTAAGTAACACATCTAAGTGGCCCCTTTCTTCTTGCAAACATCACTAGGAGTCACTCAGTATGCATCCCCAGGAACGGTTACCTAGAAACTGCTGGCCATATCTTCCTTGGGGCAGGGAGATGAAAGCAGATGTGGGCAGAATGCTATCGTCAGAGACGTGTAGCAGCAGGGCTGGGCAAACAGAATCTTTAAAGTGGGAGATATGAGAGCTGGGGAGATGTCTCAGTCAGTAGGGGGCTTGCTGCACCAGCGTGAGGACTTGAGTTTGATTCCCCAGAACCTCCACGAAAAAGCTGGGCACAGTAGTGCGTGCCTATAATCCCAGTACCGGGGAGACTGGAGCTTGCTGGCCATTCATAGGTGAATTCCAGGTTCAGTGAGAGAACCTGTCTCCCCAAAACAAGAAGGAGGGTTGGAGAGGTGGCTCAGAGATTAAGAGCATTGACTACTCTTCCAGAGGCCCTGAGTTCGATTTTCAGCAATCACATGGTGGCTCGCAATCATGTTATAATGAGATCGGACACTGTCTTCTGACATATAGGCGAACATGCGGGCTGTATATATAATAAATCTTAAAAAATAGAATATAATAAAAACAGTGTGGAAAGTGGTCAAGAAAGATATGCATAGTAGAAGAGAATACAGAAAGCCCTTCTTTATGTTCCTGGGTTAATTCCATCTAATTAAAGCCTCAGCACGATGGAACAGTATGGACACTGCCCTCAAAACTGGGAACCGTTTTCAGCCAGAAGACTCTGAGTCTTCAGTGCTATGTACCTCGGTTGAGGAGATCACTAAGATGGTTGTTCCATGTGTGGGCAGTTTCTGACCCCCTTACCTGCCACATAGAGGTTCCTTTTCTTTAGTTTTCTCAATTAGAGTGTTCTACATGGTTTGGCTTTCTCTGCACCATGAGCCTTCATGGGGACTGTCGCACACCCATCCCTTGCACAGGGTGTCCTTCACTGTATGCGATCCCTCTTGGCAGTTGACCATTCAAGGAGAGAAGCGATGGATGGGGAAAACACACAAGGCAGATAGAAATACACCTTGCTTTTTTGTTTGTTTGTTTGTTTTCTCATTTTACAAATGACCTTTAAGTGTCTGGAGTGCTTGCTAGGAATGTACTTCTGTGGTGCTTCCTAGCAGGGAACTTAGAATCCATTGGCAAAGTTTTCTCACTGGGCTCCTTAGTAAGTGTAGTTGGGGCCAAGAGACCTGTGCTCCAGTAGAATGCCACCCAATGAGTGCTTATCCCTAGAAAGAATGTCAGGCACTTGCCAGTTCAAAGTATCCCCAGGGCTGAGTACAGCCAAGCCACTCTCTACTCATCTGATAAGTGATGGCTGACGGATGAGGGGATTTGTTTCTGATGGTTGATCTAGTCCATTTAGTTGATTTGACTAATCGTACACTAGTCCACTCAGGCAAGTCACAGGAGGAACGTTAGCCCACGACAGAACTTTCGGTTTTTACTGACGAAGCCTCTCTGAGAATGCAATCCAAGCTAGACCACCCAGCTGCACTGCTCTCCCTGAAACAGAAAGGCTTAAAGTGTTCAGGTTTGCTCTGGCAGCTCCCACACAGTTTATATGTGGGTTTCTGATGCTAACTAGAGGAACATAAGAAGGATCTAGCATGCAGATCCAGTCATCAGCCTGATAATTGGTTAAAATCGTAAAAATCAAACATGGAATGCCTGAAGGAAGTGAAGCAACAGACAGGTTTTGGTTTTTGTTTTTTCATGATGGAAAGAAGAGGCTCCCATGCCTTAATGTATTGCCCATCAGCCCGTGGTTTGTATAACCTCATGTGTTGGTTAGTTTTTTTTTTTTCTTAACCTGACACAAGCTAGATTCGTCTGAGAAAGGAGAATTCCAACTGAAAAATACCCTCCCATCAGATTGGCCTGTTGGCAGGCCTGTGGGTCATTTTCTTAATTGAAGATTGATATGGAGGGCCCAGCCCACTGGCAGTGGGAGCTGGGGGAAGGCTGACATCCTGGGTGGTCCTGGAGTGTGTAAGGAAGCAGGCTGAGCAAGGCAGGAGGGAGAAGTCAGTAAGCAGCACCCTTCCATGGACTCTGTCCCAGTTCCCACCTCCAGGTTCCTGCCCTGCTTGAGTTCCTGCTATGGTTTCCCTCAATGACGGACTGTGATCAGCACGTATAAGCCAACTAAATCCTTTCCTCCCTAACTAGCTCTTAGTCCTGGTGTTTATCACAGCAATAGTAATCTAACTAAGACACCTAGTTTTAGTTTTTTGCATCTAACATTTTCCTAACATCAGCTCAATGGGATGACAACTAAGTAGACTTGTGTTGGATGCTCTGAGACTCTAATCTTTTTAATGACTTGGGGAAGATAAGGAAATTCACCATAATTATGATTTCATTGTGCGTGTGTGTGTGTACATATATTTTCACCCATGGTTCCTGGCTCATAATTCCAATCTGCTTTGTCTGATAGTAATTCCTCCTCATTCCAGAGGGTTCTTCCCTAAGACTACAAAGAAAGAAACATCTTTAAGCAAAAAGCATTGTTGTTATCCCACCCAATCACTGCACTTATGTAAACAATCCCATCACCTTCCCATAGGAAGCACAGCTTAGGATAAGCATTGGAGAAACCAGGACTGACGACAATTACACGGGCCTCTTTCCTTCAACGGGAGGAAATGAATGAAGCCTGGTCACCTGGAACACCACAGTGAAAGGGGTCCGACAACCTCGTGATCCTTGGCTATTCCATCAGGAGGCAGCCTCCACCTGGATCCCTCCAGTATCCTGCTGTCCCTAACCCTACGCTCGGTGTATAGAACCCATCCCTTTGAAAGAGATCCCATGTACTTTGTATCCCCCACTAATAGAATCCATCCTTATGCTTCTCACTGACCCTTCCCCTAGACCCTATCCCCGAGTTCTGATCATCAGCCAATAGAGCTCATTCTTATTGCAGGGGTCGCAGGTGCTTTGCTGACTTGCAGGGAGTTTCTATGTAGCTATGTCGAAAGCTCTGTTGTGTTAATTGCCATGTGGCAACCTTTTCTCAATCTTTTACTGTGCTTAAATGTGTAAGAAGAATAACCACGAGGTCAGACTCTGGACGTTTTGACCCAGTGCCTGTGAAGATGGTGCTGACCCGAGTTTCAGTTTTCACCTCCAGCAGACATTGTCTTCCCATGAGCCACGAGGCTCACTGGATCCCAGACACACTTCCATGTCTACTGAGTCAAGCCTATGCAAAGGAATAGCCTTAAAATCCACGAAGAACGGTTTTGGAGAGCTTCTGGGTAGCCGGATGTACATAGTTCCTGGAGCGCATCTCCGCTCTGCCTTTTCGCTACCCTTTGGAATAAGCCGGCCCACGTGGTTTCCTGAGCTTTTAGAGTCACTAGGGCATGTTCATTGGACCCAAGGGCATAGTTGTAGAAGTGCCAGTTTATAGCTGGTGGGTCAGAAGCCCAGGGAAAACGACTTGTGATATTCAAGGGGCACCTGAAAGCAGTGTGGTGGGGAGAGGGAGGGCTTGGAGACTGTGCCCTTCACCTGCTGGGTCTGAGGCTTTCTCTGGGGAGACAGTGTCAACAATGAGGAGAACCAGAAAATACCGAGCTGGTGTTCACAGCAAAACGAATAACGTGCGTGGTGCTGGGGAGAAATTGGGTTTCAGAAGTGACCGGTGTTGGGAGGGTACCGTAGGAAAGGTTGGGTTTAACTGGCCTTTTCCTTTGTACCACGGTCAGAATCATCTCTTACACATGGGCATAGGTGGGGTGGGCTTCAGGCAGATGTAGTTATGAGCGTGAGAGTACCAGATTTTATTCGGAAATTACACACGGTGTACAGTGCTAGTATAAGACAAAGCTTCTTGCTCAGAGAGAGCAGGGGCCGAGACACTTGGGGAGGAGACGCACTGCCTAGCAATAGCTATTTAGTGTGATAATGGCGTTTGATAGTTTGGACACAAACACCATTGTCACACTCCACAGCTCTGCTAAGGGAACTCTGTCGCTCAAAGGTATTAACTCCACCTTCACATCCGGTCATTGTCACCGTCAGAGACTCCTCCACCGCGGCTTCAGTCTGTAATAGGAAAGAGCATAGGAAAGAGATACTTTACACAAACCACATTATATAAGAAAGGGCTCCGTTGGATTAATAGATTCCACTGGCTCTCCGCTCACCATGGTTTCCAATTCATCATTAGCAAATGTGATCAGTTCTTCAGCTCAAGAAAATTATGATGACTTTTTTCTTTTCTTTTTCCTTTCCTTTCCTTTTTCTTTTCTTGAGACAATGGTCTTACTACATGGCCCTGCTTGGTCTTGAACTCAACATGTAGACCTGACTGACCTCAAACCCACAGAGATCTCTTACTTCTGCCTTCTGAGTGTGGCATTAAAGGCATACATCACCACTCTGATCTTGTGGGTTTTGTTTATGAGGCTGTGGCACTAGACTATGGGGTCTTGTGGACACAGAGATGCCCTGCATTGCTCAAACTTTAAATTATACTCAGCACAGTCATTCTCTAGTAGAAGAGCAGGTAGAAGATGAGGAATCTAGGGAAGACAGAAGAAGACAATACTCTAGCTGATACTTGTCTTCTAGAAGAAAGGTTGCCCTGTGTATAAATCCCTTCTGGATTTATGTATGTTTCCAGTTAAATACAGCTTCCGACTCACACTCCCAGTGGAGGGTGAGAGGAAGTAGAAGAGCTTTCCCTAATCCTTTGTGTTCCCCAAGTGCTGGGAAAGGAGAAGACTGGGGGGCAGTTTCCCACCTCCAGAACAGTCCAGTCACCGTTTGACTAGGGATCTGCTTTAGCTATCAACCCGGCTGTATCTAACTGGTGAAAATGAATCCTCCCGCTTTCTCTGGTCCCTCATTCCCATGCAGAGCATGAAATCATCCTTGAAGCCAGATCCTGCAGGGACAGCACTCTATGACCTCCCACCCCCTCCTATGAAGCAGGTTTTTTGGCTCCCGCTCCTTTCCCTTTCTTTTCTATTGCCTGATTGTCTTATTTTCCGCTTCAGAGCTGGTTTTCTTTTGTTCCTTTGTGACCCCGGCAGGTGACAGGAAAAGTGTGCCATTCAGTCCTAAGACAAGTGTTCCTCAGGGGCAGCTTTGTATGATGCAAAGAGAAGCAATGAAGCCAGGAAGGTCCTGTTGACCAGCCCTGCCCTAAACCCTTTGTACTAACGGTGATGGGGACACACGTGGTGGGTGACCGGTCCTTTCCCCGCTGCTCCTTCCAACCAGAGATAGGCTATACTGATTTCTCTTTGCCTGAAGGACCTAGAACAGAAATCCCCACCTCTTGCTCACCCCCTGTGGATGCCCTGACCATCTCAGTGAGGCTCTAGAACCCGCTTCTGCACATTTGATTAGAGCTACCGGTAGAGGAGAGGCAATCACTAGTGACACAGGTCCTGCAGGGAAACGCTAGGAAAGCTCCTTACTTAAGCCAGTCTGACCTAGTCCATTCCTCTGGGCTTTGCTGCGGGGTCTGAGGACCTGTCTGTGCTAATCTGCAAAGACAGAAGCAGAAGGTCATAAAAGAAGAAGGGGAAACCTATGCACCAAACATAAACCTCCCCAACCCCTCCCTCTGGGGGCCGGTCATGGACCAAGCACACATCTCAACAAAAAGGTAAAATAACTAACTAAACGCTATTTAAAATAAAGAACCCCATGCCATTTAAATGCCCAACTACAGGAAAATGGCCATCCGCTCACCACAGAACATTGTCTTCTCATCCCAATCATTGAATCGTAGAAACATGGTTGTTGACTCGGAAACAAATTAAGATTTGGTTTCGAACAAAGAAGTGATTTTGAAAACAATGCATACAAGTTGGACTCTTTCTGTGAAAATCATACAGCATTCCTGCCATAACAGCTCTCTACCAGGTAGGAAAGGAGCTACTGGATTATTTTCCCCTTTATTTGTATATCTGAATTTCCACAACTTTTACAATGCTTTGAAATGAGAAAAAGAATAAGAATTCAAAAAATTCAAAGTCCTTTTTCCTCTTCGGGATAACCTAATGAATTCCCATTTTGCAAAGACGTTTCTTAAATTTGGAGGCTGGGGTCTACCTAACTCAAGCACACTTGCTTGTCATGGTGAAATGTAGTTTTGCAAATTATTACTGAAATATCTTTTTATAGACTATAATGATTTTATGATATTACATCAAGAAATAAGTATTCTTTATTTATTAGGGTCCGTGAACAATTTTTAGACATTGCTGAAACGTTCATTTTTTTTTTCCTCTATGCTTTCTTGACCCAGTGATTATATCTTGTCAGTCCCTCTGCAGGCGGTTTGAAAAGGCCAGCAGAATATTTTCCTGTTCATCCAAATGTCATTTACTAATGAACGTATCACTAAAAAGAAAGCCAAAGTGGTTAATTCTAGGGTCAGCTTTTAGGCCCATAGTTGGGTCTTGTTCCTCAGATTTAAAAGGGCTCATGTTCTAAAGCTTCAGATTGAACACTTGGAACTTAACTAGTACTAGTTAATACCCAACAGGAACTTCACTAGTACTAGTTAATACCCAACAGGAAGTGGGCTGCTTGGGAAGTAGCAATGCCTGTTATTTTCTATGATTCCCCCCCCCCACAAAAAAAAACCCCGAAGCTGAAGACAAAGGTGCTGGATGCTAATCAGGGTGACATGTCCAAATGCCAACAGATTTTCCCACAGCTCAGAAAGGCCTTGTGAGATCATGCCTCTCCCTGGTCCCCAGAACCTCCCACCATCTAGCAACCTGAGGGTCTTATATCCCGAGACCTTCCTAAAGGAAGCTGAGTGAGGGGGTATTCCTAAGTGTCTGACTATTAAAACTAAATTTCTATGCCATGTCCTCGCTTTCCCCAAGAGGATGGAATTCTAGACGTTTCTAGGGGTTGTGGCTTGTGAATCTAAGGAATCCCTGTGCATGAAAAACAAGTTAGACTTGGTTTGCTCCTTGTTTGTTGGGCAGCCCTTTTCCTAAGTAGGAATGGAAGTTCTTTAAGGAGGAGGCCTGAAGGAGCCTAACCGGCACCTAATATATCAGTATGCGCCACAGCTCCCAGGAAGACATCTTGGAGCTACAGGTACTAGGAGATCAGGAAACAGTGATTTCTCAACTTGTTCAAAGGGGCGAAGAACATCCTGCAGAGCCTCATAGACCAAAGAAGGGACGGCTCTGGGGCCTCTGTAGAGTCACTTTGCTGTAAAAAACAACTCAGTACCGCAAAAGGATTGCTTAAAAAGCAAAAAAGGAGAGATACTTTTGTACTGCAAATCCATATTTACCGTCAGGTGAAATAGACGTGTTAAATGCACCCATTTGACTGTTTTAGGCCATTACAGTCTAGACAAAGAAAAAGACAGTCGGTTCCTACTTCCTGAGTCTTGTCATCTTTGAAAGCACGCGGGGCTTTTAAAATAGAATGTTCTTGTCAACAGAGAACAAAACAGCTTTTCTTTTCAAGGAAACCCATCTAGAAGGAAAAATCCGGAAAGTTCCTTATTCATACCATCAAAATCAGCATTTAATCAAACGAGAGGTGAAGAGAGAATCCGTTGGGCAATTCTCAGCATTTGGGGTCTTGGTGGGCTTTCAGTCAAGAGTCAAGGCTTGGGGTTCCTAGAGACCAGTTTCATCTCTGTGCAGGTGGCCAGCTATTTCTAGTATCTTTAAGGGGACAGTACAAATTGGTCACTCACATGCAAGAGGAGAAATTGCGATGCAGGAATCTTAGACAAAAAAGAACAAAGCATGGTGAATATTGCCTGTGTGCCCGCTCTGAAGCACAAGCAAAGAAAAGAATTCTGGGTCAAGCAAACCCCACTTTAATTATAGTGGTAGAATCTTCACCCAAGCCCTTGGTGTTGTTGATAACCAGGCCATTTTAAAACGGGAAATGGCTTTCTATAGCCACTCCAAGAGTAGAAATATAAGCCTGCCTTTGGTTCCTTCATGTTTCTCTAGCCTCCCCTCCCCTTCTCTAAGGAGTATAAAGAAGCTTCCAGAAAGGGTCTTGCTCAGTCTTTCTTGTAGACCAGGGTGGTCTTGAACTCACAGAGATCCTCCTGCCTCTGCCTCCCAAGTGCTGGGATTAAAGGCGTGCGCCACCACCGCCCGGTGTTGCTTAGTCTTTCTAAAGAGAGTGAGTGATCATGACAGACATATTCAAATATTGCATGTCTTATATCTGATATTGGTCAGGAGTTTTGTGGAGCCTTTTAAACACCTGAGCCCCTCACCCTCACCTCACTCAGCGTCCCTGAAGAACAGCCTCATTTCCACAGTGGGCTGCCAGGCCCTGAAAGAAGGTACTTACCCCAGTCAGCTTTTGCCTTCTTTCAGCCCGGGGCCCTTTGTCCAGCTGGCAGGATGGTGTTTCTATTTCTGCTGGGGGTCCAAGGGCAGCTGAAGGTGAGAGGCCTGAGCGAGTAAGTGGGGCTTTTAGGCCTCTGCGTTCTCCCTTTATGGGATCCAGGGCTTAAAAGTAAACAGTTTTTTTCTCTTTCTGATAAGTCACATTAAATTATCGATTGTTGGGGGATGGAGGGCGTGACCTTAGTCCACTAAGTCAGAGTCACCTTTGGTCAAACACTAAGCAAAACTGAAGGTCCAGTTTCCCTCTGCCCACTCGCTACATGGTGTGCACCATCTGTGGGTGGACACGGAGGCCAAGGGCAGGCGGCTGAACCTAGCACACATTTTCCTCTCGGGACTCTGAGCCAAACCCACTCCACTACTGTCCTCACACTGGGGAAAGTGACACCCAGTGTCACCACCTCAGGCTTCCAGAACTAGAGAAGTCACCTGGTCATATGAACCTGTGACATACACCTCCTAGTTCATCCTCCTCAGGAGCCTTGACTGACAGCAGGGAGCCAGTCTCATGGTTCTCGGTCATCTCTGACGAATGCTCATCTAAGCATAAAATACACTTATTTATATTCTATATATATTTTAAGTGAGCATAAAATGTTTTTTACAGCTTTTCCAAGCATACTTGGTGTTGTTTACTCATCCTCCCTCTTCCTCTGTGCCGCCCTCCCCACCCAATTCCAAGCTAAACCCCCTCTCCCACTTTCCCCGTCTCCCCCATTCATAGCACCCGAGTCTTACTATTGCCTAGTGCTCCTTCTCCTCTCTCCACTGTGGAGTTTTCCCCCCCTTTCCTGATTTCTGTAGTTACTCCAGGTTGCATCCATCTAACAATTTGGAGCGAAGGTTCACCAATAAGAGAAAACATGTGCTGTTTGTCTCTACTTCAATGGAGAAAGGCAATCAATAGTGTTCCACATAGCCATAAAGGCTATGAGCCAGTACAATGACCAGGATGGCAAGATATCCCCAAGGGCGCAATCGTGGGAGTATATGTATGTTAGGTACAACCAATAACACTGTAATTGGACTTAAGGCTCGCTCAATAGGAAGTAAGTCGTGCCTGGTACTGAAAACAGAGCTTGCTACCTGTGTCTGGTGAGGCCATGGGTCCTAGATGATAATGTATAACTGTCACCTTCCTAAACCAGTATCATTCTGGGTGACATTATAAATGCTTGTCCTTATTCCCACAGGTAAGTGTAGCTCTCACTCCTCATCCATGAAGCTTCTTTGTGCAGTAGACTGAGACCGTCCTAGAAGGCCACAGCTAGCCAAAACTGATGGTGGGGTGCTCAGCCCCAACTGATACTCCCACGCCATCCCCATACCTAAGGCTCAGGTAATAATGAGGACGAAGGGGTGGAAAGATTGTTAGAACCAGAGGACAAAGATGCCTACTGCGTCTATGGGAAGCTGCACCCACGACATCTCAAAAATATGGTTGCCTAGCAACAACACCCATTGACTTGCCAACATAGATGGGGGAAATACCCCTAGATGAAGAGCTACAGGCAGTTAATGGCTACAGAGAGAGGAAGAATTAGTTTACTCCAGGGATGAGCTTCCTGGTAAGTTATTCGATCCTAAATAGTCAGCCCTAAATCAATACTCGCATGAACAGCAACACTTAGTGGATGCAGCAGGCTGTATTTACATAGACATACACAATAAAAGAAGAGGTCATGATTTAGAAAGGGAGTGGGAGGGGCACGGAGCAAGTTGGAGGAGAGGTAGGGGTAGAAATAATGAAAATATAGCATTCAACATATAAAATTCTCAAGTTAAAATATATAAACAAAAAGAACACTGGCTTTTATTGTTAAAGAAATAAACAAGATGGGTTCCCTTGAGTGATGGTAGCTTCCCATCCTTCAGGGCTGCAGTTCAGCTTAGATATCTATATGTTTGGTGTCTGTGCTTGTGGGAGAGGCCTTCACCAACAGGAAATAGCAAAACCCGGGAACCTGCATTGACCGCAGCTGCAAGCAATCAATTGACCCTGGCAATTGACCGACTGCTTGGTTTTCTTATCTTCCTGCCACGACCTAGAACTTTTTGAAATAAAAAGAGGAGAAAAGAAACCAGTTTCAATGTCGACTGCCCAGTGTTTGCCTGGAGGGACACTGAAATCTGGGGAGCAGGAAGCCTGGGAGTCATTTAAGCCATGTTTGGATTTTTGCCTTTGAAGTCTTCTTCTCTGAGCGGCAAAGCTGAGAATCCTGGCTTTTTATTTGCTCTAAATCCTCTGAGTGGCACAGATGCCGGACTGGTGGAGCAGAGGAAACCTAGGGCGGATGTAGAGACACTGCTGACATCCCAAACTATATCTTCTCTTCGCTTGATTATTCCACTAGCAAAGAGGGAGAGGCCACAGCTATCCAGTCTACTGTGTGCTGGGGGAGGGCTACATGCAGCGGGGTTGAGAGAATGCTGAATTGCGCGGCCTCTGGTTGATGACTAAGGGCACCAAAATCACTTTACAATTGGTGTCACAATCTAGGGCCTGGGGAAGAACTGAGTGTTGACAGCAAGTCCTGGTTTCATCACCGTCGTCACATATAGGTCACATCCCTCTATGAATCTTCCTGCTATTAAAGGAAGCAGGCCTAAATCACTGGTGCAGTCTGGGGTAGGAGGTGGGACAAGGCCCAACTGTGGGTAGGGGGGCAAAGGTCGGGGTCATCACTTGAGTGAGCCGTACCCGCTCTTAGGAGGCAGCAAAAATAAAGCAGAGACATGATTTTTCCCCACTAAGCACTTCGACATACACCCCCAAAGCGAAGAGCAGTCTGCTATCCTGAATCCCATTTGGGAGGTAGAGGCAGGCAGAACTCTATGAGTTCGAGGCCAGCCTGATCTACACAGTAAATTCCAGAACAGCCAAAGCTACATAGTGAAACCCTGTCTCAAAAAAGTCATAAAACAAAACAAAACAAAAAAACAAGCCCCCACTAACAAGTAATCAGAATTCATCCATTTATTCAGTTTTTTTTTCCTGCTTCTTTAATCCAATACTTCCCAGCATCCTTCAAGCGTTATTTCTAGTACCCACCGCCACCAAAGATCAGCCACTGCTCTCAGTTTCTTGGAAGCAGTGGTAGGGATTCTAAATTCTCTATCAGTGGGAGTACGCATTCCCCAAGGTCATGATGAGGCACGTATGAATTAATGTATACAAGCTTAGGAGTTGTCTAACACAAAGGGGCACTGCAAAGGTTTGTTCTTAAACCCTTACAATGGCTTGATTTTTGTTGTTGTTGTTGTTGTTGCTTAAAGGCACAGCTGGGACCTGTCAGTGGGATCTAAAGTGCACTTTTCTGAAGGCAATTTTTATTGCCCCCTGTCCCCCAACCCCAACACATATGTAGAGGAAGCCAGCCACCCACAGTTCATGACTCTGATTCTCCAAGACTAAACCCAGCCCTGTGGCAAAGCTCTCTCTAATCACCTGATTCTAAGCAGTCCGTGTTCTTTCTGCAGATGCTCTGTTGTGCTGTGCAAGTCTCCAAGCGGCCATCCTGAGGCGAGGACAGACCTCTGCCAGATTCTAGAAGACTCTGGGGAAAGAGCTGTCCAGGGGGATAAGGGAGCCCTAGGTCTCATTCCTCAAGCAGGACGAGGGAGATAGGACTAGAGAGAAGGGAGGTGCTCACGGAGGGAGGCCCACACTACAGACCCTCAGGAGACAGAGGCTCTTCCAGTCTTCTGTCTTTGTGACTAGAAAGCTCTGACTGTACTCATCCCAACCCACCTCACCATCTTCAGATCTCACCCTCAAACAGAATCATTTGTGAAATGCCACGTGGAGAAAGGATACATTTGATGTGTTTGCTCATTTTCTCATAGGTCACCTCAGGTAGCACCTCCTGGGGCTTGGGCTGGGGTCACAGAATTGTCTTTCCCCCTAACACGCCCCCAAGAAGAGCATTATGAGACTTCCGAGGTGACCTAGATGGTTAAACATTAAACACCTAATGATGTTAAATACCCTCCAGGTTGATGGTTTCTGCTATCATTTCCTTGAAGGCCAGGCATATGAGAGAGTTAACAAAGAGACAAAACAGGCTGCATTTCTGCAGTGTGCGCTTGAAATAGGAGCTTGGTAAGAAGTTAGGGCCATTGGGTCACTGTGATAATGTTCTCTGTTTCTTTTCAGGCCTGGTGTCAATCTGAGAAGCCCTGGCATGAATTCTGTTTCTGGAATGTACTGGGGCCTGTGGTCCTTACTTCGTCACTAGGGATGAGCTCCTCCACACTTCGGTTTAGGTCCCCTTCTTTTCCTCGTCTTGCCCTCATCCCCATTACTTGCCCCACACTGCCTGGCACATTCTCCTCAGACTTCAGGTTCCTCTGAGGGCTACCTTCCAACAACCATCTTGTTTCCCTCTGCTGGGTGTACCAACAGAAGCTGCCTAAGATCCACCCAGAGTTACACGGTTCAATAGAAGGATTTCTAGCCATCAAATCGACAGCTTTGCTATCTGCCCTGACGACAGCTGTTTACTGTTTCTCATTAAAAACAAAACAAAAAGTCAGAGATTTTTACTTTCTGTTTTATGGAGTCAGATTCTTCCAGAATTTATGGATCTGGATGCCAAGCCAGGCGTCTGATCGGTGGTTTAACTGCCTCACTGAGCTCTTGGGAGATGACTGTGCTCCTTCTCTACTCTCATCCCAGCCCATCCCTCTCAGGCCCCTGCAGTTTGTTGTCAGGCTGGGCGGCTAGTGTGGTTAAGACACAATTTCAACCCAAAAGGGTTGGGAAGGAGCTGAAGAGTCTGACGCTGCAGACGCTGACAAGGAGCAGCATGAGGAGCTGTGTTGGAGTAGGCACACAAGTGCCGCGGTGCACGGAGACACAGGCTCAGCACCAGAGCAGGGCATCCTGACCCAGAGAACAGCTCTACTTCTGATTCCGAGCTTTTGCCAGCCCCCCCCCCCCCAGTTCTCTAGCACAGGTACAAGTGTTCTTTGGTGGTCATACTCAGCAGCAAGATTTAAATCAGCCAGTCACTGGGCCCAGTAGACACAAGGCTGTACTAGGGGACTAAGCTGCTACTTCTGAGCACGAGAGATTGTAAGAAGCACGGGGATTTAGGGAAACGCAGGAGATGTAAGGTATTCAGGGAATTGTGGGAAATACAGGCAGGTTTGGGAAACAGTATGTAAAGCATGGGAGATAATAGTAGAACCAGATAATCGTAGGGGTCTTAGGAGGTGTAGGGAATATGAGTTATGCAAAGGATCATGGGAGGAACATTTAGCAGCTCTCTGGTGGCCTACAAGGCATAGAGGAGGGGTCAGAAAAGGGTTTCACCAGGAGAAGGAAAAACAAACAAACAAATGCATGCAGTAAGATTGAAAAGGTGTGGGTGGTCATCAGAATCCTTCAGAAAAACACATCCAAAGCAGAGGTTAAGATTTGGGAACTATGCCGGGCAGGTGGTGGTGGTGCATGCGTTTAATTCCAGCACTTGGGAGGCAGAGGCAGGCAGATCTCTGTGAGTTTGAGGCCAGCCTGAGCTAATTCTAGGACAGGCTCCAAAGCTACAGTGAAACCCTATCTTGAACCCCCCCGCAAAAAAACAACAACAACAAAAAAAAAGATTTGGGAATTGAGCTTAAGTTTCTTCTTTGCTGGGGAGGTTTGGACCTAAATTCTACACTTCATTATTTTTTATTATTAGAGCTAAATTCTGTAAACTTCAGGTAATAATACTTACCTTCTAAGACTGTGACAAGAACTAAGTCACATACAGGCACATACACAGGCACGCACACTCTACTTACTGCAGTACCTGGCACAGGGTAAGCACTCAATAAGATAAATATTATCATTCTTCACAGACAGGCATTACAGCAATGACAGGAAGGGCGTCCATTGGTGCGCAAAGGTATGGAATGTTCCCTCACAGCCCATGGGCTATGGCTTGCCACTTCTGACCATGCAGCCAGGATTTGGGACTCTTGTTGCTGCAAATTACTTTCTTCATTTTGCTGGGAAAGAAGGGCTTTTGGGACAGAGATTTAGGACCAGGGCAGAGGGCATATCTGGGACCTTGCCATCTACCAGGGTCTTATGGATGGCTAGGGTTATTCAAGGTGACAGCTCAAGCGCTAATCAAGCAGTGGTGTCACACCTGCCCGTGGACATCCTTCTCTCCCACTGTCCCTCCTCCTGTCACTCAGAGCTGCTGGGCCTTACGCAAGAGTCCCAGGTACCACATGGAACGTGCACAAGCTCACCCGTCCTTTTACTTTTGCAGAATGGGACAATATCAGAAGTCAGCACAGAGGACACGTAGCCCTGGCCCTCAGAGTCTCCACCGTCCCTGCTTAACTGGCCCAGGGAGAAATCAATCAGCGTTAGTGGCCCCACTGGCCTGTGACAACATCTCTTCATCTGCTTGTGTTTCCCTTCTTGTGCTCTGGAAGGCGTTTGATGACTGCGTCCCAAGGAAAGACAGCTACGATTGTTCCGAGAAGAAAATCCCTATCTCTAAACCAAGTCTAGTATCTTAGACTTTGCTCTCATGTCTTTCCACACAGGAAGTCTTTAATTCCAAACGCTGAGGCTGGTGTACTTTTCAAAGATCTTTTAAATGGTTAATGAAAAAAAAAACAACAAAACCTGCGTTGTACCAAAATGCAGATAGCACAGTTGAGGTCATACCATGGGCAGCGATGACTAAATGCAGATAGCACAGTTGAGATCATACCATGGGCAGCGATGTCTAAATGCAGATAGCACCGTTGAGGTCATACCATGGGCAGCAATGTCTAAATGCAGAAAGCACCGTTGAGGTCATACCATGGGCAGCGATGTCTAAATGCAGAAAGCACCATTGAGGTCATACCATGGGCAGCGATGTCTAAATGCAGAAAGCACCGTTGAGGTCATACCATGGGCAGCGATGACTAAATGCAGATAGCACCGTTGAGGTCATACCATGGGCAGCGATGTCTAAGAGCACACACATCAATCATGGTTATGCTATGTCTGCCCCCCCCCCCCAGCAATCAAAAATGCTGTCAAACCCCAAAGGCATCCTACCTTTAGAGATGTTAAAACATGCCTTTCCTGGTAAAACACGATTGTTTCATGAAAGGTTGATAAATTTTAGCACTTTGTGCTTTCATTCTGTCTTCCCCTCCAGCATATTTCCCTGTCAAGGAAGCTCTACATCAACACTTAAAGGTAACTTTGGCTGTGTTTCACTGAATAAATTCGTTATTTACCAAACTTACTATAAAGTAAGTTGGCTACTACCTACCCCACAAATTAACAAAGACCATCTTTATTGAGGAATAATTGTTGCATCTTTAGTTACTTTAAAAGAGGGCCATCATATGACATTAACTTTTAAATGCCATTTATTTAAAAATGGTACCAAGAAAAATGGGCACAGTGTTCCCCACTTATGAGATCTTTTATTTTTTTAGATTATAATTTTGTTACAACATTTCCCCCTTCATCTGAACCTTCCCGTATTCCCCTCTTTGCTCTTTTTCAAATTCATGGCCTTTTTCTCTCTCTCATATTTTCATTCCAAAATACAAAAGTATGTTTTCAGGGCTGACCAGAGATATTAGATGATCTCTCTTGTTTCTCTAGTGGAAAGCCATGGCTACGGGTCAACTAATCCCTCCTCAAAGCCAGGAGGTCATAAGTCTTGTCACACTTGCAGACCAACTGTCTTTCCTTCACATGTGTTACCAGATTTAGCAAGCAGAAACGTGGTAAGATTTTAATTTCAAATAAGTAACAGTGGGTTTTTAATATAACCATGTCCCATGCAATGTTGTCAATGTCCAGGCATAATTACATTAATTTTTTCACTTAGGACAGGCAAATTTATTTTATTTGAAAACCCTATGGCCAGGGGACTCCCTTCACGACCCTGTGATAATGTACAGACCTGATTCATCTCATCTTGGAGGTCGAAGACCAGCTTTGTTGGAGCTATTTTCATCCTTTTATACGTGGTCATTTCCCTTAAGTCTTTGTAACCTAAAAATTTTAACCAAAATGTCTTGCTGGGGGAGCTCTAGAACAGGAAGCAAGATCTCCCATAACCACCTTCTAGCACGCTTTTCCCAGCCACACCTAGCAGCTTCGCACTCAAAGCATTCTCTCCCAACACTGCTAGCATACACGCGTTTCTTACTTTGCTTTGAAATATCCCTGTGTGGTGTATGCACGAAAAGTTCCCCATAGGCCCACGCACTGCGCCCCCGTGTCTGCGCTCTGTGCACTGGCACCCAGTTCGCGAGCTTCGGGCAAGGGGCTGGAGGTTAAAATACACAGACACACACAGAGACAGAGAGACAGTGACACGGGTCATCCTTGAATTCCCCAAGAATGCCCCCTTTATTGTGTTCAGGGGTAGATTATATAGAGATAGCCACGCCCCAGCCAAACCCACCAGAAACCACTCTCCTGCCATCAGGAACTCCTGAAGGTCTCATGCTCAGAGCAGCTGTAGGCACTCAGATCAGGGGATTACAAGAAATTCAGGATCTGGGGTCTCACTGCTCCCAACACACTGGCATTTGAATACTTGGTTCCCAGTTAGTGATGCTATCTGGGGGAGAGGGTGGGTTTTAGTGATACAGCCCCACTCCACTTGCGGTTAACGCTCCCTGTTTCATGGTCTCTATTGACGATGTGATCTCTTGACTTTCTGTTCTGATTGCAAACCTGCTGCCTGCTGCTGTGTCTCCCCTGCCATGATGGACTCTCATCCTCTCAAACCATATGCCAAAGGGACCTTTGGTTCCCTACCTGGCATTTGGTCATGGACCATTAGTTACAGAGAAGTAACTAATACACTGTAATGTATCCTAATTTAAAAGTGTTTTACCCTAATCTGTGGAAGATAAGGAAATGAAAAGTCATATAAATGTGGGTAGCAGTGTGTGTGTGTGTGTGTGTGTGTGTGTGTGTGTGTAGAATAAGAGCTAGTCAATAGTCTCTCTGGGGGATGGCGAAATGTTTTGGAATTAGATTATGTTAATTGTCACATAAAGTTGTGAAGTCATTAAACATGGATTGAAACATTTAAAAGGGTAAATGTTTGGAGTGTTTGTGTGTGCCCAGCACAGAGGTGCCTAGATCTGCTCCTCAGTCCAGTGACAAGACAAGCCGGTAGACACCAGTTTTGTTTAATTGATTAGAAATGGACTTTCATCATAATAGCCACAATTCCCTGTTATAGGCATTTTTTTGTTTGTTTGTGTTAGCTTTGAAAATTAACTTCTTTGGTTAGCTTATAAAAAATGGGCAGATGTGAGGGTGATCTGGCTGCCATATCTGTCACCCCATTGATCTCCAGGGTTGATTTGGCTGATCTGGCTGGCTATGCAGGTGTCCCTTCTTCCCTCACCACTCCACGTGTGTCTGCTCGCTCAGTCGAACAGGACAGCCTTCTCTGAATAGAGGAGGACCAGTCTGCGGTCAAGGGTATAGAGTAGCTGCGCTCCCCTGTTAAAATCTCCAAACAAACTCTTAAGAAACATCATCACTATGGCACCGTCATAGATATATACCACTGTACTTCACTGGCGCTGTGCAATTAGTAAGGAAGGGCACGGGGAGGCTATCACCACCCCCGGCAGGCTGGGCAGCATAGGACCTGGGCAGAGATAAGAGGGTAGCTTTGTGATATTTGCTGAAAAGGAGGTGAGGAAAGAAAAATGGAGAAAAGATTGAATAAAGAAGAGAGACAACACTCGCCGATCATGTCTCCAGTTTCCTAGCCTGTCAATCACCCTTTAAGAAACCGAGATCAAGCAAAGAGCAGTCTTCCTGACTTCCCGGCTAGCCTGGCTGAAGTGTGCTTTGCTGTCAGTAGTCACCAGGGCGGGGACCCGCGTGCCAAGCGTGATGCTGCAGCAAGCACAAAAAACGGATTCATGGGGCAGTGGCCAAGGGTGATCTGGTCTGGGAGTGAGGGCAATCTGCTAGCCCTCCCCTGATGCGGCACGTAGGCTCATCAGCGGGGTTGCTCTAGTAACCAACGCTCAAAGCAAACTTGAAGGCGAAAGAGAATGTTTCAACAATTTGTTGTAAGGCAGAGGTCAGTTAATGTCTGTGAAATCCACCCAACTTCTGGCTGAAGCTCGCAGCCCTCCACTGAGGCTGGTTCGCCATGGAGAGAGCTTCCACCTTCCTAGCCTGCCTTTTCTCATTGGTAAAGTAGATAACTGGCTAACATGGCCACCTTGGGACAGGAATGAAGATGCATGGGGGCTCACAGTTGCTGGCAGCTTTTCTCTTATTTCAACTGGTCATATCTGCCTGTCCCTCAGGCAAGGCCAGCAGCAAGGCACAACTATGACGTCATGATGCCATCCGAGCTCCAGGGCAGCACAGTGAACTTTGACTAGAAACCCGAACAAGGTTAACCTTGAACCAGAAACCTAAAAAGGAGCTGCCTTTATTTTGGCCGTGGGGCGAAGGTTATTATTGGAGAACGTGGTTTTATTCTGACCATCTTCTCAGGGGAGGGTTACAGGAAGAGACTGAGAACATGGGTCCAACCACATATTAGGATTCTTTTATTTATTTATTTATTTAGGTTTATTTGTTAGTTTGTTTTTCGAGACAGGGTTTCTCTGTGTAGCCCCAGCTGCCCTTTGAATTCACTTTGTAGACCAGGCTGGCCTCAAACTCACAGAGATCCATCTGCCTCTACCTCCCCAGTGCTGGAATTAAAGGGGTGTGCCACCACCGCCCGGCTCACATTAGGATCCTTAGTTCCCTGCATGAGATGTCGGGTGTCACAGTACCAATCCTGATGGGATTGATTACAGGTCATTGGTCTTGGCTGATGTTTGGCTGACAGGGTTAAGTGTCAAAGATGGGTGGGGGGAATGTCTTAGAGTTTTCCTTGTTGCTGCCTGGTGTACTCTAGGCAGCTCCCGGTGCCTCTAAAAAATCATCCTGTGTTTGGGAACCTTTCAGCTTTTTCCCATTTTCAAAACTTACCAGTTTAACAGAGTGTTGGCAAGAGCCCTGGCACCCCGTACACTGTTGATTGGGTGTGTGGTAATGGTCATATGAATCACCTTGAGATTTGGTAGCATATATTTAAAATTACCAATGTCCAGCCATATCTTTTGGCACACAGTCCCATTTCTAGGGACTACATACATGAGCAAAATGACAGAATTAGAAAACTCAGTACAGGAAGTCCTGTAACTGTCTGTTAAAATGGAATGAACTGCAACGAAGCCACTGACATATTACAGATGCCCGTGGGCATGGTTTTAAACAAGCCAAATGACTTTCTCGAAGACCGATTGTTGGTAAATGGCAGAGGGAACTCAAGGGTTTTTGAAGTGTGAACAGCAGAACACAACACTCAGCAGCTTGCACACCCTTCTTCCTCTTCAGTAGACACAGGGAGGAGAGACGGTGTCCCCATTGTCTGACAGGGCATCTGAGCAGTGCCTGTGGAGTTGTCACGAGAGGAGACAGGTGACTTGGGGTTTGGGAGCGAGGAGGTCTCTCTCTTCACTCTCTTTCATAGTTTTAATTTTGAGCCATAGCAACTCAAAAAGCAGGGTCCTAGGAAGCATCAGGTTTTCTGTCTGATTCTTTCTCAGCCCCTTCGGTCACCAGCACTATAATAAATATGTTAAGGTACTTACTGGGTGAGTGGGCCCCACTTTCAGTCCTGATACGGACTGTGCCACTCCTGGGGTGAATGTCTATCCTAGCTCATGCGAGGGCAGCTGCCCTGAGCTATGCAGCTCCCCTTACCAGCTTCTCCAGACGTTCATACCTCAGTTCCCTTCGTAAGTTCTAAATCTGTTGTCCTGGAGAGATGGGGAATGAACACCATTGCTATTTCATGGATTAGTTGAGCATCTGACTGACCATCCATGCAAAATGTGAAGTCTGACCACCTTCCTTCTGAAGCCCTTAGGTCATTTTTCTGGGGCCACAAGTGCCAGCCTTTCTTGCTAATATTCCCCATGTAGAAGAGTGTTTCCTTGAGTAACAGCAAACTTGAACCTTGGTATCACCCAGGCAGGATGTTGGACCGCCTCTTTAAAACCTGTACTCTAGAAGAATGAAGGAAAGGCTAACATTCTATGTCCGTGGAAGGATGGAGCTGATGAAGGTCAGCAGGAGCCTCCATTGATCAATCTTGGACAAAAGAGTCCTAGAAACGGAGACAACTTTGGCCTAGGCACAGTTGGGTAATGTGATGATTCCTGGAGTCAGGAAGACACTAGATCAGCCATGGATGAGTACGGTTTCTCCAAGAGGCCTCTGATATTAAATACACTGTGTCCAAGCCAATAAACAGTCTTGCTATTGCATGCTGGGACTCAGGTGGAGCACTCTGCCTCAATGAGATTAATCCTTATGACTGAAAGATGGGATCAGTGACATATTGGACAGCCCTGCCGCGAGGGACCGCTTCTGCCTGTGAGGGGATGTTAAGGGTTGGGTCTGCGTTTACAGTTTCTTGCCACTGTCATGAATACCTGAAAGGAACAGAAAGGGAGGCTAACAGTTTCAATGCAGTCCAGGATGAGATGGAGCCATAGCTTTGGGCCTGAAGGGAGGCCGAATGTCCGGGCAGTAGAACTGAGTGGCCACGCGGCAGAGGGAGAAGGGCACTAGAGCAGTGCCCTTGCATTAAGGCAGGCCTTGCCCCTCAGTGAGTCCTCTCTGGGAATACAGATTCACTGAGAAGTAGGCCTAATGCCCTACGCCTTTCTCGCTCCAATCCATTGGCAGTAATGACGGACTACCACAGAATCTGCGCTCATTGGTCTCTCTGGAATCTAAAGAGACGTGGAGGATGTCTCGCTTTTTTAGAATCTCAGCCAAGAGCCAAAGCTCCAAACTGAAGATGCTCAACATTCCTGCATTCTACAGAAGGCTCTGACCACCTCCAGCCTTACCTCAGAGGGCTTCACAAGAGGCATCAGAAACCTCTCTGAGAGCATCAGCCCACCCCAGGCCAGTATGAGGTCTTATCCATTGAGGGGATTCTATAAGGAGAGCCTGGATGGAAAGAGGGACGGAAGTCAGCTTGTGGGAGAGCACAGTGTACTGTGTGTGTGTGTGTGACTCTTTTGTTGCCATGTAAGTGGATGGGAAAGATACCCCAGAATCTTTCATAGAGCCTCGTGAGAAGGGGGGGGGGCAACTGTTTTTCAAGTCTGATACTCAAGAAACCACAGAAGGGAGGGGTCCATACTGTGGAAGGGATCCGGAGCTCCAAGACAGCTCAGAGATATCATATGACCTGAGCTGCCAGGAGAGCAGAATGTCTAAGGGGTGAGAATAGCTGGCCAGTCAAGTTCCTTGGTACCTCTGTGGGAAATACAGACCACCTGAGCTTTTCCTGAACCTCATGGAAGACCCAGAAAATGTAAAGGAGGGACAGAGCTGTGTGTGTGTGTATGTGTGTGTATGTGTGTGTGTGTATGTGTGTGTATGTGTGTGTGTGTGTGCGCGCACAGAGAGGCTTTGGGGACTTGCAAGTCTCAGTCTGGACCAATAGGCGACAAGGCCCATTTCTGTGTCGGGTCCCCAGTGCTAGAAGACCTGGATGAAGCCAAATAATAACCCTTGGATTATTATTATAACCCACCACCTACACAAAGACAGCGGGTTTCCAGAACTTTCCTCACTGCAGTAGAGACAAGACCGAACTCATGATTTTTTGGATCAAGGAATAAAGCACCGTGATGCTGACTCACTGAACAATGGACTCCTAATTCGGTAAATTATTCTGCGTGACACTAACTGAAGAGCCACAGGAAAACCTGATTAATATTATTCTGCTACAGATAAGCAAGCGGACGCCACAAGTCGGTTGCTGTGCAAGATTAGGTCTAGAGTGATCCTACGGGGCTGTTTTTGCACCCATTGCTTTTCTGGAGTCAGCCTGGCACTGGTCAGCCTGGCACTGGTCAGCCTGGCCACACTGGTCATCCATCACTCTGCCATCAAACAACTGAATCTGTCATTTTCGAGACCCAGTCTTGCCTAGCTTAGGCTTACTTTGGCCTTTCTGAGTAGCAAAGAATGACCTTGAACCTCCGACCTTCCAGCCTCTACCTTCTGCAGGCTGTGATTGCAGACAGGTGCTGGGGGTGGAACCCAGGCTTCCTGCATGCTAGGCAAGCACTCTGCCAGCTCCTCGACACCAGCAGCCCCCAAAGCTGCCTCTTCCTGCTGCCACTGATCACGGACTGGCTGACCTGCTGTGATTCTGAGGCCATGGGCCCACCCGGTATCGCCCACACTTGAGTACACGGCTCAACCACAAACATCCCACAGCTGAGGCAGACAGTTCCCTGGAACTTTCTACAAACCCAGTTTCTGGCTGTGTGAGACAAAAATGACTGTTTAATAGATGCAAATGTCAGGCTCAAATATTTTTAGTCTTCCTTGTCGGTACGTGAGTCATTTGACATGACAGATTGCGCTTTAAGGGGGAGCAGGAGCTCCTCTGAGGATCCTAACCTCTCGGTTTATTCCCTGCACTGACCCTGAGGAAGCCTGTCTCAGGTTCACCAGGAAGCTGCCCTGTGCCCTCACCTCCAGGTATCACATCCCAGCTTGCAGATTGGTTAAATCTCCATACTGCATGAGAGAGGAGAGTCCTCGTAAGGGAGACGCACATCCCATGGAACTCTGCTGCCCCGCTGCTCGTTTCTAGGCCTGACCCCAAGTCTAGAGCATCTCTAATCCATCTGCTCCTATGGTTTAGGGGGAGGTCGTTCTTCTTCTGAATTTTAAATATGAATTTATTATTAGGTCCCTTGAACCAGAAACCTCCCTTCTCTGTTACAGTTTCCTCAGGAGTAAAGCATGAAGGATCACTAATGGTCCCTCTCTATTTTAAAGCTTCTCCTAGCTGGTGGTTGCCATGCCTCCCCTGGCACGTGGCCATGTCCCTCACCACAGGCAGAATTCCAGTCCTTTTCCTGTTGGCTTATGAGACAGAGCAGCTGTCCTGGAAAAGAACCCTGGGGCCATGAAAAGAGGTTACTTGGTGAGAGCTTATGCTGGGTGGCACATCTGGTGTGAAGAGAGAAAGTGGCATACTCTAGAACATTCTCTCAGAGTCACGGCATGGATCGGGTGAGAGGCTAGTCATAAATCTGAAGGCTTTCCCTTCCTGCCTTCCTTTGGTTTTCCTTCCTTTCTCTTTAAAGTAAGATGTAGGCAAACTGATAGAAACATGGTATCTTGGAATCTAAAGGGCTGAATTGACGTTTCCCCTCCATCCATCATTGCCCAATTCTCTCCAAACACCACAGAACACTGTATCAGTAGAGATAAAGATGAACGTTCTGTTGACTTTTATTTCCAAACCCTGCCTTTTGGAATTGACACAAGAAGAGGACACGGTGTTGGCCAGGCCTGACCCTCAGGTCGCAGACTCCAGTGCTGCCTTCCTATCTCCTCAAACAGAAGCACTGTGACAGATATCGACAACACACATAGAGGAGCAACATGGGCTCCAAAGCCCAGGCCTAACAGGCTCATCACACGCTGGTTATAGCTCTGCTCCTACTTCTGGGGATGAGAGACAAAGCTCCTCCTACTGGGATCCACTCATAAAAGGGTCCTAGTCCCCTTCTGGGTGACCTGCACCTTTAGGGTCCAGATGGTAACCGAGGAGGCAAGTCCCTGGTTTGCAGTGAGTGGGGTTCTTGCTTTGGTGGCAAGCCTAAATCAAGACACCAGTAGCATTTGGGCTAAAAGCTACGCTCTGAGCTCAGGTCCCTGTTTTATCTTGTATAAACTTGGTGACTTTGGATAAGTTCTTTGGGTTGTTTGTTTTGCTTTGTTTTTCAGTCCCCGCCCCTCCATTCTTTGATTTTCCTGTCTGAAAACAGGAACGGCAATTGCTTCCCTGGAAAGGGCTGGAAGGACAGCGACATGTTGATGCTTTAACACAATTTAAAGGAATGTCTGTCCCATAGGATGAGCCAAGTACATCAGTGTTTCTCCCTCTTGGGCATGGTAAAAATATCTTGGGGACTCTAGTTACCCACAGCTCACATGTGTCCTTTCCTGGGAGGCCTTGGGCTGGGCACTAGTGCTGTGTCTCCGACAGGAGTGACCATTGCCACGCCTGGTCTCCCCTCAGGACAGGCAGCAGCTGTCCCTTGGGCTACTCACATTCTTCCAGACTTGGGCCCCGTGGGAGCTAGCGCAGAAACCTGGCGAATTCTGTTTCTTGCCCGGCAGCTGTTTCAGGTTTCAGTTCAAACATGCCTCCTCTTAGAGGCCACTGCCTTGCCTGGCCCTCTGTACAGGGTGGGGTGGTGGGGCTAAGCCCTTCTCCGCAATGCCAAAATCCATGCTCTGTATATGGGAAGCACTCTGACACTGGACCAGAGCCTCAGCTGATGGCAGAAAGCTGACTGTCCTCTCCCGCATCCCTCTTTATCCTCTGCTGATTCCTTAGCGCGATAGTCATGTGTTGGCTGTAGAAACAGGAGTGGGTCGGCCAACAGGGTGCTGCCCCAGACCAATATGGGTGCTACAGAACATGTGTCATATGCAACATACTAACTCCCATAAATGTAAAAACAAAAAACTTCTGCATTCCATTCCACACCTGGATTTGAGAATTTTGGCTGTGTCCCTGCGGCACGTTTCCCTGCTTAGTGACTCTCTATTCTGCCTTGCCGCTAAAAAAAAACTCGGAGCCAAGGCCATGGATGTAGCATAGGGCTTGGGCTGAATAATCAGTTCTGAGGTCTGGAAGGAATGACCAGTCTTTTCCAGTCCGACTTTGCCTCCATCACTCCCCATCCCTTCGGGATCCTTGCAGTGGGATTAGTAACATTAATTTCACACAGATCTTTAGTTCCTCTTTGGAGCCAGGCCTGCTGTGTGGATAGAATGTCCCCAAACTGGAGTAGGATCTGAGAAGATGATGTTTCTGCTAGCTGGACTGCCTCACAGGACATTTAAGCAGGATTTTTTTTCTTTTTGGCCAAAAAGGAAGCGTTTGTGTATGTGTGTATGTGTGTGTGTGTGCACGTGCATGCATGTGTGTCTAAGATGTCCTTAGTTAAGGACTGTGCATGGAGACATTGAAGACTCACATATGAGATTCTCATAGGTCCTCCTTCCTCGAGGAAAACCTCTATTAGTGCAATAACAAAAAGGGGAGCTGTGGAGGGGATCTTAGTATCTCCTAACCGAGCTGAGCATTGGAAAGGGGTCTGGAGACCTGGAGACGGTTCTAAGACATTGAGTCTCACTCTACGTGAGCCACGAGGTCCCAGACCTTGAGCTTATGTTATGACAAGATAGAACAGTTCCATCCTAAGTAAAGAGAAACAGGACAGTCAGATAAGTTAGGTTCAAACTTCAGCTTGGTCCACATTGCCAACATCCAGGTGCAGAGGTTGCGAATGTCAGTGCTCATACAGCCGGGCAGATGACGTATGAAATGGGCCAGTGAGGACAACCCCGAGCGAGGGGAGCGTACCAAGCTAGAAGCTTCCTATCTCATTGAAAGGGGGGCAGGCATGCAGAGCCAGTGGGTTGGTGCCAAGGCTTCTAACTTTTAAAGAGAAAAGGAGAAACATGAAATTTAGATGCAAACTTCCTTATCTGAAAAGTCTGGGGAAGATCACGGGCACTGAAGCTTTGACTTCATCATCCTTTGGCAACTCTTAAGTCTGCACATAAACCGGGTGCTCTCCCTGTATGTGGCCTCTCAGAGGCCCATTGGGAATTCCTGAGATGTCCCTGCCCTTCTCAGGCATAGCTCCTCACCATACCTCAAGTAGAGAGTAGAGCAGGCTCTGCTGCTCCAGGTCACCTCCTTTCTGTGTGCTCTAGTCCTCCTAACTAAGTTCCTAGAGGCAGGGGCTTCTAGGGAAACTGCCATTTGCAAAGACTGAAATGGTTGATGGGACCGGGGCACTGGAGAGTGGAAAGAGAGGTGGAGGCACAACAATGTCAGCTCAGTTTCTTGTCATTTTCTAGGAAACACTGGAGTATTTATTATGCCCTCAAAGGCTCAGGCAGGTGGTATGCCTACTGGTGCCCTTGGCTCAACATCCTCTTCTCTAACTCTCTGTCCAGAGACCCCAGGATGGACAGTCTGTTAGTCATCTCTGTCAGGGCCATGTGGTAGAGGTCTTTGGCAGCTTGGCCAGGCTTGAGTGTGTATTCACGAGGGGACCAACAAGGGCAAGCAAGAGTCAGACACACTCCTTAAAACTGAAATCTAGACTACCCCTTCCCTTGCGGTAGCCATGGTCTCCTTCTTACTTCCAGCGCATGCGCTGAAACGGAGTTTGCCTGAGCAGCTGGGTATGGAAGCAGTGGCTGGTCCCCAGGCTTCTGATAGCGACGGGTAGGAATGAAGCAATTGGATTACTGGTGGGAGGGGACAAAAGCTACCGGTTCAAAGAAGTGTGGCTCTTGAGTTAGTGGACAATCAGGAAGGACTTGGGGATGAAGTGACACTGAGATATGGAGGGGACTTGGTCTGGGTATGTGGAAGGTTCATTCCTTAGGGAGCTTGTAGAGTTAGCAAGAGCAGGAAGGAACCATGGCAAGGGCGATGTGGGGATGGTGCTGTTGGAATTCTGTAGAAGACAGAGAAGGGCTTCAGGTTTTCCTGGTGGATGCTGGCAAGCCTCTGCAGGGTCAGGTGGACAGCAGGGCCCGGCTGGGCTAGACTGGGAACTGTGTGCAAACTGGCCTGGGAGTCGGGAGAGAGGAAGTGAGACACAGTCAGTAGGTGACTGTCACACTTGGGTGAAGTGTGCAGAAGCATGTGAGCTAGAAGTGCGGTGGGGACGGAGCACGGCATGCTGGCTGTCCCTGCTTGTCACACAAGGCCCTGCTGACCCAGTGCCTTCTCCCCCTCTTGTTGAGCCTTCTTTCATCAAATGTTTACACTCAGCATCCTGTCCAAGCATTCCTGGGAAGGTCACCAGGTCACCCTGTTGCCAGTTCCTGTGGTCACCTTAGCTCTCAACTCACTGGCTGGCCAACAGAACTCAGTCTGCCAGTGATGAATGCCTCTACCCTCCTAAGCCCCCAGACCCACTAGCATCTGGTTTCCCTGCCACCCCTCTGGCTATCCCTCTTCTCTGACTTTGTCTCCTCTTGGAGTCCTTGGGTCCCCCCTTCTCCCTTGTAGCTGTTTTAAATGCTATCTGCGCAGTTGTGTGTGGTTATACTTGTCTGACATCCCAGGACTTGAAAGACGGATGCAGGAGGAAGATTGTGAATTTGAGGACAGTCCAAGCTATGTATCAAGACTCTGTCCCACAAAACATTAAAAATGAAAATTTATGAACCCTAAATACCATTTATGTGTTTCTGACATGAAAATCCTGTGAGATCTGGCCTCCCCGGACTCAAACTTCTGGGTTTACTTTCTCCATGGGCTCTCAGTGGACAGCTGACATGACTCCTGCTTTATCTACCTCCACTGAGGGCCCTTGCCTTGGGTGTTCCTCAACCCCCAATGCTCTTCTCCAGTGGTCCCATGGCTGGCTCTTCCTCTGCTTTGAGGACTTCATCCTGCTTTGTCATGTTATCTAAAATGAGGCTACCTTCACTACCTGTAGCCCCTCTCTACCCTGGCTCCATTAATAACATCATGCATGTTATTTACATGCATGTTTGCCTTTGCTCTGATACAGGCTTTATGATACAATCTTGCTTTGGTTTATTGCCTGCATCCCTGGCACCCGCAATCATGGCCGGTGATAGGAACTTCCCAGGGCTGTTGGGTGAATGAAGAAGGCAGGGATAAGGGACCATATCTTATATTCTTCCTATCTGGGGAGCAAAGATACATGGAGGATCATTGATGGAGTTGCTGGTGTGCATGCCCGGAGGACACAAGGACTCCTAAGGCCAGGTCAAGGAAGAGCGGTTTGAAAGTGGTGTGAAGGACATTGTGAGTTTGAGTGACTTGGGGATGTGTCTACTCGGGTACTGGAAATGAAGGGCAGAATAGAGGTTGCCAGAGGTAGATGCGACTGTCCCCATGGAAGCATAAAGGAAGAGGAGGTAGGGAGAAGGAAGAGAAATGGGGAAATAGCAAGCCCACCAAGAACCACTCTTGTGTGCACATGTGCCCTCAGAGAAGAGAGAGTGAGAGATTAAACAGGAGGGACATGGAAACCACTGGACTGGCAGCATCAAGGTTCAACTAAGATGGCCCAGTTGGTGAAGGCATCTGCTGTCACACCTGCTGGTTAGAACCCACATGGTACAAGGACAGAAACAACACCTACGGTTTGTTCTCTTGCCTCCACGTGTCCCATGCAGCAAGCTCCCCACCACACCTGAAAATACTAAAAAAAAAAAAGGAAGAAAGAAAAAGAACAGGGTGTCTGGCCTAAGGTCACAGGAGTCTGGGGGTTCCTGGGCCCCCCACTCAGGTGTGACCATTGCTCTCTTCCTGTTGCCAGCAGCAGACATTTCTCAATGATGAGGCTCTCCGCCTCCAAAGCTAATATTTGTCTCCTCTTGATCCAGCATCTAGTGTGTTACTTTTTAACTGGAGCCCAGGGTTCAAAGGCCTGGCTGTTGTTTAAACACTCTACAGTCTGCAAGGATGACATGTCCTCCCTCCTTTCCCAACCTCACTGACGAACCAGCAAGGAATGTCCAAGCAAAGAGAATATGCAGAAAAGGGCAAAGGGCCACGGAGTGACTACAGCCCCGCAGGGGGGTCTGGAGAAGGAAGACCCCACAGCAGGGGCATTTAGAGAGCTAAATGACAGGCACAGCCCCAGCTCAGGCTTTCTGACGTACTTGATAAATCCAAGTTACTATCTAAGATTCATTATTGACAGAAACTCTTCTACAAATACAACGTGGTGGTGCTCCACCACGCATCCCCCAGAGTGGAAACTCCACTTTCCAGTCTCTAGGCCACTTGGCTCTTTGCCCCGTTGCACAAATGGGGTGTGCTCACATGATCCGTAGGAGGGCCTGGCTTCATGCTGGAGGCAAGGGTGAAGGGAGGGAGGCCTGTACTCTTGGACAAATGTCTTTTCAAGTTATGTAGACATTTCGTGTTTACAATGAATTTAGTGGCTGAAATAGACCCCCTTGCCCTCAAAACCTTTCATACTTAGTTTTCTGGTTAACTAAATGGTGTAACTTTGTCCTTTTTAATTTTTTTATCTTAAGCATCATCTTTAGTAATTAAAAAAAAACCCTACTTCTGTGTCCAGCTAATTGGTCACTTACATCTTAGTATAAATGAGTTTATTGGCATTTCCCATGGGATGTTTGGTGGAGGAGCCGACAGCCGGTAGTAATAGAGTCCTAGAGGAGCGGTGGCCTCTTACCCAGACACCCTGGATTTCCAGTTCCACTCTGCAAGTTTATTTCCTGATGTGGAAATTGGTGCCAACATGGTAATACCGTATCAGGCTGATATGGAGATCTGTGAATCCTGAGAGAGTAAACCCAAGACTCCAGAGGCTTGGCCAATGGCTCCGAGGCCACTGTTTCCAGGAGAAACTGTCTCTGCAAGGTTGTCCCCAGACTCCACTGCATCCAGCTACACCTATGGTCTTGCTCTGGCCAGGGGACCTAGGTTTGCTTTCATCCTGCAATCTTCCCAGGCTCTGTCATTTCACAGGCTGAAGGGTACCCGGTCTTAGAGGATTGTGGCGCTGCGGAGGGGGGAGTGCCTGAGTTCCTGACCGAGCATCTGCTTAAACATGCAAAGGAGTGTGGGAAAATGGCCTTTGTCAAGCCACTTCGACTTGGGGATTGCTTGCTACAGTGTTAATCTGTCCAAGGATCTTCCATGGAGGAGGAAAAGTGAACTGTGATCCAGAAACCTGGAGAACAATCCACACAACTCTAGGAGGCCTGGGAACTTTCACTGCGAGGTGAGTCGTCTAGATTTTAATTAGAAGGCAAAGATCATCGCAAGGCTTCAAAACCTACAAGGTGACTGACTATATATTCTGAAGGTGGTGACTGACCCATTTCATGTAAAATGGAGATACTATTTGTTTTACCCCTATTCATGATATACTATGTTGGCTTCCAATCAAAACAATTTTTTTTGAAATATTTTGTAGAGACCACACTTGTGTTGAATTTAACATGTAGTTGAGACATCCTTGAACTTTTGGTTCTCCCTGGGATTATAGGTGCCATCATACGGCCCTTGTGCATACCAGGCAAGCACAGTCCCGGCTTACTAAGTTTTATTAGGTTAAGGAATCATATGTACTAACTAGAAAAAAAATCACCAGAATAAATTATATGGTTCTACATGAAACCCTAGCTACAGTAACGCTAATACGTAACAGAAATTTAAGAAAGACTTTGAGATGTAGGAGTGGAGACTGGCTTGGAGGAGGCATGGAGTGTTCTGAAATACAGTCCAAGTCAGGGCTGGAGAAATGGCTCAGTTAATAAAGTGCAAGCAGGAGGAGATGGGTTCCATCCTTAGAAACCATGGCAACAAAGGCAGAAGCAGGCTGATCTCTGGGGATCAACGGCCATCCGCTCTAGATTACTTGGTGAGTTCTAGGTCAGTCTTAAAAAAAAAGAAAAAAGAAAGGGTAGACAGTGCCTGACGGATAACACCTGCCTGAGGTCACCCTCTGACCTCCACACACACCCACAATCACGGTGTGTGCATATAAACACACAGAAAAGAAATGGCCCAAATTCGACTTTTATCTCGGATTTGGTTGAGGAGCCTGCTGGAGTGTTCCCAGGGGCTGTTCTAGGCAGTCATCCAAGGTATCCATCCCCCCATACCACACGAGTTTCTCTTACTGCATCCGAGTGCTTAGCTTGGTGCTCCCCTTACTCTAATCCCCGACACCCCTGCTGAAGTGACTTGTGAGGTGAGCCCTTTCTTCAGAGGACAAAGTTCTACCAGCATGTGAGCACAGAGCCTACGGCACTGCTGAGAACATCCCCCCAGCTCTCGTGCCGCTCTGTCTTCAAGGGCAGAGGCCAGCACCTCTGAGGTGGCAAGTGAGAGGTGTTTTCGCCAGGATCTGGGCATCTTGCTGGAGTTGGAGGAGGCATTCTCCACCCACCTTCTCAGCAGAACACCCTTCCTGCTCTGAGATCTGCAGCCCGTGGGAAGGCAGCCTGAGTCAGCTTGGGCTGTGAAGGAGAAAGGGGGGAGGAGGGGGGTACATCAGCAGCACAGGGCACAGCTGAAGAAAGGGTGGCAGCTGGGTAGCCATTGCCAAGGTGCCATGACTGAAACAGTGAACCCTTTCTCCCCAGCTCTGGGCCTGAGCAGACTCCAACAGGAAATGAGCCTTCTCCATCTCCACAGGCTCCAGTGTGCTACGTGAGGAACTAGCACCAGGTCTTAACTCAGGCTTGACCTTTTCCTACCCAGGTCAAATATCAGAGCATAATCCACAGCCTCCCATCTCTGGAGGCTGTGCTGAGAAACCAAAGGAGAGAGAAGTGACGCTTGCTTGAATGTGGCTCCTCGGCCAACCCTGGGAACACCTGTGCTCACTGCTGATGTCAGGGGCTATAAAATTCTGGAAATGCCAACGTCACTCGGCTCTAACAGCGGGCTAAGGGTCTATCAGCCTAGCAACTACACAGTAGCGGCAATCTGTTCATCCCACCGTTTCTCTGTAATTGAGGGTGGCCCTTACCTCCTGTGCTTGTGTCCCCTCCTGAGCCTGGGCGAGGGGACAGGAGTTCTGGAAGCTGGTGAGAACCTGGCAGCAAGTTTAGGAAGCTACAGCAAGGGCTGACAACCCCAAGTCCTGCTTGGATGTCACAGGCCAGCAATCTCTGAGAGGCCGGGGTGAGGACATTGAGAAGGCAGGGTGGATGGAAACGGGCAAGGCTTCCTCCACCCCCAGGAACAGGGAGACCTGGAACGGGAAACCAACACAGGTCTGGATACCCAGGACATCTTTCTGAGACACGCCATAGCTTGGCTGCCAATGTCATTTACTCTCCCGAAGTCTAGTGCACACTGGAAAGCAGCCGTGAACTCAGTCACCTTTCCAGGTATGGAGTAATAGGATCGTGCTTTTTGTATCAAGTTGGCAATTCTTAGGTTTAATAAACCTAAGACAAAGACAAAACCTAGAATATGGATGAGGGCAAATGAACTTACTATGCTTATCCCGTGTGTTCAGGGAAGACTTCATCCCTGAGGTAGGATTGCAGTCCTTCCAACCTTTGACACGATTAACATGGCAGACTCTCGAAGCAGCTTTAAATCAGACAGCCCATAATACTTATGTAGGAAATGTTCCAGCTTTCATAATTCTTTATTAAATATTTGACAAGTGGCGTCACTGCTTTACAACATCTTTCTTCACTTTGTCACAGTTTTTCATTTGCTGTCAGGAAAACAAGCTACAGTATCTCTTTAGCTCTCTCGAGAAGAAAGAGAAGGACTTGACCGTGAAACTTTGCGTGTGTACCAGATTCAAGCTAGGTTAAAGTTCTTCCGGACTGGGAAAGCGAGCATCAGTCACTAGGCTGTCTTAGAAAAAAGATCAAGGTAGTTTGGGTTTGACCATTGTATCAAATAGCACTCAGCTTTGTTAGGGGGTGGGGTTAGAATAAAAAGTTAAGAAACATTGAGAATTCATTTGGAATGCTTGAAACTCTTTTCACCTTCAAAGTCACTTAAAAAAATGTTTCATTTGGTAACAGATCCCGAATTTAGAAATGACAGCAAGCTAATACTTTCCTAGGGTTCTCTGGGACGCCGAGGGTCAGAATTCTCAGGACATGGAGAAAACTGTAGACGGGACTAAGCTCTCATTCATTCCCCCTTTGAATCCAGATTGCTCCTAAGGTGTAAAAATGCTATACAAATATATACAAATATATCTGGACAGCAAACATACACATGTAGGTATGCATGTTACATCTGGGGTAGCAGAAGGAAGAACAGAGTCGCAAGAGTCGACGTGAAAAAAACCACGATAACATAGGTAAAAACCAGTCTGAGTATGAGGTGCAGACCGGCTTACACAAGAACAGACATTTGTCAGCACAGGCTATGGTCACAGGAAAGGCTTTCAATACACCGAGACACAGTGGAGGGAAGGCAGGACATGAGAGGTCACACACCAGCAGATGCCCTTAGAGTCCCACCGCTGTGCCTTACAAATACGAAACCAGGAAAGAGACAGGCTGCTTCAGACACGCGCTTGGCGCGTTAACCTTTCAAATAAAGGAGAGATGCTGAGAGAGAAGTTTTCTTGGAAGATTTCATACCAAACGGAAAGCTACCCCTTTCCTAGAGAACCCTAGACAGGCTCACGTCCTAACGCGACAGCTTTTTCTCTGACATGCTCTGGGATGGAGTGCATACACAGATGCATATACACTGTTCATTAAGGCTTATAGAAATTAAAAAAGTGGTTCAATGTATATCACATTTCTACCCGGTTTTAAAATCTAAGATACAAAGTGGAGTTTATAAGTTTTTTTTTTAACATATCCTAGTCCTGAAATTGGCAGTTTTGACGTGACTTAGGATATACCCCAATACATGAATGAGACAGAGGTAGCATGTGGTCTTCTGGGAGCCAGACAGGGAAGCAGGGCAGGCAGTGACCCTGCACGGCAAGACCCCTACTGGCCAGGAAGCGAATGACAACGGTTAGCATCCCCCTTCCATTACTGAGATAGTTGAGAGCTACAGACAAGAGCTAGTTCAGCAGGGATGGGCTGGGCAGCTGTTGAGACCAGACTTTCTTTGTAGACTTTCATAGTTCAGAGGTGAGATGAGAGACTATCAGGAAAATAGAGAACACATTAGAGGCTACTGCACATGAGCCTGACTCTCAGAACAGACTGGAATCTGGCGAGACCTAGAGCCACAGGTCATGCGAGATGCAGAAGCGTTAAATTATTTTGTGGCCCACTTCCACAAGTCTGCCGCTGAGCCTTATGGGGAAAAAAGATGCGTGTCAAGTCACTTGATAACATTTTTAATCTGAATGTCAGGATTCTCTGCTGTCTCCTGCTTCAGGTCCTTGGAAACAGAATTCTTTATCTTATCCACCCCCTTCCCGCCCCCAGCAATGGCAATCAAATCTACGGCTAGGTACACGCTAGGCAAACACTCTGCTACTAAGCTACATCAGCCCCGGAAACAAAAACAAATACAGATCTCTGGTTCTTGTGACCCGCTAGCGGAGTGGTCACAGAAGGTAGAGATCAGTGTTTTAGAGAGACAAGGAAGAACACTGAGGACACCTAGAATAGACCAATACCTACGGCCACCGGCTCTGGAGTCAGTAGGCTGATCCAGGCTTACCGTGCACTAAAAGGGGCGGGGAGGGAAACACAAGACAGCCGCAGGATGCTCAAAGTCTTTCCACAGGGAAGAGTCCTGGAACCCACTCTGCAGCCTCAAGATAAACGATCACAACTACTGTTTGCTGCAGCTGGCTGCAGAGGTCAGGCCCGGAGAATGAGCTGCCTCCTGGCCTCAGGGACAGTATGCTCTCCACGGCCATTTACAACTATCATACAAAGATGGCCAGGCACGGGCATCACCATCTGGAGACAAGACATCGGGAGCTGCAGGCAACAAGTGAAACCTCACAAACTGTATTACAGTGAACGGTAATTTTACTTTCTAACTACCCAGTAACAGCTGCTAAAACCTGAAGCCTGGACCAATGAACTGAGGCATTATTCATGATGGCCCGCCTTTCAAGTACTCTCAGGAGTGTATTTCGATAGGTCTTTCCCGCTCTTGGCATAGGAATGACCCTCCCCTCCCTATACTTTTAATTAAAAAAGAAATCACATATGGAATAGGTCAAAGGACAGCTTGCAGGAGTCACTTCTCTCCTCCCATCAGGTGGGGCTCAGGGACTGAACTCTAGCTGTCAGCCTTGGTGACAAACATCCAGACGCACTGAGCCATCTTGACAGTCCTTTTGGCATTTATTTAAAATGCAGAATGACTATGTTGTATCTGGTGAATGACGTGGCTTGATCTAGAGCCTACAGAATTCTAGAACCCCAGTTCTTAGAGCAGATTTTGGTTTCTTCTTCAATCAAAATACACTGCTCAGCTCGGGCTTTGGCACTCTTTGTAACAGAGAGACAGTTCTGGACGTGGAAGGTTGTATAACAACAACAACAACAATAACAACAACAACAGACCCCGCCCCCAATATCTGGTAACTACAGGAGATATCTCACCAAAAACCAAGAATAGAGTGTTAATTGTTTTGTAATTACTCCATAGCACGTGGGAAGAAGCCGAAGCTCAGTTTGGCAGGACGCTCCGCTCCGGGGCTTCACCCACCAAGATTGTCCGTGGCTTCTTCATGGCACCCAGGGCTGTGTAAACACGAGCAGTTTCTTACACCGAAGGTTCTTCTTACATAGCAGAGACCACAGTCTATTTGTCAATATTCACAAGTGGCAAGAGATCAAAATACCCCGTATCCCCTCGCTTCCGGGACAGGGTCTAGGACAACACAAGTTCAAGGGACAGCAGAGGTGCTCAACTCCCATGCTACCTCAGGCATCTTCTCAGAATGCAACAGAATTCTGCAACAGAGACTTACACACTGCAGACACCCACGTTTATCCACCATTGCCAACCAGGTCGCTCGAGCTCAGTAGACCCCACTGGGTCTTGTAGCTCACGTTTAAACTAGCACTCAATACACGTGACCCGGGTGGGGAGGGGGGCAGTACGCAGTATTGCAGCATGCAAAATAGGTCATTATGTCACACGACTTGGCTAAGGGTAGAGTAGGCAAAATCCTTGTTGTTGAGTAGAAAGTACAAAGCAGTTGGAGAAGACCGGTGTCGAGAGGCTCAGCACTGTGTCTGGGTTCACGAGCAGTTAATTCACAATTGATAGATACTGCACCAGTCAGATGTGTGCAGGGAGGAAGAACAATCACATGTAATGATTATGAGGAAAAAAATGAAAAAAAAAGAGCAAACAGATATGACCCGCATAAAGTACCTTTGGAATTGCGCAGTTACAGCAAGAATGGGTTATTAGCTACTGTTTTAGCCAACGGAGACAGAAGACCACTGACTCTGGCTTCCTCAGTTTTGAATGGAGCAATGCCATTGGAAATGTCTCTCCAAACACCAAGGAGAAAATAGCGTTAAGAAGAGGCTGTTCGGCAACAGGAGAGGTTAAGGGTTTCTGATGCAAAATGACAGTCCAACCCTGTCTTGAGTGTGAGACGGCACATGTCAATACTTCTAAGGAACAATGGTGTCATTCCTTTCAAGTTAACACAAAGATATCATGCTATGTTACAGTCCTTCCAGCCTGTACCTAGTATCTAAGTTTGTACAAAAGAGAGGGTAATATCCAGTTTATTTTCATTTTAAGCATGGAAAAAAATTGTTATTCTTAATGCTCTATTTGAAATTCTTTCCACGTGTTGGTCTGTAGAATGCTTTTGGAGAAAAATTAGTCTTCCAATTCTAATAAAGTAGAGGGTGGGAGTGTCAAAGTTCTTCAAAAATAAAAATGTCACCGACATTAAGCTTGATATGAAATTCAAATACAAAAAAATATGCTCACTTTTCCAAGTACATGAGACATCTTTAATTGTAATGAAATAAAATCTGAAAATCAGTCTAAATCATTTTAAAAAGTAAACATGAGTTGTAATACTATACCTGTAGTGTGATTAATTCCATTCATTGTCATTAGAAAGTATGCAAAATATTTATTAAGGGCTTTGCCTGCAGAGGCACAACATAAATAGAACAAGTCCTCCTGAAATGTAATCAGAGTACACGCTAACCAGTTGAGAATCGGTGGTGAAGGGGCGGCACTCGAGCCGGGACTGGGTTCCCTGGCGGAACGTGGGCATGGCCCCGACAAGCTGGGCTCCAGAGCCAGGTCAGGCAACTGCTTCTGCCACCGGCTCTGCAAAAGTCTGCTAGGCAAATGCAAAAGTGCACGCAGAACTTGCTGGAAGGGCAGTGCTCCCGACACAGGAGGCCTTAATCCACCCCTTCAAAGCCTTGGGCGTTCTCCACGGCCATGAGAAGTTTCTCCCGCAAATCTTCAAAGGTTTCGTATGGAGGTAAATCAAGGCGATTAAAGCTGCCAAAGGAATGGAAAATGGGAATGAGTGGTCACCATTTTCTTGTTATAGTAGCATGCTCTTGTTTTGGCTAATGGGTATTGGCTGTTTGAGCAAGGGAATTATTAAAAAGAAAAAAAAAGTCACACTTTTATTACCCAGAGCCAAATTCTAGTTAGGACAGTATCCATGCCAAACAGGTTATACAATCAATGGGGAAAAGAAGACAACCTTTCTACTGTGCACGATTCCGCTGCTGCCTGGAGGGAGATACAAAGCACCAACATCCACAGAGAGACTAAAAATGTGGGCTGCCGAGACGGCTCAGTAAGTCCAGGGGCTTGCAGACAAGCCTGGTGACTTGAGTTCAATGTCCAGATACCACATAAAGGTAGACGGAGAGAATCAGAGTAGTCTCTGACCACACTGGTACCATATGTACCCCACCCTACACACACACACACACACACACACACACACACACGCACGCACGCACGCACACTGCATGTTTTAATAATAATAATAATAAAACCTTTTTTAAAAGAAGAGAAAACCACGGAGCATGAGGCCTGTACAATTCAGGAATGTTGGATGGACTGTTTCTTACACTATTACTGATCCATCATGCTGGAGCCAAGGGCTCTTCTGTAGGTGTGAAGCAGGTTAAGGCTGTGTGTTCTGCACATGCAGATCCCTAAACAATGAGGTCCCACTCCTAGGAACAGTCCAGACCCCAGGGCAGAGCTCAGAAAGTTTGAGTTTCAGAAAGTTGAGCCCCTCTGCTATCCAGTTGGCCACCAGCGATGTTCAGAGAGAGCCAACTCAGAAGACTTCAGCCGGGGTGGGGCTGGCACAGCTCACCCTTCAAGACTGAAGTGTTTAGATACAGACGGAGGACCTCTGCAAGAAGTCAAGCCCACTTGTTTACGGGTCCAGCTCAAATCCTGTCCCTGCTGTCTTTGTAACTTTGGCTAAGTCATCTCACCTCTATGAACCTGTGTGCTCAGATGTAAAAAGGAGAAACTATCCTCACAGGAGTATGGGAGGTCAAATCAGAAGATACGCAGAAGGGGCTGGGAGCCCAGGCTCAAAAGATGGCGGCTAGGGCAACTCATCCAGAGTTTCCTGAGTATCCACTCTGTCTTATCCAGTTCAAGAGCATTTGAAAGGGCTGTGAGCCCTGTAAAGAGGCTGTCTGAACTCTGCAGACATCCTCCCCTAGGATAAAGGCTGAGAACTGTGGACGGTGCCTGCTCTGGATGGCCAATTTCAGCCTCAAATCAGCGTGCTTGTCAGCAAGGACCACACAGGCAGTGACCACGCTGTTCCATGCGGTCACAAATATCCTTCCGGTGAGGGAAGGGCATCTACCCCACAGCAGCCAGCTCCTCCACTGCCAGTCTTCACAAAGGCTCTTACGGGCATTGTGGGTGAGAGAGGGCGTTCACATCAGCTCAGGATAGCCAACACAGGCTTTGGACCCTCACTGTGCTGTGAAAGGCAGGACCATACTCCCCTACTTCAGCCAAAGGAGAAGCCTAGGACCCCAGCTAAGTTTGGACCGAAAGGAGCTTGCTGATGTTGCTTTAAAACTCACTGGGCCATGTCTGTGTCTGTGCTGGGTGTCGTGTGACTCCTCTGAGCTAATTCCCGAGGCGTCTTCGTCCCTCTCCAGCCAGAGAACACCTTCTGGTGACGTCACAGCCCATGGGTCACTCATGGGTCACTCACTCGTGTGCAGACTGAATAGAGGCTTTTGAAATTGGGGCTGCTATGGGGGAAATCTTGTCCTTAGTTTTATTTTTTTAAACATTTATCGTGTGCATGTGTGTATACTCTAACATGCATGTGGAGGTAAGAAGACGATCCTCTGGAGTTGATTTTTCTCCATGAGGGTCCCAGTGATCCAACTGAGGCCGTCAGGCTTAGATTCCTTTGTTTATGCGCCTGAGTGTTTTGCCTCCACGGATGTGTGCCATGTGTGTGCCTAGTTCCTATGAAAATCCAGTCTCCTGGAACTGGAGTTACAGACGGCTGTGAGCCACCATGTCGGGACTGGGAATCAAACCCGAGTCCTCCGCAAAGAGCAACAAGTGCCCTTCGCCACTGAGCTCTCCCTCCGGGCCCCAAGGAGAAGGTGTTGCTTACCATGTGTGAGCTCTGGGTAGTTTTTCAGGACTTCCCCATTGCTCTATTGTAAACAGCTGAGGACCATTGGAACCTGGGCAAACGAAGAACAAGACACATCAACAGGGCTTGCAGTAGGAGAACCAAGTTCTGGGAGTGGGGGAGGTCCTTAGTGGAAAGGGGAGGGATGAGCATCAGGGTGGGGCCTCACTCCCCAGGTCTGTACTGCTCAGTGCTTGGCCTATCTCCTCTGCAGCCCAGAACTGGACCAGGGGTGGCAGTATTGGCACAGGCGCAGGAGCTGTGGCCTCTACTTCAGGGGGAAGTAATGCACCATGAGCCTTGATGGACAGAATAGAAAGAGGCCTCTCGACTGAGGGCGGGGTCCTTCATCAGGCCAGTTTCGATCATGTGGGTGATTCTGAAAATCTGGTTTTAAAAGCTGAACAAAAAACTTGAACTATGGACAAAAAAAGAAAAAGAGAAATGAAGAAAAGAGACACCTTCAGGCTCTCTGTACAAACACTGCCTCACCCCTTTGTCCTGCATCTCCATGGGTCTCTATGTTACTGACACAGTTATAGTGGTCTGGAAAGGGGCCAAGGTGGCAGGATACTGCCTGTGTGGGTCCTCACAGGAGGACAGAGGAGTCTGGGACACGCCACACTCACCATAAAGTTCGGCAAATCCATTCATGGGTACTCGGGAGGTGCCTGTGACAAACTGTAGTAGCCGGATCCGCTTCTCAGCATCCATCAGGAGCACAGCCTGCCAGAAGCAGAAGGTCATGACGTCACCATGCGGCACACAGCACACACTGTCATGATGTCACTGTGCACCATGCACTGCCGTGACGCAGGCAGATGACTAAATTCTCATTTACACTGCCGCGGAACCACCTCTACTGCTGACTCTGCAAAACGGCACCGCTGCCTCCCTTTTGATGGTTGCTACAACCCAGCCTCTCTAATCTTAGAGCACCGCGGGGTCTCTTTTGTTCTTCTGCCAAAATAAATGGTATATAAAGAAAACTCTTTGATGGCCTCAAGCTCAGGTGTCTCCTTGAAGCCATTTCTAACCAGGCAGTGTTCCAGAAGTGTCTAAAACAAGGGGAAGCCAGGTGATGTGGCCACAGAAAGTTCCCAAATGACACCTGATAAACGGAAGGAAACCCAAGGCAAAAATGGGCCTCAGAACCAGTCTGTGTGCCTCCCAGATCCTAACTGCTGCAGAAACCAAACCAGCCTTCCTGGACATGTGATTTGATCTTCTATAATATAATCCAAAATCAAAGCCAACTTCTAGACTTTGAAAATCCTGATGTTCTCTGTATTTTACTGGTACTTGAAATATTAATAACAGATTCAGAAGTTAAAACTCGTTGGTTGATTTCTTCTCGTTTAAAAAAAAAGTCAGCATCTGCCAGTTTTAGTGGTATACATCTTTAATTCCAGCACTTTGGAGGCAGAGGCAGGTGAATCTGTTCTGAGGCAGCCAGGACTACAGTTCAGGCTATCCCAGAACAGGCTGCACACCCCAGGCCAGCTTCATGCTTCCAATTCTCCTGTCTCAGCCTTCCCAATAATAGGTTTACCAGTGAGACCTGGGAGTGTAGATATATCCCACCATGCAGGGCTGATTCCTTTTTTTTTTGTTTATGAATAATCTTTTAATTTTTTTTATGTTTAGTTTACTGTCTTTGCCAAGCCTTTCCCAAGCCCAACAGAACACAAACATTGGCCCTCAAGACAGTAAATCAGATTTAACTTGCATCTTGGGTTGTAAGATATAACAATCAAAATAGTTACTGGAATAAAAAAAATGTTGAAGCCAAGTGGTGGTGGTGCATGCCTTTAATCCCAGCACTTGGGAAGCAGAGGCAGGCAGATCAATCTCTGCAAGTCAAAGGCCAGCCTGGTTCACAGAGCAATTTCTAGGACAGCCAGAGGTGCACAGAGTAAGACTGTCTTGAAAAACCAAAAAAAAAAAAATTGAGAAAATGATTTCTACACATGATGAGCCAGCTTGAAGGCATGACTACTCCCAAAGATGCTCCCGTTCTGATTTCCCCCAAGAGGCCCTAATTTGGAGAAGAAGCCCGAAGCAGAGGTGGGGCCGAGAGAGCTGTAGTTACTTACCTTCCAGAACCACTGGATGACAGGATGATTGGGGCAGTAGCCATTCTTGTAAATAGAATGCTGTCTCCAGTCATTCACGTCAACGTCACCCAGGCCGCACATCAGCAACTAGGAAGGAGATTTACCAGATGTAAGTGAGTGGAGAACTCTTTCTTCTCTGTGCTGGCGTTTGTCACTGGACAAGCAGGTAAGCCAGCAATTCAAGAGAGTCAAAGAGAGAGAGAGAGAGAGAGAGAGAGAGAGAGAGAGAGAGAGAGATCTCAACTGACTTGCATCTTGCATGCAAGGCCATGATATTTTATACTGAAACACACGGGTCATTTTTCCAGCCTGCATGCTTTAGGCACAGTGCTGTAGAGTTCCTGTACTGCATTAGCAGATGTTCAGGGTCTGGCTGCTACTTGTACAGATATCTGAATTGGTCCCCATGACAGCAAGAACTCATCTCCCCCAGATGGGTCAATTCAGGTGACAACAAATGACCTCATCCTTCCAGCATCCTGTGGGCACCCAGGCAGGAAGTGGTCCCCTGCCAGTGCTTAGTCTACAGTCTGTTCTTACAATAGGAGTTTCCAACGAATATGATATTCCCAAGGAAAAACTAAAATACAACAGGAAGAAAAATCATTTCTAAAGCCTGAAAACTGATTCCTAGGCCTCCCTAAGACTAGCCTGGCTGAGTCATCTTGGATGCTGTTCACGTCTCCCAGCCTCTACAGACCTGGAGTGCCTGAGATACAGAATTTCTATGATACTTGTCTCGAGACTTCTGCTTTAAATTCTCTGAGACATGCTTTGCTGGACATGGGCTTGGAGAGAACCACTGTGGACAGATACAGCCTCTGTCCTTCTGGGCCTCGACACAACCCAAGGTGAGTTGTGAATTCAGTTTTCAAGTTGTTCTCTCCCTCATCTACACCAAAGCTGAGAAGCTGATGGACAATCAGACACTTCCTGCCACTACCTGGTGGCCTCCCGATGGCCCAACACAAGCCACTTCAAGTACAAGGTCACGTCTCCTTTACAGACTGCGGAGAAGGTATACAGCTCTAGTGTGACCAAGTCCTTCACCCACCTAACAAGGTGAAGACTGGGAGGCAACAAAGGGCACTGGGTGGGCCTGGTTATGCAAGTAGATCACTGTCCTAGAGGGCTGCAGGGAGCCAGGCTCCTCCAGTGAGATCGCACTCTTCTTTGCACTGGGCTGTGTATCCAGCGCCACGAGAAACTGCCCCGTCACAGGCAATAAATCTATTTGGCTGCTACGATTGCTAGCCTTCCCCGATTAGAAGACTGACCTCATAACAGAGCATTCAATATGCCATGTGTCAGAGAATACAAAACCATCATTTGTGAAATAAGGAGCTACTTAAGATCATCTACTTTATATAAAATATTATATTGATAACACAAACCTCCAGCTCATTTTCATCAAAAATTTTAATCAAATCGATTGGAAGAAGTTCTGTAAATCCCTGAAAGGAAAAGATAAAAACATCGTAAGCATTTTTTTTTCCTCTGAAAAAGGACATTTTCATGGGTGGAATAAGCTTGTGGTTAGCCAGAGAAGGGTCACTCTTTACTGCTGGCTCACGCAGCAGTGATACTGTCCGGTGACCACAATCCCAATAAAAGCACATGCACAGGAGTCTGAAACATACACGGTCTAGAGGCTTCCCATGCTTGCACAGGAGTCTGAAACATACACGGTCTAGAGGCTTCCTGTGCTTGCACAGGAGCCTGAAATGCAGTCTAGAGCCTTCCCGTGCTTGCACACTTTTTGAAACCCTGTGATACTAGCGATACTGGAGGCAGGTGGATTGCAAAAGCAAGTTATGACACACATTTGTGAGTCAGTGTGCCCTAAAATGCATAGACCATAACCGTGCAAGAGACACATTTAAAAATAGCCGAAGGCATGGGTGGAGGAGAGAGGCAAGCAGCATGAGCTGGCACGGAGAACTGACAGAATAGCAAGCCAGGCTCTGTCCTGGGCTGTCATTAATTAGGGGGTGACCCAGGAAGAGATTCTAGATGCTGTGGGTCCTGAACGCCGGGCAGGGCTGGGAATCTGTTTCCCAGGACTTCCCTTACAGTGCAGACAGTGCCATAGCCAATTCACCCTCGTATCTTACATCCCCCAGGCCCTGGCACATGTGCACTTCCTGCTCAGGGGAGGACTGTCTTCACGATGTGCAGGCCACTGAGAGGATTGCTCCATGAGAGTGGGCCCTAGAAACGACCACCATGGGGTTTGGGTTTTTCCCCTCAAAATTGACCTATCTATTGTGTGTGCATGCATGTGTGCACTGGGGGTTTGAACTCAGGGGGCCAGATTTCAAGGCCACAAACGCCTTTACTTGCTGAGTCATCCTACTTGCCCTTCTTGTTGTTTTTAAATAACTAATATTATTAAAAAGAAATTTCACTTTTGCTAACACGAACCACTTTTTATGGCAAAAATACAAACACAAAAACAAAACCCCACTACCTGAAGGGGTTGGGGAAAGTACCCTGTAGTAGACTACTCATAGAAGAGGTAGTGACTTCATTCCATCACAGGGACAAAGCTGGTATTTGGATGCAATGTAAAAACTCCAGAGAGAATCTGGTAAGTTTAGTGTCACAAAGGGTAGGGGGCTCTGCAGGGAAAGTCAGCGCGCCTGGGTTGGGAAAGGCCTGAAGGAGAGGAGACTATTTTCAGAAGAACTGCAGCAGGCAGCTCCTCTGAGTACTGCTAGAACTTCAAGGTAGACAGAGACAACCAACTCATCCTCACGTGTGTGCACACATACAAATAAATAAATTCCAAACCAACAAACGAGTATAGGTGGAAGCCAGGCGGTATAATCCTAGCAGCGAGGAGGTTGAGGCAGGATTGCCATCAGCTCCAGGACAGTATGTGCCATAGAGACATTGTCTCAAACAAGCAAGCAACAATGCACTCAGAACATTAAAAAGGGAGAAAGGCAAAGCAAGAAAACTTTAAAAAAAGAGGCCAGAGCATCATGGAAGATTCCCACCTTGGGGAACGGCCAGCAGGGTGAGTCACCTGCGTTGGCCTTCTGCACTCTGTCCCCACCCTGACCCCAGTAGCCGTGCTTACCTCCAAGAAGGCATTCATTTGCTTTTGGACCCTGTTCACGAATCTCCACTGGATGACTAAGCTGCAAGGAAAAGAGGAACATACTTAGCCCTCTCTGCAACAAACTGGCACCAACGTGGTTGACTAAAATCCTCTTAAAACCTGAGAGGGCTTGCAGAGGAATTCTAGACACTAAAAAACAAAGTTTAGCCGCATTTTTTTTTCCCAAATGGGCTTTGCTTGCAGGTGGCATGCCGCAGCTCCTTTAAGAGAGGTTTTCCTGACTCAGCAGTAGCAGGAAGAAAGCCACAGCCATTTTAAAATGCCAGATTTCTGGGTCACACTGCCAGTGTGATCTTTGGCTCTTTCAGGAGACCAAGCATAGGCACCGAAAGGAGGCAGAGTCAGGAAGAAGCCACGGAGCTGTTGCTGGAGACAGACATGCTGAAACTTTGCTGGTAGGCCATGACCCATGGTGATGCACAGATTAATGGAGATGGGTTAAATTAAGATGTAAGAGTTAGGCAATAAGAAGCTAGAGCTAACGGGCCAAGCAGCCTCCTCCAACACCTCTGCCACCCTACAGTCACTGCTTTCTTTATACTTGGGCCTGCTGCTCCTTAGGCGGGGTAAACAGAGAATCCTGAATAGAGGGGAAAGTGGAGTGGCGCTTGCTTTGGAACATCTGCTGAGAATCCCTGCATTCCTTTAAGAGCCACTGGAACATTTGTGAGAAATGTATGCTCTCTCTGAGGATGTCAAGAGCATAACTGGTCTACCAGACTGCGTCAAGCTCTGGTGGATCCAAGTGCTCCACAAATGTGACTTGACAAAGAAGGACGAAAAGGTGGGCTGGAGAGATGGCTCAGCACTTAAGAGCACCGGCTGCTCTTCTGGAGACCTGGGTTTGATTTCCAGCACCCACATGGCAGTTCACATGTGGGTAACTATAAATTTAATCCCAGGGGATCTGACAACCTCCTCTTCTCTCCAAGGACACCACCCACACATTATGGTACACAGACATACATTCAAAACACTCATACACATAAAAATTAATTAAAACATTAAACATCTGCTAATAAAGTCATAGGATATGATTAGACATATCCACCCATTCACATGTATGTTTAAGTATAAACATGTGTTAAGAATAGTTTATAATACCATATATTGTACAATAATACCTAAAAATATTTTTTTGAGGCAGGGTCTGCCTCCCCAGTGCTGAGATTAAAGGTGTGTGCTATATGGCTCACACTAATACTTTTAATACTAAGTTTAGAGATGCATGGTTGGATCTGTGAGTCACTGAAACTGTCCCTGAGACGGTGTTCAGTGTGAGCAATGTGGACTCTGAACTCATCTTCCAGGTGGCACCATGACAACAGTCTGAGCGCAGCATCCTGCAGTGCACACAGCACTCAGCTGTGTGGGTACCACAGGGCTAGGCTGCGACCCACTGCCCAGCATCATTCTTCCAGTGCCAAGGGCACCACAGGGGCCAGTGAGCAGTGGGAGATTTCAATCCTCTGTAGCTGAGACCCTGCCTGACCCTGGTCCACATGACCTATGTCTACAGCCTTAGGCCTCAGCCAACCCGGGATAGAATTTTTTTTAAAAAAAAACCACTTAACGTCAGGACTTTACAAAGAGGGTCTCCCAGGGGGGCATCTGATAAAGCTGGCCATGGTAGAACAAGCCTACCAATTATTGTTCATGGGCACACACCACAGTAGCTTACTTTTGGCTTATTTATTAAGTGCCACGCACTTTTGTCTGAAAGTGACAGAACCCAAACCAAACCAACAAAAAACTTCCCTACATGTGCTAGAGGCTTCATCAATGTCTTCCAGGTAAAGCCTGCGAGGCTCTCCCTTGCCTCCTGTTTAGACAGCAGGTTTTCTTTACATCACACTAAAATAAAAGATCCCAGTCCGTCCTCTGGATCCAAGCCCACTGGCCTACTTGAAATGAGGCAAGAGGAGGACGTCCAGCTTGTTGGAAGGGAGCTCAGACAGCCAATGACTCAGCGTGGGCCAGACTCACGGACATATAGAAACCAGGATCTGTGAACCAAACACCTGCATTTCCCTCACTTGGGCCCAAGCCTAGGCTAGAGCTCATCTTGCAAAAGAGCGCAGAATCGTGTGTGATTCATGTTGCTACACTGAAGAGGAAGACGTAGTGCGCTCTACCGAGAGTTCCTCCTGTCTGCTAGGGATGTCTAGTGCTACCCAGAGGCTAAACTTCCAGAAGGACTCAATGATCTGTTCCACAAAATGAGGCTGAGATTGGGTTGTCAGATAGCAACTATAAGAACAATGCACGTTTGCAATATTTCTCTCAACTTCCAGTATGGACAAGTCAGGAGAAGGAGGTTTTTTTTTTTTTTTTTTTTTTTTGGCAATCCCCAATTCTTCCCCATCAGAGTCTAACATCCCCATGGCTGCGAATTTGAATTTCCGATGAGCCATCCATCCTCAAAGAGCACTTGCCACTTTAATGTGCACCCTCTCTTTCCACAGCACCCCTCTCTATAGGTAGTTCACTGAAACTGCAAGAGAACGTAAACATCCCTCCCGCATTCAACTGCCTCATAGGCCAAGCAAAAAGGAAATTGCTATTATTTAAACTGAGAAGCCAGGCATGGTGATTCCTGCTTTTAATCCCAATACTTGGGGAGACAGAGGCAGGTGGATCTCTGTGAATTCAAGGCCAGCCTTGCCAATAGAGCAAATTCCAGGATAGTCACACATCACAACAGAGAGACACCGTCTCAAAAACAAAAACAAAACAAAAACTGACAAGTTCCTATTTGTAGTATGCATGAGCAGTTCAGGGAAAGGACAACAACCAAATAAACCATTTGATTTCTTAAAAGTAAACGTTACAGGGGCTGGGAAGATGGCTCAGTTGTTTAAATGCTTCCTGTGCAAACTTTAGGACCCGACTTCTGGTCCCAAGCACCCATGTAAAACAAACAAAGCCAGGCATAGTGGTGTGTCCTTCTGCAGGGAGGCGGAGACAGCATGCCCATGGAGCACAGAGGCAAGGCTGCCCAGCTGAACCAATGAGCTCCAGGTTCACTGACTGACCCCATTTGAGGAAGATATGACACTGACCTCACACCCCAAGCCCGCGCACACACACGCACGCGCACGCACACACACACACACACACACACACACACGTACACAAAGATAATTGTAATAAATACGTGCATACGTACTCAATATATTCTCTTTTGTTTTCATTCGTCACCATTATTTCTGACCCATTGGGCTTCAGATCCACTTGATAGGTCTGTGATTACAAAGGAAAAAGCAACCATCAAAGACATTAAGTTATTTAACATATTATTGAGTAACATCATACTATAAAAAGGAAGAGAGGCAAAGTTTGTTTAAAACTATTTCCCAGTAATGGGCTCTCTGTATAGGAGGGTGTCAAATGAACCTTTTAAACGGTTCCAAGATGATACGTATGTAAAGATGTTATCATTAAAGAAAAATGAGCTCATGGATATTTATGGGTTTAATTATTCTTTATACATTAGCAACAACAGAGAGTGACATTTTCACACGCTATTCATTTATCAAGAAATGAACTATGTCCGAGGAGAAGAAAACAGATGCTGGAGAACATGCATCAGGCTCACAAACGCCAATCAACCATCAAGCCCATAGAGGGGAGCTCCAGCATTCCGCCCGCCACCAGAAATCATGCTGCATGAAGAACACAAAATGGAACTTCTTGCAAGAGGCAAAACACACGGACTTGAAAAACAAAACAAAACTCAACTAATCAAACATCATCACCAACAAAAACCAAGTAGGTGGGTAGGTAGGGAGGAAGAAAGGAAAGAAGGAAGGAAGGACACACACTCGCTTAAAAAGCCAGGCAGAGTTTATATATTGCTTTTTATAGGTGGACAGAGGAAAGCTCTGGGATCTATATCTGTTTTCTCCTTTTGGCAACAGTTTCTCTTTTAGAAGTTATGTGTATGATGTGTACAGTATGTGTGTATATTCCAGGGTTGTCATATATACACCAGGATTGTCAGTTTATAAAGTAAACATCAAAATAGACTACGCAACTACCAAAAGGGCAAAAATATACATCTAAAAGATGTATATTGTGGGATCCACAAGATTGTTGCCATTGCTACTTCTTTGAATTTCTCAGCTGAAGGCGTGTCCCCAGCATGCTGCAGCTGTATTATGTGGATGTATTTCCTGGATGGCCCCATACTTCTGCCTCTCTCCTATTTGTATTTCCTCCACCCTTCAAACACCACTGCACTGTATGGCAGCCCCAAACAGCGCAGGCGCACAGGCAGCTGGGCACTGAGGAAGCAGAGTGGAAGGCAGACGAAGGCTCTTCCAGATCAGACATGTTCCCACTAATAATAAGGCGAAAGTCAGTGCGGCTGTTTAGCAGTCTAGCCATGATGCGCTGCAGCCCACAGCAGAAGAAACACGTGGAAGGGCCACGGGAGCTGAACCCACATACCTGCCCGAAATTCTCTTCATCTATACAGAACATGAGGTCAAGTTCCGTGGGGTCATTTTCTAAGATCCATTTCAGGGAGTTGTAATACTCGCTGTCCTATAGGAATGACAGAGAGGAAAAGTGAGCATATGTTTTCAGAACACAAACCTGTTCCACTCTTACTGATGAACCCAACCCATTCTCATGTAATTCCATGCATCTGGCCCAAGGGTGACACTACTCACCACAATGGCAAGGGCTCTACCAAAACCACTTCTCATTTCTTTACTTAACAATTTACTTTGTGTCTGTGTGTGCATGCACCCGTGCTCAGGTGCCTGTGGAGGCCAGGAGAGGGAGTCAGAGCCTCTGGACGGATCTGGAGTTACAGGCGGTTAGTTGTGAGCCACGCTAGAAATCCATCCTCCACGAGAGCAGCATACACTCTGAACCACTGAGCCATTGCTCTAGCCTCATCTCCCCACTCATTTAAAACACAAGACCTCTGGACAGTGATAGTATGTGTGACTTCCTCCTGTTCTCTATGGCTCAGGCCACCTGATTGGGCGGGCAGTAAGTAGCGAGACCATTCAGAGGCCACCCCTTCCCCATCATGTTTGGTAGCCCCACAGTGGTCTCCAACATCTCTTCCTGACTCAGCCCATTTGTGGCTACCCCACACCTGGATCAGGTCCACAGAATTGAATACAGTGATCTGTCTTCTAAGAGTGAGACCATCAGAGACCACGCAGGATGGTGCTCTAACTAAACACCACATAGGGTATGTTCTGTGCTTTCCTGTTTTCTCGGTGTTCTCTGATCGTTAATTTAAGCCCAAATCAGAGCCGCGCTTCAGAAAATAGGAGCTGTGAGACCATCAGGTCCCCTCTGCGCATGCCCAGAGTCTCTCGCTGAGAACGAGCTAACAGGCTCAAAAGAGACCAAAAATAACGTGCACCACCTTTAAAACAGTCATGCCGGGGCTGTAGGGATGGCTCAGCAGTTAAGAGTGCGTACTGCTCTGGTGGAAGATATGAGTTTGTTCCCACGTAACCTCTGCGCAGCTCACAACCACCTGTAACTCCAGCTCAAGGCAAACCTGATGCCTCTGACCACGGGCACCAGCATTCATCTGCATGTGCGACTCCCACAATATGCACAATTAAAGATAAAATATTTACTCCAAACCCCCAAATACTAATGGCCAACAGGAACCACAGACTTAGGCATTAAGAGCAGGATTTTGTTTGTAGGACAGGATGGTATTGCACGCCTCTAACCCCAGAACTTGGAGTAGAGGCAGGAGGATGGTGTCTTCTAAGCCAAGCCAGATCACATACATAGTGATACTCTGTCTCCACCTCCTTCCCCAAGGGGCCGGGAGCAACTTCTGTGCTCCCAGGCTCCTCAGGCTAGTACAACAGAAGCGTAAACTGACTAAAGCAGAAGCTGGAGGGGGCTGTGAGACTGAACTGAGACTACAGGTGCCAGCCAGTCTGCGCATGTCACAGGTCTAGAGTGCAACAGTCGCCTCTTTTCCTGCGACGATGAGCAGAAGCACGAGGTGGTGCCACGGGCATCAGTCACATTCTCGGCTCTGCACAAAACACAGCCCATGTGCCACAAGGCCGAGGGATGCACAGTTTTCTAGCTCAAGTGACCACATGGAAACAGAGCTGTAGTTCTTCCGTGAGGACAACAATGCACCTAGTAAACACAGGCAAACACACACACACGCACACACACACACACACACACGCAAACACACACAGATGGTAGAGCATAAGTAAACAGAGAAAGCCAGACATGTAAGTGTACTCTGAAAAGAAGGGCATGTTTTGTTTAAAACAAATATATCCAAGAATGGTCAGTTCAGGTAAGGTATAAGCACCAAGAATGGTCAGTTCAGGTAAGGCATAAGCACTGAGCACAGTCAATCTAGTTAAGGCATAAACATAGAGCATTGTTAGTCTATGTAAGCAGCACCACGTATGGTCAGTCTAGGTAACATGGTTAGTCTAGGTAAGGCATAAGCGCCAAGCATGATCAGGCCAGGCAAGCAGTCAGCACCACTGCATGTCGACACCACTCTCTGGAGGGCCTGTCTTAACTACGCAAGCCCCAGTCTCTCATTCTGTAGTTTTCTGTGTCAAGATGACCACATCTAGGTGACTACTGTTTTGGCTTTGCCTCCACCACTTTCGTGAGGGCAGAAACAGAAGGTGGAATCTTCTAACATTTAGGTGGAGAACAAGGCCATTTAGACCAAGGTTTCAGCTGTCCCTTGGGTTTAATGTGCTCCTCTCTTCTCAGCTGGTCAAGCAGCGGGACCTGAAACTTTGCTGTACCCACCTATAGGCCAAGGTTATTGGAAACCAACCGTAAGTTGCTTATTATCGAAATCAGGAAGGTCAACTGACCTTTGGCAAGCAATCCCCCCCTGTGGTTCAGAGTGACTGTGTGACTGTAAACGTGGTTCCCAATGCCCATCCGGAAGGCGAGCAAGGCCTATGACGGCTACACCGTGACCTGCCTTTACTCACCACAGACTCCATGTCGTTCAGAGTTATCTGTTTCCCCAACATCATCTTGTAGAATGGTCGAATGAAGAACCCTGAAATATGGCAAAAGGTTGGTTAAGTTTCCAGCCCTTGATGTGCCTACGCAGCTGCGAAGGAAATCAAGAATAAACTGCTTTCCATATAAATGGCCGTCATGACCGAATGATCAAGGATCTTTTAGAGTAACCCATGAGCAAGTGGGGAGGGGACACTGGTTCGTTTTAACTGTTAACCTGAGGCAATCCAGAATCACCCAAGAAGATGGTATCAGTGAAGAATTACTTAGATCAGTTTAGCCTGTGGGCACATCTGTAAGTGACTGTCTCAACTGTTGAACATTGTAGGAAGATCTAGCCCATTGCAGGAGGCGCCATTCCTAGGAAGGGGTCCTGATCACACTAAGAGAAAGATGCTCTCATTCTCTCTTTGCTCTTAACTGTGCATGTGATGTGACCAGCTGTTTGAGTTCCCGTCTTGTCTTCTCCAAAATGATGGGCTGTAACTTGGATCTATAAACTATCAACTTCTCTTCCCCCACGTTGATTTTCGTAAGGATATGTTATCATGGCAACAGGAATGAACTGGGACAGAGGGCCTAGGAAGGAGTGGAGTGGAGTATCTGTACTTGGAGGTGGTTTAGCAGCAGACGAGAATGGCTTCCAGGTGGTGTGTGATGCCACCAAGGCTGGTGTCAGCAATACTACTTGTTATGGTAGTATTGAGTACGGTGTCCCAGGCCGGACCAGAAAGGTGGCCTCTCCCAGGATAGTGTTGAGTCAACGAGGACAGGCAAGCTCTACCTGCATGTCAGTGTCAGCTCCTAGATACTGCTGGGTGACAGAGGCCCCTGTGTGGGTTGAGCAATAGTCTGTGAGGGCTGCCAAGGCCACAGGAAGGCCATGACAGAGAAGACTCCCCGATCAGGTAGCTGTCTTCCTAGCCCATCCACAAGAAGGCTGCACCTTTGCCTCCAGATATGGGGTTGCAGGGCCCTGCAGCACAGGCAGCTTTGTTTTGGCTTAGTGTAGTCCCTGGGCCACAGAGACACACTTTAATGTCTAGTGAGGCAAAAGCATGACGCTGACCACAGAGGTGGATGGGCTGAGTGTGCTGTGCCAACAGGCATTCGTGTGCTGAGGGACTAAGACCCGTGGATTCCTGACATATGCGTGACCGCTCTGTGGGAACCAGCTCAGTCACCTCAGGTCCCCATCCACCCTTAGCTCTCTGCATTTTTCCTTCTTCAGGGCTGAGTACTGGCCAGCCCAGGTTCCTCTGAAACGAATGTGGCTTCTAATGCTTTCAGGACACTCAGCAACAAGGCAGAGGGCTTCTCTGCTGCTTCCTGTCAGTCTGCAGCAGGGAAGCCACCTCTGCTATTCATCTTTCTTTATTGTCTGTTTCTCCCTTAACTATGAGGTCATTGGAGTCAGGACTATGTTTTACACTTATCTCTATTCCCCCACACTAATCAACAATGTCTTCTTGCTTGGTGGAAGATGAATGAGCAGACGTTCTCAGAAGGTAGAGAGGATGAACGGACTGACAGAAGCAAAGGAGGGACCTGGAGTAAAAAATAAGCTGCATACACACACGGGAAGAGTCATAAGGAAGTGCTTACTGTATACATACACACATGGACAGAACCAGAAAGAAGTGCTTACTGTATACATACACGCATGGACAGAACCAGAAAGAAGAGCTTACTATATACATACATGCATGGACAGAGTCAGAAAGAAGAGCTTACTGTATACACATGCATGGACAGAGTCAGAAAGAAGTGCTTACTGTATACATACAAATGCATGGACAGAACCAGAAAGAAGAGCTTACTGTATACACACAAACAAGTATCAGCTGTACACTCTTGAGCAGTGAGTCAAACAGTTGTATGCACCTTATGCATACAGTGTCCCTTCCCCCTTGCAAAATAAAATACTGATAATTAGCTAGCCATTAGTAGTACAAATATATTAAAAGACAAGTTTGGAGGGTTCATCAATTATTTACTGGAGTAGCTCAAGCTTCAAAAAGGCATCTAGCCAAATTCCCTTGCAAATGGCCCTCTCTACCGTCACAGGAATGTTGTCTTCAACTACTCTACCTCACGTCTCAAATTTCTCATGATTTTTTGCTCACTGATGATTCCTGTAGTGCTCCCTCATGTAAGGTAATATTTTGAGACCACTAAGTCCATATGAGACCTGTATGACAGATTTTGGTATATCCAGGTGGGAGGGGCTTTGAGCCCTAACTTCTCATACCCTGGAGTTCCTGTATATTTCCTCTCCAGAAGGACACAGTTAATTTGCTCCATCTACTTCAGAGGACATTCCAGGGTTAAGGCCTTAGTCGAGTGATAACATCACTTTGAGATCATTAAAAACCAATTTGGGGACAAATGGAGCAAGGGCAGGCTACTGATGGATTAGATCATCTATTTAACATTTCAATTAAATTTTCCATCTGTCACTGAATCTAGCTCTCACTAGAGGAAAGGTGTCCTGAAAAACACATGGGATGATTGATCTGTGCTTCAGTTTACGGAGAGTAAGTATATACAGAGCCCTGTCTTCAGTGCACGAAACTGTACCAAAAGACCATGGTTAGGGGAAAGCTGGAAAGCCCACACACTGTAGGCTAGGGCTCTGAGGGATGGGCAAGGTCCTGGGCTCAATCTCCAGTAAGAAAAGAATCAGCTACAGAGGGCCAGAGAAGCTCTTACTGACCGTCTACATGTAGGCTAAGACATTGGGATTGCAGAAGCATAAGCGGCATTGCCTTACTTTTATTACTACAAGCCTTTGGAGTAACTCACCGTCTAAGAGTTTTCCATGAAACACTGCCAAGCCAGCAACTCTTCCAATGAAAGTGAAATAGGACAGATGATCTTCATTACAGAGGCCTGAGTTGGGATTGATCTGAAGTGTGTAGTTGTCCCTTTGGGGAGGAAAAGAGAAAAGTCCAATCACACTTAAAGAAAAAAAAAAAGAAAGAAAGAAAAGAAAAGAAATCCAAGAAGCTGATCTTGCCTTTGTCACCTGTTGCTCCATTTTACAGTGCAATTGCAAACCTTTAGGACTTGGTGGCAACTGGTATGAGCTGGGAGATACAACCCACCAGTCACACACCCCTTTCTGTAGTGACAGTTCTGGGTTAATAAAGTGCAGAAACTGTGGACAGTTGCCTAATTTTTATCTATGGAGATGCCAACTTCAGGGGCCCAGGGCATATGCAGGCTTCAGTTTGATCCCCAGAACACACATTTAAAAAAGCTGTGTGTGGTGACTCATGCTTATAATCCCAGGGTTTAGGAGGCTGAAACAGATGGATCCCTGGGGGCTTTCTGGCTGCCTAGCAGATTGGCAAGTTCTAGGCCAGTGAGAGTCTGTCTTAAAAAACAAGGTGAGGATACCTGAGGCTGCCCTTTAGCAGCCATACACACATATACACATGCATACATGTGCAATAATACATACGAACACACACACACACACACACACACACACACACACACACACATGTCAGTTTCAAATGGGTCAACCAGACATCCCGAGAAGATGAGAACGCTCACAGTGTAATAGGATGTGCATCTACAAGGTCTGTAGATGGTTTCTGTGATCAAAGAAGGCTAATTCCTCTGAGAGGCTTTTTGATTTGGGGATATTCCCTACAGGTCAGACTCTTGGGTAAGCGATCTAAGGATCACTGGGAGAAGAACATGGCAGTCTTAATAATGCAAACCCCAGGACACATGTTCCCCTTTGGACTCACAATCATGAGAACAAGGAGCTTTCAGGAAGGCAGTGTGCAGATTGATTTTTCTAGGAGTTACTTGGAGACGTAGGGAAAGGTAAGGACCTTGGCGCCTAGCTGCTTCCTTCCTTCCTTCCTTCCTTCCTTCCTTCCTTCCTTCCTTCCTTCCTTCCTTCCTTCTTTCCTTCCTTCCTTTCCTACCTTGTTTTCTACTTCAGTGGTGTTAACCTTTTCTACAGCGGATTCTCTCATGAGCCTCACTACCAACCACTACCAACCAAGGCAATTTCTGGCTAGATCAACTGAAGATTGTCCTGAGATAGCCTTCCCAATAAGCCCTATAATATAGGTATGAGGAGGAAGATGTAGGAGAAACCACATCAGTTGTAGTCTACACTGGAACAAAGCTAAATAAACATCTCTTCGCCAAGATCAATTATTCCACTGGGAGTTTAGGATCAGCCTCAAGCTCCTGAACATTCTCAGCCCAGAGAAAACAGGAGCCAAATGTTTGCTGAGAAAACAACCCAGTCCTGCCTCAGTTCCCTTGCCAGGCAATGATGAAGCCCTAATGCAAGGCATAGCCTGGTTCTTCTGTTATGGAACGAGGGTAATATCTTTTATATCCCAGGCATGGGTCTTCAAAATCCTCATAATTTGCCTTTTAAGTAGTATGACTTCAGAAACAGTCCTTGTTCATGCGACTCTCTGAAGCCTGACACTAATAAATCCTCCCTTAAATTAGAATGGCATTACAAATAAAAAACGCCCTGCTCCCTTGGTAACAACCTAACACATTTTCAGTTTCAATTCTGAGAGCCAAACAGGAGAAGAATCCCTTTCAGGTGTTCATGGTATACAGCGCCTCACCACGTTGGCTCGGAACTTGTTTTTAGACTTGTGAGGGTGCTAGGGTGGGGAGAGACTGAAATCTCACGAGGGGGGGGGTCATCTTTTAATTGTACTTTAAGTTCAATAAGCTGTATCAGCCGCAGGGGAGGGCCAATACATGGCCAATACACGGCCAATGGCGTCCATGTACTTACGTGGCAGAGTACTCAAAGAGGCCATAGTAGGGGTTGAACATCTCTTTGGACAGCAAGAAGAACCATTCCCTGGCGACACCCCCATAGTCCAGTCCTTTCTCTGATTCGAATTCAATCCACAGTCTAGCCTTTAGGACATCGGGCCTTTTCACAGACATGATCCTCCGATAGGACTCTTCAAATATGTTGTTTCTGTGGAGCTTCATTTCAAACCTGTTTGGAATATCAGCCTAAATGAAAAAGAGAAGCTAGTGAGCATACGGTATGAACACGCACACACACGCGCACGTGTGCACACAAACACACCCTCCCCTACTGGAAAATAACACAAGGGTAGAAACGATGACAGCTTTTAGATAAATGCGCAGTGCCGACTGGACCCGCAGGGAGTCTCTTCTTTACGGATTTGTTCTCACACAGATGGGAACCCCACTGTGTTAAGATGGGACACACAGAAGCATCCATTCACTTCTGCTCAGGCCAAGCCAGCAACATGTCTTTGGGAGAACATCTGCTGAGCCCTGAAACCCATCCTTATCTCTTTGTGGACACGGGCACTTTGCTGACAGGCATCTCCGGATATTGGTTCTGTCAAAAGAGAGACTTAATCCCAGGTAATTAAACTGTTAAGTAACAATCCCCAGGCAAGCTGGAACTAGCCTTATCTGTGGTAGGGACTGCAGCTGGGAAATGCAAGCCATAATGCCTGCAAGTTTATTGTGTGTCATAGGGGAGTGGGACCTTTATCCTACTAAGTCTGGGAGAAGCATCTCCAAATCCAAAGTTGACTGAATGATACCCAGCACTTAAGTGAGGTATGCCAACAGCGTTCTGGAAGGATGAAACCCAGGCCAGTTTTGCCCTAGATGGGCAACGGCCCTGGAGCTCCTTGTCACTGGAGGACACACGGATGGCTCACAAAGCAACATTACTGTGTGCCCCACTGTGAGCTTCAGGGGCAAAGAGGCTCTAGTTATGAATGAAGAACCTGACTTGCACTGTGGGACAGAGGGTGGATTCTCTGCTCTCAGAAGCTGCCAGCATCCCTCTACCACAGGACAAAGCTCAGAACTAGACATCAGCTGGAGGGAGCAGACGGGGAGGCAGCCTCGGGCAAAGGAGGAGTTATGGTGGGGCTCACATTCTCCTTGTCCAGAGGCGCCAAGTTTCTGAGCAAACTGAGGGCACAACTAAGGCCCACACCAGAGAGGTAACGGGTACAGGGGACCGTGAGAAGACATGCCAACAGCAAACACAGCTCCAACTCAATGCTGACTGTAAAACGGAAAAGCCTTCCGGGTCTCATGGTTGTACACTGTTAGTGAGAATTGTGAATATCCTTGGGCTCATCACTACTGAGTATTATTACATGCTGTAAACTTCACGTTAAAACATCCATGTCGCAGAGTTAAAATTGCACCTCTGACTAGAAAGAGATGCCCTCAATGTGGTTTCCCCAGATTTCTTGTCTCTGGTCTTATTTTCTATTCCATAATAATCTCATGCCTTCTTATGTCTCACATAAGCAACTGCCCTTCAGGTGATGTGCTAGGTGATACTGAGTTAATCTCACTTATGACCGCTGTTAAAAAGCAAATTCAGACTGAAGCTCTTGGTGGACCAAAGGGCAGGGAAGAGAGGGAAGTGTCCACAGACAAATCACAAACAGGCTATTTCAATGAGGTAACGTTGGTGAGGGGAACAGAGTAAGACACAGAGCTGATCCAAGGGCTGATTACTCACAGGTTTCTTTAATTTCTTCCTAAAGTAGTCATACTTCTGCTTAAATTCTCTGGAGTAAGGAACAGCCTGCAAGAGAGATTCAAACGCACAGATAACGTAAACATATGTCTGAAATTGTACGTACAGCGAGCCAATGCTGGCAGACTTTCATGAACTGCAAACCTTACATACTCATTTTCTGTCTTTTCTACAGAAAACCTGCATAATAATGTCTCCACAGGGAAAGGGGAAAGTCCTCGAAACGATGAGGGAATAACCACACAACTAGACTGACAGCCAAGGAATCTCGGGATCGCGCTGCACAAACCAGTACGTGTGTTGCATGATTCTGCCAGAGTATGAGTCAGGGCAACACACAGAGATACAAAGATACAAGCATCTTTCATCATCGTATCATCTGTCTTTCCTGGAGCCAAAGTGTTATAGGCTATGGTATTTTAACCCACAACTCCAAGTGATACTTGAAAAGTCTTTGTGGGAAGCCATGCATGCTACTCATGTTAGGAATTCCTTACTTGGGGGCAGTGGCAGGATGATGGTGAGTTCAAGACCATTCTGGACTATACATTAAGATGCTGTCTCAAAACACCAAGCGATGGGGGCACAACTCAGCAGCAAAGAGTGTGCTTAGGAAGTGCAAGGCTCTAGGCTTCACCTCCAGCACTACAAAATCAACATAACAACTTGTAGAGAGAAACACAGAGGCAGAAAGGGCAGCGGGCTGATAGCTGTGTCAAGGAGTGGGAATTCTGAGTCAATGGCATTTCAGAAAGGATTCAGACTGAGGACCACAAGGTTTGTTTTTTACTTGGTGTCCTGGCTGGCTCTGACTGTCTACTTGAGCAACTGCCTAAATCAGATTTGGCCTATGTTTGCCTAGGGATCATCTTGATTGTCAGTTTTTAGAAGAGGGCCTAGCCCACTGCAGGCAACACCATTCCCAGGGAGGATGATTCTGGATTGTATAGGGAAGCTAGCTAAGGACAAGCCCCTGTGAGTCAGCATGCAGCATCTCTTGTGGTTGGAAGCAATGCTGTACGGAACAGCAAGTGGGCCTGCCTTCGAGTTCTCACTTGGTAGACTAAAGCTTGCCTGAAGATCAGAGAGTAAAACAGCCCCGTTGGTCAGCCTTATACACCAGACAGTGGTGACACACACCTGTAATCCCAGTAGCCACACTAGGTTGCCATAGAAAACGGGCAGTAGTGGTACATGCTTTTAATTCCAGCACTAGAGAGGAATATAAGACGGGAGGAGACAGCTCTCAGACACAGTCTCATTCTGAGATTCCTGGAGGCAGGATCGCCATTTCAGACTGAGGTAGAGGTAAGAGCCAGCGGCTGGATGTTCTGCTTTTCTGACCTTCAGGTTTAACCTCAATATGTGTCTCTGGGTTTTTATTAATCATGCTGCAGACTATAACCTGAATTGTAAGCTTCCCTAGGTGACTTTGGGTCAAGCTCTTTGTCACAGTAGCAGAAATGAAACTAGGGCACTTGGGCAAGAATTCCTCTAAACTTGAATGCCTTCTCTGTGGAGCGAAGCTGACTCCATTGGGGGTGGGGTGGGCTCGAGGTCTCAGGCAGATACAACTATGCAAAAGTTTCAATATCCTAGCTAGGTGGCACCTGAGAGGTTGAGGCAAATGACCATGAATTTGAGACCGGCCTAGGCTTAGAACTAAAAACGCTATGGGGAAGCTAACCTCAGGCCCAGGGAACCTAGAAGGAGCTGTATCTCTATCCAGGGATGTAAATGGAGACATTCTAAAGGAAACAGACTAGAATAAATTCACACCTCATGCTTGTATCCAAGTGGGTGTGAGGGCCACAGTTACTCTACTCAGGTAGCATAAACCCAGGCCAAGAAAGTGACTGCAAATGCTGGCCAGGAATTTAAAAGCCTCCCAAGGCGGGGGGGAATAGTGCCTGTGGCTGTGTGGGTGTACGCAAGCACACACATGCACACTCATACATACACACACATGCATGCACGACCGTCACCCAGACAATACACAAGTGTTTTGAACATCTAGACATAACAAGTAGGAGACTGAATGCTCCTAGGACCAGAGAGAACAGAGTATCAGAGAGAGGATGTTCTGCAGTATCTTTATGACAGAATATGAAAGGATAATTTAAAAGGCAATACAGAAATGAAAAGACAAAGAAAACTTATGAGACCCCAAAGAACTTTGAACAATTAAACACGCTCACTTAATAGGCACAATGAACACATAAAAAAATTGTAAAAACCTTAAGAAAGGATTAACTAGAAGAATAAAGTAACAACTCAAAATGCAGCCAGAAAAGGAGGCAGGAGACTGAAGGCAATGCAGACGCTTGGCTGGAGTGAGGATGGGGAAGGATGGGGAAAGCAGTGTGTGAATCAAGAATGGCTGAGGGTTTGCCAGACCAGAGGAAGGATATAGCCACCCCCACCCCAACCCACGGGTGATCCTGAATGCTAGGTAAGACCCACAAAGGGAAATCCACAAATTGGCATGCGACTGTGAGCTTGAAGAACATCAAAGACAGTGAGTAAATTTAAAAAAAAATCACCAGAGGAAAAAAAATTTGCCTTCTAAGACATGGCAATCAGGTTGACAATTTTTTTTTTTTTATCACCAGTTTGAAGGTCAAAGGATATGGGGGAATATTAAAAAAAAAAAAACAGAAGAAAAAAACCCTCCAGGATTATGCAATCATCAGAACTGAGTATTTGAGGGAAAGGGCCAACCGGACTAAGGATGCTCCCACTCTCAGCGCCTCTATACTGCAGCAGGGCAGCAACTCTGGGTTTACAGACTGTTAGCCCTGCCCGGGTTGTTAAGCCAGTAAACCATGAGGTACTGTATCAGGAAGAAAATCTGGGGTGGGGGTGCGTGCAAAACCAAAGATGGGGAGAAAGGTTGTTTCCCTAAAGGTAAAAAACACAAACAGATCATTTTCTAATAATGACCATGCCTTCAAGGAAGTCAGAAGTATCATAAAAATTCTATAGCTTCTAGGCACAGTGGCCCATGTGAGTTCCAGGCCAGTCAAGGCCACATAAGGAAACCCTAGCTCAGGAAACCAAAACCCAAATCAAAAATCCAACTCAATTCTCTGTCCATGAACATTCCAGGCAATGTTCTCTAGTTACTATGTAGTAAAGTAAGAGACCTTTCTTATATGTTCACAGATAAAGGAAGATTCCTATTTAATCTATAAGTGAAGTAGAAAAATTATATGGAAATTCCTAACTATTTAGAAATGAGTGTTACGAGAGCCAAATGTCTTTCCTAAATTGTAATTACCCATATTCCTACAGAAAGAAGCAATGTTTCTAATAAGGGGAATAAACAAGGCTCCTGTTAAAAGAGATTTCTTGGGACTAATTTGCTAGAGCTTAGGATGTCAAGTAATTTTCTTCTTCCTTTTTAAAAGACAGAAAGAATATTGCTAAATGGCTCACCCTGGCCTTGAACTCTTATCCTCCCAAGAGTAGAATTACAGATGTGCGACACCACATCTGGCTAAGTAACTTTCAGTAACTAGTAAGTACTATTTGAGCAGAGGTGGGTGACGGACAAACGGTGGAAATCTTTGGAAAGAGCCGAGCTTGGCAAGTCTGTCTCTAGAGAAAGTAATGTCTGTAGTTCCTCTTGTTTTCAACAACCGTGGGGACATACACTGAACGGCCGACTGTGGCTACGACTTTGTCACAAAGAAGCCACCCGTAGTGAGGGAGTGTTCCGAAAGCTCGGTGGAGGAAAGCTTATGAGCTTTCTTCTAACAGGGCTTTCTATAGAAAACTGCCGAGTAGCTGAACAAATCCACTTAGTTCAACAAACGGACAGCTGAAGGGAAGTTACTGATCCACACGCATGTGTATGGTCAGACTTAAGCTTCCAAATGAAATGAGCATGCAATTTAAGAATAATTTCAAACAGATCACATCGATGCCATGAAATTAAGTGTTTTCTCTCCAGCTCTTAAGACTCTCGCTCAGCACACTGCTTTCATTTGCTCTAGAATTCTCCTGAAATTCTTTGACAGTTTCCCAATTGTGCATAACGCGAACGTAAGTCATTTTCACGCTCCCCTCCCCAACCCACGCGTATTCCTGATAAAACACGTCTTTCTAACACACCTCTTTCCTACTTTGGTGGGTTTCCTTGTTTGTGACCCACTGAGTTTAACTGGGACAAAAGGGTTTCCTAGAATGGGAACAGTTTATCTGTGGCTGGACCGTTGAAGACATCATCCTGCCTCCCACTTACAGCAACCTTTAACTGCCAACAGTTTCGGGGCGGAGGGGTGGGGTGGGGGTGGAGGGAGGGAGGAGGAGCCTCACGAGTACCTCCCCCTGTCAATGAAAAAAACACTGAGGGGCCAAAACTTGTGCTGGAGTGCTCTTGAATTATTTTAAAAGGACCCAAATTTGCAATCTCCTGTTGGTCCCAGTCAATTTCCTGTCTCTATCGCCCCAACTTATCTCCATGTACTCCCTGCTGAGGAGTTTGTCCCTAGCACGCAAGGATTTAGGACTTTCCCTCTGCCTATGAATACAGTGTGCTGCGAAATCTCAGGGGATCATACCCCTAAGTTGGAGGGGCATTTTCTAGCCAGCATGTGTGAGCAGCACTAGGCCAAAGTCAGGGAGTCAGCAGAATGGAAGATGCGTGGCCCACAGCTTTGCTACCTCTTCTCGACCGGCTTTTAAAGAAAAAACAGACTCCAGTTGATTGGCATGCCCTTATTATCCTTGGCCTAAAACAAATGACAGCATCCTATAAATGCTTGGTTTCGCAGCCTATAAAGATGAATACTGGTGCCCCCCCATCTCTCTCTCTGTCTCTCTGTCTCTGTCTCTCTCTCGACAGACAGGCATTCTCTGTGTAGCCCTGGCTGTCCAGGAACTCACCCAGCAGACCAGTCTGGCCTTGGACTCAGAGACCTGCCTAACTCTGCCCCCTGAGTGCTGTGATTAAAGGCGAGCCCCACCACTGCATGGCTGAATGCCTCTCTCTCTCTCTCTCTCTCTCTCTCTCTCTCTCTCTCTCTCTCTCTCTCTCTCTCTCTCTCTCTCTTTTGATTTTTTGGGACAGGGTTTCTCCATAGCTTTTGGTTCCTGTCCTGGAACTAGCTCTTGTAGACCAGGCTGGCCTCAAACTCACAGAGATCCGCCTGTCTCTGCCTCCCGAGTGCTGGGATTAAAGGCGTGCGCCACCACCGCCCAGCTTAAATGCCTCTCTCAAGGAGCCTGTATCCACACTTAGGTAAAAGTATCTCTCTCCTTTTTTCCGAGTGCCTCTCTTTCTCTTAATTCTCATGCTTAAGCCTATATTAAAATATCTTCAACCAAACTCTGCTTTACTGTTAAAAAAAAGAAGAAAAATCCTTTTATACATTTAAACCATCCTTTTAGAGGGGACCAGGAAGATAACGTTTCAATCCGCTATTATAACACTATTTTCTCTTCCTTTGTAATTCCAGTCTGAAGCAAAGGCCCAGGCAGCTGTTCCCCATTTGGAAAACTCACTGAAGAGCTGGGTTGAATCTTAATCTACTTATTCCCAGCAGTCTCTAGACATCACAGTAATAAGGAATAAACAAGAAGGGTGTGTTAGAAGCAGCCACAGCTCCTGTGAAGGGGAGGAACAGGAGAATACTGACCGGACCCGTGATGGCTGGGTTCTGTAGTCTCGGATCTTCCCACTGAGTGATTTTGCTGTCTGAAAACATTAAAACCATGAATGCATTAGTTCCAATTCATTTTGTAGACAGGATGTTTAAGAAAGGATTTCATTCTGTATAGTCCATCCAGCCCCTTTTGCTTGACCCCTGGGAGCATTTAGTATTGGGGGTTAGAAGGTAACTCTGCTGTCCATGGCAAACATATATATGATTAGTTAAAAGAAATTAAAAATGCGCAACAAAATTAAGACCACTTCCTTGCAGTTTCCAGCAGGCAGTCTGGTAAATCTGCGATTATAAACCCCTTTACTTGCAAGGATTTATAACTTGATCTTGATTTCCAAAAGGCCTAAGAAGTTTTAGCTCCCTAGGAACTTAACACGCATACACATGTTTTTTCTTTTTTTTGTTCTCATTTCAAATACTTCTTAAAATCTGCTTATGATGTTGCAAAACGGCTTTCAAGTACGGATTCTATATTGAACAAATGAATAATCCACTCCATGCACCTCTTATAGGCACGTACAACAGAAGCAGCAGAGGCGATCACCAAGAAAAAAGGAAAAGAACTAGACACAGCTGAGAGGATTCCAGAGAAAGGGTTTCCTTGCAACCTCGCTCAGCAGAGAGTGGTGTGAACAACACTGCTTCTCAGCAGCTGCCCTATCACTCGGTGGCCCAGGTGACGGTGCAGAGCCACGGCCTGGGTTGGGAGTGCTTTCGCCTGTGCACGATTAAAAGGCGTCAGAGAGGCCTGCGTGTACATGGCACCACGTGGAGGGCTGGGGGATTCAGATGGTATGGAGAGGGCAGGTTGGGGTTCAGTACCTCTAAGGTGAATAGAAAGAAAGGGGGGATTATTTCTCCCTGAAAACCCACCCTGTTCATTCTTAGCCTGCCGATGAGCTGATGGTAACTTGCGGACTCAACTTTAACAGGCACCTCAGCTAAATGTTTAAACCCTGACATTATTAACTTCACGAAAGCACAAAATAAACATCAAAATCCTAAGCTACACTTTTACAATGCTTATTTATGCCTTTTGGTTGGGTAGAAAAAGTAGATGAGTGAAAAGCTCAATTGCTTCAGGAAACACTGACGGACTCAGGTGGTATTTTAGGCTGTCTAATTTCTGAAAAGAGCAGACTGTGGAAAGTAAAAGCTGCTACTTAGATGATAGAAAATCAAACCCAATCAAATATAGGTCACAAAATACAGTGGGTTACAGCTGGATGCAGCTGGATAGAACCGTGTCTTTGTACAGCAGCTTGGGTCATATCTGTGGTGGCTGGATGTTTGTCATCAAAACAGGAGATCAAACCAACCACTCCCAACACACGAGGACTTCCAAATCTTATGACCAGACTGAATGCCAGATTCCAGCCCTGACACCTGCACGGGGGTCCCCTCAGATTCCTGAGCAGGTGGTCACCCATGCCAAGGAGTGCCCCATGTAACCGGACACTCCAGTCAGCAGCCTGGGGATTAACCCGGATGGTTGATTTGCCTGAATTGAGATCAGTGAAGCCAACCACTGGGTGTGCCTGTGAGGGCTTTTCCAGAGAGGATTAACCAAGAGGGTAGTGGAAAGAGCTGCCTGAATGTGGGCAGCTCTATTCCTGCAAGCTGGGTGCTAGGATGGATTAAAAGGGAACTGAGAAGGCCCAGCAGCCTACACATTCTGTCACTCTCCTCCTGTCTGCCATGAAGAATAGCCTCTGCCATATTTTTCTATAGCCACGATGGTCTAGAACTAATGGAGCAAAGGACCAGCTAGACCTCTGAAACCGTGAGCCCAATTAAATTCTTCCTCTTTTAAACCGTCTGTGCCAGGTCTCTGTCTCAGTGACCAAAGCAGGGTCGTAATCCACTGACCTGACCATGTCCTTGCCTGTCCTTGGTGACCATCAACTGCCATCACTTCTCTTGTGGCATCTGTTTCCTGGACTATTCTACACTCTAGACTTCCAGTGCCATGGCCTAACTAGCCTCTATTCAAGATTTCCTCCACAGGTCTGCTCCAAGTTTATTCTCAAGAATATCTCTGACCACTGTCGCTGGACTCCGGGAAAGCCCTTTGAAGCTCTTCTTGTTTGCAGCACAAACACCAGCCTCTTTACATGCTGACCAGGCAGAACAGGACTGCATTCCCTTGGGCAGCAGCTCTCAACCTTCCTGATGCTGCAACCCTTGAACAGAGTTCCTCATGTTGTGGTGATCTTCCTAACCATAAAATTATTTTTGTTGTTACTTCCGAACTGTAAATTCTGCTACCGTTATGAATTGTAATGCAAATATCTGATGTGCAGGATTATCTGCTATGTGAGAACCACCGCCCTTGGGGATGGTAGAGTATGACCAGTCATGCCCTTGCAAATGTCTCTTCACACCCAAACAAATCATGACTAAAGCTTTAGAGTTTTCAGAGACAGAGCCCATGGGGCAGTCCCCATTCCCAGTGTGGGAGCTGCTGGCCATTTCTGGAAATTGATTTCCACTGAGCTCTTTAGGGTGATTCCTGCTCAAAATCTGCCTGCAAGAGAACACAACTCAGAAAGCCATCTTCAGCCACCATCAGGCTGAACACCCAGAGGACAGGCTTGCTTTCCAACATAGTATGTAAGACAGCTTCTGGCACTTTTTTGCTGGACATGGGCCCTTGAGGACAGGGGTTATAGGTGTCCAATCCCACAATTCCTCTCCACTGCTGAGCATGCCTCAACATTTAATGGGAGCTCCAGTTGTTACCCCCAAAACAGCTTTAATCGGCTGTTGGATAAGATTTAGGAGTTTATTTACCTTCAGAATGAAGTCCCTATTTTCAAATAGTTATCTAGCAAAATCCACCATTATCTTTGTGATGATTTAATGATGCTAATAGTGAAAATAAAGTCGCTCACAAATAGTCGGAGCGCTTAGAACCGCACACATTTTCCTGAGCTACGAAGTGGATTTGCAGTCAAGTATTGTCAGTCGGTGAATGAGGGGTGGACAGTTAGCTGGTGTCTTAAAGAAGGATTTCTGAATCAAAACACACCTTTTACCTTTGAGACACGAAATTCAAATCAAATGACAAGAAGGAGGCAAAGGATGAGAAACACAGCCACTGCAGCTGCTGCCCATAGGTTTGGTAACGCAAAAATTAATGGAATTTCTCTTTTAACTTTTGTATTTGAGAGACAACCGCCAATGACTCAGCTTCTGGGCACATCTGGTTTGTAAGAAAAATATTTTCCCCACGTGTGCCAGAGATTTCATTCTAGATATGTTTCTAGCACTTTACCCAGAAGGAGTTCATCAATCAATAAATAAGTATCAATAAATAAATCCTCATCAATAAATATCCACCAAGTGAACCAAGCTGTTCAAACCTAAGCATCCAGTGCTGAAAGTCTGCTTCTTGGGTGAACAAGCACTGTTAGTGTAGGAAATACCTATGACGCTGTGAAGCCTCATTCCTGACCTGTGGGCAGGATGAGGGCACAGGGGAATGGTGGTGTTGCTAGCTACCTGTTTGGGAAGAGGGACTTCACTCTGAAGCTAAGAAATTCCTAAATCGTATCCATCAGGTGATTGAAGCTGTTTTGGGGAGTACCCACTGACCTGAGAAAGCCTTTGAAAAGGGCAGGGATTTTCTACTTGACAGATTAGATTTTGAGGGAAAGGCAGAAGAACGGTGTCACTGCCACACATCCCTTTATGGTTGCACAGGGCAAAGCTTGGCAAATTCTGGAGAACTGCTTTTAGTGGCACTAAGAGTGTCACCTAGCCCCAGTTAGAAAATTCTCAGAATTCAGAATAAACAGTATTCCGGGGGAAGGTAACGCATGCCCATACACTGAGAGTGTTTGTGTTGACAACGATAGGCTCGCAGTGCGGTGCTGGAAAGTACATAACTCAGCATTTGTTTTTCTGAACAAAGACAAAAAGCAAAGTTTATATAGCTAGAAATAATCTGACTTAAGTTCAAGGGTGGCCCAACCCCCTAAATATTCTGGGTTTTGGCTGGGCCTTCTCATTGACTTCAAACCCACTAAACCTCATGTCTGAAGGCAAGTTCTTGGAGTATACTAGGTCCCCTTGTGACACTTGGGAGGAGTTAACCAACCCCCCCTGCTGAGATGGCCACCAGCCTGTGTGTGAGCACTGCCTGGGGTGAGACTTCTCAACAAAAGGCTCATCAGTATACTCTCTGTTCAGTTATCAAAACCTGAGACCTGTGCTCGCTTCCTGCTTACAGATTAAATGAAAGCACAGAACTAAATACTGCTGACTGCGCTTGGATTTGAACTTTGTTTGAAGCCTTATTTTACACTTTTTTCTCTCCCCTCCCTCTCTCCCTCCCTCCCTCCCTCCCTCCCTCCCTCCCTCCCTCCCTCCCTCCCTCCCTGCCTCCTTCCCAAAGTTTTAGGGATATACAAATATAATTCCATGAAGAACAAACTGTCTCAAGAATGAACCCTGGCCCCCCCCAACCCTTCAAAACCAACTCTCTGGCTAAAAGCAAACATTGATTAGTTTAACTTTTAGATGAGATGAGAAAGCACACTTGTATCCACAGGTGCTAAAGCAAACGTCCTCAGCAAATACACTACACGTATCATTAGTGTGCCAGGTGCAAGGCCACATGCTACGATAGAAAATAAGGTCAGAACGGGCACTCCGCCAAGGCGGGGTTCCGAAAGCATACGCAGCCCAGAACACCGCTCACGTGGATTTGTTTGTTTCAAACTAAATCATCACTTCTAATCTTATTTTCTATGTCCAGAGTGTACTTATTAAAAGCGCAAAAAAAAATCAAAGGACTGTCAGTGAAAAATTTTTAATTAAAAAAAAAGTTAATAGGTCACAAGGTCAGGTTGGGCGAAAGCTCAAGGGACTACTCTGAGGCAGACTTGGAGCAAAGGCACAGTACCGTATGAGGGCACTGACTCTCTGGGCTCATTCTCGCCACACAACACCTGGCTACCTGGACAGGGAGTAAAATGACAAAGCTTCACTGTCACGGTGTGTTACCCTCCCCTTCCAGTGCCCGGTCACATCCGTGAGCACAGCAGGCTCTACTTACTATGGTCAATGTAAAATGTCCGGCCGTCCAAGTGGATCCTTTCTTCCCAACCGGGCTAGCATCCAGGAAAACGAGGGAGAGAGGAGAGACATCAGTTAGTGGTTCCCAAACCCAAGGCGACATTAAATTCTCCAGGACTTTTCTTTCCTATTCCCTGCTAGGGATACTTTCACACGGAGACTATGTCAAACAATGCTAACTCGGGGGCACAGCTAACAAGTCGCGTCAGCTCAAGCTTTCCCTGTATGAAGGACCAGAAATGGTGTTCTATGGTAACCTGTTCAAGAATTCAGAAAAGGGGGCTGGAGAGATGGCTCAGACATTAAAAGCACTTGATGCTCTTGCCAAGGACCTGGGTTTGTCTCCCAGCACCCACACAATGCCTCAAAACCATCCACGATTCCAGCTCCAATGGCTCTGATGCCTTCCTCTGACTTTTGTAGGCACCAGGCATACACGTAGTATAAATATACACATCCAGGCAAAACAATAAGACACACAAAAAATAAATCTAAGATACATTTTTAAAGAGTTCAGTGTGGAGAGTTCATTTAGTTAAAACACCTACTGTGTACTTCAGGGAAGGAGAAGGAGGGCTCGGTTACACATGCAGCACACAGCGGCTTTATTAAGTGGCCGAGTAGCCCAGTGCTGAGGACTCTCACTATTTAAAAAGAAGAACTGAAAGCTCTGGACAACCAACCAGCCTTTCCGTACACATCTGGGTGTGTATATAGGAAGGTGCATATGCGTAAGCGTGGGAATGGGTGTGGGATCTGATGTCGATGTCTGCTGTCTTCCTTGATGGCTCTCTATCCTAACAAAGACGGTAGTCTTAGAGACTCTGGAGCTTTCCTTTCTGGCTGGTCTGCTAGCCAGCCTGTTCTGGGCATTGAGTCTCTGCCTCCTCACCCATCTGGATCACCTGTGGGCTTTGCTGTGGGCTCTAAGGCTCTCACCTCTGGTCCCCACACTGCCACAGCAGGTGCTTTACCTGCTGAGTCACAGCCCTAACACCTGGGTACTTTTTAAGATAAGGTCAGCGTGCCTTACTGACTCAGAAATAGAAAAGAGTCAAACAATAGACTTTCTTTTTTTGGGGGGGGGTTTGTATGTGCATGTGTATGTGCACATGTGTATGCAGGTATACATGCCCATGCATGTGGAAGTCTGAGGAGGGCACTGGGTGTCCTGTTTTAAGAAAAGCTAACCTAGCAGCCAGTAAGCGCCAGTGACTCTTCAGTCTGCCCCCCACCCCCAGCACCAGGGGCTACAGGTGTGCACATGGCCAAGTCTAGCTTTGCACGTGGGTTCCAGGAATTGTGAGGGTTAACTGCGAATCTTACAGATGAAGACGAGCCCGTAACTCTGCGTCCCAAGGGTTGCTATAGTCTATCCTACAACAAGGCTCTTTCCTTGGAAGAGAATAACCATTTCCATTTACAAACAATGCTAGAGGCTGGGCGTAGTGGTCTGCGCAGCTATCCTAGCATGTGGGAAGTGACAGCACAGGGATTTTGACTTCAGGCTGGCCTGGCCTGTCTAAAAAAATAATAAATAAACAAAATAACTAGAACCCCAAATCAAAACCAAACCAAATCCAACCCAACCCTGTCTCTGCACCTTCAGCATTTTTTATGGATGGCACACTGTAGAAAAAGGCAGACAGTAAAAGTTTCATCCCAAACTCAGTACAGACCAAATTATGTCATGCTCCCAAAGAGAACAAAATTGTGAAACAAAACAAAAATCACCCCCCCCCGGAGGTTTATAAAGAATCCACAACAAAGGGAAAAACACTTTAAAAAAACTATAGGTTAAAGGGCGTGGAGACTAACTTCCTGTGGTTATTGGTGCCTTTTCCTTCCACAGTATATTCACGGGTTTGTTCCTATGACTTAGCAGTATGGCTGTAGCTGGTGGTTGCTAAGTTACAAAATAAATGCATGCTGCTAAAAGTGGCACCTGCAGTGTGCACCTCTTGTACATGTCCTAGATCAAAAGCGAACTTCTACCAAGGGCTAGTAATTAAAAGCCGTCTTTTACAAGTACTGGTATTGCATACACTATAATGTGCCTTTTGGACTGCCCTAACATCAGCCCTTCTAAGGAATACCGACCAATGGACCTAGAGAGCCTGGAGGAGACATACAACCTCTCCAGGAACGCTGAGAAGGTTAAGCAGACATTTCCAGACCACTGCATGTCTCTGAAGCATACTCACAGGAAGAGGGCCCAGGTCATTGGGGTTTAAAGATGCTTTTGAGCGCATGTGTACTGGAAATTTCAGGCGTGGATCTTCCTGCAGGAAAAATGTACATGGCAGCTGTTAAGAGGGACTCCCCGCGCACCCTCACTGGCACCTTCCCTTCCTCCGTGTTTCCAGGCACCTGGGAGGCATCCCAGCTTTCTGCTTGGTAGAGGAAGCTTGGCTACCATGTCTCAGGAAAGAAGAACAAACACTTCAAAGAGAGATTAACTGTCTCCCCAAGACTTAGTGAAGATGCAGGAGGAAAGGCAACCAGGATGGAGGATGCATGGCTGTTCCCCAGAGATGGAGACAGGGTGAGTGTTCACAGTCTCTAAATACTATCTCTTTAAGAACAGCACTCCTTAGTACTTGGGTGTCCCCAAATCTTTCTGAATTTGTCTAACCAGATAGCCTATGTGCTATTCTAGAGATGGAATGCTTCATCATATGAAATCATATGTGTGGTAGCAGGCAACCTGCATGAAACTCCTGACTGAGTTCTGATGGTTAGGTTCTCATTCTTAAAACTTGATAAGATTCTTTTCCTTAAAGGATGTGAGGCCAGTGTGTGTGTGTGTGGGGATCAATGGATGAGAAATATATACTCTGACATCTTGGGTCATGGTTTATGGTTTGCAAAAAAATAGACATCTAATCTTGCAACATCCCTTGTGTATGTTTCTTTTTGCTGAGGAGAACAGTCTCAGAATCCCAGCTCCCCCAACTGACTTGCCAGAGCTGGGAGTTGCCCCTCACTTACATAGAAGCCAATTAGAATGCGATGAGGCTTAGAAAATCCACAGCTCTTACACTTGAGAGATTAGAAAACAATAAAACTCAGAATGATGCCCAGTCAACCACAACAATAACACCGTCAACCCAAGGTAAAAAGCAAACCACTGAGACATCTGACACACTAGCTCCATCTCATCAAAGTGAAAGCAGGCTGCGCTGCTGTCAAATTATCAGAAGGTTTACTGTTTCATCAATTTCCCGAACCCACGGTGAAAGCCAGGGGCACTGAATTATAACAAAGTCAGAGGGTTTTGGAAATGGCAAGAATATCAAAGAGCACAAACGGTACGCGTGGCCTCGTTTTCTGAAAGCGAGAGAAGGTTTTAATTGAAGACATAAATCATCGGAGCACTTTGTGACGGATGCTGACCCTGGAGTGAATGCATCTTTCAAAAGGCTGAGATGTCGTATTCCCAGCATAGCATACTGCGGCACACAGAATTATGCCAGGATTTAGCATTTAGAGAGGCCAAGAAGTGGACCATCGGGCTATCGGCTGGAGGTGGTTAACTAGACAGAAGACTTAAACGAACTTCACAAGATGTACTATTTAATGTTAATTCTGGTCTGGGACAGGCGATGCCACAGCTGCCGGGGACCCTTGAAATCCCAAGTAGCCAGGTTTACAGAAAGCCTAGGGAGCTATTAGGAAGTGGGGATTCTGGGTACTCTAACAGGAAAGGCCAGCCATGAGTGAAGTCAGCCGTCCAGGACGACTGGCTCTGCAGGCCACAGAGAGGTGACACAGAGAAGAAAGAGAAACTAAGATGAATGGAAATACCCGATCCTGGGGGAGGAAAGGGAAGGGAGCAAGAACATTACAACAGCTCAGCTTTGCAGGGCGGCTAAAGCGGCTCTGCATGGAAACCAGACTTCAGAGCATGGGCAGGCCCCGGGGTACGGACTCATATTTTATTGTACCAGCAATAATCAAAATAATGGCTGCAGCTGCCAGAAGTCCATCTGTAAGGGATATGTGGTAAGAACCACCGAAGCCACTGTCCCTTGGACAACTCAAGGAGGTAGGCATCTCTGTAGCTGACAGACACGTGACAAGGCAGCTAAGGCCTGAGAGCACTGACAGACAATACTGAAGTAATGGTAAGATTGGGTTACTAATGAGATCTTCGATGGTAGGAACAGAAACCAATCATGCAGATGACGAAATGCACTTGGCTATTCCTCCATTTCCTTTGGGAAGGGTGTGTGTGTTGTGTGTGTGTGTGTATTAGAGAAAGAGAGAGAGAGAGAGCGAGAGCGAGAGAATAAAAGGTATTTTCTGATTTAAAAAAATACATAAAATACAGGCATACAAATTGGTTAAAAAAATCCTGTATGCTTTTTTTCTTTTATTCTCAGCAATCACACCTAGGCTATAGTCGGTTTTGTTAGTGCAAACGTGGGCAGCTGTAATTTAAGGCATACGGTGCGCTGTTGTGAAGCAGCTTGATGCCCTGTCCTGTGAGAGGCATCAATACACCAACACGCATGCTTCCAGCTGTTCCCTTAATTAGAGGGGTGCGAAGGCTGAGGTCCCTAGGGACTCCCAGCATGCACTGCTGTTGGCGAGGCCAAAGCCATCCATTATTATTAATTTTTAAAAACGTGGTCAGATTTAATTCCAGTTAGACTGCTGGCACACGGCCTCCATCACCTGTGTGTGTAAAGGCTGTGCTGTAGATACGCTTCAATGGACTCTCAGTCTCTCAGTGTATATAACGGGGACAGTGGCCTGTGCCTTCTCATGCCCCCGGTGAAGTTCAAGAACCTACAGTACAGGGGGAAGGGTGAAGAAGGGATATTCTCACTGTTCCCAGGGTTGCTTTTCCTTTTTCTGTTAGAACACTCAGAGGGATTCTATACAGTCATTGAGTAACCTCATAATGCCAACTGTGCATATGCCTGAATCCAGAAAGTGTCTTTTCTGTTCCTGCCTCCTCCCATCCTTTGCCGAGGTGGACAGGCAATTCTGAATCTGCTTTTCAGGGTGACAATGCTGAATGGTGTCTCCGTCTGCATTAGTTAACACAGGCAACGAGGAATTTCCAGCTGTGGCGTAAGCATTTCCAATGGCAGCAGCAATGAAACGTTCTAATAAATTAAGTGCCCAAGTGGGCAAATCAATAGTAAGAATCTGGGTTAAAAAGAGATAACTGGTAATTAAGAGCAGGTTTCATTTGGCACCGGTGCCAGCAATAAAGTCAGTGCTATTTAAAATGAAACCTGCCCAGCCGCACTTACTGCAGCTGGGGCGTGAAGGCTGTGAAAAGGTTAGGGGATTTGATTACTAAGCTAGTTCACATTACTAAAATCATAGCTTATGTTGGCAAGCCACAGTGGCTCCATTCACTAATCCTCTGACTTTTATGATATTTATCCCGTATCTCTGGAGCTCCAGTTTCTGGCTAAAGCTTTGGAACCCCAGTAGCGCCGTGGAAAATGGAAACACCAGAAAGACAGCCGAGGTTCTGTGCCAGTGACAAAAAATAAAAAATAAAAAGACCTCAAACCAATCTCCACAGTTCCATTTGCCAAAGAGCTCCTCTCTTCTTCCCATCCCACAAGCTTGTAATGCTATCTTCTGACTCGAAGGTGAGTCAAACAAACCTCCATGTCATTCCATGCCTTAGAGGTAGTTATCAGCTTACCAAATGAATGTCATCAGATCTTGATGGGAAGGCTCTTGGCAGGTAAGTAAATTCCTTTTTTGCAAATCAGGGAAGGGCCCTGAGAGCGGTTCTCACTGTGGTGTATTTGGAAATTCGGCTGAGTTTCTGATCATCATTATATCGGGAGGGTGATGGTAGCTACTTAGCATTTAGTGGTGGAAGCCAAGGACGTTAAACATCCCACCGAGGAAGGCGCAGGCCTACCCCAGTGGCCAAGAATGCCCTTGTGGGGACACACTGCACCTCTGTCCACAGGACTTCAGGATCACACTGCCCTCTAGACCAATTCTCAAGGGATTGAATTAACATTACACCACAGACTGAGTGTAAATGATAGCCAGGCCAGGGTCACCTTGGGTGAAGCCCTTTCCTTAACATAATACTGCTGTCCCATCAGCTGGACAGTCACCACAACTAGAAACAGGAATTGAGAGTGCCTGTGTGTACAGTTGGTCCAGGACGGAAGAGCAACCCAGGGAAACACTCGCGTGAGTTCTGAGCAAGAAGATTAGATGCCGAAAGGGCACTTTTAATCCCCGAGCTTGTTCTATATGATCAGATTAGACAGGCAGGAAAACGAAGTTCCTGCTGCATCCAAACCAAATGGAAACAAGAGAACCAAGTCTGGCTGAATTACAGGGCTAGGTTCCTTGTGACAGAGGAATACTAACTTTTAAAAGAACTCTATGCTGCCTTAAAAGGGCTCGCTCTGACTATGCTGAAACGGAGAGCTGACTGGGGGACACGGGGGCATTCGCCTGGGCTTCATCTCATTTCTCCCAACTGCGACACACTGGCTCTTTCCCACACGGGATTTCAGAACACGTGAAAGAGCAAGCAGCATGGCAGGAGAAGTCAGTTTTGTCAAAATGTTCCCTGCGAACAGCAGTCATACACTTTTAGTCCATGGAGAAGAAAGGAAGTGTAGCCCAGGAAGAGAAAATGCTGATCTGAAATGAGCACTAGAGAGAAAATGACTCTTCTTGTAGAAGATGTGTATAGCAAAAAGAGATAGAGAAAACATTAGTTTAAGACGTTACCTAATTCCCAATACAATTACCAACAACACGGGGTGTGATAAAATGAAGTCAAAAGACTAGTAACGCCAAGGCCACCTTTGCCCCCGCAAATGGAACAAATGAATAAAACCAGAGCTTTCCAGAACTGCCAAGCTGGTACAGTACCCCAGTGGCTAATATCTGTGTCTACAGACACAGCACCCACCCATCAGGATACTTGCTTCAGAGTTGGTGAAGAAACTCCTCCACCAGAACCACGAGTACCGAGTCAGAAAAGAAAGGAATTCACCGGAGCTCATGGTGAAAATGGAGGCAAATAAAAGCAGCAGCCTTACCCAAGTTGTAGTCTTTGTGTTATGGTCAATGAAGAAGGGTCGGCCGTTTGGAGCTATCCTCATCTCCCAGCCTGGTGGCAGGAAGCTCTGTGTGACTTTGTGTTGTGGTTTGGGGGAGTTGTAAGGTGATGGCTGAGGGGACTGTGGATTGGAAAGGGTATCTTTCACAGCGCGGCGTATGGGTGAGTCCTTGGCACCCTAAGGAACAATAACGAGTGTTAGAACTCTTCACCATGTGCCAATTCAACATGCCACAATGCAGTCGGTACTGCAGGAAGCTCTTCCTTGGACAGCGACGAGGGAGAGACTCCCCCAAGCCCCATTTCTCCATTTACTTTCAAACCAACCTAAGCTTACACCTTTCTCTTGGTTAGATACGCAACAGTATCAAGGATGAATAGTCACGATTCTTTGCCAAACATGCCTGCCCAAAATACCATTTTTATGGGTGGAGATTTCAGGGTAAGCAGGATGAGCTCCTGCCCTCAAACAGCCTTTTGTCTAATGGACACACTGCTGGGTTTTAGGGTCCAAAAGGACACCTCCATCGGTAGAGGCAGCCACCTGGAACGACTGCTGTCACCCCACATTCCCACCAGTCTAGAAGTGCCCTCATCCACTCCCACTGCGTAGGAGCTTGCCTCAGGATACTTTAATTTACTCATCAATTCCCTTGCTCTTCTGAGCAACAGTTGTGAGGTTTAGGGCTGCCACTAAAACATAACCAGGAAAGCGCACAAGCAGATGTCCAGCAATGACTTAAGAGATGAAAATACACATTAGAGACATGTACCCACACAATGGAAGACCCTACATTCAAAGAAAAAAATGAACAAAGCAATAACTGCATTCTACAACTCAATAGAAGCATCGCTACTTGGAAGAGTTATGGGTTCTGATGAGGGAGCAAACACAACAGGAATGGTACAAGACCAGCAGAGAACGGCACCAGTCACCAAGCGTGGCACCAGCCAAATGAGAATGAAGATTATGACAGAGTCTAGAATGTTAGCGGGGCAAGGCACAGAAGCATGGACGCAGTCTCAGGCCAGCCTTCACCACCAACCCGCGACTGCTCGGCATGGGAGCTGCCTGAGGAACGAAGTCCAGTTTAGAGAGAAGAGCAAATGAAGAGGAGCCACAGGACAGAGATGACCCTGGTTAGATGAGGCGGCCTTCTCACCTCCAGTGGGGCAGATAAAGTTACTGTTGGCGAGCTGAGGCTACGGGGCCGGCGGATCTGAGGCTCGACTAGGTGGTTGTTACTGTTTGTGGCTGATCCGGAGGCACCATCTTCTGCAAGCTATTTTGGAGGCAAAAACAGGTTAGCTTTGTATGAGGATATCCCTGTGTGTGATGAGGAGCATGAACCCCAACAACAACAACAACAACACACAGAGCCATAATGAAAGGTTTGGTCTATTTACAGCATGGAGGAAATAATTAAACCTAATAATGGGGGTAAAGATGGGGAGACACAGTCAAGAGAAATAACAACAAATCACTGGCCAGTATAAAAACTAGCCTTGGGAAAAGAAGGGATGTGGGAGTGGGGGAAGGGAGCTATCTACGGCCATAGGCTCATTTTCTGAAAGTATCTTTGAGGTCACACTAAAATAAATGTATCCAAGGACCAAAGTCATCCTCAGGCAAATATTCATTCTACCGAGAGTAGCACATGTCTTTGGTGAGAAGAGGCCTTAAACACAGGCCTTTCAGAAAAGGACATTAGCATCATCAGGTCAGGATGTTGCTGGTCAGTACATCTCGGCCCTTGAGCCTGGGTTGGATGGTGATCTTCATACCTGCATTATTGGTCGAGTCCAAGTTGTGGTTCGATTGTTATGATTGACATAGTATGTACGTCCCTTAGCATCTTTTCTTTCTTCCCAGCCTGAAGGGAGGCCCGGCGTGGTATGTACATAGGCCACTGATGGCTGTTTGTGCAAGAAATCAATATTACTTAACAACTAAAATTTGTCTTCTGACCAGTTCAACAATGTAACATATACCTAGAAAGTATATTTCTCTGGGCAAGATAAGTTAATGCTGTTTGTAGAGGAAAAAACAAAACAAAACAAAAAAAAAACCAAACAAAACCAAAACAAAGCCTATAACCCACATACAAAGTGCAATCAGGAAGTCAGAAACAAATTGTACAGATTGTGAGATGGCTGGGATTCACATTCTTACAAAAACCGGCTCTTAGAACTGGAAATACAATCACCACTAAGGTGTTTGTAGAGAAAGAGAATGTGCCATAACCTGGTCCGGTTGCTAAAGTTCATTGCTAAACCACATAGCTTGAAAGAGAATTTCAAGGTGACCAAACTCTTATGCCCGCAAGAGGAATGTTCTAGATGCTTCTAGAGAGCTGGCTACCACAGATGCTCAGCACAAAGTTCTTCCCGAGGCCCAGTGTACACAAACTTCCAGGGCAAAATGTGACAAAGAACCTTTCCTCTTTGACTTGCACTTCTGTATGGTGGACATCATCTACAGGGACCCTGTCATGTCTGTGGAGCCCCCTATTAGAGGTTCTGTTTATACCAGTGTAATGGCATAGAGTCTATCTTCCCAGGTCTGTGATGTACAGTTTGGACCATATTTGGATAGTGCAAATTCCACCTTCCTTCCTTTTTTCCTTCCTTCCTTCCTTCCTTCCTTCCTTCCTTCCTTCCTTCCTTCCTTCCTTCCTTCCTTCCTTCCTCTTTCTCTCTCTCTCTCTCTCTCTCTCTCTCTCTCTCTCTCTCTCTCTCTCTCTCTCTCTCTCTCTCTTTCTTTGAGACTGGGTTTCACGATGTAGGCTTGGCAGGCCCAGAACTCACTACGTAAACCAGGCTATCCTTGAACTCACAGAAAGCCTGCCTCAGCCTCCCCAGTGCTGGAATTAAAGCCATGTGCTACCAAACCCAGTATGGATTTCATCTTTTTATATAAAGAATTACTGAGACTTTGGTTTGTGAAAAAAGCAGCCCGAGAAATATAGTGTGGGTGAACGGGTATTAGAAGATACAGGATGGTGGAATGACTGACAGCAAAGGGATGCCCAGGGCCAGCACCAGCCTAGGGATACTCAGGGCTGTCTGCACACACAGTGCTGTGCCATGCATTTGTGCTGGGGAAGCAGCGCTCTAGGGGAGAGGCTCAGAAAGACCCACCAGGGCCACTGAGACTTCTGGGAGGTAGAGGAACAGGATCCCTGTTGCTCTGAGTGCTGTCTTCTCCCACCAGCCCTCTAAGTACCTCAGCAGGTGCTGCTGTCTTAGAATTAGGCTGATCACGTAACTGGGCCTCTTTTCTGTTCCTGACCTAGCTTCTCTGCTCACTTCTACTGCTTTGGTGAACGTCATAACCAGAGAGTCGTCAGTGGACCTGGGACCCTAAGTTAGAGGAAACAAGAACATGTACATTGCAGTAACTAAGGACTGCAAGCAAAGAGGCTCCATTGTCTGCTCCCCACACTGAACAGGAGACTCCAGAAAAATTAACCTGAACACTAACTGGGAAGCAACTGACTCGTGGTTATTTCGACACCATGTTTATCAGGCAAGGAGAGAGCATGTGTAAAGAACCTTCCTGAAAAGAAATGCGGCAAACATCTTGACATTTTCCCAGGCAAACCCTAAAGGATAAGGGAATTCCAAGAACAACTAATTACACAGCATTCTGTATCCAGGAACAAGACAACGGATGTCAGGTTCTTATGACCATGAGAGACAGACCAAGTAGTCCACAGCCTAATGAGGACACTGGCAACAAAACTCTGCCTCCCTCCAAGGACTTTCACCTATACTGGCCAAAACTCTGATGTACTGTCACCTAAGCAAATAGGTTAAAACCTATTTGGCAAAATACCCTTTGTTCCACCATGACTTATATAACCAAAACTGGTTTAACTACAAGGACTATTAAATGGCACTTGTCACTTTTCTCCTTTCTTGATGAGTTATGTTTTGGGGGAGAGGCTTTTTGATATGTTCTCAGAAAATTCATTTCTAGAAACATTAAGACTTTAACAAATAGCAATGACATTCCTGGAACAGATACTTTTGAACTGACAAACTGAACGACTTGGATGTTTCCCAATCTGAGAACTGAACTGCCAGCTGCAAGAACTCCCTGCGCTCAGGTTTCACGCACAGATCCACAGTTAACAAGACCAGTTAGTTCACAGAACCAGGAGGACAGCAGAGAGGATGCTGACTTTGTCTATAATGATCATTCTCCTGGGAATTGAACGGGCAACTGCTAATGTAGCAACATCTATATAAGATGCTGTTACTAAATATTTCTTGACAGTGTCCTCTCTAAATGGGCATGTAGAACAACTTGTGTTGACGATTCCATTTATGACTAAAACACGGCCATCCAGGACACATGGCCAGCAATGACAAGACTCGGCTTCTCCAGACAGCTCTGTGCAAGAGGCCCAGGCGTGGGGCCAAAAGATTCCACTTTTACTACTGTATGTGAATAACAGTATGCTTCAGGGCACTTGGAGAAACATGTTAGGCAACCAAACACAAGCTGAACATTTCTGTTTATGAAATTCATTCATAGACCAAATATACTGCTGAGCCTTATGATTCCAAATAGCCATTCACTTCAATTTCACTATCTACAGTGAAGAACCAGACTATGTTTACGCTGAAAAAAATCTGACTATCTGTTGACACTTGCCATCATAGATTCTCCATGACTCACCCAGACCCTGCCATAGTGCTATTTCAGGATATTTTTAGAATCTCTTCAGAGAAGATCAAAGGACTCTCTCGCTTTCTGTTAGAAAGGGAGAGCCCTGGTGGAGCCTGCAGGAAAGTGACTCTGGGTCTACAGGCTTCTGCCATAAATCAAAGGGCCACGATTCCTCGGATGAGGCTCCACGCTTCATCACAGTGTAGGGAGAGGGTTTACAGAGAAGGAGGGCTACCACAACACACCGGAGATGGGAATGCCCTCCAACGAGAGAAGAGTGTAGAAACTGTAACACACTTCCATCACCGAGTACTAAATGACTATTAACAGAGCCCAGAAAAATCGATGTAAGTTAAAAACAGTTCGCTGAGCATGATGTACGCAACATCGTACTGGTGCTTCCCTCCTAAACACAACGAAACAGAGCTGTGTGCATAACTGCAGCACATGCATGCTTGGGAGAGTACAGGGAGGAGCGAGGTGACACATTACAGGGCGTGTCTGCCTGGCACATGCATCAAAGAGGCGGTCAGAGAAAAAACCATGCTAGGAGACAGAACAGGACATAGAGGGGATGGAAGGGAAATGGACTCGGTCCTTTCACACTCATCCAGGTCCTGAGAAAGCCAGGCACATCAGGGTGGGAGAATCACTTAGCAACTTCCATTGCAAAGTCTTAAACAAAAGACCAAACCCAACCCATGTTTTAATTCACGGATGGAGGAGAACACAGGCAAGAAAAGTGCAGCCCAGAGTGACGTGGGCTTTCCTTCTGATGGATGACCTTGTTCTGTCAGGAATATTTTTACCATAGTGTCTGGCACCACTCTGTTACTTGCTATCATTAGCCATCCCAACACTCCGAAGCTTTAAGCAGGTCACGAATCCAACTAAACGTAAAAACAGCTGCTTCATTACAAAAGGACGTTTATGGGTATCACGAAACATAACCATACCATGGAATGGTCTGCCCTGCAGAGAAACTACCAGCACATAGTAGAAAATCAACTACCCCATGTAAACTTCTTTGAATCCTGCTGGAGGTGGGGAGCCTGGATCTCCAGTACATGCATATTATGTAGGCCACAGTGGCTTAGCAACCTTACACTGTGCTTGCTGCACTGATGGCCAATGTGAGTTTCCTTTGTGTAACACGGAGGGCTAAACATGTTTCAGGAAATCGGCTATTGTGTATATAGTTAAAGTCATTCATCACTAGTAAGTAGCCACAGTGTATGTGACAAATGTGGAACACTAAAGGAAGTTCTTCAAATGGTCACCTAAGCTCAAATCATCAAATACGGGCCTGCCTGACTGCAAGGATCAAGTAGAACAAAAGGAAAATAACTACTCAAATTGAAGTCACATATAAGCATAAATACTATCAATCAAAATAAGGAAATAATAATAACAATATTAGATACTTGCATTGAAATATTCTAATTGCTTCCTGCCCTGGAAATGTAAAAACACTTGTCCGTTCCTGCGAGTCAAACTCCTTGTGGCAGAAAGAGGTTACTGGTTATGATGGAGATACAGAAAAAATATGGCCCCCTATTAAAAAATGTGGTATGGAGAACAGAGAAGAGCGCACAGCCTCTTGCACATCTGGACACATGCACAGCCCTGGATGATTCCTGTGGCTTCTCTAGCTACCGACAAAACTGTATTTGAAATGCTTCGATTAAGCACATGTAACCAGGCTCGACAATACTTTTAATAGGATTAAAAAATGATTCCATTTTATCCAGGACCTTTGAAGAATTCAAAATGAGAAGTTGAAGATAAGAAACACATATGTCTTTGTACCACATAGAAACTGACCTTATTTGATAATGGGAGGAAACATATCCACCATAACCAACATACTAAACTACCCCACAGTCCTTCACCATTAGGGTCCCATAACTTGTGTTATTACCGTTGGTTCCTCACCACCCGTGACAGTTGATGAACGTGCTCGCCTAGTTGGGGTGCTGGGCTGTTAAACAATAATGTATATCAGTAACTTGTATTTGGGGGCACCATCTACTGCTTAGTGAAGCAGGAATCACTTTGTGGCGATGCTGTGGCAGATGACGTGAGATCAGGAACCCCAATTATCCACCTTGTCCAAATGAAGCTGAGCACACACCAATGACCAGCAGCAAAAATAGAGCAAAAATAGCACATGCCCTCTCTGGACCACCGTATCACCCCAAAGACGCTCAGGCTGCATCCTCACTAGGGGTGACCAGCAACCACTTCAAGTGGGATATTTTGTGCTCCACAGTCCAGATCTTAGATTCTTTATCTGCAAATCTCTGAGAGGCCACTGGTGGTCAGTGAGCGCACGGCACCTTCTGGACATGAAGAAAAGGTGGAATCACGGTCTCCACGGCAAACAAAATTGACACTGATTGTGAAGAGGAGAGCAAGTGCAATTAATTTCTACCAGAAAATCACAGAATCACTAGGGTGAGAAGGGCCCCCACCGCTTCATCCCAGTGTACGGTTCTGCTTTGGGAGGTCTGCACTGAATCCACCTCAGCTTGTTATTAGCCAGCCTTCACGGTGGACTCTACCACTGAATTTCTGATTTTGACTGACATACACCATCACTTCATTTAGGCAAAAATGTCCTTTGATGTCAGGTTAAAATGTTTATGGCGAGGAAGATGGTTTCAAAAATTTCAAATCTGTGGCCTGTCTTCAAGTTCATACACAATGAAGCAGGTCATTAAAGAGGATTTGTAGCAATAAAAACAAGGGGTCAGGCGGCTAACGCCTGTAATCTCAGCACTCAGGAGGGGAAAGCAGGAGACTGTGGCAAGCCCGAGGCTAGCCTGGAGTATACAATTAGAGTTCCAGGCTGGACCGAGCTATAGATCAAGACTCTGTCTTAACTCCCACTTCCCCCACAAACCCACAAAAACCAAACAAATAAAAGGCCAACGTCAAATATCAAATTGAACATTTAAAATAACTGCAGAAAATTTTCACCTCCCAAAGAAGAAAAACATTTTTTTTTTTGTCAATTCGTTCTTACTAGGCAATTCTCATCTGCCCACCAATTTGATATTTAGTATATTACTGGAATGGAAAACCCCTCTACCACGTGATGGGCACTCAGACTTATCACAGCCATAGGAAGGAAGGGGCAAATGGCAGCTAATATTTCATTCATGGGGTTGCCTTTGTAGTTAGCACAGGCACTCTGGGTAGTGGTAAAATTTAGGCTGTCTTGCTGGAAGAGTTCTTCCTGATCAATGAGTCTGCAGAGTTCAGATACCAGGACCAGAGCTATAGCTGTTGAATGGACCACGTAGTTTCAGTAATATAAGCATGTCAGAAATGCACGCTTTGCAGTGAGAAACCAAAGCACGTTTTTAGCATTTTAGAAATGTGGTTGGCAGTTAGGATTCTGGGCTGGGAAGTCAAGATCCTTGCACAATTTACTCAGAAAATTTCTAATGTCCTGCTTTATATGGTGAATGGATCTACACAGGAAAAACTCTTTCTCAGCAGCCCTGACGATTTTGAATCAAAGCCGAAAAAACAGCTGAGGACTGGAAACGAGTGTTTATTACCGGTGGTAGGTGAGCCTGCTCAGCAACCGTGTCGGTAACACTGCAGGACCGAAGCCTCGACGAGGGCTCTCTCTGCTGCAGGGAAGGAAAAGACAGGCGGGGTTAAAGGGGATATCCTGCACAGCTCTCTGACACCAGGAGGCAATCAAGCACCACTTCTTTCAGAACAAGAACAGGAGTCCTTGCGGATCTCTGTTTCAAGTCTCTGTTTCCCCACAGACCAGGACTACTGGAAGGGAAAAAGAGACAGGTCCCCACAACATTCAAGAGTAACAAGAGGTCAGCAGTCCTGTACACTGCCTGGGATGCCAGCTCCGGGCAAACTCTCAAGTGTGACTAACAGAGGAAAAGAGGGACCAAAAGGTGACACATGGCCCTTGACCAGCTACTAGCACTGTTCACAGTGAGGTCGCTGCACTGCCGAGCCGGCTGCACTCAGACATCATCCCCTCCTTCCTGCGATAGGCAGGGCTTTATATTTAGCTTCCAAGTGGAACTTCCGTACAGACCACAAGTGGAACAGAGGGGGAGGCAAATCCAAAGACCGTCTTGTGCGTCACACATAAGGCTCCTCTCACTAATTTGAATTCTTGGTGGTTAAACAAAGCCTCGTCAATCTGAATGATGATACTCGAAGGTCACAGACAGAAGTCACAGATTCCTTACCAGCGACGCTTATCCCACGGTACAGCTTGTAGCACATGTGGCTTTTACTCTTTTAAAATAATGCCCAGGAAGTTAAAGGCAGCGGAGCTCTGTGGTGGTAACAGGGACAACGCCCACCCTCCCACACTGGGCAGTGTCAAGGAGTCGTTCCTGAGCAAAATGTTAGACCCACTGCCCTGAAGACACAGCGGCCTCAAGCATCAAAATCAGAGGAAGCTCCCTAAGGATGTGCTATCACACCTGGGTCTTAATATGCCATGCTTCTGGAAATGCTAAATGCAAGAGCTCCCTGCTCTAACTGTGACAAATGCTAATTTACGTCAACAGAGAAAACTAGGAGCTTTCCCCACATGGTTTATATAAATGGTATATAGCTGCTATAATTTCAGCAATTCTTTCTTTGATACATTTTAAATACATGGCTTGGTGGCTTAGGCTGTTTCCATAGCAACACTTTTACCCAGTCAAATATCTCATATATGCAACCTCTTTTCTATCCACTTAGCACTGGATTTTCACCTCAGTGCTATTTCTCTTTTTGAAAAACATCCATAGAATTTTAATGCGAAAGCACATCAAGAAGAAATCCCTGAGACTCATGTGACAGGGGCCGGCAGTTTCTTTTAGAAGGAGAACCCCGCCATGGAAGGGCTCATAATCGTATACACAGTGGCTTGTACGCTTTGTGTGGCCCTTCTACTGTTTACATTCAGAATGCTCATAAGAATGACCATCATATGAGAATGCCATTCCAACACAGGAACTATCATCATTTTCTCCAGGACATCTTTATAAGTCCAGCTGCCCGAGAAACATGGTGTGTGCATTTGGTCTTAATTACACACACACACACACACACACACACACACACACACGAATGGTCTGTGGGCTTTTCCTGTAGTTTTGCACTATCAACTGCAAAGTTCCTTGTGACCAATTTCATTCCTTCTCACTGACCCGAGACTTCTACAAAGTATTTTTCTGATGGCCGAGATGAACCCCAAGTTCAAGTGCTACTGTGATGTCAGGGCCACAGTTTCATACTTTTTCTCCTCCAGAGTTCCTATATTGGGTTTCTGGGTATCTTCTACCGCCTAGTCAGGCTATCCCAGGGACAACCGCTTACACATCTGGCCCTACTTATTTGTGAACTAGAACGCAAAGGTGTGTGGACTATGAGTTTAGAAGATTGGCAGGGAGGCTCTAGGGCTCCCGCTTCTCAACAGGACAACTGCCCTCAGGGCGAAGACACTACTTTCACGAGCCTTGTGAATGGGAAAGAAATTCTACAAGGTTAAAGCTAGAACTCACAGAATAAATAATAAAAAGAGCTGTTGATAAACCACTTCTTTCTAAACAAAAAGATTTTTACCTGCCAGGGTAAATTTTCATATAGACCCATCTCTCCTAGGGAAGGGGAATCTTGGGAGAACCTAGGCTGACTGGGTATGGAAGACCCACTGGCCAGTGGTTCTCAGCCTTCCTAACACCATGACCCTTTAATACAGTTCCTCATGTGACCCCCTCAACCATAAAGTTATTTCATTGCTACTTCATAACTGTAACTCTGCTGCTGTTATGAACTGTAATGTAAATACCTGATATGCAGGATGATCTTAGGTGACCCCTGTGAAAGGACCATTTGACCTCAAAGGGGTCACAACCCCCAAGCTGAGAACCACTGCCCACTGCCCTTGCCATTATCAGTATACAAGAGTCTTCTAATGCAACAACAAAGGACCGACCACCGCTCAGCTTTTCTAACAAGACCATGACTTACGATCAGAGAACTGAACTGTTCCCCATTGGTGTCTGGAGCGATCTGTAACCTTCTGCTCAGTTCCTCCGACAGCTCTTGGGGGCTGGTCCGAGACACTGGGGAGGCAGGAGGTGGGGGCAGAGCCAGGCTAAGAGAGTCTCCTGCCATGTTCACTTCCTCTGAAATGGTCTCCCAAGGCTTTGGAGGAAAGAGAAAGTAGATTAAGTGCTAGGAATTGGGGATTTAGCGGTCTTCCCTCCAGTAAAGCACACAACATCCATAACCATCAGGATAACGGCAATTAATACCGTTATTAATTAGTTAACAGCAAGGGGCACAGGATCTTTAGGAATAAGCATGGGGAAGACAGAACCACTGTCCCAATCAGCAGACAGGAAAACTTAGCTCTGAGAGAGCTGACGTAAGCAATTAACTGGGGGTGTGACCAGGTGTGAAGGAGCGCGGGGCCCAGGGGCCATGATCTCACCCCTTAGCGGTACACACTCCACAGCGCAGCTCTCTGCCAGCCTCTATCACAAATGGATTAGAAACGCCCCAAGAATTTACAAGCAATTTTCATGTTTTTTTTTCTCTTTCCTTTCTAGCCGCTGTGAGAGTTCTTAATGAAAATAGCTGAGATGCTGCAGAATGGCTAGGGAATCTACTGTGGCATCACTAACTTACTGCCCTAATACCGGCCGCTGCCAAGTTTCGTGAATGACTTCCCAACATACGATCAACACAACGATCAGTGTCATCGGCATCGGATTAGGATTATTTCTCATTTGTAGCTTAATTCGTCTCCTTTCCCAGTAAATTCCTACTAACTCAAACTTGCACATTTTTTGGTAATCTCTCCTAAGGTGGCACGCAGTTATTAGAAACTCATCAGTGATACCCGAACAAGTATCAGAGCTCACTCGATTCCTCAAAAATGGCAACCTTCGTGTTGTTTCGTGAGATTGGTTAGATCCTGGGATAAACCAGTCATTAAGTAGAAACATGGAAGACTTTCACACGAGAAAAAAATGTTCTCCCTTTGATATTTATACAGGCCTTGGCTGAACACGCATTTTCCAAGTTAACTAACGCTCAGATGGGGATCAATTAGTTATGAGGTCACAATCTTCACACTCAATCCACAGTTTACTGAGAGGAGAAAATGGGATACAAAATCACCCTGGGGCTTGTGGGAAGCTGGAGCTGCTCAGCTGCCAGCATCATACCTCAGGGCCCTCTCCACCGCCTTCCGAGGCCTCAGGCTCCAAGTCTTCACTGATGTGCCTCCGCGAGCGGAAACGCCGGTGTGCGGCCTCCTGGTTGATCTGCCTGATGTTATTGTCTGACTCGGAGGACACATCCCTGAAAGGAGGGTGGGGTGAGGGGATGAGAAGAGGTGTTCACAGCTAGCCCGCCAACAGTCCCTTCCTCCCTGTGGACCACACACTAAGATGTCAGTGTCAAACACCAGCAAGGAGCATGCAACCATTGTCTGGCTCAACCACACTGCGGGCTCACTCTGACCTCACAGAAGCAGCCTCAGTGCCCTGAACAAGAGTGACAGCGGCACCTGAGCATGGTTCAGACATGGACAGCCATCCCTCTGCATCCACGGGGAACGACTGCAGAGCCTTCCCTATCCCCACGGATTCTAAAATCCTACAAGTTCAGCCCCTAACAAAGAACGACACTACTTGCCCAGAACTCACGTACAGCTTCCTGTATACTTTAAATCCCCTCTAGATGACGTACAATGCCTCAGACAATGAAAAGGCTACAAAAAATTGTGTAGGGAAAGAAGACAGAGACAAATGGCCGCCTGGGGTCAGCACAGGCCTAATATATTTTCCTGAATAGTTTGACTGAGGCATGAGTACAGAGGCATGGCTATTCCTCACACTGCACTCTAGGATTTAAGAGAGAAGAGAAGTCTAAGTCCTTCAGTCTGCGGTAAGTCAGGCCGCTGGAAGGAAGTGACAAGCAAGCCCACACATGCTCACACATGCAGCCTGTCAGCAGGTCCCCTCGAGGTCCAGCCAGCAGTGACAAAACAGCTAATTCGGGTAATCGGTAACTGACTGAAGGCTGCCAAGAGCACCAATTCAAGGCTGAAGTCCCAAGGGGAGGACTTCTGGGCTGTGTGACTTACTTTTAAATACTTTCTGTCTTGTTTTGGCAAAAACCTCACATCACAATATTGCAGCCCCTTTCCCCAACAACCCCCTCTAATAATCCAAATGAACACCAGGGGCCGACCTCCCAAATACACTTGGGACTTGAAGAACATGGCGCCGTCACACCCGAGCTGTTTGTTTTTTCACGTAAGGTCCTTAAGTCCGGATCTGAAGAACTTATTCTTGAAAACAACCCAGTCGACAGCACCCTAAAATACTTTGCAGCACATGACAGGCGATGGTCCTTTGGGGGAAACCATCAGCTAGATGTTGCTGGAGTGGAAGTCTGAACGCCCGCCAGAGGCACCTGCACATGCTCAGTCTGACCCATATCGAATCAGCACAAATTATATTTCAGGTTAATGTTCCAGAATAACTGAGAATTTTAGTTCAGCTGAATTGAAACACAGTATTAATCAATAGTCTACTTATAGAGTCTTTCTAAAAGAAAGGATTTAGAATTTCTAGTACTTCCAAACTTACTCACAACCCCCAGAAAGAGCCCACTGGATTTCAGAATAGCAACTAGATTCAAAGAGGAACAATGTTGGAAGATGTCACAACATCCTAAATAAGCAAAATGTTTCCTTTTATTTTTATTTTTTATAATATTTTGAAACAGGGTTTCTCTGTGTAGCCTTGGCTGTCCTGGAACTCACTCTGGATCCCCCTGCTTCTGTCACCCTAGTGCTGGGATTAAAGGCATGTGCCACTACTGTCTGGCTTACTCAAATGTTTGTCATCAAACATCTTTACACTATTAACTTTAGGGCTACAAAACGTAGTGTGAAAGTTAGTTTCTATTTAGTTCACATGCAAATTATAATTCTTTATTACTAAAATATGAATTAAAGGAATTTTATATTTGTATATATAATACATAAATTTGCTGCTATTACAACATATATTGTTGTATTAAATACGTAATTAGAATAAACTTGTACAATAAATAGAGGCATCTTCAGAAAACTGATATTATCATAGATGCAATTATTATAATCAAGGAACACAAAAGTGTAGTAATGTTTCTGAAAACATAAAAGATTAAAGATGTTACTGCTGGCTTTTAGAAAATACCATACTGTATCTGTGATGATGTATTTATTGTCCTCGTGTTTTGAAATGTTCAACTCTCAAGCATGAAATAAAGTACAAAACAGAAATGTAAAATGTTACAGCACATTTGTAAATGACCTCAGCAGGGAAGCAGCCAGAGGAAGCTATGGAGTGCCTGCCTGCTTTACTATCTTCTTAAATTTCTTTTTCCTTTCCTTTTTTATCAGGCAGGGTCTTTCTCTGAAGACCAGGCTGGCCTTGAACTCGCAGAGATCCGCCTGCCTCTGCCTCCCGAGTGCTGGGACTAATGGTGTGCCGCTGCACCTGACCCTCTCTTGGTGACTAAGGGTGAACACAGTTGCTCCTTATGATGATTTTCCTCACTTGAAAACTCCTGACTCCATGTGCACTCTCTCAAGACTGAAAGTCCTCCTTCAAATTTAGTCCCCAGGTACTCCAGAGGGACGACAGGGGCTCTACAAACCTGGGTAAAACAAGGGTCACAGTGCCTCGGTGGAGTGACGACTTGTCTGTATCTCACATCCTCTAAAGTATATGATGTCTCCTATTGCACGGCTGGTGTGTGTGTGTGTGTAGAATGCTCTATTTAAAATCAGTGATGTCAATTTCCCATACCCAACTTGCTCAGCTAATCAGTAATTGGTCTGAATGGTAGCTGGAGGGATGAGAAAGGGAGCAGGAGGCTGGATAGCCCAGGAATGCGCTCTCTGCTCCCTGGCAGCTTTGAAGCCCTGTTCCCACTGCCATGAGAGACTCATTTGTCTCAGCTTAAAGCAATGGATCGATCCATTCCCTCCCTGGCTATGAACTTTTGAAACTGTGAACCGAAATAAAACCCTTACTCCCATAATTTATCTTAGGTATCTGGTCACAGCAATATCAAACAGGCTTTTCTCGTCTTAGGTAATAATATGAAGAATTTGCACAGGGTGCGAGCGTGTGTGTGTGTGTGTGTGTGTGTGTGTGTGTGTGTGTTTGTTTCCTTCGCCTTTAAATGAGTGAAAGAGCTGTTGACTGCCTACAAGATTCTACAAGTACCTGCAGCTACCAGTTAGTCTGATAAACCTAGATGCAAAGATGATTTTACCAGGAACAGGGAAACAATGTGAGAAATGCCTACGTCATCTTTTTTTTTCAGTCATTAATTTTGCGCACACAGTTCCCTTTGAATATCATGGGAAGTGACAGGAATGGCAAGACTTCACCACTTTACCAATCCTTCCTTGAAACCAAGCTCAGTGTTTACTAAGATTAAAGCCTCAGACCATGCCCAGCCCCCAAGCATTTGCTTTGTTTTAATAAATTATATTTCTTACTATTACGTACACATGTGTGTAGAGGTCAGAGGGCAACCTTGGAAATAGGTTCTCTCCCCCCACTGTGGATTCTGGGGGTTGAACTTAGGTCCCCAGGCTTGTGAGGCAAAGGCTTTTGACCCTTTGGGCCATCATGCCCTCCCTTTGCCTCAATGCATATGACTGTTAAGGATGACCCAAACCACAGAGCTAGGCCTGGTTGCTAGGGAACTGGGAGATGCATTGAGTATTTTATAATCAACAGCTTAAAACAAGTATTTCAACTTAAGTTTATCTTACAAATGGTACTTGTAAAATTTTTGTAGTAAAATATAGTTTACTTCCAAACAGGATTAAGAATAAATCTAAAATGAGGTGTTTTAAAAGTTACTAGAATTGAGAAGGTGGGGTGACTTCAAGGGACACCTTATGTTCCATAGGTATAAGGAGAGGCCTGAACTAGGCCCAGACAGTACCCCAAACCATGTGCCTAAAATCCCTTCCTGAAATGGCTCCTTTTGGCCATTCATCTAAAACCATATTTTGCTGCCCTCTTACTCCGGTGCTGGGCATGAGGATCTCTGAGTGAGAAGTCCCAGTCCCAGAATTTTCCTATTCATCCACCTCAAAAGCAGCTCACACCTGAAATCCTAGCACGGGGGAGGCTGAGTAAAAGTACGAGGCCATCCTGGGCTACAGAGTGAGAGCCTGGCAGAGAAAAACAACAAACACACACCCAACCCAACACACAGAGAACACAGGCTGCTGAGCTGGTAGATGGAGGGGGCTGGCAGCAGACATTCACTTGTCGGGAGGAGCCTGCTCTGTCTCCCAGCTCTTTTTTGCTTTGGGGAAGGGACATGAGCCACAGGAGCTGGCTGCAGAGAAAGCAAGCAGAAAGCAGCCGTAATGAGACTCCTGGACACTCTGCATGTTTAACCGAGGGACCTCTGTCAAGAGATGGAGATGCAGAATTGCCTCCAGAGTGTCCTAAGGGCAAGTCAGGGACAAAACAAACCCTGCCAAGTTCAGAGGGTTCAACTTTGGGGTGCCTGTCTCTTCATGTCTACCCACTGAGGCCGTGAATTCTTCGTTGACTTAGGACCTGATTGATCACTATCCAATGTTCTCAGATATAATTTCTTTTTTATTTATTTATATTTATTTATTTATTTATTTATTTTTTGGTTTTTTAATTAAGGCATTTTCTCACAATATAATTTTTTCTCTGAAGAGCACAAGAACAGTCTATAAAAACTGACTTACAAAAAAAATAAAACTAAAAGCAAAAGATAATTTCTCTGGAGGTCCTAGAACTTCTGGCCAAGACAAACATGTTACGGAGCAATAATTCCAAATGCATAAGCTGCAGATGGGATAGAGGGGATGCAGTGGAAACTGACTTCTGCCAATCACAGTTTTCTGGCTTTTGAGATGAGATGTGTTTCACACGTAAGAAGTCATGCTTACATAACTGATACACCTTGACCGATTTAAGTACACACTTATGAAACGACCACCGTGTCGCAAAGATGATATACTCTAAACACACATCCTGTGCTGTCTCAGCTGTCATCTCACTAACAACTGCACCCAACTTTCCCCTCAAATAAAGACTTCCCCCTGCGTGGTAGTGATCAACACAGGTGGACAATCCCAACTATGTGTCAGCCACTAACATTTCCTCCTGGTCCTGTTCTGCAGGGGTTGTGCGAGGCTCTGATCACCACATTAGCCCCCTTGTGTGTTCTCCTCTCCTGTGCTGTTTAGCTTAGTCGGATGATGCCTCTTTTTTTTTAATGGTAAGATACTATGCCTGAGGTAGGTTCAAGGACCTACAGATAGATACAGCACTTAAATAGCTTAGCAAACTTCTAAGTATAGTGAGATCATTAATGAAAGACAAACAGCAGTAAATAAATATACAGTATCAACAAAATCACATATATTTAAGACCCTAGCATCATCGTGATATGTGTTTTGTCTAAACAGTAAGATGAGCCCAGACTGGGTAATGCAGAGTGGCCAAGAACAGCTGGTAGATCCAAGCACCTACACAGGGAAGACCAGGGATGACTACCTAGTCACTGCTCCAGACTCTGTAAGCTTTCCCCCAAACCACATACAATATCAGCCAGTGGATTTGGCCCACCCTCTCTAGCCACTCCCCCAATTATATGGCGAATACCTTCAAAATTTCTAAGGATAAAGGATTTGTAAGAGCAGTTTCCAGCATCTCTGGATATCACCTGCCTAAGAAGCATCACTGGGAAATCTCTTTCAGTTTGGGTTGGAGAGAATATGATCTGAAGAGTCAGTACACTCACTTTATTTTGTTGCATTTTGAAAAGCGATCACTTGTAATATCTACTTTGTAATATGAATGATGCTATCTTGGCTGCTGGCAAGCTTGTAATATCTAAGGTGACTTCCGCTTTTCCCGCGGGTACTTTGGCTCTGCCTCTTACTGCACATTGATAAATTTAACTTTTGCTATGATGATTCAACAAAAAAATCTACTTTAAAATCTTTCTTAAAGGCAGTAATTGAGGTTTAACTAGGATTTATTTGCTATCATCAGAACAAAAATTACTAAGGGAACAGGCATCATCTGCCTTGCTTTCTCCCTAAGCTAGTAGGATGTTGAAATAAACAGTAATTACTAATTTTGACTTTGCAAATCTTCTTTGCATTTCTAAATATACCAAGGCAGTAATACATAAATTTTCTGAAAAGTAAACAAAATAAAAATAAAAGAAGCCTTTGTGGCTTTCTAAATCAAATAACTGTAAAAGAATAAGAATGCAAAACATAAAGGAAAATGGCAAAGACAATCATTCTGCCTCCTGTTTCCCATCCTGGGTCAGCCCGGAGAGGAAGCTGAAGAAGATGGAAGCAAGGTAATCGTTGAGCCAAAGTAGACTCCAGGAAGAGCACATTTCAGTAATCCTACAAGAGGCACAGAAGAAAAACTCCAACCGCATGGCAAAAGGCACCTGGCACAGGGCAGCAGCCTTTCCCTGCAGGCACGCTTGCACGCATGCACACACACATGCACATGCTCACTCACTAGCTTCCAAACCTGCCCTGGAACTGCCACCCTCTGCTGTGCAGGGCGTGACAGAGCATCCCTGCCATCTGGCGGTACTTACATCAAGCTGGGCCGGTGCCACTGGGTACTCCTATTGTTGTGGTTGACATAGTAAGTGCGGCCTAAATTGTCCACTTTCTCTTCCCATCCTGGTGGCAGGGGAGGAGGAGGGAGCTCCTCCTGGTGCTGGGAAGCTGAGTCGTTGGAGTCAACAACCTCCCATCCGTGCTGTGGAGTAAAGTGAATGGGAGGCTCGTGAGTCTGGGCTCCAGATCATAGGAGCAGGCCACCCCAGCATGACACCCTTCTGCCTCACCCAGCCTTACTCTGGGTCTTAAAATGGTTTCCTGGCTCGTGCTGAGATAGATGCTCCCTCAAAGGGAGAAAAACCAATTCAAGGTTTCAACACTCATCTGAGCAATGGCCAGTTGATCATGCCAGCTTCTAAGATGACTGCATCGCAGGGGGCCACCAGGTCTGGAGACTTCATTTACTTTCTTTTCATTTCTTAAACATTCATTTATTTGAGTGTGTACGTTTATATGTAAGCTCACGTGTGCCTACATGGCACATGTATACAGGTCAGAGGACAATTGGCACAAGTCAGCTCTTTCCTCTCCTATCATGTGAATCCCATGGATCAAACCAGTGTGGCAGAAGGCGCCCTAACCTGTCGCGTCGTCTCACCAGCCCTGTTTAGTTTCTAAGCCACATCACAAAATTGTACATTTCCAGTAGTTGTTTTGACTCAAAGACCTCTAGGGCTGCACAAAGCCAATGACACGGGACATGCCGGAGCTGTCACAGCCACCCTCCTTTCAACACCACCATGATGCATGCATGTGTGGTCTACAGAAAGCAGGGCACAGGTTACAGGTATAGGGACAGGGCTATTGGTCCCCAGCGAGGAAGGCCTGGGGCTGGTGTGACCGGAGATGATGCCTCTCCCTTGTCTGTTACAATGGTGAGCCAGGAGTTGTCTAGAAACTGATGCCGTTGCTTCGGCACTGCCTGAACAGACTGCATGGGGCCAGGACCAGAGTTGAACTGTTCCGACACATACCTTCGGCATTAAGTATTGCTTTCCTAACATCCCCTGGTAAAGCCAGCGGAAAATCAACCGATTCACTGGTGACTGGATTTCACACAGCAATCTGCTGCTTTGCTTGGGAAATCTCAAACTCCACTACGGCCTGCCACCCACCCTGTCACGTGGCGGTAGCTATGGAAGTCTATAGTGAAACTCTGCCTGGAGATGTGGCCTCTTGGTGGGAGGGAGTTTGGTCAGCTTGTCCACCACCTATCATTCAAGTACCACACATGTGGGACAGCTGCAAACAGACGTGAGAACAGCCAGGGAGGCCTCGTTTAGTGAGAGCGTTCTGAACAAGACGAGAGTTGTTAACAGGACAGTGTTGACCACAGTGTGTGCTGAGATGGTACAGTGTGATCCACAGCGCAGGCATGGGACCAGAAAGCGAAGAGCCCTCTCCACCAGGAAGAGGACAGAGCAGAACACTCTTCTGGATGGCTAATTGCAAAATGGCATTTCCCAAGGACAGCTTTGCAGTACATACTGTTACCCAAAAACCAAATGAACCAGAAATGGGGAGACAGCTTTGAAGTCAATCCCCATCCACTTTGGAGCAAGCTCAAGTGCTAAGAGGAACCCCAAAATAACTGAAAGCCCAAAACAATAATGTTTTTGTTCTTGTTTTTCCTGGCAGTGGGGCCATCCACAGTAGATGCCTTAAGCCTCTATGAAGAGTCTTCCTTAGGCTCATGTGTGTGGACACTTGGTCCTCTGCTGGCGATGGTGTCTGGAAAGGTTGCTGAACCTTCAGAAGGTGGAGTCTTGTGGAAGGGAGTGGGTCCTTGAGGGTGGGCCTTGTGGATTTACAGCAGAACCCTGTTCTGTCTACTTTCCATCTTCCGACTGTGATACAATATGACCAGCTGCTCCACATTCCTACCGCCACAGCAAACCTCCCTGGCATGAAATGTGAGCCTTTCTTCCGTAACTGGCTCCGGGTGGGTATCTTAACAGCAGCCAGAAGAGAAAACCAATACAACTGTACGAAGCGCTGCTCTTCCTATTATTAGAGTCGTGACATAGAATGAGAATTGCACTTTGGCTAAAACAATCACACAGCGGAGACTTTCAAAGACAATTGCGGGGGTATGTGTGTATGTGTTTGTATTTATGTTTACAAACATTCATTCCCTTCAGTGAGTCTCAAAGTGTAACGCGAGTGAGGCGAGCAGCCGGGAGACAGGCCAGACCCCGCAGCTGACCCTCATACCTCCATGTCGTCCCTCTGCTCGCTGTTTTCTTCATCCTGACCTCCGTTTTTCGGCATGTACGCCATTTTCAACCGCAAAAAACCCTTGACTCGCGATTTATGGCTGCACACAAGGAAGAAAACCAGTTATAAAGGCTATGGCTTGTTTCCATCTTTCTTGTTTAAGGTGTTGGCTGAAACTGTCCTCAGAGAACCCAGCCCTGCATCACTCACTCCCACATCCACCCGCAAGCCTCACCTTCTTGGTCGCAGGAGAAAGTCCTTAAATGTATAGGGTCTCTCCATGGTTGGATCTTCTGTCTAAGGGAAGAAAAAAACAAATTAACAAAGAAGCAGCACTTATAAAAATTTCTCATATTGACACATTCATCAGGAATATGGAGGATATAATTTTAGGACATGCCAGGGGTTAAAGAGGAGCTGGCTTCTCAACAGCTGGATGATTAATTAAGCATCTGCAAAGCCCACAGAGGCCTGACTCCTTGAGCCCCACTAGATGTCACTATCTCCAGCAGCCTCTAGTAGTCAAGCCCAGCCAGAGACAAATGACAAAATTATAGCCAGCACTGCCAAGTCTAATCTCTAACTGCAGGGTGTATGCTCAACCTCCCAGAGTTGATTAACTTTGGAAAACCAGCGGTCACTCGAGCCTCATTATCCCATGACTCAGGACACCTAAATTCAGAGTTAACCAGGGAGCCTCTACCCACACTGGGCTTATGTCAAGAAGCGGGGATGAAACTGGGCTGTGTTCCTTATTTTGTCAACTTGGCACCAACTAAAATCACCTGGAAGGAGGAAATTCCAACCGAGGAATTACCTCTGCGAGATCGGCTTTTTGGCATGTCTCCTTGATAGTTCTCTGATTAAAGATTGCTGAGGGCCCAGGTCACTGTGAGAAGCGCTACCCCAGGCAGGTGGTCCTGGGTTATATAGGAAAGCAGGATTAACGGCTTCCTCCATGGTCTCTGCTTCAGTTCCTGCCTACTGGTTCCTGTCCTGAGCTCCTGCCCTGGCTTCCGACCACCTTTCCCTCCCCCAATAGCTTCTGGTCCCAGCAACAGAGAAGCAATCAAGGGCACAAGATGTATGTGCATTCCATAAGAAATTAGGATTCCTTTTACTGTGCAAAGTTGGTTGGCTAATAAAGCAGGAAAGTGGAAAAATTTGTGCCATTACTGTTCAAATGTTACATGAAGTCAAACCTGAACTACCTGGCTTCTCGGATTAAATGCAATCCAGAATATTTGCTTTTATAGGATGAGGGGCAAAGCACAACACAATGATGTATCATGTCCAGGAAGGAGAGAGAGAGAGAATAGTGTTTACATTTGAAAGATTGTCTATTTATATCCTTCCTTCCTATCCTTCCTCCTCCCCCGCTTTATGCTGTGTATGTATTATCTGTGTGTTTCCGTGTGCTAGCCAAAGGACAGCCTTGGGCACTGTTCACCCTGTTTTCTCTCTCACTGGCCTGATACCCACTGCTCACTGATTAGGCTAGAGCAGCTGATCAGAAAACTGGGGAATTCTCCCTGTCTCTGCTTCCCGAGTGCTGGAGTTGTAAGACATACCATAATGCCTTTTATTTACGGTTAAGTTTTATTCTCACACAATATATTTTGGTGATATTCTTTTCTGCTCCCTGCCCCCAACTCCTCCTACATTCTCTCCACTTCCTTCCCATCCTACTTCATGTTCTATCTCCTTTAAGAAATAAATCCCCTCAAATCAAAACAAACAAACCCCGAACACACACACACACACACACACACACACACACACTCTACCAAAGTAAACCAAACCAAACCAAAATAAAGCACAACAAAGCCAAGGAAGGAGTCTGTTTTGTGCTGGCCAACTAGAGTGTGAGGCCTGCCCTGGAGTGTGGTTGATAGACTCAGTGTCGCTCCATTGGAGAAAAGCGGTTTTCTCTCTCCCAGCAGGTTATTGATTGCAAACAAACAGCTTCTTGGTTAGGGTGGCACTCTGTGTCCACTTCCCCTTTCCTCATGCTGGGATTTTTTTTTTTTACTTGAACTTATGCAGGTCCTGTGCATACTCCACCATGTGAGTTCATATGTGCACCAGTCCCGTTGGGTCTGTAAGATGCTTTCATGTATGTTCTAGGGAAATAAACTCCTGGGCTTTTATTGGCACTTCACCTTCTGACCCATTTCTTCAGCAATCATTGTCCCATTCTTACTACAATGAAATGGGAATCCCTGCCCATGACCCGCTAGCCATGTGATCAGGCTTTACACCTTTACCTCACTGTCAACAGTCTCCCTGACAATGGTTCCTACTCCAAGCCATCTCATCAACAGAGCCACGCATTGACTGGTCCGGACTGACAGTCAGTCCACTCTGCATGTCTCTCCCATGTCACCTTGCCCTCGGAGAGCCCATCTTAAACTCACTTACATCACCCCGTGTCATAGCCCTCTGCTTGAACTTTCTCACCACTAATTGCCAGGGTCAAGAAAGAAGGTGTGTGCAAAAAATAATTGACACATTCATTTGCTCTAGAAAAAGAGCCCTAAAATTAACTTTCCCTGAAGAGACTCAATTATTATATTCTCTTAGATTGTGCTAAGGAAGGCAATAAGTAAAACTTATTGACACTTGGGGGATATTTTTTATATAAAAATTTTCAACACATATCACTTACAATGCACAACTAGGCAGTTTGGAATATTATCCTTGGGGTCAGTGACATGGTTCAGCAAGTAATGGTGTTTGCTGTCAAGCCTGAAGATCTTAGATCCCAGGAATCCACTTGATGTAAGTGGAGAACCAACTCTCAAAACTTGTTCTCAGACCGCCACATGCACATGGATACACACACACACACACACAGAGCCATGAACATTAGAGTGCCTACCATTGAGACTACCTTAGCGTCCACCTCGCTATCCTGAACACGCTCTGTTCTAAGAGAACGGTCAGCCCAAGCTGCCCAAATGCAACCGTGGCTGAGATGGAGATATGCGTCTGCAGCAGTGTTTCTGCCTAAATGAATGCCCAAAGATGCAGAGCATCTGAAACTGGCGGCAGTGGGGAGCATTAAGGGCTGCGGGGGTAACAGGAGGGGCATAGAACAAGGAAGAAGCAGGAGAAGGTACAGGGGTGTGATAGGAAAACATCCTTCGGGAACTTCATTCTGTTGTCAGAGCAAGCGAGCCTCTGAGCTATTTTTATCCTTAATGAGAAGGTGCAAGATAGGTGACATGAGGTTGCAATGGCGATGCACTGAATGGAAGAGACGGGCTCAAGCACAGAGGTTTAAGACAATCAGCAGTCATGTGCAGCCAGAGCCGAGGCTGCTCCTGGTGGCCCTGTGAAGACAGCAGGAACTCACGGAAAGGGCAGCCCTGGTGAGCAGCTGGTAGGCGACAGCACTGTCCTCATTAACAGCCTCTCATCTCCTCTGCAGGCCTCGGTCCTGCTGCCAGCGTCTCCTAGGTAACGACTGTGTCACCAAGGACACAGAGCCTCCGCTCAGGGAACACTGGAACTGCCCTGATGCTCCGTCACTGAGCTAGGTGGCAACCTGGCCTTGTCTCTGAGACAACCCTTCCTCCTGTAAGAAAGTGGAGGCCCAGAAAGGACCCCTAGACAATGTACCTATCTTCAGATGGAAGTCAGCCACAGCCGACAGGCAGATTCCCATCTCTTAAAACCTGTCCTTTGGCAAAGTCTTAGAGCATGACTGTTTCCTTAGCTCTGTCCTACATAAAGGTTCACTTGCCCCATTTGCTCTGCCTCAGTTCTTTCCTCAAAGCGCAGTAAAGAAGAAAATGAATCCTGAAGATAACAGCCAGGAATCAGATGTCCCAGATACCCCACACGACTCGACCCTCAGATCCCATCCATCATTCCCTGTTCCCACACAAGTGTGAACAACAGCCAGGACTGAAAGAGAATCTGGATTCTAAAGCTACTTTGTTGCATCTAGAAGCCCTTGAGTACCAGGCCTGGAGGAATCCCCGATCACAGGAGGTGAAGGGCTGATTTTGGCTCCCACTATCATATATCCCTTTCTTGCCTGCGTGGTCGGGATAGCAGGCAGTGACTACCCACCGTGCAGGGTAGCTGTGTCACCATCTCCACTGAGAGTTTGACTTCTTTTCTGATTTGTATCCCCTTATCTCTTATTGTCTTATTGCTCTAGCTAGGACCTCAAGTAATATATTGAATAGATATGAAGAGAGTGAACAACCTTGTCTTGTTCTAAATTTCAGTGAGATTGTTTTGAGTTTCTCTACATTTAGTTTGATGTTGGCTGTTAGCTAGATGTATATTGCCTTTATTATGTTTAGGTATGTTCTTTGTATCCCTGTTCTCTCCAAGACTTTTATCATGAAGAGGTGTTGTATTTTGCTGAAGGCTTTTTCAGCATCTAATGAGATGATAATGTATTTATTCCCCCAGTTTGTTTGTATGGTGGATTACATTGACAGATTTTCATATGTTAAACCATCCCTGCATCTCTGGGAAGAACACATTGGCACAGGAGACCACTTCCTAAATAAAACCCCAATAGCACAGACACCGAGAGAAACAATTAATAAATGGGGCCTCCTGAAACTGAGAAGCTTCTGTAAAGTAAAGGACATGGTCAACAAGACAAAACGGCAGCCTACAGAACGGGAAGAGAGTGGGAGACCAGCCCCGTTCAATCCTACATCAGGCAGAGGGCTGATCTCCACAATATACAAAGAACTCAAGAAATTGGTCATCAAAAGAACAAATAATCCAATTAAAAAATGGAGTACAGACCTATACAGAGAACTCTCAACAGAGGAATCTAAAATGGCTAAAAGATACTTAAGGAAATGCTCAACATCTTTAGTCATCAGAGAAATGCAAATCAAAACAACTCTGAGATTCCATCTTACACCTGTAAGAATGGCCAAGATCAAAAACACTGGTGACAACTTATGCTGGAGAAATTGTGGGGAAAAGGGAACACTTCTGCATTGCTGATGGGAGTGCAAGCTGGTACAGATGCTTTGGAAATCAGTATGGTGATTTCTCAGAAAATTAGGAAACAACCTACCTCAGGACCAAACAATACTACTACTGTTGGGTATATATCTAAAGGATTCTCAATCATACCACAAGGAGATGTGCTCAACTATGTTCATAGCAGCATTATTTGTCATAGCCAGAACCTGGAAACAACCTAAATGCCACTCAACAGAAGAATGGATAAAGAAAATGTGGTACACTTACAAAATGGAGTACTACACAGTGGGAAAAAATGACACCTTGAAATTTGCAGGCAAATGGATGGATCTAGAAAACATCATATTGAGTGAGGTAACCCACACCTAGAAAGACAAATATCACATGTACTCACGCACTAGTGGCTTTTAGCCTAAAGCAAAGAAAACCAGCCTACAATTCACAATCCCAGACAACCTAGACAACGAAGAGAACTCTAAGAGAGACATACATGGATTTAGTCTACATGGGAAATAGAAAAAGATAAGATCTCCTGAATAAATTGGAAGTGCAGGAATCATGGGAGAGGGTAGAAGGGAAGGGGGAGAAAGGGAGGAGAGTGGAGAAAAAAATATATCTCAATAAAAACAATAAAAAAATAAAATAGAAAAAGAAAAGAGTCTGAGGCAGTGCTTCCTTAGAGAATAAAGATGTACTATCCAAATTAGCAAGATAGCAGCTCCTTCCCTGTTTGAAACACTGTAATAAGGAATATCTCTTATTTAGCCTGAAATCACTTTTACTGTTCCTGATCAATTTGGGTTGAAGTCTATTAAGTTAAACCTCAGACAAACATTGCAAGTTTTCTCTCATGTGGAGTCTAAGAGGTAAAATGGGAACTAAGACAGGGAGGAGAAAGGTGAGCGTAGCTAGGCATGAGGAGGGGATATCCTCCAAGTCCACGACATCATATATGTGATAAAAATGTCTTTACAGGGCCTGCAAAATGGCTCAGTGGGTGGAGACAACTGCCAATCTTGAGTTCAATTCCTGGAACCCACATAATAAAAAGAGAGACTGACTCCTATGAGTGATTCTCTGACCTTCACTTAAATACCATGGCAGAAGCATGTGTGTGCACACAACACACACACACACACACACACACACACACACACACGGAAAGAAGAATATAAAGGCCATAAATTTATTAAAAGGTTCTTGCTAACCCAGCAACAGGCACAACAGAAAAAGATAATAATACTTTAAAAGTGAATATATATTAACATGGAGGAAAAGGTATTTAAGTTGTCTGTTTAATAGGAATTTGGAAAAAAATTAATCTTTATTTCTATAACTTTAATCTTGGAGATAATAACTTTATAATTGTCCACATGAAATACTTTGTATTTGTATATGCAGAATTACAGAGAAACAAGGCTTTCTGTTGGGTTCAGACTCCCCAACCCATGGTTGCCCAGGATCTGAAAGCATGGTTTACCAAAAGCCATGGAACTCTGATCTAATTTTCAGAGGTGTCACCTGATGACAGCAGTCACCTGCCAATGTGGCTTAAGTTTAAACCTTAATGAAAATGACAAATGTTTATAAATGGTTCCCGTCATCATACAGCTGTATTTCAAACACCTGAGCACATGTGGCTATAGTGATGCCACATGTCCCATGAGGGAGAACTTGCTTCACTGATTCATCCACAAAGGTCAGAATTCCATCTATCAGTACATATTTCTTCAGCTGCTAATTGGGTTATACTATCAATTAATAACCAGACTGTCCTGGCTGGTTTTGTGTGTCAATGACACAAGCTGGAGTCATAAGAGAGGAAGGAGCCTCAGCTGAGGAAATGCCTTCAAGAGGTCCAGCTGTAAGGTATTTTCTCAGTTAGTGATCAATGGGAGAGGGAACTGCCCTTGGTGGGTGATGCCTTCCCTGGGCTGGTGTCAGGGGAAGCAAGTCAGTAAGCAGCCCCCTTCCATGGCGTCTGCATCAGCTCCTGCCTCCAGGATCCTTCCCTGTCTGAGATTTTGTCCTGACTTCCTTCAGTGCTAAACAGCAATGCTGAAGTGCAAACTTAATAAACCTTTTCCTCCCCAATGTGCTCTTTGGTCATGGTGTTTCTCTGCAGCAAGAGAAACCCTAACTAAGACATGTATACATAATCATGTCCCTTAACCCTTAAAATGCTAGGAGCAGAGGCCAGCAGGGCCGCTGTTCCCCACATTCTAGCTCTCACTCCATGGATCTTCTCCATTATTTAAAGACTTTTCTCATCGTTATTTATGTATATGAGTGTGTATGTGTGTGCGCATGTGGGCGCCCACAGAAGCCAGAAGAAGGGGGGTTAGTCTCTCACGCTGGAGTTGTTAGCTGCTGTGTGACATGTGATGTGGGTGCTGGGAGCCCAACTTCCAGTCCTTCCCAAGAGCAGCAAACCACTGAGCCCTCTCTCAGCCCCAACCTTCTCCATTATTCATAATTAAAAGGACAACTGGAATAATTTTTCACCTTCTTTGTTTCTTTTACCGAAAATGGGATATTTCTGACAAATGTTGACTGTAGGCCACAGATACTCCAGCCATGACAATGGTTCTGTAGCTCTCAAGACAGAACATCCTTTATGTACTCCACAAGATAGACCGAGCATGCGCAACACATTCTCACACTGCATTACCACACAGAACGAGCATTTGTGCAGTTTCCCCACAAGGGTCCTATAACACACAGCCAAATAACACACGTAACAGTACTTCAGATCCAGGGTCACAAGGCCAAGTACATGCAGAATATACCACTTGGCTTCTGCTATGACATGGAACACCAGAAATGTATCTTCACCTCCTCTGTTTTAGTTTTGAATGTGGTCCATCTCCTTGAAGGTAGTTAACTCAAACAGCTAATCAATTTGCATTACAGCAATGGTTCTCAACCTGTGGGTCATGACCCAGTTAGGGGATTGGATGACTCTTTCACAGGGATTACCTGAGACCTCTGGAAAACACGAATACTAACATTATGATTCAAAACAGTAGCTAAATTATAGTTAAGAAGTAGCAGTATTTGGGGGTCACTACCATATGAGGAACTGTATTAAAGGGTTGCAACAGTAGAAAGGCTGAGAACTGCTGGTCTATCTAGGGGCTTATGGTGCTATAATATAGGCTTCTCTCTGGGCATGCCCAGAACAAAAAGGATGTCCTATCTGTGGGGTCTTAAAATTTAAAAAAAATTCTCAGTATATATTAATTGTCTGAAATATTGACTTTCATTAGGCCCTTTTCATATAACCATGCACTGTGATCCCATAATGATCTTAATCAGCTGGCTTCTATTCTAGTGTAGGGCCTTGTTAGCAGCAACTTTCCTGCAAGCTGACACTCAAAATTCCAAAGCCCAATTATTCCCTGTACTGACTTAGTCTCCAAAGAACATGTCTCTACTCCCTGGAAGCTATGCCACCTTTAAAGCCAGCCACTGCTAAATCACACACACGGAGGGCACACTGAGACACTTGGTGAAACTTTCACTGATGGCTCTGTTTTCCCTGGCTGGCCTCAAACTCAAAGAGATGGCCTGCCTCTGCCTCCCAAGTGCTGGGATTAAAGATCTGTGCTACCACAGTTAGCATTCCCCACCCCCTTCCTTTTGCTATAATCCACCAATCCACCAACCAACCAACCAACCAACCAACCAACCAACCAACCAACCAACCTGACTCAGCCCTATGTGTGTACGTCTGTCTGTATGCTACGTGTGTGAGTGCCTGCAGAGACCTGATGATGCCAGGACCCTTGGAGCTGGATTTCCAGTGGCAGGGAGCCACTAGACATGGCGGCTGAGTTATGAACTCGGGTTGTCTGGAAGAGCACAGTAAGTGCTCTGAACTCCTTCCTACGCCATCTCTCCAGCCCCTCAGTTAAAAGTCCTAAAGACTATTAGTCCATCTCCCCCCCCCCCCCCCCCCCCCGAAGGACACATGCTTCTTATTTTCTGGAAGAGAGTTGCTAGGGACAGCCACATGAGAAGGGCTAACTGATCAACATTGTCTCAAAGCATGCCCCTCCAGATTTAACTGAAGAACATGATAGGGAAAACCCACTGAGTCGGGAATGCCTGAGACTTGTGTCCTGGCTACTTCTATGTCATCTTGACACAGACTAGTCGTGAGAGAGGTGGGAGCCCCAGCTGAGTAAATGCCTTCATGTGGTTGGGTTGCAGAAAGCCTGGAGGGCATTTTCTTAGTGACTGAAGGGGGAGCCCCAGCTCATCATAGGTGGTGCCATCCGTGGGCTGGTGGTCCTGGGTTCTGTAACAAAGCAGGCTGAGCATGCCATCAGGAACAGTTATTCCTCTGTGGTTTCAGTGCTTGAGTTCCTGTCCTGTCCTCCTTTGATGATGAACAGTGATGGGGAAACACAAGCCGAATAAACTCCTTCCTCCCCAAGTCGCTCTGGTCACGGTGTTTCAGTGCAGCAGCAGTGACCCTAACTATGACACCTTTCCTTGCAGTTTCTGAGCATGCACAGCCTCTGAGTGAAAACTGAAAAGAATCACCAGGTTTGGGGCTGGAGAGACGGGTCAGTGGTTCAGAGCGCTTTCTGGTCTACCAGAGGTCTAAAGTCCACATCTCAGCATCCACAAAGCCTGTAGCTCCAGCTCCATGGTATCTGACACACCATGTTTCAGTCTCTGTGGGCACGTACTCATGCTTACTCCTCCCATGTTAAAAAAAAATTAAGAAAAAAAATTGCTAGGTTTCGGATATGATTCCCAAAGAAGCACTATGCAGTACACGCATAAGGCACCTGAAGTTCCTCTTTGTACTTACAAACAAAAAAATATCCTAATGCACTTTCGAAGACTCTCTTTCTGAGCTTCCAAGTGAGAGAGTAAATGGCTTGCTGCTGGCTGCATTCCTTCTCAACAGAGCTTCAAAGCTTGCCTGGTAGGAGTCTTCCCTGGCGTTCCCCATCGGGCACAGCCCCCGTTTCTACATAGCAGGTTCGCACTAGATCCTTCCAGGCACTTTAGTTTATAGACTATTTATGCTACGTGCGGGCACAAGGAGTGAAAAACACAATGCCCTTGTAAGGCAGAAATATTTGACTCTCCTCTTGTAGCAGCTACTTATGACACTTTGAGCTGTTTGGGGAAAGGTGGCCAAGAGGTGGGTAGGACAATCCAAGGAACGGCAGCTGGTCTATGAGGCACCACTGTCACCAAGGCTTCCAGCTCTTGTCTCCCATCCTATTCACACGGATGCCGTGTGCAGGTGATTCCCCAAACCGCAGTCACAGTCCACAGCCCCCACCGCTTGCGCTTGCTCCCTGAGCAGGGAGGAAGGGAGGCAGAGCCATAGAGGCTAACCTGGAACATCCTGAGGTGAGGGCGGGACTTCCAGTGGATAAGCACACTCAGAACCAACTGTTCTCTTCCATCTCCGAGCAGATGGAAAGTCGTAAACATAAAACCTGGGAAACGGCAGCCTGTGCCGATGTAGTTGCTTTAACCAAAGGGAAGTGAACAACAAGCCAGACCAAAGGCCGCATGGGAAACAAAAATGACGCTGAAGACAGGAGAAGATAACTATTCCATAAGGGGCTGTATCTAAAGGTGGAGGAGCTAGGAGTAGGAGGAGCAAGGCAGAGCTGTTGGCAAGGGCTTTCATGTGATTCAGACACAGGGATTTTTACAGCTAAATTAACCTCTATGTGACCCCCTCCAGAGGGCCACCTTCTCGCAAGGAGCCAAGGCCAGAGCTTACATCCCCATTTCAGCCCTTTTGCCATACCTGTCATACTCCACAGACACCCTAGCCAGATATCCCTAAAACCCCACCCCCAGCAGGCAACAGTCTGGAACTGTCTGTCCTTACCGGAAGGTGACTAAGAGGCACGTCCACTTGACCCAGGAAGTCGTCTCGTGTCTGTGAAGAAGAAAGCATAGTGTTAATGTTGCTCTCTGTTCCCCAAGGGGCAGAAAAACCATCCCATTGCACAAAGAGACAGTAGGTCCAGGACGCGGTATGGATGCGGCGAAAGGGGGAGGGGTGAAGGCAGAGGTCCAAGATGAGGCACCAGGCAGGCACCAAGCTGTCACCAGGAGACCTGGAAGTGTGAACGGAAGGTGACGGACACTCTGTGCTTACCTCCAAAAGGAAAGGCAAGGGATCCTCTTGTAGGGCTGGGAGCATGTGGCCAGCCAGGAAAGAGGCACAGAAGGCCATTTAGGGTTTGGGGGCAGAGTTGGACCCAGTTTAAAAAGAAGGCAGGACAGAACTGTTGGGAGCATTTCAACACGCACTTAATCCTTCTATAAACGCAAGAGCTTCGCAAGAGCACAGAGTCTGAATAAGTATGTGTGGCTTAGTCACGGATACATCTTATAAACTGCAGGACATAAGAAGGAAAGAAAAAGTTTTGTTGTTTTTTCTATTCAGTAAGTATGCTACTGGTGTATCCGCATCTAGGAAGGAAGTCTGTAATTTTGGATAAGCTGTGCTCCTTGCTTTCTTGACCAACTACACAGCATCATTCTTCATGTCTTGAATGGGACCAGTGTGGCATTGGTTATGGGACTCACAAGTCCCCTCTCAGACTTTGGGAGTTACCTAGGGTCAGACCCTAGACCAGAGCGCCCAATGGCCAGGATCATGTATGTCCTGCGGTCACAGCACTTGTGGCTTGACCTCTGGGGTTCAGAGGACCTGGGCACAAATCAGATCAAAACAACTACCTCCCCCATAGTGCACAGCTGCTTCTACTGCACACACACTCATGAGAGCTGGAAAATCCTGTGCATAGAGTCAAACCCTTCTCACAATTAGCTGATAAAAAAAAAAAAGCAATGAGACACAGAGATCCTTATTGGCACCTATTGGTTTACTGAGAAATATTCCAATTTATAGATACCAATTCTCTACTCCCATTTAGTGAAACCGCAGGTAAACATGAACAAGGTTTATGAAAATGATTTACTCCAGTCTTGGGCACTTCCTTCTAGATAGGTTAAAGATGTGACTAACTGGAAAGCTAGCTTGTCTCGTCTAGATGATGCATGAAGGATACTAGAAACTCAACACTGGCCAGGTGTGTATGAAGAACGAGAGCTGCCTCTCGTATACTTGTGCGTGCATTTGTTTTCTGTAGCTGTGTGCATGCACACATGCAACATGTGAAGGAAAGATCAGAGGTTGACTCTGAGTATCATTCCTCAGGCAGAGTCCATCTTGTTCTTTGAACTAGGGTCCCTCATTGTCCTGGAGCTCACCATGCATGCGAGGCTGGTTGTCCAGAAAGTCCTAGGGATCCACCTGTCCCTGCTTACCAACAGTGCACACACCACACCCACATTTTCACATGGGTTCTGGGATTTGAGCTCAGGTCCTCATGTGTGCACGACAAACATTTCATTGACTGAACCATCTCCCCTGCTACGAATGCCATTTTGGAGTTCTTGGTTCTTGCATTTTCTTAGCTGTGTTTGCTACAGCCCAACAACATGGGATCCTTGTCCAGAAAAAGACTGGAAGAGAGGTGCCAGTGTACTTTGCATGATGAAGCAGCAGTCGGCAGAAGGCCTGGAAAATAATGGCAGAGTTTCCACCTAACTTGCAGTCCCAACTCCAACCACTCTCATTCATACCAATGACGTTCATTTGAGGAATTATGGAGCTGGTACATTCGTCCTCTGCTTGGCTGACACTATCAATTCTGTATTAGCTATATAAATATCACTTTAACCATACAATAAAAAACCAACAAAAGAAATAGATTTATTCGGTATCAGTCAGAAATTGTGCACGAGAGACAGGCAGTACTACCATTAAGACTTCCCCTCCCCTTTACCCCAACTACTGGTACCAGAAGGGCATAGCATGTGATCATCAAGGGACAGGGAGATCTAAAAGGCAACTCACGAACTGTTGAAATGTAGTTTAGCAAAAACCCAGGGACCATCTATATACATCCTCACTGTTTTGCTGGAGAGATCCTAGGTTCAAACTGGCCAAATGAGCTCAGCTCCAGGCAAACAATAAAAGCCAAGGACACAGCCAGCACTGACGGCGAGAGCAACAAACACTGCCAAGACGAGCATCCAACAGAGGCTGTGTGTCTGGCTGTGGTGAGGCCCGTAGCAAGCTGCAGAAGCAGGCACGTATACCTGAGTGCTGTGTGAGCGGCCAGAGGATGAGGTTCCCTCTGGGCAGCGGGTTCTAGAGTTTACCCCAACCTGTGCTCTATGCATCTCTGTAAGGCGTGGAGAGCAAGGCAGGTATGCAACAAGTTGGGGCTTCTCTTCGGGTGTCGCATCTCAGCTGTGGGGACTCTCACAACGCAGTCCAGAGTAACTTTTGGGGGTTTCTGCCGAGATGGTCATTTGGCACATGCCACTTTCCATGCTACTTCCACAAGTCACAAAGTGCACTGAATTCTCCGAGGCATGCTGGGAAATCTGCTCGCTTGTGGCCACGTTTCCTCCTTGCGTGGCAGCAACGATTTCCCAAACACCCAAAGAAGAAAAATGGAAGGTTTTTACTAATCTATATCAGGAGAGTTGGGATCAGGTGCAAGAGAGTGTTTAGTCAGAATAAACGGATTTAAACTGGTATTTCATCAGTCAATGGACTGAGAAACACAGGTTTCAAAACATTCCCAAACCAATGAAGGTTCAGGCAGCGGAGTGTTGTATTTTTCAGTGCTGAAGACTGAGCAGAGCCTCCGCCACGCTAGGCAAGCACTCCAACAGAAGATGTCACAGAAGCAGCAGGGAGAGGTGAGTCCCCTGGAGGCCTTGACTTTAGAGGTGTACAGCATGCCAAGGAGTTTCTGTCACCTGTTTGTGACAGAAATCAAGGATGGTATGACATGTGGAGGCTCCTGCCTAGACCCTGACAGAGACAATCTGTGGCCATCACATCTTTAGGTTGTCACTGCCGCAGTGACATCTTAAATCCATGTTATAAAAAAACATCAGTCAAACCACTGTTAATAATCTGCGATACAGAGATATTTCCAACAAACACGCTGACCACACAAAACTAGGGAGACGAAACTGTAACCCACGGCAGACTGGGCATTTCTTGTGACTATCTCTACGTAGTAATGGTATCAATTTCAAACAGTATTACTCATTTTTTCCTCCAGGGTGAAGATGTACAGGTAACAAAGTTACTTATGTTCTCTTCTGACACGCCATTAAATAATCCTCCAATGTAATGGCAATGCTTGTTTAATGTACATAACAGTAAGAACACACACTGGAGTCTCTAAAACAGGCATGTCAGGTGAAACACAGCCTCAGTGACATTACTGGAAAGGTGAACAAACACACAGACCTTAATGCTCACTCATTAAACGCCGACGAACTAAATTCAGGACCGCTTTCCTCATTCACTCATTCGATCGTTCACTCTGCTTATAGTCTACCTCCTTTGCCTTATTTTATTTTGAGTCAGAATTTCTCTGTGTAGACCAGGCTGGCCTCGAACCTGGGAGATCTGCCTCCCTCTGCCTCCCAAGTGCTGGGATTAAAGGCATGCGCTAGCACAGCCTGGTCTCCTTTGCCTTTTTGATCTAGGGTCTCACTTACATATCCCAGGCTCTCTTCCAACTTGAGATCCTCCTGCATGGTCTCCTACACTCTGGGATCACAGGGGCACACCACTCGGCCTTGCTCTTTAAAACGAGCATGGGAGTGAGAGTGTGCTGCATTCACACAGAGGCATGTTACCAGCGTTGTTAAATGTCATCAGGGTTGGATGCCTGGGAACTGGAACCACGGCCCCAGTGAAACCCTACTGCAGCCCCAGTGTCCTTATGAGCAGGCTAGTTAGAGATGACAGCTCTGAAGTGGACACAAGGCTCATGTGTCTTCAAAACAGACGAGACTCATTTCTCAAGGAACGTGCCCACCCCACAGTCCACACAGACCCGGGTCTATGGGTCAGAGCAGCACTTGCAGGGTGGGATCCAAACTCACCAAGCACCCCCACCACCCCACTGCCCCATTCTTTTCCAGACAGAGGGGCAGGCAGGGCACTGTTGCAGATGAAAGTAGTTGGGAACCAAGACGGGTGGATCCTCAGGGGCCACACTGAGTCCCTAAGGCCAGATATATCACAAACATAAGCAATTATTACAAATAAGCCTCTATACTATTGCAGCTACATATGCAGGCAGTGATTAGTGAGATTTTTTATTTCCTCTTCTAGTGCTGGGAATCAAATGCAGGACATGATGCATGTCTCTAACTCTGAGCAACATTGCAGCGCTCACTGAAAAAATGTAATGGAAAATTATCAGTGCCTCACACGAAATACGAGAACTGTGTTATACTGTGTAAGTGAACACAGGGACTGAGCTGTGAGTCTTAGCTTTTTTGGAACTGAAGAGATGGTTCAGTGGGTAAAGGTTCCTGCTACTATAAGTGCAAGAACCCGAGTTTGAATGTCCAGAACCCATGCAACAAAGCTGGCGTGGGGTGTGACTGTGAGCCCTGCATAGGGAGACAGATGAGGGTTCAATATTCACCTCTGACCTCCACAGGCATTGGCCACACATATTACCCCCCCCCCCCAAATTATCAACAACAAAAGTTCTTTCTTTTTTTATGTGCTCTCCAAAAGAATAAAACTGAATGCTACTCAGTGGAAAACCTTCCAGGGCTACTGTCTTAAGTTTTACATGGGAGGTAAGTAGTAACTTAAGATTAGAGTTTCTTACAACAAATCCATGTGTATATAACTTACAATGTAAATTAGCAATTTAAAATTCCAGCATCAGGACAGACTATGGGGTGCATCTTTGTATATACTGAGGCAAACATCACAACCTTCTCACAAGAAGGGTGGGTGCTACATTCATAAAGCAAGGCACCGAAAAGGGTTAGAAATTCCTGGGGGGCAATGACCCGACAGAACCACAGTTATGTGTTTAGTTAGTTTTAGGCCAGGAGTTAAAAGATGACCTCCCCTCACACATTCAACCACTTTCCCTAGCCGCCTGTGGGGGAGAAGGTTTGTGTTAAGGCCGTTTGGAAGCTTGCATGTGTCTGTCTACAGATCAGATGGCTTAAGTAACCTTCACAGAAGCTTCTGGATCAAATGTCACAAATACAGTGACTCCTCCGCAGCTCAGTATCTGAAGAGCCACCTGAAGGTCACCACACATTCCTTCTTTAGACCCCGTCTCATTCCTCAGCAAGGCACGGCGCCGGCTTTGTCATCACGAACAAGAAGGAAGATGTGCGTTCTTCCTGTCAGGCACGTCAGCCTGTGCCACGAAGACAGGAGAATGTGACAGCTCAGAGGACACCGGGAGTTACTGGTCTCCACCCACAGCCTGGGCAACACAAGCCCCCACTCTACTGCCGCTGACATATTATGAGTTCCTGCTGCACCGTTGCCCACAGCGCTGCCCAAGCGCCTCTATCTCCAGCCATTAGATCTCTGCTCACATCCTCAGAGCCCAAGCGTCCACACTAGCCCACTACAGCCCCCACTGTATGAACCCTGCTGCACTTGCACCTACAGCCCACACCATACCTTCACTGAGCAAGTCCTGCTACGCCTCTGCCCAGAGGGCACTGGATAAGCCTCTCCCGGTATTTCACCCTATGCCTGTGCTACACAAGGTCCCCTTCACCTCTGCCCGCATCCCGCTACACTGGCCACCACTGCACCTCCAGTGCAGTTTGCGCTGTATGATCTCTCTTACTTCTCTCCATGTTACAAGGGACCTCTTCACCGATGCCCGCATCCCATAAGCCCATATTTCACCACCTGGGGCTTCTGGCTTTTAATGGGAAATGTTTCAAAATATGATAACTTAATGGGATCATAGTCATATGGCATTCCATTAAAATCCAAGAAAATGTGTCACAGTGAAATACCTGAATCCTTGTGTTCTTACTCAAATTCACTTCACATGTATTAGAACACACATACACCTAGACACACACACACACACACACACGGAAGGAAAAAAGGGGCAAGAGGGGAAGATTTAAATGGATCTCACACTGCTGGCTCCTGTGTCATTTAGTTCCTGTTGGTAGGGCTGAAACCCGTCACTCACTGAAACAGAGTAAGGTGTGTCCTGGAGACAGTAGCTCTTATTTGTAACAACAAACCAGGCCTTCGTGTCAACACAACCTCACAGCAAACTCCCAGGACCTGAGAAGGCCCCAGTGAAAGCCATTGGGGAGGTGGCGTGGTCACACCGCACCAGCTGGATCGCCGTCAGGAAGAACATCTATTTTAAGGAATGTTTTTCTTGAAGACACAAACAGAAGGCACAGAGAGGTAGACGGAACAAGGACAGCTGTGCTGGCAGATGAGAGCAGCCCTGCTGCTGCAGCCTAGATATGGTGCAGGGACATAACTAGGCCATCATGCACTGGGCCTTCATGGGCTCAGATGGGGTCCCAGTTGCTCTGAGTGGTCAGCTATGACACTAGGGAAATGATATTCCTGATGTGCTCTTCCCCCGGGAGGCAGGGGGCTGGAGGTCACTGGAGAGCACGCACTCACTCACTCACTCACGCACTCACTCACTCTTCCCTTGAATATTAAGTGCATTCTGGGTGCAGGGTCAACAGGGGGACACGGGGACGATCTTTATAATCTAAGCAACCGATGATCAGAATTGAATATACAGTCAACTGGAGGGGTGTGGATGCTGGGCAGGGACTCTAGGGCCCAGACTCCTCTCGTGGACAATACTGAGCTCCAAACATCTCCTCATCCCTCTGAGGATGCCATGGCACACACCTCTTAACATCTCAAGTTGGACAGCCCATGTGTGCAGATCCACTGTGTGTTCAAATCCACACAACCAAGCTTCTCTGTAACAGGATGCAGGGCCTGCTGCAGAACCATGAGACTACCCTGTTTGCCTCAGTCAAGGCCAGAATGACTTTATGGAAGACATAAGCTTTGAGTGTTTGCTGGAGTGTCCACTAGGGAATAATACTGCCAATAGTGGAGTGGGTTTTTCCTACATCAATTAACAAGACAATCCCCAAAAGACATTCTTATAAGACAACCCAATCTATATAATTTCTCACAAAGATTCTCCACTATGGTGACACTAGGTTGTGTCAAGCTGTCAGTCAAGGCTAACCTGAAGAATCTCAAAGGCTTCAAGCGCCTTGCTTACAGGAGAGAAGGCAGGCAGGGCCTTAGACAGAAGACGACTGTCAAGGACAGCCTGCTGGGGAGGTGGACTGGGTCGAGAGCAGCTGAGGAAAGTTTAAGCTTATCCTGCTGTAGAGACATGAGGGTCTAGTCTCCCAGGAATGGAAGGCTTGACACCCACCCACCTGGGCTCTCTGGCCAGCAGGCTGAGGCAGTGTTTCTAAGCCTGGAGCCTGGTCCACATCCCTAAGACCAACACTCTCAACTTCACTCTGGCCTACACAATAAGGAAGACAGTGGGGGTAAGAAGTCCATTCCAGAAGACAGCACAGCAGTATCTCTTTCCCAGCTGTCTGCAAGTCTAATCACAGCAAGTCCAGATGGCTGGTTATTCAGGAAACCAGGACTTGAAGGTCCTTGCCATCCTTCTCTTTCCCCTGCTGTGAAGATAAGTCTTTTATCAGGTAAGACCCAGGAGCACTCACTATAATCTACCTATGCGCATCTTTTCAGAGGGAGAAGGCCACTGTTTGGAGGACTGTAGACAGAGAGGAGACAGGACTGAGAGAGGATCTCAGCCTTTTTTAGACAGAGGAACAGTAGCAGTAAGAAGCGATGGCAGCTGCTCCCTGCTTCTCTGACTCCAAGCAAGCTTTGTCAGATCACAATCAAAATATCACATGGCAGAGGAACAGTCTGGGTTCACAGTAACTGGGGCATCTGCTTCACAGTCATGCCCTGGCACACACAGTTTCTGGCAAAGATGCTTTCTATACAGCTATTTACCTGTGCATGTGGTGTGGCTGACAGTATCTTACCTGCATCCTTCCTTCGGTACCTCCTCGCAGAGGAAGACTAGATTGTTGACTGTCTCACCAAAACAAGCTTCAAAGAACATGGCCTGCTAACACACGTCCACCTGTTACAAAGCCACTCATCTGATACTGTCCTTAAGAGCTAAATGTGTTGCTGAATTTACATAAGAACCATTTAATTCTGTACTTAGAGTTTTAAGGTACTGTTATGTCTTTATTTCCCAAGAGTTTAGATTATTTTCTCAAGGCACTGGTCCTGTATCTTCTCTTGGAAAGTTGTAAAATGTAATTTTCTGCAGCTAATATTAATAGTGGATATGTAAAAAGAAAAAAAAACAATTCTGGGTCTTGTTCTCTTCAGTACCAAAGAACAGAATAACTTTAGGTAATTAATGCCAGACACCCATAATAATCAATGCAGTGTCAGGAAACTGACAAAGTGTACTATGAGTTCAGTATAAGTTACTATTTTGACTTCATTACCATTTTGATGCTAAAATAACTCTTCCTCATAGGTCAAAGCATAAGGAACCGACAGTTCATCTTGTTTTCTGGCTGGTCAACAGTTTGAACATATGGAGAACTACAAACTAGCAACTGTGTATATTACATGGGAACATAGGTGTAGGGTGTTCATTCATCCTTGGATATCTAGTGACTAAGGACGCTGAGTTAGAATCACAGTGGTTTATGCAAGAACACTAGTTCATTTTTTCTCAGGGCTCCACGAAACAAGCTTTGTAATATGAGCTTTGGCATCCTAGGTAGATCCTTCTAGGTCTCTTTTCTCCACTGGTCATGCTTTGGCTGCAGTCACATCTCTGGCCAGTGGACTCCATCCTGGTGCAGGGGAGAAACTCCAGCTGAGCTCTGGGGAGAACCTCAAGACTGCAAGGAATGTGAGCTCACATGTAGCTCACTCACATGGGCCAGCACTGTCCAAAGGCGGGTAAGAAGCCTTCCCTAGGCTACAGAACACAGAGACAGCAGCCAGAACATAAACCCAGCTAGCTAGGCATCAACAGTTCCCCATCCTGATGGCATACTATCACCTTCAAGCAACCCCCTCCTCAGGAAACCCTAGTTGGCCATGCTGCAGTACCCATTCCACAGCCTCTCAAAGTTCCAGCACCAGGGCTATGAATTCCACAAAAAACACAACGTTAAGAGTATTTGGCAGAAGCAGATTCCACAATATGTCCCTTTTTCCTCATTTGTATTATCATATACGCACAAGATGAGTAAAATATAAGCTTGGAAAAAAAAAGATGTAGTTGTTTAAAATTATGTTTCCTAACCCTATCATTGAAAGCAGAGTTCTTCTAACTGGAACATGCATTTCTTGGGAACATACACAGAGTTCTCAGAGTTCAGGACAGTTCTTAGCAAACGGTCTAGATCCTTCCACATGCCAGCTTCCCTGCGACTGTGCTGAGTTATAGTACGTGTACTGTCCTGTGTGCGGTCATAACTGCACAAGTTACTGAGTCCTGTGTTAGCTTTCCGGAGTCTCGGTTCCTGGCTTTCCAGGGAAGGCTCCTTTCTCATCCCTTGGATTCTTACCACAGTACATGCCGTCTCTAAGTTAGAATGAAGGGGCAGTTGGAAAATATGTGATCCTTGAGACGGCAATGAAGCTAAGTGAATGGAAAGAAGACACGCCTCATTTCACCAAGATGACAACCTCACAGGATGATAAGAATTTTGATTTTTCTGTGTATTTGATTTAAAAGATGAAGTCAGGAATCTTTTGCCAGAAAAATGAGGTCAATATGGCCAGTTAACGTTAACAATAAAGAATAGCTTTGCTAATTCAATCTGTGGTTGATATTTTCCTCAAAATGAGCTGTGTCTACCACCATGGGACTAAATCACCTGGCATCCTGGTTCTTTCTGAAATATGTTTGGAGTTACAGCTTTTGCAACTACTGGACTAAATTATCCAACTACTAATAAATTACAGATGTCAACCTGAAATTGTGTAAGAAGTAAGTTTTCAAATTCTTTATGAGGTCCACTAAGCAGAAACATTGTTTAAAAGCATAAAATCCATCACCCAGTCAGGTCTATTAAAGAGGTAATTAAAACATTTCCTGCAAAATTCAGTGACGACCTAAAACTTTTTTCTCCTAGGGCAGGAAAAACATGGCAAAGAGATAGTTCCCCTTTCTACATACAGTGTTAGTGGAAATGGCATTAGAGCAAGCAAAAAATTTAAAGCTTTGGGGAACATTAGTTTCCTTGGTATCAAGTTTGAGAGAAAATGAGCTCACTAAGGATTTCCAAGGATGGAGAGCAGTGGTTCTCAACTTTCTTAATGCTTGCGACCCTTTAATACGATGTCTCAAGTTGTAGGACCCCCAGCTATAAGGTTATCTTCATTGCTATTTTATAACTGTAATTTTACTGCTGTTATGAATCGCAATGAAAATATCTGATATGCAGGATATCTGATATGTGACCCCCGTGAAATGGGTTCTTAACCCCCAAAGGGGTCATGACCCACATGCTGAGAACCACTGATCTAGAGAAAGTTTGGGATTGTAGTAGATGTCATTTTAGGCACAGAGCAAAAACCACTTAGTGATCTCCAAAACCTACTGGGGACACACTATGGGTTATGGCTCACGGCCATCTTCCAGTTTCTCTAGAGTAGCATTGTATCTGTAGGACAGCAGGCATAACACTGCATTTGCTGCAATATTTTAAGCCTATAGCACACTCCAGCTTGGCCATCACCTTTCTGACAGACAGCTGCCAAGGCTACCAGGCTTCAAAAGCTCCTCAGATTACTTTTAATTATTTAGGGCCAGAGTTGGCAGGTATCTGGGGAACTGCAGAGGCTCACAAATTGATTGTAAACTCTAATCCTAACAATATAAAGGCTCAATTTCCCCTTCCATTCCCTTCCGGCCTCTGCTGTTCTCCCAAACAAGAACTAGGTAGATCCATTTCTACATGTGGCTAAAAATAACTATGGGGCAGGAATGTGGAGGAGACAAGGGAGGGGTGTCATTTTGGTTGCTTATTTGGAGGCCAAGCTCTCTGGCCCAATAGGGTTGAGATATTTATAGCAGTAAGACTCACAGGTGCACAGACAAAGCCCAGGGATTTTGCTTGTTGTGGCCAAGGGATATCTGCTTGGCTAAGGAGCCAAAATGACAAGTCCTGTTTTAAAATAGACTCAGAGGATGTGATCCTTAAGAGAGGGCTCCAGTCATTAAGTCAATGCACATTTAGGACCCACATCCCTAGCCACCTCTCTGGAGCGGCTGCCTATCCTATTAGTTCTTACTGTGGAGGGGAGCGGATAGAGTTTGGGGCTTAAAATTAAAATCGCACGTAGATCCAGAAGCACCTTCATAAGCAAGGAGAAATTCCCTAGTTACGACCATAAAGTAAGGATGAAAATGGCTGCACTGTGCACAGTAGCTACTATAAAATCAAACAACTAGGTTCAATAAATGCTATTCTAGTAAGGACTTGGATAGATGGCACCATTAGCATTTGGGCTGAATGTCTCCTGTGTGTGTACGGGTAGGGGTGGTGGTTGTGTTTTGTAGATGTTTGGAAGCGTCTCTTCTTTGGTCTCTTAGATGCCATTCTAGCTCTTCTGTTAGGTCAATCAAAAATGTCTCCAGATACTGTTAAATGTCCCTTCAGCAGATGGGGGCACCATCCCATCCCATCCCATCCCATCCCATCCCATCCCATCCCATCCATCCCATCTCCTCTCCACTCTGGAAGGAGTCCTTTCCATTTTGAGGCAATTCCACAGGAAACTCCTGGTGGTTGCCATGGTTTTCAATCTTTCTATAACTCCTATCCTTTGGAGCACCAGGGAAGAAGGAAGAAGAATAGGTGTGTCCATCACTTGAAGGTGGCAAGGCTCATACCTGAACCCTGGAACTCCACATTATTCTTTGGTAAGGTCATGAGGCAGACTGCCTTACCAGATTATTTGAAGAAAGGTATATATTTATCTTTCAGATGATTCCCTAAATCCCCAAGAATACTTAAACAAACCCAACACAACATAATACAACAACAAAGTGCCCATGGTAAAACACAGGATGAGAAAGATCACCATATGACTGCAAGGACATCCCTAGAGGCTGAGACCAAGAGCTGAGCTCTCTGCCTAAGGTGCTTGAAATTAAAAGCAAAAGCAGTTTCTGAAACAAGGAGCCATATCTATGCCAAGCGACCATCAGAAGAACACAGTGGTATTTCCATCAAAGCCAGGAAGGCTCAAGAACAAGGGCAAGGGGATGGGAGCAGGCTTTAAATGAAGTCACAAAGGGGAAGGGTGTCCCTGTCAGAAGGGTGCAATGATCAAGCCACCAAAGACAATTAGAATGAATGTGCTAAGCACCAAGCTTGCCAAGACTCAAAACACAGGACAAACCTGGAAAGAAGAGTCCAACTGCTCCCCTGTGAATTTTGTAAATAAATCATGACTGACCAGCAGATTAACTGACCACTCCTTATTGCAGTAAGTGTCTGTGCAGCTAGCTTCTTGGAAGGCCCACCAGGGTAAGGCCACCAAAGCCTACGGCAGGGCTGTCCAATGATGATAGAAAACACCTATTAAACTTTGCAGCCTGATGCCTCCCCTTAGTGCTAGCCCTGAAACCCACCTCTGTTGCACTAAATATCTTGGACGGATGCCTCAAAGCAAGGAAAAGGAAATACTGCCCACCAGAAGTATAAAGTCTAGGTGTATGCACAGGCACCAATACTGGGGATAGGGAAAGATCTCCCATGATGATAGGGCATGATCAGAGCTTGGGGTGCTGGTGCTAATTCAGGAATCACTGAGCTGGAAGATTATCAGCTCTGAGCCTTCTCTTGACCGAGTTTCTAGTCTGGAAAATGGGACTAAAGACCTCTTGTACATTTGTGTGCAGAAGGCTCAAGCGAGTTCACACCGAATGCTCTGTAGTGAATGTTTGGATGAGCAGTGAGTTCCTGCCAGGGCTGGCCAGCTGGAGAGCACACACTATTTTCAGCAAACCTGTGGGTGAGTTCGTCTGGTCTCCTACCAAAGACCTCCTCTTGTACGACAAAGGGTTCAGCGTGTTCAGTGTGAGAAACCCTATTCTGTTCTGTGGGGGCAAAACAGTGAAATGGTTTCAAAAAATGAACAAGATGTTATAAAGTTAATTATCCCCTAAAAAGTAAATAAATGAAGCAAGGCCATGTGATAAAAGGACCAAGTTCAAAGAGTACAGAACTTGGTCTAAATTTAAGATGGGGGCACTCACTTGGGATTTTACAAATGGCTTCTTTTTTTCCCCTTTTCTTTAAAAGATGATCTGGGGGTGGGGGTGGAGCTGGGGAGACGGTTCAGTGGATAAAGCACCTGTGGTGTAAGAGTAGGGACCAGAGTGAGTCTGGGTCCCCAGAACCCACATAAATGCTGGCCATGATGGCAGTCACATGTAATTCCAGTTCTCAGTTGGCAGACAGCAGATCCCCTGAGAAGGCTGGCTAGCCAAGCAAGCTGAGAGGTGACTTCTGAATTCAAAAAAGAGACCCTTCCTCAATAAACAGAGAGTACTCACAGAAGGACCTGAGATCAACATTGCCCACAAACACAGGTACACATGTGTACACCTTCCTATGTGTGTCCCAAACACAGGCAAGCCCTTACACACATGTGCCCTGTACACACGTACTTGCAAATAAATGAATGGAAGGGATTTTAGGCACATGGTTTGGGGTACTGTCTGGGCCAAGCTCAGGCCTCTCCTTATACCTATGGAACATAAGGTGTCCCTTGAAGTCACCCCACCTTCTCAAATCTAGTGGTGGCTTTTAAGACACCTCATTTTAGGTTTGTTCTTAATCCAATTTATATGTAAACTATATTTTACTACAAAAATGACCATTTTTTAAATGATGAAATACCATTTTGTAAGATAAAGTTAAGCTGAAAATACTATTTCCAAGGTTGCCCTCTGACCTCTACACCCATGCCATAGGACATCCATACACACCCATACTGTCACACACATATGTACGTAATAGTAAGAATTATAATTTACTAAAACAAAACAAATGCTTGGGGGCTGGGCATGGTCTGAGGCTTTAATCTTAGTAAACACTGAGCTTGGTTTCAAGGAAGGATTGGTAAAGTGGTGAAGTCTTGCCATTCCTGTCACTTCCCATGATATTCAAAGGGAAATGTGTGCGCAAAATTAATGACTGAAAAAAAAGATGACGTAGGCATTTCTCACATTGTCTCCCTGTTCCTGGTAAAATCATCTTTGTATCTAGGTTTATCAGGCTAACTGGTAACTGCAGGTACTTGTAGAACCTTGTAGGCAGTCAACAGCTCTTTCACTCAATTATTCATTTATTTGTTTGTGTATTTAACTTAATGCGTATGAGTGTTTTGCCTGCATGTCTATCTATACACCACATGCATGGCTGATGCCCATGAAGGCTAGAAGAGAGAATGGATCCCTTGAATCTCAAGTTTCAGAAAGTGTGAGCTGCCTTGTGGGGGCTGGGAATTGAACCCGAGCCCCCTGGAAGATGATCCAGTGCACTTCACTCCTGAGCCATAGGGGAAATGGCTCAACCAGAAAAGCATTTGCTGTATAAAAAAGCATAAGTAACTGATCCCAGCACCCACAAAATATTGGGTAGGACAGGGCCATAGTGAGTGATCAGTTAGCACAGCTAATCAGTGAGTACTGGTTTAGTGAGACCCTGCCTCAAAAACTAAGGTGTACAGTCAAAGAAGAAAATACATGACACTGACCCCCGACCTCCTCATTTATGTCACACACATACTCACGTACACATGCACATGAGGAAACTAATGTGAGAATTTTAATGATATAGAATTGTTAAGACCATGATTATAAATGTTAAAGTCAAATCCAAATACAGGTGAAGTTTTCAATCCCTTTTCTCCCCTTCTCAACCCACAAAACACACACACACAAGCATGCATGCATACACAGACACATGCAAACACTCAGGTGATTTGACTGATGATAACATTGAGAAGGCAACTGTCATCGATGAGATGACTAAGCAACCCTCAGCCATGCTAAGGAGTGTCCAAACGCTATCAGCTATGGCCGGCAACATAACCATTTATTTATTTATCTCTCCTGGAAGAAGTACGCCACTGTACAATTTGAGATGTCAAGGGGACAAAGATGCAGAGACACTGTCATATAAAATGAATTTAGAACGTTGGTCTCTACATCCAAGGTGACAGAGTATCCCATGATATATTTAATTTGCCATCGTGTGCTCAGAGAAAGGGGCCAGGGAGAACAATGCTTGATTACTAGGGCAGTATGCTAAGGAAAGCCACTATACTCACCCAACACAAACATGCTTTAGTTAAGGAAATAAAGTAGCAGTGGCGGGTGGGGATAGGGAGTGAGGCAACTATAATCTACAATGTCACATTATAAATATTTAAAATGCATTGTTTGAGTTTGTCTGATTTAACCACTCCCAATAACTTTGATGCAGATGCCACCATTAGACCTGCTTTGCTCAAGTATCAGTATGCAGTTTGCCCTTACGAGTGGGTACAATTATGTAGTCAATTAGATCCGGATTCATTCTGAAGCTCATCTTGTCCTTCTTTATTTCCTTGTTGACTACAGATGACCAAGGTCCCAGAAGAAAGATGGACAACAAGCCTCCCCGGACTGTTTCAATGCATGACAGTCAAGAGAGACCCAGGTTCCCTTAACACATACAAGGGAAGAATAACAACTTTTCTCTTTCCAAGGAATAGTTTCATGGCATACATGATCAAGTGCGACATCCACGCAGACAGATCAGGCTAGCATAAAATCAAAGTGTCCAACACTGTGGCACACGACATGTCTACAGGAGGCCGTCATAGACTTCTGTGAGCTTGCTTACACTCTGCTGTCTGTTAAAGTGACTCTCACCATGTCTGTTAAGGTGGAAGCACCACTTAGTTTACTCCCCTCAAGAGTTTGAACTGATATTTCATTGGAGAAAGGGGCACGGAAGAGGAGCCACAATGGCATCATCACAGCCACAGCAAGGAGAACAGTAAATGCAGGGAAGTCTGTGTTAGGATGGGGCTCGTGGGAAGTACACACAGAAAGCCCACTTTCGGAGGGGGCTCTTGGGGACAATGGAACGAAAACACTGCAGCACTGGGAGGAAGTGATTGAGAACTAGTTAATCCGAATCTGGAGAGCTCCCACTCACCGCGTGTTTCTCCTCGTGGAGCTGCACTGCAGAGAGAGAGAGAGAGAGAGAGAGAGAGAGAGAGAGAGAGAGAGAGAGAGAGAGAGAGCGCAAGCGAGCACAGGCTGCTGGGCTCAGACACTCACAAAAGATCTTACTTGCAGGCTCTGAAGACCCTCACATTTCCCCCATAAACTGTTTCCATGCCTCTGTCTTCTCATATGTACGTTTGCGTGTGTGCATGCATGCGTGCACATAGACGTTGTTGTTGCAAGCAGCCCTGGCAACTTCCTGACCATCACTGCCCATCAAGGAGGAAAAGGAACACCTGCTGTCGCACATTCCTGATGCAAGGATGCTCTGCCCAAGAGCACGAGACCAGGTAGCCATGGACTGAACCATCTGAACATGTCAGGCAAAATACAGTCTCCCTCTCTGAAGTGAGTTCTGTCAGGTAGCTGGTCAAAGCAATGCCAAAGTAAGGAACTAACACCTCTGTGTGAACAGAATTGGGCTGTCAGGCCAAGAGAGGACCAAAGAAATCAGGATGCACATTAGCAAGAGATGCTGAGAAGGCCTCAGGAAGGATTTCAACTCTATGGCAGCCTGAAAAAGGCAAGAAAGTGGAGACGTCGAAACTTCAGGGGTTGTCAAGGGCTGTGGCACAAGAGAACGGAACCAGCAGAGCTCAGAGGTCTTTCGAGGTAGAGAAACTAACTTCTCCATGATTTCACAATGACTGATTTCACATCATCCCAGCACACAGACTGACAACACCCCTGACAACTATGGACCTGGATGACAGCGACTCCGTGTGTCGATGTGGCTTTATCAGTTGCCACATATGTACCACACCAGAGGAGGTTGCGCACATGTGTGGAGGTGGAAGGCACACGTGAGATTTCTGTACCTTCTGTTCCATTCTGCTCCGACTCTTATCGATAAAACTCCTGCCTCCCGACTCTATTTAAAAAAAAAAAACCTACTTGACATTCAAATACATTTCGTGGTGATTGTTGTTATAATAATTATTATGCTTTTATATGTCTGCATACTTGAGATCATTAATTAAAATCAGAACATGCTTCCCAGGGGAGGCAGCTCATTGGTTAAAGAACTTGTTGCACAAGCAGCAAGCCTGAGGCTTGGAGTCTGGATTCTCACAATGTATGCAAATGTGAGGTGAATGTGGTTACCTGCCTGCAATTCTCCTTTGAAGGCAGGGATGGGATTTCCACAGCAAGCTGGCTAGCTACACGAGCTGTGTTAGCAAGCTGTATGTTCAATCTAGAGCTCAGGCCTCAACAAATATGATGGGAAGAAACAGAGGAAGATACTCAACTCAACCTTTGGCCTTCACAAACACGTTCTCGCACCTGCTCAAACATACACAACCCATCCATGTTTGAGAACTCATGCACACATACCACTGACAGACACATGAAGGAAAAAAATCCGAACACAAATATAAGATACAAAAATCGCTTCAATGACGTACCTATCCCCTCAAAACGTAAAAGAGAAACAAAACCCAAACTAACCAAACAAACACACATTCCAAAATCCAAACAAAAACAACAACAAAACCCAGCAGGGTCTGGCGTGTCAGCCAAGTGTGACATGATGAAATCAGAGCAGGAACATAAGTCCCCATGGTTCCGAAACCATATAGCCACAGCTGCTAGCTGCTGAGACAGCTTTGGTGCCTGCTCACTTCAGTATGGCTACACTTTTATTTAGCCACTTCCTTGGAAAGCCTAAGCTGTGTGAACAGCTGCCTGGTGAAAAAATAAAAGAGGATTTGGAGGCTTGGAGTGGACGCAGTTCCTTCCCACCCCAGTGGCGACTTTTCTCGAGAACAACAAGAAAGTGTCACTATGAAATTAGTCAACACCAAGTATACTCAACAGTGTTGAGAAGTCGTCCTATCTGGGGTTATGGAAACCTTCCCTTCTATCTTGCTATCTAAATCCAGGAGGAATCATTGCCAGAAGGTGGTGGGAAGGGGACTCCTTCGGTTTATTTTAGGAACAAAGGAAGCAAAAAGCAGAGAGCACATTTCCAAGACACTGATTCATTCTGAGTCCCTTGTGCACACGGGGAAAGTTCCCACGCACAGATGTAAAGGGCGGAGCAAAATGGGGGTCTGTGATGCCAAAGACAAACAGTGCATGAAAAATTCCCCGATGTTAAAATTTCCCCACTCAGTAAACAGGATATCTTAGAAAATAAACCGTAAATATATGAGTAAGGTATTTTGCAAAGACTAGGTTTTACATAAACTATCATTAAAAATTTTATTTACATGTAACCAAGCACATGGCAGATGAATTATTAGGAGCAAAAATTGTACTGTCACCAGCCCAGATAGTGAAAATTATTGCATCCTTTAACAGCATGGAAGAATAATGAATGCATCTACATAAGGCAGCATCTTACTATTAAAACGGGAAATTCGTTATTATCTAAAAGACGTTTTCTGGGTGGTGTGGCACATACCTCTAATTCCAGCACTCAGGAGGCAGAGGCAGGAAGATCTTAGTGAGTTCGAGGCCAGCCTGGTCTATCAGGCGAGTTCCAGGACAGTCAAGACTGTTATACATAAAAACCCTATCTCAAAAAACCAAGAGACTTTTTTATCTTTACAATTAAAAAAAAACAACAAACCCAACTAGAATGGTACAGGAATTACACTGGCACTGAGTTGGCCAGGAAGAGAAATGATTTCTAATTTTATCTTCGTGAAATAACTGTATTAAACAGCATGGCCCAGCAGGTAGTAAGGAATGCAAGGCTTGAGAGATGGCTTAGTGGGTCAAGTGCTTGCTGCATAAAAATCAGGATTTGGGTTTGGATCTCCAGGAGTCCAGCAAAACACAGAAGCAGCATCACATGTGCAACCCCAGAGCTGGGCCGGCGGTGTGTGTGAAGACAGGCAGAGGTTTCGGGGTTCATAGACTAGTCAGCTTAGCTGTAACAGTAAGCTCCAGGTTTAATAATATTTTTCCTTTTGTTGTTACATGTCCCTCTGAACTATTAATTTCAATTCCTGGTCCTTAAACAATTTTATATTATCAGTGAAAACAGAGGAAATGATTTTAGAGGAAAATGTTACTTTTAGGCACATCCTATATCCAAGGCACTTTGAGATCTCAGTAAGCTAAAGTCATAGAAAGGAGTGGAAAACTACACAGTTGACAATGAATGTGTTGCATGTGTGTGTGCTCGGGCATGTGTGTTGTGTCTGTGTGTAGGACGGATGTCTTCTACTACCCTCCATGTTTTTTATTTAAAAAAACTTTATCATTAAAATAACTTGCAAATAAAATAGACATCACACACCAAAATTAACCAGACCCAAAGTCTACCCATGCCAATGAGATTCTACACAGAGAGGTCATTCTTTCACTATCAAGAATATTCTTAAGCATTTATCCATCACCCAAGCAAACAAACAACCCACGACAAAATTAGAACTAGAAAAACATTTAGTTCTTCATTCTCTTTCATAATTCAGGTTGGTTACCCGCTTTTGGTCCTTCCTCATTCCCTAATAATTTCTGAGATAGCATCTCTTACCTCGCTTGAACTTCTAGATGGCTGGCCAAAGCTCCTTCCACCCCTGCTCTCCACCCCAGTGCTGGAATTACAGATATGGGCTGCAGATGGCTGCCCAATGCCCCCTCCACCACAGTGCTGGGATTTCGGATATGGGTTGCATATGACTGGCCAATGGACCTCCTCCACCCTCGCTCTAAACCCCAGTGCTGGGATTACAAATATGGGCTGCAGATGGCCAGCCAATGGACCTCCTCCACCCCCACTCTCCACCCCTGTGTTGGGATTATGGATATCAGCTGCTGGGGACTCAAACTCAGACCCCCATACTTGCTTAGCAAGACCTGACAGACCGAGCCATCTCTTTAGCCTTCGCCCACCTATCTTTAACATAAAATACATCTTAGATCAAAAGATGGCACCTCCTTCATTATGCTCAATTTAGCAAGACACTGTAAGTCACTCAAGAATTCAAGGAATACTAAGACAGGCGGTGGTGGCGCACGCCTTTAATTCTAGCGCTCGGGAGGCAGAAGCAGGCGGATCTCTGTGAGTTCAAGTCCAGTCTGCTCTACAAGAGCTAGCACCAGAACAGGCTCCAAAGCTACAGTGAAAACCTATCTCGAAAAACAAAACAAAGCGAAACAAATTCAAGGAATAGCAACCATAGGGCATTTACTTGCCATGCACTTAACACAAAAAGGTGAGGTGTAATAAACTCATTCAAGAATTCAAAGACACAAAGTGTTACTATAAAGGGATGAGAAGAGGATGTGGAAGGGAGGAGCCATGAGTGAGGTGGAAAAGAATACAATCAGAGACAGAAGAGGAAGTTTGGCTTGGGTGTGGGAGGCCCAAGGTGCCCAATAGGGAAAGCTGAATATGGAGCAGGGTGAGGGAGTGGTGGAAAGTCCATCCCCCCATCCCAGGAAAAGGTAGCACAGTTCTGTCCAGGACAGCTTGAGAAAACCAAAGGATCAAAGGTCTTGGTGCCCACCCAAGAATGGGTCCACCTTAAGGGGCGGGATGTCTTCAGACCACTGAACAGCGAAGGAAAATGGGGACCTGCAGGGAAGTGGTGACAACAGGAGACTCAAGAACATCACCCAGGGTTGAGCTGGCTCATCTGGAGTGACTATCAGGTTTAAGTTCTGTATGCTTTAATGTTGAAGCCCATCAACACCTGTTCACATCTCTGCCCTTTAAAGGGGGTGAGTGCCGATGTCTAGGGTTTGGTTCTTTCACAACGCTTTTCCCGCTTGAAGGTTACAGCTGATTAGTAAGTGGCCATATCACTTACACACCTAGCTTCGTACACTGCTAATGCCCAGTCAAGGGAAGACAACTAGCTTGCACCTTTAGTCTTGCTGTTTGTTGCTGTTCTAGAGACAGACTCTCATTCTGTAGCCCAGGCCACTCTCTCCTGCTTCAGCTTCCAGAGTGCTGGGACTATGGGGGTATACCATTCTACCGGGCAAGCTGGCTTCTTTCTCAGTGAGCAACAATATTCAAAGGATGAAATGACTGGAAGGGTGGAGAAAGGGGATGGGAAAAGCAAATATGTTTTTATCTTGACCACTATCAGTTATCGGTAAATGTTTACCATACCCATAGGGGAACTTCCCATTCCATTATTACTCGCCAACAATTATCAGTGGTTAATCTCTCTTGCAGAGTTTCATCCAATTGTGCTTCAGTTTTAAAATCTGATAAATCAGATTAATCTTTTGTTAAATATGAAATATAACGACCTGTGGCTGTTCTCAAGCAAAGGCACAAGCACAGCCGATGGATATGCCAGTAAATGATGTGGTGGGAGAATTGACCACCCCCAGTCACGCTTAGGGTCTAGGAAATAGCCAGCGGACACATGATTAGATGATTAGACTTTGAAGATGTACCTATGGTGCTGGGTTCAGTGTACCTCACGCTGGAGGACTTTAATATACAAATTCTGCTTACCCATTTGCACTTCACTCTCAATCCCACACTTTCCAGACTCCCTGGCATCAGGCAGGCCACATCACTGTGCTCTGTAGAACAAGCAAGTACCACAGCACCAGGTCAAGTCTGAGGCTGTGCTCAAGTTTCTTAGTGTCCTGCTAGTCCAGGTCTCTGCTGTGATCACATGACCCATGTGACCTGTGCTGGAATTTCTTTAGTAAGAAACACCTCGTACATTAAGCCACTTCAACTTAGGGTGTCCTAGCCCAGCTGTCTCTGGGAGTGGTCCTCACTGTAGCTTTCTCATTGGTCGTCACAGGGTTTAAAATCTGAGTGCTTGGGCTGGAGAGATGGCCCAATGGTTTAGAGCACTCGCTGCTCTTCCAGGGGACCAAGTTGATCTTCTCACAGCTGCCTGTTACGAGCTCCGAGAGAATTTGACACCTTTTCTGATCTCTGAGGGTACACATGTGTGCACGTGCATGCACGCGCGCGCGCGCACACACACACACACACACACACACACGAGCAAATGACACAGAACAAAAATTGGCCACCTACCCGAGCATCTGCATTCTATCAAAGAGAACCCGACTATACCTTTGTCCCACATCCCTTTGCTCCAATACCCATTTCGGAGAATATAAACTTTCTCTAAATGTGGAAAGCACAATAGGAGTCCCCTTCTACACTGTCACTTCTCTGAAATAGTACTCCGTATGGATGCTATTTTCAAATGCAACAAGATAAGGGACCCTTCTCTATTTTGAGATGCTCAACCACCTCTGGTTGACTACTGCTGCTTCTACACATTGGAGCGATTGCCAAGGCATCGTGCTAGAAGTTCCATGTTTTCCAGAAGAAGGATGTCATCACTGGTGGCAGCGTGTGGTGCTGAGGGTCCGAAGCATCATCACTTGTGTTGCTGTTTCATGTTAGTGACGTCAGATCAAACAATGGTTTACCCATCTATTTATACTGCTCTGTCAAACAATGAGTGCGGATCTGCTATTACAATAAATACTTATCTAATAAGATCAGCAAAAGAAAAGATATGTCTTACTTCCTTATTAAACTTCCTGATTACTAAACCCTAAGCCACATAGTCAGTGTAACAGTCAATTCTTTCTTTTGTTATTCATTTACTGACATAAACAAATAAAACAATTAATGCCCATGTTGTGCCAAGGATGCACAGGCTCTGAAGACACAAGGCAGAATGGCAATCCACAGGTTTATAAGAAAGTACTGCCTGTCTGATCACTGGATAGTTGGTATTTGGAGATAACAGAAAATGTGTCTCAACAGTGGCTAAACATGAAAACAGTGACCACCTGTGTCACTTTTATTTTAATACTGGGGGCTTGACAGCTAAGGAATGAAACTCCTGAAAACCCAGTCAAAGAATTTTACAACGGGAAGAGTGAACGCCAATGGTATATAGAACCAGCAGTGCAATTAAATGAACATAAAGTGTAATCTAAAAATGTCAACAGTTGTGTCAAGCATGAATAAGAATGGAAGTTCCATCCTCTGGTATGTTATGGAGAGTCTACGGAACACAGTCTCCTCGCCAGGACACTGACGACACTCAAGGAAACACTTGGTGGTGATGAGGTGCCAAGTGGAGGCTTCCTTCCCCTCATTACTGAAGCATTTCTTGCTTCTCTTGCTTGTCCCTGGCAGCGCCTACTGTAGCTGGAGGAACGGCCCCTCGGCATGTGTGGCGCTTCATCTTACACCTCAAGAGGCACACTAGCCCCAGGCCATGTGCAAGACTGTGGCTTATAGCCATATTCTGAACGTACAAAGTAACAGATCTGAGCCAGGGGTGGTGGTGCAAACCTGTAATTCCGGTACTTGGGAGGCTGAGGCTTGAGGATGGTGAGATCAGGACCAGTCCGGGAGTGTTACAAAGTAAGATTCTGACTCAGTCCCCACCCTTCAGTTAAAAAAAAAAAAAAGATGTATTTTGGGATCAGGGAGTTTGCCTGGTAGTTAAAAGTACCAGCGGCTAAGCCCGAGGAAAGTGAATTGGCTCCTTAGTCCTACATGGTGGAAGGAGAACGGATTCTTCCACATTGCCCTATGGTTGCCTCATGTACACAGCGGCAAAGTGTTCAATCCTTAGCACATAAATGTAATAAAGCTTAAAACACCCACCAAGTTTTAAAGTAACAACAATGTAACACATCTTCCCAGTATAAAAAAGCACTTCCTGTTTTCCCATCAGAGCTGGTCACTACCCATCACTAGGGTTTTGGAAACAGTATCTATGGATGAGACTTTATTCTCTTTTCATTTTTCAGACAGCAAACGGAAGCTGGCCGTAGGCAACACATTATAGGAGGCAGTTAATCTGCTCACTTTTTTTTTCTTTGTACACCACAAAATTCTGTCTGAAAAACAGCATGAAATTCATTTTCGATTCTAACTTGCTTCCTGGTCAGTCTTACAGGAGCAGACACTTGCCCCCACAGCTGCTTATGCCTTTTCTATGTTTGTAGCCGGCAGCCGCTTTTCCTAAACTAGGGGACCACTCACAGACTTGCATTCCTACCCATGCAAAACACAAACATCCAGCAATTAAAAAACAGCAAAAATAAGAGTACTATCTGGGCTACCAGCAACCTTTTCTCTCTCTTCATGGGTTTGTGGCTCTATTTCTACTCTTACTGGTTCACGACACCTTGACAGATATCATTTTGTACAATGAGAATTGAAATCAGTAATGTGAACCTTCTCCACAGCCTGATATTGTGTTTCCCTCTGACAGTTGGTTGAGGAATAGTATGACTTCAACAAGAACTACTGGGCAGGCAAATTAGTCAGGCAGGAATTCGCAAAGCACTACTCTAATTTGATTTTAAAGGTTATTTCCTTGAAGCGTTGAAGACGCACACTCAGCTGTAAGGGAACCTGGAACATGAACTACGCACATAATTATTACTGCCCTTTCCTTATTTTTCTTCCTTAGCAGTTCTAAGAGGACCCACCCTACCCTTTCTTGCGGGCAAAACAAATGGTCAAGCGCAAACACGCAGCTTCTAAGAGGCATGGCTCTGACCTGAATTCAAAGCCCAACACAATGACTCCATTGTTCACGAACACTGGAGTTTTCTTTTTGACAAAACCTGGGATGTATGAGGAAACAAGTGGAAATACTCGCCACAAAACCTCTTAAAGATCTCACATGTAACAACACGTACATACTGAAGGTTTCAGGCGGTCTGACATCCTGAAGGGCTGTGAGAACGGGAGCAGGGTCCTCTATGTAAAGGCGGGGCTTTCCCAATCTGTCTCCTCATCCCTGCTCTTCAGCTACATCTTGCAGAGGGGACTCATGGTCACGAGGGCCAATGCCACCTTGAGGACTGGGGCTCTACTCCCGCGCACTTACAGTGACTCCTGGCTGCACTCTCTCCATGAAGGCAGCGTACATCAGATGTGAAATGGCAAAATCCCCTAACCTTTGTCTTGTGCACTTGTTTTACACAAATTCACCTCTGTTCCACAGCTGAATCAGAGTGACTCTTTGTCCTCTATTTGTCTACAAGTCAAGCATGCAGTCTGAATTCCCTGACAGTGGGCAAATGCTTAAAAATGAGCTGGGAATGTCACACTGTGTGAAGAGTTGGCCGTGTGTGAATATACAGACCTTTATTAAGCTCCTTAGAACAGAGTTAAATGAGGACAAACTTAAACATGAACAACATCAATTAAGTCTAGCCAGAAAGTTCAAGTATTGTTTTTAACACTTCTGGTTTCTCAAAGGTAACCAGCACTCTGAATTCCCTTTGTGATAATGCCAGTTCACAGCTGTTCATTCTAGGCAAACCGAAGAGTTTTATCACTAGACCAAAAAGACAAATGTCTTACATATTCTTGGCCTCCCAGGAGAACCTCTACTGGGCACCAGATAGGATCCTAAACATAATTTCTATCTGCAAGGCATGGATGTGAGGCAGAGATAATGCTGCCTACATCACGGCAGTCCAGTGTGCACCAGAGAACCCAGTGGCATTTAATCTGTGCCAACTCTTCCATACGCCCTCCTCATTACTGGTCCCAAGGGCTGGGAATCAGCTGCCCATGCCACACTTCAGCTTCTGGCAATTTCTGACTCCATGAGCTCTTGGGATGCTGAGACGTACTCTGACATATATTAAAGCTGTTTGTATCCTGGTAAGGGCTACTTTACCAACATGATGAAGACCATGGGCTAGATAAATGCTGCGTTTCATTTTCTATGATGCTGCCATGTCTAAACCATAATTCATTGGTAGAAGTTTCTGACTAGATTAAATATAAACAATTTAGCAAAACAGAAACGGGAATGTTTTCTGAAAAGATTTTTACCAGTAAACTATGATGATGAAGAAGAAACAGGCTTTTACCCTGGCTATCCTGGAACTCACTATGTAGACAGACTGACCTCAAACTAGCAGATAGCTAGCCCACCTGCTCTGACTGCTGAATGCTAAGATCTAGAAAAGTATTTTAAAATACTTTTCTTAACACCCACCTTTCAGAAAATGACAGTGAAGTTTTGTAGATGTCAAATTAATGTCTTAAGTTGGTAGTTGTGTTGGTATGCTCATGACAAGGCTGGCATTGGAAGAAGTGGGGTGATAACCACTTAAACTCTACACAAAGCTAGGGTCTAGGCAAATAGTTCAATGGGTCAAGTGCTTGCCCTATGAACAGGAGGACTGGGGTTTGGATTCCCAGAACCCATGTAAATGCAGGGTGGGTATGACAGCTCCCTTGTCATCCCAGTGCCCCAAACCAGAGACTAGGGATCCCTAGAGCAAGCTGGTCAGCAGGCTAGCCTGCATCAGGGAATTCTGGGTACAACTGAAGGGCCCTGCCTCAATGAATAAGGCAAACAGTAATCACTGAAGACTTCCCTTGTCAGTCTTGGGTCTCGACATGCACGTGCCCACAGACATACAAATATGCACACACGCACACACACACGCTTGCACACATCACATACCCATGTAAAAATAAATAAAAATGAACTTTACACAGGACTGTACTTCCACAGGTAAATATTCACAGTAAATTCCACACTAAATATTTGTGGTGTCCATTCTATTCTTAGGTTACCGTGAGCAACAGAGTTGGTGCTCAGGTTTCAGCATCTACAATCACTGCCACTCTAGACCTACATAGAACCATAGCGAATGACTACTGATACCTTAACATTGAATAAGAATATGTACCTATACCTATACCTGGAAAGCCCCAACTTTTCTGAAGCATGCACAAACAACGCAGTACTTTCTATATCTGAACTGCGAGAAGCTACTTAGAAACCATGTTAAAGTTGGGGCAATGGTGAGCGAGCTGCACCTTTGTACGTGGTGTCCCCCTGCAGGAGCAGTCGAGGTAACAGCATAGTACATACACTGAGATTTATAGGGTCAATGGATGAAAAGGAGGGAACCAAAACACAGTTAATCGAATATCCACATAAGGCTTAACGCTCGCCTTCCTCAAAACAACCTGATTGAAAGCAACCCCATTAGAGCTAGCGTTTAAAGAGGAACAGGTGTTAGAACCTGTACTCCAGGACTAATGGAGCACTTCCTACAGAACCAAGTTAGACTCAGCTAGAATGAGGGCTTAGAATTCCTCCTGGTCTTTCTGGATGACCTGGAGGATGAATTTTGTCCTGTCTGAATTGGCTAGTACCAGAGCCCTTCTCAGGCAAAGAGCTTATTGAAAGCATGGGACAGTATCTCTAAGGAAGAAAACTCTAGAACAGAAATGTTAAAGATTCGGCATAATGCCTTTTCCAGACACTCATGACAGACAACCCAGATGACAGAACATGACCACACTGAGGAAGCACACTGACTGACTAAGCTTCCTGAATACAACCCAAAGTAGCAGGAGCCATTTAATTGTCCTCGATGGCCAAGTACATTCACAGGAAGACTTGAAATACAGACGGTCACTGTTCCTGGATCGAACAGCAACATTGAAAGCCCCATCTTTTTTTTTCTTTTCTTTTTATTAAGTCCCTGAGGGCACATTTAATACATTCATTCCATTATCAAGTATTTATTATATCATCATTATACATAACACTGGGTGACAAATAACCTAATTTTGGATGACTAAGAATGGCAAAGAACAAAGCACACAGACAAAAAGGCAAGAAAGGGCACACAACTTACCCAGACAATTCTATCAGGGTATCTTTCCAAATATCCTTTCTACATTTTTTCCCAAAACACACAGCAGCATACGAAAATTAGAAATATATCCTCAGGGGGCTGGAGAGTTAGCTTGGTGGTTAAGTGCCCTGGAGCTGCTCTTCCAAAAGACTGGGGTTCAATTCCCAGCACCCACATGGAGGTTCACAACTGTCTCAAGTTCCATAGATTTGACTCCCTCACACAGACATACATGCAGGCCAAATACCAACACACATAAAAGTTAAATAATAAACAAACAAACAAATAAATAAATTGCTTACAACATACACCTTTAATCCCAGCACTTAGGATGCAGAGGCAGGCTAATCTCTGAGTTCAAGGCCAGCCTGGTCTATAGAACAAGTTCCAGAACAGCCAGGGCTACACAGAGAAACCCTGTCTGGAAAAACAAAAACAAAACAAGAAACAAAACAAATATACACACACACACACACACATATACACATATATATGTGTATGTTATATATTCTTAAAAATGAGTCATATCTTAGAACAATAATGTGATCACTACAGGGCTTTAAAGGACCCCAAGTAGAGGATGCAACGAGGCTGAGGAGTTAAAAGTGATTTCACAGCTCCACAGAGGACCAGGTGAGGTTCCCAGCACCCATACCAGCTCACAACTGTTGTAATAATAAGCGGCGGGGCTGCGTTCCCAGCACCCCGGCCGCCTGCCCGGCTAGCTCAGTGGGTAGAGCATGAGACTCTTAATCTCAGGGTCGTGGGTTCAAGCCCCACGTTGGGCGCCACTCTGTTGAAATACGGAGTGGCGGGCTGTGTCCCGCCACCCAGTTAGCTTTACCCTAAATAATTACACGGAAACTGTATTTTTTTAAACACCGCTTGGCCCATTTCTATCTAGCCTCTTCTAGGTTAGCTCTCGCACCTGGACTAGCCCATTTTTAATAATCTGTGTAGCCCACGAGCTGGCTTACCAGGAATGATCTTAACCTGCATCTGCCTGGGGTAGAAGAATCATGGCGACTCCCTGACTCAGCTTCTTTTTCCCAGCCTTCCGTTCTGTTTATTCCACCCACCTAAGGGTGGGTCTATCAAATGGGTCTAGGCAGTTTCTTTATTAATAAGAAATCACCCCCACATCACACAACCCTTCTAGTTTCAGTGGATTAAACCCTAACTCTAACATCTAAGGGTATGCTACACACGTGGCTTACATAGACTCAAGCAGGCACATACATATTCAAAAATATTTATTTTTTTAAAGATAATGGTAACCACTTATGGCACCTTTAGACATAGCTGGATAGGACTTTTGAATTGCATCCCTCCCGTGGCAGCATCCCTCCTGTGGCAGCTTGCATGGTAATATCCTGAACCACGGAGGTGAGAGCAAAAGAAAGAGGCTTCTGGGTCAGATCCAGGTAGAATCATGGAGTCTCATTGTGAACATCTGTAGCAATAGGGGTTCACCTACAAACCCTGATGGGCAAGTGAGGGCTACAACGATAACCTATGATGTTTTAGGAATAACTTGGATTATCCTGACCAAAGAGAGTTTCTTGTATCTGGTATTGGGATTTTGTTGGTATATGGTTCTTGTGGGGAGCTGTCAGCCCAAGTGGCATAACTTTAAGAAACATGTATGTATGTGTACACACACACACACACACACACACACACACACACACACCTTAAGGGGAAAAGAAAAGCCTAACTCCAACAAATACATCTACATCATAGCTCTTGCATTTATGGCTCAGAGAGTCTGCTGTGAAAGAGAATCTCCCAGAAACAGCTGCATAAACAAGGCTGGAACAATGGCACTATCAATGGACATGTTAACACAGGAAGGAGGAAATTTCTCAGGGTCCCTTCTCTAGACAAAGAACTACAGGCAACTAATGCTATGTGAGGGAGAATTAGCCTCTCTCATGGATGAGCCCCCTTACAGATTGTCTAATGCAGAGTGGTCACCCCTGAAATTATATACACATAAGCAATAAAAGCAGACTCAGCAAGTTGTATTTATTTTCACACATGTGTGAACACACGTGTAGAACGGTAATTAAAGAAAAAGGCTATCAACTTGAGGGGTTTAAGGAAGGGTAGCTGGGAGTGGCTAGAAAAGGGGGAAAGTGAAGTTATTCTATTTCAATTAAAAGCATATTTTAAAAAGAGGTCACAAAGTAAGACAAACATACTACTAGGGGTCAATACAAAATTAAAACAAACCTAAAGAAATTTTATATAACTTAAAAGTTCAGTTATGTAAGACAATGAAGAAGACAATGAAATTATTATACAAATCAGTTAACTGATCATTTCAAAGAACTCACGATGCTCACGTTTAGTGGTTAACGCAGTCTAGACCCAGGAAAGGGGTCTGAAGGAGGGGCTGTCTGGACAGGCTGTGGGCACATCTGAGGGGAATTATGCTGATTATATGAATTGAAGTGGGCAGAGTCAGGCATCATTACCTGTACAGGGGATCCTGGGTTGAACAAGAGTAGACTGAACGGGGCTGAGATCTTGATGCACGCATTAAATTAGTGCTCTGTGCTCTTAAGTGGCAGTGATGTGATCCTGTGCTTGCCACTTCGACTTTCCCGAATGAAAGGCCATAGTCTTATTTTAACAGAGCCACAGAAAAGATAACTGAAACAGAGGCTGGACAACCATCCTCTATGGCTTCCCTAGGCCTTCTCTATGAGGGAACAAGCTAACAAGAGGAAAACTGCCATCAATCCAAAGGCAGACAGTACCAGTTGTTATACCTCAGGGCATTTTTACTCATGATTCAGCATTATAAGGGAATGTTATCACTATCAGATCCTAATGGAATTTTCAAATATCTAAATGAAACAACAACAGCAAATTCAGTTAAAACAAACAAAAAATAAACCACTGCTTGGGAGCATGGCTCTTTCTGTAAAGTTCTCTGTGCTCAAACATGAAGATGCAACTTTGAGGCACCCAGCACCAACGTAAAAAGCCTGGCATAGCAATTGTGTTTGTTACTCCAGTATTAAGGGGGCAGGAGGCATGGCAACTGTGTCTGTTACTCCAGTACTAAGGGGGGAGGAGACAGGCGGATCCCAGGAGCTCACTGGTCAACCTAACCGAATAGATGTGCTCCAGGTTCAAAGGGGTTTACAAGAGGGCTCAATGGGTAAAGACACTTGCTGATTCACGATGCAAGCCTGATAACCTGAGTTCAATCCCTGGGAGCCACATAAAGATGGGAAGAGAGAACCAGTTCCATAGTGACCTCCATTCATGCTCTATGGCATGCCTGCCTATGCACATATACCATGTAACACACACACACACACAAATAAAATAAAATAAAATTACATCAAAAATAAGGTGGGGTGGAACACAGAAAGATGCCCAATATGGCCTTCACCTGGTCACACACCTTTGCACATATTACACACCTGCACAAACATATACTACACACATGTACACAAAAATAAATCTAAATTTGGAGCTGATAGGATAATTGTGGCAGTCTGAATGAGTATGCCCCCCCCATAAGCTCTTAAGTGAATGCTTGGTCAGTAGTTGGTGGGCTGTTTTGGGAAGGAGTAGGAGATGTGACCCTTTTGGAGGAGGGGTGCCACTGGGGGGGGTTTCAAAAATCCCACATCATTCCCATGTTGTCTCTCTGTCTCTCTCTTCCTCTAGCTTCTGGATAAGATATAAGCTCTCAGCTACTTCTCCAGAACCCTGTCTGCCTGCTGCCTGGTTCACAGCCAGGATGATCATAGACGAACCCCTTGAAACGATAATCAAACTCCCAATTAAATGCTCTCTTTCATAAGTTGCCTTGGTCATGGTGTCTGCTCACAGCAACAGAACCGTAACTAAGACAATAGTACATGAACCAAATGTAACTTATTACAAAATCTGTTGTATTTCTGTGTATCCTCCCCATAGTGAGGTTAATTAAACTGAGGGCTGGGATCAGATTTGGGAGCTATATTCTCTTCACTGAGGCAACACATGTGCAGAAGACCTCTTACTGTGTGTTGCAAATGGTCCTTTTTCCACGGACTAAGTTTTATATTTTGCTTTCCTTACTATACTGATACCCAGTTCACAAAAGCTTCTAAACAGAATCAAAGGGAAGAAAGAATCTACATGGAAAGAAAAACCTCAGGGAATGATAATCTTTCCTGGGTGGGCATCTCAAACAGTGGAAGTCCTGGAGTAATCACAGCGTCCACTCGCTATCCCCATGAGCATGCACACTGCTAGCTGGGGATGGATACTTAGTGAGATACCAGTCACCTGGGTTAGAAAGTGGCAAATCCCCTATTACTCTTCTAGATGTGTGTGGTAGAAACACAGGCTTGATGATGTCAAGGATGGTAATCAGTATTATTCACTAGCCAAGAGGATAAAGGTCATCAGGTACCTGATGCTGAGGACACTTTCCATCTCAAATTCCAGAGAGCATGTGATCAATCTAAGGAAATACCCCAAGGAGGCAAAAAAGCACCAAGTTCCTCATTTCTCGAAGCAAATGGGTTTTAGAATTCCCGAATTAAACTTTGTGTTTCACCTTCTCTAACAGTTAGCAAGTCATGAGTCACAGCTTGCGGATTAAGTTGGCGGTAGAATAAGAATGAGCTCATCAGTCCCAAAGGCCAGATTTTTGAGTTGAAAAATCACCTGGCCACAGACCCATTTTCAGGTCAACTTTCATGTTAGCTGTCAAAAGAAACTATCAAAACGGAGTCCAAACTGCGAAGAAATCCCTTACTGATTCTTGGGACTCTCGTTTTGCTACCTCAAATATCAAACAAAGTAAGTCATAAAGTCAGGCACCATGACACAGGGGCACTTCTGTAACTGACCTTCAGAGGTGAGATGACTGTGTTTTCTTACAATTCTCCTTCGAAAAAGTGGTCCATTTCTATTATTACCTTCCATTAGCAAGAGACCAGGTGGAAGTCAGGCAGCGGTGTCGCACGGCTTTAATCCCAGCACTCGGGAGGCAGAGACAGGTGGATCTCTGTGAGTTTAAGACCAGCCTGGTCTAGAGAGCTAGTGTCAGGACAGGCACCAAAGCTACACAGAGAAACCCTGTCTCGAAAAACCAAAAGACTGAGTAGAAGATCTCCATTCCCACTGGAGGAGATTAGCGAAAGTGGTGAACTAGAGTGCCAAGTACGTGGTCAATCTGGCCAAACAAAGATCTTAAACACTTGAAGGAGCCATAGATTTCAGAACAATCCACACATCTGTAAGGACTAGCGCTGAGTAGCTCTAGACAAGGAACTTCTAATAGTAGTTATGCAAACTATGAGACGTGACATCCCTTTGAAAAGCCCCAGGAACGTGTTCTTTCACACCCAAAGCCAAGGCGACAGCACAAGAACCTGTGTGAGACTCCACAAGTTTGGTATTTTAAATTTCCTACACACCCAAACTTGGCATGAAGTTTAAAAAGAATACATCTGCAAGCTTGTAACAATACAACCTGTGTAACACAGCCTCTTAGAAGGGGTACACTTACTGGAGACATCAAGGGCACAAAATTTCAAGTTTCAGAGCAGTGGTAGGAAGCATTCTTTCAGAAAAAAAAGTATGTATCTTAGTGAGTAAATGTTAGATTTTGTTTTTCTAGAAGTTTTTCTAGAAGCGATCAATTCAATAAATCATCAGCTTCAATAAGAAGTCCTCTCTGCTCAAAGCCATACTCAGAACTTTAAATTATACAGCTCCTGACTTTGAACTCCATCAACATGGGTGTCAGGAGAGACGGGGAGAGGGATGTTGAGACTGGGAGAGAAAGTACAAGAATGCGCACAAGAATCCACATGGGGAAGGCAAAGGGGCAGCTGTACCTGTGTCCCAACTGTGCAGCGGCTTCTCTCTCCTCTCCTTTCCATGTCACCTTGTGGACTCAGCCACGAGATTCCTGAAGGTTCTGTGCCATCCCTCTCCATAGCAACAGGTTTATAATTAAACAGACTATCCAGACACAGTCTAGGAAATATTATAGCTTGTAAACTTCAGTTATATAAAAAGCTGTTTAAAGACATAAAATTGTTGGACAAGCCAGTCTTGCTGAAAATACAAGAAAAAAAAATATATATATATAGTGTGTGTGTGTGTGTGTGTGTGTGTGTGTGTGTGTGTATTTGAAACAGGAATTCTCTGACAAGAAAAAATACCGGACACTGTCCCAGGCGTGAAGACACTAATGGGACTCTCCCAGTATACTTACAATCCTCTCCTACCACTGGCAACTACAGTACAAAGCTTTTCATGCCAGAGATGACACTTTAGGGGTATGATAAAGCCAGATTGCCCGCGGTGTTTGCACAGCCCCTTCATGCTGGAGTTGCTGATGAACCTCCGGGGCTGCCACATGAGAGACGTTTGCTAAAAGCTACTTCCAAGAAATAGAACCAAGAACGAAACAGGAGGGCTCCAACGGCACTTGACTGATGACGGTGTCAGACACCATTGTGTCTGGAGGCCACCAGCCTTTCCCTCATGGATCTGTCAGCCAGGATCAGGGAATCCACATACAGCATATTGATTAAGCTACAGGTTTGCTAAGGCTGATGTAAACCACAGTGTACATTGTGCCTCCCAGTGGACAGACAGCTCAGGACAAAAACAGTAACAAAAGTCCTTTTCTTTTGAGTCAAGATCAAAACCTTGCTGTGGAGGTCCTGCCTCCACCTTCCAAGTGCTGGGGTTGCAGCTGTTCAGGCTATGTGGTACTTGGGATCCAGTCTAGGGTTTCAAAAATGATACAGAGACGCACAATTCAATCGAATCACCTCTCCAGCCCCCCAGAGTACCTTCAATAGGTTTCCAGAGCTGACCAGTACACTAACACAGATGCACTGCACTGGGAGTCTCACTATTTCCACCTGAGACATATCACCTAAGTGCAAAGCAGTTAATTATGAAGTGAGTCACTATGTGACCCTCCCTGCACCACCACATCTCACATGTGTGTGTGTGCACAAGAGTGTTTGTGCCTGTGGAGGCCTGAGGTTGGTATCAGGAATCAGCCTTGATTCTCTTGGGTTGTCATACATATCTGGTATCCATGTGGGTTCTGTGGACCCAAACTCTGATCTGCATGCTTGCTCAGCAAGCGTCCTAAGAGCCGAGCCATCTCCCCAGCCCACTTGACCAATGTTTTACCAAAGTCACGATCCATCTCCACGTCATAAATGCCTCTTACCCAGATGGCAGGGTGAGCATTTCTTGGCAAAAAGACTGGACAGTGTGGTTTCTTTCCTCGCTTTTTATTTTATTTCTTTATTTTTACAATGAATTGGTGAAGTATGATTATGTGAAAAAAAGATGCCTAAAATACTTTGCAAAGGTAAGTTCCCAGCTAGGGCTCTAAATTCCCATCAAACCACTCCCCAGGCTTGTTCTCTTGCTGGAACCTCCTAGTACAGATTTGTGGCAGCTTCCTGCCTTCTAGAAACACTGCAGGGTCCTGTATGCTCAAGGCAGGAAAGCTGCTCTCTCTTCACGCCTCCTGTATGTCCTGTCTATTATCTATCTTAGGGTTTCTATTGCTAGGAAGAGACACCATGACCATGGCAACTCCTACAAAGGAAAACTGGAGTGACTTGCTTACAGTTCAGAGGTTAGGTTCACTATCATCATGACAGGGAGCATGACAGAGTGCAGGCAGACATGGTGCTGCCTGCGTCTTGATCAGAAGGCAAGAGGAAGTGGACTGAGACACTGGGTGCTATCTCGAGCTTATGAAACCTCAACTACTACCCCCACAGCTTCACATTTCCTCCAATAAAGCCATACCCACTTCAACAAAGTCACATTTCCTAATAGTGTCACTCCCTATGAGCTTATGGGGGCCAACTGCATTCAAACTGCCACAGCAGATCACCCTCCAAGGTCCAGAAGCTTTCATTTCTTTACTCAAATCCAGCCCACTCACTCTAGAGCCCAGCCCTGACTTTCCTATCCTCTGGTCCCCTGCCATACGAAGACAACTGATAATAACACAGACAATGTTAATGGCAGGTAGTGGCACTGTCCAACATTAAAGTTATACCCACAGTGTCGAGCAGTTTGGGTTACAAAGTGGATGTGGGGGCTCAGTCAATAAAGCGTATGCTGGGCAAACACAAGAATTTGAGTTCAATCCCCAGGACTCATGTAAAACTACGGTAGAGTGCACCTGTAATCCAGCACGGAGCTCCTGGACCAGCCTGTCCTAACTGTGCTTCCCAGGTCACAGACAGTCCCTGCCTCAAAGAAGGTGGAATCTGAGGATGACACCCAAGGTTGTACTCTGGCTTCCACATGCATGTGCACACACATGCTCACATGTACTTTGTTCTCACACACACATATGTGTATAGATTAAAAAAATAAAGTAGAATGCGTGTTGAGTGTGCTTCAGTGATGGAAAGTGCTGGAATTCTGCTAAGAGTACCTGGCCTGATTTAGGGCAGTGTAAGTGGAGACTGCTTGCTTGTTTTGTGATTGCTAAGACCTGAATAACGACACAGAAACTATATTAATTACAACACTGTTTGGCCAATTAGCACAGGCTTCTTATTAGTTAACTCTTACATCTTAAATTAACCCACTTCCATTAATCTGTGTATTGGCATGTGGCTGTGGCTTACTGGTAAGGGTCCGGTGTCTGTCTCCTTCGGCAGCTATATGGCATCTCCTTGACTCTGCCTACTTTCTCTCTTTATCTTTGTCCGAAAATAGCCAAATTTGGCCAAAATAGCTTTATTCATTAACCAATGGTAATAAAACATATTTACAGCATACAGATGGGAATCCCACATCAGGTCAGAGACCAAAATATTCAGCCATTCTTTCATTCCCAACTGAGGGTATGATGTGGACTACCTAGGCATTTACAGAGAAACAATGGAGGCCTTTGTGCATACTCATGCGAACATATATACACACAGGTGCACAAACATGTCACCGGGAAAGAAGGGTTCTTTGATGTTTCTCATTTACGCTGAAGGTGAAAATAGTTAAGCTAGGAAGAAGATATTTCCGAGGTTGCCAGTTTTTACTGAGGCGTTGTTCAGTACCTACTCAATGACGGCCTCTGAAGGTGGATCAAGGCCCTGACACTGTGGCGTCATCTGGAATGTGTGTAAAAACTACAGATTTTAACCATAACCGAGCTATTCCATGTGGGTAAGATATTACAACAACCTAGGAGATACACATCAGAGAGCAAGAATTTATAGTCCCTAAATTACAAAACACTGAATCTGAGTTATTTTATATTATGCCTGTTTTCCTGGAAATGAAAAAATACATATTTTTATGGTTATTAACCATCAAAACCAGTAGAGAAAAAATGCAATTAGGACATTGTCTGTAGAGCCTTGGCCACAGCCCTGGGATTGAAGCCATAAACTATAGGTTTCACGGTCCCATTTGAGCTATGAGAAGGTTGGCCTTGAGCCTACGGCCATGAACATCCTATAGTGATCTGGGATAGACAGACTGTCACCAGAGAGGTGAAGAGTTACCCTATTAGCAAGACCTCTGGCTGGACAGTCAAGCTGACACTCTTCTGCCTCAGAGTGTAGGGCGTGCCTTTTCCCCTCCCCTCCAGAACAGGTCTGCCATTCAAGCAGAGCAGGCCTTCCTTTAGGAAGTAGATTTAGAAAAGTCAAGGGAAGGCAACACATGGGGATGTCACTGGCAGAAAGTGGCTCTCAAAAATAAAATTTTCTTTACCATACCCTAACAGGCCATTTCTAAAGCTGCACACATAACGTAAACACTTAAGTATTAAATTTTATCTTGTTACTGATTTGAAAAAGAACCCGCCATATTAAGTATTAGCATTAAAAAGTGCTCAGGGCTGGTAAAATGCTTAGTGAGTAAAGTCCCACAAAGTTGGTCTCTGACCTCCATACATGTGACATGGCATGTGTATAAACGCACACACAAGCCGGGTGGTGGTGGCGCACACCTTTAATCCCAGCACTCGGGGGGGGGGGGCAGAGGTAGGCGGATCTCTGTGAGTTCGAGGCCATTCTGGTCTACAAGAGCTAGTTCCAGGACAGGCTCGAAAGCTACAGCAAAACTCTGTCTCGAAAAACCAAAAAAAAAAAAAAAAACCAAAAAAAAAAACAAAGAAACCACACACACAATAAATACATAAATGTCAAAAAATTGTTCAAGTACCTGAAGCAGTCAAGATTAAACTCCCCAAGATGACGGTCAGGCTCAGTGTCCTCAAGAGCTGGTCAGGAAATGCCACCTGGCCACTGATGACCTCAGTGCCCGTAGGCAACTCTGCGGGGCAGCCTGGCCTGGGAGTTTCCCCACCCTCACGCATTCCCGCCATCTCAAATAGGATGTCACTGACCAGAAGTCTCAGTCAGGAAACAGGTAGATATAGCCCCAGGCTGTTTGGGTTGCTGTGGTGGGAAGGCTGGGCGTGGGCATTGCCCCGACATGAAGCTGGCTCTAAGAAGACTGACTCAGAGGCCACCCTGCCATTTCTGAGTGTCCAGCTATCTGATGACTGCACATATCCTCACTCTTGGGACATGTCATCTTTTCCAAATTATTCAAAATGAAATTCTGTTTTTTTTTAATGAGGGGGGGGGTTGAGGAACATACAGGTGCGTTATCAGATGACACAGGGAAAAAACATGTAGGTATGATGTGACCCTGGCGGTGTCAAGACTCCGCATGCATGTCTGGACTTCACAGTGAATGTAATTAAGCTAGATACTTCATGAATCCACTTAGAGCACTTTCTGTGCCGCTGGGCTGTGTCCACAGACAGCCTCTCACTGTGCAAGAGAGCCTGAGGATCTGAGTGCCATCTACAGAACCCATGGAAAAAAGCTGGGCATGGGGATACACGCTGGTAAATCCCTGGGCTGGGTGAAGAGTGGGGCAGAGACAGGCAGATCTGTGGGGACTGCTGATCAGCCAGTCAGCTTGTCTAGACAGTCGAAGTCCCCGTCTCAAAAAAGGTAGGTGACATCTGAGGAGCCACACCTGAGCTTGACCACTGACATAAACGTACATACAAACACATGTGTGCAGGCACGCGGCATATGCACACACGCGTACACACACACATATACACACAATACATTTACATTACGAAGCACTATACTACAAAGGCATATAAGGTTGGAAAGATCACACTGACCGAGCCCTGGATCTCGCAGCCTGAGGCTAAGAACACTTGTCTTCCTATAGCATCTAAGGCTATGGCTGCTAAAGACTACAGTATCTGTCTTCCTTCAGCTGGGTAAGTCTATTCCTGATAACAAAACACCCACTCTCTCAGTTTACTGGGACCACTGCAGCTGTTTCTCAGCTGTCTCAGCCAAGTGTATCCTTGAGCTATGCTGTCTCCCCATCCTGTGCGTGGCTCCCCTCCTCCGGCTTCCGGGAAAACAGCTGTGCAAGCGCGTCCCATCCCACACACACAGGCTCACCTACAGCAGCCTTTGTTGGGGAAGGAGAAGGACAGACCTCTCCAAGTGGAATGCTGCTGGCACGGCCTCATGATTGCCTATCATTCACAAACTATCTTCAAAGTAAAGGCGAAGCCCCATGGCAGCCCCTTGTTAATCTTTCATCTATCGACAGACAGTATGTGCTTAATCCTCATCATTTCCATCCAAGCTGGCAACATTGGCAACTTTACTTATCCGTCATAAAAGTAGACATGGCTGGAAGGCTGGAATTTCTCTATTTAAAAGAAAAAAACTACTTTTTATTTATGTGCATATAGATGCCCAGAGAGGCCAGAAGGTCAGGTTCTCTGCAGCTGGAGTTAGAGGCAGTTGTGAGTTGCCTGACATGCTTGCTGGGAAGTAAATTCAGTGTATCTGGAAGAGCTGCAAGCACTCTTTACCACAGAGCAATTTCTCCAGGTTCTGGATCTGTCTAAACAACTAACCTGAGCTTGCCTCCACGGCAGTTGGTTCCACAACAACAAGCACTTGCAAAGGCAGGAGGCAAAAGGCACAGGGTAAGCCAAGAAACAGACTCAGCTCAGCACGGTGGTACTCCCCTGGAAGGAAAGAGAGCCACCTCTTGATAGAGAAGGACAAGGAAGGTGTGATGTCTCTCTCTGCTTGCCTACACTGTCTTCACCTCCTTCTAAGACGGTTTGCTGTGTACCCATGCTTCCTCAAAATCAAACTTACGATGTAGCCAAGAATGCTTTAAACGTCTCATCCTCCTGTTCCGACCTCTCAAACACCAGGATTATTGGCATGCGTCACTACATCTGGTTGGGACCCAGGGCTTCATGGCAAGCACTTTATGAACTGAGCAACATCCCTAGCCCATTATCCTATTTTGAATTTCAAGGGTGACTTTCAAGGGTGACATGGATGTAATCTGTAATTACGGTCTTCTGGCTATACCAAGAACACAGAAGGAAGGCCAGGAAACCTACCATTTTGGCACAAAGAAAGAAAATTGCACAATTAAGGCTCACAGACTAGATAGCACAGCCGCTCAACTTGTTATGCAGCCATAATACCTGTTCTACAGCTGCCCAGGACACACACAGATGTTGGCATGCAAAGAATGTACGACGGAGAACAAACAAAAGGACTTTTATTTAATCCTAGAGACTGTAGGTGAGCCCTTAAAGATCCCTAGAGATATCACAGGAGGGGCAAACCGTGCTGCGTAGAATGTTAAGAGGAAACAGAAGGTCATTTCCCACTATGTGTAAAAGAAACGGTGAGAGAAAGAGACCTCTTAAAACCCAGGAGGAGAGACTAGAGTCAAGGCCTTTGCTACTCTTCTGGGAATGTGTCTGCTCTCTGTTTCTGAAGCAGCCAACTTTGCAGTCCAAAGAGGTATGGCTTAGCAGTCACTTGCTCTTCCAAAGGACCTAGTTGGGTTCCCAGCACCCACAGAGGATAGCTCACAACTGCCCGTACCTCTAGGGGACCCAATGCCATCTTCTGGGCTCTCTGGACACCTGTACATACATGGGCTGTAATATGCACTTACGTAGCTACACACACACACATAAATACAAATAAATCTAAAATAGTTCAAAAGAAATAGCCAGCTCTAGTTTAGAGCTATTATCTCAGTGGTAAAGCACTTTCCCAGGGTGTGTGCGGCTGGGCTGTGTCTTCAGAACAAGAAATCCAAAAGAAGAAACCCCAAGGCATAGCAGCTTTTATTTCCTCAGGTCGCGGAGTATCCAGGTCTTGTATCACTCAGAACACCACATCTTACTGTCCCTCAGACAAGGGAACACACTCTCCTACAAAAAGAGACCCCAGCGGGCCCACTGATTTGCCCATTCACCTGTGACTCCTGTCACTAGCTTGGGTGACTCTTTTCCATGCCTCTCATACATCCAGCTCTTCCAGGCTTAGGACATCTTGGCAGGCAGGTCACCTCTTGGTGATGTCACACAGGACCCAGGACAAGATTTCTCAGCAGATGGAAGCTCACAGGTAGCCCTTCCTCAAGGAGCCTCCACACAATTTCCTGTTTCTACTTCCTGTCCACTTTCCTGGGCACATGTGCGAAAACACATAGGCAGCTATTCCACTTAGCAGGGTCTTTGTTACTACTTGAAACAACCATAGTCCCCCAAACCTGCCCTGCTGTCTTATTTAATACTTGTATCTCCATGAACTCCCCTGAGGATGTATGTCAAAGGGATTTAGAAATAGGCTGACCCCTGTACACAGTAGCCACAGCAGGAGAGCCACCAGTTGTCCTGGCCTCAATTTTATTCTTTCTTCATGGTTGTTTGGATAGGTGGAGGCTGAATTAAATATCCATTTCCTTTTGGCAGGAGCAATGCATAGTTACTCTGTACCTATAATAGTTTAGAGGTAAACATTTACTTAAGTCTTACTCTTCAGTGAAGGGACTCATGACCAGTACAGACGTGTAGTCTCTGTTGAATAGAATCAACTGTCAAATCTTAACACAAGTAAACCCAGAAAGAAAAGATATCAACGTTCTCAAGTAACACCAACAGGTATAAAGTCTAAGACATGCAAAGCATTTGACGTTTTTCTATTTTTCAGAGATTCTGCATCTTTTTTTTTTCCTAGTTCGCGAATGATGCCCAGTACACAGTAAGCTGCAGTCCTGGGTCTGAAGTTAAAATTTGCTGACAATTCTCATTTCAAGCACAGCCAAAATTAGCAACTAATTCCCTCCACACACTTTATTAATAGACTCCCGAAACTCCGAGATTGGGGAGAGGCTCCGTCAGCGCTGCCGGCAAACATGCAGACGCGAGAGAAACATGTTCTGATATAATTATTACCAACAGACGGCCTGATAACCCTGGTGCGGGGACCTCTCACTCTCAGTTACACTTTTATGCTGGTGTTTAACAAGGGACAAGTGCGCAGCTGGCATGGGAGGTGGGAACCCTAGCGCTAAAGCTGGTCACCACCTCTGACGACCCTGTTTGGTTGAGATTACAATCTCCACAATTTACACTGACCTCAGCCTTCTTGGAAAAGGCTACTTTGTATGAGTTATCTTAAATTCATTTGGGGTTGAGGATGTAGTTTAGTTGGTGGAATGCTTGCCCAGCACGAGGAAGCCATGGGTTTGGTCCCCAGCACTGGGCACGGTTAGGCATATTTATAATCTCGACAGTCCGAGTTGGAGGCAGAAGATCAGGGATCCGAGACCGATCGGGCCACATGAGACCCTGTCTCAAAATAACAAATAAAATCATTTTAAAACTATTTGTTTTCTAGCATGTGTCTAAAAGAGTGACATAAAACCCCATCTACGTGGGTTTAATGAAGACCAGAGAGAACCATTTTTAAGAAATACAGTCAGAGGAAAGATAGCCATGGCCCAAGAGTAACCTTACTGTGGCTTTTATAGAAGTGAGCAAACCTCTGCCTCTCCAAAGTCCTTTAACCCCAAGTCATAAAAAGAAAAGTTGCTGATGCTGGTCATCAAGTGAGCTATAAAAGTTTTTATTAATTTTTTTTCCTAGGGCTTCTCCATCACAGCATGGTACAAAATGCATTAATCCTGAGTAGGTGACATTTCCTACATGGCAACAAAAAATATGAATTAAGACCTGTTTGCTGGCAACAGCTCAGCAGCTAGATTTGCTGCAGATTCAGTTCTTAGACACCTAAGGAATTCTTGCCTCTTCTCTCAGAGGGAACAGTAATCAAATAGGCTAATATTTATTTATTAAGCATTAACAAGGGCCAGCCACTAAAACTTGTGTTAAATGGGGTTCAAATGATCCTACTGAATGTGTGCATCCCATCTTCTAAAAACTCTCTTATTGCAGAGGTGCCTGGTGAAGACAGAGAGTGAACTAGAAAAGCAATCCGAAGAAAGGCAGAAGATGGCAGCGTGTACTTCCTTCGAAACCACTGCATTCTTCCTCCTAGCCCGTGTGCTCTTACTTTATGAACAATATCACAAACTTATCTCACCGCCTTCTACATCCTCAGCAGGTGGGAAGGAGCAAACCACACGAGTCCACTGTTCTGAAAGCTGCAAGAAGTGTCCCTGGCTCAGCAGAGAGCTCTGGACACCTACTATCACAGGGATCTGAGCACATCAAAACAGCAAGTGTTTGCCTGTCTCACTAGCTCCACCATCATTTATCTGTATGTGTGTGCTTCTGCATGTGTGTGTGTGTGTGCGCGCACGCCGTTCATGTGTGACTGGAGTATATGTGTACAGAGGCCAAAGAACCGCCTCAGGTACACTTCAGGTGTCACTCATTTTTTAAAACACAATCTCTTGCTGGCCTGGAGCTTCCTGAGTAGGTTGGGCTCACTGGCTGGGGACCACGGGGATCTGCCTGTCTCCTCGTGCCCAGCTTTCTTCTATGGATCTTAGGAATCTATATAGAACCTTATTTTTGCAAGACACTTTACCACTGAGCCATCTCCCTAGTCCCAGCTTTGCTAACAGACATGCTCAATGATATCAAGACTGACCAGATCATATAGATTATGTGTCACAAAGGTTACCTTGAGTAAAAGCCTTGGGACATGCATGGGACTGCCTACTTAGAATGACATCAAAGAGAGCAATGTAAACATGTGAACTATTAGGCAATTTAAAAGCCAAGCTGCCTCTCCCATGGTTCGTTCAATAAAGACCCAGATTTGGCCACAATTAAATCCCAAACATTAGGAAGAGGGTGGTTTGGGCATCAGGCCCACTAAGACCCAAACTCTGGTGTTATTTGCCTATCTACCCTTGGACAAGGAAATATAATATCTGGTTCAAAAAAGTGACCCAAGGAACTGCTACCATCTCCTCTACTTTTAATATTTTGTGTCTAACAACAAAGAAGAAACCACTTCCCAACTCTGTCTGAAATTACAAAAATCTAACACTTTGGCCTCCCCTTTCAAGAAGTGGAGTTTCAAAAGCCACAAAAATGTGCTCAGCTAATATTTACTGCAGGGAGATAATACGACTTGGGAGAAAAGGCATTTGTGCACAGGCTCCAACAGGCCAGACCGGCCTGGGCCTGGCTGGAGTTAGAACCCCACTTTCTCTTAACGTCTTACAGTTGGAAACCAATGAGAAAATTAATCCTTTTACCTCTAAGCTATTCCAAGAGATAAGCTCTGTTATATAGAGTTTGAAAATATTCAACAGAACATCCTGTTGCCTTGAATACATAGGTGTCGCCCGGCTGTATCCTGAATTCATTCCACATCCCTGTGCCCAGTGTCCACATAACATGCAGACTTATGAGTGACAAAGGCCAGGTAAGAAGAGATGGCTTGTTGTCACGTCCATAGCTGCGTTGGCAGTTACATCAGCTTACCTAGCTGTTCTCAGTCCTGACTGTACGTCAGTAACCCCAGCTGATACCACTGTGTTGTGGTTGGAGTACGAAGTCTCTCCTAGGCTCACGTGTTGGGACACTTGGTGCCCTGGTGGTGATGCTGGGAAGACTGGAGAACCTTTAGGAGGTAGAGCCTTGCTAAATGGAGGGAATGGGTCAGCAAGGGCAGGCTTTGAGATTTTATACCCATATCACTTCCTGGTCACTTCCTGGTTTCTGACTATGAAGGAAATGTGACCAGCGGCCTCCCACTCATATCTGCCATGATGGCCTGGATCCCCTTAAATGTTCATCAAAGAAAAAACCCTTCCCTTCAGTTGCTTCTTGTCCAGTATTGTCAAAGCTTATTAGTTATAAGAAGTAACTAACGTACCCCTTCACTCCTTCATAGCCAACAAACCCATTCTGGTCACAAGTCTATTTTTTCATACTGAATAATCACAATAAAATTCTGTAAATCCGATCAGCATGGCTTGCAGCAGACCCTAACTCATTGGGAGTTAAGTGAGCAAACTGGCGAGCATATCAATAGATTAACATAAAATATATGTAATAGGTCACAGCAGCACATTCCTGTAACCTCAGTACTTAAGAGGCAGTGGCAGAGGCAGGAAGCTTGGGAGTTCAAGGCCAGCCTTAGTTATGGCTCAAATTCCAGGCCAGTTTCAAAACTAACACAAACACAGATTTGAAAAAAATCTGGTGGCCAGCGGTTTATAGAAAACAGAATGTTACCCTGTAACCACGTCTGCTCTGTTGGACGGACCATTCAAACACCATTTTGAATGCAGGATGGACAATGAAATAACCATTCAATATGCTTGGAAACACTGGCATGAACAGAAAGTTTTCCTACAGGTTCTAAAGTAGCATAGCATGGTATGAAACTTTAGCCCTCCAGTCTATAAATACTGCCATTATTGCTGTCTGCCCCCAACAGGCCCTACCTCCCACTCTGTCCCTTCTCCACTTTGGCAAATCTTCCTGCATCTGTTTTGCTTGGCAACACACATCAGCATTCCAACAGATGTCACCTGGCCACTGGCTGCAGATTGCAACACACTAGGCAAAACAAGAACTCTGTGCAAAGGGAAAACAACACCCAGGGAGGTTCCTGTGACAGGAGGCCCTTGACCTGTAGACACAGGGTGGGTAAGAGAGGAAGCCGTCTGGGTATTAATCTCTCACCCCCATTGTGCCCAAGCCTGCTGCAGGAATGCTCTCAAGCCCCATTATACCTGTGAGAGGTTCCTCCCCTACCCCAGGACACCTCCTTTCCCACACAGAACCTCTACATGAGACAGGCCCGGTTCTTCAGGCACAGAAACAAGCAACAGCAGGCTTTGGTTACTTTTATGATACCCATAGGACTTCTGTGGAAATCACATTGTCTCTTTGTCCCCTTTCTGTAAGTACACATTCTGAGGAATATTTCAGAAGCTCAAAGGAGCAACTACTTCCTCAGCAGTCACTCCAACGTCCCCCTCGTCTATGCCTTCTCCAGTGGATTCAGACCGTCTGGGTGTCCACCCTCAGGTCCTCAGTGGATCAAAAAAAAAAAAGTGACAGGCAGAGGATGAACTGATGACCCAGAACCCGAAGAAAACATTCCAAACCTTGCTCCCAGAAAACACTTCTGAAGGGCCTGCCTCACACCAGGGGTGAAGCCAGCAGGATAAATGAGCTATTTTAAAAGCTATATATTGGCTCTGTGGCCCACGCATTATTCATCAATGGACAATATGCCCCATAATAAAAGCAGCAGTCTGCAAATCAGAAGCTGACTCTCTGGTGCAAAGCTGCAAAAATACATCCACCCACATCCTGGCATGACACAGGCAGCCGAAAACATCTTGAAATAACACTCCCTGGAGGGGCATAAAAGCTCCCCATTTTCCAGGCATTGCAAAATGAAAATGGCAGGCTAAATACTGAGGTGAGATGACCTCCTCAGAGAACTGATGATCGTTCCTGGTACTCAGGAGAATAACTGGGGATGGGAGAAGAGTTGAAGATAGCAATGTAACTCAGGGGCCAATCACTTCCATCCTTGAAGGGGACATGAGCTTACAACAGCCTCCCCCGATGGCTCTCAGGTCCTATTGCCTTGAACACCCTTAATGTAGTGCCCCTCCCCCAGAGCCCTTCTATGGCCTTCCATCTCCATATGCTCCATTATCTGTGCACCCCATAATGATGCTACTTCATGGTGGGCTCTATACACTATCTATAAAGTTTACCTTTAATTGTTAATGACAGAATCTAGACTTGGTAAGAGTCTCAATGAGGAGCTGTCTAGATGAAGTTGGCCCGTGTGTACATCCATGTAGTTTTGTCTTGATTGATAGAAGACACAGTTCTCTGGGTCCTGGATTGTCTGAGACTAGGAGTGAGCTGAGTGCTAAGTGTGCATGCATTCACTTCTCTCCGCTCTTGTCTGTGGACGTGCTATGGTTAGCTGTCATGAGTTTCTGCTTCTACGACTGGACTTGGTATTTAAGCCCTTTGCACACACTTGTCTGTCTAAAGCATCTCCTCCCAGCTATTGACTTGATGTGCTCTGCATCAGACAAGGTGGCTTTCCTTGGCTGCCTCATGTGGTCCCTGCCCTGGTTCCCCTTCTGTGACTGTCATTATCTTCTCCTATGGTCATCTATGCCCCTGCTAGCAAAGGTTTGGTTGGTTCTGCTCCCAGTTGTGGTCCCAGAATTTGGGGTGGTACCTGGCTTGAAAGAAGAGTTTCTGAGTTCACTTAGCTTTCTTCTAATTTTTTAAAGCTTTTTTTAGTTTAATTTTTTTTATTTCATTGATCTATACATTTTTCTCTGCTCCCCTCCCTTACTTAGCTTTCTTATTGGTCTTGGGAGGATCCTTCTGGGGAGTCCTACCTGTTTGTTCAAGAAGACAGTCTCACTGATCAGAAAAAGAGGTTTTAGAAAAGGTTTGAAAAATATTATGACTGCACGAGTCAGAACAACATGACTAACTTTTTCCCCCATGCCATCTAAAATACTCCAACAAAACGAAGGCACTGAACTAGAGATCAACACTTAGAGGCCTCCAGGATTTTTTCTGCTCCGTGACCAGGACACAGACACCAGGTGTAGAAGTACATTGCCTGGGTTCCTCCTGGCAGGCTAACCCTTCAGTCCTCAATGGCAAATGAGAAAAGTGCCGACTACGGATTTTCCACCATTGACTTAAAAAACCATTGACTTATATGACTAATTATATATATGTATATAAAATGCATTCTTCTTTTGAAATTTCACAGTTAGTACCTTACCAAAAAAGGTTCCAGCCCTTACCCTCACTCACCCCAGATTCTGATATTTTCTAGATTAAGCAACTATGTACTTTCACCCCCATGATGAAATACTGACTCTTTTGAATGTACCTTTTTTTTATAAGCTGCCTTGTTACTGTGTGACAAAACTTCCTGGGGAGACCCTACACATACATCTGCTCACTCTTGATAGGGAACCCATGCCAGACCAAGGTACAGATACCATCAAAGTTCAACTTGGTGAATCAATTGATTACCTCCAGGAGCAGAAAACATTCAAGACACCAAAGCCCACCCCAACACAGGTGAAAGCTCATAAAAGCTGGGAACCTGGAGCACACTGCACACCTGCAGAAAGTTCAAGAAGTCTTTTCCAACTGATTCCGTTGGTCTAAACCTCTTCCAGGCAGATGGTTTGGTCTGAGTCTTCCTTGTAGCTTTGCTTGTCTGAGAGTGAGTCTCAGCAGTCATTATTACTTACTCTGTAAGGGGAGGGCCTAGTGAATCTGATCAGTTTCAGGGACTTCCTGTGGCTATTTGAGTTGTTTACCTTCCTGTTTAAGGAGCTTCCCTGCAGGATGGAATGTTTTAATCTCAAGAGGAAACCTACAGGGCCAATGTGGCATCTCATTTTCCTCAGTGTCCCTGTGTTACATCAGAAGTTCTCTGAGTGCACACAGTCATTACGGGCAAGGGCCACCCCATGTCACGTGAGCATCTCTTCCATTCATGAACAATTCCTGCTTTTATAGGAAAATGAACCATTCACCAGGGATCAAGATGGCCCTGTGCCCACTGAAGTCCAGCTATTAAGTTTAAAATAGCTGTTTAACTTCTACTATCTTTTTAAACTACCTCTGCCAAGATGCAGTAAGCTGCATTCCTGTGGTCTTCCTAGGCAATAATGTCTCAAAACTCTTAGGGAAATGTCCCAACTGCATTTTCATAATTGGCTACCTTGGAGTAACAGGTCTTCATCTGATTGTAATAGGGATTTGGGGGAAGGGACTTGGTTTTAAAATATGAAATTCTTTTTAAAAAGCCCCAAGTTTAGTGGCAATATGTATAAAGGGAACTGTTATTTAATAGGAATAAAAATACTAAAGTACTTTAATTTCAGGAAGACATTCTTGTGATCAGGATTTTAAAATAAAAAAAGACAAAAAACAACAACAACAAACAAACAAAACCACCACAACAAAAACTAACAAAACAAACAAACTACCAACTGACTTATTTCACATATGTAAAAGCAGAAATGAAAATTTCCAAAATTCAATGTGATAAACATATGGAAGGAGATTTATTAAAGAGTTCTCATTTCCAAAGGGTCCTAGACATGACTGCAGTAGTGCAATCCTCCCAGAACCCGTCTCCTCCTTTATGGGAAGCAAGAGTAAGCCTTAGAAAGTGGAGGATAAGAGGAGGTGAGGGTGTGGTCCAGCATCAGTGGGCTTCTTGGCATCCATGTCACACCAAGTTCAACCCCGTCTCCTCAACACAAGGAGAAAACAAGCATGTCTTCATCAAGGCCTCTGCTTAGATTATAACTTCATTTCAGTTAACACCAACATTTCGAGCCACAGAACCTTAACCTTAGAATTTAAAAAACTAATTTTTAAAAAAACTATTCGAAAGCCAGATCCATAAGTAATTGTGGTATATTATTTCCAGCCTCAAATTCTCCAATTGTTAAGTGACATGATTTTATCAATGTGGGGCTAAATCATCTGAAATGTTCAAACTAAATTAAAATGATTGAGATTTTATGCAATCTAATGCTTCTTTAATTGAGTATAAAACCATGATGGACAAGGCTTTATGTCGCTGTAAATTTATTTTAGTTAATAAAGAAATGATAAATAAAATAATAAATATAAGAAGCCCAGAGTTGGTGATGGTAGCCCACTACTCACTGGGATTAATTCTTTAAGGAAGTTAAGAGGTATCTTAGTTCTGTGATTTAACATCTGGCCTGAAATCTGAATTTGAAAAAGTTCTAGACTTTTGTGGGTTGGCTGGGGTAGCGAGGAGGTTAGAATTTTAATATACATATTCCAATATTTTTTATATATCTAAAATATCTACTCAACTCAATTATAAACATTTGGCCCAAAGCATTTTTTCTTCCTCTCTAAGTGATATATATATATATATATATATATATATATATATATATATATATCTGCATTCTAAAGGAACATGGAGAAGAAAACAAGAAATGAGATCATGAAGCATTAAAATGTCAAGGAGATGGGCAAATGCAACATGCAAGAGTCATTTGATATATTTTAAAGGACTCCACTTCTCAAATCTCTAGAATAAAAAGAATCACTATCCTCCTCTCAGGACCAGGCTGAATCAAGCACCTCTATACTTAACTAGCCCCAGCACACAGAGCCCTTAGAAAAGGATAGCTTCTGGTTCACACAAAATGATTCCAAGTTATAAACAAGCAAGAGCCTCGGAACTCCTGGTCACCTATAAAAAAATAAAATAAAAAAATAAAGGGCAAACTTTAAGATTTCTGAAATGTGGATTTGCTTGGAGAAACATTTGTTTCTCTTGCTACATGTTAAAATTTCATCCTCTCTACTAATACTTAGACACTGAACAGTTTTGAAAGATGAATGACAGTTGTGCTTACGGAACCAATACAAAGTACTTCCTTTACAAAGTCGTCGCTCTCCTCTACCCCCCCCCCCCACCAATTTTGCTGAGGAGGAGTCCAGAGCTTACACCACACTACACTCTTTCCCTAGTACATTTCCACTATCTCTGCTTGAAACCTGAACAACAATCACCAAATCAATACATCGGGGCTCCTTCCAACTTAGTTATACCTTGATCTCTCTGGCTTCCCGTGGCTGAGACTAGGAACATTTGACCCCTAAGTCTCAGAACAGGCTACAGTTCTAGAATGATCCCCATCTAAAAAGCAGGCCTTTTGAAATTCAATCTACTCCACCCTCTATCCTCCCATTTAACTTCCTGTTCAAACGTGGTGCTGCTAAGAGACACTTGGATTCAGGACACAGCCTCAAACGGGCCAGGACACAGGGACTTATTCTCAGGCCCACTCAGACGGGGCCACCTGTCTCACTTAAGCGCATCTCCTCCGTAGCTCAGCTGGCTCAACAAGGTCCAAGTGAAGCCATCAAGTGAATTAGGAAGAAAACACCAGGTCAACATCATGCATAATTACACAACAGACCCGAGAAAGAAGCATCTGGAAAACCCTTCACCAATCTCGCCATTTCTCCTTCAGTGTTGTATCCTTTAATGCCTCGAGAGAGGCAGGCATGGTGGGTGGCTTTTGTCTATGGCTGTCTCTTCCAGGCAGGTTCTACACTTCTATACCTCTTGTCTGAATTGTAACACATGTAATGAAGATTGGAACAGGCTCATAAATGTCTGAACGACCCCTGGCCAGTTCCAGGTTGGGACTGCCAGTCTCCTGGTGTTTACTGAGGAAAGTCAGTTCCTGTTGCTGTGTACTCAACCAACAATTTAAGCATCATTCATGAGTTTCACCTTCCCTTACTATCGCCACTGTCCCAAGTGGCACAACTAGAAGTTTAAATAAAAATATGTGGTTAGAAATCTTTAGTTAGGTGCTTCCAGCAAGAGTATGGACTATTTTCATTAAAAGAATCTAGCTGATGGTTTTAGTGTGCACATGTTGTTGACCACATAAAAATACCCTACCAAACAGGACCAGGCAAGGGATATGATACTTTAATATCATCTTAAGGAATGACTATCTTTTGGCCTTATGAAGACATAGTCGAATGTATTAGTTTGTGCCATGAGGTGAGAGCTTGGCTTTAGAGACCTGGCAACTCTACCTCAAGGCTTCTCTACTATCCGTACCATCTCGGCACACCCTCTCTTAGGCAGGATCTACTGAGGCGCAACTCCAGGAGAGCCTTCATTTTAATGCCACCCAGTGGGGACACTTCAAACAGATGCCTCAGCCTGTGCAGAGTGCGAGTGACCTCCACCACTGGAAATCTATCACAGCCAAGTGATATGGCCAAAAGAAGTAAACACGCAGCCAAATGTTTGCAAGATTAAAAAAAATTAAATAGACAAAGGCCCTTTACTTAATTCTTTCTAAGAACTGAATTATTATAGGGCCACTCGGGGTTCAAGTGGTTAGGAAAGACCTGATGATGCCAGGAAACAATCAGGTTAGATACTGAGGTCAATACATCCCCCCACACCATCAACACATGCTGTCCTGTGTATCAGGACGGACTGCTCACGGGTACCACTTGGGTCCTGTGTCCAGCTCCTGTGCAGAAATAGCCTTACTTACTCTTAACTAGCAACAAGGATGACACTTTGCAGGAGCTTGGGAGGTAATGGACATATTCACTGATGATGTCCCAGGCTCCAGAGCTAGATAAGTGCCTGCCATGGGCCCTAGCTGCCTCCTACCTCCAGGAGGACAGTGTGTAATGCTCCATGGTGCACGCTCAATTTTTTAGCAAGAATGCTGTATCACATGGAACATTAAAACTGCCTTAAGGCTTAGTATGTACCGTGTGTGTGTGTGTATGCATGCACAAGCATGTGCGTGTGTGTACTTATCATATACACATAAATCACTAAACAATATGTTGCCATGCCTTTATCTGAAACAGTGGATTAACAGTGCCCCACAGGCCAGTTGGCACAGTCCAGTAAGACGACTATGCTCCATATCGTACTTTCTGAGTAAAATAAGAATAAGACTCTTCAACTGTGAAGTGGTAAAACATGAGCGGTCACTCCAAGTACCAGCTGTCTTGGTGACAACAGCCAGTGTCAGCCCCATGTGCTGCCTATATTGCTGAAAATAGTTGAACTACAAAATCTGTTTAAAAACAAAACAAAAGTCAATTTTGGAATACAACTATCCCCCTTATCCATAACAATGTTTTTTTTTCAAAGAAACTTATGGGTAAATTTTGATTGACTGTTTCTCTTCTTTTTTTTTTAAAGTAATTTTATTTTTATTTATTTATTTATTAAAGATTTCTGCCTCCTCCCTGCCACCGCCCCTCCCATTTCCCTCCCCCTCCCCCAATCAACTCCCCCTCCCTCATCAGCCCAAAGAGCAGTCAGGGTTCCCTGCCCTGTGGGAAGTCCAAGGACCTCCCAACTTCTTCCAGGTCTAGTAAGGTGAGTATCCATTCTTATAGTTAAAAAAAACCTAATATTTACTTTTTTTCTGTAAAAGCCCTTTCTCTGGGAGACACTCAAACTGAGATTTTCTCCACATAAAAGTATTTTTTTGCATATTCCTTTGTCATCCAGTGAAGTCCATCTGTAGTCACAAAAAAAAGGCCACAGTGCCTTGGAGAATCTGGGGAAGCGCAGAGCACCTGAGCTGGAAGGTCAGCCTCTCTCTTCTGCTCCTGTGGGGCAGGTGTAAGAACTCCTGCTTTTGCTCCTGGGCCCTCCTCCCTCTGTTTACTTATGAATCTCTGTGTCAGCAACAAATTAAGAAAGCCCCAGCTCCTTTACATAACTAGGGTGATGTCATATACATGGAAGATCTTGAATACTTAATAATATCAATGGACCAGAAAGCTGGCTCCTCAGGCCTGGAAAATGAAGAACTTGGCAGTTCTGTGTATAAAGGGTGCTTGTGGGAGATGGTCTAACCTTCTCAGGATAACTCGAATACAGCCAAGAGGCTTATGATGAAGACAGTAACCAGTTCATTAAGAGACTTCGATGAATGCTTCAGGCAGAGAGGATGAGTTCTAAGATCCTGGTGGTATTTACCTTACTACAGCTGATGCCTCTAATGACAGATGTACTTTGTAGACGGTGGCCGCCTTGGGCAAGTCTAGTCTCACAGAATTACCCGCAGTTTTCTCTAAGGATCTAACTAGTAAACATTTTTAGATTTGGTCACACCAGACTGCTTGGGAGGCCCATTCAGAGATGCACTGAGCCACACTGTGGAAAAGGAATTCCAAATCAAAAGATTTTCTACATCACTCACACCCAGACGGGGTCATCAACTGTACTTAATTTTCCATTTAAACAAATGATGAGATGCCCTTAGGCTGAAGCAGCAGGTATCTGAAACACTGACAGAGGCTAGTGCCAGCCAGGCTGTAGATGTGCCCAAGGCGATGTTTCCCTTCAATATAAATAAGGTCCAGGCAGTTACTGGCCAAGCCTAAACCCGTGGTCCCTATGATACACACACAAAACTGGTGAATGGCAGATCGCTCCATTACACCACCAGGTCTGCTTGCTTTTAAGGAAAGGCTTCTGCTTAAAAGAAAAGCTTGGGCTTGCCAAGCATATGCTAATTATTTACATATTCATGCTTATGAAAAACTGTTCTCTAGGCAGCACTTTGTCTCCACAGAAAGCTCTTTGTTTCACAATGGTCTGCCTCGACATCATCAGTTCTCAACCTGTGGGTCACAACCCCCCTGGGAGTTGATTGACCCTTTCACAGGGTTCACCTAAGATTCTCCTATATGTCAGGCATTTACACAACAATTCATAATAGTAGCAGAACTACAGTTATGAAGCAGTAATGAAAATAATCTTACGGCTGGGGTCACCACATGAGGAACTGTATTAAAGGGTCGCAGTTGAGAACCACTGCTCTACATGGCTCTTGTAAGTTAGAAGAGCCCTTCTCAAAATCTTCATCATTTTAGCATATATTATTATTACTTTTAAAATTTCATTAGAAATTCTAGACTGAGAGTTTGGTCACGTAACTGCATCTGTTCTTAACACTGAATATCACGACTGCAGTTTTCAGTGGCCATCTCAGCCCGAGGGAAGTCACTCCTCCCCAGTGGGTGGACCTGGCTGAACATGCGATTGTGCTAATAGAGCTTGAACCTACCTTGGGGTAGGCTCAGCAAACTACACTGCCAGAACTCACTAAAACTTGTATCATAGTAGAGGAAAACTGGTACAAGACTTAATGGGTGTAAAGAAGCCTTTCACATCTGTTTATTCCTTTACAAGGATGAGAGGAATCAATGACAGAGGCATGATACTCAAATTACCAGAGACACTTCCAAACAAGTGGTCAATAAAGATCCACAGTACTCTAGGATACCAACACAGCTACCTACTTTAAAAAGACAAGGTATACTGAAACCCAAACAGAAAGGCCCACAGGCATCTCCTGATCGTATCCTAAAACTATCAATCACACGAAGAAGGTTGTCAATGAGTGATGGCTAGCACAAGCAAACCTGACTGGTTACAGTTCCACAAGCAGCCGCGCCATCACGGGCTGGGCCGTGAGCAGCTGCTCTCTGTACCCCATTTCACCGAAAGGCAGTGAGCAAGCACGCACGTGCAGCGAAGCCAGAATCTGCTCTAAGGAGTCTGTTTCCGCAGCTGGAGACAGGGCACTATCCCCTAAGCATCCTTGGCTTAGATACTCAAGTGGGCTGTGCTAAGTTATGCTGCTGTGAACCAAGGCCCCACCACAACTTTCTCTACTGCCAATCTGCCCACAAAACACACATCTTCTACTGTCCCCAAATTAGAATAACCTACTGGCACGAAAACCAAAACAATCAATTTGACAATGAGAACTAATGATAATATTAGGAAGAATCAAGTACGTACTTGGTTAAGAGGCTCAAATGCCTCTCTCCCCAGCAGCCTTTCAGCTTTATCTGAAAGGTGTCAGGGGCCATATTTGCAAACAAGGTTTCGAATCACTGCAACATCAGCACATTTAGACACTGACTTGCTGTATAGCAGACTATCTTTAAGAAATAAAATTTTAAAATTCTTCCATTCTAAACTAAACTAAAAATGGTATGTATTAAGTTTAGGATCCCAAAACAGGCGGAGCGTCTTACGTCAAAGACCTACAGAAAAAGTATTTTTTGGAAGGCTATGAGCTTCAGGGACTGCTACCAAAACACTGCAATCCACTGACTTCAACAGGAAGGATATTCCTTCATCAGAGAATCGGGCTGCAAAATAACCAAGCTTTCTGTGTTGGCCCGGTCCCTTCTGAGCCACTCTAACACGTGTACCTGCGACTTACCGGAGCACCAGCTCCATGGGGTTCAGGACTCTTGGGAGTCTCCTCTTGGTTCTGGGGAGCTTCTTCAGGTCCCCGAGTCACAAGAATTCGGAAATGCTGCTGCCCTGCATTTTGATCCTGCCTGATCTTGAACATGCATCCTGGACTCTGCGGGGATCTCTCTGAATTTGTCCTGCGGATCTCCGGGACCATCCTACTGGTCCGAGGAGATGCCTCTGGGGTCCCTCGGTCTTCGGTGGGGCTCACCCGGCCTGCTCGGGGTTGGGTGGGGTATGAGGTGCTCCTCTCCAGCCGAATGCGCGGATACCTCACCAACCTGTCCCCCTTAGTGCCAGTGAAGCCAAAGTTGAAGTCACCGCCCAGCCCCAGAGCTCCTTGCTGGGGCTGTTGCAGCTGAAAGACAAAGCAGCGCTTTCCGGAGCTCCCAGAAGCGTCTGGAACATGCTGGAGGGACCAGCGTCTGGGTTCTGCTTGGCCATCAGGGCCGAAGGGCAGCAGCCGCACCTGGCGCACATCGGCACTGGAGGCTCTGTGCTGGATGCGCAGGCCTGGGGTGGCCTCCTCTGTATCCTCAGGCAAGCGGGGACACTGACCACGGTGATCACAAATGCCGTTGATCAGGGTCCCGGGATCCCAGGCTGCCCTTGGAGGGGAGCTTCCAGGAGTGTCCACTGGAGAGGGCTCCGACGAGCTAATCTGAGCCGAGACCCTTGTGGCCGCGGCCTGGTCTCCGAGGTCAGCCTGGGCACTCGGGGGCCTGTCGTCAGGGCCCTCGGGTGGCCCGCAGCTGTCTGTGGCGCCGTCTGCGGCCTTGCGCTGCAGCGAGATCTGCACTGAGGAGCTCCGTGTGGGCCTGGTGTCCACCCCAGTCAGGAGCTGCGGTATGAACATGGATGAGCTGCGCTTGAGAGCGCCCACGCCCTCCTGCAGGCCACCGTCCTCCCCTGTGCTCTGGGTGAAGGGGTGCGGGCTGCTTCTCCGTGGCAGCGTGTGGAATGCCATGAAAAAGTCCTCTTCTCTCTCCTGGTCTAGAATCTCAGACTCGGGGGCCGTATTGCTGCGTCCAGAGCCAAAATGAAACCGAAGCCGATGGGCCATGGTGACCAGGGGGGCCAGGAGGGAGAGAGCGAGCGACAACACGCCCAGCAATGCCAGAAGTCAAAACCCAAAGACACCAACTCCAAGAAAAAGTGTCCCATCTGCCAAACTGTTAGCACTGCGGCACCAAGAGCGACAGATAGCAGAAATAGCCCAAGTGGCAAGCAGCATTCCAGGCATGATTGGATAAGAGCAAAAAGCTCTCATCTAGTCTGTGACAGAGGGTAGGATGGCCAGAGACACATGACCACCCGCTCCCCCTCCAATGCCAGCTTCTGGACTTAGTGAAGTTTCCCCTCTCTTGCGGTCCCCCCCCCACACCCAACAGCAAGAGCCTGAAACAGCACCTTCCCAGCTGCTGCTGTTCTGTCAGAAAGGGGCGGCCCAGCAGGGAGCTCGGGCAGCTGACTGAGGCAGCAAACACACTCACAGCTATGCCGCTGTAAATCTGACCCATCACACTCACAGGGAAATGCTTTCCCAACTACCACAAGCACTAGGTCTCTCTCCTATTGACGCCAGGGAGCCTGCACGAAGCACAGGCACTCAAAGGTATGTCCTCCACCTCCCCGCCACACCAAAGAACAAGTAAACCAGAGCTCGGCTGCGGGGCGAACCTTCTCAAGCATCAAATGTTCTGTTTCTGTTATGATATCACTACACTGCCACGAGGGAATGCAAAGTAATAAAATGTACTATAAATACGATTACACACCCTACGGAATTCGTGTCCCTTTAATGGGAAATAATTAGACCATGATCTACAAGTAACAAAATAGCCAAGGGAAGGCACAGGGGGCACAACACGGCACTGCCAGCTGTGAGCCTGGTCCAGCTCTTACTACTTACTATAAACATTCTGCATTTAAAGGGGTGTGTGTGCCACATATAATATGATCACCAGAAACAGCAGTTAACAGAGAAAAGAAACCCAGCTGGAGAAAACAAATCTCTCTCATAACTCCCCCCCCACAGAGAGAGAGAGAGAGAGAGAGAGAGAGAGAGAGAGAGAGAGAGAGAGAGAGCTGAAGAGCAGTGTATGTGGGCTTAGTAGTAATTTAACTTAAAAACATACAGAAGAAAGGCCTGGAGCTGTTTTCCTGGGAGAACACATCAGGATTACCACAGTTGGGTCACAGACCTAAAAATCTTGCCGTCTGCAATGGGCCAGGAAAAAAAAAATCTAAGAACTAAAAGTGAATGCCCAAAGGAGATCCATAATGAACATGGAAATACTCTCTGCATTTTAAATATACTCTTTCCTATAATCCAGAAACACCAGTTCCTTAACAAAGAGATTTGTTTAGGTGGGACTTAAAAAAAAAAGCCAGGAGGGGAAAGAGTGAGAAAAACTTATTTAAAATCGACAAAGCATGTCTTTGTTAACTGCTCTGGAGCAGAGGGTGTGGTGGATTAACCCCGTGTTTACACACACGAACTTGTTTCCTAAATGCACAGAGTTCTGAATGGCAAAAATAAGCTCTGTGAGACTTAGAGTCTAGTCTGCTCGATGCCAGAACTTCCAAGTAGACTCCAGTCACGTATTGTGTGGGCTGGATTAACAGGCAACAAAGGGGAAAGGCCACCACCAGCACTGGCAATCTATGCATGGTAGCTGTGCCAGCAGACAGCTCGGGGTAAGACAAAGCAGGACATATAAAATAGGACCACTCAGTTTTTAAAGTACTCTGTAGTCAGAGCCTCCTTTTGGTTTGGAAATTCCTTTCTTACCCACGGCAAGGTCATGCAACTGCAAGCATTATTTTAGAGCATACAAATGGGGAATACAAAGACTTTCTAAACAGGAAATCTCTTTTAGTAGGAGAGCACCAATAGGCACTTTCTCTTCAAGTCTGACCATTGTTTCATTTTAAAACGATTATCCTCCTAAAATCAGAGGTAAGTATCCGTCTATGGAGGCCCTGTCCCTGCAGACTTACTGCTTGCGTTATTTCAATGAATGTCACCAGTTCAGTTACCAGCTCTTGCTAGATCAGAGTATGAGAGGCAGGAACTACACTGAGCAATTCACACAAGAGTTACTCAGTGCCCCTAGCGATCACTCCCGCAAGCCACGTACCATGTCAACAAAGCCACCATGATCCATATTTATAACTGGAAAGATGCTGGGCTAGGAGGTACAATCTGTTAGCTTTCCATTTGGGAGACTAAAGCCAAGCGCGTCAGATTATATCCGCCCACAAATTCTTTATTAAGGGTAGAGGTTCTGGCTATTCCCCAGTGTAAGTTGACATTGAGATGCCCAGGTGCTGGACCCCGTGTGCCCCCTGATCAGCATTTAATCATATTCGGACTCTGAAGCAGAGCTGTTTCATCCTTAATAACAGCGGAGCGTGGAACCTTGTCTCAAGAATCCTCTTGATGATACTTTCTGTCAACCTCAAGCTAGTCTACAATGTGTGGAGTCTCAATTGAATTCTGTAGAAAGATGAGGTCACGAACACACATTCCTTTTAGGCAGGGCAGTAAACAGGAGTATAATCAATCAAGCGCCCTGAATTTTATTCCCACTTCTCAGGGTGCTTTCAAGACTTACACATAACTTGATCATGTTCATTTTTCAAAGCTGGGACATGAGGCCCATGGGAATTTGATGTAAACATTCTAGTTACTTAGGAGAACGCTAGGCTAGCATGATGTCTCAGTTGATAGAGGCCCTTGTCATGCAGTCACCTGTGTCCCTGGAACGTACAGAAAAGTGGAAGGAGGGAACCAACTCTACAAAGCTGTCCTCTGGTCATCATACATGCGCTTTATATTCTATGTCAATTACACATATATTATAAATCTATATATAAAATGTTTGCTGTATCAGTTATCTTCGAGCATGTATTTGGGATTCCTTATTTTGCTTTTGGTGGGTTTCTTATTTTTACTGAATAGGGAATGGAGCCTCACATATGCCAGGCAAGAAATCTGCCACAGAGCCACACCTCCAGCTCTTATGCTCGTCCTTTGAAATGACTTTCTAAGGTTTTTTTCTAAGGTATCACTGTTTGACTTCAACAGTAAAGGAGATTTGCTTTAACTATACACTGTGAATTAGACTTTTGCTTCCTCAGAGACAATCGCCATAGAGTTGTCCGTGAACTCACTGTGGCATGCTAAGCCTGAGGAACATTTTAAATGGCCACAAGCCTTGGTTACAGGATTGATGACATTCTCACAGATGCACCTTCGCATCTGAGTTTCCTACATAAAGCATAATGAGGCCTTTGGGATGAGCCTCATAGTCATAGGTGACTTTTATCAATATTAACTATAAAAAATATACATACCCAAATAAAATTTCTGTCCTAGCAACACACAAATATTTGCCAGTATTGAGAGCTTGAACAGTGAGACCAAAAACAGTTTTTTGGAGGCATGTGCACTGCTGTGAATGACCTGGAAGATCTTAAAGATACCATTCGAAAAAAATCAGTTTTTAGAAAAAGAAAGCAAAACTCAAAACCAAGGACTTACCAATCTGTTCTCATCAAATACTTCAAACAGGAGCCTATGATTAGATGGATTTACCTAAAAGGGACAGAAACTATATTTAAATATCAACAGGTATCATTTTAAATTTGATCTAAGAGACAGGAAGAATCAAGAATCACACTGGACTCTACTGTATAATAATGACTGGCCTGCATTTCTGCTATTATTCTACCCCAAATATCTAGGCAATATCTACCAGAAAAAGGCAGTATCTTTATTGTTGTTTCTTAATAGTCTTAAAGGAGCTCCAATCTCTTCTACAAAGCTACCCTCGTATCTGCAGATCAAGGCCTTATGCTCATTGGCCTAATGAAGGTAATGATGAACATGCAAACAGCTATATGCCATTGTGCCCCACCTCCAACTATTATTTTCTGAACTACTAACACTTTATGGTTTCATTTTACTCTCCCAACAACTCAACAGTGTGTAACTATCACTTCATTTTCACATAGAAATCACTGAGCCCAAGTGGGTGGTGAAGCAATTAACCCAGGAGCACACAAGACAGTATACTGAGCAATCAGGACTTGCCCTGGGTTAGGGCAAAGTCACAGCCCTGAGAGTTGTCAGTGTTTGTTTGTTTCTTTCTCTTTACCCCAGCTCACCCAAATAACCTGTGTTTCATCATGTGGACTCAGGTGCCACTGACTACCTTACCAATCCTGCCGGACACGGTATCAGGTATTGCTACTGACACACTCGCCTATCGATCAGGGAAGAAAAGCGGACATGGAACGGACTTCTCCAGGAGACTGTGAATGTTTGGTGTCCTCAAGTTCTCAAAGTGAGTGGCAACGGCAGGCATGTGAGTTGGGCCTAATGCTAGGCTTGGGCTCCCCGTGGAACATGGGATGAAATTATATTTGGTTGTAGCACAGAGAGCTCATGTGCTCAACTTGAGCTCCTGGCCCCGTGTCTGCAGACAGCTTTGCAACAGAACAAGCAGATGGATGGATGGCTGTTCATCAACTCTGCCAAAGGCTGCACACCTATCAGAAATGCATCAATAGTCTACAGTAGAGATGGGCATGCAATAGGCATTTGTTAAGAAACGGTGCGGGGAATAAAGCAAAGATCTTAAAAAAAAAAAAGAAAAAGAGAAACAAATATGCCTATAGGTAAGACTTATAGACAAAGCTTTATATATAATAAAATTCATACAATGTGGTTCAAATGGAAGGAGAGTAAATGATTTAGCTCCCCAAGAAAGTGCTTGTTGTATCTGAGCACTAATAAAGATCTAGTAACACTTCTCAGCCATCAACAGCTTTTCAGCCCTTCCCCAACTTATCTAAACTGTATCTGGTAGAGGCTGAACATGGGATCTACCAAGTGTTAAAACCTCAGAGCCATGTTTCAGCTTTGAACATAACAGAAAACAGATGCAGGGAAAGTCATCCAAGTTTGCAGCACAGAAAATCCTACCACGGCTGAAAGAAGCCAGGGCTGTGTGCCTGGCTCTTAGCATGCAGTCACTAGAAGGCCTAAGCTGGAGCAGTTTGGAGGTGAGTCTTTCTTAGCATCCCGGGTGTACAGACAACTCAAATTTTCAATTTTAAAGGGAAACCCTTCTTCTCTTCCAATTAAATGGCTGAGGGGCTTGATGCTTCCAAATATTTGCTAGCAAACACCAGCAAGCACCGGTCTCCATCAATCCACAGAATCCCCTTCAGAATCCAGCTGTTCTAAACAAGGGGTGCTGGAGGCTGAGGAAACGTTCTTCTAATCGGTGGTATTGAATGTAATTGTACACATTAGATCTCTGAATTAGAAATCTTTCCCTTCTACCCTGAACATAACTGGTAATTTTCTGTCTTTTGTGGGGAGGCAGTGCTGGAGCTCAAACCCAGGGTCTCCAGAATGCTAGGGAAGCACTCTGCCACTGAGCTACCCCGTTCCTCATCACTGGTAATTAGTGATGCTTCCTTTTAATTACCTCTCTACTCTGGATGCAGTTCATAATCCGCATCACATAGAAATCATTCGGCTACTGTTTTAAATTGCACTGTCTTTTTGCCTTTCTTTTCCTTCAAGTTTTATTTTTTAAAGGTTGCAAAACAAACAAGCTCAGAACTGGAATTAACTGGAACCCAAAGTCTTACTTTTATATTTAAATATTATATTTAAAGAAAAGTTTGATCTGAAAAACAGAACATGATATCTTGACAACCTTTTCTATCTCTCCTCTACAAATGAAACCTTCACAGATTTTCAAAATTTGGGACATATCCTGAGTCTACCGAACCCAAACATTTCCTGTCTTAAGAGAAATTTCTTACTTTTAAAATGCTATCTAGTTTTTTTTCCATGAGTCTATTTTGATATATCAATCTAGGTATGAATAATATTACTACAAAATGAAAGAAAAACTTACTCTAAAATAAAACTCTTCGTTCCACTTCGGGTTCAGCGTCTGGAAGAGAGAGAATTCTGTGATCTTCAGCTGTGCTGGAGCTGTTACTAATACAACACAAGCTTTTCATATTTGTGCAAACAATTTCCTCATAAAAGCGATTTTCAAAATGGCAATAAAAGCAACATTTAGTCAATTATCTGAGACTATTCTATAAACCCAAATTGGATGGGGGAGAGACTATATTTATGAAAGTCATGACTCATGACTATGAAACCATAAATTGCACAAGCTCACCCGAAGGAAAAATGCTGGGACTTACCGACAAAGAGCCACGAGAAACAAAAGTCCCCTTTAGAGAATGACATTAAAAAGGATTTACTCTGTCAAGAAGGACGTACACTTTGTTGATTCCCCTCTACCTGCTACAAGTGTGTGTTGACAGAGGAGAGGCTGAAGGTTCTCATTATTTACATCATCGTCGATATTTGAAGAATATTTTCACAGAGAACAATATTGAGGAGATTTTAACACATGCACACACACTATAAAGAAAACTGTATTTTTTCTTTTCCCTAAAGCAATCATTTAAAAGATATCCTTTGATCCCCTTCATTCACATATCATTCACCTTAACTACGCATCCTGCAAGAACATAGCAACGATATTCTCGTGTTGAGCTTGAACTAAACAGTCTTCTAATTTAACATGAAGTACTTTCTATGAAGGAACACATATATACACATCACACACAACCAACACACATCACTCATACAACACAGATTTGTACAGGCATAAAAGTCAGAAACACAACCTGTAAAAACAACCTATAAAATTCTGAAAATGAAAAGTTGTTCGCCAACCTATTTACCTTTTAACAGGGGAAAGAGAAATACCCAGCTTACTAAACCACACATGCAGAACAGCACTGTGGCAATGATCAGCTGACATCGATTAAAAAATAACAACCCCCAACTCCAGAGAACTCCCACCCTAAATGACCGCACTTTGGGGGTATGAACAGAACTGAGATGGAACTGGGGGTGGCGAATGCTCCCCTTCAGAACTGGAAGACAGCTACATGGAACGAAACAGATGGTGTTGCCAGGCAGGCCAGGGACAAAAGGAAACCACAAAGCAAAAGGAGCAGGGACACAGGTAGAGGAAGCGTGAGCTCTCCCACAAGCACCGCACAGTCCAGCACCACACAGCACAACACAGCAATACTAACCAGGAACCAGGCCGCGAGAATGGAGACACTCCCTCCAGCTGGAGAAGGGAGGGAGAAGCAGGGCTGCCACTCCTAAAGAAAGACATTGTAATACCATAGTCACTGGCACGGGTCCTTGGCTCTAGCCCAGCAGGGGACCAGGCCCCCTGACTGCAGTTCTGACTAGAGACCCCAGCTTCAGTGGGAACAGAACAAGTGCCAGTGCCTAACACTGGGAACAATGGCCTCCCTCCTCATAGGCGGCCTCCCACTAATCTCTACACTGGCTTTGTTTGCAAACAGGTTTCACTGCTGGTTTTCAATGCCAGGTGAAGGACACTGTTTCCTACACAAAATGACCTGATTGTGCCGTAGATCTTAAGTGTCTCCATAGCAGCAGGAAAGATACAATCTTTTTAAAACAATCATGGAATCAGAAAACATTTCATAGAAAACGATGTGTGTGTGTGTGTGTGTGTGTGTGTGTGTGTGTGTGTGTGTGTAGGGGAGGATAATAATAACTCAAACAACTCCAAAACACAAATATAGTATTCTTGGTAGAAAACATGAAACTTTAACAAAGCCCCATCCCCATCCTTGCCCAAGATATACAGATGTAGTATCCCTATATTTTTTATATATAAACAAAAACGTAGAGGTGAGTAATTTAGACATTATTATTATTATTATCATCATCATTATTATTATTATGCAGGGATCTTAGTCAATAAGATGCTTGCTGTGAAAGTATGCAGGGCTAAGTGGGAGTCCCAGCACCCATGTAAGCAGTGGGCGGAGCAGTTTACAGCACCTGTCATGCCAACACCCAGTGTGGCAGAGATAGCAGGTAGGGGAACCTGGGACTTGCTGGCCTGCTTATCTACTCAAGCCAGAGAATTCTGGTTTAGTGACAGACCCTGCCTCAAAATAGAGGGGATGAATGATTAAGCAAGACACTTGATATTTGCCTCTGGCCTCCGCACATACATGCTTATTTCTCCTTCCACATGAATATGCACAACACACACACACACACACAACAGGAAAAGACACACACATGTATAATTTTACTATTAACACATCCTGTGTATTTCTGCTTCTTCAAGAACCAGTTATTTCACAAATCAACCATTCCTCTTTTGCCTGCCAAGTCCACCATCCATTTCATTAAATAAACTTCATGAAAACTATTAGGTTAACCAGAATAATTTGTTTGGTTATATGTGTTGTAAGGAAAAAAAAACTTTATAGAGATAACTCAGGTAAAACATGGAAAAGTTTTGGACCATGGGCGATTTTTAGACGTAATACTAGAGTCACTTAAAATAAAAATATTGCTATCTTATTTTTAAAACATAAATTTCTACAGAGCCAAAAATACAAAATGTAATTGGGTTAAATTATGACTTATATGAATTTAATAAAAGTTAGCCAACCTACCTTTTTAATTGTCTTTGTTTGAACCAAAGCAAGTTCTCTATTCTCATCCGCTACATACAATGACAGCTTCACATATGGGTCACTGCAAGGAAATAGCTCAGGTTTAATGGTACTATACTTTTTTCATTAAAAACAAACAAGCAAACAAAAGCAGCAAAATGGAATGAAACTGTAAACACCAGGTGATGCCCCAGCTAATATTTAAGTCCCTACACTAAGCAGCATATTTTGATAAATGTTCCTGCCAAATAGGCCAAATTAAAAAACACAGAAACACACACACACAAAAAAAAACAGTGTTCTAACTTTAAAGATGATCTTTCCAATAATCAACTCAAAATAATTAAAGCTGTCATCACTTTCAGACTTTTGACAGATTTTTGGACCGATTATTAGGATTAATGTAATAATAATATTATTATTTTCAGAGAGATTATTAGTTTATTTGCTTCCACAAATAAACACATATCAAGAAAACCTAAGTTTACAACCCATTCATATTCTCATTTCTGTCATGTGGGTAAATTATTTTTTTTCTAGTGGAGATAAAACTATGATTATTCACCCAAATCATGACAGATAAAATAAACCAACATCTCAGAACTAAACATTGGAGCCTAGGAAATTCAATGGTTATCCAAAGACAGATACTGGAAAAAAAAATCTAAATTAAATTTTCCGTTTTCTGACTACAAGTCCTTGCACATATTTCACAGTCTTTACCTCGAGAAGCTGCATCCTCCAGCAAGGGAAGTATTGAAAAGTGTAAACTAATGTAGACCACCTACTTAGAGTGCCAACCCACTCAGATTCTCTAGTGTTTCTAACCCAAATGCCCCAAGTTACCCAGGTTTTCATTCTTGAAAAATTGGGGTGGGGACAGTCAGATGGCTCAGCTGGTAAAGAACCTGCCTTGTAAGTCTAAAGGACCCAAGTTCAATTCCTGGTACCCACATAAAAGTGGAAGGAGAGAGATGACTCCACAAGGTTATCTTTTAATCTCCACACAAATGGCTCCACATCACACACACACACACACACACACACACACACCATGGAAAAATAACCTGTATGCAGGGATTTCTTATCTGTTACTCTCCAGAATCCAGAAAACACAAAAGGTTTCTTACATATTCACCTTCCTGGTTTTACTTATCTAATTACCTATACCTGCTAATTTATTTCTATCACTCTACTGTGCCAGTTTCAAGCCAAACTGAGAGATATGTTATTCAGTTGGCCAGAGTCATATACTAATCAAACCCCAGAACTTATAAGAAGTTTGAGGTCTGAGGATGGAAAGAGAGACCATCTTAGAGATGACACCCCCCGCAACACACACAACAGAAAGAGTTATCCTTAAGTGGCTATCCCAACAGCAATTAAACCTTATTTTAAAAATTCCAAAGTATTCTCAAAGATTACAGAAAATGCTTCAAAATGCTGAGAGTACATTAATTCTATATGGTATCTTCAACAACAAGGGTATGTCATAAACCCTTCATGACAGGCTTGCAGCAAGGCTATAGTCAAGAGAGACAGTACATAAATTACAGGCCGGGAGATGCTTCAGTGGGTGAAGTGCTTGCTGTGCAAGCATGAGGGCCTGAATTCAGATCCCTAGAACCCAGTGAAAGTTGAGTGTGGAGGCACATCCGGGTGGCAGAGATAGGCCTTTCTCAGCTCACTGGCCAGCCAGCATAACCAAATCATCATCCGCATCTTCCTGATAATAACAGTATGTATTATTAATACTATTAATAGTATTATATCATAATACTAATAATAAAAAAGCAAGAAGCAATTGAGGAAGACAATGTGATCCTCTGGTCCCTATACGCACCTGAAGGGGGTAATTGAATCCACAAACCCGCCCACATTCACTCACACATACACCTTCTACTCCCTACATACACAAAACCAAAGGTCTGTAAAATATTAGTATACAGAAAAAGTTATTTGCCAATCTTACCTTTGTTCATAAATAGAGAGCTTGCCTTGGAGAAGGAACATTTAATTAGATAAATCCACTTTTTACCAAGACACAGCATCAGAAAGACAGCCGCCAAGAGCCAGCACCCACCCCCTGCACAGGGCCCCAAGAACACCTTCCCTTGGAGGCCTCTGATCTGCAGCGTGGGTCAAATTTGCCTTTTTGGTCAGTACTGTTCCTTAGTCTTAGTCTATCAGACTCTGAGAGGGATTGCTGGACCCCATGGCTGAAGCCAAACTCAGCCTGAAGAGAGAACCCACAAGTTAACATTTCTAGAAAATTCCCAGCTGCAGAGTTACCTGGTGCAGGAACCACACTTGAAAAACCAGTGTTCTAAGTGGTATCTGAAAAGAACATTTTCCAGCAGGAGACTTTATTTCCTTTCTTGTCTAGCCACCGGTCTACTGCTTTGAAAGCTCCTGATGCCTGCACTCAGTCTTGAGAACAGGCTTCTGGTGTAGTGGATGAGGCAGTGCAAACCCTCACAGGTAACCCCACACACTCCACAGAATACCATAAACTGCTGTGTTTTCAGATTTTACATCCCTCTGCCATTACAGCTGGCTACTATGTAACTAACCACAACGAGGACGCAGCTAAGCCTCACCTTAATAGAACATCTGTTCTTCCCCTGGTGATTTATTCACCTTGGGTTATCTTCCCTGACTGGTGGGTGGGGTCTCTGATCTTGGGACAGTGTCTTCCAGCTGCAATGAGGAAGGTATGCCTGTGCGCGTACTGACTGAAGTGCTCGAGGTATGACAGACCCTATGAAATATTGACTGAGGAACTTCCGGGTGCACGATTCAGCCTTAAGGGAGCCAAAGGCCAAGGGGCTGGAGCAGGCTAAAGGTCAGTGTGGTACAAGTCCAAGGCTGGGGAAAACAATAACTAGTCTAGCTGACTCGGGCAGCCCTTCCCATTCTGCTGGGGCTTAACCACGCTCAACGTCGGGCTACTCACGAATGAGGTAGGATGGCGATTCCTAACTCACAGTGCAATAGACTGAACATCACTACTGGTCAGCACAGTGCCCAACAGTACATATGCCCCTGACGCAACAGCTGCTCTCTTAGGAGAGATTTGGGGTTTTCTGGATGCTTCTATTTCCCACGTGTGCTGATTGTTGACCGGGTTGATGCTGATTTGCCACATACTTTGCACTGGGTGTGCCAACCACAACTTGATAGGTATTCCACGCTTCCTTGTTATTCATTCCCACAGGCACCTGGGTAAGATGCTCACAGTAGCCATCGTATTCAAATCAGCCCAGTCCTGGTTCCTAGTTTACAGCTCTGGTGACTAAGCACAGCTCAGGGCTAGCATTAACAGAAATCTGTAAGAAGCTCAGGCCACAAATTGTAGGCCCCTGGAAAAGGAGTGAGAGTCTGCACATCTTTGAAACAGTTAAACATTCCTTCCCCAGGAGAAGCTTTCTATTTCACTGACAAAAAGCCAACTATAACCTCCCTCCTTTTAGCCCCTTTTAAGGAGCCAAGAAATTGGTGCTAGAATTCAAGCCATCTCCTATTTCCTGTGAGTGTATTCCATGCCACGTGAGGAGTAAGCCCCAGACTCCGCGGGCCCTGTCCCTGCTCCACCTGCTTGGATATCATTCGTGTACAAAAGAAGGTAAAAATCACTTTACAGATGTGAGTCACACAAGGGGCTACAGAAAATCAATGCTAGCCGACAGGGATGCAGAAACAGAAAGCAGAGCCACCAGGAACTGTCAAATGTCACTGAAAAGTAGCCCTGTTCACTCATGAGAGGGCATATCAGAGACCTTGCTCGCAGTCCATTCTGATTTTTTCAAACTTCCCAGAGAAAGGGTTTTTTCAACAGCCATCTTCCTCAAGCTCAACATGGAGCCGAGCGCTGGGAATTCTGGGCCTCTACACTAAGAGAGACCAGCTCTTGAGCCTATGTGTTGTTGATGGCGTCGAGGAGAGGGCCTCTGGATCTGTACAGACCTCAACTGGATTTAAATAATTAAGAGATGCGAATCTTTCTTGGGGTCTCATTTTCCAACACCCCCCCCCCCCATCACCAGAGGCAAAGATCCTGTTCATGAGATCACTCTTCACGGAGAGGTGGACATTGGCCTGTCTGGTTTTCCCTGTTACTCAATCCTCCAGGACACTCTGGACAAGGACCTTGAGTCATAGCACGTCGCTGGTGGGGTATTACCTGACCAGCTCCACTCACTCGCGGCAAGCCGCATTCTTTCCTACCTGTATTTACTTGTTTTTATTAGAATAAATAATCCTGACTGAGAACCACATATTTTCCAGGGGGCAGGGCAGGCAGGGGCTGACTTTAATGGGCCACATATTCAAGGCAAATTACATCCAGAGTGGAAGACAGGTTTCCAAGTAACTGAAGAGGTCTCTCCTACCGAGGCTGAACATCAGAAACTTGAAAATGGTCCACACTCTGAAGGAAGTTATCATTCCTCTTTGGGAAAGGAAGGTTGTGGATGCTGCAGTGGACACTTGTAGGAAAAGTATGACTTTGTTCCCTACCAACACAGCACAGAGGCCTAATGACTACAGCACACGGCATGCCATGTTTACTTTGACTGCCTGGCACACTATGACTTACCCATCCCAGATGGCGTCACCGAAAAGCCCCTTTCTTGTTCTTTCCCACGTCTACTCTCAGGGTTACACACTTATTTAGAGCCTCAATAAAGAAATCACACTTATAGAAACACTTCAGAGTAAGGGGAAATACCTAGAAAGTGTGACAATAAATAAAACCCACAAACGCATGCAACAACTCAAGCTTTTTATAACAGATTATGTAAGCCTGAAGAAAGTTAACACATTGTTAGATGGAAACATTTCAACGCTCTGCCTCCAGAAGGACAAGTTATTGCAAGTTCCCTGGAGAAGAGCATGGCAGGAGTAGCCAGTGCATCCGAAGAGCTGATGGATGCCCTTTGACTCTTATTTACCCCTGGTGACTGACCCCACGGGCACTGCGATGTCAGATACCCCACATGCTCATCAAAGCTTCACATAGAATAAGAAAATATTAGAAGCCCACTCTACCCAATTAGGGAAACAAATAAATTATGCTATAAACAGGGAACCAGATTATAAGCAATTAAAATCATATTTTCAAAGATACTTTAAAATAAAAGAAAATATGACATATAACATTAAGGATTAAGCATGATCTAAAAATGTGCGTTAAATTTATAAAATATACAAGTAACTGAGAAAAAAACTAACAAAAATGTCAAGAATCATATGCTTTAGATACTAGGCATGTGATTTATATTTATCTCTTTCCTTATGGCTGTTTTTGTTGTTTGCTGTTTCCCCAAATTTTCTGTTGTGAACAAGTATCACTTTTACAAGTGCAAAAAATGTCGTGACAATGCCAATTACAGCTGGACATATGGTTCAGCTCAGATATACGCCAGTGACCAGAGACCTCAATGTCCAAACAGCCCCTCACATTGCTTTTAAACCTAGAAAACGACCTTAAATGCACGGCCATGAGGGACTTTTAAAGAATGCTGTACACATGCCAGCCCTCGGGTCTGAACAAGCAGAGGTGAGGTATATATTGAAATTTGTCACTGTCGCTAATACAGGCAGTACGTGACTCTTATACGTGATTTTAACAAGTATGAGAAGAGTGGATTAGATTACAGTTACATTCATTCCCACGTTGTTCCAAAGCAGATGTAAAGGGACGTGAAAACTTTACGTCTTGGGTATAAACTGTGAAGCTACCCTCAATACACCTTTTGAAACAAAACTTGGGGCACAATTGTGTTGTTTGGAGCAAGTAGTGATTTAGTGCATTGAAGACTCTTCTTAGTCACTGTCTGGGAATCCCTGGCTGAGACTGTCTCCCTCCCTATAAGCAATCTTGCCACTTGCAATCAGTCACTTGGGGTCCCACACCTGGGTCATGGAAACTCCTGAGCACGAGAAGCCCCCTGCACATGTGGCTGTCTATCAAAGGCACAGACACTGCTCATTCCACTTGTCGGGACATCAGGTGGCTTGAGAGAATATCAGTGGTAGGAGAGCTCGGTAGGGGGCAACTCGCTCAAGACCGATATCTGTTTGTCTTCTGCACAATCAACACTGTCCAGGAATGCAGCTGAAAGAGAAAACTGCCCCTGGGTGTTGCTGGAATATGCACCTCTTTGTCAAAGGAAATGGGAGTGCTGCGGCCACCTCTACCAGCATTCTCCTGTAAGTAGAATTTCATTTTGCTGTTGTTGCTAAGAATGTTTCCAATACGTGAATGGAGTTAACGAGAGAAAACTAATCATGAGGCCACAGAGACAGAAGCTTAGATGTTTTTGGAGATTATTCCAAAGAGACTCCGAATGTCCAGTATGTACAAAAGGCTGTGGTGGACACCAAGGTGGAGGAAGGGAGTCAGGGTAAGCAGAAGCAGATGCTGTCCCCTTCCTAGAAGCCAGAGTGAACGAGATACTCACATACAAGCACACACATACATACTGAGCCCACAGGAAAAAGTTACAAACACAAACGCATGCGTGAGTATGCAGAGGCACACACCATCACTAATCCACTTTCAAAAAGCATGATTCTAGCATGCCTAATCCATGGATGAAGAGAAGAAATGGGGGGCAAGATTCTGAACTTTGTTCTACTTCCCAAACCCACATTTTGCCCAGTACCCATCTGAGGGTGCAATTCTATCTCCTACAGCACCCCAAAAAGCCAAAGATTAAAACACAGCTTCTTGGAGAAGACTGGGTTACAATTATCTGTAACTCCAGTTCCAGAGGATTTGATGCTGTCCTCTGACTTCTGCGGGCATTGCACACACGTGGGGCACAGACATGGATGCAACACACGTATGCATGTAAAGTAAAAATAAATCTTTGAAACAAAGAAAACCAAAAAGATTTTAAAAAGCTGGAGACAATTATAGGCAGTGCAAATACACACACTTATATTAAATACAATGTGCTACATACACACGCATTCACAAATACTCTTTATAGCCATTAGAATTATACCGATAACAAGGTTGACAGTCACTTGTTCTTTGTTTTAAGATTGAAACGCTTTCTAATACCGCCACTGCAGAAGGAGACAAACTACTGCAGGAACACATCCAACCATAAAGAGTGTCATCTTGCTGCACTGTTTTCTAACTGTCATGCAGCGTCACTATCCAGGAATACAAACGTGCGGTCAATTTGCATGTGGTCCCTTCACCTAGATGGCAGCAACTAGAAAATTTAAAGTTAAAAACATATATGTGTGTGGGGGGGTGGGGGGTGGGGATGAGGGAGGGGACAGGAGAGATAGCTCAATGCTCTTCCAGAGGACTGAGTTTGGTTCTCAGTACTCAAGTCAGACTGCTCATAACTGCCTGTAACTTCTGATGCCCTCCACTAACTTATGGAAAAACCATCCCCCCAACCTGCACACACACACACACACACACACACACACACACAAATGCACCATGAGTGTATCAAGGGAATAAGGTAGTCACATTATTAAGACCAAATAGTAAAGTCTAAGTGGGGATGGTAGTGCACAGCTTCAATGCCAGCACTAGAGAGGCGAAGGCCAGCCTGATCTACATAGCAAGTTCCAGGACAGCTAGGACTACAGAGAGTGATGCTGTCTCAAAAACCAAACAACGACAACCACAAACAAACAAAAACAGAACAAAAAGTCTGAAAGAACCTTTGAGAAAGGTATGCAAACATGTTGAGTACAAAAAAGGCCCACTTCTTAGTGTCTGTTAAAGATGTCAGGGCAGCAGGCTCCATCATGGGACAGCATCTGTCTGTGGGTCTCACGCTCCTGGGTAATTACCATGTCAACACACAGCACTGCCTCTATTATCTCTTTAGGGGGCTCCAAAAATAGACTCCGTAAAGAGAGTAAAAGTACTGCTTCCACACAAAATTGAGAGTGGGAGCAATTAACACCTGTTAACCTGTCAGAGAAAACGTAAAACTTCCAAACTGATTAGACAAGACTTTGAAAGGATAAATTTATATAAAAAAAATTTAACTCTGGAGCCGGACATGGGCGCACATGCCTTTAATCCCAGCACTGGTGAGGCAGAGGCAGGTGGATCTCTGTGAGTTAAAGGTTAGGCTGGCCTACAGAGCTAGTTCCAGGACAGCCAGGGCTGTTAATCAGAGAAACCCTGTCTTGAAAACTATATCTATATATCTCACTGGAGTGTCTGAGCATCCTCACTAACAACATGAGAACATTCTGAGAGGTCGTCTTAGAGATTTTAGACAAACCTACTGCCTAATGTAAGTGAGATGAAGAAATAATCCATTCAGAGATACAAAAAAAGAAATAGGTTTCCAAGAATAGAAATGGTTTTGCGAAGATAAAAGTCCCTTGCGGTGCTTGCTTCTCAAGCGCTGCAGAGGAACTGGCTCTTAATGTTCCCTCTGCAGTATGTACTGCAGAAGCTGTCCTGCCATGAGAAGGTGATATCACACACAAGCTCCCATCAGAGAGGACAGCCATGTTCTTTCCCGGCAGTCCCCTGGAAGCCAGAGAAGCCTAAGATAGGGTCCTAGCATTTCTATTATCTCTAACTGCTAAATTACTACCTCTAAGAAGTTCTTTGAAAACCAGTACAATCTTTCGATTTGAGCAATATTTTTTACTCGAAAATAGGAAGTTTGCTGGCGTTGACTAACCAGGAAACAGAAGGCAACCTGTATGGCCCATGTGCAAAACTGTCACATGAGAAATCTTGTGTCACAGAGAATATGAATTCTATAGAAAATGAAGACATCAGGGACATTAGATTTTTCCACAGAAGGAATCTCTTGTTCCCCTCACATTCTGTCTTCTACCACAAGTCTTTCTCAAAACCATCTACTCCCAAGTTCATGATGAGGGCTTCCCAATGCTTTCCCTCCTGAGCTAGCTCACAGCAGTTTTGGATGTCCACGGGTCCTCTACTACACATAGACACACACACACACGCATGCACACACGCATGCACACACGCATGCACACGTGCACACACACACATGCACACACACGCGTGCACACATTTAGAAGACACAAAGTGGCAATGCAGATTCTACATGAACTAGCAGCAGTTGAAATGGTTGAGGAAATCTGGCTGATGAGGAATTCCTGAGGCAAGGGGCCTCACACGGGACAGCCACAAGAATCACCTGGAGCACTGGTTCTCAACCTTCCTAATGCTGTGACCCTTTAATACAGTTCTTCATGTTTTGGTGACCCCCAACCATAAAATTATTTGTTGCTACTTCTTAACTGTAATTTTGCTACTGTTATGAATCATAATGTAAATGTCTGTGTTTTCAGATTTTAGGCGACCTCCATGGAAGGGTTGTTCAATCCCCAAAAAGGGCCGTGCCCCTTGGTTGAGAACCACTGACTTAGAGGGTTTATTAACCTACAGACTTCAGACCTCAATTCTCAATCTTTCAATTCACATCACCTCACAGCACGTGTTTCTGACAGCTTACTTCTAAGAGCAGACTATTCTGGGACCCATCACAATGCCATCTTTCCTGCTTTGAGGTCTCATTCCACTATGTATGGAGGGTGGGAGACGAAGCAGGAGATAGAGCAGCCTCACGTCTCCTGGAGACTGGGGACTCTGCCTCTGGGTGGCCTTCCCCTTGTCATCTGATGCTATATACATTTACTAGGGTCACCAAAAGGGCAACTATAAGGACTAACTGTAATTATAATTTACCAGCCACCACCACTTTGTGTTTATTTCAGCAGAGCGGAAGCAGGAGCGAAGTGTGTCTAGTATGGGCAAGTCAGGACCTGCCTAGTTAACAAAACAAATGATCGGTCTAAAGCCAGAACAGTTAGAAGCACGTTGCAACAGTTCAGAGTTCTCCAAGAACTCTGTCCTAAAGGAAACAGGAGGAGGAAAATTGTGAGCTAGGATCTCCTCAGTCCTTTTGTTGTTATGGGAGGTCAGTGGGTTGTGCAGTTATCAGACCTGCTCATCCACTTCCTGCCTGGTTAGACAAAACAGATCACATCAAGCAGAACTTCATAAAACCAACTCTCGGTGATACATGCTCGCTAGTTTAACATACATTGTTTTTGTAAAGTAACCCTGTCTGTCCCCGATTAATAAAATAGCATGAGACACACAGAGAAAGACAGAACTGTGCTAATCCAGTGTGGAAAAGGATTTGCAGATGAGTTGTTCTCTTACAGTCTTGCACGGAAGCTCCTGAGCTCACGTCAACCCCCAGTTAAGAGGGAGAGTATGCTGAACAGGCAGAAGACACTGGACTCAATGCCAAAGCAGGGTCCATACCCAACCGTGTCAAATCCCTAAAGAGGGCACGTTCTAAAGGGCAGAACTGCTTGGGCGAATTTAGACTCTATTACCCAACCAGGGAGGAAAACTCCTCTAATTGTGGTGGGGAAGAGTCATCCTGTTCTGAAGAACAGCTTGCTTTTACTTGTACCCAATGTGGCCTGTACTTATGAAAAGGAGAGACTGACACCCATAGAGGGGATGCACAGGAAGACATCCTGTTGACAGGGAGGCTGCATCTACGACTGTCACCTGCAGCCAAAAAGCAAGGAGAGAGTCATGGCAGGGTCCTGCTCATACCTCCAGACAGGTGGCTTCTGGTACAGTCGGGTAGTAAATAAATACCTTTGGGCAGGTACCCAGCCCTCGTGCCTTGCCATAGTAGTCTCAGCAGAATAGTATCCATTAAAGCTTGCCTTTGCAGGAAGTTGAGGGGTACAAACAGGTTGCAAATGCCTTTTGCTCATTCTGGATCTGTGATACTCAGGGCCGTCCCTGAACAATTCCCTGTGGGGGCTGGGATAGGGCCCACAGTCAAATGTTAATCACCTGTGCAGCTACATACATGAAAATGTAAGCTGAGTGTGACACACGGAGGCTGGAAATACTTCCATGTCTGTTCACAGACTTTTCCTCTCAAAAGTCTGAAACTGCAGATAAGGGATTGAGGACCTGTATGAAGTTGTGGCACACTGAAGGTGTTTCTAATGCCACTCTGCCAACCACACTCAACCTGCTGTGAACCCCAAACCACAAGACCACCCCTGAAATCCTAACATTTCAAAGGGTCAAAAGCAGCCCCTCACCTTCCAGAAAGACCATTTGTTAGATCTTTTTTTAGTACTTTTATCTTCAAGTCTGTTAACAGGCCAGCAAACCACCACACACTTAAGCCCTCCATTATTTTGAGTGCTGTGGCGAACTCAAAACAGAACTGGAGAGAGCGCAAAGTGACTGCATTATAATCAACAGAAAAGGGACTAGATTATAATAAACCTCTCCCCTTCTAAAGAGATGGGTATCCAGGGGACATATTTTCCTATATAGGCGGTTAATATATGCTAAGTGCCGACATTTAAATCTGGGCCGATAGACTATCAAGAAAGGCTGGCAGAAGACACGAGACTCAGTACTCATTTGCACTAAAAGTCTGGGCTAACCCCACACCACCAGGCCCACAGCATCCCTTGACACATCTACAAAGCTGGGTGTCCACTGGGAACCGTTCCCAGTTCCCAAGTCATCTAAAGGATAGTTGGGTCTTAGTTGTGGCCTTGTTAAATCTCATAGACATCTGAGAGGCATTCAGATTTTTAAAAATCTTCCCCTAAATTATTGTATTAGGTGGGAGAGGGTGTTGGAAGAGTTCTCCAGAGCCTAGTGTGGACTCTAGAGAGTCAGTCATAGGGAACTGTGTTCTTACTCACATTGTCTCTCATAAACACGTACGCTGGAGCACTGCAAGTCCTCTACTAGAGAGGTGATCGTGTCTTACGGATACATCTACTTCTCCCTGCGCACAGAACCCTCAAGAAGAAAGAGTTCCATCATAGGATAATAGCACAGGGAAACTCAAGAGTTTACAGGGAACAAAACGTACTTCTCTCCCATAATAGCTGACATCAAACCTCTACTATATTTAACAACCAGAATGTGGGCTCCTCCTTTTACTTTCGCTCTGTGCTTGAGTAAGTGGAGTGTCTAGCTTAGTTCGCTTGCCAACAGCCACGTCTGTCTTGTTCTCCAACGGCGTCAGTGCAACACTCTCCACACTTTCAGCCCACTCGGCCCAGTACACCGCCGCCGTTGGTTTAGATGTAGGCAAGGGCCTTTTCTCCTACCTCTACAGTGACCCTTTGTGCTCCAGACAGCCCGCGGCTCTTCCAAACAAACCCCATAAGAGTAGGCATCTCCATTCTCTGCATTCATACAGTCAATTGTGCTGCGGCCCCTCCTTCCCAAGGCTCACTGCCTCCCTGCACCACGTGCTCCTTTTCAAGGCTATAAATCTTAATTCCCGCTGTTTATATCTTAGGCGTCTGAATATTTCACGGGACCCTGCAGCAAACGGTTCCCTCACATAGAATTTGTAGAGGGCTGACTTCTTGCCAAACATTCTGAGAAGGTTAACTTCTCCCCAGAGCTGTACAGTTAGAAAAAATCACAACTTGCTTAAGTTGCTAAAATGTGGGATTTTTTCAGCGTGTTTATCTCATATCTGTTATGCAAACTAAGTAGAAATCTTCATATTCTACTCATATTGCTTCATATTCTACTCTTCTTTAATATGTGGGACCTCAGGGCTGTCAAGGGTATCACAGAGTATAAGTCCAAATACACGCATGCAAGAATGCACACATGCAATGGGGGGAAAGTTTCACAGTGAACTTCATGCTACAGATATGACCAGATACTGAAAAAGAAAGCCTCAGGAAACATTACTATTTGAGACCTCACTCAGGGAGGAAACAAAATGACAGTTCATTCCAGAAACCTGAATGAGATGATTGGTTGTCACTTTAAAAGCAGATGGGCGCTCACATGAAGAGCGCTGGCCCCCAGCTTACGTTCTCGGTGCACTTCCCACATTGTTTTCCATCCCTTTTCAAAATAAAGACGCATGAACATCAGTCCACAAACAAACTCTCAATAAAGGTGAACAAGTGGGAGGGTAACAAAGCTCCAATTTCTGCTGAGCAGATATGGAGTGGGATATCACTAAACATGGTCAACACTTCCATCAGACCTGTGTCACATGTGGGAGCAGCAAGCAGGGATATGTCCTCTCTCCCTAAGGTGTCACTGGGAGCCAAACAGTATGCTGGAATGCTGCAGGCAACGCGATCCTGCTTTCCATCAAGTAGGACAGCACCCGGCAGCTACGCTGAATCATCCATGAATGATCCAAAGGCACGGACTGGGTCTCCTTTGAGTGAGCACATGCCTGATCCTCCACATAATGTAAGAAGTGGACTTTGTAAAAGGACGATTACACACTGTAGCAAAATACCAATTCACCTATACTTAGGTTTACATACCTATAGTCTATCATTCTGAAGAGATTTGGAAAGTTAAATAGCCATAAAAGGCTATATGACCAGTAAAGATGACCCATAGTAGAGGCCAGTACTTAAGTGTGCACAGTAATCACTTAGGGATCTGCTCAAACTGCAGACTCTGGTCCCAGTGTGAACTGGTCTACAGCCAGCAATTCTACTGGTATGAGGAGTCTCCAAAGACAATCTGACAACAGCTGTCTTAGGAGAGTACAGGCAGGTGTGCTGGAGTGTTTAGGCTCTTATCAGGAACTAAGACGATAAAACAGGGCGTGGGGTGCGTGCCTGCAATCCCTGCACACAGGAGGAAGAAGAAGCAGGAGAGTCAAAAGTTCAAAGTCACCTAGCCTAGGCTAGACACCAGACTTTTCTCAATAAAGAAGGGAGAGGGGAAGAATGACTTAAGAACCCTAAAGCTCTATGTCAGTGTCCTCCCAACTTCATCTTCCATCTCTTTTCACTCTGAGGTTCTCTGGCTGGGCTCACTTGACCCCAAAGCATATCTCCTCCTTCATGACTATTAACCATCAAGTGAGAAGTCTAATGCTCCAGCTGAGACCCAGGGCATAAAGAAGGGCCCTTCTAGTCCCCTCACTGATTAAACATCTCAAGGACAAAAGTCTTGTCCTGACTAGTTTCTGTCAACCTGGTACAAGTCAGAGTCATTTGGGAAGAGAGAACCTCAATCAAGAAAATGCTTGCCCCCACCAGATTGGCCCACATGCAAGCCTGTAGACATTTTTTTTTTTTGATTAATGATTGCTATGGGAGAGCCCAGACAACTGTGGGCAGTGGTACCCCTGGGCAGGTAGTCCTGGGTGCTATAAGAAAGCAGGCTGAGCTAGCCATAGGGAGCAAGTCAGTAAGCGTCCTCCATGACCTCTGCATTAGCTTTCGCAGGCCATTCCAGCACTGACTGCCCTTCAGGATGAACTACAAGGAGTAAGGAGACAAATCCTTTTGTTTTCCGTCCTAAGACAAGTCTCAAACCCCAGCCTTCCCTACAACTTGTTAATAAGGCTGATTATTACACACGTCTCCTAAGCTAAACATGTGGAGCTCATTCCCTTCACTGCCTGGTAACCTACACCATAAAATCCAAACCGGCGACATATACAGTCTGTTCAGCTTTAGAACCGCTTGCTGTGCCGTCTGCCCAGCGCGGGCACTGCCCGCCTTTCAACATCAGCTTCCATGTGTTTCACTATGAATTCAGCCACGGAGCTTTCCTGAGAGTTCTCAGCACACGATTCTTCATTCTGTACCAGAAATGCCCTACCCTACCTGGCCTGCATATGCCCTTGAAGACAAACTCCATTGTTTCCGAGAAGATGCCCTAGCCCCATGCCCAGCTCCGTTGGCAGGTGCAGATCAGTATAGCAACCGTTTACTCTTCCTCCGTTGTTCTGGGAGCTCTCTGCCAATGTGGCCCTGTCCTGGTCATTTGTGTGCGTTGTGTTGCAGTCATACAGTGAGTCCATAACAATGGACTGCTTTAGAGGGTGCAGCGCTGGTCCTAAGGCACACTTGGCATTGTGGGAAATAGGGATAAGGGTGTGTGTGGAGGGAGGGAGGAAGAGGGGGGGAGAGATAACTTCCTGTTCGTATCATGGGCCCTATAGATTGGTATTCTGGATGTAATGTTTCTAAACCGGGAGTAAACCGGAGAGCCAGCCACACAAACACCTTATATTTTGTGTGAGATTTTTTGGTTGTTTTTCTGATGTCATGTCTGAAACAAAGAGTTCAATAGTCATGGAGCAGAGGCTGAAAGTGAAAGATAATTCACCCTTAGAGACTAATCAATAAGGGACCGAGGGTAAATAAAACCACAGCAGAACATGTAACTGTGGCATGTTGAGCACTGTAAGCCAGACTGGTAATTAGGAAGGAAACCCACAGTGAGCAAATCACTGGCTGTGCCAGGGAATGGCTACAAGAAGCTCCACCGAGTTCCGGTGGCAAACAGACCTCTTCCTGGAATAGAGGTTAGGGTCCAACTGCAATGCCTAGAAAAGTAGGTGGGAAAGTCTAAGCACGGAGAGCCCCCCCAGGCGAACCCATTCATTACATTCCTGCCTGAAGGTGGAGCGAGGTGACCCACAGACAGCTCACCTTTAGTCTAGTGTTGACAACTCAGAAGAAACCACAGGCCCTAGCAAGCTCATCTCCAGATCATCAAGTCCTGTGGATACTCACAGGAAGGCCACACACAGCCTCCCCTCCTGGCCTGTCAGGGAGAACAGCTCTCCCCTCCCAGCCCTTCATTTATTACTCACTGGGTACCTACAACTTGTCAATTGTCCAGAACCTCCGGGAGGAAGACAGGAAACTCCCTACACCTCAGTGGAGTTTGCATCCTAGCAGGAAGGAGCAATTAGAATGCAGAATAAACCATCTACACAGGGTTACAAGACATGAACAGAAGCAGCTTTCCCAGGGAAAGCAGCAGAGAAGAGAGGACTCCCATGCGGAGGGGGATGCTGGCCACAGGGGAACCTTGCTGGGACTGCCCAGTGTGTATGAACAGTACTAATAGTCATCTAGCTGATGAAGACAGGCCTTTCCTCCCTCCCCTTACAGTGGTGGCTGGCTTGGTTTCCTTGACTCGGTATGACACAGCAAGGGGAACACAGGTATGCCCTATGGAGAAAGAGATGCCCAGGTTTTCTTTCAGCTCTGCCACTCAAAATAGCCAGAAGTCACCATCTCCATTTCACTAATAGTGACAAGATATCTATGGGCTAGGGAGACAGGTTCTATTGCCACCCTAGCCCTGTGGTGCTGTTAGAAGCTTTGAGGAGCTGCTGGCCTGTTGACGCTGCTTAGATTTAGACGGTGGTCACTGTACGCTGCTCATGCCTCAGACTCTGAAAGAACTGAGGAAAACGTCCTTTATGTCCAACGGTGCTGAATGTACTTCTAGAGAGAACAGAACTGTATCTCTTCAGGTGAACCCACGCTCGCTTCTCTCCCTAGCATTTATCCTGCACATGCAAAGCAACAACTTACCAGGTGGAGACTCAGAAGCTGTTGTAAGGGATCCTAATCCCAAGAGGAAAAAAACGGGGCTCTGAGGTCACTTCATCTAATACAACTCTGCAAATGACCAAACTGAGAGACAGAGAATCCCCTGTGCCAGGTCCCGGTGAAACTCAGGACAAATGGCTAACTGTGGTGCCTCTTTAACAAACCAACATACACACTGGCCTCCAGGCTCACTTGGTACTTAAGGCTCCTCTCTGCTCTTCCCACCCCTACCCCCTACCCTAAACCTCTCCAGCTCAGGGGCTTCAATTTCCTCCTCTCAGCTTCTCTTTCCTATATAAACCTGCCATTTCAGCCACGTTTTCTTGGTCCTGTGCTCTTTCTCTCCTGGTCCCTTCTTTTGCCCCCTCTCTCATCTCATCCCCTGTCTACTCTTCTGATGGACCTGTTCAGTCTGGATCTTTCCACGTGCTTTTGGTTGAACTCTCCCTTACATTGACAATAAAACCCTTTTTCTCAAACAAACCTAGGAGCAGCAATGTCCTCACTTTCATTCACTCTGACCACCAATGCACCAGACATAACTTTGATCCTTTATTTCCATCACCTACTGCTCCTGCTGAAATGGGGAGAGTGACTGACTTCACCCTGAGGCTTTCCCACAGATGCGGTGAGAGGTTCTAGCTTCCCATATCAAAGAGAAGAGTCCTGAGGAGCCCTGCTGACAGGGAATTTGATGGGAAAGCGTTCCCTGTAAGTATTTTCCCATTCTGCTCTAAGACCAATGGCCATTGACCTCTACAGGCCCAATATTATACAGCTTCTCTGGGAAGGATGCTTTCGGGAATTTGTTAAAGCAGGCTTCTTAACACAAACTTGGTGCCAGCCACAACTTTCATTCTAATCCTAACCAGCCAGACTGGACAACAGGAGGACCAGAAGAATCCGCAAACACTCAGGCAATTGCCATTTCCTTCCCTGACTGCTTTTCTTTATGGTTCCTAACCCTATCATAAGCGGATGATCTGTGGACTCGATGATTATGGTTTATCAGGTCCAGCAGGCTGAAGGTTCCCTGCAGGCAGACAGGCAAGTCCCTGGCCCAGGCCCTCCCTAATGAGCTCTTGGCCTCTCCAGCACCTGTACTGGGAGGGGCCCCCAAACGACTCAGGACACACTGGTCAGATAAAGGAGTGCATTTCACCTTCCAGCCAGGAGGCCACCGAGACTCTAACCACTTCATACTCGATAAGGATCTCAGGGAATGCTTTTTTACTTAATTCTCTGATCACATTCCTTCCCTCCCCAAAAATAAATAAGCTAAGCTAAATATAGATGTGTATAAGCACAACAAAATAGCAACTTAATTATCACTCGGGGAGGACCCAAGATTAGGCAACCACAAGAGGCTATGGAGAGGCAGGAGAGGTGGGCTGCTCCCCGCCTCACCCTCTCTTCTCTGCTTGATCTCATTGTGAGGCTCCCCCACCCCCATAACTGGGGACTGCTATGTGGAGCTTTGGCATCAAATCTCCTAGGCTCATGTAGCTCTCAGAATCAAGTTTTCATGGCGCTATTCCTAAGAAGGAACGTTTGCATCATCTCTGGGAACTCTCATTTCCAAACAGGAGGTGACACGGCCTTAGACCTGTGTCCTCTCCTTCTCCACGTCTGTCCTTTTCTCGGTGTGTCTCACACACTCATCCCCACCGGCTTTTGTCATCTTTTTAGCAGCTGAGTTTCTTTCTTTTGTAGAAGTCCGGAGCTCTCTAGGAACAGAACGACTCCAGTTACGCTGCAAGATTTCCCACCAACAAAGAATCAAGAAGCAGCCTAGTTAATTAAAACCGGCGACCACATTAAGCCATCTATTTTGTCACCCTGATGATAAATCAAATCTTCGAGAAACATCTTCACTTTGCCCAATGCTACAGAACTGCGTATACATTCGCTATAAAACAAACCAAGGAAAAATCAGAATAGAACTAAGAAAATGTCAGTCTAATAAAAGCTGACAAGCATAAGAAATACATTCCTCAGAAGCTAAAGAGGCAGCTGGCACTCATTCTGAAGTGCTAAAAGAACGAGAAGAGAAATTTTTAAGCAATGAGCAAGACAAGTGCTTAAATCATTTACTCAATGAGTTAGTTACTTAAATACAATACTAGACAGAACAAACCTATTGTAGACAAATCATTCGCTCATTTACCTCAGATCTCATTCTACTGAAAACCTCAACAACAACAAAGCGAGACCATGGAATAGAGTAGCATTCTAGACACGGTCACACCTGATTCCTTACAAAGCCAGACTTCCCTGAGTCGGAAGCTTACCTCCCGCTAACTGAGCTCTCAAACTCACACTGGCAAAGACCCCAAAGATCACATCCCTGGGATTCTGAAAGGCTGTTGCCCAGGAATTCATCACCACGTGCCTTCCAGTTCTGTGACAAGGGTTTCCAGTCACCGACTGGGGTCAGAAGAGGCTGTTTATAACTACATGTGATTCTCTGCCTGCAGCGGGCCACATGAGTAAGAGCAGTGAGTAAGACAGTTTACATCACTGAAAGCAGGCTGTGCTAGGTTGTTCTGCGGAAGCCACCGACTACACTTGAATCTGCCAAGTCCGCATTTTCACTTGGTCTGAAATTCCACTATTCGCTGCCTGAGGGGTGATGCCGCGTCATGGGTTTTTCCAGAAATGTCCACATGTTCTTACGTTTTCTAGAAGAAAAATCAATCCTTTGTTTCCAGGGAGCATGTCAATCAGCAGGTGGACTCTTAAGCCTTCTAATAACCATGGTGAACAAAGCGGCTGGCCTGTGTCTCAGCCATGAGGAAGCAGTTTTTGTACCACCTGATTACATCCCCTGATTAGCTGCGTGGATTCATCTCTGGTGATCACTGAAGAGAGGAGGCGCGACTGGATCCCAGGACCACTGGTGGGAATCTCCATCTGTACCTAGACAGTGGTTCTCAACCTCTGGGTCATGACCCCTTTGGGGGGTCTAATATCAGATACACTGCAATATCAGATACCTGTATTATGATTAATAACTAACAAAACTACAGTTATGAAGTAGCAACAAAATAATTTTATATGGCTGGGGGGGGGGTGTCACACTAACGTGAGGAACTGAATTAAAGGGTTGCAGTGTTAGGAAGGTTGAGAACCACTGGCCTAAATGATGGAATGGCTCCTGGGACCTGCCTACCCACTGCCCGCCCATCTGTACCCCCTCAGAATCAAACCAGGCCAGGTACAAGTAAAGCTCAAATATTTACTGAGGCGAGAGCGCTCCAAGTAGCCCTCTGCAGAATTCTGAGCTAATGGGGACATAATCCAAAGAGATCTGGAAAACAGCTGAGAACATGCACCGCTGCTGTGGCTCTAAAGTGAATGACCTCAGAGACCTGGGATCCTAGCTGGCCCACCTCTAGGTAAGCCCTCTGCACAATCACAAAGCTTACAGCATCGGTGAGGAGCCAACTCCATCTCTACCTGGCTCAGAAAAGGCTCTGTAAGTAGCTATCTCTGAAAAAGCTCTCGCAGGTGTAGACTCATAAAAATTTAAACAGGACACCTGGGATGAAATGTAGCCCATCAACAGATCCTCCATCCCTGAACAACACCGCATCACCAAGAAAGGTACCTTCTGCGAGCCAGGAATGGCGGCATCTCAGGCCAGCACAGAGTTCCTCTGGGCTGCGGTATTTACAGTCCTCATGGAACCCTTGCCACATTCAGCTGCAATCCTTGATTCCACCAAGTCTTTTTGAGTAGAAAAGCCAATTTTCATGAAAACAAGAGCAGTGGACACGCTTAAGAAAGCCAAGGTACCACCAGCTCCTGCTTCCTTTTCTCTTGCCTGATTAAATAAAAGGCCTTTTTCTTCCTCGGTTCCTGATATCGCTGGCACAGTATTCGGTTTCGCATGGGAGAGAAGAAGCTAACCCTGTCTTTTAAATTCCCTCTTCTTCCTTTGATATAGTTCGGCTAGTTGCTCCCCTCTGCCAGAATCAAATCTAATTCAAATGCACGTCGACGATGTACTTTTCAATGGGAAATAAAGAGATGACGATCAACTCAGATCTGACTATAGCTTTTGATACGTCACATTTTTGAGCCATTTCCATTCCTTTTAGAGCCTGGTTATCTTCACAACACTATCAGAATACCCATGGAAAGTAACCAGGACCATTAATAGAAGGCGTGGCACACAGTCATTGATTCCCGGCTTAGGGATACACTGCTAAACTAACAGTTTATGAATCATCAGATGAGACGGTCAAGAAACAAATATCACATGTTAATTACACCGAATATCTGCATGCATGAGTAACATACATGAGAAACGACAGCAAAACACAAAAGAATTATTTCCGTGGAATGTGTTCTGGGCTTTCATTCTGATCCTCCCAAAAAACGAAATTTATAAATTCAGTTAGTATAAGTTATGTAAGCCAAGTCCTGACAGGAAGTAAGGACCGCCATCTAACGATTTGAATATAAACCACGAGCCTTCTCTAAGTGCATGACCCATGGTATTTCAGCCAAGGACAGCCGGGACCTCCCTCTCCGCCAGTGAAAGATCACAAAAACAGGGACTCAACACACCACAGGAACGTTGTTGAATGTTCTGCCCAAAGCACTTATTTCTATCAGAGGACAATAGTCACAGAATTTAAGTGGTGGCCATTTTCATTAGACTTAAAAGATAACAAAAATAACCTTCCTGTGTTCCTTGGGAGATGAACACTATACATTTTTTCTAAGCCATCAAGACAGAGAAGAAAGCGAAAATAGATCAGGGTTCAGACCACAGCCCCTTTCAAGCTTGTCTACCAAACCTTTACACATAAGGAAGAAACAGGCCAGCTATCGCTAACCCTCAAAAGCATTTACAATGGAAACTCTTGGTATGTGCTAGAGTAACGCCGCTGATATGAAAACAGGATTACGACAAAATCAAACTCTACGCCTATGGATGCCAAACTCCCACATAACGAACTTACAGTGGTGTCTTTGTTCTTACCTGTCACTGTGCTCAAGAATCAAGACAAACAAGGAATGTGTGCTGCTGGAAAGTGCTGGGCTGGACTGGTGTGGATGGAAGTCTACCCGGGCAACCCTGGGGCTCCTTGTCCGGTCTTCTGCCTTCCTGGCTTTCAAAGCAGTGTCTACACACAACCTCTGCTGACACTCCGGGAACACCAGCAAGTTTTAACACATCTGAGAAAGCCTGCCAGCAGCTCGCTGCTTAGGCTGATGATTCACCTCAATGACAGCTAGACCAGAGTGCTTCTTGGTGGGAACAAGAGTTAAGTCAAGCTCCGCCCCATCCCCAGCTAAGGATAGAGTAACTCCACCCAGCTCTGCAATTAACTAGAATCCTCTCACCCAATGCCCTACAGTAAAGTTACCTGCAGTTGTTCTTAAAGTGTCTTTTCTCCAAATGACAGTCCTCTATGGATGGATGACGCCAGCATAGGATGTGAGCAGGGGTCATACTGTCTGCTTCCTGGTGCTGTCTGGCTTGCTTAGAACATTGGTTCTCTGGACAGGCGGGGCATTAGCCTTCCACCCTCCACTCTTTTCATTCACAGCTCAGGCAGTTTTTTTGTTCTGTTCTCTTTGCTGGGCCCCACACCAACTAGACTGAAAAGTCCAACTTCCTGTCTCTCAGAGAGCTTAAAGTGGCCACAGAAATAACAATCCGATGGTCACCATACTGAAAAGAAACAGTAGGCGAGATTGGCTCTTCCAGGGAAGATGAGCCTTGTCTACAAACCCACAATCCCAGTTTTCAGCCCCCCACCCTCATCTCACCCCCAGGTGCCCAGAGGTGAAGGAAGCTGAGGAGCTCAGTCCTGTTCACAGTGTAATATGCCTCCTGTCATTTGGGCAGCCTGCCCACCTATCTCTGGCTTGCCGCCTCTTGTGATAAAAGAATGGCCAGAAGCAACTTGTGGGTGAAGGGTTTCTCTTCCTTACACTTCCTGACCATTGTCCAACACTGAGGGAAGCAAGCCAGGAACTCAAAGCAGGAGCCTGGGACACAGGGGCTGAAGCAGAAGCCATGCAAATCCCTGTAAGTTAACACACCTAAACAAGCTGTGTAAGGCGCGTGTGTGCACACGTGTGGGCGTGTAACAGTGTGCCCCTGCACATAAATAATTCAGCTCCATCCTTCAGAAGCCACGTTAAAAAAAAAATCTGGGCATGTAGCATGTATGTGTAATCACTGTAGAGGTGGAAACAGACAAATTACTGGGGCTCACTGGCTAGCCAGACTAGTCCATGTGGAGGTCTCCAGCTCAGTGAGAGACCCTGTCTCAAAACAAAAACAAGGTAGGTAGCACAGGAAGAACAACACTGGAGGTTGTTCTCTGGCCTCCGCACAACTGTGTACACACCTGAACACATGTGCCTGCGCACACAAACGATAGAGCACCTGTACTTACAATATAATGCTACTTGTGATGGGCTGGACTGTAGTCTTCAGAAAGCATATGCTAAGGTCTTAATTAAGCCCAGAGCCTCAGAATATGACTACCCACAGATGGGATCTTTAAAGAGGTAAAAAAAAAGTTAAAATAAGGTCGGTAGGGTGGGTCCTAAACCCATATATATGACTGTGTCCTTATCAGAGGTAAAGTAGGACCCATATAGATAGGCAAGGGAAGATAGGACGGCCACTGCCAGCCAAGGAGAGACAGAAGTAACCAAGCCTACTTTCAAACACCTTGACTTTAAGACCTCTAGGTCTGCGGAACTGTGAAGGAAAAAAACTATGTGGCATCTGTGATGACAAACCTAGCGAATGAATATGCCAGGTAAGGGATGACGTGTGTCAAGGATTAATATAAAAATGCCACCCACGTGGACTTCTGATTCACACCCACGCACTTCGCTCCAGGATGCTCCATCTCTTCTTGCCCAGCAAGGATGTTTGGAAAGCTTGGTGGAAGAACTTCATTCTAGAAAAGGGTAAGACTTTTCCCTCCATTTCAGTCAAACATATCAAACAAGGGTCCTCAGGTCAATTGAGTCCTTCTGCGGAGTCCACTGAAACCAGCTTGTGCTGAGCCTGACCTGCAATGCAACTAACCAGTCATTAACAATCTCAGCACTAAATTAAGAAATGTTCAAAGATTTATATATATATATATATATATATACACACACACAGACACATATATGTGTATATATATAACATTTAACATGCACATATATGTATATGATTTATTTAGTTTTTAATTAGCAGTGGCCAGAAATCTACATCTACTTCTTTTTGACTACAGGATGCTATGAGGGCCCAACCACAATAGTGGAATCAAAGAACCATGTTCCTACTAACTAGGGTAACCTAGAACCACCCTAGCTGCCTGATCTCCCATGTTTTGTTTCCCCATTCTTGGTTTGCTTTGGGAGTGAGCGGCATCGTGTGCGCTGTAGGATGTTTAACAGCATCTTTGCCATGGGACAAGAATGACAGTACTGCCGTGCTTTAGCATGTCCCCAACGGAAGCTCAAGAGCACGTGCCAGGCTGAGAAAAATAAGGGCTCCAGATTTGATAAACAGGAAGGAGTTGGTGTCTTCAGGCTGATGATGCCTCAGTTTCACAACAGGGGCAGCATACAGTCAGCACCTGGAGCAAAGGAAGCAGTTCTTCTTGGCATGGCCCAGTGCCCTCCCTGATCAAGGAGAGACCACAGCAAGGACCCGGGAGAATGACCAGGGAAGGACCAGCCAGAGCCTTCATTCTTGCTTAACTCTTAGAGACATTTCCAGGCTGTCTGGTGGTGTAACAGTAAAACACAGGGAGCTCTTCCCAGCCACTGTGGAGGCTGAAGCAGTAGGATCACAAATTAAAGCCCTGTCTGAGATGCAGAGGGAACTCAATACTAGCCTAGGAGATTCTATCCAAAGATGGAGGGGGAGGGACAAGAAGGAGGCAGAGGATGTGCCCATCATGCACTTGGCCCTGGGATCAAACCTCAGTAACGCACATACAAAAATTATGATGTTTCCATAATTCTATATTATCTGAGTTTAAACGTACAGCTATGGTTGATTCCTGGGCAATTCTGATGTTATTACCAAACAACTGGATTGACATTGTTTATTATTCTTAGACAACTGGGTAATCTATAACCTGGGTCTTATAAATATTATTAAATTAAATCATTTTAAATGTGGGTTCTGAAGGATGAAAAAGAGGGCCTCATGCTTACAGGGCAGACGCTTACATATTTCATGAAATGACCTCAGCCCAGTGCCTATTATCAATGTGAAGAAGCAAACTATTACACACACACACACACACACACACACACACACACACACACAGATCTTACACATCTACCTTACACATCTAGGTCTTAAAAAATGGGTGACATTAGATCAGTATGTTCCAATGAAATAGAAGATGCATATTTGTAACTTATTATTTTGTATATGTGTGTGCATGCACGTGTGTGTGCACACATGTTATGTGCCAGGTACATGCAGGTGTCCATGGGGGCCAGAAGAGGAGACTAGACACCCTAGAACTGGAGATGCAGTCAGTACTAAGTCATCTCATGTGGCGGCTGGGAACTGAACCCAGGTCCTCAGCAGGAGCAGCAAGTGCTCTTAAACACTGAGTCATCTGTCTCGGCACCTGTCTCTAGAGCCACGGGAAAGGATAACTGAAGTTTAGGTGATATAGCCAAAAGGAATATGGATAGTTAAGCGTGACCTCAGTCTAAACAAGATCTTAAGAACATAAAATTTGAGTTTCTTAGTATTCCAAAAGATAGTTCAGGTTTTGAGTTTTTATTTGCTTTTAATCTTAAAAGGATCTGCCAACTAGCAAAATCTTCAGGGATTTTTTTTTTTTTTTTTTTGGTTTTTCGAGACAGGGTTTCTCTGTGGCTTTGGAGCCTGTCCTGGAACTAGCTCTTGTAGACCAGGCTGGTCTCGAACTCACAGAGATCAGCCTGCCTCTGCCTCCCGAGTGCTGGGATTAAAGGCGTGTGCCACCACCGCCCGGCAGGGATTTTTTTTTTTAACTCCCGAAAGTGCCACCTTGATTTATCTATTATATGCAGCCTCTAAGAATTATTAAAAAATATAAGCCATCATGGAATGTTTACCACATATCTCATTACAAACATAGCCAAAGGGGCTGGACAGAAAGACAAGGCGGTGAGCAATTTTATCTCCCAGGCTGCTTGGATTTATAGATAAACGGCTTGTACTTTATCGTTACATCTTATCTGCTATGATTAATTGATAAAAGCTATTTAAAAACTGGTGACGTGACTGGGTGCTGTCACTTCTTTAGGGATAAGTAACCAAATGCAGAGAACCCAGATGCTTGATGTAAAAGCCCTAGTTTCTCCCTGTCTTGCTCAAAATCAGCTACAGCAGAAGGGAAGCTGGAATACTTGGTGGGGGAGGATGAGGAAACGGAACCAAACAAGGATGAGAGCGTGCAGGCAAACCCCTTATGTAACACAGGCAGAGCCTGGCGGTCTGTATCACTGGCTCCCGAATTCCTTCACAAGTTCTTCAGACTCTCCTGTCTTGGTTCAGCTTTTAATTCCAATGTCTCACCAGAAACGACGATGTGTGTGTGGCTAAGGTCCTTTATAGGTTCCCGGGATCGTGTCCTGACGTGCTTATCACAGTATCAAAAAAGGACATGGTTTCACCCAGAGGAGGAAAGGGTCCCTGAGTTGTTCAAATACCATTCAATATGCCCAGATCTCTGCCCAAAGCACATGGTCCACACATCTGCACCCCCACCCCACCCTCCAAGCCTCTGTGGTGTGGCAGCTTACAGACAGCCCTTAGCTTGTGGAATGATTGCATTACTGATCTGGAGTTTTCAGGGCAATTATCCAGATATAAATCCAAACACGCTGGCCTCCATGATGTCCACTCAGCACGGGACCGGCTCCGGGTTTATTTTCACTTGAATGTCTAACAGACACAGGAGACTTCAATGGGGCTTAGGTTCCACCTCCCCGCTGCTCACCCCACCTCTGGGGCTATCAGCCATACTCTGTTCTTGTCTTTCTCTCACACACCTAGCCCTTCAGCTGAAAGGAACCCAACGTCCCAGTGAGCCCCCAACTACCTCCTCCTTTCCACACCTGATGCCACCACTCTGGTGTTGAAGACATATACACCCCCCATGTCCCCTCACCCCTGATTTCATACATCAGCCTCCTTATTGGCCTAGCACAGCAAACCACTCCCATCTCTGGCAATAAGGAGGCCACTTCGTACAACCTCAACCATAAAAATGCAAATTCCTTACAACAGTCCATGCCACCCTGAGGAGCCCTGCTTCTGCCCACTCCCTAAACCTCATTTCCACCACTCTCTCTCCCCAGTCCCACTGGCCCTGTTATCATCTAAACCACAAGGTGTCTAGTAAGTCTCTCATTTTTGAAGTGAGCTCAGTGACTCTTTCTGCGGACCGGAACATAAATAGGAAATGGATAAAATATGGAGCAAAGCATGTAAGTCTCCAGATTTGTTTACTTAGGATTCCCATTTCCAATGAAGAAACACAAAAACGAAATTTAGCTTAAAACATTTTGAGTTTCCACAAAGATATTCACATCTCTTTCCATGGCTGTAAAAAACTAGAAACTTCCAGCAGACATAACAAAATAAGATCCTGAACACTCAGAAAACAGAATGTCATACATATTATATGTTGGACTGAGTGACAATGTGGTGAGGGCAGTCACAGAAAAACCCACACCCCCTTCCAAAAGATAAACAGAAATAAGCTGTCCCGGTAGGCAGGGATGCTATGGTGATTGTTTCTTCGTTTGTTTTCAGACTTAAAAACTTGTGTAATTTTTCTTTTTCTTTTTTTTTTTTTTTTTTTTTTTTTTTTTTTTTGGTTTTTCGAGACAGGGTTTCTCTGTGGCTAATTTTTCCAACAAGAGGGGAAAACCCCTTCTTCTCTTTAACAAGAACAAGTAATGCTATAAATAATAGTTAACCTTCCAAGTCACCTCAGAAGGGATATTGGAATTTTAAAAGTGTCTACATAATGAGATATATATATAAAGTGTAATCACTGCCTTCATAAAGAAGTGGTCAAATCCACTTGTTTTCTTTTTACAAAAAAACTTAAATCGATGAAAAATTAATAATCCAGAGAAAAATGGACAAAGGGCTACCAGTGAGTCCTTTATAAAAGAGGAAATAAGAGTGCAAATTAAAGAGAGAAAGGTGATGGGTTCTCCTTTCCTGCTGGCAAAGTAAAGGGATTGATAACCAGGGTGATGGGCAAGCTCAAAAGGATGCTGCGCTCAACACCAGCTGGCACCCGATGCAACCAGCTGGAACCACTGGGAATTAGTGGGCAACTTCTCAGGGTCTACTCTGAAATGTCTCCCCAGGTTCATGTCTGAATGGACGCTCCCCAGATGGCGGTGCTATGTGGGAGTCTGTGGAGTCTGGCTGCTTTGGGAGCATATCACCAGGCCAGGCTTTGAAAATTAGTTAGACCCTCCTCTCGCTCCATCCTGCCTTTTCTGCTTCCTGGTCTGTGCTGTATGAAGGGTCTCCAAAACAAGCTCTCATGGCCCGGACCATCACCATGCTTTCTCTAGCAAAACGGATGAAAATGCAGGAACCCGTCAGCACCAATAGCCTATTCCTTAAGCTTGCTCTTTTAACTGGGGTGGGGAGGGGATGATACATACATGTGCCCCCTTGGCCATTGTTCCTCAGATGTCGTGTACCTAGGGTTTTGTTGTTGTTGTTTTGTTTTGTTTGGCACAGAGTCTCTTGCTGGCCTGAGCTAGCTAGTCAGTGGGTCCTAGGGATCCTCCTGTTGCCTTCACATGAGCACCAGAATTCCAAGTGCCACTGTCAACACAAAAACAGCTTTTGGTTTTTACGTGGGTTGAGGTTAGGGGCTGATACAAACTACGGTTGCAAGCACTTTACCAAATGAACTGTCTGCCTAGCCAGACACTGGGAATGTTCAAAGTCCCTCTGATCTAGTATTCAAGTCTAATAATTGTTTTTACAGAAACCACAGATGTATCAATAAACACCATGGATATTTTCAAGATAGGGCAGAGGTGGGAAGATGTCCTAGCTCCACTAATGGGTTTTGAAAAACACCCAAGCCATGTCATGTGCTGAAAAGTGGTACACAGACTGAGTCTCAGGAAAAAGAAAGAGAGAAATTTAAATAAAACGCTCAGAAAATCCAGGAGGATATCCGGATATCAACTCAAGAGCGCACTAGAATAAAAAAAAAAAAAGAGTCCATGGTTTAAGAGAAATGAGTCAGGATTTCTAACCTCAAACCACAGCGCTCTGCAGCTTCCTCCACAGGGAAAGCATGGGATGTGGTTGGTAACAGATGGGGAGCAGCTCAGCTGGTAATCTGGCAGGGAGGTGAGGTCTGGCAACCCACGCTGGCTTGTTCCTTGTCACCCACACCGACCTTTGCTCAGACCAGAAACGTTTCCAGCTCACCCCCTCCCCCTGCTCACACTCTGAAGTCTCAGGAGATGAAAGCCAATCAGTCCCAGCTCTGATTCTTCCCGGTGATGACTGTATGATATGAAAGAGAACAAATGTTCCATAAACCAGCCACTCTCCGCTGATGGCCGTTCATAACGTCGGTATTTTGTGCTGCTAAAATGGCAAAATAGGCCTATTTATATATAGGGCTGTGCGTTTTCGTTTCTAAAAGAGATCTGGATGAAAGCAGGTGAGAGGTTAATGACTTTTATTGTAATACAGACCGCAGTCTGTTCTGCAACAGAGCCAAGGGTGAGCCACATGTTTCTCACGGCGTGAGGGTTAGCCTTGGTCCTAACTCCACTGGGCTGGGAGGCACCTTGGAGGTTACACAAGCAGAGCTCTCATTCCATCTGTGAAGGAGGTTTTAGAGTGTTGACCAAGGTGAGGGTCTGTCCTGAATGTGGGGGCACCGTGGCCTGGGCCGTGGATGACAAAAGAGAGGAAGTAAGAAACTGGCTCCAGATAGGTACAGCATCACTCTTCTTCCTTCCGTCGTGAGGTGCACAGAGGAAGTAAGAAGCTGGCTCCAGATAGGTACAGCATCACTCTTCTTCCTTCCGTCATGAGGTGCACAGAGGAAGTAAGAAGCTGGCTCCAGATAGGTACAGCATCACTCTTCTTCCTTCCGTCATGAGGTGCACAGCCTCCTCCTTCCTCCATGGGATTCAGACTCACTCTAGGCCCCAGGTGATAGTGCCAGCTACCCATAGACTGAAGCCTCTGAAATCACAAACCAAGTCTTTCTCCCACTAAAACTATTGGCTGGGACCAGTAAGATAGTTCTGCAGGTAAAAGGCCTTTCCACAAAGACTGACAACAGAGTATGATACCTAATTCCATGGTGAAAGATGAGAAACGAATCTCAGAGGCTGACCTCTGACCCACACAGGCACACACACGCACGCACGCACACGCATGCACACGCACATACACGGCCCCCCCTCCATAAACAAACAAATGTGAAGATAATACAAACAGCTGCTAGGCTTTGGTGGCTGTGACTAGCACAATTAGTATCACGACACTATGACATCCTGACACCTAGTACTGTCCTCTACTGTCTCCAGTCAGATGGGTTTTCTCATTTTATTCTGCACTCCCTAGCAAGAGGAACTGACTGTGTTTTGTTGTTGTTGTTTTAATAGGCTTGCTGCTTGTCTGCGTTCATTTTCTGTGGTTTACATGATTTGTTTTATTTGGAGACAGTCTTGTTACTCACCAACATGTAATCTTCCAGCCTGGGATTACAGGTGCAGCCCACCCCACTCCGCTCCTGTTTATTAATATAGTCCTTATTAACTCCACTCCTGTTTATTAATATAGTCCTTATTGACTTTTCCTTAATTGTGTCATTCCTATCAATTTCTAAGGCACTGGTATGCTAGCAACAGTAGCCCACTGTCTGGAATAGCTAGTCTGTCTCTACTTAGGCCATGATCTTTTACCACTAAAATATGCCTCCATTGTTTATAGCTTATCCACATTAAAATTTGTTCAACTCAGCCGGCCGATGATGGCGCACGCCTTTAATCCCAGCACTCGGGAGGCAGAGGCAGGCAGATCTCTATGAGTTCGAGACCAGCCTGGTCTACAGAGCTAGTTCCAGGACAGGCTCCAAAGCCACAGAGAAACCCTGTCTCGAAAAAAAAAAATTTTGTTCAATTCCTCCCTTCCACCAAGATTTTACCATCAGTTTCTTATATTCACTTCTTAAAAACTGAACTGTCTGATGCTTTCAGGTGTTAGAAGATTCTGAGGCTTGTTTCTGAGAAGAAAACTGAAGAACATCCCTGTGTCACCCCTGCCTCCCCAACCCCAGATGAAGAGACGGCTGTGCCTGTTCTGTCCATCGGATAACACGTTTTTCTCAACACCATGCAACTGAGAACATGAATTATTCCTTACCCAGTGCGGGAGCCATGCATTATGTGGACCCCTGAATCGATACCACGTGGCTTGGACCATGAAAAATTTTCTCGGCGTACTGTGAACATCTGTGAGCCAGATGCTCACTTCGCTTCTCTCCCCTCACGTTCATAATTTCCCCAGAATTATGCATTTATCCTTTTATATGAACATCAAGATTATTTTTATTCAATTAAAAAACACCTCTGAAATTCTAATTAGAATTGCAATAAATGTGCTTATTAATTTGTATTAAATAATTTATGCATTTCATATTTTCATTCCTTCGTATTTTATTTCATGTTTTTTCCTAAGATTGATGTAGGAATAGTGTGCTGGTTAGTTTTTTTGTCAAGTTGACACAAGCTAAGGTCATCTGAGAAAACAGACCCTCAATTTAGAAAATGTCTTATCACACTGCTTCTAGGCAAGTGGGGGGGCATTTCCTTGGTTAATGATTGATGCAGGAGGGCCCAGGTCACTGGGGTGGTGCCACCCCTGGGAAAGTGTTCCTGGATAGTATCAGAAAGCAGGCTGAACAAGCCAGTAAGCTGTGTTTCTCCACGGTTTCTGCTTTAGTTCTTGCCCCCAGGTTCTTCCTTGAGCTCCTGGCCTGACCGTGTTTCATAATGGACTATAAGCGTAAATTGAAATAAACTCTCTGCCCCCCAGGTTGCTTTGCCATGTTTCGTATCAACAGAAAGAAAAGGAAGGCAGGAACTGTACCAGGAGCGCAGGTACAGCTGTTGAAGATGTGGCCGTGTGGGGGAGGACTGTGGAGGCATTTAGAACTTTAGACGAAAAGATCAAGTGCTCAGAACTCAACAGGGTGTTCTGTGGGAACTTGAAAGATAAAGGATGCCAAAATAGCGCAGATGAGCTTGGGAAGCTTCAAAAGGAAGTTTTGAGAGTCCCTTCAAAACTCTATTGGGACCATGTGATATTTTGAATTAAGAATCTGTGGTTCCTCTTCCGGTCTTTGGCCTCGGTGGCAGAAGAAAGATGACGAAAGGAATGTCATCCTCTGGAAAGCACCACAATAAGACGCACACATTGTGCCGCCGCTGTGGCTCTAAGTAAGGTCTACCACCTTCAGAAGTCCACCTGTGGCAAATGTGGCTAGGATGCCAAGCTCAAGAGACAGTATAACTGGAGGGCCAAGGCTAAGAGGCGAAACACTGTCGGGACTGGGAGATGAGGCACCTAAAAATTGTCTGTCAGAGATTCAGACATGGATTCTGCGAAGGGACACCTAAATCCAAAAGGGCAGCTGTTGTAGCATCTAGTTCATCTTAAGGATCTCACTCAGTCATAAAATAAATGTTCTGTTTTTTTTTTTTTTTTTAAATCTTTGGTTCTGGTCAGTGGGGCTCAAGAACCAGCTCTGCTTTAAAAGGCAACAGAACCACTAAGGTGAAACCTTTGCTTTCCTGGGACAATCAAACCCGGTAACCAAGACTGAGACATTAGTGGGGATTACAAAGAGGTCAGCATCATTGAGGCGAAATCTTCTGATCAGTGGTTTCTCAGGCTCAGCAACCAGAAGCCGTGGTCTAGCGGGTCCCAGGGTCATACCCTGTGTCGGCCGATGCAGTTGGTAATATGTAAGAGTTTCTTAGATGGTACTAGTTTGGGAGGCATGAAGGGGCCATGGAGACCAGTTGAGGACTGGCACTATGAGAGACCAGGAGAGACCACTGGTGTGGGTGCACCCTCAGGTGCAGCAGAAATGAAGGGGTCACGCATGGAAGATGGGGCTTGGAACGATGGGACATGGTCAGAGTACCCGAAGATAGCCCAGGGGAGGATTTGGTGAAGGTGCAGCCCAGTTGCAACAGAGACTCCAGAATTTGGGAAATGACTGAACCGTGGGAAGACCACCGAGGACAGCAACAGCTGTGAAGTGGAGCTGGCCTGATGGCAGAGCTCAAGACCAGCCCAGAAGATTGTGAGTGCATCCCTGATGGAGGACACTGAGCTACATGATTGAATTTATACTGCTGGATGTCGGCTTTGCTTGATTAAAACTGTGACTGTGCCCTGGTTCTTCCTTCTTGGAATAAAAAGTATGTCACTGAGTTTAGTTTGTAGGAGCCTACAGCTGAGAGACTTTGGATTTTTAGAGAAAGAATCTTTGGATATTTTATGGAGCATGACCTTTTAAAGTATTTGAATCTTTTGAAGACTGTGGGACTTTAAAAGCCACACTTATGTCTTATATTGTGGTTAACATGAGATCTTGGGGACAAACAAGAAAGGAATCTTAATTGTGATATACTTGTGTGCCAAGCAGACAAGAGGTCAACTGAGCCTGTTAGAGTCTTTTTCATCAACTTGACACAAGCTAGGGTCATCTGGGAAGGGGGGGACCTCCATGGAGAAAACACCTCCTTAAGATTTGCCTGTAGGCAAGTCTGAAGTATGTTTTCTTGATTCATGATTGCTGTGGGATGGCTCAGATTACGGGTGTGGTGCCACACCTGGGCAGGTGGTCCTGGATGTTTCCAAGAAAGCAGGTTAAGCAACCTAGTTAGCCTTGTTCTTCTATGGCTTCTGCTTGGGCTCCTGCCTCCAGGTTCCCTCAGTGATGGGACTATGATAGTTGTTTCTGATCAGGATGCTTTGAAACAACCACAGAAACTTAACTAAGACAAACAGTGACCTTGCATTTCCACACATTTCTCTTTGAAAGGACAGACATTCTTTTTTTCAAATGTTTGTTTTTTAAATCTAGCTCCTTTGATAATCTTTCTTACTGGTCTAGAAACTTTTTTCCCTCGAGGCTCTTGGAATCCCAGGCACACAAACGTTTCAAGTGAGCTTTAAATAGAACATTAAATAACTGAAAAGGGGAACACCCTGGCTGATTTCTAATTTTAACTGAACAGTTTGAGAGTTTTTGACTTTCGTTGTGAAATACACACACACACACACACACGCACGCACGCACGCACGCACGCACGCACGCATGCACGCGCGCGCGCGCGTGCTAGTGCACCTTTTGTTAATTTTTCCTTCCTATTCTGCTTTTTCAGATTTACTGTATTAGAAATATCTACTAAACTTCATCAGCCAGTTTTCCAGTCTCTCTACCTTCGTGGCAAGCACGTATCTCCTTTGATAAACAAAGGGTGTCACTGAGCAGAGTTCCCAGTCTTTAACCACCACAGCTTCACTGGAGGAAGGGATTGACCACAGGGTATTAGCCTTTTAATAGACTCACAAATCTACTGGTTCATAAGTTATTGTAAACTTCTTGCATAGATAATAATAGTTTACACCCCTCAATCGTAGCAATGGGGCTATGGATAGTTAAGAGCACTTAACTGCTCTTGCAGAGGACGCAGGTTTCACTCCCACTATGGTGCCTCATTTAAAAGCAAAGCAAAACTTCTAAGTACATCAGCATTTTATTGTGTGCCAATTTCATACATGCACATAATACAATTTATAAAATCCACTGCCTATTCCCATCCCTGCTTCCTATCCTCTCCACCATTCTTCCAAGTTCATGTGCTTCTTTTTTAAAGCCCTTCAACTCCATCTAGTGCTGCCTATGTGTGCACGGATACAGAACCATCTATTGAAGAAGGGGTAACCTGTCCAAGACTGCATCCCTGAAGAAAACTGACCTTCCCTACCCCACACCCAGCAGCCACCAATTGCCAAGAGCTCCTCAGCTAGGGGTGGGACTTAAGAGCCCCTCTTCCATCCATGCTGGGAGTACCAAGATAACAGGTTAACTGAGAGTCTCTCTGGGCTTCGCTATGTCTCCAAGTAGGATAAGCAACACCCAAACCCCATGTTCTTTAAAGTTAGCTAAAATAGCTTTAAAAATATCCATGTAGCCTGCCTGCCGTTCTCTACGGCAATTCTCTGCTGCCCCGGCTTCTCTTCTATGGAAACTGGTCTGTACCTTTGTTCTTGGATCAGTTTTGGTCACTGGTATTTTACAAATGATTCAGCCCTATGTTTTCAAGTGTGTTGGCTGGGGTTGTGTGTGCCGCTTTCCCGCAAGTTCTCCCACCCACCCACCAGCACCCCGTTCCCTTTCTCTTCCCATTACTGTTACCTAATTCTTTTTGTTTGTTTGTTTTCTGAGAAAGGATCTTGCTATGGAGCTCAGAATGACCTGAAACTGAGGATCTACCTGCCCCCACATCTTTCTCACTCTGTTTTGAAGAACTCTGTGGGAAATAAGAAACAGTACTTATTCCTAATCCACGCAGGGCTCCTTACCTATCTCACGAGGGCCCTGAAGTTGTACTTTTCTCCCTGCAGAATTCATCAAGGCAGCTAGGCGTGTGTGTGTGTGTGTGTGTGTACAGCAGGAGGGAGGCATTGTTTGCACTGCTATTTCTAGTGCAAACGGAATGTTTGTTAAGGCCCTTGGGCTGCCAGTCTGAGGCAGAACCAGCCACTGTGTTCTGAACCATGGATGGCTCTCTGCGCCTGGTAGCAACAGCACTGCTATTCTCCCACAATGCTGCTCTCAGGGCTCAGTCACGTAGTCACCATGCTGGGCCCCTACTATGGGTTCCTGTCTTCTCTCCTTAGGAATGATGGGAGTTTGCCATTTGTCTTTTTGACTAGGCAGGTGCCAGACTTAGTTAACCTTCCAGGATTCTGTTTGGTTCCTATTTTAAGTTCCACCATTACCTGCTTATTTCTCGGTCCTTGTTTTGTTGTGTCAATTTTCTATTTGGTTCACTTTCCAAATTCTTACAAACTTCACGCCTTAATGCTACTTTGCACCCCCAACCTTTAACACTAAAAGCAGCTTCCCTGGTCGAGATGATATATTATATAAGAACTGGTTTTTCTTCTTCAAAGAACAGGAAGAAAAATTACCATACATGGAAACAAAATTTTTAAGATTCTCCAGCCTAGGCTGCCCTAGAATTCCTTATGTAGCTAAGGAGTCTTGAACTTCTGACCCTCCTGCCTGTACCACCTGAGGGCTGGAATTACAAGTCTACACAGCGCACAGGGTTTATATCAGATGAAAGTTTTAAGAGCCGCAGTGCAATTAAATCATGGTGTGAACGTGTAGCTGGCATTCTCAGAGCAGAGTGATGGCAAGAAAGTGGGAGGACAGCGATGACAAGGAGAGGGGTGTTGCCTCCCTTCCTGACACAGGCTTGGTTAGGGTTACTCTCACTGTGATGAAACACCATGACCAAACACAATTGGGGAGGAAAGGGTTTATTTCGTTCACAGTTCCATACTACAGTTCATCAGCAAAAGCAGTGAGGGCAGGGACCTGGAGCCAGGAGCTGAAGCAGAGACCATGAAGGGGTGCTGTTTACTGACAGCTTGCTTTCTCATAAACCCCAAGACCCACCAGCTCCAGGATGGCACCACCCATAATGCTCTGGGTCATCCCCCATCAATCACTAAGAAAATGCCCTCCAGGTTTACCTGCAGTCCAATCTTATGGAGTCACTTTCTCAATTATGGAGGCATTTTCTCAACTGGGGCTCCCTCCTCTCTGATGACTCTAGCTTGTGTCAAGTAGACAGAAAACTAGTCAGTACCCAGGGCAAATCTAAGTAAAATCTCCATCTCCCTCTCATACCATGTAGCTGTTAGCCTGCATCTGACATTCTGGAAACAGTGGCTGTGCTCATGGCAAGTCTAAGAAACAGCACATGCTGGCGGGGGATGCCTTTGCTTCCAGCAATGCCGAGGGAGAAGTAGGCGGATCACTGTGCAAAGTCAGCCTGTTCTACAGGATTAGTTCCAGTTCAGCCAGGGCTACATAGTGATACCTGTCACAAATAAATAAGTAAATAACTACTAACCAAAAAACAAACAAACAGAACACATGGCAAAAGAAAACCTACAATCAGAATAAATCCTGCAGTTAATACATATTTTTGCCTGGATTTAAAACTTCAACCTATAGGACAGAGAACATGGCACAGCATTGCAATGCTGGGCTAGTATCCATAGTTCACTCCCACCACCATTCAAGATAAAAGATCACTTATACCTGTGATCCTAAATTAAGCCACTCTGGACTCTGAATGGACGAAGACCTGCTCACGAGGCACCATGTAAGTTATGGAAGAGGCATATACTGCATGTGCTGGTAACTCAGGGAGCCAGAATAAAGGATCCTTCTGAAGCCACCATGCTCCCAAGTTCAGCAATGCACACTAGAAGAAGAGATCTCACCTCAGCTTCCCGTGGCAAGTCACAGAAATGAATGCTGATGGGACCAAGGTCTATGTATGCAGGGTGGTGTGGGAGGCACTGACCTACAGGCCATCTAAGACCAGAAGCCACCCTGCTGCTATGCCCTTAATCCTCACTATGGGAATTTTTGAGGTGTTAAAGGTCCCAACCTGGCTGGAGGCATTGGAAAATAACACTCAAATAGAACCACATTCGTCTCTACCATATTACCTCAGAATTATTTTATGATCTGGGAAGAGTCTGCACTAAGGCTTCTCTTTTTAGACCCTATGACAAGAGAGTGATCAGGAGGCTCAACCCTTAGGGAATACATTTTAGAGGCTCTAATTCATGACAAGAATCAACATGCTAATAATTTATTGGAGGGTTAAAGTGAGTACCTCTGTCTGGTTGCTAGCCAGTCCTTATGAGTGCTAGAACCCCAAGGATCTTTTACACCTAGTTCTTTCCCTTTGTTCCTCAACACTTTCCCCAAGTTCGAACATTAAAAAATGTTACTATGGTAACAGCAAGTCTTCCCAGTGGCCACCACCTAGTGCTCCTCAGGGTTTCCTGAACCTCTGAGGAAACAATCTCTTTCCTTCAGGTCAGATGCACTTCAGGAGGAAAAGAGTCCCAGCTCTCTCTACTTCATGTTCACAGCAACAACTGGGCCACACCCTGTCCACACAATCCATAGACTATCATTCACCAGCCAGAGGCTGGGCACATGCGAGAGTGCAGAGGCAAGTTTCAGGGTAATAGAGTCACCAAGTCCAGAAATTCCATAAATCTACTACAGGGCTCAGGGGTTCTATGCCACCAAACCTCTTATAATCTACCGGCTGGCTCTTCCTAAGACTGACCACCCAGATGCATTAATGCATTTCTATTGCACTAGCAACAGTAACAGACCGAAAACAACCCCCATGTATACAAAGACTGGACTCCAATTGCAGAGAGCAAAATCCAGCTCTGACGTTACAGATCAAGGCTCTGCCTGAACTCTGGACAAATGCCCTTCCCCATTTTCCACAAAACTTGTAAACAAGGCACCGAGTTAAGCGCTGGTTCCTTCACCCATGCATGTTGTTTTCCGCGTATGAAAGACTGTTAGTGTACCGCTGGAATCTCCAGCTCCCTCCTGCCCGATCTGAAATCCCCATTCTTCTCTCTCCGAATCCTACCCTCTCAGAGCATCTCCAAGAAAGAAAAGGCGCCAAAAAGTCCACTTCTGCATTCTTGGTGGCTGTGGTGGCTCCTCCCCTGAAATTGCCAGCAGCCCAAGTCCACTCCTAAAGCTTTTGATCACACTTGGGCACAAACCCAGCTTAGGTGGACACATCATCACCCCTTGCCTACAGGCTATATAAGTTCCCTCCTTTGGTTTGGGCATGTGACTTCTCCTCCCTAGATCTCTGGGGCTGGAGAACTCACTCAGGAGTTGCTCTGCTCAAATAAACCTGTTCTTTTCCTTTTTCAGTTTGGCTTGATCTGGCTTGCTGTGTTGGCGGAGAAACCTATTATCGCGATACAGAAAAACTATTTAGTTAGGGCAATCTGTTTTCTAAAGTTTACTGGCCATCAGCTCCGTGTTCTGGCACAGAAATCACCTGTTTATGCTCGCTAGACCCTACAGGTTTCTCCTCTTACCCTTTGAAGTACTTTCTCATCAGGGTCTAGTCTGACAGCTGTCATGCTTAGCAAACAAGAATGTGCTAATAAAGATTAACAAGAGAGAAAGCTGGGCATGGCGGAAGTAAGGTGTGTTTTGAGCACACGGAACAACAGAGGAGACGGGGTGTCGGGCTTGTGTACAGGATGGGTAGGAGAATGAAGGACCTAGGGACAATGTCATTGTTTCTATCACAATACTGCTGGCACCTGTCACGTGTCCTTTAGAGAGAGGAATGTCATTGGTTCCTGCTTGCATGCTTGTGTTGCAGTATGGAGTCCAGGAGTAATACACCCATCATGCCTGCTTCAAGTATCCACACGCTCGACACCTCCCATCTTAACAGGACCCTGCAGTTCTGCCACACCTGTCCCATCACCTTGTCTGTGGTCCTTCATTTTGTGTGTAATACTTCTCCCGTCTACCCTAAGCTCTAGGATCGTATCTCTAGGCACTTCAGGCAGTGTAATCATCCTTCAGGGTTTTGTGTATGAGGCCAGGATGGAGCAGACCAGTGCAAACAGCTCTGCAAACATAAAATGAGAGACTGGCCGCTTCTGGCAGAGAAACTGGGTGCCATCTTCAAACTGACTCCACTCAGCTGAACCCAACCACATTCCTATCGGATACTTGGGGCATCTGGTAATGAGCGCAGAGCAGCCCTCACAGAGAGGGTGTCACAGGTACACAGAGGACAGAAAAGATTGAGGTCTTCACACAGAAGCTTGTATCCCAAAGGGGACTCACCGGTGTAGGAAGACTTATCCTCACACAGAGGGTGTAGAGGGGCCAGGACAAGAGGATCCTGGGGTGTGGACACAGGACAAAGGAAACAAGAATCACAAATGAGGCAGAGAGCAGGTAGCAAGAGGGCAAGAACAAACGGAGCAGAAAAAAGAAGGAAAGGAACAGTGCTAGAGCAATATATTTAGAATATTCTACCTGCGTTCAAAGGGAAGGCTGGAAACTCCCTTTGGAGCTGATGGGTCTCTATCAATTTTCTTAAAGCAAAGTCTTCAACTGGTGACTAACGGATAGCCTGAAATTTCAAGATTCCACTTCCTACGTGCTTTCTATTCTTATTCTACACCAATTAATCATCCCGCTTTCCTCTCCCAATGGACACACTGCAGTCTCTCTGTCTCCCCACTCCCTTCCCACATCCCTCCAGTTGAAATAACCCAAGCTCCCTAGGATTACAAAACAAACTTTCAAATATTATTACCAGAAACACTGCCTCTAAATATAGCCTCCACAACGCTGAGAAGGGGCAAATATTTTTGCCAGGTGACTCTATTTACCTCCCTTAATCACTGTTACTCTCTCAGTCAGTTGTGATCGGGACTCACTGCCAGTGTTACCCAGGCTTGACTGTTCAGGATCCTGCTGACCCACAATCGTCCAAGTACAAGCTGACTGAAGATCACAGAACCACATCAGTTCATTAGAACTCAGAGACTGATGCTATAAACAGCAGGCAATATAAGTACAGTAAAGAGGTATGGTATCTATGGCTGATTCTATATTGCCATGGGCAATCTTAGAGTAGTTGTTGATAAAATAGTTAATAGTTTTAACTCTCAAGCTACTGATTTTCTTTAACACAGATACACAAACACACACACCCACATACAGACATACAAACATTTATGGTTTGTTTATGTGTGTCTGTCTGTGCAGACAACCATGAAGGACAGAAGAAGATGTTGGATCCCCTGTAGGCAGTTGTAGGCGTTTGTGAGCTACTGGACCTGGATCTGGGGACCCACCTCTCTTCTCTGCAAGAACAGTCATGCTCTTAAGTGCTGGGCAGTCTCTCCACCCCTCAGTTCAGCCTTGTCTGTTAAGCTGCTCACAGGCCACTGGATATTTGCATCTCATTTACATTCTACACCATCACTGATAGGACTTGGGGCTCCTCTTTTTGATGCCTTTTGTTCTTAGCCTCCCTCCCCCTCACTGCACTCTAATTTCAGAGTTGGGAAGCTGGCTTTTTATCTCACAAACCACATGACTTCTCCTTTAGGACTTTAGTATATTCTGGATTCATGCGACACCCTCCCCAGCTCCAATGAAGACAAAGACCTTGTTTATAATGTGTGTTCAAGGCTAGGAAGGATATGGACGCTCTACACCTACTTTAAGATGACTGACCAAAGCTCAGAAATACATGCAGTTCTCCTGTGTCACAGCCTGTCACCAGCAGATACAAACGCCCGTTAAAGCAACAAGAACCGCATTTGCCTGTCTAAATGGGTGCCAATTTGGTTGCCATTGTCTGGTAAAATCCCTCCTTGTGGGAATGTCAAGGTGCCCATTAGAATGCGAGCATCATGAAATCAAGAAACGGCTTTTGTCCTTTTGCATTGTACACAGCTGACTTGCTTATAAGCAAAGTCAGCCCATAAGCAAACAAATACTATAAACAGACAAATCACCCTTAGCCTGTAAAGTGGAAGGCAGGCAGACACGGCGGCAAATCCAGCCAGAAAGCCAGCTACACTCGGTTCAGCTTTGCAATAGCTGAACTTTACTTAGGTGGCTGTGTCATCAGAGCAATGGTCCTCACTGTAGACTACCGGAAGGAGCTTTGCTTGAGTCAGGCTGACAAGACAGACACAAATCTCAGAACTGAGGAACAGCTTTGTATCCTGAATAAGACACATCGTTACATAGTTGTTATTTTTCAAATGTTTAGGGTCTGATTCACTAATCTTCCCAGACAGTCTGGCAAGACTGGGTTTATCTCGGAGATGACGACTAAATGGAGAACTTACTTTAATTATATAAAAAGTAAAAAGAATTTGCGAAATGTTTTTAATCAGCCATAGTTTTTTTAACATTTACTAATTTGGGTACAGCCAGCATTGCATAAGAAGAAAAGATCATCTTGTTTCTTCGTATTAAAAGTTGTCTTTTTAAAAACAAAAGCAATGCTGGTGCACTAAATCCTTACAATCACCGTGCTGAACCTCACGACTACACTCATCTACTTAGAATATTGCCTCTTTCCAATATTGGCCTCCTAAAATCGAGATTCAGAGACTAAATCCAACAAGACAAGATTTTTTATGATGACAACGATTTCATTACTTGAATCACTTCAACTGCCAAGTCTGTTTATGCATGACTTACGGAGTGATTTACAATTAAGTTTTTCTTTAAGTAGATATGGAAGCCCTAAAACATCAGCTATTAACATGTTTGTGCTCACTCATGCACACACATGCACCTCAGGGTGGCTGTAAAGGAAAGCCGTAAACTAACAATGCTCACATGTGTGCAAAGGCAGTGATGAGGCTATAGTGTTCCTTCAGTTTCATGTTCCAGGGCACCAGCACGTGAAGATGTCAAAGCCTGCACCTTACACTATACCACAGTATTCACACACAATCTGTGCACACCTTCCATAACTTATTATAATCAATGCCCATGTCAGTGATCTGGAAAACAGTCTTTTTGGGTTACTGAGGGGCGGGTGACAAGGAAGAAGGTTCTAGACATGTTCGGTATAGATGCAGTTTTTTTCACTTGCATTTTTTCAGATTTCCACCGAGCCTCTGATTGCTTGGAGCTGTGATTCTGGAGCCACATATACAGATTCTATGAGGAATGTATACAGTAAAGAAAGCCAGGGCACTTGTCAAACAAGAGGAGGGTGGGACTTCCAGGATGGCGAGAGAGGACACGCCGTGCTGAATGCATGAAGCAGGAACGGCAGGCAGCACTATCTAGAAAAAACCCTCACAGCAAAGAGGCCAAGCTGCAGCTGTTCCAGGGGAAGTCTGGGTGGTACACAGACAGCCAGGGTGGAGGATGCATCAGGGAACGTGAGAATCCATATGTGGAGAAGAATCGTGCACTACCCTGGTGACTAACCACTCCTGGTTCCCCTCCTGAAGGCGGCATCAGATCCGGGCTGTCTCAAAACCACTTTTATATAGGAGGGTCCTTAGAACCCACATACTTAGCATACTCCAACTCCACAAGTCTAGGGCAGGGCCTGACACCTCCCTGCCTAACAAGCTCTATACTGCTACTGGTACATGGACTGTACTGTTGAACAGTACGTCCCTAGACTGGAATCCAGCCAGGGCAGGCAGAGCGGGGAAGAAGAGAGCAGACAGAATACGCCCGCTGTGGGGGTAGGAGGTGGGAGTGGGGTATGTGTGAAGGCAGGGTCAGGAGACACAGGCTAACTGCTGCCCTGACATTTCCTGGATCTCATGAGCATCGTGTGCAGAAGGGCAAGCCCCTTCTAGTTTTCTAAATGTGGGGAGCAGGTACCAGGTTTTATGGGAAGACAGCTGCCTCTTCTGTGGGTACAACAGAGTAGGGCAGAGCTTAATACAGCTCTGGGGAGACCATTTGTCTCCAGGATGACAGAGTGTTACTAAAGCCCACTAGAATGCCAGGGAACACCCGCTCAAGGCTGCTTATTACAGAACACCAGCCACACCTGGGAATAGCAGGTCTCCTAGAAGCGGGCTGATATACTTTCACATCATCCGTAAGACAAAAGGGAGCTGCTTTTTAGGTCAAAAGAAAACAGAAATGTTGCATGGATTTTGACTCTCACTGTTGATGGTAATTTCTTTTCTTTTTCTTTTTCTGGTTGTTATTGTTTTTGCTTTGTTGTTTTGTTGTTGTTGTTACTATTATGCTTTTTTTTAAGACAGGGTTTCTCTGTGTAGCCCTGGCTGTTCTGGAACTTGTTCTGTAGACAATGCTGGCCTCGAACTCAGGAATTCCCCTGTTCTCTGCCTCCCAAGTATTGGAATTAAAGGCTTGCACTACCACTGCCTGGTGGATAGTCAGTTCTTTACAAGTCAGCCTTGATTGACAGTGGCAGGCACCTGTGGCCCTCTCAAACCCATGCAAAGCCAACAGCACGGGAAGCAAGTCAGCCCTCACAGGAAGGACATCCTGTAATGGTGGAGCGAATTCTCAAACTTGCTCAGTCTAGGCCAGTTCGACCAAGTCATACCTTCTTTGGGTCTGAAATTTCCCAAATGCTTCTCTGGGTACAGGCAGACACACAGAAATACTTCCACCATTATCCCATCCCCAAAGCCAGTTTAATCTAGTTAAGGAGTCAAGAGGCATATGCATAAAAAATTAATCCTGAAGATCTCTAAGAGCGGTGGCGTGACAACACAAGGTGTCAGAAGTGAGCGCACGATTAACTGAGAAGTGAATTAATTAGCTGGTGAAGTTGCCCGAAGAACTGAACGGAGAGAGAAAAACATGTCAGAGGCGGTTGGAGAAGAGAAGCTAACCTCTCTGAGCTGGTTCCTTCACCTCCAAAGGCAGCATGTCAGACTGAGGAGCGCGAAGATCTCAGCGGTTGTTTCTAGAACTGCACAGTCCCTTTTTGTGTCAGCCTCAGGCTCACACTGAGTGCCACAGACGTGTGCCTGCCTGCACCATCACCTCACGTCAGAGGGAAGCCCAAACCCATCTAGGGACAGGGGCCCACAGCCTGATCCTCTACTTGCTGCTTCTCTCTGTGAAGGCCCCCTCCCTGCTCCAAACAGCTGATCCAGAAACTGAGAGGGCAGGCCTGTAGTTCAGGGGCTGAGCACTTGGCCGGAAGCTGCAAGGTCCTTATTTTCAACCCAAGTCTGTCTCCCACTACCAGATGAATAAAAACTATCAGGCAACTACTAACTTAATAATTATTAACTATCAAGCTATGTTAAAATAAGGCACTCTACCAATAATTTAAACTTGAAAGATACTTTTTAAAAATACTTTTTACATTTATCTGTTTGTTGGTCAGCTGGTTTTTTTGGGGGGAGGGTGTGTCACGGCAAGCATATGGAGGTCAGAGAACTATTTACTCGTGGGAGCAAGTTCTCTCTTCTATCACATCAGGTTGTGGGTGTGGAACGCTAATCTTTAAGCTTGGCAGCAATGAACTTTACCCAAAGTCATTTCCCTGGCCCTGTCAAAGATACTTTATTACACTAAAGCTGTATCAATGACAGCTCTTTTAATTTGTTAACTATGTCCAATTGAAACATATGCGCGCGCACACACACACACAGACGCACGCGCATACACATCTACATATACACATAGATATACACACAGACATAATACACACACGCACATCACATATACATATAGATATACACACAGACATAATACACGCACATCACATATACACATAGATATACACACAGACATAATACACACACGCACATCACATATACACATAGATATACACACAGACATAATACACACACGCACATCACATATACATATAGATAAACACACAAACATAATACACAAACACAGAGTGAGTTTTACTCCTTGTGACCAGGCCACCCAGACATATTCTTTAAAGCCAAGCTCTTAATCCCAACGTCGCAGACACTCGGCTGGGCTGGGCTGGGCTGGATACATGTGACAGGTGCCTCCTGCACAAATTAAAATTAGAATAGCAAGACGCCCCAACCCACAGGTGCCCGCCCACTTCCCACCGTCATCTTCTCTCCCAAATTGTGGCAATCAAAGAAAGTCTCCAGAAGCCACCGCATGTTGGGGAAGGGGACAGAACCGCCACTACTTGAGAAGTGCTTTAAGCAATTAATGCTAAGTAGATATCGCAGAGTCCAGAGTAAAGGAAGTGACTATTTTAATAGACCGGCTGGGAAAATGGGTCAGTGAATAGAGCACTGACCGTGCACGCTCAGGCCTAAAGCCAGGCCACAGAACCGAAGAGAACCCGGGTGAGTATTGTGCAACTATCAACTAGCCCTCCTCCAAGAGGGGAGGTGGGGACAGAAGAGGCCCCAGACACTAGCAGGTCAGCTAGCCCGGAGCACACAGCAATGAACAAGGAGGAAGGGGACAGCTGACACCTGAGGTTGCCCTCTGGCCTCCACGTGTGTTGTCCCACATAAATGTACATGTATACACACACGTGTCCCCCCCCCCAAAATCAAAATAATTCAAAACCCCTTTCTGAGAACATACAAGCCAGTGTTTATCTATAAAACAGTCCCTAAGAGGAGCGAAGATGCGAAGTCAATGTTTTGTCCTCAGTTGTAATGAATTATGATGCTTTCTTATTTTTGTTTGTTTTGAAACAATGTCCCATATAGGCGGCAGACTTGAACTTGTTTTGTAGCTAAGAATGACCTTGAACTCCTAATATTCCTGCTTCTACCCCACAATAGGGGGACTCTAGGCATGTGTCACTATACCCAGCTGAATTGGTACTTTTTTTAAAAAAAGCATGTAACATATATTTTATAATTCCCTAGTAAGAAAGAATTCAGTTAAAAATCATATTTAAATCCTAATCATCCCATGATTCTAGAATAAACATCAGAGTCCCAGTCAGCAACCAATCCAGCCTGTGTTAGGCAGAGCTTGACCTGGGAAAGAGACCAAAATGGCTCATGACTGACCCACCCACACCCTGCCTCAGAGGACCACACAGCCCAAGGATCATTTTGCCACCCACAATTAATGCTGGCCCCATTCTCTAAACCACAATTACAGGTAGGGAAAAGGAAACGATGCCCTTGGACAGGATGCATAAAATAAAGGCCTTATGTAAATGCCCTCAGCTTTGACATCTGCCGTTCTGCTATGCTAGAGAGAAGAGGTTGGAGAACAGCATTTCCACCAGGAACTGTGATGACCACGCTCCTGAGGCAAACCTGAGAGACTGCAGGTCGGGGTCTTCTACTTAAAACAGAGCAAAAAACAAACAAAAATACAAAAAAAACACCTACCTTTAAAGAAAATCTTTCAAAAATCACAAAGGGAAAGTCTTTTCTTGTTACTAGAAAAGCTATTTTTCACCTTATTTTAGGCATGGCTGTGAACACACAGCATCGCTAGTGCTGTCAGCAGGAAACACTGCTGTGTCTTCTCCCTCACCGGACAAGTTCAAAGGCCATCGAGACCGTTCTGCCTTTTACTGAGACTCAGAGATGAGCAGGAGCAGATGGCAGCCAAGGTGTCTGAAGGAGACCTGGGCAGTCACCACATGCAAATGGGAGACACATCACCCAACACCATCATTATCTACATTATCTACAGCCACCCTGCCACCTCCCAGGCGCCTGGGGACCTCAGCCCCCAACCCCCCCTCGAGCTACCTGAGAGTCCCCTGGCGGGCAGCTTGCAGCTGCTGTCTTCTCTAGCACCTCATCTGCTCCCCTCAGAAAAGAGCACAGAAAACTAGACCTGTCCAGTTCCCCCCAGGTGGGCATGTGGCGGGCAGGGAAGAAGTTCCCGGAGGAGGGCATGCAATTCCACTTGAGCAGTCCCAACCAGACGAGAGCCATTTACACTGGAGATCATTAACCAGGTGCTCCGGCCTCTTGGCAAGAAGTGAGAGTTTGCGAGTTGAAAGAATGTTACCAAACACACAGCTTGAGTCACCACAGGAAAAGAACACATCAGTGTACAGGCAGGAGCAGAAACAAACGAGGTCACTCTGGGCTGGGGATAGAGGGGACACTGCTTTCTTCTGGAGCTGCCGGGGGTCTATTTGCTCTTCCCGCTCCCTTATGGGGGATAAGCATCACCACACCTGCAAAGCAGCCTCAGGGCAGGCATTACACACACACACACACACACACACACACACACACACACACACACACACACGTACGTACGTAAGGCGTGCGAGGATCTCCTCACCAATTTCCACATCTCAATTTCAGATGTCCTTTTTGGTGGTTGCTTTGGCTCTGCAATCTCACGTGACCCACACAAAGAAGGGCGAGTCTCTATAGTTAGCAAACCACTCTGCTTGCCCCACATCTAAAGTCCTGGTACCCCACGATTTGCAAGGAAAACAAAAGTCACCACGAAGCAGGCAGGGTCAGGGGTCCAGTTCCATGGTTTGGAAGATCCCTGACAAATGTTTTGTTTTCTGACGTGTTTCGAGCTCTTCCCACAAGGCTAACTTCTTCCTTCTTCCTCACCCATGAAACCACACAGAACACACGCGCTCATGCTGGCCTGTGTGTGGCCTGTGTGCTCCTTATTGTTTATGCGTCTCCCAAATGCATCCTTGCCCTGGTCTTCCAATCAGTATTATATTATCCCATTTTTCCTCAGATTTACATATTTGCCATATAATACTTTTTGTGACTAAAGCTCTGTGTGTGTGTGTGTGTGTGTGTGTGTGTGTGTGTGTGTGTGTGAGAGAGAGAGAGAGAGAGAGAGAGAGAGAGAGAGAGAGAGAGAGAGAGAGAGAGAGAATGAACCTCACACTGTTCCTGATATTACAAGTGAGCTCATGGAAAGACAGTTTAATCTAGAAAACTTTTTTTCTCTAAATGGCATTTACATAAGTCCTCTTTAACTCAGAAGAAGGAAAATATAACATGTCCATTGCACTTTCTCTTAAAGGGGATAACAGTTTCTATTCTGGAGCCTGAGAAATAGGAGCAAAGGCAGTGAGGAAGGATGGCGTCATCACGCACCCCACTGCCCAGTTTGAGAGCTTCCTGACAGGACGCCTATATCCATATAAGAGCAAAACGCTAAAAATCTGTGAACCCCTCTTGAAAGCTAAAGCTAGGAGCTACATCATTTGTCCTCTAGCATTTCCTGTAAAGGTCTAAAACAAGTCATGGCCTAAGAAGTCAATCTCCAGGACCAAGAGGGTCACCTGTGCCTTGGTAACCCAGAGGAACGAACTGGCTCTGCTTTAAACTGAAACCAAGACATAATGAAAAGATCTGTCCTTACTTCAACCTGGAACGTTGTACCAAATTTCTGAACTCCGTGTGATAGATCCTTTCCCCGTGCCTATTTCTGACATTCCAGGAAAGCAGCAATGACAAACGCAGTCATTTATCCATGGGGAGAGCACCGGAGAATCATCTACATAATCTCATTTTCAGTGCCATGCACTGGAGAGAAGCTTCAGGCAAATGACAGAGGCTAAGCACACAAGGAACGATTTTTTTTTACAGTATACTTTCTGATACAGGTATCAAGTCATGCTAAAAATATCCAACGAGCACTTAGAAAGAGAGAGCAAGAAGGAGTAAGTTCAAAGACTCCTCTAAATTCTAGCACAGGGAGGTCAAAGCTCACGGATCCACAACAGGAGAGCATCCTGCACAGACCACGAAGGGGACAGAGCCCTTGCCACACTTACCAGATTCTAGGCAGGAAAACCTCCGTCAAAGGGGAGAGGAAGAGCAAGGCTGGTCTAGATGCAGATGGTTGGTCTGTTTCCCCTAACAACAGCAAGAATGGAAGAAGAATCCTGATCTCTCCAGCTCCCCACAGGCAATCAACAGCCTGGAGCGGGCGGAGCAAGGTGCTGGGCGGGGGAGGGCTCTGCAGCTACTGCCCAGGTAGGGCTGCACGTAGCTTTTTCAGCAGGCAGGGCTCCCTGAAGTTGGGCTGAGCTAGCTGTGCTGAAAGCTGTCTGGGCTGGAAGCTGCTGCTGATGCCTGCCTGTCTCCAACCAGGAGCGAATTCAAATGTGGGGAATACGGAAACAGCTCATCTGAGGAGCCGCCCAGCCAATGACTACAGGCGGAACTTGGTGGATTCCAATGACAGAGAGAACAACTCAAGCCCTTTCTATAATGCTGCCCTGCAGCCAAACTGCACCTTGAAAGTTGAGAGCCAAGTTTCAAGAAGTGGGCAGTCTGCCCCCAGGAGACCTGGAACCTCAGAGTCTCTGAGCCATTTGGAATGCTTCTTTGACAATGAATGACTCAGTGGCTAAGGGTTCAGGGCAGTGTCAGGAAGAATACATAAGGGAACACGGATACCCTTCCAGAGAGTTTCCTAAATGTCCACACCATTAGGAAGAATCATAAGGGAACAAGAACACCCCTACAGACATTCTCATCATCCCCCTATAGGTGAAACAAGCCTCCATTCTTCTCAGCTAAAACTAGCTGCCTTCTGAGCTTAAGGGACACGGAGCACCTTTCTGAACCACTCTGATCCTTGGCAAAGGAAGCCCTGAGCCCTTTTTCCTTCCTGCAGTGAGAATCAGTGAGATGCTGGCTTTCTTGAGAACATCACTCTGCCATCAAGGCACTTCTGACCGCTCTACATTCCCCCACCCTTCAGCACTGAGCTGCTGTCTTCAATCAGCCCTGGCTATTTCCTTCCCTTTCCCTCAGTGCGGAGACTGCAGGTGCAAGGCACTGGCTCCATCCCCAGCACTGCTAACTAAACAAATCTATAGCCCGGCACACATTTATTAACACAAGATGTTTCTCTTCTCACCTACAGGTCGGGGACAGCACATTTAAATTCAGTTTTGAATCCATTGGTCAAAGAGAGAGTGCCCATGACCCCTCAGACTCAACCCTGCCTGGATGCCAAGAAACCGTCCAGGGTGGGGCAGGGGGCTCTGCCCAAGGCTCAGTGTAAATTCCCACTTCAAAGCCAGGAACACGATCTGCTTTAAGGGGCAAGAATGCAGAGAGGGGAGCTGACAGCAGAGCCAGAGGCTGTTCCTTTAAGAGGCAGTTGATGGTACCACTCTTTAAGGATGAGAATGAGGCCCTTAAGAGGATGCTTGGTCCCACCTGGGCCGAGAGACTGCCATCCCCATCTGCTGGTGGCCCTGGCACACTGCAATCATGAACCTCACTCCATCCTCAGTCTACACTGGAGAGGCAGTCATGGAATTCCTGCTTTGTCACAAACACTCCCTGACAGCCAGTTTGACAGCACAAGGACAACCTTTGTTCATTCCCATCAGATTTTATTTCCAATCTTTTCCCCCCACATTTAAAAAACAATTCTTTTTTTTATAACATCTAACATCTGGGAATGTGGTTATAAAACTAAAATTCTCAGGGCACACGGAGAAGAAAGAAGTGAGCGTCAGTGTGCCCCACACATAGAACAGAAAGAGCCAGCCATAACACTGCTGAAAGAAAAAAATGCACCTCCAAGGCACTGAAGAAGGCAGCTGAAGATTCTGAAAATACCACAGGAGGGAGCACCTTGGGACCGTACCCCAACACACACTCTCTCTCTCTCTCTCTCTCTCTCTCTCTCTCTCTCTCGCGCGCGCGCGCTGTGTGTGTGTGTAAGACAGTGATTCTCACCCTTCCTAATGCTGCGATTCTTTAATATACTTCCTACTTCATAACAGTAATTTTGCTACTGTTGTGAACCGCAATGTAAATACCTGACAGACGACCCCATTTGGGGTCTCGACCCACAGGTTGAGAAGCACTGGTGTGAGAGGTTCAGGGGTTCCTGTAAGTTGTTCTGTACAACTGCAGAACATTTAAAGCCATGTTCCTAACCAGTCTCCCAAGCGTCTATTCATCTACCTGGGCTCGTCTACAATCAGCAAGCTATAAACTACGAATACCAATCTTAGGAGGGAGATTACCAGAAGTTAGGACTGTGGAGAAAGATGAGCTTAGAAAATTCATATTTAAGAGATGGCCCTGAGCTATGTCTCTTAAACAACACTGTGATTTATAAGAGAGTAGGGGGGGAGGACACGATAAAGGAAGGAGCCCTAAACAGCTGCCAGAAGGCCTGGGAGGCTGGCAGCTGTGCAGGCATGATGTGTACACGGAGCAGCCCGTGTCTGGAGTGTAACGGAAGAGGGATGTGCTCAGGGAGGAAGACAGGAACTGTCACAGCGTCACACAGTGTAAAAGGTCCTGTTTGTAGCCATATCACCCCAGTGTGTTGTTTGTCTATTACTGCAACAACAGCACTGGGAATCTCATTTATAATAAGCATAATTTGATACTAGAATAGTCGAGAGGTAAAGTTCAGTAGCTCTGACTACCAATCGGAGTATATGTGTCAAGTATCCCCTAGAAACAGCTCATTTGTAGAACGGCTTTGATCAGGAAGCCCGGGGCAGTAGTGGTCTCCATCACTGCAGGAAAATGCTTCTCTGATGGGGGGGCTACCCCTGTTAAGGGCAGGTATTAATATAGTTAAATATCACACTGGTTTGGGAAAGAAGACACTCTTTCCCAAATCTACGTGCTCCCGTAGGTCCCATGCCCTCACCAGCTGGCTAGGTTTACAGTACCAGGCACGAACTCCCTCCTAATGAGTGAGCCTTACATCTAATTAGGCAGCTGTTGGCTAGCCCCAGGATATAAGCGCTACTATTGCACTTTGGGATATCGTGCCATTCTGGCTACCATTGTGGCTCAGCGGGGTCACAGCTGGGCAGGACTACGGGTTACTTTCTTCCCTAGCATCCTGCATCTTGCACAGCACCTTCCAGTACGATGAACGCTGACCCTCAGAGAGGAGGCCATTGGGTCTGATCCAGTTCAATTCCTCTAAATCACTATATTTATCTGTGTCTATGTATATGTTTGTGTAACAATAATAATCGGAGGAAATGAAGCCACGAGCTTAAGAGGAGGCATGAAAGACACAAGAGGAGCGGGAGCGAAGACGAGGCTGATGTAAATACAGAACACACACAGACAAATTCTAAAAGGGAAAGATTTAAAAAAGGGTAAATGAAGAAGAAAAAAGAAATACAGTTCAGCTGGATGAGGTGGTGCACACCCATACTCTTAGTTAAGAGGATGAGTAATCAGTGTTGATAGCTTGAGGCAGGTGGGCTGAGAGCGTCAGGCTGGGCTACACAAGTTACCACTCAAAGAATGGAAACCCCGGATACCGGCCCCTCTCCCATGTCTATATTCTCATAGCTTTGCTTTCGTAGGGGTCTCTATGTTTTCAAAAGCTTGCAAGCCACCACAAGTTTACCTTCAAGGCCAGACCCTATCTCAAAGAACAAAACAAACACGTTTTAATCTATAAAAAAAAAAAGGGAGCAGGAGAGGCAGGGGATCATTAGGGTTAGTTCTCAGAACTCCTATTCCCTAGCTTATTAGGTTGATGCTTTATGGTAGCCATTTGAGAGGCTAGCACTCACTCCAGGGGTGTCTGCTGGCTGGCCTTGACTCGTTTTCCTGTCTCCATGGTGCTGTTGCTTTCTACCTAACCAAGCAGAGGCATCATTGCTTTCTGTTCCATTAGCTGGTGGTGATGGAGCCCAGGAGGACCTGCCTCTCTCTTCTGGCGGAGTTTAGCAGCTCCGCCCCTATTCATGCTGACTGACACTTTGTGAAGAACTGAAGATGAAGAACATAGATGCAGGCCTTCAGAAATTAACCAGCTCTTGTCCAGTTGCATTCAGCTTGGCCCAGGAACATAGATCCTAGATATCCACGTGTCTTTGCTGTCATCTTTTCAAGGAATTTTCAATGTACCGACTTGGAGGCATGTCCAATATTTTGACATCAGAACACAACATTGTCATCTATAGAGTAAAATACTCCAGATCCTCTACCGAATTCATTCTAGAGAACCATGCCTAGAGCCGTTCCCCACCCCAATCTTACGATGTTTTGGGTCAGTTTATGATTTTGTCTTAGGCTGCATCCATAGTCGCCCAGGGCACAAGGCAGTATATCCTTTCTGTTGGCTTCATTGCTGGTTGTTTTGGTGAGTGTTGTCATGCTTTGGCCTAACGTTGCAGCCTGGGTCAACAGATTATTTGTGATCCTGAACAATGGGTTTCAGTATTCTTCTATGTTATGGTGACATCACTCTTTCAGTTCCAGGACTCAGGAGCCCAGGCTTGAAAAGCTAACTCTAATCAAACGCTATCCCAGCCCAGCAACCACTGGCAGGCTCCTTCCATTTGTTTATGAGCCGCTCCACTGCTGGGAATCTCCCAGATGAATCCTTGTCAGAGCTTGCTTCTCTCTGCCCGCTCTCAGGGGACTCTCTGAGGTCACAACAACTGTCATGATCTGTGCTATAACATCACTGAACATTCTGAACACATCCAGTTCGAGCTTTGTGACTGGGCCATCATGCACACATTTCACAACTAAAGTTTGGAGCCACGACGCAAAACAGCACTAAAGTTGTTCTCGGTAATTTACTAATTATACTGGAGTCAGCTTTCAGACAGTCTAGTCCAGGGAACTTAGCCATGAAATCCCAATAAACACAGTTTCTGAATTCTGAAATCGCAGCCACCGAGGCCAGAGCCCTGGAGCTCAGAGTTTGAACACAATTCTGAACACATTCATTACTTTGTTCCCTGTGATAAGAAGTAGGCTTCGAATGTAGAAGCAAAGATGAGTGTCAAAGTCATTACCGCCTCTTCTGTAGAAGCCCAAAGGCAGGGGATGGGCAAAGACACTATCAATTCATTCAGAGGTCCGTTGGAGTCATCAGCTCTATGCTCCAAATTGCTCTTGAACACAGAGTATGAGATCTCAATTGTGAAGTGCAAAACGTCCTATGGGTAGAATCAGAGGTTCTCACCCAAATGGATAACTTCATTTCCTAAAACTAAAACAACCCTTTCTGATTCCAATGAAAGCAATGTAGATTTGTTCCTTGGCTCTTTGGTTGGATCCAGTACAGTGCTACAAACTCTTCACAAGAAAACTGTCATACATACAGACACTTGACTATTTGAATGAAAGGGGCTGGGAAAAGGGCTCCGTGGTTAACTGTTTATACTGCTCTTGCAGAGGACCTGAGTTTGGTTTCCAGACCCACATTAGGAGGTGTGGTCCAACATCCTCTTCTGGCCTCAACAACCTCACGCAAGTATACACACCCATACATACACATACACTTCCACATATTTAAAGGTAAATCAATCAATCTCTCTCTCTCTCTCTCTCTCTCTCTCTCTCTCTCTCTGAAAGCTAAATACCCAGAAGCCCCTTATTCTCTGTCATCAGTGTGTAGACACTCAGATCTACATTTCTGTACCATGTTTTTCCTACTCACTTGCAGCTGGCTTCTGACTCTATGCTACAGAATGATTCCAAATCATTAAACAGTTCTTAACACCACTTAAAATAATCCACTGTTAGTTGATTGAGAATTTTGTGCAATGAGTTCCCAATCATATTCACTTTTTCTCCTCCAACTCAGCTCCCTATCCCTTTCCCACCCAACTTTGTGTCTTTTGCTTTATCCTCCCTTCTAGGGCAATTTGTGCTACCCAAATATTCTTGGAATTGTGGCCATATCTGGAATATGGTCATTTATTGGGGCTACACTTTCAGAGAACACTGACTCTTCCTTTCAGCACCTAACAGTAGCCAATAGCTCCTCAGCTAGGAGTGAGCTTCATACCCAGCTCCCCCCTGCATGCTGGGATTTGGTCTGGCTTGTGCTTGTGCATGTGTCTCGTACATAGTGTCATAGCCACCGTAAGTTCCTATGTGTAGCTGCCTCACGATGCTCAAAAGCTAATGTTTTCTTGTAATCGTTCAGCACTTGTAATTCTTACACTCTTTCTGTCACCTTTTCTGCAGTGACCCCTGAGTCTTTGAAGGTAGGTGTAAAGTATATATGTTCCCTTGGACTAAATAATGTCATTTTAATATCTTTATCCTCGTCTATAGTTTTTTTCATAATTAGATACCCTTGGATCTTCTGATGGCCTCCATAAGCCATGATTTAAGTGATTGTTCTCTACTGTATTGAGGGGCTGGAGTCTTTAGGAAGTTGGGGTCCACATGGCACAAGCAGCTCACCAGAGATGGATGTCTGAAGCTCATATTCCAGCCCTCGTTCTGGCCAGCTTGCTTTCTTGTCAGTATTTTGCTCCGTACCCTTTCCACTGTTTTCTAGTCGTGAACACTGGCTGAGTATCAGTTAGGTCCACGCACAGGATGAAGGAGTGATGTGGATGGACTCCAGACTTACTCAGAAAATTTCAGGCTGGGAACCCAATTGTAAACATGAAATTCACTTATGTTTCACACACACCTTGTGCACACAGCCTGCAGAACATTTCATACAACTATCTTCAGTGGGCCTGTGTTTTGACTACTGCCTGTTACATGATTAGCTAGATAACTTTATGCCTGTGGCATTATATCAGCACCTCAGATTTGGCCCATGGAACATTTCATATGTTTAAGATTAGGGAGGAATGCTCAAACTGAATCTCCTCACTGACCCCACAAAGCCACCATTCAAAAAGATGTTTTGCCCAAAAGAATAATTAGCTTAGTTTTATTAAAGTGAATTTGAGAGGATTCTATAAACTATTTCGCCAACTTAAGGTTAATTTAAACTGTTATAATTTTATTCAATGAAAAAATAAAAGAGACTTGATTTTGTTGTAGTTGTTGTTGTTTACCCAATATGAAGGATATAAAGGCTGAAGAAAGGATACGTGGGAAATGGACCAAAGATGAATTAGTTCAGGTCACTGTGGCTGGGATGAAACACAACGACCAAAAGCAACCTGGGGAGGAAAGGGTTATTTGACTTACTCTTCTGCATCCACAGTCTATCATAGACGGAAGTCAGGACAGGAACTCAAGCTGGATGAGAGCCTAGAGACAGGTGTTGATGCAGTGGTCACAGAAGGGTGCTGCTTTCTGGCTTGCTCCTCGTGGTCTGCTTAGCCTGCTTTGTATGGAACCCAGGACCACCAGCCCAGGCTGGGCCCGTCAATCAGTAATTATGAGAATGCTTTTCAGGCTTGCCTACAGCCCAATCTTATGGGTCCATTTCCCTACCCGGGGCTCCCTCTTTTCAGATGACGCTAGCCTGTGTCAAGCTGACTTATGATTAGCCAGCAGAGGAGACACGTACGGTACGTGGTGTTTCTGATGGTGACTGAATCACAGCCGCCTTTCACTCTTGCGCTTATTGCTTCCTTTAAAGTCACAGGGCTGTGGTTAGTTACAACCTAGGGGTGCATATAAAAGAAAGAGCCATGCTGCTGACCAAAGAAAGAACTCCAGCCTGACCAGGAAATAGTCAAGGCTCCATGTCAACACCTCAATCTTGTTTTATGGAGTTTGTTATTGAACTTGATAGCGTCAACTTGATAGCTCTTTATGCTACTAACCCTCAAATGTGTTCTCATCTCAGACAGCCACTTGGAGAGGCAAGAGTTCAAAGAGTCTAGAGAATTAGTTAAATGCATATGGGATAAATCAAGTCTTAAGTCAGACCAAAATATAATTTGGCTCACTTAACTGTGGCACCGTTTGGAAGAGATTTTCTACCCCTCATGTATTGTTTCCACTTCTATGGTGTAAAGGTTATTACCTGTGGTTTGGAGTTTGGTCAGAATGAGGGAAGAAAAGGCTCCAGTGCATTCCAGGGCTGTAGAGTTCAAGGTGTGAGCTAGCCAGACAGTGCTGAACTTTAAAGACAAAAGAGCCTGCTGTCTTTCAAACAGCAGGCTTAGAGCAGAGAGAGAAAGGCAGCAAAAAAAATCTGATGTGGGCTTTATGGAGTCTAAAAATAGGCATCTGTTGCAGAGTGGCTGCTTTGGGGAATGATTTTCAAGATTCCCAGGAGGTGTCAGCTGCTTACTGTATATCAGAGAAGGATAAAGGCTTCCTGGGTTGTCTGGGAGGACTGGAAACACAGAGAGGAAGCCCTGGGAAGGTGAAAGAAGCAAGAAGCACCTTTTGTTCCCAGTCCTCCCGCTGGACAAAGGGCACTGCGGGAGAAGGTCAAGGCTCAGCTCTGATTTGAGAAAGCAGTATGAATAGGAGTCAGAAAGTTACCTCGCGTTTGTGCCCCAATGTAGCAGACTGGTAGAAGAAGTACCAGGCATGCAAGGGACTTTGGTAGAAAGACCTGCATTCGTCCACTTGCATTCGGCACCCCTGGGGAATAATACCCGAGGCTGACTTCAGTCCTTCACAAGCAAGGGCACACATATGTATGTTCCCTACACACACGGGAACAAACACACACTGCCCCTTCACACACACAATACCTTAAGGTTGGTAGATATGAGCTTTAGAGTTTGCACTGTGGGAAAGGAATTGGCTCTTATGAAAACTGGTTCCAGCAGCTTGATGGGGCAAGTGAGCCTAATTCAAGACATCCTTGTTGCAGCCCTTGGTCACCGCTGTCTTGTCTCAATGAAGACGTTCCTCACTTTGGGAACATGTGTCCCTGGGCAGTCACACATTTGCACTGTCCTCCTACCAATAAAGAGACCGGCCAGGCTGTCCACCCCTACTGCTAACCACCATGTGAACACTTACTCAGTGTTCCCTCTCTGGGAGACAAGGAGGCCATGGCAAGAGAAGGGTCAGAGGGGCTTGCAAATCTTACCTTTTTGTACCCTAAGCTCAACACTTCATGAAAAATTTTCTTTTTCTAGACTGCTTCTCTGGCCTGGCATGTATCTAACAGGCTCTGGGGTGAGTGGCAACGTCATCAGCGTGTCCTGACTCCACTTCACATTCAGAAGTACCCAAGCAGGCTGCTGGTGGGAAGACGGCTGAATGGTCTCGGAACTATAAGATACTACTATTTTGGAGTGCAGCAATTTCTGATGGGACCGTGGCAGCAAGGCCAGAGATCCCACCAGGAACCCTCCTCAGTCCCCTAACAATATCCCTAACCAATTTCACCTCATTTGGGTAATTGTTTCTTTCATAACTATTTTTTCCATAACTCCTTTGACTCCAAGAGTTAAAATGAATAATATAGTCTATAAAGATAGAAGATCTATGCTAAATAACCAAAAATGATTCAAAACAGTGTATCTCTCTGAAAATTTTAAGTTTTCCCTTTTGCAAAGCTATCGTGAGTCAAATTAAAGCCAGAGTAAGCCAAGAGTGCAAAAGTGATCTGAAAAGATGCCCACAGGTATAGGAAAGAATAAAATGTAGAAGCAGCCACGGGAGTATAGGACAGGGCTCAAAAGGGAATGTCTAATCAGGCATGCACAATCCCCAGAAAGCACCATCCCAAGTGCAAAGCTGAGCTCAGAACAGGAGATAGTGTTTCCACCCAGCCAGAAGCACAATGAAGGATTATTAACCCCTAGCTAAAAACAAGTGCTGTAGATACCAATTTAAACGCCACCTCCAGGCAACCACTGGCACTCAGGCAACCTCTACTTGGAGTATCTAACTATGCGGAGACAGGTTCCACTGGGCAACCCAGGCTGTCAGTAGGAAGTTAATCCAGGGGAAGAGATGAAGTTGGCACTGCCCAAGCAACCTCTACTTGGAGCACCTAACCTATGCGGAGACATTGGGCAACCCAGGTTGTCAGTAGAAAGTTGGTCTAGGGCAGATTCAAGGGCATTCCCCTTGCAGTCAGCTAATGACTTAAGAGATGAAAACAGTGTGCTGAACAGACATGGACCTTGCCTAATGTCTCATTCCTATCCACAGTGCACAGAGCATGCTATGGGTTCAATAATGTCTTTTTATTTCTAAGGCACAAATGGCAAGGGTTCAACTGCAGTGACCGTGATGGCCATGTAAGCCATTCCTTCCACCACAAGTACACTCTGTTGCTGAGTGCCTGGGGTCTCAGTGTGACAACTGCCCTTCAATATGACGGCCACTGAAGAGTCACAAATGCTATGCGGCCACAGAAAATGCTTAAGACAGAAACATGTGTATAGTGACCTCGAAGCAGCTCGAAACGGGAGTGAAAATCAGCAAGAGCATGGTAGCTCCCACCTTTAATCCCAGGATTTGGGAGCCTGAGGTAGGAAGACTGCTGAGAGGAAGGTCTGCATAACTCCAGTATGGTTAGTTCTAGGCCAGCCTTAGCTATGGAGCAAGACTGTGACTCAAACCAAAACCTCATCAAAACACACATTAAAAAATAAATTAAGTATCATGATCCTCCATCCATTTCTACCAAATACACACGGAGAAAGGTTCAAGAGGCTACCTGTGTCATTGTCATGGTCCATTTTATTCTTCCTTAAAATAACACTGGAGGCTGGTTCATTTATGAAGACAGAAATTTATTCCCCACAGTTTTGGAAACTACCAGACCCGAGACACAGCAACAGTAGCCTGGGTTTGCAACAGGGCTGCAACCTCCTGGGCGAAGAGCTCTGTCAACACAGGAAAGAAAGCTCCCTTGCAGGAAGCTTTACATGAGGCCTCTCATCCCACTCCCTCAGGGAGCTCCCTGGTCTAATCAACTTTAACTACCCAAGTCTCTGGATCCTGTAACGTTAGCAATATTTGGACTTCAGAGGGGAAACATCAAACTGCAAATGCTCAAGGGTAGCCTCTGTGAGACTGAGGGAAGGGGCTAAGAAAGTCTCTTCTTTCCTGCTCCATGTATTTCTACTGAGATTTCCCCAGCATACAACACTTTTAATATTATCAACAATATTTAAGTTTAACAGTAAAAATATCGCCCATCTCACATCCACTATTCTCTGTGTGGTGGAACATGAAAAATGACTTGGAACGCAGTCTACTGCACTGCTGGAATTCTTTTTTGAAAAAAAAAAAGCAACGGATGCCTTTTCTCCATGGGTTCTCCTAAAGGTATCTCTGATCCTTACTATGTCCACCCAAGTTCAGGCCTGCCTGCAGTATTTATAACTAAACGAAGGATATCAACACTGTCAGCCACCTACTTGCTGTTTTCAAGACCATGTTCTATCTAGCAGGTTCTGCTAGTAAAGCCCCAAACATGAATAGCCGGAGGATAAACCAAGGTGGTGGAGACAGGCTGGAGATTGATGTCATGGACCACAGTGATGGATGGCCTCACAGTGCTCGGTAAAGACATATCATACCCTCCCTCTAGACCCTTGACTTTCGCTTGGCTGCCAGTCCGTTTCTCATGTCCTGGTATAGGTGTCAGGACATTTTCCAGCTTAATTGAGAGCACCTTAATATTTTCCTTTATTTATGTTCTCGCTCTGTACGCTTGGATTTCTCAAGGACAAGAAAATGGACAGTAATAGTTTGTATTTATACAGTCTCAGCATCCTTGGGGGCTGTCCTGAAACCATTATCTTATTAGAATGAACTATCTTCTGATTAAAAACAGGAATATTAAAAACACATCCATTCCTAAGATCACTGAAAGGCGGTAAGAACTATACCCCTGGCTCTGAAACAAATGTGAATGTCTGCAAAAACTACTCTCCAACCACCGGAAATGGCACTTGGTTCTCAAGTGTCCCTCCCCACTTTCTGTCCCAGGCAAACGTGGCTGGCCCTTCTCTCAGCTGTTCCATCAAGGTTTGAGGCTCTAAATGATGGCGAAGGAGGAGAAGGATGTCAGTGAGAAACAATTGGCTGTTCTAAGCACAGCTGCCTGGTTTTGAGGCCTTGGCTAAAATAGAGCCATTTATGCAGAGTACCCAAGACTTCCTTCATTCCTCCACCGAGACTCACTGACTCTCTTCTCCCCTGTCCCCAGCAGGATTTCATCAAAACAGAAAAATAATATTCAAGCATTCCAGAGAAATAACCAACAAGACCTGCATGCAAGAATTAGGAATTTGAAGTTGCTGCTGCTGCTGGCGCCCTCTGAGGTTCACTTTGAAAGTCTGATGTGGGAGTGTCATATATCAATCTGTTGATTTCATTGGCTAAGTAATAAACAAACTGCTTGGGCTCATAGCTTAGAACATAGGTGGGTGGAGTAAACAGAACAGAATGCTGGGAGGAAGAGGAAGTGAGCTCAGAGACTCGACAGTTCTCCTCTCAGGGGCAGACTCCTCAGAGAGACGCCATGCTCCCCTCGCCAGGCCAGACACACTCGATGAAGCTCCGACCCAGGATGGATGTATGCTAGAATCTTCCCGGTAAGCGCACCTAGGGGCGCTACACAGATGATTAGAAATGGGCTAAATTAATATGTGAGAATTAGCCTAGAAGAGGCTAGATAGAAATGGGCCAAGCAGTGTTTAAAAGAATACAGTTTCCGTGTAATTATTTCAGGGCATAAACTAGCCAGGCGGCCGGGGTGCTGGGGATGCAGCCCCACCGCTCATATTACTACAAAAGTCAACACGGCACACCTGCTATTACTATGAAGCGAGCCACAGAGAGAGAAGATAGAAGGGAAAACCAGGCTTTCGGTCCTCCTCTGTCTGTCCAAACACAGCTTCACTGCAGTACTGCAAACCCTGCAGAGCTCAGGGCGAGCCCTATGCAGAAGGGAAGGCTTTTCAATCCCAAGGCCACATCCGAACTATTCTGACATGATCTACCCTGCTCCCTGCAGGGGCAGAGACAACTATTTAGAGTAATATTGGTCTTATCTGTGTCGACAATACCAGCCTGGAAATTCCTTGTCCAAGGAAGCCTGGACAACTATTTTAGCTCTGATCCATAAAATTTGAAACTGGTAGTGCCCGGCACCACACTGTGTCTACAAGACCACACCAGAAGACAGCATTCATCAGCCAATTATCTTGTTTAGAGGATATTATAAATTATTTGGCAGATAAAGGGAGCAAATAATGTTAAATGCTATTATATTACCAACTTAAAAGTTCCAGCTATGCAAAAAAAATAGATGTTGCTTAAAGCAAAAATAAACTCTTTCCTCTGGGTGTGACTGCTTGAAAATGAATGTGCCCAAACTAACTAGACTGGAATGAATATTACTCTTTACAAGAGAACGCCAAAGAATGAGCATGAGATTCACAGAGCATTTCCATGGTCTAGAATGAAAAACGCACCTAGCGATCTGGCCACCAGAGGGAGCTGTAGGCCCCACAGCAGATAGGAGGACTATCTCAAGAGGCCTGCCTTCACACTGGGATACATCACAATTCCCACCTCTAAGAACTTGAGGGTAGTAGAATGGAGAATAAAATGGGGGCTTTATTTCAAAAGAGTGCATCTGTGCTAATATTAAAGGCAAGGAGGAGCCAAAAATAACTCAATGTGCACGTACAGAAAATTCTGAAATTTGAAATTCAATTTATGCCCTGGCAACGCAGCTCGTATGTGGCGGTTCTGTTGAACTTGTGGTCTATATTGGGTTTCATGGTCTACGTTGATGAGGATGTCTTACCAGGTCTCTTCCGCTACAGAGAATTTTATATTATTAAAATTTATAACGTACTTATTTTATAGAATGAGAGGATACTTAAAAAACACTTTACTAAAGAATAACAAAAGGAACAAGAAAGTTAGTGAATTCAGACAGTGATACTATGGGCATGCAAGGATAGCAAGAAGAGCACAGAACAGGGAAAAAACACAGTCCAGAGGGAGGAGCTATACAGACAGGCTACTTAAGGAGTTCTAGTTTGCCAAATGCAGGCAGGGCATACGTGGGGCTGTGATGTGAATCTGAGATGTCCCCCTCAGACTTCAGTACTGATGTAATACCTGGCTCCCAGGTGGTGAGGCCGTTTGCGGAGGATGTAGAACCTTTAAGACGTGTGGCCTGGCCAGCAGAATTGGGTTGCTGCTGGTAGAACCTGGAGGTATTTCCTCTCTGGTCTGGCCCGAGTCTTCCGCTTCCAATCTAATGCTAAAATGAAGGAGCCTATGCTGTTCCCACCTACGGCTGTGGATGCTTCCCTGCTGTCCTTGCCATGGGTCTTCTAAAACCGTGAGCCAAGATAAACCTGTCTTCTCTCAAGTCCTTCTGCCAGGCATTATGCCCCAGCAGTGAGAGAGGGAGTTAATACAGGGGATAAGTGGGTAGCTGCCTTCACAGACTTGGTGTCCTGGGTCAGTATGGGGCCATAATCAATAATTTCTTCTACTCACATGGGCCTCACAAGGCCAGGGAGGGAAAAATCTCACCTCAGTTACTCAGTGCCCTCACCGGCGAGGGAACCAATGTCAAGGCCTGTCTGTACAGAAGAGACCCGGGATATGGACCCAAAGAAACAGGAAGGTGACGAGTTGGAGATGCAGAGGGAGAAGCTAGGGGTGATGTGGCCACTCTGACAGAGAAATTGTGGAGCTTCTGAGGACACAAAGGACTAACTGCAGCTGCTTGTACAAGTTAAGGGCAAGGTGCAAAGAACACCATGGAGGGTCTCTTAAACTACTGCTCCAATGCTGTGCCTGTCATGACTGGCCTGCCCTGTCTGCCTGACTGCCTGCCCTGCTGGCCTGCTGTGTCAGGCCTGCCTGTCAGCCTGCCTGCCTGCTTGTCTGCTGTTGCATGCATGCCTGTCTACCTGCCTGCTCTGCCTGCATCACTTTGCCTGCCTGCCTGCCTGAATGTCTGCATTTCTGCCTGCCATCACACTTCCCACTGTGAAGCTCATGAACTCACCCTCTGGACTATAAGCAAGCCCTCAATGAAATGCTTTCACTTCTAAGTAGCCGTACTCATGGTGACTCTTGACAGCAACAGTAACCCTAACTAAGACAGACTGTAGTAGAGAAAGTCCCCTCTCCAAACACTGAGAACCAGATGTGGAGACAAGAGGGAACAGCGAACTAAGGACAGTTGATCCCATTGTGGGTGCATGAATCATTCCTGAGAAAGAATATAAAAGATTTGACATTCCAGGCCAAGAAACTGTGTAAAGACAATCCAAATTATACATTAGATAGCAGGAAATCTCATTTTTTAGAACAAGATCTGTCTATACATTTAATAACAAGAGGACATGAAATTATACTATGGGGAACCTGCTGTAGGAAAAGAGAAGTGTGCAATTTCTATATTGTCAGGATCGACTATATTCAGTGACTGCAACTGAGCTGGTGCAGTGGCTCCGTGGGTCAAAGGTGCTTTCCCCATATATCTAGCAGCCTGAGTTCAATCCCTGGGACCCATACAAAGGTAGGAGAGAACCTGACTCCACAAAGCTGTCCTCTGAATTCACACAGACACACCAGGCACATGCATGCATGTGCACACACTAACAGACACACCAGGCACAGGCGCATGCATGCACATGCACACACTAACAGACACACCAGGCACAGGCGCATGCACGCACATGCACACACTAACAGACACACCAGGCACAGGCGCATGCACACACATGCGCACACTAACAGATACACCAGGCACATGCATGCACGTGCACACACTAACAGCAACTAAGCCTTTGTTTCCAAGAAACTTCCAAATGACTGCAAGGGAAGGGGGCTCTTGACAGAACCAATAACACTGCTTTCTGACTGAGAAAACTGCGATGCTGTTCAGAATGATTTTCCCGTTTTGATTTCTCACCCAACCACTAAAATGTGGAAGTCTTTCTTTCAAATGCCTATACTTTCCCGCTGTGAATGACTAGCTTTTAGCATTACAATGACTGTGATTAAGACAACAACTGCGCAGCAAGGGAAGCACAACAGAGCACCTAGAACCTGGAGGGACAGGACTGCAAACAGCCTAGAGGCTTCTTCACCAGCCTCTCCTCCGGGAGCCACACAGGAACACTCACTAGAGTCAAGGTGTCTGTTTGCCAATTGTGCTGCTGTCCAGGAAGAATGCCAGCCCTTTAATAATTCACTGGGCAGTTACAGATTGTAGATTCTTTATTAAACATTATTTGCCATAAGTCTCCAAAATATTCAGGAAGGAAAACGGGCAATAATTTGATTTTAACACACAGTTATAGATCTGCAACTTCTTGCATGAACATGAATTCAACTTCAGTTATTATTCATGTGTCTTATGCATAAAGCGTGAGAATAATTACTTTCGCTAAGACAAAAACACTTTGCAAATGTATCCATTATCCAGCTTAAATTGTGTAGTGTATATTGAAAAGCTTCATAAACTCTATTTAAGCTTGCTGCCCTTGAAAAGAAAAATAAATAAAAGCTGCTATAATATCTAGGAATCCAACTTCCTCATGCTCTAAAAGTCAACACTAACAAAATTATTCTTTGTCATCCACCAGCAGAAGCTCCATTAAAGAATTTAATTTGGAAACCATGAGCAAATACTATTGATACCCTCCTCCTGGTTCTAAATCTATCTGCTATGGAAAATCAATACCCCATACAATACACTCCTGCAGGCTACTGGCACACAGCCATTTATTTAGCTGGGACTCCAGGAACAATATGCCCAAATGAAAAGTCTCTGAAGCAAGGTTTTCAGTGACGCTCTCATCCACATTGTCCTCACCCATGAAGCAAGCTGGAAAGAAACGATGGCTCTTCTTCAAGTCAGAAAACCAGAACCTCTTTTCTCCAAAGGCAGCCATAAACTATAACAGCCTTTCTCTAAGGGTCACTGCTTTTCTGTGTAGCAACCCGCCATCAATAAATGAAGACCCTAGGCCCAAGGGGATGAAGCGATGCTAAAACTGAGGGTGGTTCAGGAAGGGTCTGAACAGACAGACTCTGCTGGGGTCCTGATCAGTCGGTTTCTATTTCTGTAACAGACCCTTTCTGTCCAGCCACATTCTACACACCATCTGGCTCCATAAACCCCGCCTTTGGGCTGCCAATCTCAAGGGTCAAAGAAATGTGGGCGCCGTCAATCCTGTTATCCCATTACCATCTCACCGTTGTGGATTTCATCCAAATCATGAAGGGGAGTCTGTGCTTTCCACAGCTTATATATTCGAACATGCTCTATGATGCTGTCAAGAGGCTTACGTCCTGCTAAAGCTCAACTATCTATGTGAACCTTTACTGGAAAAAAAATCAGAAACACATACAAACACACTGCAGTGGCTTCTGACTTAGATAACTACATAAACCTCCGGAAGGGTTTTATTCTCCATTTCAGAACCTATTCTTTTACTTAGTCTGAAAAATGGTTGTCTTTCAAGTTTTATCAGAAAATAATTTGATAAGTACATGACAATGCTTCTCAGTAGATTAAGCCTCACAAGTCTCAGATAATCTGTTGCCTATCTGTACCCATTTCCCTATCATCTATGAGATCTGAGAAACACAGTACCTTAGGCGAGCTAAGGGGAGATGATTTAGTGAATGAAGTACCTTCCGGCACAAGTACCAGAGTTCACATTCCCAGAAACCACGGAAAAGCCAGGCAGGTAGCTGGCTGTAATCCCAACAGGAAGGCAGGGAAGGGGCGAGCTGGAACCAATGAGCTCTGAGTTCAAAAAGACACCTTTTCAATAAACAAGAGGAAAGTGCCCAAGATCACCTTCAGCCTTTCATACACACATGCATATATACCCATCTATCCATGTGAAGCCACACACGTGCAAACACCATATGCGCATGAATTGTGGAATCCCATTGACCAGTTTTCAAAATGGATTCTGTCCTACGCATTTTTAAAAGCCTGATTTTAGGTACAGAGGAACATTTAATTTTCAACAGTGAGTGCAAACGCATGGCAGTTCTAGGGAGCGCCCTCTCCCTCCACCCCCACCCCAAGGCCTCCTGGGCTGCACTCTGGTTATGGTAAAGAATAGCCAGAGGAATGGAAATGGGTCACAGGCGGAGGGTGCACCTTTCCCGCCTCCTTGGGGGATGAATGTGGGAGGGATCATTTCGCCACCCATGAGAGCAATTCCTCTGGTCCTTATACTTGAATTCTCAGGCATGCGCTCAGAGGCCAGGCACTCAATGAAACCATGAGGAGAAAGAGGGGCACATGGCTGGAGGGAGACATAGAGAGTGCACCTAGCACTCCACAGAGAGCCAAAGACTGCATTTGCCTTCTTTACCCGTGACGATCCTCACTCTGCCCTGGATGCCTGTGAGGATCAAGTCTGAACCACACACAGAACGTCAGCTGCTTTTCCACGCTGGCCACACCAGTGAAATCCATCAAGCACCTAATGAGAGCCAAGCAGGTCCTGAAACTACATCAGCTTCCCTGCGACCACAATAGCACTGCAGTTTAGAAATCAGGAAGGAATGAGTCCTGTTATTTTTGCTCTTTATAAATAGATGGGGAGGGCAGGGAAAGCGGGGGACACACTTTATTATTTTACTAATAAACAACTTCAGGGATGTTCCCTTCCCCCAAACCCACAACTTAGAAAGAAGTATTATTGTAAGTGTTCAGACAGAAATCCTGGTCTTGTAAGAATGTACGCCAGACCCACCATCGTCTTTTCTCCATGATTCAAGATCCCTGGGGAAGGCCTATGCTGATGAGACTGAGCACAGCAAGCCTGGGGTCTGACAGCCCAGAGACAGCTGCCCTGGGCGTTCACCAACTTGCCACACTCCTTCACCTCCAGGAAACGGATGCTATTCCAAGCTATGTGCTACATACTGTTAAAGGAGATTGTACTCGTCCATATAAAGACCAGGAAGTGAACATAAAATGGCAACAACCATGTAGATGTTAACAGGTAAACTGGGAGAGGAGGTTACTACACTTTCAGGTCATTTTGGCGTTTTCCTGGGGTGGGGGTGGAGACCCAGACCAGGTTCTTAGGGATTCCATATGAATCGTAGCATCAATCCGCTGCCTGATGCGAAGGTTTTAAGACAAACACATTTTGGTTCAAAGGTCATTAGCTTTGCAGCTGTTGTGTTTCCCAGCAACGCCTGGGACACAGGCTGCTCCAATGGGCCACCAGAGGGAAATGGAGGCTGGGGAAGAAGCTATAGGCCCTACACACAGGCTCTGGAGATGTCAGTCCACTTTGTCTATTCAAGAGACACTTGCACAGGGGAAACACCAAACGCAGGCTCAGGTCTACCACCAAAGATAGCCGGGGTGTAATACAAGAAGGATGAGGTCGCTGGAACTCAAAGGGCCCAGTGAGTGCTACCTAGAGGGGAAATCCAGCTGCAGGCCCTCACACCGACTCTAGCCTGTCTAGATCACCACGAACTCTGAGAAGCCTGGAAATTTGGAGTTTTAATAAAAAATCTTCCAAAAGTTAGTTCACATTATTTTGTCTTAGAAAACCACAAGCAAATAAACAGACCTGTGGAGTTCTAGTCCATGGAGGTCAATAGTCCCCTTACTGTAGCCTGGTCAAGGGGGACTTAGGGTATTTACAGCCCAAACCAAAGAAGGTGGGCTGTCTTATGTGGTATTTCCAAAAGGGTGCAAAACAAACAAGCAAAACCAACCACCAATCTTTTGAGACAAAACAAACTAATAATCTACATAAATATTATAAAATACAGCCAACAAATTACCTCACTGATTAATTGCTTATTGTCATTTTAGAGGAAAAATACTTGACATTGGTGGGATCCAACCCAAGAACCATCTTGGCACTCCTGACAATGGCATGGCCAGATACTGTGATGTGTCACCTGTCCCCAGGATTTAAATTCCATGTCTAATATACAGGAAACACAGAAGAAAGAGGGCACTGTCATTGTTTGCTTCAGCTGTCAACTTCCCCGGGCCACTTAGGAAGAAGAAATCTCAGCTGAGGAGTTTCCTAGATCACACTGGCCTGTAGCTTTATCTGTATGGTATTTTCTTAATTGCTTAATTGATGGAGGAGGGGCCAGTCCACTGTGGGCAGTGCCATCCCTAGACAAGTGGGCCCAGCTTTTTAAGAAAGATAGTTGAAGCCAGGGCAAGCAAACCTGTAGACAGTGTTCCTCCAACATGTTCCTCTGTCCCGAAGCACTTGCCTTGAGGGCCAGCCATGGCTTCCCTCCATAAAGGACTGTCACCTTCAAGTCGTTAAAGAAACACATTCCTTTCCCAAGTTGATTTTTGGCCATGGTGTTTTGTCACGGTAACAGAAACTAAACTCAGACAAGCACATGGATTCACTAATTGATGGCATCACCGGGAAACAATCTGATGCGGTAAGTGCGAAGCCTACCTGCCAGTCATTCAGAGGAGGAGAGAAACCAGTCTAGAGCAGAGTCCAACAGACCTGCGGATTAGGTGCAATCTGGGCATCTCAGTCCACTTTTAACAGCCCAGCTGGAAAAGGCATTTTAGAGACAGTTATGGGACTGCAGTTAATGGACTAGGTAATGGTGTCTATCTGGCAATTACTTTTCATTTGTGAGACGGTTCTGTGGTTACAGAGGCATTATTTGTTGATTTTGGAGATAAGAGCTGAAGCATTTAGGGACTAAGATCATGTTAATTGTCCTTTGCCTTTGAATACTCTTGGGGGGAAAACTGATGATGCCAACACAGGAAAACAGTAACTCAGATCTAGAGAAAGGAGGCCAAAGTGAGCTGGTGCCTTAGGGCTGTGGGCCTTTATTACACACAGGGATGTGGGCATTAAGGTCTCATGATTCCTAATCAGAGAGCAGAGGGCATTTTCTACATGTTGTAATTCCAAAGACCGTCAGCCCCTTTGTTTCAGAATTCAAACTAGAGGAAGTCAAAGGAACAAATGACGGTGACCCGACCATGTGCAAGTCAGTGCTAAGGGCTCCCCACACATGGCAGTGACCCAATCTTTTAAAGGTTTTCCACACATGACAGTGACCCAACCATGTGCAAGTCAGTGCTAAGGGCTCCCCACACATGACAGTGACCCAGTCTTTTAAGGGCTCCCCACACACTCTGACCTTTCAGAAACAAAACTATTTCAAAGTTCCATAAGAAAACATGAGCTCCCAGAGCTAGTCTGTTTTCATTTTAAAGAGTAACTGTACTGTCTCCGATTCTTCTCCTGAAACTCCAGATCAAGAAGACCCCAAGAAGGAGAAGCTGGGAGAGTTATAGAAAACTTGACCTTATTCGGTTCTTGCTTACACCTATGACAAAAGATCCGAAGTCTAGAGCCTCAAGCTTAGCTGAGAAAGAACAGGTGTTCTACATTTACGTTTAAGAGGAAACTTCCAGATCATCCTAGTAAAGCATATCTATACTAAATCTAACAGTCCCAATTCAAAGAGTGCCTGTCAGCTACCACGGATTTCTACGGACAGTAAGTAGTTTGATCATACTCCTCAGTGTGCAAGATCTCCACTGGTTACCTGCTCTGAGGACCCAGCCCATGCCTGAACGTTCACCCCTCAAGAGCAGCATTCCACCCGTGACTGACTGGCTCTTGCTTGCCTAAGTTCCTACAACAGAGAAAACCAACAATGCACACTGTGTGTAAACAGTTCAAACCTTCAGCCCAGGCACTTATGCAGTGTTCGTTAGTGTGTGCACGGCCAGTGCAAAGAGCCACACCACACAGAAGTAAACCTCCAGCACAGACATTAATGTCTTAACAGGAGAGATTCCCCCCTCCACCAATTCTTCAGACTGTACCCTTTGTCAAGAAGCCTGAACAAGGATCTGAAGAACACATAGGCCAAGGTGACCCAGGTCACAAATGCTAACACCTAACCAAGATCCTTGTACTTCTAAGTGCCCCAAAGGCGTCAGCTGCAAGGGATCAACCTGTCTACATGGCCACTTCATGCTGTGTAAGGTATTTATATCCACAATGCCAAAGTTGGACTCTGACAACTGTACGCCAAGACTCAAACTGAGGCCCAGGTACTTACTGACTTAGGCTAGAAGTTGAAGCTTCATTTTCAGCTCAAGGTGGTACCAAAGATGCGGTACCTTCCATAGTCCCTGCCATCACAAAAGGCCTCTGTTGGCATGAGGACATCCACAGGCTGTTGTGTCATCTGTGTGGGGCCGGTGTCCTCACGGGCCATGTGTACAATAAGCATGAGATACCGTGACTCACTGCCCTCCTGCCTCACCTACCCTGACTGCACACTTCACTGTGGTTCCGACGGCAGGACCTGTACCTGCCCCATTGGAGAGTATCCACGAGGACTTCCTGGGTAAAGGGAGAAGCCTGCTGATCCCACCTGCAACTGCTGACCGAGTTCCGGTTGCTGCTTCAGTGGCACCCTCGATGCTTGAGCAATACCTACCTCACTGGCTCCATGTGAGCAGGATAATGGCCGAGGCGACCCCTAGCACCTGTGGGCTCCCCTCAGCCATCTCTTACGTCCTTGGCTCTTTCCTGACTCCTAATGCTCAGGGTTGGTGTAAGAGCCTTGACCCTCATGCCTAGGCCCAATTTGGCCTTGTTTATCCAAAGAGAAACTTCTGGGATCTACTGTGACATGACTGAATCCGTCCGTGAGGTATGTGTACAAATATCAGCATCAAATGCCTGCTTTTCTACTAGCCCAGCATTCCTTGCCTGCCATCCCTGAGCCTGCTTCCCTTAGCCTCCTCTCTCCACACTAACTTGGCTTGTGACTTCTAGTGAGCATCCTCTGCTACGTCCCCAGAGCCCCTGTGAAAATCAGAACAGGAGCTTCCCCTGAATGCCCAAGGGAGAAGGATAAGGAGCCCACGGCACCTCTAGGAGGAAGAAAACACCCATGCCTGGGCTGGCAGGCCTGGGCTACTGGACACTCCAATCACACTGCCCTTAAGAGTTCAAGTCAGTATACTGACTCCGGTAACATCCCAGCCCGGGGCCTGCAACAGTGATGGAGCAAGGCTGCGGTGTCTAAACACAAGGTGAGAGCCGGAGGAAGAGGAGCTGCAGGGACTCACTGTAGACTAGGGACAACAGCGGCTCCGCCTCCTTGAGCTATGGGTCACCGCAGGGAAGGGACCTCTACAGGCTTGCTGCCACCGGAACAGGCTAAGGAGAAAGAAACAAGGGAGCAGCTGCCACACGGGACGGAAACAGAATCCAGGCAAGGTGAAAAGCAGAGGCCAATACAAGAAGCAACAACTTCAGGGCGCATTTAGAATATGAGTTTCCAGTCACAGTAGAAGGGTTCGGGAAGCAGAGAAGGAGTGGGCCCCGTTCGCACAGACTTTAATTAAGTTATTTCTCAGGGACACTAGAGGCTGCAGCAAGCTCTGCAAGGGGAAAAATAAAGTTCAGTCCTGGCCATGAGAGGTGAAGCTAACAAAGCTGACAGCCAAGGGACTGTGGGGAAAACTTAGTCAGTAAAGTGATTGCCACACACGCACGAGGACTTGAGGTCAATTCCCAGAACACATGTCCAAAATGCCAAGCGTGAGGGTACATACTTGTGATCCCAGTGCTGGGGAGGTGGACACAGCTGGATCCCTAGGGCTTCCTGGCCTACTAGACTAGCCTAATCAGTGAGGTCCAGGCCAGAGAGAGGCCCTGTTTCAAAAAAAAAAAAAAAGCCAACGTGAACTGAACACAAGGAAACAAAGGCACACGGGCGTACACACTTGGGTATACACACACACGGGCATACACGCTCGGGTACACACACGTACACACACGGGCACACATACACACACAGGCGTACACACTCAGGTACACACACGGGCACACATACACACACAGGCGTACACACTCGGGTACACACACGACATACATACACACACAGGCATACACACTCGGGTACACACACGACATACATACACACACAGGCATACACACTCGGGTACACACACAGGCATACATACACACACAGGCGTACACACTTGGGTATACACACACACGGGCATACACGCTCGGGTACACACACGTACACACACGGGCACACATACACACACAGGCGTACACACTCAGGTACACACACGGGCACACATACACACACAGGCGTACACACTCAGGTACACACACGGGCACACATACACACACAGGCATACACACTCGGGTACACACACGACATACATACACACACAGGCATACACACTCGGGTACACACACAGGCATACATACACACACAGGCGTACACACTTGGGTATACACACACACGGGCATACACGCTCGGGTACACACACGTACACACACGGGCACACATACACACACAGGCGTACACACTCAGGTACACACACGGGCACACATACACACACAGGCGTACACACTCAGGTACACACACGGGCACACATACACACACAGGCGTACACACTCAGGTACACACACGGGCACACATACACACACAGGCATACACACTCGGGTACACACACAGGCATACATACACACACAGGCATACACACTCGGGTACACACACAGGCATACATACACACACAGGCGTACACACTTGGGTATACACACACACGGGCATACACGCTCGGGTACACACACGTACACACACGGGCACACATACACACACAGGCGTACACACTCAGGTACACACACGACATACATACACACACAGGCATACACACTCGGGTACACACACAGGCATACATACACACACACGGGCATACACGCTCGGGTACACACACGTACACACACGGGCACACATACACACACAGGCGTACACACTCAGGTACACACACGGGCATACATACACACAGAGGCATACACACTCGGGTACACACACAGGCATACATACACACACACACAAAGGCATACACACTTGGGTACACACACACATACACACAGGGCATACATACACACACACATACAAATGTACCAGTCAAAGTTGCATGAGGTCAAGGCAGAGTTGCGAGCCTGGGGAGGCTGCTGGAACAAAGAGCCTCAGAAGCAGCCAGGCTTCACCGTGACCCTGCAGTTAGTTGACAGCACTTCAGTGTTCCCTTGGCCTCTCATTTTCCTAAAGGTTAGATTATCTTTCGCCCTGCACTGTTCCGGAGCCAGGCATGGGAGCCCAGCCCACAGGAGGCAGAGGCATGACCAACAAGAGCTTACGGCTAGCCTTGTCAATTGGACAGAGCAAGACTGTCTCAAACAAACAATGAACTTGGAGGGGAGAAAAAAGAATCACCTAACATTTCTGTCATTGTTGAGAAAATCAAGACTGGATGCCTGTGACCCAGGTGACAAAAGACTCCATTGGCCCCTTATGCCTTGACATCCCATTCTATACAGCGCTGATTTCAGACAGAACTGTTCCAATTTCAGGTGGAGAACTATGTGGCTGTCCCTTTCTGACCTCCAGGTGAGGCTGGCAGGGAAACCCCCACCTCTACCTCATCCATTCTCCACATGGGCAGCCAGCCCCAGTGCTCAGACGGCCAATCTGCTCTGAACAAAGGATCCCTTTAATAGCCCTGGACTTGGCCACAGTGGAGATGAAAAACAATCTTGCATCCTGAGTGCTGGACTGTGGCCCAGGGAACCAAAAGGGAGAAGGGCATCTCGGCACAGGCATCTCAAGAAAGCACTGGTGAATTCCCGCTGAGGGAACGCTAGGCCGCCACAGGGCAGCTCTACCAACACCAGGTCTTAGAGCCTTTGGCAGCTGACACCACCAGGTCAGAAAGACAAAGACGGGGGAAGTACTGTCTCCACAAGGACCCCGAAGTTACCATGCAGGACAAATATGCCATGCAGTCTCCCCGGTCTTCCATACCATCACTCTCTGTCATGTCTTGGGTCAAGGAACTTCCACTGTTCTCTTTCCACAGTGAGAGTTCCAACTCCTACCCTAACTTCTGCCTGAGAGACTGGGATCTGCTGAGACCTGGGTTAGAGAACACTGAGGAGACAGGCTGGGGGTGAGGGGAGGACGCTTGCTGGCCCAGGGCTCTGAAGGACACAGTGAACGGAAGGGAACACATTGCAAAACCTGCACTTGTGCTTATGACCAAGGTCTAACGACACCTCAGAGTTTCCTCTGACTGACCACTGAGGGCTCTCCCTGGACTCCAGTCTTCCACTGCAGGGTACAGCTATCTGCTTCATGGACATGCCATGGTTTTGAAAGATGTGTTAAGGTCAGGAGGAAAGAGAATGAAGGCCATCGGGGAAATACAAAGTCATGAGACAAAGTATTAAACCACAGAGCAAACAGAAAACAGCAAAGAAGTAAATTAAAAAGGGGGGAGGAAATAGGGGAACCCCGGAAAGGAAAAGGCCCCTTCACCCCAGAGTCTGGTTGAAGAGTCAAGAATTTCAGTACATTAACAATATTTGCTTTGGAGGTCATCTACACAAGACATGACAATGCTGCTGTACAGAGATACTTCAGGGGAAGAATGCTATCATAGCCATGGTCCATGGCTATAGCCTAAGCACAGGTGACCAACGATGCTTTAATCCCTGCCCAGCTGAAAACCTGCAATTTTCGGATACTCTCACAGGAAACCCCATGGTAAAGGACATATCTTTACCTCGTTGTGCAACCCTTGTACCCAAAGTTTCATCAGACTGTTATTCTACCCAAGGCATCCCAGGAGCCACTTTATGACCCCAAAATACAGAAGTGGGGGAAAGAGTCTTGGAAACCCTTTGAGCCTAGTCACTTCCCCTGACTGCCTCTTTCTGCTAATCCTCAGGTTTAACTCTTTGTTAAAATGTCTTCCTAACAGATTCCGACTCCAGGGGCAGGAGACAGCTCAGAGGGGGCCTACCATCAAGGCTAATGGTAACTCAATACCCAAGACCTGTACTAAGTAAGAGAACAGCTATCCTCTGACCTCCACGGGCACACAGGTTCTGAAAAGAATTCCTCAGGCTGCTGCTGGTGCCAGTACAGATTGGAGTCTCCAGTCCAGGGCCCTGTCGCTCTGATGGTAAGAGTAGGAGCCCAGAGCAAGATGCCAACCTGCCCCAGCCTGGACCAACCACCGCGTCCTTCGTGTTCAGAGAAGAGGAGAGGGGAGGGGAGAGGAGGGGAGAAAGGTGGTGGGGCATTCTCATTTACTGGTCTAGAATGGAGGGGCCCTCCATTTCTGGGTCCCTTCCTGGCACTGATCCATCAGGCTATACTCTTTGTCTTTCTAACTTGCATCTTCCTTTTTATCTACTCTCTAAGAAAAGTCCCTGTTTTCATACAGATTGGAAGAATTTAGGACTGAAATTTCCTGAGTTCCTCTAAAATTCTGAATCCAATTTTAACCAGATCTTACTGACAAACTAAGAAACAGGACTGCAAATTCAGTTTTTTAAAAAAATGTCTTTTAAAACCTACTTATTTAGTTTTATGTAATTGAGTGTTTTGCCTGTGTGTGGGTGCATATGTGCATATGTATACATATGTATGTGCATGTGTGCACGCATGTATATGTGTATGAGCATATGTGTATAGATATGCATGTATGTATTGCGTTTGTGTGTGTGTATGTGCATGTATGTGTGTATATATCACACATAGGCCTGGTGCCTGAAGAATTCAGAAGAGGGTGCTGGAGACCCTGGAAATGGGGTTGTGGACAGTTGTGAGCCACTGTGTAGGTTCTGGAAACTCAACCTGGCCCTCTGCATCTTCTCTCCAGTCCATGGCTAATTTTTTTTTTTAATACAAAGGAGTTAGGTTAAAACAAGACCAAAAAAGAAAAAAAGGGAAAAGAAAACCCCAAAGGCAAGAGGACTTTCTAAATCCCACTTCTAAGAGCAGAGATCTCCTGGAAGGAAGGGAAGGAGGGGCAGCGCCCTGTGTTAAGATGCCTCTGCTGAATAACTTAACTCCATAATAAGTAAAATAATAATACTAATATGTGAAATAATACTACTAATAAGTGAAGGAACTATTAGAAGCCTCCAGATAACCGGGAACAGACGCTGAAAAGCCACAGTGTTGTCTGTGGCAGTTAAGGGGTTAAGAAAGGAAAAAGGGTAGCAGAAGGGCCCAGCTACAGGACACTTGTAAGTTTGGCACCTGAGCACAGGCCCCCAAACTCACTTAAAGGTGAAAGGAGAGAGCCAGCTCTACCAAGGTGTCCTCCGGCTTCTGCATGCACAGCATGGCACGCGGGCACCTACGCACAATTAAAAATAGTTTTCTAAAGGTCATCTGAGCTGAATGGGAGGGGGCAGGATATAAGGTGGTGTTTTGATAGGGATGGAATTTTAGAATTCCAGGATTCATGGAAAGGGTGTCATTTCAGATTAGCAGGAGTGGGGATTCCTGGAACCAGCGACAGGGTTGCCCTGGAAAGGAAGAAGGGAAACACGGGCTTTTCCTGTCCCCACCTCCAGGACAGGTTCCTCTCTGCTGGTGCATAGGCAGGCGGCAGTTTGAGTTCACAGTCAAAGGAAAAAACCATCTGGGTGGAGTGTGCGCCTCTCACTCATCCCCCACAGCACAGGCTACTGTCAGTGCCGGGAGGGGACAGGTTTGCAGACACTCAAGGCTCTCTGGGACACATCCAGAGAGCTAGAGGGAAAGAAGGAAAGGTCTGTAAACAACCCTCCAACATTTGCTTCAGTTCTAGGTTTCAGTCTATAAACTTATTATTTTTAATAGGCAGCATTCAGTGGTGTGTGACATCTAGTCAGTTAGACAACAGGGGGGCAACATCACTGACAGGCAGAAGATGCTTTCTCTGGGTGGGTGGGGGAAGTCAGAGAGCGACATGGGAAGAGGCCTCAGCATGCAGGGTCTCCTGCCAGGCAGAGGTACAGACAAAAGATGGCCATAGGGCTAAAACACAGGGGGCCAGCCGGAACCTGATGACGTGACTCCTTGGCAGCCACCTGCACTCGAGAGCATTCCAACACAAAATAAAAAGAGCCTTGGAGAAGGGATAGAAGGTTGTCTACTTATGCTTCTAAAACTGCCAGCCTGGTGGTGGTGTTAGGGAGCAGCTGGGCTTTCTGTGAACACTGTCAAACCACCTCAACAATAAATGAGAAAGCTAGGCTTGAACACTTCTAGGTCTCAACTGGGTCAAAGCTCAGGAGCACTGTGCTCCAAAGTCTGGCTCAAATCTGTCCAAGCTGTTTCACCATCATTCTGTCCCCTGCTCATAACACACTGCCACACCCTAGGGAGAGCATAAGTGGCCCAAAAGGCCAGGGAATATCACGAGCAGTATGGGAAACGCAAGCGCTAATGCACACAGAAGGCTCACACTGCCACTCAGCCAGGGCATCAGTAAGAAAGCAGCAATCGCCAGCATCACCCCCGTCACCCCATCCCTGCACGTCAATTACATGTGTAAGGAAACTCAGTTCAAAAAAACAGAATATAGTTTTAGATTATCCTAGTTAGGAACTAAAAGCACAAAAACAAAACCAAGAAAGGCCTTCCCTCTGCATCTGTAGAGAATTGTTCCAGTTCCTCCCAAGGATCCCAAATCTCAGATAGATACTCATGTTACTTATATAAAATTTTATGCTGTGGTGTTTGCAAATAACCAATGCATATTTTCCCATATAGTTTAAATCACATTTATATCTCTCCTAATATTTAGCCTAAACATTATATAATCACTATTGTACTGTACTGTTTAAGAAATAATATCAGGTGAGGATAAAACACTCTACATGATCGATACCAACATCATTTTTTTCCCCAAATATTTCTGATTCAGAGTTGCCAGAATCCATGGAGCCACAACCAGTGGATGTGTTAAAAATAAGCAGAGTCATATCCCCAAACTGAGGGGAGGAAGAAAATTCCACTAGAACCTATCCTCAAGCAGTCAGCAGCGTACATGGGGGAATCGGCTAGCTACCAAGGAGATACAGTTAGAGATCACAATTAGATACCCACGCAAATACTACCCTTGACTACCTGCATCACCATTAGGCACTAAACCAACCTCCCAGGCGGCACCGCAAAAGCCTTGGAGGTGGGAAAGATGTGCATCTAACTTTGAAAAGCTTTTACCAGCCAGGCCTTCTGGCTCAGGCCTATTAATTCCAGGATCCAAGAGGCAGAGACAAGAGGACCACAAGCTCAAAGCCAGCCTAGGCAACTTAGTGAGCTGCTGTCTCAACAGAAGAAGTAAAGGGGGACTGGGAATGTATTTAGTTGTTGAGAACTTGACATGCACAAAGCCCTAGGTTCAATCCCCAACACCACCCTCTAAAAGTTTACCAACTTCTCCAGAAGACCATCCTGTCCCGTTCCCCCAAACACACAAAAAAATCAAACATACCTGGCTCCAAATATGTCCTTTTTGGCGAGGTCAATTCCAGAAACAACTTTTACTCTGAGAATACGGGATTCCACCTGTTAGAAAGAGAAAGGGAAAAATAACAAGGTTAAAACTGACCCTTAATAGACAACTGTCTCAACTGGAAGCTTCAAGTGGGCAATTTCTACTCAGTCTGACATTGAAATATACTTCAGTTCAAGCTCTGGCGATTCCTGCTCACAGTTAAGTTCAGAAGGTGGCACAGCTGGTCTACAATGCTCAGACTCCAACCAGGCATGGTGACATAATCCTGAAACTCAGTACAAGTTTCAGACCACTTACACAGTGAGGTACAGGCTAGTTAGGGCTATGTATCAAGACCCTGATTGTGTATATATAAATCTGGACGGGAGGCTGGCAAGATAGCTCCGTCAGCAAAGAGTCTGCTACACAAGCACGGGGCCCTAAATCAATCCCCAGAACCCACAGAGAAGAACCAGGCATGGCATGAGTTTGTAATCCCAGTGCTGGGAAGGCAGGGTAGGTGGATCCCTGGGGCTCACCCAACAGCAAGTCTAGCTGACTTGTTGGATTCCACGCCAGTGAAAGACTCTGTCTTTAAAGAAAAAAACAAAACAAACAAACAGAACACCAAGGTAGATAGATGGCATTCTGAGGAATGACAATGGACACACAAAGGGAAAAGATGTTAAGATTCTGGAAGCTGCAGCATGCAGATTAACAAAGCACAAGTTCAAGTCGAAGTAGGCAGGTCATTAATATCAATTACTTCTGATATTTGTGGAAATATTGCCCAGCTGTACCCAGAACACAACCACGGGAGCCACTGAGGTGATATCTTCTAATAACCAGGTACCAAAATCACTGTAATTCTATCCTTCAAGTGTATGTATTTATAAATGTGACCAGAGATAGAAAAGAAGGAAGTTTTATGTGGTGAAATATTTCTAAAACAAAACAACCAAGTGTTTTTCAAGCTGCAGTTTTACTGAGCAAAAATAATTTCCTATTTCTGATACAAAGAAGTAACAGCCTCATTCTGAAAGGTAACCTCAAACTGGCTAGTCAACTTTTCATCATCCATCCAGTCATCAACTTCTTTCACTCAGTCTAGTATTTAAGTATCTTTTACACAGTGGGCACTGCACTTGGTCTTCAGATAAAAAACAGAAATACGTTCCTACATCTACTTACTAAAAGTAACCGACACCAACACACTGGCAGCAGGTGAGAGGTCAAAGGTTGAGGAACACCTGAGGATAGAGGTGTGGCATAGAAGGAAGACTGAGCCCAGGACACAGAAGTCTGAGTTTGGGTCACTAGTAACATAAACTGAGATGAAGAGCCGTGTCCAACATGCCTAGGCAGCAAATCAGATGGCCAATGGGAGAAAGGCTGGGTCTGAGCTGAGACTTGAGAGCTTGTTAGCAGAGGGCTGGAGGTCGGTGTGACAGACGGTAGCGCGTGGAGAGTTAGCCAGGAAGAACAAAAGGAGGTGATGACCAGGAATGGAGCCCTTGGAACACTAGTGCTGAGCAGTCGGAGAGAAGCAACTAAAAATTCATCTGCCAAGTAAGTTAAGACCCGGGAAGACCTATATGACATCATAACAATGAAGGAGAAAGACAGAAAAACAAAAGGCGGATCAAATCTGGTACCCTGCCTTTGCTAATGAACCACCGACCCACAATACATACGGGCCAACCACACCGTGTGCTTGAGATGACTTACACCTCAGGAGTCTTCCACCCCTCCACCCCACGAATCCACCCTCCCCCACTGTTCCTCTCTCTCTCCCTGATGTAACACTGCTTCCACACAAATCCAGAGAAGGATGCAAAAACGTAAAGCAAGATCTCTCAACATGTCTGTGCTGGAGCCATCAGCTCGGCGGTGCTTTCCTAGACCTGGGCTCACTCCCCAGCATCCAAAACAACAGCAGTGTTGGACATCCACAAAGGGGTGGTCAGGAGAGGGAATGTAAGGGCAGATTCGGCAGGGATAACCAAGACACCATGCTACCTTAGTACAACAGTCTCCCATGCGGCTACCAAAGTGCCTCTGAGTGTTGCTGGAATCGCCCTGTCCTGTCTCTTGTATATTTACAGACCAGAGATCAAGAATTCTTTCTGTGGCACATGGTGTTCTGCAGGCTCTTTTCTCTTTCTTGCCAAGCTGTCCTTTGCCCCTGGTCACATGGTGCCTCCCAGAGCCTTCTCATATTGAGGGATGACACAGTGAAACCATTTTTTATACATGGATCAAAATCTGGTTAACGTACTTCTGCAGAATTCTTTGTCTGACAAGGGTATGTGGCTCGCTGGTGCCCAATGCATAAAAACGGAGAGTTAACCATGTACCTACCAAATGAATGGATCCATGCCTAATCAAAGAGGGCACAAGGAACCTCAATACTGGAGCCAACAAGTCTCCTAAATGCAGCTATGCTGAGGGTTGTAGATGGGAGTGGGGGACAGGAGAGTGGAATTTGAGGATACCACAATGGATGGAAACTGTTAGACAAAGTGACACATTAGTCCCAGGTGCCACTCAAGGGAGACCAGGCAGCAAAGGTGTGAAATGACACCTAGGTAGAGGAGCAGGAGCCTGTAAAGCCACTAGTGCTGCTTAGGTTCAGCTCAGACACAGCTGTGGCTGTCCACACCTGCAATGGTGGCTGTGAAGATGGAGAGATAATGTCTATGATGGAGCGCGAGGGACTAATGGTCACTCACCACAGAACAGAAGAAAAGCATGCTGGTGAGAAACTGTTCATGCTCCTCTCAGAATTTTCAGAAACCATGGGGAGAGTCTTGCTCAGCAAGGATTATTTGATAGGGACCTCGACCCAACTGTAACCAGGTCGGAAGACAGGCATCTGCATTCCCATTGAATGAAGGGTCCTACTTAGGCAGCCTGCTTCCCAAACTAAGAAAAAAATCAGGCAACATTTACATGAGTAAATGATGAAAAATAAGCTGAAATAAAGAGGAAGCTAGAATTTTCTAAGGGAAATCAGTTCTTTCACTTCATAAATGTGAGCACCTGTTCTGAATCTAAGTCAAAATATAAGAAGATACTGAGGTCAACCTGCCCCGCAGCCAGGCTTCCCCTGCTTCTAAGAGGCAGCTCCCCAAAGCCTGCATAAAACAGGAAACACAGCCTAGCAAGAGCTTGCTAAGGGAGTGGCAGGGGGTATCTCTAAATCCCCTAAAATTTCATTCATGCTCTTTGTTAGACAGAATCTCATTTATAAACCAATCCAAAGTAAATCACCCCAGGCGTGGAGGCACACACCCTAAATCCCAACACTCAGGAGGTAGAAGCAGGCTGATCTGAGTTTGAGGGCTGGCCAGGTCTACAGAGTGAGGGCCAGGACAGCCAGGGCTGTTACACAAGAGAAACCATGTCTTGAAAAAAACAAAACAGAACGACAAAAAGGAGGAGGAGGAGAAAAAGAAAAACAAGGAAATCGCATGTGAGGATAAGGGAGAAGGAACAATGAACAGAAGCACTTGTCACACCAAATGTGAGGACTTGAACTCAGATCCTTAGAGCCCTGGCACAGGGGCATATCTGTAATTCCAGGGCTCCCATTGCAAGACAGAGGTGAAGAGAGAATCTCGGAAACTCCCAGAAAAACTAGTATGTGTATGCAGTGATTTCAAAGTGGAAGGCTAGTTTCTGACCTCCGCGTATGTACCATGGCACACGTGCACACACCCACACCCAGACAAACACACCCACACCCTCACACACACACTGAAATATCTTTTAAGTCATATATAAATATAAAAACAAACAAAAATGTCTTGAGGGTTGGCAGTCAAGACTCATTTTCATCTGAAATGAAATCTAAAAAGCTTCTACAACAGGCAGCTAATTCCATACAATGAGACACACCACTATCATCTAAAGGGCATAAAATAACTGTAGAAGTGGCTCAGCCAAACTAGACAACCTGAGAGTTTATATCCCTAGAGAGAAAGAAAGAAAGAAAGGAAGGAAGGAAGGAAGGAAGGAAGGAAGGAAGGAAGGAAGGAAGGAAGACCAAAAAATAATAGAACACACCACCTCTGGGTACAGTACCACACGCCTACAATCTCAGTGACTAGGAAGTAGCGATAAGATGGACCCTTGAGAAATCCTAGACAAACCATTTCAGTGAGAGACTTAGCTCCATGTTCAGCAAGAGACCTTGTCTCAAAGGTAAGGTGCAAAACTCCTGAACAAGACCCTACATCAACCTCAGCCCTTCACACATGTTCTTGTACATGCACATGCACACACACACACACACACACACACACACACACACACACACAAATATGTAATAAAGACTGCTTGGAGGCTGAATCTAGAATTCCAACCAGACCTTGAAGAAGGAATTTCCAGAGTCAGTTCACTAAGCACTGGGTCCTGAGACCAGGACCATGCAAAGCTTGACCCTAAGACTTCTGTAGTCTCTCCTCTGCCTGCTCACCTGCCACACCCCCACCACTATGATGCTGAGCGAACATAGTTGGAGTTTGGACCCAGAGTTCCAGCCAGAATGCCGGATCAATAGGTTGCTCAACCTTTATCAGTGACACTTCCTGCAACAGATGAGAATTTAAACAGAGTCCCACAATTAGACAATGTGCGGAAAGTGACAGACTTTGGAACGTTCACCCCAGAATAGGATGCCTTTATTCGGACTCCTCCCCTTAAGGTTCGGGGATCTATGCAAGAAGGGGTGGAATGACTGTAAGTGCCAGAGGTGATGAAAGTGTCTTCCAGATACAACAGGACTGTGTACCTACGAGCTCACAGACACTGTGGCAGCACACAGGGGGCGCACTGCAGAAGATCAAGCCAGACAGAAATCCCAGCACAGAGAAGGCAAAGCAGAACAAGTTCTGCCCCTAACCAAGAAGCTATTTGCAATTGAAAATGTCTGGGAAAGAGGAAAATCCACTTCCTCCAATGGAGTGTCATTCATTGGGTCTATCAACCACATTCCAGGGCAGCGCCACACCCAGGAGGAGTTGCCCAACATAAATAGTACTCCGTGTGTGTGTGTGTGTGTGTGTGTGTGTGTGTGTGTGTGTGTGTGTGTGTGTAGTTTTGAAGTTTGGTGGGGTAGGGAGGTGGTGGAGGATCTGGGAAGAGTTGGAGGAAAGGAAAGAATGTGACCAAACTCTATTGCATGTAATTCTCAAAAAAAAAAAATTAAAAATGTTTTTAAAACAGGTATACTCACACACACAGTATATTGTGATGTCCCTCCACCCAATGAGCACTTACTGAATACCCACCATACAGTATCTTGGGACACAGATGTAAGTAAGACAGAGTTCCTGCCTCAGAGAACTCCAGAGTCTAAAAGAGAGGCAGAAAAACAGACTGGAAATACACAGTGTGACACAATTTCTGATGGCCGGCAGTACATGCTCTGGAGCCGTGACAGTCGGTGAAGCAACCAACCAAGCGTGGCCAGTGGTAAAGAAAGGCCACTCTGCAAAGAAGACGTTTGAGTGGAGACTTGGGAAGCAATGTTGAGGTGAAGTAGGAAGTTTCAGGCAAGGCTGACAGCAAACACAGGGACAGACCAGTTAAGAACATGCCCCACAGGGCACTGGGGTGTGGTGGGGTCGGAGACCAGACAGGAATCCTTGGAAGAGGGTGGACTAATGCCAATCATATTGATGGGAGCTATAAAAAGTGGGTGACAAGCATGGCTTATAGGGAACAGACAGCAGGGACAGGAGGCAAAGAGCGTGGTGAGGCTTCCAGCAGATAGAGATATGTAAATGACCAAACCAAGCAAACAAAAGTATGTTCCGCAGGGCACATGGTGGTGTGTTCCTGTAATCCTGGTACTCAAAGACCACGGAAAGTCAATCATGGGCTCCAGGCCAACAGGGACAGAACAGTTAAACACTGTCTCAACAACACAAAGTCACAAAACCAAAGTTCAAAATGAGGTATCTGACTCCCAACCTGGTGTGGGGTATACACCTTAACTCCAGCATGGGAGAGGTGGAGGCAGGTGGATCTCTTTAAATTCAAGACCAGCCGGATCTACATAGTGAGTTCCAAGACAGCCAGAACTACATAGAGACCTTGTCTCAAAACAAAACAAAAACAAAAAAACCACCAAAAACAACAACAACAAACCAAATTAAAAACGTAACAAAATAAAGTGTCCAGTTAAAAAAAGAAAAACTGCAAGATGGTAGTGGCACACTCCTTTGATCCCAACACCTGAAAGGCACAGGCAGGCGGATCTCTGTAAGTTTGATGACAGCCTGGTCTGCAGAGTGACCCACCATAGGGAGCCAGGCCCGCTACAAAGAGAAGCCCTGCTCCACAAACAAACAAACAACAATCAAAAAGAAAAGGCAACATTAAAAATGAGTTAGTAGCTAAGCAAGTTGCTGATAAGCTGTTTCACCTTTCTCACCAGACTCACAACTAGACTACATTTCCCAGACTTCCTTATGGTTAGGGAGACATCATATGATTAAGTTCTGGCCAATGGAATGTGGACAAGAATGATAGGGGCTTCTGCCGATGATTCATAAGTCATCCCCACAGGACACAAGTCTGCTTGCATGCCCACCTCTCTGCTAAATGGAGGAGAGCAGGCATGGTGGTCTGGAGGGGAAACTTCATGAAGCGTGGAAAGAGAAGCTCCACAACGTGACCTGCTGCCCATCCCGGGACATCGTCCTGTCCCACAGAAAACCAAAGGCTGATGTAGCAGGGAGCCTGCCTCTCTATGCAGCATCTCATTATTTTTTAAAGGCAACACGGCTGAAGTTATGGCTTAGCAACAAGTTGACACTCACAGCTGGGGATCCCAGATCCCACAAGATGGCAGCAGAGAACCAACTCCCGAGCTGTCCTCTGCTCCCCGCCCCCTCCCCACCACACCAGCCCTGACAGACGCACACCTGCACGTGCTTCGCACACACAACACTTAATATTTTAAAAAGTCAATGGCAGCATCTATGCAACAAAGTATCTAGAAAAGATGGCAGAAATACTGACTACAGGCCGGGCAATGGTGGCGCACGCCTTTAATCCCAGCACTCGGGAGGCAGAGGCAGGCGGATCTCTGTGAGTTCGAGACCAGCCTGGCCTACAGAGCTAGTTCCAGGACAGGCTCCAAAGCCACAGAGAAACCCTGTCTCAAAAAACCAAAAATAACAACAACAGAAAAACAAAGAAATACTGACTACATCTGACGAGTGGGTGACGTCTTCTAGTTTACTTGAAGTTTTTCCTTTTGAAACATATTTTCTTTCTTTCCTTCCTTCCTTTCTTTTTTGAAATACACACTTCCTCGAGGTTGTGGCTCCACAGAACACTTGCATGGCCAGCACCACAAAGAATGAAGGGGAACCCCAACTTCTACAGAAGTCTCAGAATAGACAAACAGTTAAAGGGAATTTAACAACAGAAGTCATAGGTAGAGGACACAAATCCAGCTTGCTGCCATTTCTAAGATGAACAAACCCATGAGTTTCTGTTCTGTTCTGCATACTCACAAAGATACAGACGTGTATTACTAGGAAGATGTGACATCGTATGCGGTGAGCAGCCAGCAGCCGGGAGATGGGGAGCGGAGAGGGCCTTCCTTGAGCACTAACTGTCCACAGCAGCTGTCATGAGAAAGCTCACTCGCTCTCTAAGGTCCAATAAAAATCATTTTTTAAACAGTAAAGATTTCTTATCTGTGTTTCCTGAAAATGACAAACTTAACTAGAGATAAGCAGCCATCAGCACTGAGCGAGGAAGCAGGGAAAAGGTGTGTGACTAACCTACCACATGCAGAGGGCCCGGGGCTGAGCGACTGGACTTTATGAAGCAGGTTATTACTTTCATAAAATCTATGCATGATATTTTGGTCCTTGTTTATGACTTTAGTGGAACCAAATATTTATCTAAGGTGACTTGACGTCGACAATAAAAATATTATTCAGAGACAGACTGCACAATGCAGAAGAGGCAGGCAGAAGAAGCCAGGCCAAATACAACTTTCCAAATCTCTTCCTGCAATTAATGTACTGTTCGGCTGTTATACAACAGAGGCGATTCCAGATACTGTGTGTGTGCCTTTTCCTGAGCACCGACTTTTCTGACCTGGCGCACGATATCAGGCCCAAGCCACACATGACAAAGCAAAGGTCCCCGAAGAAGCTCGCCTGATGGCAAGGGTTTTGAATGCTCCTAAACCAAATGTAAGAAGTATCAGATGACATGAGCCCACAACGTCTCTGAAATACTGGAGCTATCAAAATGCTCCTCCTGGAAAGCAAAACAACAAAAGACACATTTCGATTCTACCCCAAATGCCCAAATGCTGGGGTCTGCCTTTCCCCTTAGATGGCGGCTCCTTATCTACTGGCGCTATCTACCCCTGCAGCTGCCATCCCTCAAAGAATGTGACCACTGGGCTGGGAAATCACGTTCCTCCTCCGCGGGGAGCCAGTGTAACCCAGGTTTCATATACACCAGCTGTCCACATGGATAAGGAAGTCCTAAGTCAGGGATCTCACTATCTTCGTCATTATCCCCTCAATTATTTACGTATGTCTTCCAGTCCCTAGGATGTATTTGTAATTCGAATCAGTACTAGTGACACAATAGGGCACCCATGGACTAAGAGAGACCACCAACACCATTCTCGACCACAGACCCCATTCATGGCATGCAGCGTTAGTGACTTGGCAGGAAGAGGGGGCTAGCATATGGAACTGCCCACTTAGCTCCTAGTACCCCAGAAATTATTGCTCATCCTTGGATCCCTGTCCCAACTCTCAGACAAGATTTTGTGTTAGACATTTCTCGAAGACTTTGTTAGGTTTTTGCTGTTGTTTGTTTGTTTGTTTTTAAGAGCAGTTCCAGGAGCCAGGCGGTGGTGGTGCACGCCTTTAATCCCAGCACTAGGGAGGCAGAGGCAGCTGGATCTCTGTGAGTTCAAGGCCAGCCTGGTCTACAAGAGCTAGTTCCAGGACAGGAACCAAAAAGCTACAGAGAAACCCTGTCTCGAAAAATCCAAAAAAGAGAAAAAAGAGCAGTTCCAGGTTCACAGCCAAGGTGACTGGAAGCCACCTACTTCCCTACGGCACTCAAGTACAGCTTCCCCCTCCACCAACTTCCTGCTTCTGTGACGTGCTCGTCATCACTGACTATGGAAACACATCAGTGTCCTGCAGAAGACTCTGAACAACGGATAGCCAAGGCATGTGTACAAATAAGCAACAGCCCTTCCCCACCTACATTTTAAGTGAGAATTCTAAACATTCCCACGTCATCTCCCACATATTCCTGTCATGACCCATTCTTCTGTATCCTGTCCCTCTTCCCCTTTGTCTCCTCGACCCTAATTCCTACCCTCTAAGCCTTTTCCACTCTTCAGTTCCACAGTCGGATTCGGGGACATTCTGCCAGCTCTCTGTAACTTTTTCCCCTCAGTTCTCCACTCTGAGTGTCTAAGTCACACTCCATTACTGCATCCGAGGCATGGACGAGGCCCACGGGGCCGGACAAGGTCCATTGCTCTGTCCTCTTACAAATCAGCAGTGGATTTAAATACGGGCACAGCTATCTCTTCCATGGGAATGGCTAGAGGTGGAAAGGTTCAGTGATGTGAAGGCAGGGAGTAGAAATTGGGAGTGGCCCAAGGTCTGGACTACAGATCCAGCTCAGTTGAAAGAGTACCAATGACACCAAGTCCCAACTCAGGGGACTATCTCCTACTCCTGTCAACTCATGATTAGTCAGCTCAGGACACACAATCAAGTTCAGCCCGATGACACTGTAGACCTGTGAAGACGGCAGGACACTGGCATCTGAAAAACTACAGGAACTCAGGGCTCCATGCAACGAAAACTTCTTGACTAGAAAACAGCCATTCTTGCACCAAGTACGCACAGCTGACGGATGTGAGGAAGGAAGGGAATGGCTCTTCAGAGCAAGGCTGTCCTCAAGTGGAAGTGCCCACTCCTTTACAAACTGTGTAAAAAATACTCAGATATACCCGTGATTCCTGGCGCTCCTCTCTCCATTCCCTGCATCAGTAGAGGCGGCCTTGGGCTCGAGAACTCTTCTCCAGGGGAATACAGAGGACAACACAGAATGGGACTTTGAAGAAGAGGCCCTAAGACACTCGTCTCACCCTGCCACCTCACAAGGGGACAGAAACAGCTACCATGGTATGAGAAGCTGGTATGGAGAGAGTCTGAGGCCTCCTAGCTCAGGTCATGAGATTGAGTCAGTGCTATATTTGAAGTATAGAATGTTCCTGAAGGTGTAAGGGCTAGGCTTCTCAGCCTATGGCAGTGCTGTAAGATGAAGGGACATTTAGGAGGTGAGGCCAATCAACTTTATCCACTGCTTACTCCAGCCTCAATGCACGACATCACTACATGCCCAGAACAATGAGACTGAAACCTCCCAAACCAAGGCGTTCCTCTCTCTCTCTCTCTCTCTCTCTCTCTCTCTCTCTCTCTCTCTCTCTCTCTCTCTCTCTCTCCACACACACACACACACACACATCATATACATCTTTTTCCTTTTTAGGTTAATTGCTCTCAAGCAAGGTTTTGATCACAGCAACAGAAAGTTAACACACTCAAAAAAAAAATCCTCAGTTTCATTCAAGATTTCAATGTGAGAATTATTGCAAGGGTCTGAACAAGCTCTTATAGAAAGGAGAGAGGGAGGGAGGGAGGGAGGAAGAGAGGGAGGGAGGGAGGGAGGGAGAGAGGGAGGGGAAAAAAGAGGAGAAAAGGGGAGAGGATTAGAACTTCAGCGCAAGTCAGAAGCACTGTCCTGTGGGATTCAGCAACCTGAGACTAGACTCATTCTAACTGCATGTTCGCAGACCAGCAGGCCTGCAAAGCTAATAGCTCTAAAGCCCAAGGGCAGCGGTATCTTGCTGCCTGGATACATGTCAAAAATCACTGTACGCATTTATGCTAACAAGTGTGACAAAGCCTGGGGACGTGGGCCAGCAAGACAGCTCCGTGGGCATGCTGCCAAACCTGAAAACCTGAGTTCAATGCCTGGGGCCCACCGGGTAGAAGGGGAGAACCAAATCTACCAAGTTGTCCTCTGACCTCCTCATGTGCACCATAGCACATGCAGGCACACACAATAAACACAGTTTACAAAAGAAAAAGACGGGACACTTTCTGAGGAGCCCAGCACCGTAACCCAATGAGGTCACCAAGTCACCTACAGTATTCACAGAAAGAGGACGCACGGAGCAAGAGAGCAGGTAAAATTGTAACAGGGGCTACTGGCCCTTTAAAGAGAACTGTTGACATTCTGGAAAATTCTCTGAGGAAAAGGGCTGGCAGGAGGCTGGAACCGAAACTCAAGTTGACTAAACAGCATTGTGGGGAGAGTGTGGCTGCCTCCAAGCTACCTCCGGGGAGCCTCAAAAGGAAGGAAAAGCCAAGCACCCAGCATGCTACAGGAGAAGAAAAGTGGTCTTCCAGGCATGGGCTGTGTCCTGTGAGGGTCACTGTACCAGCCACAGGCACAGCACCTGCTTCAGAAAGGCTCTGTGGCCGTACCTGACAAATCCCTGCAGTACTGCTCTCTGGTTCATCTTCCCATTCATCCAGGTGCTAGCATCACTGAGCCTGCTGCGAATTGCACAAAGAACTGAAGACTCTTGGACCCATGCCTTCAAAGTGCTCACCTGACTTTTCTTCCAGCAAGGACGCCGCCAGATGCCTTTGTCTGGCTCTGAGTAAAGCAGCCTGGCGTTCAAAGGGGACAACCTGAGTTCTTGGCACATTCCATTTTCCTACATCATTCCACCCATACGCTCCATCCCTGGGGGAAAAGGAGCTGAGCAGCAGAGGTTAAAGCAAGTGGAAGGCTGAGGTTTGAGTGGGAACTAGGCTTAGTACAAGGACAAGGAATACGCCCATCTGCTACCATCCAAGTGTGTGTTTTAGCCAGAGTAAAAGCTCTAGGGCTAGCAGATTGCGCAGTGCATAAAATTCTTGCCATGCAAGTTCGAATCTCAAGCACTCAAGCAAAAGCCAGGTGCGGCAGTGAATGCCTGCCATCCCAGGGCTACTACAGTGAGGTGTGAGGCAGAGAGAAGACAATCCCCAGACGCTTGGAGGCCAGCTTGCCTGGTGGTGTTCACAGGAGTGTGTTCTGAGTCGGCGGAGAGGCTTATGGGGTGCAGAAACTTTTCAGAGTGTGCAACAGGAGACACTACCTCAGTCAAAGCAGAAGGCAAAAGCCAGTACTCAAGGCTTTTCTATGGTCACATATGGTACCATGGCACATGTATACCTGAACTCATGTACACAAATGGATGGCTAGATGATGGATGGATGGATGGATGGATGGATGGATGGATGGATGGATGGATGGATGGATGGGAGATAGTTCAAGCTAACATCAGTGCAATAGACCTATCATCCCAGCTATTTGGGAAGCTGAGGCAATAGGACTGCATATTTAAGACCAGTTTGGGCCCCTCAGTGGGACCTTGCTTCAAAATTAAAAAGCAAAAAGAGGGCTGAAGATAAAGCTCAGAGCTACAGGGCCTGCCAATCATGGAACTTGGTCGGCATACATGGAACATGACTGGAATGTAATCAGAACACACAAACCCCCCAAAAGAGAAAGCAAGTTCTTCCTGACGGGGTGGAGCTCTGCAGTGATCCCAGCATTAAATCATCACATGTTGGAAATCCACAATAAATCAGATTCTAGAAAAGCAGAGGAGGTTCATGAAATGAAGAAGCCGGCAAGCATACCAACTCAAATGGTCGCTTTCTTCACTTAATTAAAAATTCTTTTTTAACTGGATATAGTTGGTCAGATTCCCTACAAAAGGTTTTCAAAGAAGCTACTTGTCAATGGCCCTTTTGTCCTTCTAATCAGAAGACAGGAAACATTTTTAAGTTCCTCTGAGATCATTGAGAACCATCTTGTGTTTACAGTTCTAAAAATGATCACAATAAACAACAGTACTGTGTTCCAGGCCAAAACTCTTAGCTCAGGATCTAAAATTCTGCATTTTTTCATGACAGATGTAAGTGACCTCTGACAAAAATTGAGGTCTGGGTTTGGGGTGGAATGTGTAGTCTAAATGAGAAGGAACGTGAAGAGGCCAGGTCCCCAAGGGCCCTCAAGAAGATGCCCCCAGGCCTCAGAGATAAACAAGGAGAAGCGTGACTCTGGTTACTGTGTCAGGCATGAGAGCACTGCCCAGGAACCTTGGCCCAGTGTCAAGTGTGGCTCTCACACTGAAGAACAAGCCTCTGCACAGACGTGAAGACCCTGGGACAATAACAAGCATCTTCCCTCATGGGTAAACTGAAGTTCATCACAGGCTGCTTGGGGAGCGTGGGCTCAGAGCGAGGCTTTGGCTTCATGATTGGCCCATCTACACAGCTCCTTCCCGCTGCTTCCCCAAGTACTGCACTTCCCACTGGATGGGACCCTCTGTAGGTGTCTACTTTTTACTCCAGACAGCCACCTGCATCCATGATCAGGTGCTATTCTGACCACGCAACATGACTGACAGGATTTCCCTTCCATCCTACAAATGGCACCCAAGTTGCCTCTGTTGGCATCACAGATGTTCCCTGCTTCTTTAAGCCACACAGATAATTCTTGAGTTTATTCCTATTAATTACTGCATTTGCTAGCGGGTTTATACTCAGAATGTAATTTCTTCCTAGTTCCTGGTATGTGTTATTCCCTTGTTAAATACCCAGCCACGCACAGACTGCAGCCAGAAGCCATTCTGTGCTGATCCACTGTGACCAGAAAGAAGGCAAGTGAGGAAGCAGAGTTTCAGGACCTGAGGTCCTGGGATAATACCTATTACCTGGGCTTTCCTGCCAGCTCTACGAAAAGATATCCACAGTCACAGAGAGACACTTCCCAGTCATCTCTGGTGGATGACAGAGGCAACTTCACAACCCGACTCTGGAGACAAAACATTACAATGCTGTAGACTGTATACAGGTGCATCTGATAACAGTCAGTGCTTCTGCAGAACCGCCAGTGTGCTGCCTGAGCTCCGTCTGCTTGCCCTGTGGCTCTCACCACAGCTACAGCTGTGTGAGAATAGCTTCCTAGCGGTTCTCAACTAGTTCAGTCCCTCTTCCATGACCGTCACAGCTCCCTGTCCCTCTCCCAGCCCTTTTCTTCTTCCACTGCTCTCTTGCTGAAGCCCTCAGAAGCAGAGGCAGGAGAGTGGCTGATGGGGATAACAGGACACATGCAACTTCTCATGGCCAGAGAGCCCCGGGGTGCACTCCACCTGGCTCAACACAAGACAGTCCTCCCAGATTCTGTCAAAGAGCAGAGCACTTTGTGGAGAGACTGTGGAGAGGTTGACTAAATGGCACCAGTGCAAAGGAAAGCAGGAAGGTAAATAACAAATAAATAGCGAGGATTGAAAAGGGGAGGAGTGGGGAGCAGGGATAGCTCAGCAGATACAGGTACTGTTGAGTGTGACAGTCTGAGTCAGATCCCAGGCGTCCATGTGATAGAAGGAGAACATTGAATCCTACAAGACGTCCTCTGACCTCCAAATAGGTAGCATAGCACATGCCTGGCTCCATTCATCCATCCTCCTCCCCCACCCCCAAAAAAGAGATAACAGAGAGCTGGGGATATAATTCAGCTGGCAAAGTTTCTGCCTACCATGTATAAAGCCTGTGTCTGATCCCAAGACTGACATAAAGGAAGGAGGAACACTGGAAACTACTTCCTTTTCTGAAGGGGTCAGCAGCTTCAGGATGCACTGCAGGCATAGCAGACAAGGACTTCCACCACCATGCTTCTACAATCTCATCTCCTTCAAGTGTGAATTCCACCCTTAGACATGTACACAGCCTCTGCATGTTGCCAGGCCACTTTATTACAGAGATAAAGTCACAGACCTGATAACATATGAACCAGGTAACTTTGGCTCTGAAAGACACCTTCCTTCTCACTTACCTGAGACTTGCCTCGTGTTTTAAGTCATGCTTTTAAAAAGGTGAGGCAGAAATGGATTAGCCTAGCCAGTTTCCTTATAAAACACCTGGAATTAAAGGATTTATCTATGTTCTGATTTGCAGTGCTTGGGCTTCGTGTGTGGGTGTGTGTAAGTACACAGAGACCAGAGGCATGAGATCATCACAGGCAGTTGTGAGTCCCCTGACTTTGGTCCTCTATGAGAGCATGCCGGCTCTTACCCATAAGCCTCTCTCCAGTTCCTTTTTAATTTCTAGTGAAAACTAAGCTGTCTACCTAGCTTTTTTTTCAAACTGCAAGACAAGATCTTTAATACAGTGTCTGTGTGTGTGTGTGTAGGCACAATCTCCAAAGAGGTTTGCTTGTAAGTCACAGCAGACCTGAAAGGTCAAGAAAAACACAGAGAAATAAATAATACCCCCCCAAAAAAAACAATAGATGGGAAGAAATACTCAAAGACATAGATGAAATCAATGAAATAGAAACAGACAAAAACAACTGAAAAATATCAGTAAAACAAACAGTTGGTTCTTTGAAAAATGCCAAGAGGACTGACAATACTTAACCATATTAACACACACACACACACACACGATCCAAAGGAATTAAATCAGAGATGAAAAGAGAGACATTATAACAGACACTGAGGAAATTCAGAGAATCATAAGGACATATTTTAAAATGATCTATTCCAGCAAACAAGAAAATCCAAAAAAAAAACCAGACAAATTTCTTGATATATATAACATACCAAAGTTAAATCAATATAAAATAAAGAATTTCAACAACCCCTAGCCTCTAGTGAAACGGAAGCAGTAATTTAAAAATCTTCCAAACAAACAAACAAACAAAAAAGCCCAGGGCCAAATGGATTCAGCGCAGAATTCTTTCAAAGAACTAATTACAAAATTCAAATTATTCTGCAAAACAGAAACATAAGGAATATTTCTTATTGTTTTTTACAAGGCCACTATCACCCTAATACCAAAATTACACAGAGCCCAAACAGCAACGGAAAAGAGTATTATATACTAATATTCCTTGGGAGCCACGCCCACTTTCTCCACACCTATTGGATACAGGACTTAAAGTGTCAGAGCAATAAGACAACTTCAGGAGACCAAGGACATACAGAAAGGAAAGGAAGAAGTCAAAAAGTATCTTTACTTGAGATAATAAGATTTTATGCATAAAAGACCCCAATGACTCCACCAGGAAACCTCAGTAGCCTTCCGATATGCAAACTACAAATAAACTGAAGGAAACAAATCCGAGAAATAGTACCTTTCACAGAAGAGCCTCAAAAACAAAACAAAACAAAAAAGAAAAAAGCGGGGGGTGAGTGAGAACTCTACAAGCAAGGGAAGGACTGTATGATAAAAACGTTAAGGCACTGATGAAGATATCAAAAGACAGAAAGATCTCCCCTGTTCATGGATGGCTAGGACTAATATTATAAAAATGGTCATCTTTATAAAAAGCAATGAGATTCAATGTAATCCCCATCAAAATTCCAACACAATTCTTCACAGAAATTAAGTCTTCGACTTCATACAAACACACACACACACAAATCTCTCTCTCTCTCTCTCTCTCTCTCTCTCTCTCTCTCTCTCTCTCTCTCTCAAACAATCCCAAGTAATAAAAGAACTGCTGGCAGTATCACCATCCCTGCCCTCAAACTGTACCACAGACAGAGCTACAGTAATAAGAAACAGCATGGTACTGGCATAAAAATAGTCACACTGATCAATAGAACTGAACTAAAAACCAAGGCAGTCGTGCCAGAATGTTGAGCTCCTGTTAAAGTAGAGACTCTGCTTCCAAAGTGAAGGCAGAAAGCTATAGGGGAGGTCAATCTCTGGCATTCACAGTGCTCACAAGGACCAGTATACCTGTATGAACACACACACACACACACACACACGTATGAGCAGGCACCCTGCACATGAGTGCATATCCACATTCACACACACACTACACTGAGTTCCCTTACTAGTTCACTTAGCAACACAGGGTCATGTTTTATAATAAGTCTGTGAAATGCCCTGTTATGGTGAATTCTGTATATTCATATTGACTCTGCACCCTCACCCTTCTACTTAACAAACACTATTAAATAACTTCTTTTTTGATAATACTAAAATTTTTATTTTACAGAACTTGAATACTTTCTGTTTGTTCATTGGATAGCGATCATTGTTCATGTTTTCTTTCTGTTAATTTTGCTTAAGAGAACTACATTTGACTGTAATGAAGTCATTTTTTTTTATAAAATATCTTCTTTGAAACAGAAAAGTACATTTCAGAAGGACAACCACTCACTGACAACTTCCTGAAGCAAGCCATACTACATAATAGAGAGAAATGTAAGGATGCTGAGCACTGACAGGGGAGATGGACAAACCCTAAGGAAAAGGAAAGAGAAGGCAGGACAGAGCAAGGAGGCTTGGGAAGGCTGAGGAGCAATGTGCCGCCCTGGCCAAGGTTAATACCCTTGGCCTAGCTCCAAACCTTGGGCCAGGGAGACTCATGGACAGGCAAAGGTTAAGAATCGTTTGAGGCAAGCACTGAAGAATGCACATTTGAAGTAGGAAGGATTCCCAAAAGTCAAGGTCGTTAGTTTCAGACAGCCAAGTTATGAAATCTCTTAGAGGCCAATTAAAAAAAAAAGAAAAGTTAGATTCCAATCTCTCTGCTTCATTGAGATGTGGCATGAACTCCCAGTAAAGTCCAAGTTCAAAGTCCTTTTCTAACTGGGACATCAGGATTACTTCCACTCACCTGGAGCGGGAAGGGGACTGAGAAAAGATCACGGCAAATGTTAGGCACTTAGAACACCAGCCCAGGCCAAGGGATCAAGGTCCTCCAAGGATGGGAAGTTCTCCTGCCAGGCTTCGAACTAACCACAGTCACCCAAGCTAGCCAGCCGGTGTGCCCACCTCAAGACAACTACTACAGCCCACCCAGGGCATCACAGAAGCTACCGCAGCCCACTTGGAGATCTGCCCTCACTCCCTTCCCTGCTCCCTCAGGAAAAAAATACACAGTGCCTGAAATACTCTAGCTTCCTGAGACCTAAAATGCTTGTCAGCCTAGGTCATTAGCACTTTTAATTTTCTACTTAAACACTAGGGACAACAGTTTCAACCCAAAAGGAACTCTTCATCAAAAACAGAACCACAGATAGTCCGGGCAAGCAGAGTAAATAGCAGGTGAATGGAGTTATTGATTTTAGAACGAAAAGGTGCTATCCCTGGGGACAAAGATAAGTTGCCCGGCCAGTTCCACTAATAAGTTCATTAGATTGTTTAAACAAGCAAATAATGAGACATAATGAAAACACACATGCACACACAAATCCACCTCTCCTCCAAACATACCCTGGTAAGTCTCAACACTGCAAACTCCAAAGGAGCCTGGCCAGGTCAAACCATGTAGAACTCAACTTCTACCCACAGAAAACCCTCAGTTCTCACGACACACCTGATATCTCCCTCCCTCCCTCCCACCACCAGTAAGGAAGAAGATTCACGACTTTCACGGTGCTCATACATTTTCCATCCAACCGTTTTCTTAACTTACTTCTCAATCAAGCTCTGCACTTAGAACACCAACCAGCACCCTTCAGAGTGGTCCTATGAAATAAAGCCCGCCATCTTGACATCTATACAAGACCCCTGAAGAAGGATGCAAAAACTACCTTGATGATGAATTAATAGCTCAAAGACCTTGAGGCAGAGCTGTGGATGGGGCTCTACAGTAGAGTGCTTTCTTAACAAGGCTGAATACCTGGGTTTGACCCTCAGCACTGAAAACAATGTTTAGAAGGGTTGGGTAGATGGCTCAATGGGTGAAGGGCTTGCTGGGTAAGCACAAGGGCCTAGATTTGAGTCTCTATAAGCCATGTAGCTGGGGACAGCAGTAGGGCACTGACCACTGACGGGGACAGAAGAATTCCAGGGAGTTCTGAGGTCAGCCAGCCTGGTGCAAGAGCAGCGAACCAGAGACTGTCTCAAATAAGGGGACAGGCAAAGACTGACACCTAAAGTTATCCTCTGACTTTCGTGTGTAAGGAATGGCATACATGTAAGACACACACACCCACATGCGCACACACACACACACACCACCACCACCACCACATAGACTTAAAGCAAGTAAGATTTTTAAAAGCATCTTGAGGTAATCTAAAATTATTATAACTATGGGTGGGCTTATAGAGTTGTTAAATGCTACATAAGGGAGCCATTCTCTCCCGCTGAGAAGAATCTTACCCTGCACAGTCGACTCTTGGAACTAAGATGTCTCTCTTAGGAAGAAACTCCACGCAGTGAAGGTGAAGGAAGCAGGACAGTCAAGGGCATCGGTGTGCTCTGAAGCATCTACATGAGCACTGCCTGCAGCTCGGTACCATTCCTCTAGTGGAGGGCAAGGCCAAAGAACTGCAATTTTAATTCTCCTCCCGGGAGCAGCACACACTGGGTGCCCTTCTCCGAGCCATGCCTGCCTTACTACCTGCAGCTGTCACATCCCAGGTGCCTAAAGAGCCTTCTCACTGGACACCAGAGTCCAGACGCCCTCTTCAAAAGGCAATGAGAGTAGAAGCAGAACAGTCCCGGGAAGATAGCATCTGCTGTCCACACCCCTCCTCCTTTGGTAAATGTTGGCAGTACATTCTGTCTTATAGGAACCCTCATATAGTTCGTCTTCACCTTGTGCAAAGGTTCTTTCTCCTCTGCCGCTCTCAGCTTGTGCAAACATACAGCTGGCTGGGTGCTTCTCGAAAGAGAAAAGGGTCAACACTGTTTCCAGTAGGACACACACAGCAAGTTCCTCTTGAGTGTGGCGGTCATCCTGCCAAGAGACTATCAGTTTCACCAACTCCTAGAAGCAATCAAGTAGCAGAATCTCAGAATACTAGACCTTTGGGCTCATCGTCTTCTAAGAGGAGTCAATGATCTTCTATACATAGGTGTAGCCTCATAGAAAAGTTCAAAATTAAGTCGTGGGCTAAACCAGACCCCTCACATCTGGAAGATGGCTCAGCAGGTAAAAGTGCCTACCATCATGCCTGACAACCTGAGTTCAACTGTCAGAGTCCACACGACGGAAGGAGAGAACCGACTTGCACAACTTGTCCTCTGACCTACAAGCCACATGGAACATGCATATCCACACATACACATAAAAAATTTTAAGGTAATATTTTCTCAAGTGTTTCTCAAAACTCCTCCTTCAACATGTTAAGCCCCAGGGAGTCACAATCTGACTGCGCTTGGAGACAGGTCCTTTCAGTAAAGGGCTTGAGTAAGGGCCTGCGATCACCTAGATGCCACTACCCTATCCTAACTGGTGCCATCCTCAGAGGAAATTTGAACAGAGACACCAAGGTCACACACAGAGATGAAGTGAGGACACACATGCATGTGTGCGGCGGGAGCAGGGGTCTGCTGTCTAAGATGAAAGACCTTACAGAGATGTTCCAGAGGAGCTGGAAGCAGAACTTTGAGAAGTGCATTTGTGTTACTGCATCAGCATGTGGTCTTTGGTTGTTGCAGCAAGAGAATAGCACTGTAATAATCAATGAACTAATAAGCAAGACAATGGGGTGTGACAGAACATTCTTCAGAGTGAAAATATTGTTCAGGCAGGTGATCACTGGGGGTGGGGGAGGCAGAGGTGAACTCCTGGGCCCAACTATTGGCCAGGCACAATTTGACCGGCAAACTCCACTCAGAGCTCAGCCCTTTCTCAAAAGCATGACACAGTAGCTGGATCCTACATCACAGATACCAGCAATGGGGGTCTATCGGAGGAGGGATAAAATTTGGTGCCAAGGAAAAGGGCACAACAAAAGGCAGCCACAGGCATTCTGATTGCCAAGAGAGAACAAAAGAGAGCTGGGCAGAGGGCAGGAGGAGTCAGTCCCACAATAGACAAGGAGCAAATACACGTGAAAATAATTGCTAATGGCCTTCTTCGCCACATTCAAATTAAAATCACATAATACTGTAAAACTGTGAACACACTGCCATTTATGTAAAAGGGGCACACTCAAAGCTGGGGTGTTCATAACGATTATGACAACAAGACAGCGCGCCTGGGCTTAGGAAGGGAGACACCTACGCTCTAAGGCTGTAAGAAACTGAGGCCAGCCAGAGAGCTCAGGCCCAGAGCAAGCCTTTGCAACTGGGGTGGGGATGAGTTTACACCCCAAAAGGAAAACATGGCACTGTGTAAAGATGGATTTGACGGGGAGTGCCATGATACCTGCATCTGCCGGGCAGAAGCCAGGGTGTGGTGAACATTCACCAGGCTCAGGACAGCTCTCTAACCGAGAACAGTGCTGCCCAAACCACCAGCCATGCATCCCGGGGAACGCAGGTGTGGAGCCAAAGGCAGCACACACATCCCACTGAAACCTTCCTTTGATTTTACTTTTTATTTTTGGACAGGGCCTGAACTCTTCATCTCCCTGCCTCAGCCTTCCAAGCAGTAGGGTCAGCATCCACTCGAAATAATTCTCCCTTTACTCAACTTAGCCTCCTGGTCATCAGGCTAGACACACTAACCTGAGTCCACACTTACCTGGTATGTCCACCATGGACCCTTCTCAACCAGGCCCCCACCACACTCTCCAGTCATTATTATTATTATTATTATTATCATTGCTTTATAAATAAAACCATTCAAAATTTCCACTTCCTCCCCTCCTCACATTTCCCTCCTGTTCCCACCTCCCCCTCCAGTCCTAAGAGAGGGCAGGGTACCCTGCCCTGTGGGAAGTCCAAGGCCCTCCCCCCTCCATCCAGGCTTAGGAAGGTGTGCATCCAACTAGACTAGGATCCCCAAAAGCCAGTACATGCAGTCTTTAAAGACAGATACAGATCATTCAAGGCACAATGTAAAAATGACTTTTAATTTTTTGATGTATATTCACTGTACATAGAGACGGGTTTTATCCTCTCAGAACTTCACGATGCTTCTAAGAGATGAATAAATTGGACTATTAGAAAAGGCGAGGGGTGGGGCATCGCTGCTCATCAGCACCACTGCCACACAGTAGCATTGATGGAAGAATGTTGTCTGGAGCCCATGTGCCAGGCTCTGAAATGCCAGAGGGATCTCTGTCCATGCCAGCTGCCCAAACATCTCAACAGGAAGACAAAGATACTCCTAAGGCAACCTCACATTTTACTGTAAGTCTGTAAACTGGGAACAGGTTATGGGAATTTTTCAAATATTTATATTAGTACATTTAAATTAGTGGATGGTTTAGATAGGTCAGACCTATAGAGATGGCTAGATTAGACATAAGTGTATATACGCAAATATTGTATGTATATTTAAATATGTATACAGGTTTACTACATATATGCCATATACATATTCATAGACATTAATATGCAGCACATTTATATACAAAAATTGTCACAGCACTAGTTTTTAAGAGGCAATAGACTGTTTTGATGTATGGTTTCTTGAAACAGGGTCCCTGTAATACTAGAATTACAGGTATGTGCCACTATGCTAGGCTTCTAGAACTTCTTCACATTAACTATGGTATTTGTACATACAATCAGAAAATCAGCTCTGTTGTCTCGGAGAAAGAACACTATCATCAGCATCAATCATCACCAAATGGTATGATTTAGCACTTTATGCTTTTCAAGAGACCAAACCACCTTTAAAAGAAAGGTTCAATACTTCATGTTGTTGTTAGCCTATGCCAATATATTAGCAGAATTTGGTATTGTTTTATTATATAACTTAAAAAGCCTTTAAAAAATTCCATCCCAACTAACACAATCGCTTCTGTGATATTACTAATGAAGAGAGCCTATGTTCCTCAATCTGAATGATTTATTGTTTATTTTGCTTTTGAAACAAGGTCTCAAGTAGTCTATGCTGGCTTGAACTTGCTTTGCAGTCCAGGATTATCATGGACTTCTGATTCTCCCACCTCCTAAATGCTGGGATGAAAGGTGTATGCTACCATGCCAAGTTCCATGTGGTGTTGGGATCAAGAGAGGCTTCCTGCATGCTAGGCAGGCACTCTGCCAACTGAGCTACATCTCTGGTCCTTCAACCTGAGCAACTTACATTGTTTTTCCTATTTTTAAACCATTTTCTCCTTCCCATGCAGGGGGACAGGCAACACCATCAGCATCAGGCAGGAGGTCACCGCCAATCCCGCTGGTGATCACTAGCATGAGCCAAAGCAGTGTGCATGACAAACTCGACTGCTATAATATGCTGGCTCTGCTCAGGAACATCCTCCCATTCAGAACTCGTCAGAGTCCCTTCTCCTAAACTTGTAGGAACTGAGGCTCAAAGAAAAGGTCACCTAAAGGTCAAGAGGTGGTAGGTTTGACACAGGAAAACAGGGTCTCTGCCCCAGGTCCATCAACCCACAAAGGCACTCCCAAATCCACCAATTTCATCAGAGCCACATTACTGGTCACGTGACAGTCAACTGGACCAAAGGACCTTCTCAATACATCCTTTACAGCCAATCGTAATCTCAGAAAAGCAAGCAACACTTCAAAGCCAGGGCCATTACACCTGCTTTTCCTCCAGTCGAGAGAGCTGAGAGTGACCCAGGCCAGCACAAAGGGTGTGTTGAGCAGCATAACTCTGTGGCAAAAAGGCTAGATAATGCCAGGGGGACACCCCCCTCAGAGAGAACCATGGGAAACACACCACTAAAAATGGAAAGGAACAGACAAAAGGATCCATTGATTTCTACACAGAGAAGCCATCTGATTGGAAGTTGCACAGCGGACAGCACCAATTCAGTTTTGGGACGTGGCAGGGGAAGAGACTGAATCTCCTCTTCTGGCGGCTCCTTGTGAGAGAACAGGGAGATCAGATATTGTGATGTTAACCAAGTAGCAACTCTGCCCACCATGAATGACGTGAGCAGTCCATGGTTTTGCAGTAGAATCTTCCATGTCTCTCTCCTCCCAAATCTTCCCTCCAGCAGCTATGGAAACACACACTCTGGCCCTAGCTGGTCCAGAGCCCTCTAGTGTATCACTCTTCCAGCACCCTGCAGATGATCCAATCCTAGTGTAGGCAGTCCACATCTCTTCCCAGGATGACCCAGACAGCCTCCTAACTGGATCCCTGCCTCAGCTCTTGACCTTGTCCAGTACAATGAACACCGAACCAACATTTACCATCCAGGCAAACAGAATATAAAATATAAGTGTAAACTAATTTTACTGGAAACTCTCAAGGTCAAGGCCTTAACCAAACCTGCATAGCTCACCAATCTCATCTGGACCCCCTCCTTCCCACACCATTCAACTCATGCCTAATTAACCATAGACCAAACTTGGAAGTTCAGCTGTGGTTTCCTCCAACCTGTCTTCCTCCATCCCTTGCTACTGCAGAGGACTGTGCAGCAGGTCTCCCGGCTACACACACCCACTGCAGCCGGGAGTTGCCAGGAGTTGCCGGGCTCCTACCTTTTCAATCTCCTGCATAGCAAATCAAATCAAATTCTCAAAGACAACATTTACTGTAAACTCTTTATGCATCCATGCCCCACCCCAAATCCACTCCAACTCTGGGAGTAGAGCTCTCAGCCAACAGACATGTGCAGGGACCCATGTAAGCAGACAATCCAGAATAAATGCTTTATCAGTAGCTAAATCCACAAGACGTCATCTCCACCCAGTGGCAGAATATGCCCAGAGAGCCTTGCTGGATAGTCACTTTCTCTGCTAAGGCCAAAGGAATCCCTCTGAAGCAGTTGATTTTCAGGCTGACTGAAGATGGAAACTCTTCCCAGAGAGAGTTATTAATATTCACAATAATAAATATGAACCGTCTTCAGCATGAGAGCTGTCGCCTTCCCTGTTGTCTTTTTTTACCTCTAGTCGTGGAGATTTTCAAACTGAGTTTGCATTTTTTTTTTAAATTTTATATATTTATATTTTATAATATATGAGTACTCTGCAGGTGTAGCTGCATGCCAGAAGAGGGCATCAGGTCCTATTATAGATAGTTGTGGGCCACGATGTGGGTGCTGGAAATTGAACTCGGAACCTCTAAAAGAGTAGCCACTGCTCACACTGGATGAGCCATCTCTCTAACCCCTGAAATTACATTTAAATCCTCTTTTCATTTCTTAGGAGGTCTGGTGGTGGAGCTACCTACACCTAACTACAGGGGGAGCAGCTTCTTGGCAAACAGTGCCAGCGGTACCGGCATCAATGGTGTGAAGAAAATCCAGCAATTTCTTTGGGAAATGCACTCAGGGACTGTCTAAACAACCTGGGAGTGCCCCGCCTGTGACCTCCATTCTTTCCATAACTCCTCTGACTCTGACTTGATTCTCCCTAATGTGTGATTCAAAGATAAACAGAACCATTCCCCCAAATCAAGGGCTGAAGGATATTCCAGCCCACGCACAAGGAATACCAATGACGAAAATTTAGTGTGTTAATGCCACAAGAAAAGCCAAGGAGCCGTGAGGAATTTACTAGAAAGAGATTGGCTGTGTCCAACTGGGCCAGAGGTCAGTTTCTGCAAAATGCTTGAGAACAGAACCCGAGTTCTCACAGTCTGTGCTAACACAGCTTCTAGAAAGAGACAAAGCATTTGTTCTTTTTTTTTTTCTCTCGGGATGGGTCCAACGGCCTTGGTACCCACATAAATCTTACAATCCAGAAGGCAACCGACACCCAAAGGGGGGGGGGGCACAGACACAGCATAGTACTGTTGGCTCCCAAGAGGCCCAAACAAGCTTTTGACAAACTGCAGCTTGAGGGAACACTCCCTGCTGAAAGACAGCATCTCTAAGGCCAGCACCACTACAGGGCTCAGAACACAGTTAACACTACTTTTCACCCTGGTCTCTGCTCTAGAAGAGCAGACACTCGCCCTTCCCCGTCTCTTCACTTTCCCGGTCTACCCATCACACACCGCTTCTGTAAACAAGTAAGGATAGGACTACCTACTTTCAGAAATACATCACTGGGCAATCCTGGATAGAGCAGGAGACTTGGACAAGGCTTGTAGCTCAGCTGGGAGAACGCTGGCCTGGCATTCAGGGAGTCGCAAGTTTGATCCTCAGCACTCCATAAACTAACCGGGCATAGCCTTGAGATGGCACTTGGGATGCTCGGTGTAAGTGAATTAGTTCAAGACTATTCTCAGCTGAGTTTAAAGCCAGTGTTGGCTACATGAAATCCTACCTCACTCGACATGCACATACCCTGCCTAAATTTTTAAAAAAGAGAGAAAGAAACTCTGACCTTTAAAAAGAGACTATGTGTGTATGTGTCATGTGTGTTACTTGTTCCTGAGCATGTGGTGCAGAGGCCACAGTGCATATGTTGTTCATCACCTGCCTCCTTGTCTGGGACATGGCCTCTTGTTCCTCACCGTACACACTAGGAAAGGTGGGCCTTTGGAGGAGTCTTTTCCTCCACGCCCCTTGTCTCTGTGAAGCACTAGAGTACAGAGGCACTTAACATGGGTGCTGGGGAACAAACAGAAGCCCTAGTATTTGTACAACAGTCTCTGCGCTGAGTCACCTCACTGGCCCCAAGTTCTGGAATTTTCTGAAGGAAACAGAATTGCTTGAACTACTGAGTGATAACAACTGTCCAATTAAAACCACAAAAGCCCAAAACCCACTTCTTTGTATCTGACACCTGCACCCCAAAATGGGGGATTCGGGGAATGCTTTCATGTCCATCTCAAGAAGCACCATGAGGGTGATGTGAAGCCTAGCTCTACCCAATGGCTTTGGGGCTCTGCCAGCAGAGAGTACGTGCTTGCTGTGTGAACGGCTCACGGTACAGACAGCAACCTGGAGGGTAATCTCATCCATGCAGAGGACGAAAGGATGCTCACTACACTGTTAGTGTTCATATAAGAAGAAAACTAAGGCCGGTGTAGCAGGAGGATCAGGAGTTCAAGGCCAACCTTGGCTTCAAAGTGAAAGGAGGTCAGCCTGTGCCGCATGAAATGCTCTAAAACGGTAACAAAACTAAAGAGGTTCTGGAGCTTAACTACTTCACTACTTTTCTAACACAGAGCAACGTTCACCATCATAGCTCAGTCACCGAGGCGCTCTAGATCTAAACCAGGAAGATGTGGGTCCAAGTCTCATGCCAGCCACTGAATTCAGGACCAAGACGGGAAGAATTCATTTCTGCAAATTCCTGAGTCCCACCTCTATAAAAGGGAGGTGGTATCTACTTTCCAGGGCAACCATGCAAACTTTCAAAGGGCACGGATAAGAAACGGGGAGACGGCTGCATGGACGCTTTCCCAGAGAAGGGCCTCCGGAGCTGCACAGGTGAAAGGAACAGGAACACGGACTTCAGCAGGGAAAACCATCAGCATTCCACTCGGGTCAGAACACAGGGTCCCAAAGAGCCCAGGAAGAATAACCTGATTCCCAGCTGTTATGCCCACCCCTTCCAGGTGTTTGCCTAAGGGGTCTGAGTCCCAGAGGCCAGGCATCTCTTAGAGTTATTTAGAGCTGACTGAAATCCTCCAGGAAGGATGCTTCTCGACCCAGGACTGGGCTCACCTGATGGTCTTCCAAGCCAGTATTCATTGCCTAGGTTTGAATTACCGTGTTTCCTTTCTATCGAGAAAGCCGCTCTTTTACTCTGGTCTCCTGACACACAGGGCGCCCGAGCCTCCCGCTCCAGATGTCAAACACCTTCCTATCCACTGTCTTCGAACTCTGTTCTGACATTTTCCATAAACAAAACCTGTCAGCTTTTGGGAGCTCAAACTTTACATACACACAGTTTCAGCCCTTAAAAAAAATAAAAAGTAACTTAAAGAGAAACAAAACCAGGAAAGAATAAGGACTAGTGAGTCAAAGCCCTGTACAGGCCCAAGGACACTGAGCGCAGTAGAATCCTGTCACAACTCCCTAGACTCCCAGTCCCTGAGACTGTTATCATGGCCCCTTACACACGAGGAACTCAGGGTGTGTGAGGCCAATCATCCCGCTAAAAGCCTCTAGAGCAACATAATCATACCCCACCTAACAGGAGAAGCTTCAAAGGCTCCATTCCAACCAAACAGGAAAACTAGTTTTGTCTGTGTGGTTGAGACGGAGGCTGGCTATATAGGCAGAAGCTGTGGGGTGGGTGCCATCCAGAAAATAACCAGCCTCCCAGGGATGTGCACCAGCCACAGTTTAACAAGATAAAATAAAACAAGGCACAAACCCTCATGTCCAGGCTGGGCGAGGTGACCCAGTAGGAGGAAAGGAGCAAAGGGGGGTGCTCTTGAGGGGAGTGCTCTACTTGACATCCTCCTGCCTCCGATTCCCAAGCGCTAGTACGACAGACATACTTAGCCACACTCAGCCATGTTCACTCTTTCATGGCATTGCTCACTGGGTTGGACTCAGCACTGCAAAAGTGATTTGATCATTTAAACACAGCATCCCTTGGAGCCGTTCCTCTACGGCAGACCTCTCCTGTAAGGCACCCCAAAGTGTTCCACAGATGGTCCCTTCCACATTCTCTCTCCAATAGCTGTCAAAAACAACCATTACAAAGCCGTGTGTGTGTGTGTGTGTGTGTGTGTGTGTGTGTGTGTGTGTGTGGTGTTTGCATGCACACGTGTGCTGCTAGGGAAAGAGCCCTGGGGGCTTAAGAATACCAAGCAAGCACCCCACTGCTTTGTCACACTTCCAACTAAAACAAACTCAACATCAACAAGTGGAAAGACACGACAGGTTGAAAAGCCCGCACCCAAAAGGTATGCATCCAGAGTGTCTTGGATTTCATCATTGTGTCTGTGCTTTTTGGAGCATTGGTGCATTCACAATAAACATGCTAAGGACAGGAATCTATTCTAAATACAAATTCCACTCATGGAACACGTTACTTTATGTGCAAAGCCTGAAGGTAACTTTATACAATGATTTTAATAATTCTGTGCATAAAACATTTCCAGATGGCTCAATTTCCCAGCCTGTGGAATGGTGATGCAGCATTTTAGATTTTGCTTGTTTGGGGTTAGAGATGCCCAACCTGCCGCAGTCAGGACAGGGAGAAAAGGCTAAACGTACCTTTCTGAAAGTCAGTAAGTATTACTCAGTCACAATTAAAGTAATTGCCTCTTGGCCAAATCACATATCGCATTACCCTGAAATTCCATGTAGACATACAGTCTCAGCTTCTAAAAGCTCACCACAGGTGAAGGGGCCCTGGAAACTGCTCAGTCAGTGTTGGCTCTGTGCTTTCCCTCTCTTAAAGTTCCTTCTGGTACCTTTGGAATTCTTTAAACCATAAATTCCCATGAGGGAAAAGGAACAGAGCACAGATGTTCAAAGACTGCAAGCTGGTGACCAGTAGTAAGTGTGTGCTCCGCCATTAGCTGTTCACACTCCAGCCACCACCAGACAACCCTGAGCTTAAGGGCTGAATGAGCCGTGCATGGGCTTGTCGGATACAAATCTTAAGAATTTGTTAAAGGAGGCTGGAAAGGTGGCACAGCAATTAGACTCTGTAAGAGCTAGGCTCCCAGAACCTGTGTCAGGCAACTCATAAGAAGCCTGTAATTCTAGTTCCAGGGGATCCAACTCCCTCGTTTGGCTCTGAGGGCACCCATACATATATGTGGCACAGATACACACATGCATATAAATAAAAAAAAAACAGTAAATCTTTTTACCAATGGGCTTATTAAGAGTCTATGGTGCACCGGGCGGTCGTGGCACACACCTTTAATCACAGCACTAGGAAGGCAGAGGCAGGCGGATCTCTATGAGTTCGAGGTCAGCCTAGTCTACAAGAGGACTAGCTCCAAAGCTACAGAGAAACCCTTTCTCAAAAAACCAAAATAACATAAAATAAAAAAACAAATAAAAATAGCAGAAAAAGAAAAAAGAGCCTTAGATGCTTCTGAGTCATTTGCTTTCCTCACCTCAGCAGAGGATATCAAATACAATAACTCTTGACTCCCCTAGATGCGCTAGCAACCTGAAGTAACTGCTCTGTTTTAGTAGACAGACAGACAGACAGCCAAGAGGAATGATGAATTCACTGTGTGCCTCTCTTCTTTGATCTGATCCAAGTCAGGACAAATACAGCTAAATTCAAATTTCAGGGCAGGCCACATAAGGAGGCCAAAGGCACATGACTCACTGAAACTACATTTTCCTCTTTCTGTTGGTGACTGAGAACTGTACCCACAGGAAATCCCTTGTGTTCCATAAGCAACCCCCTGGTCACTTTCTTGAGACTTCCTCTATCCGTGATCATGGCTGAACCCACGACATGTATACATGCTGAATAAGATGATAAGGCACAAGGTTACTTATTCTTTTTTTTTTTTAATCTCATATGCGTCATCTGGAATTCTATTTTGAAAACAAATGTTGCAAGCAAATCTCACTCCCTGCCAAACTCCCCCTCTTCCCAAGCACAGCCTGTTATGCATGCGTGACGGGCGCTCCACAGCGTGGAACTAACCGCACAGGATTTGATGCTCTCAGCAGAGCTGCTACTGTAGGTAGAAAATCATTAACAGTACAGTCAGAGTGCTTGCGGCCATCCTGAGCAGGGGCCAAGTTCAGCCAGGAGAAACAAAAGCCTCTCCTGCTCTCAGCCTCCTAGACTTCAGCCCAGACTACATCCCACGCTCCAGGCATTTCAATGTGACCTCAGCCACACCGAACCACACAAAGAAGGGTTACACATCCCAGCACAGAGTAGTGGTAAGAACAAGTCCCCCGGGAGCCACGTCTGCCCACCAAAGCTGGGAAAGACAGGCTCACCCCAAAATGCCCATGCCCACCCTCCTTACATTCAATCTGACAAGACACAAACAAGAGTAGCCAATGAGAGTAGAGAAAGGAACAGGGTTTAGGAATTAGGGTTTCACTGTTTACGTAACAGAACCTGTTATCTTGGAACTCAAAACCTTATGTGAACCAGGCCTCGTGAAGTATACCCACTTTCCTAACACTTAAGAGATGGAGACAGGAATAGTCTCAGTTTGACACTAGCTTGAGCTACATCGGAAGACCCTGTCTCAGAAACAAAAAGGTTTTGTATTGTCCTGATGCCTGTATCATTTACTCAGAGACCACAATGTAGACCTTTGAAGATTTGTATCTATCACCATCAAAACAATTCCAAAGAGAAGGTTCCCCTATCTATTGAGCTTCCTGAAAGAAGAACTCTTCCACCAGCTGTAACAAGGACTATTGGGATGAATAAATGGGTCTGGTATTGGGTAAGGCATGTGGCAGTCTAAGAAATGACAACTGGTCACTCCAGTCAACCTAGTGGGAACCAGGGTGCTGTGAGATGAGAGAAGGGAAATAAGAAATGAGTGACGTGGAGACGGAGGAAGAAGGAAGTAGGTAGATGCAGGTGGGTGGACCTGCTGTCCAATGGTCTTCACTCTCTAAGGTGGGTGGACCTGCTCTCCAGTGGTTCACAGTCTCAAAGGTGGGTGGACCTGCTGACCAACGATTTGCACTCTCAAGGTGGATGGACCTGCCGTCCAGTGGTCCGCACTCTCTAAGGAGGGTGGACCTGCCATCCAATGGTCTGCGCTCTCTGGGGGGGGGGGTGGACCTGCTGTCCAATGGTTTACAGTCTCTAAGGTGGGTGGGCCTGCTGTCCAATGGTCCGCACTCTCTAAGGAATGAAGAACAAAGCAAGTGGTGGCTAAAGGGAACATAACTTTTTTTTCAAGACAGGGATTTTCAGTAGCTATGGAGTCAGTCCTGGAACTCTCTCTGTAGAGAGAGTTCAGGCTGGCCTCGAAGTCACAGAGATCCATCTGCCTCTGCCTCCTGAGTGCTGGGATTAAAGGTGTGCGCCATCACCACCCGGCTTTTTAAAAGGCGTTTTTAAAAGCTTGAGAGATGGCTCCTCAGTCAAGAACATGCATGAGTCTTGCAAAAGACCTGAGTTAAGTTCCCAGTATCCAAACAGCGGCTCACAACCAACTGTAACTCTTCCAAGGGGTCTGATGCCCTCTTCTGACTTCCAAGGGCTCCTGCACATATGTGCACATACCTATATTCAGGTATATACACATACTAATAAAATGAAGATTTTAAAAAATAAAGATTTTTTTAATTCTTTTGAATTTTATGTGTCTGAGTGTTTTGCTTGCATGCATATCTGTGCATCGCACGCAGGCAGCGCCCACATGCAAGCAGAGGCCAGAGAAGGGGGTCAGATCCTCTGAAACTAGAGTCGCAGACAACTGCGAGTCACCATGAGGGTGCTAGGACTGAGCCTATGTCCTCTAGAAGAACAAGTGCTCAGAATGGTTGAGCCATCTCTCCAGCCTCAGAACACGGAATCTGGGAAGCTTTCAAACTGACAATACCTAAGTGGTGTAAAGCCTGTTTTGTGCCATTTGGAAGGATCTCGAGAAAAGAAGAAACAAAGCTAAGGACTTCCTTTAGACAAGGCAACAGAGAGGAACCAAGGACAGACATCCTCGAGATGTTGCGTTGGTGGAAGTGAGAATTGGGAGACAGGAAGTAGCCCGGCAAAACTGTTTGCAGGGAAAGACAGGACTTGGGGTTAGAAAGAGGAGGCTGTCCTGCTAATGCCATACTTCTCTTCTTCAAAGACATGAAAAGTAAAGATATTGGTTAACGAGGGGAGTGGAGTACGAAAGTCCATGGCATGAGATGGCTTTCTCCCAACTGATGACATCACCTGAAAGGTTTAAGAAGATGCCTGCCAGGGCAACCACAGTCGGCTCTTTAGTGGAGCAGTTGGGGCTTGGGAATAATAAGGAAATTTAGTCTTACCAAAAGCTGGAGTCTCTCCAAGGGGCCTAGGGTTGCTAGTACTTATTCATAAGAGGGGACTATTGACATCTGAGCTACAGAGAGGTGTCCAGAGGGGGTCTGTGTTGAAGAGGACAGAGTGAGAAGCTGGGCCCATGAGTATGCAAAAATCCATCTTTCAAGTAGGAAACGAAGGTAAGACCAGAAACTAGGAGGCCTCAGAGCCATGGGCTAGAAGTTACCAGAACAAGGAGATCCAAAGAGGCTCACTGAAATTGATAGAGACTGTTGAAGCTGAAGAGGTCAAGGGTCACAGAGTGGAATATAACGGCAGGTAGAGGCTTCCACAAGGACACAAGAGGGAACTGTGTGTATAGGAGGGCAAAGGCAGGAGGCAGGCACAGCAGCAAGGGGGCACAAGAGGGAAGGACAGCTGGAGGGTTTAAGGACCAAAGGGAGGCGTGGTTTTAATACAGAAGAAAAAGCAAAGGGAGGGGGGAAGAGAAGAGAAAAGACAGGCTGTGAACTACAAACAACGGTGATGGAACTCTTCAGGGACAGTCAGCTCAGCTTCCAGGAAAACAGAAGGTGACGGCACACTGACGGGTACCCAGGATGCGAGACCCGTGCTGGAGACAGACAAAGACCCAAAGGAAAGCACAGAATGAATGGGCAGCAACAGCAAACTACCATCAGAGCGGGGACACTGCTTTGCTGGGCAACAGTGTGTTAGCTGGCTCGCCCCGTCTACATGGGCTTCATCTGGCAAGCTACAGCAATCTGAAGTCTTGACCACAAGATAAGCTGGAGGTCCAAGGACAAGAGGTTCTTAAGAGATCTCTCAGCTGTGTTTGGGCAGCTTACCTACCAGCAACTGCCCAGCAAGCTTCTAACTACTTCTTCCATGCATGCATTCCTGGCTCACCCCGACACAGCTTTCAGCCAGTGCCTTCTGCCACTAGAGGGCGACACAGGTCCAAAACATGAGCAATTCCCAGGCCTCGGTTCACTACAAACCAGGCTCTAAAATGGGACAAAACAGGTTGAAAAATCCCTCAAGTTCAACAACTTTGTTCATCTAGTTTTCAGATGACATGAAATAGTGTTGAAACATATAGGAAGACGTGTATGGGTATACAGAGAAATAAGGTGTGTAAAGGCCACAAAGGGATTTCATGCTAAGCCACAGTCACACCACCAAAGAATTTTCACAAACTAAAGCGCATAGAAGTCAGAACTGAGCAAAACTCCAAAGAAAACAGAATGGAAGATATTACTCTGCGCAGCCAACTCTCCAGCCAGCAACCACAGGACTCCAGCCCACCCCCTCTATACTATGAGCTCTCCCTGGGGACAAAAGGACTGTTTGCTTCCACCTAAGAGGCAATGAAACCCAACAGTCGTCCTTCAGGACCCTCGGATACTGGGAGCCTTGGTTCTGTCCTCTGCTAAGTGTATTAGCATGCAAGCTCTGGTCATCAGCTCTCTACCTGCCAATCACCGCCAAGCTACATGCATGCAGTTTATGACCATCCAGATGAGTGTGTTGATGACCGCCCAGGAACAGCAGGCTCAAAGGGAAGAGGCACATCTACTGAATAAAAGGAAATGTCCCTGAATTTCCTAGTAGAAAAGGTCACCTTTCAAGGGGCAATGACCCCTGAGCACCTGCTCTGAGCTGGACAGCGTGCTCAGGGTGTTTTATGGAGTACCTCATTCCATCTCAAGACCCTCAGTGAGGTAACTTCGGTCTTTTGTTATGAAGATAAGGTGAAAAAGGCAGGGCTGGAGTGCCAACTGGAGTTGAAGGTGGATGATGCAGGATTCCCTTTGTGGAAATGGCAGGGCTGGAATGCCAACTGGAAACGACCTCCTCCATCTTCTCCCCACACAGTCCTAGGAAGAACGGCTCGGAGTCTGGCCTTTCTCCTTTCCATTTGCTTCTCGTTACATCCCCAGTCCCTCTCTATCCCTGCTGCCTGACCCAAACATCTTTCTTTGCACTATCCAATCCAGCTGGCTTGAAGGAGATGCCACAGTCAAAGAATCTACAGCCTCCCAAACCTGAAGACCAAATGTTCCCACACCCATGCCTATGGAGCACTTCACAAAGAAACTTAGCAGGGGCCATTGAGAGACAAGGAGCAACATCCTTGGGCAAGGCATCCTTGGGAAGCCCTCAGCTTCCTCTATGATTCTGGTACTTAGGAAAAGTAAGCAGGGAGGGGGTAGGGCAATTCTTAACAGCTGGTGAAAAACAAAAACAAAACAAAACGACGAAAAAAAGAAATTTATTTGTGTAGATAAGCTATTTTAACAGAACTGCCCGTGAAGCAGAACTTCTAATTATAACATCAGGAAACAGCGGTTTTCTTTTAAAGCACCAAGTTTACTTCACTAATTCAGTTTTCATCTTTATTTGGTCCCAGACACCCAGATGCATGAGAAGTGAGGCTTGGTATACAGGAAGTGTTAGCAGGTTCAACAGAACACAGAGAGCCTTACCAACCACCGGGTCCCAACACTGATCCTGGGGTTCGGTGATTAGGCTAGGCTGGAGGCCCAGCAAGCCTCAAGGATCTGCATCGCTCCACCTCTCTGGCACCAGGATGACAAGTGCACGCTACCATGCCCAGTTTCTCTTTGTCCATGGCTGCTAAGGACCAACCTTAGGAAGGACCTCGTACTTGCACAACGAGCACTTGAAAGCTGACCTCTGCCCCTACCAAATGACAGAGTTTAACTGCAATCCTTTATAATTCTGTGTGTCCTTCCAAGTCATACATGGAAACAAAGTGAGTTCCTTAAAATGTGTTAAAGACAAAAACAATGGGGCTGTGTATCCCTGTGTCTCTAGAGCGCGCACACACATGCATGCACGCACACTCACGTGTGTACAAACACATACAGTAACATGCACGTATACACACATGCACACGCTCACATTCACACACACAGTCACATACACACATATGCACATGCACACTCACACACAAATACACACTCACATGCACACACACGCATGCACATACAGACTCATATGCATACACATTCACACACATGCATGCACATACACACTCACATGCGCGCACAAACACACAAAGTCCTGCTGGGTTGTCACGCACTCACTACACAATTGAAACGGTGGAGGGGGGATGTTGATGCAGCAGACGCAGCCAAGACCCTGAGAGTAAAAGGCAAGGCTTCTACCCACAGCAACAAGAAAAGGAACTTTCCTATTCAATTCACAGGTAAAGGTTCCAGATCCCTAGGGAAACAGTCAAAGGCATCCAGGAAGTCATGAGGTTCATTTTTCACATGCACGGACCTGGTCTCATTAGCTAATGATGTTTTTCTTTTCACTACTATATGGCTCCCTAATAAGAAAAGAAAATGGTTGACTGCTTCCCGGTAAGCAACGACAAATGGTCAGTAGGAATGTGGCTGACTTTCAAACTAAAAAAATGGACCCAAATCAAATTTGAACCTGATAAAAAATTTAATTGATTGTATATTATCTTGAACATACATTATTCTGAATGGAAATAAGGACAGGATGTTTCCCTGTTCTGAAGCAAACGAGTCTGGGTATGTTCCTGCATTCTCAGTAATGTACATACTGATTTATAATTAGTGTTTGGGTGAACTACATTCTATCTGGAAGAAAAACAAGGCACGTGGAAAAGGAAGAGCTAGTTTTGTTTTGGACTAAGAGCGTCTACATCCCACGAGCCTCAGTTCGTTCCTGTGCTGTGCACCAAGCCTTGCCTTTCTCCTGGAGCCTGGGATTCCCACGCGAGAGAAGACAGGTCCAGACAGCAGTTCCTCGTCATCTCTCCCTCATCCCACAAGGGGTCAGCTAGGAAGTCCTGCATGACAGTAGGTCTCTATCACCCTGCACAGATACCTGATCAAGACCAGAGGTCGCTGAGTCTGCCCAGTCCAGCTCCAACATTCACGGGGCACTTCCTCTCAGTTCCACAATACAAACTCCACTCACGTTACATTTCTCCAGGTTACAAGCTTCGGCACTGACCAAGAATGTTGTCTTCTTGTCCCCTCTGCCAACTCTTCTGCTATGTAGTCTGCTGGGGTATACCTACCCTGACACCAAATCAGAACTGTATGAGTCTCCCTGGACGCTCCTTGCACCGGCAGGGTCCTGAGACCCACACTCCCTAATTCTGCTATAGTAGGGTCTGGGGAGGGCTCAGGAATCTGTATGTGGCACATGGCTCAACCAAAGCACAGAAAAGCCCATGTCATTGAGCTCTAAAGATCACATTTGATAATAAGTCCGATTCTCTAATAAGATGAGAGGATCTGATGAACAATCCAGTGACCTACAGCAACCTGCCAAGGGCCTGGGTAGGTCCCTACACTTGTCTGCTCAAGTGTAAACGAGAAAAGCCACTCCGAGAAGCTTTCTGCACCGGGCATCATAAACAAGTCAACAGTTGGTACCTTTGGCTAGGATGCTGGCCTAAGTTACCCACAGTCCCAGGAAGCACATCATGGGATGTGCCTGGCTTATGAAGGCACAGAATTTGGGTAAAGGTTTGGCACTGCCGGGTATGATCAAGTTACCTAAAAAGCATCAGGCTACACCTACATTTCTTCTTAGGCACTGCATCTCCATCTCAGACTTAGAGCTCACATGTGCAGGGTTCCCAAAGTCTGCCAGACAGATGTGCTACACTGATTTTCTCTAACCTATTAATAGGGGGGAGAAAATGCGCTTCCAGGATCTCTGATGGAACACCAAAGCCCAAGTTAAAAGTCATCTCTATTGATACTACTCGTGGAAGTGTTCCCACCGACGGGCTCAGCTGGGTTTATTTCCCACTCTCTCCATGTATAACACATACAAGGATGCCTCACCGCTGAAGCCGATGTTAAACAGAGCAAAGAAAGTGCAAGTCATTCTTCAAAGGTCCAATAATAGAATCCTAGTTCTTCGTTCTCAACTCAGACAAAGTCCTTTCCTCCAACAAAGCACTAAAAGTAACCACGCGGTGGTGGTGCACGCCTTTAATTCCAGGCAGTGGCAATGAGTTCGAGGTCAGCCTGGTCTACAGAATGAGTTCCAGGACTGGCTCCAAAGCTACAGAGAAACTGTACCTTGAAAAAAGAAAGCACTAAGAGTAAGAATCCAGTATTTCTTACAAGCATCCCATGACATGCTTTTAAGTTCATTTTGGGAGGACTCCCGGCCACCCCTTGGTGCTTTAATATTCTGCACTAATAAGAATCAACACAACTTAGTCCGTTGGGCTTCCTACACACATCTTCCCGAAAATTCTCAGCTTAATAGCACCTATCCTAAGACTGTTTTGTTTTTTTTTTTTTAAAAAAAGGAAAAACAAAGAACAATCATTCGCATACAGGAAGTCCAGGGAGGCCTCCATTCCCAGGAGGAAATCTAACTCTGAGATTTTGAAGTTCATGCTGTGTGATGACTAGAATAGAAAAGGAGGAGGAGGAGAGAGTAAGAGACAGACAGACCAAGGCCAATAAGCTAAATAAATTCATAATGTAGATAGCTTAAAATTAAGTTAGCACTACAGGAGACAGAACAATGGCCCCAAGAGACGTCCACATCCTGAGTCGGACTCTGTGGCTCTACTGGATTACATGGAAAAAGGAGCTTCAGCCTGCAGAGGAAATGGAAGTTGCTAGTCAGCTGACCTTAAACTAACTAGAAGATCATCCCTGATTAGCCAGGTAAGCAGGATGCAATCACAACAGCTCTTGAAAGCAGAAAAGAATACTGAGGAAAGGTGATGGAGGAAGCTGTAGCCGCCAGAGTGATCAGAGAAAGAAAGGGCACTGCTGCCATTAAACCGGACAAGGGGACCACAGGAGAAAGGCATCTCAGAAAGCAGGTACCTCCAGAAGCTGAGCAAGACAGGGAGCTCTCTCCTGGAACCCATAAAAGGAATGCAGCCCCCAAAGCACTTGCTTTTAGCCTAGTGAACACATGCTGGAACACCCCCTCCTCTCCTACACACACACACACACACACACACACACACACACACACTGCACAATAACGAATCTGTGTTGTTTTCAGGCTACTGCATCTGAGGACATGTGTCCCCAGGCAGAGGAACCCATCTGTGAGTCCACACAATGTCCAGGGAACTTTTCTCCACGAACCAGAATGATTTCTGCTAATCTACTATGTCAAGTGCTACACAAAAACACATATTTCATTTTATAATCCTAATGAGAAAAGGGATACAGACTTTTAAAGATCTCCCAGTGATCCCAATAGCAGAAACATCTCTCCCTACAATCCTCCCTACAATCTGTGAACGCCACACACAGCAGACTTCACCCAGATCTGTCCTGCTGTTTCCCAATGTACCCGACCAGGAACAACCCATGAGAACGCATTTTCTAGTTCAGTTGCTGGATTTTCATTGCAGAAAGTTCCCTCAATTAGTCTTCTAAGGCACAGCTCTGAAAACTCTAAATAAGGTTTCCATCTGGCCCTTACCAAAAGAAGTGTTCATTTAAAAATTGTTTTTATCACTTAATTATGTTATATGTGTATGCATGCCACCCATACCTCGTCCAGGGGACAACTTTTAGAAATTAGTTTTCATCTTCCCCATTGTTGAAGAAGGGTCTCTTGTTCCTCCACTGTATATTTCAATCTAGCTGGCCCATCTGCTTCCAGGCAAAGGACGTCTCTGCCCGTCACCTTGCTAAAGGAGGGCTGAGACTGCAGAGGTATGTATGACATAGATGGTTTCTCACATGGGTTCTGGGAAGTGATTTCAGGTCCACAGACTTGCATGGCTAACACCTAGCCACTGAGCCATCTCCCCAGCCTCACATCAAGGAATTATCTCCCAGCTACACAAGCAGGCAGAAATGTCTGCAAGCCCACACCATCATTGAAAAGAAGACTAATATAACAAAGCCTTTGAGACCCTGTCTCAAAGGACTAAGGGGAAAGTGGATAGAGCAAGACACCCAACATCCTCCTCTGGCCTCCACACACCCAAAGAGGTGGATAAACACCATACACACCCTGCACATACATAAACACGCAAAGAGGTAGATAAACACCATACACACCCTGCACATACATAAACACGCAAAGAGGTAGATAAACACCATACACACCCTGCACATACATAAACACGCAAAGAGGTAGATAAACACCATACACACCCTGCACAAACATAAACACGCAAAGAGGTAGATAAACACCATACACACCCTGCACATACATAAACACGCAAAGAGGTAGATAAACACCATACACACCCTGCACAAACATAAACACGCGAAGAGGTAGATAAACACCATACACACCCTGCACATACATAAACACGCAAATTTTTAAACCTGTAAGTAGAGGTGGGCACTCTGAAACACTGGCAAAAGGCGTAACACGGTAAACTTAGAAAGCAACACCAGTAGCTCTCCAGCAAACGTACGTGCTGTACATAACGGTGCTGTTGTATCGTGATTTCCTGACGTGCAGGAGAGTCACTCACAGCTGCCGTCTCCAGAACACAGAAGGAATGCCTGTATTACTCAGCCTCGAAGTCACTAAATGACAGGACTTTCCGGCTCCATCACAATCCCATGGGATGACAGTCATCTACATGGACTGTCACGTGGCTGCCTACTTAGATATGCATTATACATTTATTATATTACACTTGGGGGAAGCCCTTTCCTTTCCCGCGTGCCATTCATCCCCACATCTGCATGTGTCCCTTTACCATCTGTCCTCAGCTAGCCCTTCTACTCCAGGAAGGCAGGGGCCATCTGCTCTGTGACCACAGAAAGCCAAGCAGGCATGATGCAGACTGGCTACCCAGAGAAGCCAGTACTGCTCTCATCTTTGGAAACTATCTCATTCAGGGGATTCCGACAGAAAACCCCTATTACAGGGGTTCATACACAGACTTCACTTCTCATGGTTGTAGGCTCTCAGGATCAAGGCTCCTGAAGTCTGTGTTGGGCGAGGGATGCCTGCTGGCTTGTTGCAGCCGGGTCTTCCACTGGTGCGCTCTGATAGTGGAGAGGTAAATGGGCCTCTCTGGGGTGTGCCTTTTATCAAGACAATGGCCCCAGAGGGGCCATGGGCTGATTGCTTCCCAAAGGCTCCACCTTCTAGCATCACCACATTGTTGGACAGGATTTCAATTTGAGCTTGTGGGGAGACGAAACAGTCTGCCTAAAGGAGAAACCATATGGTTTGACAATATGAATAGTCAAATATAGACACTGAAAAAGCAATTTTTTTAACCAACTGCAAACTAAAGTAGATTTTTAAAAAAAGACAAATAGAAACTGTCACCTAAATCCTATAGTTAGGAGTAGTAATAAGGGTGAGATTTATCTCTATCCTGCCTTTTCCTCTCTCTCCCTCTCCTCCTACCTGCTTCCTGGCTTCACACGCAATCTGACAGGTCCCTCAAGTTCTGCTGTTAAGTCTTCCTTCTGTGATGGACAGTAACCTTAAGTTATGACCCCCAAAATAAATCCTTTCTGCCTTAACAAAAGAATAGGATCAGGGTTATAACAGCAAGTCAACTCAACCTACTTGTGTGAGTGAGCTCTAGGCCGGTGAAAGACCCTGCCTGAAAAGACAAGGTGAATGGCACACAAGGAAAGACATGTGTCCCCTCCAACACATACCAACACACAGCCCCCTCCTATGCACCCACACACACATGCACTAGCGATAGAATATAATTCTGTACGTATAAAACACTTATGATGTAGACAACTCTCAGTTAACAACCAAACACTATGAAGCTCAGAGTTAAAAACAGCTTAAGCTACAAGTGGAAGGAAACAGACACCAAAGAGCGAAATGGTGGTCTCAGATATGCTGGAAGTGATAGTAAACAGCTCATGACACTCCTAGGACAGCAACAGCCAGACACACAGGACACAAAGCAATGACACAGAAAATCTGGGAGCCCTTCACATGACCAATGGGGATGGGAAATGACACAAGCCCTTAGGAGGACGGTTGGTAGTTCTTTGGATGGTTAAATGGGGAGTTACTGCATGATCAAGGCCATTCTACTTCTAGATACAAAGCCAAGACAGATGCAAACTTTACAGAAAGAAACCTGACATGAGCCAGTTTGGTGCTATATACCCTTAGAATTTCAGCCTGGGAGACTGAGGCAGAAGGACTGCTTGGTTTAAGCCAGCTTGTGCTGCAAATCAAGACCTACCTGTCTCAAACAAATTATTAATTAATAAGTTAACTAATTCATTGATAACCTTGTAGTATTATTTTTAATAGTAAAAAGGTAGAAGTAGCCCAATGTCCATCAACATATAAATATCTAAACAATATCCTATAGTGTCCATATAGTTTCCATTTCTAAAAAGGACACAATTTTAGAATACACAATAGCCATACTGTGGAATGTTGTTTGATGAATAATGAAGAACCTGAGTACTGGTACTTGCTTCAACAGTGTGGCTAACCCCAAGAACACTATGCTGACTAAAGTTACCAAAGACCAGAATATGCTAATCTAGAGCCTCATGTAGTAGGTTAGAGATTGCTTAAAGACAAGGAAGGAGTGTGGGAGAGAAGTGGAAAGTGATGGATATGTGGTACTAAGCAACTCCCCGGGAAAATAAAATTTTCCAAAATTAAAAGGTTGGCCAATGTGACCATGACAAAATTATTGAGCTGTATTGTTTATTTTTATGTCTTTGTTTTCTTCTTTGAAACAGGTCATGTTATGTAGCCCAAGCTGGCCTTGAACACCAGATCTCCCTGCCTCAACCTCCAGGGTGCTGAGGTTACAGTTACCAAGCCCTGATAAACTATAGACCTCAAATGGGTGAACATGTGAATATGTGAGTTTTATCTCAATCAGCTTTAAAAACAAAAGCATGTGTGCTGCTGTCTTAGTTAGGGTTTCTATTGCTGTGAAGAGACACCATGACCACAGCAACTCTTATAAAGAAAACTTTTAATTGGGGTGGCTTGCTTACAGTTCAGAGGTTCGATTCATTATCATCATGGTGAGGTATGGTGGCATGCAGGCAGATATGGGGCTGGAGAAGCTAAAAGTCCTACATATTACAGGCAACAGGAAGTGGTCTGTGTATCACACTGAGTGAAGCTTGAGCATATCTGAATCTGAGCCCTCAATGCCTATTCCTACAGTGACACACTTCCTCCAACAAGCGCATAGCCTACTCCAATAAAGCCACACCTCCAATAGCCACTCCCATTGGGGGCCATTTTCTTTCAAGCCACCACAACTGCTGACTGTCAAAGCATTTTAAGATTCTATAGCAAAAGGACACTATGAACAAAAGAAATGCCTTTTGTCCCAATAACACGTGTATATATGTGGCAGGTATATATAGACAGACAACAAACTCAAAATGGGTGTGGTTTGGCAACTCAACAACAGGTGAGCAGGGTTCAGTCTCTCCCATTCAAGTGTGGATATGGTTACACGTGAGAATACCTCCCAGATCCCCACACCATCCACCAAATCCCTAAACAATGTGTCCTTCTGAAGCATAGTTCCCTCCCTCAGGGACTGGCAGGGCTGCCATCTAGAACATACTGGAAATCTTTGCCAAAGAAATCCAAAGCTTTGGGCTCCAGGGACCTGCTGAACTCAAGGTCAGTAGGACTGTCTCAGTTCACAGTGCATCAAAGGTGGCCACAGAGCCAAGAGCCATACCTCTTAGCTCGTGGGAGGTGGAGACACAAGGATCATGAATTTGAGGCCAACCTGGGCTATACACAATCATCTACACCTCTCCCCATTTTTTTTAAAAATTAAAGGATGGTCACATGACCACACCTAGGCTCCATGGGATGAGACAGTCTTCCACCTAAGGCTGGGGATAAATGCTGGTATCTGTGAACAACCTAGGTCTCCATTCTTCATGGACAAAGCCCGAAAAGGAGCTCGGATCCACCCAGGGCTCGTTCACAAAGCAACCAGACTTGGAAGAAAGACAGGCAACCCAATATTCTTAGTTATTTCCTTTGCTCTACTAAAAATAATGCTCCAAAAAAGTTCCCTGGTTTGTCTGAGCTAGGGGGGTAGGTCAGATTTGATGCCCAACACCATATTCACTGTATGTGATGGTGGACAGATATAACCCCAGCATTCCAGACATAGAGCAGAAGAATCAGAAGTTCAAGATTATCTTCTGCTACATAGTGAGTTCCGGGTAAACACAGGATACTTGGTACTATCTCTAAAACATAAAAGCTAAAAATAAATAAATAAATTAAATAAATAATTAAATTTCCTTTAACCGTCTGCCTCTATCACTCTATCAGTAAGATTATGATCCTGAGGGTCAGCACAGAAAAAAATGCAGTGCTGGAACCTCCCATGCTCCATGCAGTAACATATATGCTACATGCAGTAACATACATGCTCCATGCAGTAACACAGTGAGAGCTGTGTGATCACTTTTTACTGTTGAGAAGACTGAAGCCATTTACACGAGAGGCTGCTAAGTGACAGAGCTAAGACTTAAATCTCAGACTTTAATCTCTACTACACCACAATGTGTTCATTAAAATAATAACAATATTATGAAATTAAAGCATAATTAAGGAGCTTCATATTGTGAGATTTATAAGAAAAACAAACATTAAAACAACCTCAGAGCAAGGAGCCACTTCTAAGACTAGAACATGAAACTCAAATTCTAGCCCTATACTTAATACCATGATAAGCATTGCATCATGGTCCATTGGAGGGTCTGCTTTATTGTTTTATTTTTCATGGCACTGGGCCTCATCCAAACTGGCAATCAAGCGTTCTTACACCAGACCACGCCCCCAATCCCAAGAGCAGCATATTTATTTGCTCAGCAAACTCAAATGTAAATAAGTATATGTCAAAAATGAAATACTGGTTTCTGGGGCTAACACCAAGTGTCTGCGATGATCAATCTTCACCATCAACAGTCCTGACTGCATCACCAAGGAGAAACACCTGTGTGTGTGTGATGATCAATCTTCACCGTCAACAATCCTGACTTCACATGTGATCACCAAGGAGAAACGTGTGTGTGTGTGATGATCAATCTTCACCTTCAACAATCCTGACTGCATATGTGATCACCAAGTGTGTCCGTGAGGATGTTTCCAGGGAGGTGGAACTGAGGAAGGGAATGGAGTCCTGGACTGAACAGGAAACAGGTAGAGAAGGAGGCCAACTGGGTACCAGCATCCATCTCTTTCTGCTTTCTCGCAGCTGGTACGATATGACCACTGGCCCCAGCCCCACCACACCTTCTCACCGCAGCAGACTATAGGTCAATCCCAGGCATCTGACTCTCTCACCACACGAATGGCCCTTTCCACCAAGACTTGGTCCTTTCTTTGGAAGTCATTTCCAAACAACCCAGGAACAAACGCTCGCCTCCACTAGCTGTGTTTCCAGATGCTGCCTTTTCTCTAACCTCTAACAGCCAGGTATTCCAGCTGTCAGTTCCCATTCCAGCCTTTCATTTTAGCTTTTAGCAGCTGATCAGCCTTAAGCATCCATACACTCAAGTCCTAGCCCACCTCAGAACCCCAGACTGTGAGTGCCTTAGGAGACAGGTCTATGAGGAGGGAACCAAGGTCAAATGAGGTGATCACAGCAGGCCCTAACCCAATAGGACTTCCTGATAGGAAGAGGAAATTTGGAAGCACAGAGGGAAGGCCTCCACAAGGCATGGGGAGGGAACAGCCATCTGCCAGCCCGAGACAGAGGCCGGAGGAAGCCAAGGCTGCTCACACTTTGATCCTGGATGACTGGTCTCCAGAAAATAATGTCTGCTGTGTAAACCACCCAATCTGTGGTCCTTTCTGACTGTTATTGCAAAGCATGCTCTTCCCGAGCATTCTCCTGCCTCATCAGTCAGGCAACTCGGGCTCCTAGGGATAGAGGCCCAGTCTAGCTTCTGCCTCCGAACACTCCGCCACCGTAACTTTAGGCAACCGGTTAAATTTCTCAGTGCAGACAGAGACCACCCCACCCACTCTGCATGAATGTCCTGAGGATTAATTGCGGCCAGGCATTTTACTGTGCCATATTTCCATAGTAAGTGTAGTTTTTAAACAATTACTCTCTCTGCCAGCTACTCCTCTCAGAACTTTGCATACATTAAATTATTCAATCTTCTGGGATAAGCCCTTCTTGAGAGCATTTTATGGATGAGGGAAGAAACTCCTAAGAGGTAAACAAGCTGCCCAAATGTCTCAGAGAAGCGTGAGAACCAGTGTGTCCCTCCCCCTCCCTGCCCGGCAGCCCAGACCCAGACTGTACTGCTGACAGGCTTGGCCCTCGCCCTCTCCAAAGCACAGGTTGCGTGTTTAGCATTCTCTTAATTCACGGTGCAGGGCAAGCAGCCCATAAGATCCCCACCAGTGACAGCTTCTGCCTTTCTGGATACCCTTCCATAGCCCCGTGCTTTCAAAATTCTTAAAATACTGTGAAGGTCAGTTTTAAATGTCTGCTTGCCACATCTTAGAATCACCTGAGAGCCTCAATTGAGGAACTGTCTAAATCAGGTTGGCCCGTGGGCACGTCTGCAGGAATTGCCTTGATTGTTGATTGATGTAGGCGGGCCCAGCCCGTGGTGGGCGGCATCATTCCTACTTGACAGTATTGTAAAGAGTTAGCTGCGCGGAAGTACCAGCAAGCAAGCAGTAAAGAAGTGTTCGTGCCGGGATGAGGCCTCGGATGAGACAAAGATACCTCCCCCTCCTCTCACCAGACACACAGCTAGCCACAAATGTGGAATGTGTTTCTTTCTATTGGGCAAACCATCCCTGTATGGGGCTGTGGGTATGTACATCCGGCTGTAGGACTTTCTAGGGTTCCTTGATGCCGGTCCGGTCCGTGATTTAAATACCCTGGAAGACTGACTGCTGGAAGGAGATGGCAGGCCTTACCAGACTTCCCCATCTGCATCCCAGGCTTTTAAGTTGGCTTTCATGTTTCTTTCATCCAGAAGGCACCACTTGAAAGTACACACGCAACCCTGATGGGGGAAAACCTGGATTCAATAGATTTTAGTTTAATAGAAATCTAAGATGCAAGTAGAGGGAGGGTATGAGCTATTCTAGGCAGTAGGCATCACAGTAACACACACTGACCTAACCTATGACAGCAGGTCAAGGTGGGTGCTACATCTATTGTTCTTAACCATTTTCAGAATATAAGTAAGAAAGAGAAGTGGGGGCGGGGACTGTGGGTGGTGGAAAGAGGCAGCTTGGGCCAGCACACATTACCAATGATCCTAAGCAAAGATTATCTGATTCCCTTGGCAATTTAAAAGATGTAGATTAAGATCTTGATTTCCTATTATGTGATACTCATTAACAAGTATTTATTAAGCAGTGTGCTTCCAGGCAGCCGCCTCCAGAGGGACTAAGGCCTCTGAAGCCTCTGCTGGGTAGGTAAAGAGTAAACCGGCCGCAACACAGCATAGCCTGAATCCTGGGACAGCAGGAGACGCTGCAACACACACCACTGAAGACAGCGTCGTGCGGAGACTCAAACAGAAAGATGTAGGCCAGCCTGGAGGCACAGTGGGTTCAAAGCCAGCTTGGGCTACATAACAAGATGCTAAATCAAAAGCATAAAAGCAAACAAAAAGCAGTATCAAGTGAACCGGTAGTTAAACACAGACTTCCTGCGGCACATGATATCATCGTGGGCTGCTGGGACACAAGCTTCATCAGAGCCTCTTATGCCACACTGCATCATCATGACCCATTAACAAACTCCTGGGTACCAGGTATCTTACCTCTTAGCCCTAGTCCTGAAGCTAAGACATATCCAAGTTTCCTGTCCTGACATACGGCTGCCAGCCAGTCGGCATGACCTGTCATGATGCTGTGTACACCCTAAAAGTCTAGGTTCTTTGCCAAGCCCTAATGCCTGAGGACATTACCTATATAACTACTAATAAAACTTCCTCTGCTTTTTACGGGCCAGCCTAATACCTTCTCTTCTATCACAGAAGTCTCTTAGGATCTCCAGTGGCAAAGCGTTGTGTGTGCTATCTGGGGAGCGTATTAACTATCACATATACACGTGTGCAGGCTGTCCCCAACGTGTCTAGTACTAACGTCATAAAAATGAAGGGCAAAAACATCTGAGGCAAGGTTAGGCAAATGATCACAGGGGAAAACACTGCAAAATCATTCTATGACCGTAAAATTGCCAAAACATTTTTTAAAGTGTCAATTATAAATATACAGGAATTTTTAAAAAGAAAATAGTACCCTGATCATTTAAAACACTAAAAACGGGGCTAGAGCCGGGAGGTGGTGGCGCACGCCTTTAATCTCAGCACTTGGGAGGCAGAGGCAGGCAGATCTCTGTGAGTTCGAGACCAGCCTGGTCTACAAGAGCTAGTTCTAGGACAGGCTCCAAAACCACAGAGAAACCCTGTATGGAAAACAACAACAACAAAAAATAATAAAAAAAAATAAAAACGGGGTTAGAGAGATGGCTCAGAGGGGAAGAGCCCTTACTGCTCTCCCAGAGAATGAGTGCAGCTCCTAGTCCCCACATCAGGTGGCTCACAAAATTGCCTGTAGTCCCAGCTCCAATGGATCCCAGGCCTCTGGCCTTTGCAGAACTTACACATGTACACATCGCACCTCCCAACACCCCAAACAGGCACACACATACACATAATTAAAATAAATCTAATTTTTAAGAAACACTGAGAGTAATGAGGTGTTGTCTACCTTTGTACAATTTTAAATGTGTGTGGCGTATTCCTTTGTTGGAAGTGCACATCTTTTTCATAACCTAGCAAAAATATCCCTACTTTAGTGGGAGTAAAACTCATCAACATTAACAACTTTAAGATGTAGACAGAAGTTTCACTCCTGCTCAGTGCCACAGCTGTTCAGTCACAAAAAAAACACACAGAGACTTACATTAATCATAAACTGTTTGACCTATTAGCTCAGATTTATTATTAGCTAGCTCCTACAACTTAAATCGACGCATAATTCTTGTCTATGTTTAGCCGCGTGACTTGGTATCTTTTCTCAGTGAGACATCCTCATGTTGCTTCTTTTGTGTCTGACTGGCAGCTGACTTTCTACTTCCCAAAATTCTTACAATCTGGTCACCCCACCTATACTTCCTGCCTGGCTACCAGCCGATCACATTAAACCAAAATGAGTGACAAATCTTTACAGTGTACAAGAGCATTGTCGGAAAGCATTAGGAACAATGTGAACGATTAGTAACGTCACAACATGCTACAGTCTCTACTGTCTTGTTCCAATGTTCTCTCACCTTGGGAGGAAACTATGCACCCATAGACTGCTACTCCTCACTCCCTCAGCCCTCAGCAACCACTACTCTTTTTCCTGGCTCTATAGATATTTAGATATCTAGATGTTTCATACAAATGAAACCTTTAAAAATTGTGGCCTTTTAGTGTGTGGTTTCTTAAGTTTTAATTGTCTTAGGTTTATTTTATTTTATGAAAATGAGTGTTTTGTCTCATGTAAGTATGTGCATCGCATGTGTACAGTGCCTACAGGGCCCATGGAGCCTCCTGGAACTCAAGTCATCAGTGATTGTGAGCCACCCAGTGGGTTCTAGGAACTGAGCCTAGGTCCTCTGCAAGAGCAACAAGTGCTCTTAAACACTGAGTTGTCTCTCCAGACCCTTGGCCTTGTTTTTGAAAGACTTACTTAGGTATATGTGTGTGGCCTAAGTCAGCGAGGGTATCTATGAAAGTATGTGTGCAGGCACATGCTCCTGTGTACAGACGTGTAGGCCAAGAGGGTCTGCTGTTCCTCCTCTATTTCTCTCTGCCTATCTTTTGAGGTAGGTTTCTTCCCGAACCTGAGGGCTTCAGCTTTCTCAGCTAGGCTGGAAGCTGGAAGTCAGGAAACCCCAATGAACCTCCTCCCTCTGCATCTCACTATGAACTGGCTTTATAGGTTTATGTGGGATGCCCAGCTTACTACAAGGATGCTGATGCTGGTCCTCAAAATTGTGCATCAAGTACACTTGACCCCTGGTTTCTTAGCATTGATTCATCCTTTCAAGGCTCATTCATACAACAGTCTACTAATGCTCCGTGCCACAGCTACCTGTTCATCCATCCTGCCACTTTATTGTCTCTTCGTCAACCCATACTGAACACTGGGTCAAATACCTTTTAACTGCTGTGACTAGTACTGTGTGCCATGAATCTGAAGAGGCGTACGATGATCCCTTGTACTTTCTATGCTGGGAACCAGCTCTCCGTGTTCCTTCACCACTGTCTCTAGGACATCGCATTCTTTCCTTCTCAGCCACCCTCCTTGTTGTATGGACACAGCCACTTTCTGCTCCCTAAGCTGCACAGTCTCTGATGGACACCTTGCCAACATGCCCCTGGTCAGACGCTCTTTGTCCTATCACTCCACAGGAGTTTGACCTCCCTGGCAGTACCCTTCGCTGTGCTTTCTCTGTTTTGACCTATGTGGGGGGAGATGGGGGGTACGGATAGATCTGCCTTTACTATCAGCAGCTACTGTGAGATGCCTGTGTTTTAGCAATGGTTTAAAATAACTGATATACAAAAATTAAGGGTGCACCCCTGGGACTCATACCTAGATGCCAAGCCAGAGAAAGAGGAGCTCTGTGCAGACACCGTGCGTGTACTTGGTAAAGATGACCTTATAAACAAGAACCAGGCAATGTAAACGCCACGATGAGATGGGGGTAAGACAGACAGCTGGTTGGCTGAGCTGGTGGATCTACTCATGGTCCAATGCTCCACTTTGTCTTGGACAGGATAAGCACCAGCCTGCTACGCTTCCTGCCATTTTGGTAAATGTCATGGTGATGTGTCTCTGGTTTACAGAGAAGGACACACAATGATGCATCTCACTTCCTTCATGTGAACCAGGAATATAAGCCGTGACCAATCCCAAAGAGGCTTAGTAAGAAAGGCTGTGATTGGCCACTGATCCAAGGTGACTTAATTGAAGTGCTAGCAAAAGTCTGTGTGTTTAGCAGTCTGACAAATTACACTACACATACTTACATAGGGTAAGTGAAATTTGAATTGTGTTGTACCCAGAAATGGTTATTTTTTTTAAATATTTGAGATTTGTATGTATTTGAAGTGAGCAAAATAAGAATCATCTATATCTGAGATATGTGTATAACATGTATTGTATGTGGAGTATTTAATAATTAATTGGAGGCTAGCTAACACTTCCACCAATCACTGGCCACCATCATAACAAGGAAACACGCAAGGCACAGTCTCTTGTCCAGTGCCTTCAGTTTATCCTGCAAGTATCCTCTCAGGTGCTCAGTCTGTGATTCCAGAGCCACAATAGATAGGACACACAAGCACACCCTCCATGCAAGAGGCAGCACCTTCAACCTTCACTGTGAACTTGGAAACTGTATCACATGACTTTGGGCATGCCAACAATGGCTGAGCACCCTGGAAACAGCAACAGCCACCAGATAAAACTCACACTACTGCATTTCCATACTCATTTTCTTTATTTCAAGCCTTTAAAAGGAAGAAACTTTGATGTTAGAATTGGCACCAAAATTTGCCAGGAGAAAAGCATGGTTTGTTAATTAAAGTTTTTGCCAGAGAGTTCAAAGTTCAGTCGTGTGTGCTTTCTGGCTTTGATCACATCTTCAGTGTGGGGTTACAAACAAAGCAACTTCCAGAGAGGTGTTTTGCTATTAAAACAGTGGCAGGGTGCACCAACGTTCTAAATAAGATTTCCTGGGATTGGGATCGGGTCCTGCAGACACGTGACCACAGTTCTCCAAACTGTAAGTACCGCCCTTCACATAACAGGAACATGTTAAGGTGGGCTTGCAATAACGGCAGAAGGAAGGAATCTAGATCTCCTATCTTATTTCAAAATGAATTATGTGAGCTTACAAAAAATTGAAGAAAAACAGAATGTTAGGTCTCCAACCAGACCAGAGAATATATTCTCTTGATCACAAGGAATTTTTCCTTAATGAGCTGAAAGGAATCTCTGATGTGGGTGAAAACATCACCAGAAGATACAAACAGGCCCAAAGTTACGCGGATATATAGAAACCAACCAAAGGACCCTGTACCAATGTTGACTCTCGCTTCCAACCTTCGGGGTAACCTGAGCAAAGTGAGGAGCTCGATAAGTGGTTTCTAACCATCTATTTCCATCGTAATTGTTTCGAATTTCATTTCTCATGAATAATTTACTCACATCTCATGAGCACCTAGCACGGCACAAAGAAACACGAAAAAAGGCCCTCTTCTTGTCTTGGTGTATGATGGAAACAAGAGCAACCTACTCCCCACCCCCACCCCAAGGAAGGAGCTGGAGAAGGCAGGCACCTCTGTCCACCCTAGGACATAAAAGCACGGCTCAGGGATGGCACTTCCATCTGGGAACACAGCTTTCTTTCTCTCCGGCTGTCCTGCACTCTGTGTGCTAAGGGGTGTGCAAACCCCTAATCTGCTCACAGGAATGGTGGCAGCAGAGGAGCAGCAGGTTCCTCGCTACTCAAATGACACTTGACACAGACTAAAGCCAGAAATGCTTATTGGAAACCTCAGCCCTCATTACCCAAAACAAAGAGTGGCTCTTTCCATAACCAGGCACTCCACACACCAAATGCAAATTAAACCAGTCGAACAAAACCCTCATTGAGAACGGGCAGCTTGCAAGGGCCTTGTTCTCACTCCAGCCGTTCCCAGGCCGTGAGGACGACATCACCCACAGTGATACACAGCTGGCCAGGCTGAACACATGAAAGGTAATGTTGCTGACACCCCGTTACACAGAGAATGCTGGGGTCTACTGGGCCCTGGCTCAACTCCCCCTCTCAGTGGGCTGTGTCAAGTTGCACACTGAAATTTCACCTAAAAGAGATGAGCTAGCTCTCCCTGCTGCTCTTCTGGGAGGCTGTGTCCATACCTCCTTCATCAAAATCAACCATCTCCCTTCTGCCCCTACAAAGAATTTCTTTGGCCCTACAATACCCAATTCCACCAACTGCTCTACCAGTTAGGACACGCAGAGAGAGGACATCTTCCTCAAGCTGCACACAAAAGCAAGCACCTGCACTACCGAAAAAGAGTTGGGGGTTTTCTGTTTGCTTTGTTGTTTGTTTTAGGTTCACTTTCTCTCCCAGAAGAAAGAGTTGGGGTGTTTCAAAAATCGAGTAATTGGCAAAGTCTTCCATGAAAAGAGTATCCTCAGAGAGCTGCATTCTGTTTTTCAATGCTGGGGGTTGAGCCCAGGGCTTTGTACAAACGAAGCACATGCGTGGCTAATTATGTCTCGGTCCTGCTCCTGACAGGGTCTGGGTTGGGCAGGGAAGAGTGTGCACAGGTCTGGACTGTCCTTGCAAGGTGGTGTCCATGCGCCACCTTGAGAAAGTCCCTCAGCTGGCAATGATCTCCCACAAGCATGGACCTGAAGTCTTCACACACGGTCTCCATTCTGACTTCTGAGAGTACTGGCCAAGAGTTACTACCCAATGTCACCTTCACAAGCCGCTCTAATACCCCCATCTTCACAAGCCACTCCCAACACCCCCATCTTCACAAGCAGTCCCAACACTCCCATCTTCAGCTAGAGTGGTGATTCTCAGCCTGTGGGTGGCAACCCCTTTGAGGACAGACAATCCTTTCACAGGGGTCATCGGAAGACACAGATATCTACATTACAATTCATAACAATAGCAAAATTACAGTTAGGAGGCGGCAACAAAAATAATTTTATGGTCGGAAGTCACTGCTGCATTAAAGGACTGCAGCGTTAGGAAGGCTGAGAACCACCGAGCCAAAAGATAATTTCACTCATTCATGAGGCTCATAGGTTTCAGTGATTGGCGGCCCAAGGATGTGCCCTGCTCAGCAGATCCTTCCCAGCACCCTCCAGTGATGCAGAGCAGAGGGTGGGGAAAGCATGTGTCATCCTAGCCCTTGTTCGTCCTGGCTGCCAGGAAACTCAGAACTACCATCTGTCTCGGGACATCCATTTCCTAGTCCTCCCTTCCTGGTCCTGCGTTAATCATTCTCATTTTATTGGGGCTCGGCTTTTAACAAACACGGCCTCCGAGTAGATTGGGAAAGCAGGCAGAAACTGGGCAAGCAACAGAAATGGGACATCTTAAGTACCTACTTCCTGGGACCTGGGACGCCTCCTGCTACACAGGAGCCCCGTGTGCCCATTCCCCAGTCTTAACCTTTAATAAACTTCTCTCCAAAATGTGCCCTTTGTAGCCCATGCATTTCATTCTTGGTATTCATTCACAAGACAAGAACCTGTGTTTCTAAGATTCTATCTCTCTGAGAAGGGTACCATCATTCTCAAAGACACCCTGATATTCCTATCAAGTCTCATGTGTCAGGCCAAGAATCACACATAGGGTAAGTACCTGGACCAATGCTCTGGTTTTCCTACTGTAGCTCTGCCTGGTTTTCCCCATCCACATTCCTCAGCTATGGACTGTCTCTATTTCTCCCTTTTTTCTGTGTTCTACCCTCTTTCTTTGTTTTTGTTTTTTGAGACAGTTTCTTTGTGTAGCCTTGACTGTCCTAGAACTCACTCTGTAGAACAGGCTGGACTCACAGAGATCCACCTGCCTCTGCGTAGTATACTGGGATTAAAGGTGTGTGCCACCACCACCCAGATTCCGGCCACCTTATTAACTACCAAGGTACTAAGGTTCAGTGGTAGACCATCTTTTGGGATCACTCCTACTATACAGGAGCTCTGCATATTCTCTGTCTGTCTGTCTGTCTCTCAGAACATTCTCCCTCTCTTGCTTACTCTCTCTCCCCAATGAATCTACAGTAAATTTCTCTCTAAAACTTAAAAAAAGAAAAAAAAAAGGAATCACCCATCTTTCTTCAAGTTGGTTTTAAATGTTCCTATACTGGACATGCTACCCAGGGTATAGGCACTAAAATGTCCCTGCCAAGTCCCTCAAACACCTCCTAAATCTCAATACCAAAAAACCGTCCTTCCATCCCTAGATAGATCCTCCAGCTCCTCTGATATATACCAAGTAGCCCAATGCTCGGGACAAGAACTATTTCAGATTTCGGATTTGTCTAAATTTAGAAATATCTGAATACACGCTATCCGTTGACAATCCCTAATTCAAACCTCTGCTATCCAAAATGTTCTGAAATATGAACAGCATGCTCAACCTCTTTAACTGACATCCACAGGCAGACCTGATTATGATGTGGACTATGCCCTCGGATGGTACCCGGGTGGTAGCTTTGTTTAATATCACATAGATGAAGTTCCCTTTACCCTGGCACTGTCCTCAATGGTCACTGGGCAGCATGAAGTACCTCTCCCACTGAGCAACACTCAAGGAAGAAAGTTGCTGTCTAGAACACAGCAGATGTCCAACAAACGTCAGTTATGTTCAAGAGACTCTGACCTGCTTGCTTTCGCCATTCAAGACTAAAGTAGCGCATTTAACAAACAGCTGTCAAACACCTAGCAGAGCAAAACTGTGGGCTGGATGCTCTGAGGGAAAGAAGGACCTACAAAACAGTACAGGTGCAGCGTCCAGAAAGAACCCTCTGCACGAGGCCACGTGATTTACATAACAAAGTCAAACATTTAGAATCTGGACAAAAACGGGGAGCAGACAATCAGATCATCACATATTCAAAATCTGAAAACAAGTTCACTTGACTATCATGGTGTGTTTTAACTTATGACTGAAAAGCAAGACACACAGCACAACTGTCGCACAGGGATGCACCTAAGTCAAGTACTACGAGGAGAGGCTTTTACCAGCTCCTGAAAGGCAGGGAGTCTGAACCTCGCCAGGCAACATGGAGCCCAGAGGGTCAGCCCCACCAACACTCCCCCCAGCACCTACCCAGGGCCTTGCCCTTCCCACACAACTCACCGGATACTATGGCTTGGGTCTGCTGACAAAATGTGAGAAGGGAGGGGTGTCAGCACCCCTTTCCCATGCTCAAAAGCTGAAGCTCAAAGGTATAAGCCATTTGACATCCTTGCGGACCAGTAAGTACCCTGCAGCCTCTATGAGCCTCCACAGGAAACCTGGGATGCTCTGAGAGCTCTGGAAACAGTTGCAAGAACTTGGGGTTGGGCCCTGAGATATTGAGGACAGGTGTTGCTGATGGCCACAGTGATTGATAGAGTTCAACAAACAGTTCAACGACACTCTAAAATAGATGCTATCCCTATTGTGCAGATGAGGAAACTGAGGCACAGTGTGTGTGCATTAACTGGAAACCAGCATTAGATCTGAACCAAGACACTTGTTCCCAGGAGTCCGAACTCCCGAGACCATTCCCCTGCATTCATGACAGCCCGTGTTCAGAAGCCTGGAGGTTAAGGCACTTCTGCTGGGAACAGAAAAAAAGCAGGGAAAGGAGGAATGGTTCTTATCTTGTCTCTTAAGACAGAGTCTGAACTCCAAACAGGGCCCATCAGAGTGGCTTCTGGTGGGGTTAGGACCCCCAGAGCATCTGTACACAGCCCCTGCTTCTTTCCTTCCTGCTTCTGCAGGCTGAGAGCAACTGACTGACCATGGCAGTCCATAGCTGTTGGCCTTCCTGCCCAGACCTGTCATTTCTCAGCAAGCCTCCTCTTAACCCTGCACTCCCCTCCCTCCAGCCTTGGCATTCTGCTGCCCTTATTTTGACAATTTTCTGGATAAAACTAAGGAGGAGAATAGCTACTCTCCCATCAGCTCTTTTTATTTCTGTACTTCATTCATTCATTCACTCATTCCTTCCTCACTGCCTAACCCAGCTGGCCCTCCACCCCAGGCTCACCCAGGTGAGGCTCTCACTTCAGCCTCTGGTATGCAAATGCTTCTATTAAATTCCCTCTGGCACTCCACACCAGCAGATCAGTATGTAAACCATCCCAGGCTACTTGCATACCTGGTACAAGGTATCTATTCAGAAGTTAAGGCCCTTTGTCAGGATAAACCCTTAGATAAGATATCACCTTCTGGGTGGCTGACTGGGGGTGGGGCTCTGAGGATTCCGAGCAGCAGCGGAGGGGGGGACAGACAGGGCTTTTGTCCCTATGTCCTTCACCAATCAGAAGCACTTTTTACCTGGTGCTTTATTAGTTCAACTAAGCCTGGGTTTATTTTAGGTTCACTGTTTATTCCTCTGGGGAATACAATGCTTCCCCTGCTTGGAACAGGCCCTGCAGCCGCCCACAAGTGCACACCCTGCGGCCTGGGCGACAGTTCAGAAGGACACTCTACAGCTCTCGCCCTGTTCTTAACAGCACTCTGCAAGGAGCTGGCACTAAAATATTATTCTGCACAGTAATTGACAATGGTCTCATTTCTTCCCCAGCAGAAGAAAAGGCCACAGAGCTGGAGGGCTGTGTCATAATTCTTGGGAACAAACCAGTCCTCATGCGTTCATTTTCCTTTATTTTTTTGTAACTGAAGGCAGAATTCCAAATGGTTCGCCTCTGGAGATGCCCCAGCTTGGTCTGAAATGTTAGGACGTGCCGGCTTTAATGCTTGGAAGACCAGAGCCTTAAGTAGCCAGTGCACAATCTGTAAAAAAAGTAACTCCTAAATGATCGCTGCCGCCTGCTCTTCTTCCACACTGATAAAGGCTAAAAAGAATTCACATCCCAACACGATTGCATTCCTGATTTATGGGCATTTTGGGCCTGCGGGAAGGATCGATTATATTTTTCCATTGTAAAGGGAAAAGCCCTTCTGGTGCTGGAAGCAGAGAGCAGCCTGCAGAACTTGCTGAGGTTCCTCATTTCACGGGGTGGATCCACAGCCAGCGGGATTTGTTTTAGATACAGTTGATCACAGAATGCCTTAAATCATCAGACCTGCCTGAAGAAGTGATTCTCCATGCAAAGGCAAATCCACCACTTCCAAGCACAGTGCTGCTGACGATACAGAGTCTACACAGATGAAAAGGGTGTTTTCAGCAGGGAGAACCAAGCTCATCCCAAAAAAGGAGCCCCAAAATGTTAAACACTCAGCATCCTGTAAATCTACAGTCTAAAACTCATGATCATTCGAGACGATCTTCTGACAAAATTTAAGGTGTGTAGGCATATTGTTCCCAGTATTAAATAAGAGGACCTCTGGGAATGACTACAAGGAACTGGCAGTGAGGTTCATGGTTGATGTCAACAAACGCTTAGGATCCCAGTCGTCTGGTGGTCCTCCAAGTAACCCTTGAGATGGGCTGATCTCTGTGTCCTGCATCTCGCGTGTGCTCCCTTAGATTATATGAGCCCTGGGACCTGGGCATTCTGTGCCACCCATGTTTCCAGGCCTCTCTACCTACCACCTTCTGTCATGACGATCCACCCTGAAATCGCCTTCCATAGCTGTTCGCTTTCCAGTTCCCTCACCATGGAAGGACTGCTTAGATCCCATGATGGTGGAAATGCAGAAGAGGAAGGAACAAGATTCCAACTGCAGTAAGAGAGGGGTTGAAGATGTCTGAATGAGAGGACTCTGACAGGAGTGTGTGCATGAAGGGACCAGCCATGTGCAGGGGTGGGACCTGAGCCTAAGGAAGAGCCAGCCATGTGCAGGGGTGGGGTCTGAGCATAAGGAAGAGCCAGCCATGTGCAGGGGTGAGGTATATGCACGAGGGTGAGACAGCCATGTACAGAGGGATACACCCTGCCAATGGTAGTACCTTCAGAGCTACCCACTGTCCATACTGTTCAAAACGTGTCCAACATGTGGCCCAAGGACTGAGGGCATCCCAAATTAGCTATGCATGCTGATAAGCATGTGACATTTACATTTACAGATGTCAAGTGTTGATGTTGGCTGAAATGAAATGGTGTACAGGAAATGAAGGAAGGAGAAAGGGGTCACTGCTCCAGGTCATCAAATTCCTAAAATAGAGCAAGGGGCCTCCATGTAAACAAAGCTTAGGTTTCACTAGGAGGGGAAGATTAAAACTTCTACATAGAAATCTTACACGGTAGGGGAGATAAGATTTTATTCCTTGTCATAACACACGTTTTATAGTATCTGATAGAAAAAATTCATATTTGATATTTCTTACAACAGGGACCTTTCCAGGGCCAGCACCCAGCATCCAATACTCCCAAAGACTCCCACATGGCCCCCCTTATCACTCCACAGCCCTGATGCAAGCATAGTATGGGCCTCGTTAATACTCATGGACAACAGTTACCCCCACTTCCGGGAGCCAAGGGTCCAGAGTGGCATGCAGACAGCAGACAAAAAGATTCGAGGAGTAGAACAGGCCATTCGCAAACTCTCAGCAGCAGCATACAGAAGGTCTGGGTCTGCTGAAGATACAGACAGCAGCCTCTGAAACCCTGGCAACACATCCAGCTCCTGCTTACCGGTCAGTAACAGTCAAGAGCAGGCTGATGAGACAAAAGCACAGAGACACCGTGCATCTGATTTCAATCAAACCATGGCTGGGGGCTCCCGTCTTTGCTGCTATTTCTAGTGTTCTTCAGAGGCAGTCTGAGCAAGAGAGCAAATGCAGTCTACACATTTTTCTCATGGAAGTCTGACACACCTGCCCTCCACCCCAGTCCCACCAAAACCAGCTCCTATGCAGCCTGGTCATGCGTGGAGGAAGAGAGTCATCACTCCAGCAGGGGTCCATGGGCAGGGGTGAGCAAGGGAAGCTGTAGAGAGGATGGGGGGGGGGCAGGGATGGGAGCAGCTGCCCACTGCACTTGGGAGGAAAACTTAGAAAGGCAGAGTTGCGGGCTGTGGCCCATGAGAAGGGTTTTGTAATCTATAGTAAGGAAGTGGGCCTTCATTATGTAGAATGTAGACAGTGGACAGTACTTGTGTCCGTGATCACATTAAACCATGAGGAAGGAAGGGGCTCGGGTTTCAAGAAACACCAGGCCTGCCTCAACTAACTACCTCAGCTGACCCACCCACTCCTCCAGAGAGAGAGAGAGACAGACTTAGTTAGGACCCAGGGCCTCACGCATTTTAGGTCCATACTCTATCACTAAGCAACACTCCCAGTTTCCTAGGCTCATCTAGCATTCCTTCCATATAAGCACTTTTTAAAATGGTTCCAATGTGGTAGAAGGGACTGTAATTGCCCCAGCTTTAGTCTGTTCCAGGTCTTCTCCCATCACTCTTCCATAAGCTCAGACAATCCCCCTCCAGTGTGGAAAACATTGTGAGGACAACTGCAGAAATTCTCTTCCTCGACAACAAACAAAGTCACCATTATCAGGTGCCACACAAGTCCTGGCCACATAGCAGCATCCCAAACGTACCACATGCCCCCTTACATGACAAAGCTTAATGTGTACACACACACAAACACACACACATACACACATGTGCACACAGCTACATGCCTCCATACACGACAAAGCTTCACATGTGCACACGCACACGCTTACACACACAATGCATATGTGCGCGCACACAGCTACATGCCTCTGTACATGACAAAGATTCACATGCACACACACACATATACACACAATGCATATGTGCACACACATAGCTACTTGCCTCCGTACATGACAAAGATTCATGTGCACACATACATGTGTGTACACACACGCACACATACGTGCACAAACACACACAGTTACCGCACAGACCCTGACCTAGAAATAATGCTAACTCACTGATTCCTGTTTCAAGCCTGTAATCTAGCCAGCCCCTGGGGAGGCGCTTACTGCCTGGCTTTGACAGGCCAAGAGGCTGACTAAAAATGAGTAGTTACTACCTTTCCCATGCTTACCAAACAGCTTTTAGTTATTCAAGGTGCCTGCCAGGTTAATACTTCTTCAAATACTCCACATTAAATGATCAGGAAAAAAATTCTAATTATTTATTTAGCAAAACACACAGTCCCAAAACCTCAGAACTTATAACTGACGACCTACCCTGCACACTCACTAAAATGTCTGGGGGAGGGATGCCTTAGCATCATTCATATTATTATTACTTTAAGAAGGAAACCGCACATAAGAGTCAAACAGCCTTTAAGAGGGAAGAGACTAGTTCTTTGAAACCTTCCAGATCATGTAATTTCTAGTCTTCACCGCAAAGCAAGATTCCCACGCACATCCACTAGTCCTACACATTCCTCATATAACATGGGTACCTCTGAAGTATCCCCGGAGATTCCTGCCCCATGCTCCTTCTCTGTCTGTTCACACTGTGACTTCTGCTGTGCCTCTGGGATACCCACGGCATCCGGGGTACCACCAGACTGTATTCTCAATTCCAGAGTTCCTCGGCAACTTCCCTTCATTCTACACACAATCTCTGCCTCCACAGCTAGGAAATTACATCCACACCCAACTCCAGCATCCTGCTATCTATCTCACAGGCAAAAAGAGAGTCTCCACTGCTTAGTGTCCACATTTCTATCTCCTCCACTGCCAATATCCTCTGGTTAGTGAGATATCCCAGTCTGAAAGGAGGGTGTGGGTGGCAAAGATTAGGTTTCCCTGACTCTACCCATCCCATGCCACCCTACCTTTTATCTGCATTTGTAACTTCTTTTCCTTTCAGTACTGGCTTGGAACCCTGAGCCCCAGGTGTGTGAGGCAAGTTCTCTACCTCTGAACTGTACATCCCCAGCCATCTTTTTACTTTGGTCTAAGATACCCAGGCTAGCCTTGAATTTGCAATCATCCTGCCCTGGCTTCCCTCGAAGCTGGGATCACAAGTTCAGACCTGGCTTAACTGAGTTCTTAAAGGACTTGTCTGCCACGCTTGGGGCTGACACCAAGCTAAAAAGAATATCTGATAGGGAACGACAGACTCGAGGCTTTCAAATATGACATTTAATGGGTCAGTGTGTCATCCTACATGGGAGCCCAAAAGACAGAGAACTAGGGTAGGAGGAGACAATTTACCTCCCCAGACATGCCTGGCTCCTATTGCCAAAGTGGGACTGAGTCTGCAGTAATATATAATAAGCAAAGGAATTCCTACAGTCTCAGGCAACACTGATGACACCATTGTGTGTGTATTTACACAAAGACAAGGCTCATGCCAAAATGTGTTAGCAGAACACAGCACTGCAGGTGAGAAAGCAGATGCTGCACACCCCACATGAAACCCCAGCTTCTTTTAGCAACTGCAGCCAACACTGCTGGGTTCCAACGCTAATGCCAAGTAGAGACGAAACACATACACTACAGGTTTCGGTGGAGATTAAATGAATGAATCCACCCAAAATTCTGGCTCATAAGAAGCTCCCCCTTAAGGGCGTACCTGTCCACCAGCAGCCAGTCAGATGGGATACCACATCCCTACCCCATCAGAAAATATGTGTGTCCTATCTCCTTACATTTTAGTTCCTTTATAAATGAGGACATGGGGGCAGGTCCAAGCAGGTTCAATCATTATCCTAAGGTTAGGGAGAATTAACTTAAAACCAAAGAAGCTCCAAAGCCCAAGTTCTGCCTACTATGATGGGTTGGAAAGCTCCGGAACATTCCCTCCATCGCTGTGCCGAACTGTAGTCACCACACATAAGAACAACACAGGCCAACTGGCTCGTGGTTTATGGAAACTAATGAGGGTGGTAGTGAGGGTGTAGTGGGAGATGCTCGTGGGATCCAGAAGGGTCTCAGGAGGCTATCATGAAAATTCAGGCTCACGGCTGCTTCTTTAGGTCTACAGTGGATAAGGCAGGGGGAACATGTCATACACCTCAGAATGAGGATGATGTTACTCTCCCAAAACAGCTGTTGGCCAGCAAGGACATGCCACCATCAGCTCCCTGGAGAGGTCATCCGTGGGGACTCCAGACAAGAGGACATCCCAGCTCTCATCCCAGCTAAGAGTCTGCTATCAGTCGGTGTACTCTTGAACAGCATGCCTCCATAAAAGATGTTCTAAAAGAGACAAAATCCAAAAGCCTCATCTATACATTTAATAAAACTCAAAAAAAGAAAAGAAAGAAGGGAAGGAAGGAAGGAGGGAAGATGGATAGATTGATGGATGGGTGGGTGGCGGGCAGTGGTGGCACACACCTTTAGTCCCAAAACTTGGGAGGCAAAGGCAGGTGGATCTCTGTGAGTTTGAGGCCAGCCCAGTCTACACGAGCTAGTTCCAGGGCAGGTTCCAAAGCTACAGAGAAACCCTGTCCCCCCCCCCCCCCCCAAAAAAAAAAAAACTGGAAAAAAAAAACCTCATACGTATTAATGTCAGTAGAATCAGAAATGGTGACTGGCTCAAGAAAATGGAAGAAACCCAGCAAAAATTAAAAAACAAAACAAAGCAGGGTCTCACTATTGTAGCCCTGATTGGCCTAGAACTCCCTAGGTAGAGCAGGCTAGCCTCAAACTTAAGAGATCTACCTGCTTCTGCCTCCCAAACGCTGGGATTAAAGGTGTTTAATAACACACCTGGTCCAACATATCTTAGTATACAGTGTCATACACTTTTGAGTCCTCACATCAGCTCTCAAAATAATTTACACTTAGCAATTCTGCCTTCCACTGAGCCTCTAAATTTTCCACATATTGTTTCCAAGGCCAAGGTTACAGGCCAAGAATAGAAATACCCCCAAAATGTCACAGTCATCGCCAAAAGACTGAACTCTGTCCATCCCTGAGCTCCTATCTGAGAATGTGGCTGCACCAAGGAGACACGGCCTTTCATATTCTAGTTAACATCGAGGGTTAATGGCATCACTGGAGTAGGCCAGATTCCAGTAGGTCCTGTACAAGGAGATTAAGGATACAGACACACAACTGAAAACTCCTGTGGGCGATGGAGAGAAGATGGCCATCAACAAATGAAGGAGAGGGGCACAGAAGAAACAAAGCAGGACCACACCATGCATTGCGGTCCCACCCACCAGAACTGTGAGCAAATAGACACCTGTCACCTACGCCACCCAGGCTGTGGCATCTTGATTAGAACAGACTCAGCTAGAGATGTTGTTGATGGATCCTGCATCTCCCATCCCCCTTGGGTCCTTAAGAGGTATACTAAAAGCCATTTGAATCTAGGGCCTCAGGAAAGTCAGCTGCCATTCCAAACCTCTTATCTTCCTGTCTCAAGCACTCCCATCAACCACTCCCAAAGCCTCGGGAGCTGCATTTTGTCCAGTCATTTCCTGCATCAACACAGAGAATGAGAAACAAACCCTGAATGGACGGAGAAGCCAAGCCTGAGGATTAACTTGTTTTCTGAGACCACAGCTTCCAGACACCCAAGTGAAAACTGAAGTAGTCTCTAATTCGTAGGCTGCCCGTGCAGGGACACACAGACCTTTTCAACCTGTCCGCTGCTGAACCCTGGACACCTGCAAGGGTGTGAGGTGAGCAAGCTAGATACCTGGATGGGTATCTGTGGAGTTTGTGTGTACTTGACTCTTGTTCCCCCACATAGACTGGAACATCTCACAGAGACGTACTAAGTGGAAGAGGATAGAGATATGCCAGTCAGGCAGGCCAACGGAATTACCACACTTAAACCACAACGTTTCATTCGTCTTCCTCATAGCCAGGGCAACTATGGAAACCAGGTTCTTGCACAGGAAGGGGGCAGGGCACCTCTCTAGACAATTTATAGTAAGGGCATCAAATAATAAAGCGATGCCCCCAGCGCATTTATGCAAAACATAACCATAAAGTTCTTAGTCTTTTTAGTGGCATACTTTAATAACAGTAGACAAGAAGTAAACACACACTAACTGTCAACCTGGGAGACCTAACTCCATAAGAACCGAATAAATAGCAACTGCAGCTGAAGGTCACAGCTGACACTGTGGTCTGTCAGCTGAGCTGAGCCCCTAGCGCTAGTATGTCACAGTGGCTCACAAGGTGCATCACTCAACTGTGCCCGCATGAGGTTGGCCACGATGTGTTCCATATACACTGTGAACATGCAATGAAATACCACACTGCATGCTCATCAACACGCAATTACAACACCACATCATTCCACAAAGTTCTGGGGTGGCCAAAGCGGGATTTTCTGTAAAGACTTTTTTTTAATTTTATTTTACTTATATGTGTGTTACACAGCTTTACATAAATATACTAATTATACACTCCCCCTTCCCCCTCAAAAAAAAAGTAATAAACTTTCAAGATTATCCCTCCTCTAATTGCCTTGATTAAAAAATGCTTTTCTCGGTAGAAAAGTCATTGGAAGCCAACTCAAAGCCTGGTTACACTTAAACTACACAGGCCATGTGACCATCAGTCCTGACGATGTAGTAGAACAAACCAAAAAGGTAAAAGGACTAAGAGTCTGGACACATGATTTCCAATGTAAAGTTTCCAGAAAACAACAGTTTCGTGGCTGGGGAGGTGAGCTCAACTGTTAAATGGCGGAGCGGACAGATCTAATCCCCACGGATCATATTTAAAATAAAAGACATTTTAAGAAGCCAGTGCAGGCTTGTGGTCCCAATGCTGGGAAATCTGAGACAAAAGGATCCCTGGGGCTTGCTAACCAGCCAGTCCAGCTTCCTTGATGAGTTCCAGGCCAATGAGAGACTCTGTCTGGAAAAGAAAGCAGAAGGCACCTGAGGATGTCCTCTGGCTCGCTCAGGTACCTACACGGGCACAAACATGCACGCGTAACACGCACGTGTGCACACATACAGAGCTTACTTTTTAAATGAGTCATCCATTCAAATGATCCGAAAATACCCACTGGAAGACACAGCATGCAAACATCCCTCTCTTGCCCTGGTCTCTGGGTCTCCTTCCTGACATTCTGTTGCCCCCACTTCCTGCCCACCCACACATATTCCACAGTGACCCAGTGGGGTTAGGTTCTTGGGAATTCTTCCAAAGTCTTTCTCCTTCCCTCCGGGTTACCGCTATATCGGAGAGAGCTAAACAGCAGTTAGAGAGGCAGCCACTCCAAGGCCATTCCCTCCCAATGATCTGGGTTATACAGAACCTAAAGAACCTCCGGCCGAGGGTGTTCGGTGCTTATAAGTCAAGATGAAGAATGCAGGAAGCACAACTCGAACTTCAGTATCTGAGCGAAATCTGCCGGAACCAAAGAGTAATTCCCCCACGCTCTAATGGTTCTAAATGAGGTAAAACACAAAATCATAATTATGAGGAATCCAGCCATCCACCGGCCAAGCAGCCAGCTGGAAAATACGTACAATCTGAGTCAACACGAATGATTATGAAGCGCATTTGTCTCTCTTCAACCTCTAGTTCAAGGTCCTGAAAAAATAAATCTCTTGGGAGACTCTGTGGTTAATTAGTATAAAATATTCTTCTGTAACAAGGGAAGAAATGACTGGTTCACCGAGGCCACTGAGAAGAGAACCACGGACAGTGCTCTGCTTGGAAATTAACACAGCGCCTGAAGCAGAACCAGTGAGACTCAGTCAGCAACGGGGCTTCGGGTTCATTTACCAAATGTCCCCACCATTCCATGTGAGGGGACTGAGAAGGTTGCAGGCGATGACATCCTTGCTAAAACTCCTGTCCCTGCCTTGAGCTTACTTTGCCTTTGCAAGCCCTCCAACTCTTTTACTTCCTGTTTGCCCATTCATCTTGTGCATCTGACCCCATCCTTCTAGCCTCTTCCATCAGTACACCTCCAGGCATTAATTTGGCCTTTCTGCTTTGATGATGTCGCCCTCGGTCGTCTCGTGCCCCCCCCCCCGGTCACACACACACACACACACACACACACACACACACACACACACACACATCACACAAATACAAAAATGAAAATAGAAAGATTTCTACTTAGCATTCAGGTTCCTAACAAAATATACCTCCCTGTGAGTCATTATGAGAAACTATAAAGAACCTTTGAAAAGGAGGAGCGTAAAAGTGTGCCTCACAAAATACAAGTATTTGCACTCTTTAAGTTTATTAAAAACTTTTCTAGGGCCTGGAGAGATGGCTCAGGAGTTAAGAGCACTGCCTGCACTTCCAGAGGTCCTGAGTTCGATTCCCAGCTAACCACATGGTAGCTCACAACCATCTGTAATGAGATCTTATGTCCTCTTCTGACATGCAAACATGCCTGCATGCAAAATACTATATGTGTGATAAATAAATCTTTTTTAAAAAGTAAAAAAAAAAAACTTTTCTAAAAAAATGATTTTGTAATTTAAAGGGCAACATAAAATGTGTAAACAGAATTATCCCAACATGACAAACAATATTTATTATTTAGAACTGGAATTAAATATTTCAAGCTACATCTTTAATCCTGAGTTCCAGTCACTTTCTGTTCTATAACTCTAAATAACTGAGATGGTGTGGTTTTTTTCTACTCCAAAAAGCAGCTTTGTCAACTATAATGAGAAATTATTCGATTGGGTCATTACAACTGACTAGAAGGAGGGTGTGCTTGGAAAAGAGGTAGCCTGAATTCTCCGCAAAACACATTTGTCCTGGAGAAGCGGCTGACGATACCAGACAGTTCAGCATTGTCAGACTACTCTTTTTTTTTTTTAATATCTTTTTCAGGGCTGGAGAGATGACTCAATGGTTAAGAACACTGGCTGTTTTTCCAGAGGACCGGGGTTCAATGCCCAAGACCCACATGATAGCTCACAGCTATCTGTAACTCCAGTTCTGGGGGACCCAACACCCTCACACATACATGCAGGCAAAACACCAGTGCACATAAAATAAAAAGACATAAAAAAAGGAAAAGAAAGTATCTTTTTATCAAACAAATTCTGATCCCAGTTTCCCTCCCCCACCTAGTCAGTCAACTGTTAATTTTTTTCTATGCTAATTAGTTAAGTGCGCTGGCCAGGGACAGACTGAACCACGGGGTTCAGAAGAAGAGCAAAGACATACAGCAAACACACAGACACTCTGCGACAGGGCAGGGCCACACAGGTTTCTGCTTTATTTGGTGTTGACTGAACTGATTGCAGCATCCAGATTTCCTCGTGCTCAGACATCCTATTGAACAAATGACCACCAATCTCCTGCATGGATTTCATTACAAAGCAGCGCAGTTGTTTCAAATTTGGGATGCATTTCCCCAAAAGCGATTCTGTCTCCAAAGCAAGCCTACACACACCTGTCTCACCCACAAAGCAGCTGTAATACTGGAAGTTTTTAATTCCTGGAAAACAGCAGATACAAGTCATCGTACTCAGCACACAGACACTTTGAGCACCCAGGAGATGCCTGATTTCTGGAGTGATTGTGCGCGGGATTCCGGTTGCTTGAATTCTCTGACAATGGTCACCTGTTCTCCCATCTCAACTGGACCTTTCCTGCTCCCCAAGCCTTATTCTTCACAGCTGGTGGGTTGCTCTGGGGAGAAGAAGGGGTGAACAGTTGGTCCAGGTCCACACGGGCAGCACAAGCCAGGCAGCGGCACCATTCTCTGTCACAGCGCAGACCCTTTAGTGTCTCCAACTTGCTCTCTGCCTTATCCAGCCAATAAACAGTGACCATTGCTTCCTCCTCCGGAGTCAGTGGTGCACAACAAGCCTGACTCCCCGCTGAGAACAGAGTGGGTGTGTTTTTGAAGAGTGAGGCCTGGGATTGGGTCCTGGGAACCGACAGGGACAGAAATAAAGAACTTTTTCCTGTTCTCTACAGGCAGAGCTTTTCTCAAAATGAATTTGGGTACAACAAATTAACCAGGAAGAGACTCACACTGAAAAACAGGCAACTCCTCACCTTCCCAGACCAGGGAAGGTCTGGGATGTCTTCAGGGATGAGGTATCCAGCAGAAACAGTCCTCTTGTCCTGCCCATACCAAAGCCACAAGCTCCACTGGGGAGATCCAAGCCTCAAAGGCTGTGACGTCAAAAGAGCATTGGCCGGAGCTTCGACCTTCAATGGGTTTGTGTGGATCACCTGTGTAGACTTCAGAGCTGGTGCCTGGGACCCTGTCCAGGCCATTCCTCACCTAAAGGGACACCCACGGAAGCCTGGGTCCCCTCCCTCCCCACACTGCCTCATTGTCCACACTTCTCCTTGTCCACTGACAATTCCTTCAGAAGCTTAAAGTTGGCTTTTATTTTATGCGTGCGGGTGTTTTGGCTGCACGTATGCCTAAAGGAATTACTTGACTTTTATTTTATGCGTGCGGGTGTTTTGGCTGCACGTATGCCTGGAGGAATGACTTGCCAGCCTGGCTCCAGCATACGCTGAGCAGGCAGTTGCCATGGGAAGCTCAACTCTGGTTGTGAATATCCAGTATCCTTCTGCTAACTACTCCCTGATGTTTCTCAATGGGGTTTCCTTCATTTCTTTCTTTATCTACCAAGAATGTGGTACCTGGACCATTGAGTCTCCTCGGAATTATGCATTACATTTTGGGTGTTGAGCTTCCAAAAGGGGAAACGACTTCTGGAATCAGGATGACAGTAGCCATGAGTGTCGGGAGGGACGTCATAAGGATGTACACATACAGTCTTGTTTAGCAAACACGGACTGCTGCACTGTGTTTCAGGCCCCGACCTCAGGACTGTGAACTTATTCACAACACCCTACAAGGTGGGTACTACTCTTATTCCAATTACATAGATGAAGAAACTGAGGCTTAGAAAGAAGGTTCACGACTTGCCCAGCTCATGAGTGGTAAGGGATACATCTCAATGGGATGCAGGCAGCCTGCCTCTGAACCCTAAAGTCTTGTCCACTTTCTTGCCTAGGGACTGTAGAAAGCTTCTTACAGGGGAGCAGGGGCATATGGGTACTGGGGGCATCTATGCTCTTCAGGACTGAAGGATGGTTGGGAGTGGGGGGGACTGTAGGAGCATCTTTTGTGGTGGGTGGAGTCATGTTACTTTGTTTGTTTTGTTGTTTTGTCTTCCTGTTTGGGTAAGGTCTAAAATTACGATGGGAGGAGCTGGATGGAGTACTATCTGCTTTGTCAATTGAGCCAGGTTGGATTCCCAGCTCCCACACCTTGGGTACCAAGGCCTCGGATAACTGCCACACCCAGCCCCAAATGTTTTCTCCACCATAGGAAGAGAAGCACTTAGCGTTTGCACTGCCCAGAAAATGGCTATGACACATTACATTCCATTCTCTGTCTCACTTCATCTTTCCAATGCAAGTGGAGGCTCCCTTTCCTCAATAAGACATGAAACAAAGCCACTCCTCTAGCAATTAAGCCCATTTCCAGTCAACCCAACCTGGCAGGCAGTTTCCCTGCCATATGGTCCTTGAGTCAACTAAACAAGGAACGACCTAGCCAATATGACCCTTTTCCCTCCAAGAAAATCCTATTCCACACCAACTCCCTTCACTCTCCCTCCAGACATCCCCATCCCTGATTTATGTTCTCCACACCATCCCGATTTAAATATTCTTTCCTTAAATACCAGGGAAATATAGATTAGGTAATCAAGCATTAGTTAAAATACATCCCTTAAGAGTGGGGAGACAGCTCAGCTGGCAAACTGCTCGCTATGAAGGCATGAGGTCCTGAATTCCGACCCCAGGACCCATGTAAGAAGCCAGGCGTGATGACATGCTTGTATTCACAGTGCTCAGGTGGCAGAGATGGGAATATCTCTGGGGCTCGCCGGCCAGCCAGTCTCGCCTAATCAGCAAGCCACAGGTCCCAATGAGAGACTGTCTCAAACACAAGGTGGACAGCTTCTGAAGAATGACATATACCTTCATTTGACCTCTGGCCTCCACATGTTCACACTCATACATGTCCCTACACACACACACACACACACACACACACACACACACACACACACACACTCGGCATCTTTGAAAAGAGATAGGAAAGCTATTTATTTCACACCCAACTTAAGCGTATGTGAAGAATAATGTCCCCCATTCAATGGGCCCTCCGGGGCGTTCTACTCAGGACAGCCCCTGAGATACAAGCATCCTCCCACACACCACATCTCTGTCCACCCGCAGAGCACGCCCTGAACTCAGCTATCTGCAGTAGAGCTGTGCTTTACTAATTGCCTCAAGCCCTAAGCACCGTCTTCTGTGTTCCTGGGTTACATAATGCTAAGACGCACTGCAAGAAGCCAGTGGGCATGCACGGTGCTATTTTCCCACGTTAGCTCACTTGATGCTGGCCATCACTGACTCGGAACCATTTTGTAAAAACAGCTTATTTTAAATAAGGCACTTCCTGGGGAATAAATACGAACCTGGCAGAAACCAGGTAGACGGTAGAGATGAGTGCCCAAGGGCCCACCAAGCTCTTAAAAGCCCACTTCATGGCATGGTTTGTGTTTTGATTTTGTTTTTTGTTGTCATTTCGTTCTGTTCTGTTTTGTTTTCTCTCTCTTAGAAAATTTCTTCTCAGACAAAAAAAAAAAACCAGTTTGTCAGCCGAGCGGTGGTGGTGCACACTTCTAATCCCAGCACTCAGGAGGCAGGGGCAGGTGGATCTCTGTGAGTTCGAGGCTAGCCTGGTCAACAAGAGATAGTTCTAGGACAGACTCCAAACTACAGAGAAACCCTGCCTCAAAAAACCAAAAAAATTTAAAAAAAAAGTTTGTCAACCTGACATTTATTTTGGTTCAGATGCCTTTCTCTTAAAAGAAGCTGTTTAGCATATTATGGGATGCTGAGCAGGATTCCTGGTCTCTACTCAGTAGTTGCCTCTAGCTCTCCTGTGCCTCAGAATGACAACCAAAATGTCATCAAGCATTTCTGGGTTGGAAAACTGGTACAAGCTGGGACCACAGTTATGATCAAATGACTCCAAAAAGCCCAAACACAGCTTTCTGTGGCCCAGGCAAGGGCAGTAATCCAATAATGGATTCTGGGTGTGGGTTGGTCTTGCAGTAACATAAGAAATCTCCTGGAGGCAAGGCTCCCAAAATGATGCATCCGATCCTGTCCACTCAGCAGGCTCCAGGATGGCAGCTAGAAATTATCATGAGACTCCCACAGAACGGTAATGTCACCCACACTCTGCCTGGGTATCCAAGAGCTATCACGCACCCCCAGAGTGATAGATGACTGCAGAGAAAGAGTGTCTTCCGAACACAGCAGGGCAGCTGCACACACCAACAAACTCAACATGTCAACATGCATAAGACCTGTATAAACCCAAGACCAAATCCCCGCATGAAGAGGGCACAAAATCCTAGGCATGGAGCTGTTGGCAACTGCTAGCTTGTGGAGGGACGGTCAGTTTTTCCTAAAAACATGGTCCCTGGTAAGCCACCCATGCGCTGGTGGAAGCCCACACACCCATTTGGGCAGCACAAACTGGTCTTGATGAATTTAATAAAAATAAATAAATAAAGCTGGGTGTGGCGGTGGATGCCTTTAGTACCAGTGGTCAGGCGGATCTATGTGAGTTCGAGGACAGCCTGGTCTACAAAGTGAGTTCTAGGACAGCCAGGGCAGCAGCACAAAGAATCCCCGTCTAGAAAAACTAAACTAAATAAACAACACAAAGGGAAGGGAGGCGAATATGGAAAGAGCTGGGGAGGTGTGACTGAATATGATCAAAACATACACGGAATCCAGAAAGAACTAATAAAAGAATTTTTTATTAAAAAAGGTGATGAGAGAAAGAACACGTGAGGTTGTCCTCTGGCTCCCTTGCCTATCGCGCACACATACATACATTAACACACGCACACGCACGCACGCGCACACACATACAATCCCACGGGGGACGGACTGCAGGGGCTGGTGTACTTGCAATGATCAACACGGTATGGAAAGGGCTGGAGCAGCACGGCTCCAACTCTTACAAAGGGAACCAAGGAAGATGGAGCCAAATCTTGCCCCACTCCACAAAAGTGACTGCTTTCAGTCCACTTATGCGGCCCTGTCCCCCCTTATTTTGTATTACCGATATTCCACTAAAATGAAGCACACCATAGAACATTGCTCAATTTTGTCTAGCTTTTCCTCCAATCAAGACAGAAGAAAAAATGTCATTCTTGAACTCTCTGGCCTTCCACTTCCCTTTAACTTTTAAGGACAGGAAGTTCCTGTTTCTAGGATGTTCTCTGGTCCTAACCTCCATCACAAACTGGATCTTCACAAAACATAAGAGTTCAGTCCTGCTCACACCAAAAAGCAAACAAAAAAACTAGCAAAATCATTTAAAACACATGCAAGCTAAATATTGTGTTCTAGCAATGACTACCCATCCAACCTCACCTACAGGCCAGTCTCTGTTACTCTGTTTCTTGTTTGTTTAGTTTTGGTTTTTTTGAGACAGGGTTTCTCTGTGTTTCCCTGTCAGTCCTGGAACTCACTTTGTAGACCAGGATGGCCTCAAAGATCACCTGCTTCCTCCTGCTGAGTGCTAAACTTAACAGCGTGTGCCACCACTTCCCAGTTTATCAAGTCTTTTTATTTGTTTGTTTTTTGAGACAAGGTTTCTCTGTATAGCTCTGGCTGTCCCGAAACTCACTCTGTAAACCAGGCTGGCCTCGAACTCACAGAAATCGGACTGCCTCTGCCTCCCTGAGCGCTGGGATTAAAGGCGTGCACCACCACCGCCAGACTCGTTTATCAAGTCTTGATGTATTTTCCATCTGCCCTTGACCCGTCTTTGCCAGTTCTGATCTGCTGTTGAACCCCTTAGTAAATTCTTGCCCTTGGTTATGATGCCTTTCACCTCCAGGACTTGAATAATCACTGCTTGAATAATCACTATCTCTTTATTCACACCTTGTATTTGGTAACACATCATTCTATTCTTTCACATGGTTGTCTTGTACTCTAGTGTGTGTACACGGGCACATACGTTCATATATGAGTGTGGGTGCATGCATACCCATGCTGGCCAGTTTTATGCCAACCTGACACAAGCTAAAGTCACTGGAAAGGAAGGAGCCCCAACTGAGGAAATGCCTCCATAAGATCAGGCTATAGGGCATGTTCTCAATTAGTTACTGATTGATGGGGGAAGGTCTCAGCCCATTATGGATGGGGCCACACTGAGCTGGTTCTGAAAGCTGGCTAAGCAAGGCATGATGAGCAAGCCAGTTAGCAGCACCCCTCCACGGCCTCTACATCAGCTCCCGCCTCCATGTTCCTCCCCTGTTTGACTTCCTTCCATGATGGGACTAGGATGTAGAAGTGTGAGTCAAATAAACCCTTTCCTCCCCGACCTGGTGTTTCATCACCGCAACAGGAACCCTACTAGAACAGTACTAATTCATGTGTCCGGAGGCTGGAGGACAACTATCAGGTGTTCTCTCCTTCCACTACATGTTCTAAGGATCACACTCAGGTCATCAGGTTTGGTAGCAAGTGCCCTTACCCTCTAAGTTTTCTTGCGGCCCACATTGAATGCCTCAGACATGGTTTCTCATAGGTCTTTGCACCTGTCTATTTGTCATACCTATTTCTAGTTTTGTATAATCTGCCCAACATCAGAGCTTCCTCAGAGATGGTTTTTAACAGCCTTCCTCCTCACACACACACACACACACACACACACTGTGTATTGGCCATATTTCCCATCTCTTTGGATATCTTCTAATTTTTATCAAAAATCTGACATGTTGAATACAATATAACCAGTTCTAGATTCCCCTTCTGCCCACTCCCATTAGTTTGGGGGTTACTGAGTTTCTGAACTAGTCTTATAAACTCCCTATGTTCTGACCCATGTGGCATATTAAGTTTCTACTTAGTTTGTGGTTCCCTAATAATTGAACAGAGATTTCTTTAAATACCTCGAACTGAGAAATGTCTAGCCTTTCTTGTGGGGGTGTGCGGTATGGGCAGGGAGAATGAAAACACTCCTCTAATACACTCCCAGACAGTTTTTTTTTCCTTTTTTTTTTTTTTGATTTTCGAGACAGGGTTTCTCTGTAGCTTTGGAACCTGTCCTGGAACTAGCTCTTGTAGTCCAGGCTGGCCTTGAACTCACAGAGATCCGCCTGCCTCTGCCTCCCAAGTGCTGGGATTAAAGGCATGCGCCACCACCTCCCGGCTTTCAAACACGCATGATTTTTAAGTGGTCATGGGTTGCTCTCAACAGCTACTCAGTAGAGGGTAGCTAAGTCAGACCAAATAAAGACCTCTCCAGAAAGGGGCTATTACACAAGCTATCAGGCAGGTCAAAGCAGTGGTGCATGCACGCACTCGTGTGTGTGTGTGTGTGTGTGTGTGTGTGTGTGTGCGCGCAGTGAAAGGGGAGACCAGAAGCTGCAGTTCTGTTTGCCTGTCTACTGGATGCTGAAGTGACAGTTTTCCCAGTACCGTACAGGTGGGGAGAGGAGACGGAAGAAGGGCTGAGCGCCAACACCATGGTGCTATCATTTCTACTAGGATCCCAATGTCTTCCATGAATAACCATTCTTGAGACTGTTTGAATCTTTAATTTCCACTTGGTATCAATGGGCTTTTCTTTAATTTTTTTTCCTTTTGCCTATTTATCTTTGCCTTACTTTGCTGAGTGACTTGTTACACTTCTAACTCATGAAACAGAATCTAAAAAGAACGTATGCTTTCATTTCCCATGCTGCTATTATAAATCACACTTAGTGGCCTATTTATTATCTTACAATAGTGAAGGTCAGAAGTAGAAAACGAGAAGGCAATTTACATAAACAGGTGTTATGTGATATAGAAGTGTATATATATATACACACACTGTATTATTCTGAAGTAATATCACACTGAACATACACATACACGCACACACACGCACCCATACATCCATGCAAGCACACACGCACACATACACGACTACTGCAGCCCTATCATAAAACAGGGCAGTCCCATTTTGTCCCATTTACTACCTTGACATAGACTGCATTCTTCTGTCACCTCCACAGCTGGCATCTAAGATCTTTGCATCCCGAAGCCATCTTCCCAAATTGCACACCTCCTGTCTGTGTAATACCATATGTCCAGCATCCCTTTCTCTGGTGCCCCTACTCAAGAGTTCCAGTGCAACAGAGATCACACACAGGAGTAGACAATATGTGGGCTACAAGAGCTGGAAAAAATATGGTGGCATCCCACTGAGCAAGTTACTTCGTTCTCTGGCATGAATGTCCATTTCTTTGCTAATAGACCCAAATCACATTATTAGATGTGTATCAGCTGGGCCTGCACATTCCCCAGCCAGATGTGCCAGGTGGACCAGGTAATTGACATACACTCCTCAATCCCACCCCACCTCCAGCAGTTCACACTGCCTCAGAAATGTTTTAGCCAGGGCCTAGAGAGATGGCTCCAGAATTTACTGAGAATGTTTGCTGTTCTAAAGGACCTGAGTTCAGATACTAGCACCCACCTCGGGCTGCTCACAACTGCCTGTACCTGTTCTCAGCTCCAGGGGATCAAACGCCCTCTCTGGCCTATGTGGGGAAACTTCACTCATATGTGTGTGTGTGTGTATATATATATATCTCCACACATACAAACACAAAAAACTAAAAAGAAATCCTTAAAAAAAAAAAAGCAAAAAAAAGCTAAATAAATAAATAAATAAAAGGCTTTAGCCATAAAATGTCAAATTAGATTATTCACTATGCATCTGCTGATGAAAAGAACAGGCAGATATGAGAGCACTGACGGAGGATACTGGAAAAGACTGGATCTTTTGGGCTTTCACCTCCCGAGGTCTAACATCACCAGGGTATGTGACATGTATACACATCTGCAAAGCTAAATTCAAACATCTCTAAGGAAGATATGTAAATATGGATTTTCCCCTAGACCTTTTATACCAGTCAGTTTTCCATCACTATACTGGAGCACCTGAGACAGATGTACAAAGAAGAAATTTATTTAACTGTTAGTCTGGGTGACTAAGAATACACACAGGATGGCACAAACGCTGGTGTAGGTCCCCCCAAAATAGTGGGAGCTAATATTCTAAACAGGAAACCAGATCCGCATTAGAACATGCTCAGATTTTCCCAACATTGCCCTCTCTAGAATTTACCAGGGTCCAGTGAGAAATACTTTAATCCCTTCCAACATCAGAATAATTAAAAATTCCCTTCTCCCAACATTTACATATGAAGAACCAAGCTTCAGGCACAGAGACTGTTGGGGGACAAACCCCTTCTAAGTCACAGCACATGCTTACACTGGGACGACCTACCGCCTAACTGACTAGAGGCACAAAACCACCCATGCCCTAGTTACATGCAGTTAGTCACAGGAAGAAAGACATGACAGTAGGAGGATAAACTGTTGGAAAGAAGAAGGGAATCCACAGAAGTGGGAAGAGGATAGGAGAGAATACTCGGACACATGATATATATGAAATTGTAGAAGAAAATGTTGTGGGATATTTGTACACTGAGTGGTGAAATAAAAAGCTGAACAGCCAATAGCTAGGCAGAAGAGTATAGGCGGGATTTCTGGGTAAAGAAAGAAAGAGGAGGAGGAATCTAGGCATGTAGGGAGATGCCAAGAGACACAGAGGGTAAATGGGGTGCAAGATGAAAGAGAAGTAATGCCACATGACAGAACACAGATTAATAGAAATGGGTTAATTTAAGCTATATGAACTAGTTAGGAACAAGCCTAAGCTATAGGTCAAGCTTTCATAATTAATAAGAAGTCTCCATGTCACTATTTAGGAGCTGGCTGGCAGGCCAGAAAAAGATTTGTTACAGAAAAGATTTTGCTGAAATTATTAGTGTTGTATTGTTATTCTCAGTGTATGGGTGTTTTGCCTGTATGTGTGTCTGTGTACCAAGTGTGTGCTTAGAACCCTTGAAGACCAGAAGATAACATTGGATCCCCTTGGGAGACTAGAGATATAGACGGTTGTGAGCTGCCATGTGGGTGCTGGGAATTGAACCTGGATCCCCTGGAAGAGCGACCATTGCTTTTAACTGATGAGCCACCTCTCTAGTCCCCAAAGAATAAAATTTTAAAGAGAAAACTAAAACAAACTAGCAATATAACTGTCCACGCCTGTTTGTTCCTGTGGACGTACACTTCTTATACTTCTCATCTGCTCTATAACATTATTCTTTCTTGGCCAAAACAAGATCACATTTAATTTCAGTTTAAGAATCTGGGCCTTAAATTATTTAAGTATAATAAACACTTTCAAAAACACATTAGACTAGAAAAGAAAAAAAAACTTTAAATTCCACGGAGTATGCACACGATCCAAGTTTACAAATATAAGCTCAACTCCAAACAAGTTCTGCATTTGGTAATAAATTTTAGTAAAATTTCCTGCTGGATTGGAATCCATGGTAACTTATATAACTCCTATGAAAATGGAGGCTTCAGAAAAGGGTCTTGACAACCACCTTTGAACTCTACACACTCTTGTCAACTGGAGGTCATCCGCCATTACCCTCAGCTGGGGCTGTCACCATGGCAGCCTGAATCCCATTACAACCGCTGCTGTGAGTGGTGGGCACATGTGCCATCCCGGGGGATGAATCCAGTTTCCAGAAGCTGGCTCTAAAGCTAATCAGTGTCAAACTCAGGGAAGACCACATCAGTAAGGTGCTACTGTAAAGGAATGGGTCTGATCTAACAGTACTGACAAGTAAGAAATACAGAGACATGCACTGGCCTGTGATCACCCCATTCAAAGGAAATACAGGGTCCCCCAAAAGCTGCCCTAAAGGGCAGTGCTCATTTGGATGGCCATGTGCGGCCTCTCTAAAAATAAACAGCATCTCTTAGTTTATTATCATTCTTATCTAAGAAAAAGAAACAGAAGAAGAGAGGCTGGGGGCCTGGAGAGGTGGATCAGCGAATGAGAGCACTGGCTGCTCTTCCAGAGGACCTGGGCTCAATTCCCAGCACCCACACGGCAGTTCACAGCTGCCTGTAACTCCAGTTCCAGGGAGGATCTGATACCTTCATCCAATGAACATAAAAGAACTTAAAAAAAAAACAAAAGAAAAGAAAGAAACAGTAAAAAAAAATGTCGTAAGGCAAGAATGCCAAAGCTATGCAGAAGACTATGCAACTTAACGTGTGGTCTCTAACACCTGGACACATCGAATAGCTGGTGTCTGGTTGGTTTTCGCCCTGAAGAAAAACACAGCAAAAGCATTTACCACTTGGGACACAATTAAGGTCATCTAGCAGCAGCAAGGGAAAGAAAGGTTGCTAGGGCTGCTAAGGAATGGGAAAATAAGCAAGCAAATGAAGTATGTTCATTCGCAGAGGGAATTTTCAGCATCACACTGGTAGTGCATGCCTTTAATCCCATCACTTGGGAGGCAGATGCAAGTGGAGTCTGAAGGGCCACCCTGGTCTACCGAGTGAGTTCCAGAACAGCCTGGATCACACACAGAGAGAAACCTTGTCTCAACCAACAACAACAACAAAAAGCAAAGGCTAGGTTTAGGCAAGATCAACTAACAGTGCACAAGACATCTTAGAGCTAAATGACAATCTCAAAGGGGATAAACTCCTGGGGCCAGGTGACAATCCATAATCTAACAAGTCGTGGTAGGTTTAATAGTCTATTAGTCATCCAAAGAGGCTCCACTACCAATTAAGAGTCTCCACTCCCTTGGGTGTGACTTCCCTGAGAGTCGAGATCACATTGAGCACAGGAAACATTTGCAATAATGATCTTAATATATTAATAAAGATGATCTTCAGCTTGCAGGTTACATCCAAAACTCACACTGCAAATTGAAAACATAAGCAAAAATTTCTTTAGATTTATTTATTTCTCCCGCATGAGTTCATACATAAGCACTACCCAAGCTAATGACCTGAGTTTGATCCTGGGTCATGGTATCGTAGAAGGAATTGACTCTCAAGTCATTTTCTGACCTTCATATACATGTCGCGTGTGCAGGTCCAAACACACGTGCATGCACGCACACGTAAATGTAGCAACAACAAAAAAAAAAACTTTCAGAAAACAAAATTTTGAAGGCATATATAACTTAAAATACTGATAATGAGATCCACAGAGCTCACCCATGATATCTCTGTCCCTAGAGCCGTAATATCATGAGTCACCGAGGAGGGCGGCGGGCATATAGGAAGGACCTACATGCAAATCGCTGCCCAGAACAAGATGATGACTGTGAAAACTGGGTGGCAACTGCATGCTCCATGCTGGCTTCAAATGGACAGACTCCACGGGCTCCCTGCCTCTCACAAATCAAACTATGTTTACTAGTTCCCCTACCTCTCGACCCAGAGGGTCTTTGGGGTTCCCCCTTTCATCTCAAGTCTCCTGACAAGCACAGCCATTAGTGTGGATTCCTGCAACACTTCAGAGCCACCGGGGAGAACCGAGGCTTCGACTGTGTGTTTCTTGTTTCATTTTACCTTACGATAAAGGCAGTACACATTCTCATCGGAAGCCTGCAGAAGAAGGCTGACAACTAAATTATATTTCTTTGACTACCACTGCAAATCCTTAGGGACTGGAAAATTCAATCCACTGCAGGGCTGACTATAAATAGCCACCTTCCTTCCTGCCACCTCCAGTATGAAACCAGCAACTACAAAAAAAATCACTCCGCAAACCAGCACGAGCCCTCCTTCCATGGCTGTGAGGCAGAGAGGAGCATGGGGACATTTGAGCAGGACAGGGGACAAGCCCAGGTCACTGAGCTTTCCTGGATGGATGGTGATGGTGACAGAGGAAGGGGAGGAGGGACTGGGGAGAGGGGGGTCTAGGAGACACACCCTATCAGCTTTGGTTTAGGTTTTCACAAAGACCCCAAGTTTGAAGTCTGCTTCTGAGCACTTCCTGAGTACACAGTTTTGACCAAGTGATCCACCCAGCTCTCAACGCCTCAGTTTTCAAACCAAGAAAAATAGTATCATCTCCATGATCCATTTGTGGATTAATTAGATTAACCATGGGAAGTGGCAACAACAGAGAGGGATTTCTCGGCCTTTGTCCTTTGCCCTGTTAGCGTTGACAGAAAGCTGTCACAGAGAATACCGTGTAAAATATTGAGCAGGCAGCAACCCTGGTCTCCATCTACCAGATGCTGTAGCCCTTTCCAGGCTGTGGCAATCAATCACAAATGCCTCTTAGGCACTGCCTAAGAGAAACGAAGCAAGCAGACCCTTTGGCCAGAACCACTGCAGTTGGTACTTAATAAACATACACCTTTTCCTTCCTCCTTCCAAGTCACCCAAAGTTAAGAAATTTGAGGAATTATTCTGGACTCCTCTTTGTTACCTATAATTGGGTTGGGTTTTTTTTTCCTCTTTTAGAGATCGCCACCCAGCTCCCAAATAAATACATGTTGACTTATTCTTACTTATGAATGTCCAGCCTTGGACTGGCGTGTTTCTAGCCAGCGTTTCTTAAATTATCTTGTCTATCTTTTGTCTCTGGGCTTTAACCTTTCTCTATTACATGTACTTTTCTTTACTCCTTATTCTACGACTGGCTGTGGGGCTAGGTGGTTGTGTGGCTGGCCCCTGGCATCCTCCTCTCCTTTTCTCGCTTCTTCTTTTCCTCTTTTTCTCCTTCTATTTATTCTCTCTGCCTGGCAGCTCCACCTATCCCTCTCTTGCCTTGCCATTGGCTGTTCCTTATTAGACCAATCAGGTGTTTAAGGCAGGAAAAGTAACACAACACGGCTTCACAGAGTTAAACAAATACAACGTAAAAGAATGCAACATGTCTTTTCATTATCATTTCTACAGCGTAAACGAATGTAACACATCTTAAAACTAATATTCCACAACTGTTAACCTAACAGGCAATAACCAAATCTAGTGGGGTTTCTCTCCTAATGTCCTCTGCCCTCATCAGCTCATTCATTTTCACTGACACCACATTGAGCCAAGCCAGCCTTCTAAGGCTGTCCAACTTAGATCCACTCTTCCAGTGCTCCATGGTGCGCTTTATCTCTGTATGGATTTATTTATTGATTGATCCAGTCACACTGGAGCTAAGTACATGCTCTACCACTGAACAACAACCCCAGCCCCCAGGGTGAACTTTAGACAAGCTCAGACCTCAACAGGTGACTTCCTGTGGCATACAAGGCTGCTGTCACAGCCTAGCCTCCAGACCACCTCTTCAGTCCTGAAGAACACCACAACACAATGCAGCCTAACACTTCCACTCCTGGAACTAGACTGTGTTAGCTCAAGTCCTGCCCAACACCTACGATCTTGGTTATTTAAACCTCTTAGTGCATTGGTTTCCCACAACTGCAAATGAGATATCAGTACCTACCTCAAAGTCCTACTGTAAGTATTTTGGCTCATTTAAATTTTTTTCTGTTTTAATGAACACAAAAAAAATCACATTTATTGTGTATGATTTGAAATATGCATAAGTTGAGCTAAATGGAGCTAACCAATACATGTTTACCTGACATATTTTTGTGGTAAGAACACTTAAAATGTACTCCACTACTTTCAAGAATGCAACACATATTTTATGCACACAGGTGCATATGCACCTGTACATGGGTGCACCTGCACACAAACACAAAAAAAATAAAAATAGCACATCGTTATTGACTATATTTGCCATGCTAGACCACTGGTGAGCTCGTGTCTCTAATATAGAACACATAATACTTAATTACATCAGTATTTAGCACAGGGACAATTCTGCAGCTAGCAGGTGAGGGTGCTGGCTAATCTGATGTCAAATTGACACACAAACGAGTCGTCTGAAAGGTCGGAGCCTTATTGGAAAAGATGCCTCCATAAGACCCAGCTGTAAGGCATTTTCTTAATGAGTGACTGATAGGAAAGGGCCCAGCCCATTACGGAGGGTTCCATCCCTGGGCTGGTGGCCCTGGGTTCTATAAGAAAGCAGACTGACAAGCCAAGGGAAGCAGCATCCCTCTGTGGCCTCTGCATCAGCTCCTGACTCCAGGTTCCTGCCCTGAGTTCCTATCCTGACTTCCTTCAGTGATGAACAGCAATACGGAAGAGTAATACTCAGCTGAATAAACCCTTTCCTCTCCAGCTTGCATTTTGGTCATGGTGCTTCCTTGCAGCAACAGACACCCTAACTATGACTGTGAGCTCTTCCCAAATTTCCAAACAAACATCTCTGTCCATCCATGAAATGGGTCTAGGCAGTGGTCAGGGAACAAGGACAGCCAAGGACAGCTGGGTCCCCAAAACTGCAGCACTAGGGCATTTATTTTCACTTAAAAATTCAGTATAATTGATCAATTGCAAAGCTGGGCGTCTGTCCTGCTTCGACTCAAAAGTCCCTGTGCAGTCCTTTTTCTCCTTCACTCTGCAGGTTCTCCCGAGCTCCTCAAATTTCTTCAACTTGTCCAGTTTTTTTTTTAAAATATGCTTGGTTTGGCTTTTGCTTTTCTGAGACAGGGTCTTGCTACTTAACCTGCACTGCAAGTCGAGACCCTCCTGTCTCAGTCTTCAGAATCTCAGGCATTCACACCACTTCTGGCTTCTCTTTCTGCTTAACCTGGATTGCTGGTGCTTATAATTCAGATCACTACCACACTGGCTGGGAAGTGACTCAGCCAATGCACCTGCTGCCCAGCCCAACAATGTGACAACCGGATTCCCAGGACTTACATGCTGAGAAAGCAACGAGCTGACTCTAGCAAGCTATCCTCAAACCTCCACAGTGTACACACACACACACCACAACACAAACACACATCCCACATACACTCCACACCGCACACAACACACATCCTATACCCCAACACACTCCCACATACTCTCCACAACAACACTCCACACAACACACACTGCTACACACACCCCACCCCACACACAACACACATCTCACACACACACACCACATACGCACACTCCACAACACACACACACACACACCATTTAATAACAAGCAGCTCACAGACTTTTGTGTCAAAGAGATGCTACAAATAGAGGGGCCTGGAAATAGAGAGTTCTGGATCAATGGGCCGAAGTGTTTCAGTCCTGCAGCCTGACGAGTTGTGCGGACAGATGGGGGTGATGGCTGCACAGCCCTCTGAATGTACTGAATGTCATGCCTGCTTATATACAGACAACACTGCCAATTTTGTGTTATATGTTACTACCATTTAAAAATTCCTTTTAAAAGCAGGATACCTGAGTGTAGCAAAGGTTAGACAACACCACAGTCAGAGTCTGGGGAAGGAGCCATTCATGGAATGAAACAGAAAAGCAGAGTGGTTTCAACTGCCCCTGCAGCAGGCAGATTCTCACATTGTCTCTTCACCGGAAGTTATCTGAAGACTGTCACAGGCCAGAAAGATGCCAAGGCCCAGAAATTCTCAGGGGCAGATTCTTCACCTGAACTAAGGTCTCTGGCTGTGATCACAGCTCAAGAATGGGCTGTTAACAAACTCACCCAAAATCTAAGTTCTCACAGAATCAATTCTGCCCAAAACATAACATCGATCGGTGCTTTTCAACTCACACGATCAATCTCAAGACCCCAGATTCATGCCAAACTGAACTCAAGGAAAGTAGCTCTCTCAGTGTTCATCTTGCCCAAGGATAGCTAGAGACTGTGACCAAAAGGGATGGCAGAATGGACATGCTTCGGCAGAACAAGAAGCTGCCATACAAGTGACCAGGGCCAGCACTGCTGGCTCCTCCTCTTTGGCCAGCCGCCCCACCATGTGCTTCTGATTCTTACTTTCACTGGGGTGTGTGCAGCTGTCCTGTTCTGATGCAGGCTGTGTCATAAAAGATATGATTGATGTGAGTTACCAAGACATTAAAAGAAAAAAAAACCCTCCTGCCTGATAGGAGAAAAGTACAGTATTGGTGATGGTATTATTACCCACAGATTCTTGCAATCTGGGGTACCTTCCTTGAGGAAAGAAAGCATGTACTTTTTATGAAACCAAAGTACTCATTTTCATTCTTGTTCTCTCTCCCCCCTTCACCGTTCCACCGTGTGTGTGTGTGTGTGTGTGCGCGCGCGCGCGCGCGCGCGTGCACACTCCGTCTTCCCAGATCCATGCCAAGGGAGTTCTGAATGGGGAATAAGCAAAGGGGTGGACCATAGGGCAGCACAGCTAACTTGGGCAGAACTCCAGGGTGGGGTAATAAAAGTCCTTCCCATCCTTCCTTGTCACATACTGCTGAGGGATGAGCAGATCTAAGCCTCTGTGAACCGGAGGGCACACAGGGAGAGACTTCCTGTGGAAATGAAAGCTCCCTAATCTTAAGAGAAAGTCACAGGGCGCCATTCCCTTTCCTCTGTGAGCGAGCGGTATACAAAGAGCCTGACTCTGGCTACCAGTAGCTACTACCCCCAGATAAACAAAGCCTCTGAAAAGAGCAGGATTATGGATGGCAGAGCAGAGAACAGAGCTCCCGCAGTTCCTTAATGGCATCCCTAGGCTGGCAGACCTGACCTGGGAGCATGTTCCCTAAACGACATACAAGTCGAGAATTCGCCAAGAGCAGTTACAATGCCTGCGACAGTGACAATAACCTGCCTTCAAGCTCAAGTATCACGACATACACACAGAGACTGGCCAACTCAAACCCCCAAGTTGTAGGACACTGCCAACAGTGGCCTGTAAGTGGGGGAACTGGGGAACCACGAGCCGAGTGAGTGCATGGAACCCACCGACAGACTAACCACACATAAACTGGAAGACAGACGCATCGTCCTTCATAAGTACTATGCAGCTGAGGTAGGGTTCTGATTTGTCTTAGATTAGAAATGGCACAGTATCTGTCAGCTCCACCCTTTCATTTGGGAAGGGACAAACTCTAGGTCACACCCAACACTTACAGGGCATTAGCTGCAAGGCGAAATAAAAAGCTCCTGGCCCCTCCGATATTTATGTGAAGTGGTACAGCAGAATCCTGTTAGGCATCCATCACTAGAGCAGAGAAAAACATTTGCAGAAGGCAGTGAGTGGTACATGTATGCTCCAGATATTTGGGAGGCTGAGGCAGGAGGATGGCTTTGGCCTTTGAGTTCCAGGGCTAGACTGCGCAGCAAGATACAAAATGAAATAAAATCAAGCTAGCCAAGGCAGTGAAACAGATTTACATTAAGAGGTGTAACTCCAAACCTAAGAAAACCAAAATAGAGACCGACTCAAGTCAGATACCAGCCCATAATCTTCAAAGAACACCCCAAAAACTTTGGGAGAACATAAAACACGATTAGAATTAAATTGTTCTCATGCAACTGTCATGCATAGAAGGGTGGAAACACAAAAATCAGGTGTCACAGGAAAGAAAACAACATCTGTAAAAATATCCACTTTACCAGCCAATCATGTATCCTTCCACCTCCCACTCTGGCAAGGGGATGACCTTGGTACCCTTGGTAAAAAGCACAAGGCAAACACATGTCCAACTGAACAAATATCATATCCATATTTGTACCAAAGTCCTTTCAAATTTTTTTAACCTGAACCTGAAGAAGAGGTGGGGAGGGGGGAGGGGCTTTTCCTAGTTTCCTTTTACGTTTATAAATTTTAATTATACATATTTATGGGGTATATACAGCCTAATAATGAATGCATACAGTGTTGTAAAGACCGTTTCTATCTCCTAAACCATTAAATTTGAGATTAGCCTGTGGCAATCACACACATTTATGGACACTGTTATTCAAATACAGTATGTGATTACAGCAGCTTGTACATCATAGGCACCGATCACATCTAGGCAAACAGTATTTCCATTTCCCCGTCACTGCTTCTGTGTTCAGAGTACTCAAGTTCCTCTCTTTAGTTATTCATAAAATACATAATAAGTGCTTATGGAACCATAGTCATCCCACAGTTCTGCCTTACTTTTAAACGTATAAAGAAAAAAAGAAAGTCTGTTATGGAAACAAATACAAGCCAATAAGAAAGAAAATGATTTTATAAATTATCTGCAATCCCGTTGTTGAAAGTTTACTAAATCCAGCCACTAGCCTGCGGGGACAGCCATGGTCATTTTTTTTCCCTATGTGTAAACTCTTGTGACAACAGAATTCTATTGCACCAGTTTTCTGAGTGTCTTATTACTGACATCGCCACATCAGTAAGTCCTCTTCTGCACTATCAGCTACCCACACCCGACGGCACCCTCTGCTCAGCCTCTTTCTGGCAGGGAAGCCAGGAAAAGCTCTCACCCCGGGCTCCAAGTGCCCTCTCTCATTAATATTCACTGGCAGCTAAGACAGGACTGCAAGGCAGGCATACCAAAGACCAACTTCTCAAGAATCCACGGAAAGGTACCCTAGGGCCCAAAACCATCTTGGAGAGGTCGGCTCATAAAGCCATCGCGTTCGTGTACCCTCTAGAGCAAAGGTTCTCAACCTTCCCACTGCTGCGACCCTTTAATACAAGTCCTCAAGCTGTGGCAACCCCCAATGAAATACAGTTATTTCATTGCTACTTCATAACTGTTGCTAGTGTTATGAATTGTAAGGTAAATATCTGATATTTAAATTACAGGTTGAGACCCACAGGTTGGGGACCACTGCTCTAGAGTTAGGAAGACTCAGTCAGGAACTGGGACGAACATTTAATCAGTAGAGTGCTTGCCTTGCAAGCTGATGCCAGGGGTAAACCCCCAGCACTGGGAAGAAGGAGAGGAAGGAAGGGGAGGGGAATGGAGTGAAGGGAGGAGAGGGAAAAGGAGGGGAGGGACAAAAGAAACAAGAAAGACTGCTGTGGAACAATCTTTTTGTACACTGCAAAGATGTGTCACTCTGATGGGTTTAATAAAAAGCTAAACAGTCAAATAGCTAGGCAGGATTTCCGGGCAGGGAAGACTCTGGGAAGAAGGTGGAGTCATCAGTGGGACACAGAGGGAACAGACCTGCAGGAAGAGAGGTAAAAGCCAGGAGTCACTTGGCAACATATAGATGAATTAAAATGGCTAATCTAAGTTATAAGAGCTAGTAGGACAATCCTATGCTAGAGGCCGAGCTTTCATGATTAAAAATAAATCTCCGTGTCATTTTCTATGAGCTGGCAGTCCAAAGAAAAATTTGTTTACAGAAGACGGGGGAGGGGTGAACTTTGCGGGAGAGCACTTGCCTAAGAAGGCCCTGGGTTCAGGTCCTAGACCCAAAGATTCATACAATTAGTGCATTCAGTAAAAACTCTTCAATTCAGACTCCCTGAACTTCTCAGTGAGGATGTTTCACATGCACACCAAAATTATATAAACCTAAGGTCTGGAAAGATGGTTCTTCCAAAGGACCCAGGTGTGATTCCCGGTATCCACAGGGCAACAACCATCTGTAATTCTAATCCCAGGGTATCCAATGCCCTCTTCTGGCCTCTGCAGACACCAGGCATGCTTGTGGCATGCACACAGGCAAAATACCCATACGCAGAGAGAGAGAGAGAGAGAGAGACAGAGACAGAGACAGAGAGAAAATTAAAACTGCTTACAACTCTGCTTCACTTATAACAGAAGTGCAAGTGGGACAACTCGGTGTAACCTCCTTCAGGCAGGAATGTGCTAGTCACTGTTTCCAGCTGTACTTACCACTATTAAAGCAATCTCAGCCTTTTAACTACAATAGGGTGACTTTATAATAAAACACAATGTAAGCCAGAAATGGTAGTGCATACATGCCATCCCAGCACTCAGACAGCTGAGGCAGGAAGACCTTGAGTTCAATTCTAGCCTTAGCCCTATAGTAAGACCACACCTCAATAGCTCCCAATACACACACACACACACACACACACACACACACACACACACAGAGAGAGACAGAGAGAGAGAGAGACAGAGAGACAGAGACAGACAGACAGAGACAGACAGACAGACAGAGACAGAGAACATAATCCAGAACAAGCCTAAGGCCTCAGAACCAGCCCTTAATCAAACAGAAAGTGGAAATGTAATTATAAGGCAAAAAGCTGTTAACACACACAGAAACAATCAAAAGTTGGGGTACAACTCAGGCTCTCATTGCTGCAGCCCAGGTCCCCGCCATGTGCCCTCTGCCTGGGAGACAGAAGCAGAAACATGACAGAATCACTCAAGTACCATTCCCACCTGACTTCAGCCTGCTGAGAAAACCTCCGGTACCTAGAGCCCTGACCAAGCGACAGGGAGCTGGACAGCACAGCAGGACATTCCCTACAGGGTGTCTGTCCTTCATGGGACCACTACCCCAATGAGCCCTTTCACGGTCCAAGTCCAGATGGACAGCACATCACAGCCTCTTTCAAACAGAAGGAAACTCATCCCTGAATGGCCCTTTTCTCCTGGAAAAGAGAAGCTACAAAGAGAATACAAAGTCCCTGAGGATGCCCGCCTGCCAAGAAGTCACCAAACGCTGAATGTGACGAGAGTCGGCAATCTGAGAGGTTTGACATTAGACTTTGGTGAGTTTCGAATCAATACACGGTTCTGCACTCAGGGACAAAAAGTCAACTGAAGTGTCAAATTCAAACCAGTTACCCAGATACAAATAGGGGTAATGGCTTTTCTCGCTTGCAGACATTATACAGCAACAGTCAGCAGTGGGGCCGTCTGAACTCAGAGCAAACCTGGACGACTATCACGAAGTATAGACAGGCACAGCTGCCAGCTTCAGCTAGGATCTACGCTGCAGGACTGTGCTGGGAATCAAGAATCTCTTTAGCAGGGTTAGTGATGTAGCTCAGTTGGCAGAGTGCTTAACCTAACAGGCACAAAGCCTAGGGTCTGGTCCCTACAACTACATAAACTAAGCACGGAGGCATTGTAATCCAGGAGGAGCAGAAATTCAAGAGTGTCCCGGGCTCCACAGTAAATTAGAAGGTTGACCCGGGGGTACAAGTCACCCTGGAATCCTGTTTCATGAAAAATAAAAAAATCTTTTTAGCAACTAAGATTAGAGTGGTTGTTGCTGGTTCTGTCTCGATGGCACAGAAAGGCATACACAGCACAACCGGAAGCATCGGCAATTTCTACACAGACAAGGGAGGACTGGGGCAGAAAGGATCTCTGTGTACTGGGATGCTGCGGGGATTTCTCTCTCCAAACCTAAATGCCTGTCACTCTCTCCTGAAGTTGTATCCATCCTGGGTAAAATGAACCTGGAAAACAGTCAGAAAATTGATTGCTCTTGCTGTTTTATCTATTGAGAATCACACTCTGGGTGTTTTTATTATTATTATTATTAAATAAGTCATTTGTTCTTTACAGAAGTAATTGGTTTTAAAATCTAGTGTCTCTATTTTTATCTCCAAATCATGCTGTCATTTCCAAATTCTACCAACAAGCAAGGAGCCCAAAGTTTAAACATTAAACGGTAAACAGTACAAACATTGCCACCTATAGTCAGAAAGCAAGAGCATCGGTTTGTACGGCCACCTGCACGAGAAACACCTTACGTCAGAAGTAACCTTCAGTTTATCCTCCCCACACCCTTCACTAATCCCAACACTGGATTATTTATTACAGTATGATCATCTTCCTTAATGTGGACTGTCAAAAGATTGCTGTAGTCCCAATCACAAAGATTGGAAAGCCAGGTGTGATAGCATGCGTGCAGAGTCCCAACTGCTGGAGAGAGAAACCAAGAGGCTGGCGGGAGGCACAAGGCGTCCCTCTAAAACACAAACAAAAACAAAAAACCAGAAGGACAAACTCATCTAAGCCAACACCTGCAACATCAAAACTGCAAACTTGAGAGATTCCCCCCCCCCTCACACACACACACACACTGTTCTTCTAGTCTCTCCCCTCCCGGCTCTGCTACTCACCAAAAACCCAAAATTCAGGGCAGCAACTAAATCTGTTCAGCTTACCTTTTAACTAAAACAACAACAACAAATGTTAAGATAAATAATACACTTTCATTCTGTCACATACAGCCACTTTATTTCTGATTTGGGTTTTGATTTGTCCCAGAGCCGTGGATCCAACCCAGGGCCTCAGGCATCAAGTCCTGGTTTTTAAATAAGCTATTTGAAACACTACACAGAGCAGAGAGGTGATTAAATGAGCAATGAACACAGGTTCTTCTAATTTACCAGGAAGTCAAAAGTGTTGTTGCAATAATGTTACGTTCTAAAGTGATTCATAACTTTTAAACAGTTTTAATGACAGGCAACTCCTATGCAAGCCACTTCACCAACTGACAGTGCACAACTCAGTGACATTGACTCCATTCACAGGAATGTCTTCCTCGAACACAATTCGTTCTCTTTTGAACACACAGTAAGCCTATGGAAGTTCCCCAGATTTCTGAAACCAACCTTCAGAAGCATATTTCCCAGTAGTAAGAGTGTCCCCTGTCTCAGAGGTGGCCTAGCACCACAGACTATCTGAGTTCTCCATGGCGGCTGTTTCCATCTCCCATCCCTTCCAACAAATTTCTTATTCCTTCAGTTAAAACAGCTGCTTTTCAGTAATAGATAAATAAATAAATAAGTCGTGTATTCTGACAATAAAACAATGAAACAGAAATTAAAAAAAACAAAACAGCCACAGTTCCTCTTCTCTTGAGCCTGGCTAACCTCCAGCTCACCATCCCCCTGCCCCACCTCCTCTGTGCAGCAGGGATGACAGGTGTGTGCCACCACAGCTGGGGACACAACATTCTTGGTGAAAATTAAAACTCTGAAGAGGGGATTTAAAACACCATTCTGTCTGCCCACTTGACAACAGAAAGGCTCACAAGTGGGAGCCGGCTGGCCTCACAGGGATGAGGCCGAGGCTTCAAGCTCTAGCACTGCAAAAACAGACAGTCTTTAAATGGCTCTGTTTTACTTTCTTAATGTGCAGCAACTCTGCCACACACAATTCACACGGTGGCCCGGCCCTGGGTACGCAGCATATGAAGGAGCTTAACCCTGACCCAGGACTGAGGGTGCTATGACTGGGAAGACAGTCTAGCCGCCCCCACACCTCTGGACACAAACATTATCCACACAGTGACGGCCGACAGCAGTCTTGTCCTGAATGTCTCCCACAACTGCCAAGATGGTGTGCGGGGTTTGACCAGTCACTTTAGAAACGAGCTCACAGATGGCTGTTTGCGCGGCCCCACGGAGGCTCTGGTTTCTGCACTGCTATGCTCAGCTGAGACTACTCCTCTTTTTCTAAGTCTTGCCCGGATGCAGGTACAGGTACGGATAGAGATGTGGAAATCTTGAAAGGGCTAACATGAAGCTGCAGTCTCAATGGCAAAGTATCTGCTTAATACGCAAAGCTCTGAACCGAACAAAAATGAAACAAAAAACTTCCACTACTAGAGATTCTGAAGCCAACCACTTAGAGTAAGAAGAACTCATCAGCTCTGAAATATCCTTGTTTCCTATTTTAACACCCTTGAAATGAAGATACCTACTAAAGCTGACAGTGTGTCTTAACTTGACAGCAATCTTTGCTCTTCTTTTAGTGGCACATAGAATAATGATATATCTTAAGATGGTCAGGGCCTTAGAATGAAACCAATATGCTATCTAGGGCCAAGGTAACCTTAAGTGTACATTAGCAAGTTTATAATTACGTACAAATCAGTAGAGACTCTTAAGGTCACAGAGAGCAAAGAGCGCTGAGGGTGGTAACACACTGCCACACAGGAGAAGCACAGAAAAGCGCTAGCTATTGCCAGGTGAGACTGTCACCCAGAGAAGCCGCACTTCTCAGCGTTTTCACGAACTCTCCCAGGCTTTAACGCGGTATGGAGACCATACTAACGAGAGTTAGCACTCAATTTTGGTCAAGGAGTGTGTGTTTGCAACCCATAACGTTTAGCTCATTTTGCACTACCATGGATAATCTAGCTATGCAAACCTTTCAAGGCGCCTGGAGGAAGAGAGAGAGTGGGGAGCATACTTTAAGAACTCAGGCTCTCGGGCCAACAGGCCTACCCACTTGCTGAATGTTTTCACACAGTTCATTTGAGCTCTCTTAGCTTCCAATCCTCAGCCAGAAATGACAGCATACCTCAAGAGTCCTTAATGAAGCATATGTTAGATGATACACAGTTGTTTATATGGAAGAAGAGGTATATCCAATTACCATCTTACACCAGCCTGACCTTCACTTTTATGCCATTTGCCTCTTTCTGGCCTCCAGAAACACTAATGTCTAAGTGAGTTATCTTATTGTTTTGTTTGGGGCTGTAGGATTTTTGTTTCATGGTTCATCTGTTTGTTTTTGAGAAGGTTCTGGCTCTTAGGCCAGGCTGGCCTCAAGCTCCCCATCCCTTCCTCTGTCTCTATGTGCTGGGATACCACAGCTAATCTCTTCCGAAGGCTGTCACTCAAACTCTTGATATCTTATCCAATAGAAAATCTCCCAAAATGATACCTTTCTCAGGTGTAACGAAAGATTCCAAAGAGTAACAATAATATTCCTGAGTAAACCATGCCAAAATAGGCTGCAGACAGCCACAAATAAATTCAAACAAGAAAAAGCCCTTCAAGGACCCAAGCCAGATGCAGAAACGAGTCCAAACCTTTCTGATTCCAAACCAAAGCTGATCCTCATCCATGAATTAGAACTGTTGTTCATTAGCTAATCCCTTTAATACCAAAACTCAATTGATGGTAATTTCGATTTTGGTTCCCGAAACTGACATGCTTTAGATAAGAGAGACTATGAATTCGAAATCATCCAAGGAAATTCAGCTACAATGCATATATAGCACATACGCCCACAAGAGCAAAACCTACATCTGCATCCTTCTCATTCAGTACCCTAGCCAGACCTTAGACTGATGCCCCAAGCTGCAATGTCTTGGCTCTGGCATCCTGCTATGCTCCGGGTTAGCACCATGCTTGACCAATAGCAGTACGGAGTTCACAAAGTGGCTTTCTAAGCTGGGATGGGACTAAGTTCATTCCAAATACACAAAGCTTTCCACCACCATCACACACGAACAACACAAGTCTACTTTCAAGATAACCCTGGGTATAGTGCCTGTTTTTCTGAGGTCTACAAGTAGACTCCTTTCTACAGCTACACGAGTATCTTCATGTGATTCTTGCAGCCCACTAGTCCTTCCTATTTAACACAACTTGAGCCTCTGGTAATGTTGGTTTCACTGGGCAGCCCGCTTTCAGAGCCTGTTAATCACGCCCATTTGTTTGCTTACAGACTAATTTGGGAGACATAACAAACCAAGTAAATTTAACAATTTGTTGTTAATACTACATGAAGGCATTCTGTCCGTCTTCCTGAGCAGAGGACCCTCCCACACCAAACAGATACCTTAGAAATATGAAAAGAATCCTTTTCTATTGGTGAGAGAAAAATGAAAAAGGAAGGCAGACGTGGCTTATGTGGGATCATATCCAATGTGTGAGGAGCTAAACAGAACCATCCACAGCAAGGCAATACCTAGATAAACAGTGTCTTCATCACCTCTTGCTATTCCCTGTACAGTCCCTCTGACAACATGCAGGCGCAGTCACAGGCAAAAGCCCCACACACTCAGGTTTTGTGTCTATGTTCTTCACTTTCACACCCAACACCAGTCAGGATCAGCAGTGATTCTCGAAGACAAAAGTGCTGAGATGCGCCCGTGGATTCTGACACTGGCTGCCAGGGTAAACAAAGCCCTCGCGCACCAGGGACAGGAAGGATTCCTCCAGGCAGATGCATTTTCCAAAACAGCCTCAAAATAATTCTTTCAAGGAGCTCTTAAAAATAAGCATGTTATTTTTAAAAATTAAGAGACCCTAAGATGAAACGCAGCTGTCTTCTCCCTTGATACCTCATCCAGGGAGCCCTTTGTTCAGGAACGTCAGTATCTCAGCACCTCCAAAAACTAGGACTGCCCTCCAGCTCCAGACAAGGAGCTAAAGAGAATCCCCTGGGTAAACAAAACAAGTCTACTTCCACCCATCTCCAGGTAACAGCACACACGAGACACACACACACAATTTATTTTACACAAGCACGGCAAATAATCAAAAACACATCACACAATATTTGCATTGTGATCATTCTTTGATAAAATAAACAATCCAGCAAGCACTATCAAAAGATAAAATCAACCCCTACACGCCCTGCCTACCACAAGATACCCATTTCATTCCACACTTAGGTAGAATATGCACACACAGACACACACACCCCATGCCACAGTAGGAAAGCTGTGAAAGGCACACCACACACACACACACACACACACACACACACACACACACACGCCAGTAGGGAAGCTGTTGCAAGCAAAGCCACACCGTGAATCTGTCTCAGATAATAGACTCTGTTTAAACCCCACCCCCATCACCAGAGAAAGAGGGAACCTCAGAAAGAAAGGAGCGAGGGTAAGACAGAGAAATCGAGAAAGCCCAAATTTCCAGGCATCCACTTTTCATGAAATGCACAACCAGGATAGGAAATACCTCCCTGCTGAGTAATGCTTCATGGGTTGTAAATTCACCTCTCAAAAGGGGAGCCAGACCTGGGCGCGCACCCCGCCAGATGGCGAACCACTCCTACCTGCTCCATCCAGCCTGCCTGTCACTCCGCGCCCGCGACAGGCCTCCCACCCCCCTTTTTGGCAGAGCAACACACCAATAAGAGTCGAGAATGGCTGGTCGAGTGAGGGCTGAGCAGTGATTTAGCAGGATCGTTTCAAACGAGGGAGTGGGGACCGCGATGAGCGAGTGAGGTTTTTTAAAAACAAAGCCCTCTCCAGTCAAACCGACCGTTTGGGGGTGTGGCTTATTTCATTCGTTTTATTAATAAAAGAGATCAATGGAGCTTTCTTCTCTCCACCCACCCCGGAGGTGCGGGGCTTTGAATCCTCCTGACTGGGAAGAAATGGCAGGGCTGCAAGCTTCCCCTAAGTTTCCTGCAGCACCTGCCTCCTTCTCGGACCACCTCCACACACCAAAATAGAAGAGTCCGGAACGCACAATCCCAGCTCCAGACTTTGCAAAACCCAGGGGCGGCCGCACGCAACTCTCCGGGTGTCCCCTGCTCTCTCCGAGATCTGCATGCATACAACCGCTACCGAGCGCCCACAAGCAAGAAAAGTCCCAGGGGGGAGACACCACCAGTCTCCTCAACAATCCCCAGATCGCCTGCGCCACGCAGAGACCCCTGCAGCGACCCAAACGTGACACACGTCACGGACTCCAGGCTGCAGGGGCATGACCAGGAAGGAAAGTTGCCTAAGAGCCCCGAGAGACGCGGCTTGCTGAGGAAAGGGACCGCGGGGCAGCGGCACACGCGGCCTCCGCCCACCCTGAGAGCCCCGGGCCGAGGAGCGCACCTCCCCAGTGAGGAGGGAGGACCAAGTCACCCACCGCTCGGGATCGCTCTGGGTCACCCGGATTCCGCGACCCACTGCTGGCAGGGGACACGCACACAGCGGAGTGGCCCCGTCCCTTCCCCACACAGCGCTCTGGGCAGGAACTCACCTCCTCTTCCGAAAGTCCGTAGACGGGTTCCCCGAGCCCGGTCGCCATGGAGCCGGCACCCCGCGCGGGGTCCTAGACGCTGCGACCGGCTGAAGTACGTCGCGGGGCCGCGACCCTCTGTCCTTCTGCGCCGCCCGGCGGGGAAGGGCCGGCAGGTGAGGCTGCACCCGGCCGCGGCGCCGCTTCCTCCCGGAAGGCTGCGGGGACGCGCGGACTGGCGGCTCCGAGAACGCGCCGAGCGGCGGCTTGGCCCAGCGCTCTCTCTCTCTTTCTCTCTCCACTCAGCGCTGAGCCCGCCGGGCTCCCGCCCCCGCCGCTGGCTCTCCCGGCCTCCCCAAGCCCGCTCGGCGATCCCCGAGACCCGCGCGCCCGCCCCTCGCCTGCTCCGCCCGGCCCGCTCTCCCCGCCCCGCCTGCGCCTCCAGGCGCCCACGGGGACCCCCCCCCCCCGCTCGCTGGGGCGGGCACTCGCGCCCCCCAAGCCAATCACAGGCCGAGCTGGGGGGCGGGCCGCGGGGTGGGGGTGTTTTGCCCCACGCCCACCCCACCCCCGCGCCTCCTGGGTCACCCCGCGCGGAGTGCTGAGCTGGGGCGCGCCCTGGTGGACTGGGCCTGCCGGGCTGACCCTCCTGCTTGCTCCGCTTCCCTCTGCCTTGGGGACCCGGTGGACTGGACGTTGGGGGGGGCGACCATGAAGACACCGTGCAAACAACAACAAAATCACTATTTCCATTTTTATCTGTCTTTTTTTATTTTTCTTAAGCCAGAGTCCCAGGAGCGTTAAAAGAGGGCGACGAGGCATGCTTCTAGATCCCCTTTAAATTCTTGGCAGCTATGGCAGACCAGACTTGGCTAACCGCGTCAGCTCCCCGAAGCGACCGGCCTGGCTGGGCGACCAGCCTAGGAGAGTCTGCCCCGGTGTGGTCGCGAGTCGCCATTGCCGATGTCAACTCTACTGGGAACAAAACCAACTCTGCGCCCGCGCTGAGTACACACCCACCCACTTGAAGCCCGGCTGCCTGGTTCTTTGATAAAAGCTTGGTTTTTTTGTTTTCTGGGGTTTTTTGTGAGACACAGCGTGAAATACCAAATTCAAGTTTAAGTTTGTCCTTTATATATGCAAACGATGGAGCCGTCTTATTAGCCACTGTAGGAGTCTCCCCACATTCCAGATACGGAGTTTCTCTAGCAAGCCCTTCATTTAGTCTTTCCATGTATAGGAATGCAAGAAGCTACTTTAAATAAATTAAGAGAAATTCGTCACTCTACTCTTTTTCAAGAAGCCATCCCTAAGAGCCAGGCGTGGTGGTGCAAGCCTTTTAATCTCAGCACAGGGGAGGCAGAGGCAGGCAGATCTCCGTGGGTTTAAAACCAGATTGGTCTGCATAGTTCAAAACAACTAGGGCTATCGAGACACTGTCTCAACTCAGCAAAAGGAAGCCGTTCTCCCTTCAATTTAAATGTTGAATGCACTGGTGGATTATAAAACAGGAAGAACAAGCGATTTGCCTTTAAAAAGAAATTACCAGAGTTTCTGGTTTTGCCTGGGAGGTTAGGATTTTCACTGAAGGAAGAAAGAATTCACAAAATCAACAGACTCACCTTGCCTGCCCTGGTTTAAAGATCAAATACCTGGTGTGCACCCTGCAAATCAAAAGGAAAGGCAGTCCCACACTCCCAACTTTAGCTCTCCCTTTCCTCCCTTGCTGTGTGCCCCATGGAACCACCGCTCAGAAGCCTCCGAATTCAGCCATCAAGTTTGTATGGTGCTCAGGAGCTACAAAATCCCTACCAAGAAAAAAAAGTGATAGAATATTTCACAGAACTCTGCTTGTGTTTTCCCACCAAGAATTTTCAACTTATCAAACCTAGACTTTTGTTGTTGTTGTTGTTTTATTTTTGTTTTGTTTTGTTTTGTTTTTCGAAACAGGGTTTCTCTGTAGCTTTGGAGCCTGTCCTGGAACTAGCCCTTGAAGACCAGGTTGGCCTCGAACTCACAGAGATCAGCCAGTCTCTGCCTCCTGATTGCTGGAATTAAAGGCCTACGCCGCCGCCACCACCACCCGGCTTATCTTTTCTTTTTTTAAAAGGCGCATATGCGCATGCACCACATTTGATATACCCTGCACTCTGGAGTCAGAGGCAGACAGATCTCTGTGAGTTCAAGGCCAGCTTGGTCTTCAGAGTGAGTTCCAGGACAGGCTCCAAAACTACAAAAAAACCTTGTCTTGAAAAAATAAAATAAAAACAAGTTCTGAGGTGGTTACATAAAGACAATACACTGCTGGGGTGGGGGATGTGGTGATATTTTGTTTATGATCTAACCAATAAAGCTTGACTGAAGACCAGAGTGCAAAGCTAGCCACGCTAGTCAGCCACACAGGCCAGGCAGTGGTGGTGCACACCTTTAATCCCAGCAGCCACATGAGTTAGCCCTAGAGGCCGGGTGGTGGTGGTGCTTGCCTTTAATTCCAGCTCTAGAGACGAATGATTATAAGGCAGGATAAGACAGGAACTCACTCTCTTTTCAGTCTGAAGATTTTGTAGAGGTAAGAGCTCTCTCTAGTGATTGGCTGCTTTGCTTCTCTGATCTTTCAGCTTGCACCCCAATATCTGTCTCAGGATTTTTATTATTTGTGCTACTACAGGGGAAGGCCAGCTCCCCAGTGGCACTGACTGGAAGGGAGTTCAAGAAATGCAACTGTCATGAGCAGGCAGGTACCCATGACCATCTAGACGAGCTTCTCCGTGAGGCAGCTACCCTTTGAGTCACCCGTGTCCCCTTTAAGTTACCATCAGTTCCCTACGCTATGTTAGAAGAGCTGTTTCATCGTGTTCTATCAGAGATGAATATACATCTGTTCATCTCTCTCCAGGAGAAGTCATACAGCAGGCTGAGTCACCTGGACACTGTGGAAGGATGTCACCCTTCTTCATCATTTTCTTCATCATCCTGCTCCCTCCCCACCTCCAACACAACAAATAGCCTTTGCTACCAGCAGTCTAGGTCATTCCCTTGACATTCCCCGAGGGATGGATATTAGAAGTGGTTGTGAACAAAATACCAGGTGTGTGTGTACTACATTCTCCAAGAATTAATAAAAGTTTATATTAAAATGTACATAGGAAATTTGTCGTGCGCTATTTATTATGGATAGTTTACACAATTATGATCTGTAACATCATTCAACATCCCAGATGAGCAGATTCAAACAAAACATTGACTTAAGATCTGTGAAGGAAACCTTACTGTCTCTCAAGGAACTCACGAGAAAAAAAAAATATGTTTTACTTGATTGTGATTTTGTTATTGTTGTTGTTGTTTTAGTTTTGGTTTTATAGAGACGGGGCTTTTTTGCATAGCTCTGGCTGTCCTGGAACTTCTTGTTCCATAGACTACTGGCCTCAAACTCAACAGAGATCCACCTGCCTCTGCTTCCTGAGTGCTGGGATGAAAGCCATGTGCCACCACCACCCAACTTCTGATTGTGATTTTTTTTAAAAAAAAAAATATTTTGGCTACCAGCAGATACATAGCACCAAACCATAAAAGAACTCACCTCAAACTATCAATGTTCTTTGCAACTGTGTGGTCTGCCAGAGCTGTGGTCCACTACACTGGATGCAGGGCGGGAGCATTTGGGGAGCTTTAAAAAGAGGTGACAGGCAGGTTGTCCTCACAGGGTCGGTGGAGAAGAGCAGGCATCAGTGGTTATGGTAGCAGCTCAGGTGATCCTCACATGCAGGCTACCTGTATCCTAAGCCAACAGGTCTGAAACGGTTACACAGAGAAACCCCTGGGGATACTTGAGGACCACTCCGGGCCACCCACCCCTAGGCATGTAACTAATGCCAGGGGTGTGGTGGGGGAATATGGGGTCAGTTTTAAAGCTTTCCTGGTGATTCTAAAAACACAGCAAGGGTTAGGGACCTCTAGACTGGAGTTATATTTCTGCACTTTTACACTTTCATAATTTTTATTCCCTTTTTTAACGTTAGAAGAAACCATACACTACAGATCATTTGTAGAGTAAGATGGGATGCGAGCATCTGTTCTTTCGTGTGGAATATCTATCAGCACTGCCCAGGGATCTCTGGTGGCTGTGAACAGACAAGGATAGCTATGAGAAACCCACCAGCACTCTTAGCTAAAACCACCAGTTTCTTCCCATCGCTTTCACGTCTATTCAGAAACCTAGAGAGACTGAGGTTTCTCCTCTAGAGGCTGTTGCACTTTGTCTTAGGTTTGGGACTCAGGGTGTTTGGCAGATGATCTTCACTGGGATCATCAAAAATGCAGAACGAGCAGGAACCGCTTCCAAATGCAAAAGGTGATCACGAACAGGGAACATGTTCAGGATGAGTCTCCGGTTCTCAGATTATTGAGCTGTCTGGCGGAATTCTGTGACTCTTGATCCCATCTGTCAATCAAAGTGGAATAGTACGTAACACGGCACGTTCATACCAGGTTATCAGTCGACACTTGCGTTTTAACTCGCGGCTATGTTTCCTAGAGCAGACATGCGGAAATGGCTACATGCTTGGAAAAACTGGTGTCGCAATGGAGCTTAGCAACATTTCTTGAGTTTCCTGAGACACTGAGAAATCTCGAAAAATTATTAAGGTCCTTGAGATTCTATGAAGAAATACTGCCGTTCAGGTTTTTGACAGTTCAGATGTAGATAACAGTGAACAACTTGCAAATAGCTACTCTTGTGTAAAGATAGCTCAGGCTTTAGGAAGCACAGTTTTGAAGGCCTGTGTGCTGCTATTGGTCCAGGCATTCTGAAATAATAGTACAGTACCAGCACCGGCCCTGAGATCTACGGTTCCGTATTTGCCCTCTGCGAAACATCTGCCCTCTGACTGGCTGCATGATTTCCAGTTTCAAAATCATTATTCCTAAAATCCATACAGCTGCCCCACGTTGCTGCGAACTCTCTTCCTTTCTGGAGGGTTTCTGTCAGGAAGTGTTCCTTTCGTTGCCTTCTCACGGCGGTTCTTCCCTTCTCCTGGTTGACACGTGAGTCTGCATCTATTCTTCCGCAGGCGGCACTTGACACTTTACATGTGTGCCTCACAAATCAGTTATGTACTCCTTTCTGAGGAACACAAAAAAAGGTTTAAAACATTGGATTTTGGTTTCATTTGCTTGTCTGTTTTTGGTCTATTTATTTATTTTAATTTTTCCAAGACAAGATTTCTCTCTGTGGCTCTGGCTGTCCTGAAACTCGGGCTGTAGATCATGTTGACTTTGATCCAGAGATCCACCAGCCTCTGCCTCCTATATTATCCTACTTGAGTTAATTCCCAGTGCTGGGATTAAAGGTGTGTGCCACCAGGCTTGGCTGTTTTTGTTTTGTTGGTTTTTGAGACAGGTCTCACCGTGTGTATCCCTGCTGCCCTTGAACTCACAGAAATCCACCTGCCTTTGCCTCTGAGTGCTGAGATTAAAAGCATGTGCCACCATGTCCACGAAAAACTTTAATTTTTTCCAATTCCTTATATAGTCTTGATATAAACTTTCATTCTGAATTTATCTTTGTGATTCTGGGTATTAAACCTAGAACGTCACAAGTACAGGGAAAAGGATCTATCACTGCGGGACACTCCCAGTTCCTCTTCACACCTTTACACTACCTCTCCCCCCTCTCTCTTTAACTGCAACATTGAATATTATTATTATACAATGTTTACAGCTTTTCCAATATAGTTTCCCTTGCTTGCCCCATTTGGGTTCCTAACTGCTTTCCATATGTTCCTTCAGGGTCATTTTTCTTTTTCTAGAAGTTTGTCCTTTTAAATCACTTTGTAATGAGTCAACAGAGTAAACTCAAGCTTCATCCATCTGAAAACATCTGCACTAATCCTTGACAGGTGATGAAAGTATGCAAGACCCAAAGCCCATGGAATGTGTCTCAACATCAGCAGGTTGAAGCTGTTTCTCTGAAGTCTATCTCCGTTGTTAATGATGAAACGCACAGCTCTTGTTCTAATTAGGTTGCCATATCTGCTGTCAGGATCTCAGTGTTCTAGACTTATTGTTTCTCAACACTCTGCTTTTCTTTTCCATGCCTCACCCCCCTTTCTCTTACATGACTTAAGTCTTTATCAGCTCTGAAGAACACTCGGCTTTTGTGTCTTCGGTTAGCTTTCTCTGTCCATACTCTTTGTTCTCCTCTTCCAGCTAATCACGTCACTTCTTTTTATTCTCCATCTTTTAGCCACCCTCACAGGCTCTAGTTCCTTATCTGTACTAAGTATCAAATGAATTCTTCAACCCTCTCTTCCCCTTCATTAAATAATTATTTCACTGAGTCTAATTTTCTCTTTAATTCAGCAACTGAGTTTTGATTGAACAATTATATATTGTATGTAACTGTTTCTCAAAACAATTTCATCATTCTTTTTGTTTGTTTTAGGGAGAAAATTAGCCTCATCATTCTTGGCAGTTTCTGGTTTTGTGTTTCCGTAGTTTATTTTATTAATTTTTTTTACAGTGCTAAGGATTAAGCTCTAGGGCTCTACCCATGCTAAGCAAGTGCTCTGCTATTGAGTTATAACCACAGCCTCTGGAATAAATATTTCATAATTAATTTTTAACTTATTGTTATGTTTCTTGAGACAGGGTCTATGTAACCACTATGTATACCAGACTGGCTTTGAGCTTACAGCAATCCTCCTGCTTCTGCCTCCTGAATGCTGGATTAAAAGTATATATCACCATGCCAATCTTCTTAACTACTTCATAGTTTGCCAATTTTAATATCTAAAAATTTGGGTGGTACCTTCAGTGTGTCTGTTGACTCTTACAGTAACTCCACCTCATATTTGGTTATTGCGAATTCATTTGATCATCATCTTATTTAACCACAGGACCCTGAAATCAAAAGTAGATTTAGGTTTACTGCTGCCAAGAAAAAAAGAACCAGAGCACTGGGGCACCATCCGAATCCCTTTTGAGAGTCCCAGTCGAATACTGAAGAATCAGATTCTGCCACTAGCAGAAGGATTAGTCCCAACCTCAAGAGCAGTCCAAGAGCAGTCCCGGTGTGGGAGCGTTTGCTTACCGCTCCCTTGAGTCTAACTACATTTTGAGGGTGTGGGGACATCACAGACTGTATCTCTGTCTGTTAGATTTTATTTCCCTACATGCCCAGTGATAGTGCACTTGGTCATGTGTTCACACATGCTACCGTAAGGCATGGCAGTGTGGCCCTTTCAAAACAGAGACCATGAGCTGCACAAGTTTGCAGCATCTCTGCAGAGCTCCTGCCTTCCACCATCAGGGCATCCCAGCCCAGAGGAGGCTGTTCCTTATGCCCGAGTGCTGAAGCACATTCTCTTCGAAACAGAGTTGACACCATGATGGTGACTACTCATGGGCAACAGGATGGGACCTAGGATCATCCAGGAGACATAGCTCTGGGTTTCCAGAGAGGGTCCACCTCGGAGACCCACCCTAAGAGTGGGTAACACCATCCCATGGGCTGCCATCCAAGACTAGTTAAGAAGGGGGAAAGGAGAAAGCAAGCTGGGTACCAGCCTCCATCACTCTGTGACCTGAGTGATTGTGTGGCCAGCCACCTCATGGTGGCTGCTCAGCCAGAGCGGCTCTCACCACCACGCCCTCTCTGCCATGATGGATGGTATAAACTATAAGCTTAGGGAAACCCTTCCAAAAGTAAATTGCTTTGGTTAATTATTTTGTCATAGCAATGAGAAAAGCAACTAACACAAAAATCAAACACTGGGTTCCTGTTTCTGAGGAATCAGAAAGTCTGCTAATTAATTTCATGTGCCATGGTAACAAATCACCACAAGCTTGATGACCTAAAATAACAGAAATACACTCACTTAGAGTTCTGGTGGGCAGGAACTCAGAATCAGCATCGCTGGGCCCAACCAAAGTAGCTGGCAATGGGACTCGGTGGGTAGAGTGCTGACCTAGCACTCCAGAGACCCTGGGTTGTCTCCCCTGCACCCGGTAAAACAGTTATGTCATACAGCACTCCAGCGGGAACCTCAGGAGGACCAGAAGCTCAAGGTCATCCTCTGGCTCCCTGGGCTACATGAAACTATGTCTCAAAACAAAGAGAGCCGGCGAAACAGCTTATTGGGCAAAACCACTTGTTTTTCTAGCCTGCTGTTCTGAGTTCTGCTTCTGCAACCTCGGGTGAAGGGAAAGAACTGATTCTGAAGGCAGGAGTTCTGCAGGACTGTCCTGTGGGCCAAATAAACACCGGCTTGAGGGGTCCACGTGCGCCTGCTTGCAGCAGGTCACCGCAGTTAGATTTGCTGTTTACATTCCCTCTCAGAGTGCTGGGGAAGGTTGTGAGGTTCTTACCTGAGTAGCTAGCCACTCCCCGTTACCTGATGTATACATGTGGCCTCAGGAAGGGGTTAGAGACTTGGGGGCAACTCCATGTGGCTCTGGAAAGGTCCTCCTTTCTGCTGGGTTCTCCTGGCTCCTGCTGGGTAAAGACCTTTATGCTGCACCATTTTGAGGGGAAAGCACCCACACCCTTGTAGATAACACATCCCCTATGCTCTGTCAGGAAGCCCACTGAACTCACTGCTTTCCGAGAGTAAACTTTGGTGGAATGGTACCTCGGAGACCTTGGGGAAGAGGGGAGAGGGGTGTTTATGTCTCTCCTTGGAAGGAATTTTAGCAACAGTCATCCTCTGACCTCCACAAGAATGCCGTAGCACGTGTGTGATCCCACACACCACCCCCTCCAGCTCCTGCACGTGAGCACGTGTGCATACGTGCGCGCGCGCGCGCGCGCGCGCGCACACACACACACACACACACACACCACACACACTCACATCCATACCAAATAGTGATAAATGAATTAAAAATGTGTTTAAAAAGTCTGGGCCCAAACTAAGATGCTGTGGCCTCCCCAGGGGTTTGCAGGAAAGGGTCTATGCTCTTGCCCTCTTCCGGATTCTGCACATGAATTCCTGTATTCCTTGGCTCATAGCCCTGCCTGTAATTTTGGAAGCCAGTGGCATCCTCAAGTTCCTCTCTGTCAGGTACAATATCACCCACCTCATTCTGTTCTCAGTCAGACTTTCTTCTCTTCTTTCAAATAAGGGCTCATGCTATATTCTATTTAGGACCCACCTGGATTAAACTGGTGTGACCTCTCCATCTCACCGTAACGTATGGTTTTCTCTTCCTTCCCTTTCCCTTCTCCCTTCTCTTTTCTTCTAACAGGGTCTTGCTAGGTAGCCCAGGCTGACCTGGAACTTAGTCCTCCTGAATCAGCCTCCTGAGGTCGCAGATTGCAGGTCAATGGCCCCACCCTGTGATTCAAGATTCTTAGGGACACCTGTAAACCCTCCCACCAGGTCGTGAAACTGTCAGGGGTTCTCGAGTTCCAGTCTGGGTGTCTTTGAAAGTAATTATTTGGCCAATAACAAGACACATGGTGATACGCTTCAGTCTTTCCTTTTCTGATGCCACCCAGCACTCTGTGATTTCAGTCTAGTGTTTGGGGGAGATTAAAATTATGTGAATTTCTCCCCCTACCTCATTTACATTTTCATTTTCCAGAGGAAAAAAAAATTCCTTCAACTCTCTAGTAAGAATTCTAAAACAGCTGCTTTAAAAAGTCATTTTGATAAAGCTCATTGATTACTTTTTAATATATAATTTCTTTAGTAACTTGAAAAAATATGTCTCTTCATTTTAGAACTCTTAGTATGTTACTGATAAAAATAAGTGAAGTATACTTCAAATGGTGCTCTCTGCATACATTATTTGTATTTAGTGAAGGACAACCAAGGGAAAGGAACTAAATGAGTCAACTAACAGCTCCTAAGATGCCACTGATGGCGTCAAATAGCTTTCTGTTGTGTGGGGATGAAGGGGAGGAGGACATCGTGAGTTATTTAATCCACATATTTGAAGTGTTTTATTATCCCCAGAGGCTTTGCAGCCAGTTGGACAAACCAAAGCAGCCCTCCAGCCAATAGTGGGAGACAACTGTTTTTCTCAATGAATTTTCCAGCCTCAAATGCAGCCCCGTGTGCTCCCCTGCCTACAGCACACTCTTGCTCCTTTTGAGGTGGGGTCTTCTGGTGCTCTGGGCTTTTGTTGCATTGTGGTGATGATGTTAAGATGGAATCCCAGCACGGATGACTCCTCACAGTCTCTGACATCACTAGCAGCATCTCTGTTCGTTTGCATCCCTGGGAGTGGCCCTCAGTCCAGCCAAGGCAGTTATACAGACAGCAGTGGGCAGGCAGCACAGCGCACAGTGATAGACACTTCCTTCACCTTCCAGGGAGGACAGGATTAAGACACAGGAGAGAAAACGAACCAAGGATTGACTGCTGCGGTGGCCAAATAAGAATGGACCCCATAGGCTCATATATTTGGATGTTTAATCACCAGGGAGTGGAACTCTTTGATAGGGTTAGGATCATGAGGTGTGGCTATTTTGGAGGAAGTGTGCCATTGGGGGTGGGCTTTGAGGTTTCAAAAACCCATGCCAAGTCCAGGATATCTCTTTCTCTCATTCTCTCTCCCTCTCCTTCTCCGTCCTGTCCTCCTTCGCACCCCTCTCTCTTGCAGATTAGGAGGTCGATCTTAGCTACTGTTTCAGCACCATGTTTATCACCAGGTTCCCTGCCATGCTGATAATGGACTGATCCTCTGGAACTGTCAGCGAGCCAGGGAAAACCGGCTGCCAAGAGACAGAGCCCAGGTTGCATCACTTATACTTCTAGATCAAAGCACTTCTTCTAAATTATTAATTAATTATTAATTATTGACATATAAAGAGTGTCCTGGTATAAGCATGATTCTGATGCTGATTTGCTCTCTAAACTTAACACAGCCTTGAGATTCTTCCATATCAGAATAGAGAGAATTCCCTTCCACTTTTTACAGCTACATAGTCCTCCACTGGACGGTTGTGCCAGTAATAAATAGGGTGGCTGCTTCTCTGTGAATTTCCATTTGGAATTGCTTCCAGTCTTTTGATATTTGAAATGTCCATGTCACCTCATATTTTGTAGTGTAGACAGTCTCAGAAGTGGATTTCTGGACTAAGTAAAAAGCACAGCGATTTGCTAGATGTAGGGCACTCTCCACAGGGAGTGGTGTGTGAAAGCCTTGGCTTCCTCGCTGTCTTCCAACATAGTTTGCTGTGAAGAGACACCATTACCAAGGCAAATCTTACTAAAGAAAGCTGGCTTACAGTTTCAGAGGACCAATCCGTTATCAGCATGGCAGGGAACACGGCAGCAAACATGGCGCTGGCTTCGTTCAAAGCTTGAGACTTTCAGAGTAAGTAACCTAAGGTCATGTGTCGTCTTGACAAAGACCTGTTAGTTAGACTTTAGTAAAGTCGAAGGGAGTTAGGAAGAACTGGTCCTTCGCAAACAAACCTATCATATAGCAATCCCAGTCAGTGCTCCACCCCTCTACAGATGTGGAATCAAGGCCCTATAGCGTAGTAGTTAGCCCCGCCCACAGGGCTAAGTGACGAAGAGGGTCCACTGAGGAAAGGAGAGAGCTGACCACATGAGGAAAAGGAAGCCACTCTGCATTCAGACTTACACAAAGGAGACCATGTGCAAAGATGATTTTTCGTCTTCAGAATTCTAAACCAAGTGTGTGAGATCCAAGGTGTGCCCCCACACCCTGCTCTGTGGTGGTGGATAGAAGTACCTCTTAGCACTTCTAAGATATATCCGGATCAGCATTCAACGTTTTGAATTTAATCAATATGGGGCATTATATGAGAACTGGCTTCTGGTTTTCCCATTTTGTTAAATTTTTAGTGGCCCAACGCTGTAAGATATGCAGTGGAATGGTCTCGTAGAGAAGCAGATAAGCATGCCCATCCCTCACATGAATCTGTAGTTCCTGTGTTTCTCATGAGCACTTCCCGGTCACGACTTTCAGTCATGTGACCTCTGTCTCCATCCAAAGGGACATCTGGACTGCAAAGATAGAATAAAAACATCAGTGTGGCTGGTACTCTGTTTCCTATCAAGTAGCCCTGCCCTACTTCCCTGGCATGGCCTCACTGGAACTCCCCAGAGGGACTGTAATGGAGACCAGCATGGGAAGAGTAGGTGTTGCTTACTGGAAGGCGCTAATGACCTTGGAAGCACTTTGAGATGCACAGAGATGTTTCCAGCCAGCTTTGCATACACACACGCACACACACACACACCAACAACACCAGCATCTTCTCAGTTTTAGCATATCCAAGAAGAGGCAAAAGTATGTAAATAAAAATTAAATTTCTATACCTGGAAAGGCTTAGGAAACCGTGGTTCTCTGGAAAACCTCCTATATGTTTCAGCATAGATTTGTACAGCTAGTCACTGGTACCATTTTTACGGAAGCCAATACTCCCCATTTTTCCTTTTCTCCTAAAACCACTCATCTTTGACCAGAGCTAGAGGCATCTGCTCCCTACAGCTGAAACTGAGCCTGGGGAAGTAGCCTTGTGATAGGCAATTCCTAGCAGCCCTGCTGGCAAGTGGCCATGAACGCCACAGGGTCCCCTGCATCTGCTGGGAGCCGCCTCACCTCCAATTAGCACGGAAAAAAAGCTCTGCTATTATGACGATGGAAATTTCCCATATTCATATAAACTTGGGTCTTTTAACAAACCAGAAATCGGCTGTGTTAGATAGCACTGGTGACTCTACATGGGTACTGCAACCCATTAAAAAAGGCATTCCTTTAATTTTAGAGTTATGATGAGGGTTTAAACACCTTAAAGGACATCCTTTCTCACACATTCTGATGGGGGACTTTGACCACACCCATCACACATACTGAGTCATCACAGTATCAGATCTACCCCTGTTCTGTTCACCTAGCTCCCAGGATATGATGATGCACGTGTATCAGGGTGTTCCTCCTGACTCCTGGCTTCTCGGGTCCTTCTCTCCCACTCCCCACCCTCTTCTTCCTTTGTTTCCTTGTTTGTTTGAGACAGCATTTCTCTATCTAATCCAGGCTGGCATGAACACGGGAGGCCCTGCCCCAGACTCCTAGTGCTGGCATTACAGGCTTGTAGCCCTACACTCTGCTTCTTTGTTTCTGATGGCCTCAGTCCTCTTTACATAAACCCTAAAATTTATCAGTTCTCTACTGTTATCTCTGAATTCAGCAACTTTGACACCGTCTCTCTGATCCCACCTTCCCACAGGGCAGTCACCATCCTACTCCATTCCTTCTCGTCTCTCCCGGCTCCAAGGCCCCTTGGCTTTAACTTTATCACCCTCTTGTTGAGCTTGCATTTCTCAGGCTTACATTTCAGCTTCTTTCCGGCAGTGGCTCCTAATGTCTTTTCCCTCTGTCCCCTGCTGTTTCTGTATTCCCAGTCCTGAATTGACTTCCCAGCCCTGGCATTTGACACATTGGGGAGCCTTGAAGAATGGAACCTGGTAAAAAGGTGTTAAGCCATTTACTGTGGAACAATCTTTTTCTACACTATAAATCTGTATTACTCTCATTGGTTAATAAAAAAGCTGACAGGTCAGTAGCTGGGCAGGAAGTTAGGCAGGAAAACCAAACTGAGAATGATGGGAAGAAGGAGGGTGGAGTCAGGAGAGACACCAACCAGTCACAGAGCAAGCAGGATATGCAGAAAATGAGGTAACAGGCCATGAGCCAGGTGATAAAGCATACATAGAAATATTAGAAGCCAGTTAGTGGTGGTGCACGTCTGATGGAGGAAGGTCATTGGCTAATAAAGGAACTGCGTTGGCCCATTTCATTGGTTAGAAGATAGGTGGGAGGAGTAAACAGAACAGAATGCTGGGAGGAAGAGGAAGTGAGGTCAGACTCCACAGCTCTCCGCTCGGGAGCAGACGCCTCAGGAGAGACACCATGCCCCGCTCCCGGGCAGACACACGCGATGAAGCTCTGACCTAGAATCTTCCCGGTAAGACCGGTGCTCACAGATTATTAGAGATGGGTTGATTGGTATATCAGAATTAGCCAGTAAGGGCTAGAGCTAGAGGGCCAAGCATTGATTAAATGAATACAGTTTCCGTGTAATTATTTCGGGGCAAAAGCTAGCCGAGCAGGCGGCTGGGGTGTTGGGGACACAGCCCCGCCGCCCTTATTACTACGCACGTCTTTAATCCCAGCACTTGGGAGGCAGAGGCAGGCGGATCTCTGTGACTCTGAGGCCAGCCTGGTCTACAAGAGCTAGTTGCAGGACAGGCTCCAAAGCTACTGAAAAACCCTGTCTCAAAAAACAAAAAGAATTAGAATGTAGAAGAAGGTGGCCATAAATACTAGCTAAGAACCTGACTAGTTGCAGAAACCAGGACTATAATGGACGCAGTATTTCTGTCCTATTTTGTTGATATATACACAAACATAAAGTAGATATTTCTGCTTTCTTTCCTCTGTTTCTCTACCATGTAATATAATATAGATTGAGGTAATGTTATACTTAATGTATGAGACACTAAAGGCCTAAGTAATTCCAAAGGGACATTGCCACCTAGTCTAAAATACATAAAGAATTTTCAGTTTTATATAGAACAGTTATATCATGTTAGGTAGAGTTTTGACCTGGTTATTGTATTCACTTGGAAATCAGGCATGACATAAGGCAGGGGGGTCAAGCAGACAAGGAGTAGACGTGAGATGGCTAATCTTGCTTGTCAGCTTTATTACATCCGGATCAATTAAAATCCAAGCAGCTGGGCACACCTGTGAGGGGTTTTCTTGATTGGATCATTTGAGGTGGAAAGTCCCATCTTAAATCTGGGCCATACCTTCTGGTGGCAGCTCATATAAAATGACGTGGAAGAAGGAAGCTTTGCTTTTTGTCTGCTTGCTTTCACTCTCATTGGAAAGTTCATCTACCCTGCTGCTGAATCATTCCTTTGCTGGTGTTAGGACCTATTTCTTTGGGATTCTGCCATAGACTGAAGACCAGCAGCTATCTGGGAATCTTCTGGGACTCCAGCACCAGATTGGAATTACTGCGATACAAAATCTCATGGACTAAACGACTACCAGGTTCTTGACCTTTCTATCTGGAGACACTAGCCAGACCACAGTCCATAAGCCACCCTTATGAATCCCCTCTCAATATATACACATTTATTCTATCAGTTCTGTTCCTTTAGAAATCTTGGACTACTACAGGAAGTAAGGACTGGCTGTTTGAAGTGGGTCACTAGAAACAGACCATTGAAGATTATAATCACTTCATGATGGCTCTTCTTGGTTGTCACCTTGATGATATCTGGAATGGAATCCAGATATGTAGGGCACACTTGTGATCTGGATCTTGAGGCTGGAAGGCACACCTTTAAACTGAACCACACCTTTTGTTGAAATACTATACACGGACAATGGAAGAATGAAGGGTGTTCCTGCCTGCTTGCCCTCCCCTCCGTCAGCCCATCCATTCCTTTTTTGAGATCCCAGCAGACCAGCTGAGACACTCAGGCTCATAGCACTGAGCACCTCCTAGATTCTTGGACTTTCCATTCATAACTAGCCATTCATAACTAACCATTGTTGACCTGTAAGTCACTGCATAAGTTCTGTGACTCTAGAGAACCCTGACTAATACTCAGCTCTTCTTTCTCTCCACTTCCTAGTCTCCCACACTATGAAAAGATTCTGCCACCATGGACAGAGCCACTCTTGTGCTTAGCTTCCCTGTGTGTTAAACTAAAACCTCTCTGAAACGAGGAGCCAAAATAAACCTTCCCTGCCCTCCATTGCCGCTGTCAGGTCTTTTGATAGAACAACCAGAAAAGCAAAGTTAATCAAAGCAGCGGCGCTAATCCGTGGAGGCAGTGAGGCCATTACCAGTGGGTGCGGTCTAGTTGGTGTTTTCAGGTTCTTGGCTTCTTGTTCCAAGAACTGAAAAGCACACGAACAGTAAGGCAGCTGGGGCATTATTGAGGAGCAATGTGAAAGTTCAACAACAGAAGTATGTGGCCTAAAAGTGCCTGATGACTGCCCAGGGTTTGTTTTTTGTTGGTCAAGGAGAAGGAAGAGCTGGCTGTCATGAGTGTTATACGGATGGCTTTCTGTTTTCATTGATAGGCTTTGGTTGTGTAAGTCCGTGTCCACCACACCCTTCCTTTCTGAAAATGCATCTAAATTTAATCATATTCAAGCCCAATCATGCATAGGCATAAGATTATAAATAGGAGTTTTCCCTACATATTCATGCGGAAGACAGTTTGCCTTACTGCATATGCATCCAGAAGCAGTCCAGGATGGATTGGTTGTCAACTTGGCTAATCTTGGCTGTCAATGTGCCATGCTTGCTGAAGGTTGCCTCCATCTATCAGACTGGCCTGAGGGTGCGTCTGTGGGGACATTTTCTTGATTGCTGATTGACATAGAAAGGCTCAGTCCACTATGGGGGTTGTGATGCCATCTTTAGTGGGTCGGCCTAGGCTGTATTAGAAGTGAAGCTAACTATGATCCCCAGAGCAAGCCAATAGTCAGCATTCCTTCATGCTTTCTGCTTGAGCTCCTGCCTCCAGGTTCCTTCCTTCAGTTCCAGCTCAGAACTGAAGTTATAGTTTAACCTTAGAGTTATAACATGGAATAAATCATTTTCTCCCCTAGTTGGTCAGTGTTTATCACAGCAACAGAAAACGAATTAGGACAGGCCCCCTGCTCCTAGATCCTGGCTATGTTCCAGGATATGTTTGGCCACAAAGGGGTTGGAGGTTACTAAGTTTCCTCAGGGGGTTGTAGGTCAGAGTGACCAACTTATTTTTGTTTAGAGAAGTGTGTGTGTGTGTGTGTGTGTGTGTGTGTGTGTGTGTGTTTGGTTGATTTGTTTGTTTGTTTGTTTGTTTTCCAAGGCAGTTTTTCTCTGTGTAAGCTGCCTGTCTTGGAACTTTATAGAACAGGCTGGCCTTGAGCTCAGAGATCTGCCTGCCTCTGCATTTTTAGTGTTAGGATTAAAGGTGAGCGCCACCACTGCCCAGTTTCCGATATTTCTATCTATGTTTTGCCACATGGCTCATGACCCGTTACTTCATTTTCTGCATATTCTGCTTGCTTGTTTGTAGTTATTTTTGAGAAAGGGAACACAGGAGGAATTAGTTAGTAGTGGTGGTTTTGGACAGGCTGAAGGTGGTGTTTGAAATATCTGGGACATGAAAATCTGAGTGTTGGAAAGTATACTTGAGGAGAAAAATAAAAATAGGTTACTGAGAAGATAGGAAAAATACCCATGTGTGCAGAAAGTAGACCTCCAGCTTGTGATGTCCAAACCAAAATGTTTTAGACTCATATAGAAACACTAGAAATTCCATGCAAACCTATCTTTTGAAAATGTTATTATTGTCATTACTATGATTGTTGTTGTTGTTATTGTGTATGTGGCATCAAACTTAGAATTTCCTGCTCCCACTTCCTGAGTGTTGGAATTTGTGGTGTATGTCACCATGTATAGGGTGAATTTTGACTGTCAACTTGATGAGATCTGGACTCACTCAGGAAACAAATCTCTGTGCAGGCATGGGAGAGATTTTTTCAGGCTAGGTTAACTGAGATAGACAAACCACCCTAGATGCAAGTGGTGCTATTCCTGGTCTGGGCTCCCACACTGAAGGCAAAGGAGAACTATGTACACACGCTCCTCCCTCTCTGCTTCTTGTCTACAGGTGCAACATGACCAACTGTCTCAAACTCCTGCCTCTGTTACTTCCCCACCACAGAACTCTGAGCCAAAATAAGCCCTCCCTGACAGGCCCCCAGACCTTAACACAACTGACTCCATGATGGAAATACCATGCAGACCTTAAAACTCAGCATGCAGACAGACCACCTGCCAAAACCAAAACCAAGACTTAATCCATCCAAGTCTCCACTTCTGGGAAAGTCTCTAAATGTACAAACCTTGCCTTTTGGCTTCTGTGTTCCACTTCTGAATAACTCTTCTTGTATGTAAACCCAAAATATGTTTTTGTGCTTAAGAGTTCACCTTGAGAAAGGTTCGGGGCTATAATAGAATTCTGAACTACCCAAGGTAGTCACAGGCCGACTAATAAAGTCTTTCTATTGTCTTAAACCACTTCAGAGCAATCTTCTCTGGTGGAGACCCCACAATGCTTCAGGTGCTTTTGTCAGGCATTTTGTTACAGAAACAAGAACAACTCATATACCATGCCTAAGGACAATTTTTTTACTTTTGTAATCTACATGTTTAAACATATCTATGTCATGTGATGTATAGCTCTTCTATTATACAATTTAAGTAGAGCATTTTTTTCCTTGTAAATATAAATTATGTCTATCAGGCAGGTTCCCTGACTTGAATGGAATCATGCCTATCATAGTTAACAAAGGCCATTGATTAAATAAAAAGCCAACAGCGGACCTCAACTGTTTGGAAATTTTCGGGGAAGTAGATTTTGAGAGCTGCTGTGGCATTCCTAGTAAATAGAATTCAACGCTCTTTAGCTGATCAAGATAAAACAGGATTTCTGCACACTAAACAGTAATGGATTTATTGTGTGTGGCTTAGAAAGAGGGAGAGCGTTAAGCAGGTTGGGCTAAGCAGCCATTGTTCCAGAGCCTAGGTAGCAGTCCTTTCATCCCGTGGTCCTTAGCCTGAGAGATGGACTCTGACCAAGTTGTCATAGAGCCTGTTAGGAACTCTACTCCCACCATCAAAGACTTCCCTGGGTCACAGCTAATCTGCTTGTTTGTGGCTGTTCCGAGGCAGCCAACTGGAGGACAGGGGGAACTGAAACATTTCCATGACAACAGAGGTTTATTAAGAGAAGAAAATCCTTTTTATGACCGGATTGTTCTGAAATGAATAATTGGTCATAAAAGGTTATCTAATAATTTTTTCTAGCCCACACGTTACAATGATTAGTTAAAATTGAGCACTAATATCAAGACCCTTAGAACCCGATGAAACATGGAATTTAATTACACAATCTTCCATTCTCTCAATAAGGAATAAAGATCATCATAATAATGCCATATAGGGGTAGTTTTTAAGATTAATTAGCTCACACCAATAAAGTATGTTTTGCAGTGGCTAATGAAAAATATCATAAAGTTTTAAAATGTCATCAGTTTTGTGAAAAAGCAAACTGGTGTCTTTTGTCCATGAAATGGATGAGATTTGGCTTTTATTTCTAAAATTGTGTAGTTATAATTCATTTTGAATTTTTTTAGAATCTTCTGAATCATAATTTAAGAAACACACACAATCTGTGCCACAAGGCACGAAGGGTGGCCTGAGCAGAATTCCAGCCCTGAGTCTACAGGAATTCTTCCTTGCTTCCTTCTGTCCCTTCTCTCTCTCGCCATGGTGATGGGTACTGATCTCAGGGTCTTGCACAAGCTAGGCAAGTGCTCCAGCACTGGACTATTTCTAGTCCTACATTACTTAAAACAAATGTATCACTGTCAGGTGGTGGTAGCACACACCTTTTATCCAATACTCGGGAGGAAGAGGTAGACAGATCTTTGAGTTCGAGGCCAGTCTGGTCTACAAGGTGAGTTCCAGGACAGCCCGGGCTACACAGAGAAACTGTGTTCAAGACAAACAAACAAAAGCAACTGTTTTATTAGAATATTATTTATGCAAAATGGGTGTTATAGGACATTTTCATATAGGTACATAATTTGTTTTTGCTAAATTCAACCCCCAATAACTCCCACCCATCCCCTATCTCTTCCCTACTAGTCCTTCTTCAACTTTTATGATTTTTTTGTTTCTCTGTGGCCCAGTGAGTAGGAGCAAGGAGCAAAGTTATCTGCGGGAACATGGACGCCTCACCAACAGCTTTTGGTGCTGAAGAAAACGCCTCTTCCTCCTCAGCAATCACCAACTGTTTGTAGCTCCTTAGGGGGTGGTGGAGCCCCATGAACCCCTTTCTCCTCTATAACAGGATTTCAAGGGGCCAATCTTGAGCAGACTGTGCCAATAGTCACAGCCAATGTGAGTTTAAAATCACACGGCAGCGCCACACTTGGAAGTCAGTGTTCTACAACATCCCACCCTATCCTCCAGACCTTATGCCTTCGTTCCTCCTCTGTTTCTCACAGTCCCCAAGCCTTGGATGGGGTAAAATAGACAGATGTCCCATTTATGGCTGAGCATTCCAAGTTCCGTTATCTGAGCACTTTGACCAATCATGAGTCCCTGCAGCTGCCACTGCCCACTGAAAAAAGAAACTTCTCTGACTAAAGCTAAGAGCCACACTAACCCAGGACAATACCCATAATCACTTAGAAGACAATTTTCTGGGCACATAATATCCCTTTAGCAAAGCAGCAGCTATGACTTCTTCCCTAGGGTAGGTAGATGACCTTCCTGGCCACGAGATTTTGGGCAGGATTTGCAGTACTAGATGTGAATTTTTTCCCCTGGAGCAGGTCTCAATACCAACAAAAAGTAGTTAGTCACTTCTGCCATTATTGGTACCAGTGGGCACATCTTGCACAGTTAGTTGGTTTATTGCACACAGTGTCCACAGCTAAAAAAGACTGTTGACGACAATCCTTCCCCAGCAGTCTGAACAGTACTTCCTGGCCATCTAAGAGTTGGTCAGCCTAGTGGCAACTTGACTTCTTCATGTCCTGCCATCTTCAGCAATAGGACCTTATTGTGTAGTTCTGACAGGCAGCCAACCTTGGTGGTAATTGCCTGTATTGTTTTGGGGAGCTCCTGACCAACAGCACTATGGAGGTAATCTACCAATGGTCCTGGGATTTTCATTTAAGGTCCTCTAATGTGGTGCTTGGTTTTGTCAACTTACACAATCTAGAAACACCTACGAGGAGAATTTCAATCTTCAGGTAAAAGGTCAGATTAGCCTGTGAGCTTGTCTGTTAGGAAACTCTTAACAGTCTAAGTTGAGATGGAAGACGCAGCATGAAAGTGGGTGACATCATTCCCTGGTACTCATTGTGCAGGGCTGCCTTCTGAGCCAAACTGTGGCCATCTTTAGGAGTCCAGCTGGATCCGCTGATGGAAGATCTGGGCTTGCTGACTGTTGATGTTCCCTCTTGGAAGAAAGTGGCAAAAGCCCTCACTTGAGTATCCAGCCTCCCCTCTCAACCAGTCGGATACAATACTGTCCTAACTGCTTGTGGCCATGGCAAGGTGTCACTGGGAGGGGACCAGAAAATCTAGGTGGGGAAGGACAAGGAGAGTCACCATTCCTGCTGGGTAAAGACTTTCCACACACAGTTTGTTAGGAGGAGGGGGCACTCATACTTCTATAAGTAGCCCCTCACCTATGCTCTGTAAGGAATCCCACTAAATGCATTGGTACCCCCAGAGTGAACTTGGGTGGAATTGTGCCTTGGTTTGTTGTTGTGATCTTAGGAGAGGTGTAGACATCGCTTACGTCTCTTCCTCAGAAGGGGCTTTAGCAAACACTTAGTTTTGGGTTCTGGACTCTACAAGAATCTTTCTATAACAAACCTAGTTGAGTACTTGGGTTGTGAGCATTTATTCTCTCTGTGCTCTTGGTTATGATGTGAGTAGCTACTTTGAATTCTTGTTTACCTATCTGCGCATCTGAGATAGTTACCTCTCTTCTACTGTTACTTGGGAACACGTTTTCCTTATCCTAAGTGCTGTTAAGAGTGATTCCATAATAGCAGAAGGCTAGACCAATGTACCAGTTCTCAGTCCTCAAAGACCTGTTAACAGAAATCTGTGAAAACTAAAAAGAAACAAAACAAAAAATGATGACATGAGAATATTCAATTTCTTCAGACTCTTAAAACTTCCACTGCGTGGTTTTATGGACAGTTCAGTGCGCATGCCTGTCAATTAATTTTAAGGACTCTTAGTTCTCCCTTGGTTAGACTATGATAATTCCTAAATTTAAGCCAACCTTTAAAAAATTATGCAGATAAGGGTATGCATGCCTCTTCTCCCTTCAGCTATGACGAACAGAGTACTGGCAGTTAGGATTGTTGCTCTGAGCTGATGGACACAGTGTGAAGGCATTATTCTAATGGGAATGAAACATATTTCAGTTGGTTTTATTGTAACTTATTTCCAGTTATCTAACCTTCCCCCTACACACCAGCCTCCATGGAGCATGGTGCTCACTTTGTAACATCTCTCCTCTTCATTTCAGATGTGAGATAGAAACGCTGGCCTGAGTATACCCTTGAGGTCTAAATTTACTTCCATAGCATACCTGAGCCATGCACCTGACATACGACCTTCTGTGAGGTAGTGAATGGTAGTGACGGCTACATTGGAAATTATGATAAGTTCAGCATGAATAAAAAGCCTCTGAGCAGAGCAATGGTGGTGCAAGTCCTTAATCCCAACACTTGGGAGGTAGAAGCAGGTGGATCTCTGTGAGTTCTAGGACAGCCAGGTCTAAAGAGCTAGTTCTAGGCTGGTCTGACCTGTGAACTAGTTCCAGGACAGCCAGGGTAACACAGAGAAATCCTGTTTTGAAAAATCAAAAGCAATGACAGTGACAACCACAAAAAGCACTTGACACCTAGGTCTGCATGCTTCCATCAGCTCACAGGAGGCTAATCCTGAAGACAAGCCCGGGGTTCCTGTGTTTTCCACCTGTGCGCAAGAGTCATTTGGACTTTGTTTCTCCAGATGCCTGGCTGTATGGATTCTTAGCCTAAGACATTCATTCCCTTTCTGCCGTTCTGCAGGGCACATTCTCCCTCTCTTTGCTCTGGTGACTTGTTACAAATATTTATAAACCATTCCTCTCAATGTAAATCAAGAGGTAGAGGGATATGGGGCTCTTTCTGCAACTGTGTACATTGTGGAGTGAAGCGCCAGACATGGAAGGCGTGCCGAAGCGTGTTCCTGGTTTTCATCTAAACACCATGTCACACATATTTTTTGAAATAAGGAGGACAGCATTACAGTCCTCTCTTACCAGATGTCCCACGGCCATCAACCACATTCTTCAAGTGGAAGGTTTATGGCTGACCAGAAACAGTGGCCCCATACCTGAAGCCAGAGGCCACAGTTCCTCTCACACTCTGGCTACTGCACTGAGAACATTTTTTTTTTTAAAGACAGCATTTCTCTGTGTAGTCATGGCTGTTAGGGAACTCACCCTGTAGACCAGGCTGACCTTGAACTGAGAGATCCACCTGCCTCTGCCACCTGAGTGCTAGGATTAAAGGCGTGTGCCACCACTGCCTGGTTTGCACTGAGACACTTACAGACCTGTCCTTACTTCATCTTCACTGCTAACACACAGATAGCTCTGTTATGCCCATTTCACAGAAAAGGAAACGGAGGTAGACAGTGAATATTGTTGTACCTGGACCGATTTCCAAGTTTATACTCTGGCTTCATTTCTGTAGCCATGATATAAAAATACTCTGACAATAAGCAACCGAGGGGAGAAAGGCCTATCTGGCCCACGGCTATAGGTAACATTGCAGGGAAGACAGGTGATAGGGACTTGAAGCAGCCGGTCCCCACTACAGTGAAGGGCACAGAGAGATGATGCACACACAATGATGCTCAGCTAGCTTTTTCTCCCCTTCCTAAAGCCAGGACCTAGCCAGGGAAAGTATGCCACCCACATTCAGGGTAAGTCTGCCTATCTCAATGATCTCCACTAAGAAAATCCAACCCAAGCAGGCCTGCAGGCCAAGCATTTTCCATTCAATTCCTCCTCGAGTCCTTCTTCTCAGACGGTTCCACAGCACATCAAGTTGATACTAACAATCACGTTGGGAATTACCCATTAAGATTTTTTCTTATCAACAGAGAGCCACATCATGCCTGTGATCGCTTTTTTGGGTGTGTGCATGCAAATGTGTGTGTGGTGTGCATGTGTGTTGTGTATGCATGTTTGGATGTATGTGGGGTGCGTGTGCACCTGTGCGTAGGCCTGAGTTGACACTAGGTGTGCTTTTCGCTTGCTCTCTACTTACTGAGGCAGGGCCTCTTGCTCAACCTGGAGCTCATGGGTTCCAGCAAGTCTATAGTCTAGCCCCAGACTCCTCTACTCTGTGGCCCAAGTGCTGGGGGTACAAGTGGCTGCCATATCTGCCCAGCTTTTCTGGGAGTCCAAACCTTAATCTTCACAGTTATCCACCAGGCTATCTCCCCAGGCTCTGTAATCACTTAGTGTAAAAACTCACATTCATTCATTTACAATGCTTGATGAATACCAATGTGTTGAGTCTCAAGGTAGCAGGGAGAGTTATGGAGTTAGCGAGGCTGACACAAGCCCTCACTCCTTGCAGCCCTAACTAGGACACAAAAACTCCAAAACAGACTCACAAAGCAAGAACAGCTGACAGGAAGATGCTGAGAGCAGGCCGAGAAAGCAGGACCCACTCCAGAGGGTTTCCTGCGGTCTGGGCATTGACCTGCATTCTTCCTTTCTTCTTTTGGATCTGTTTCACATCCGTCCTTCTAGCTTGGTACCATTTACTTCTCTGTTTTACAGAGAAGCAGACTGTACAGTTGAGGTGGGTAATCCGACCTTGATCACCTCACAGACGAGACTTCTGGGGCAGTGCTGAGGTCAGCCAGAGGCTCTGCTTGGCCATCTTGTTTTGCGACAGCCACGATTAGCCTAGATCACATGCATACTTCAAAAAAATCTTGAAACCATTTAAGGGTTGACATGATAATAAAGTACTATTAGGCAAAAATCTAAGATAAATTGTATACCTATGAAGCAGAGATCCCCACAGAGCTTGTAATGTCTAACGATGAACCAGAAATTCACATACTCCCAAAGGAAGTCTCCTGGGACCTGAACAGGTCAGGGGGTACTAAACTCCTGCGCCAGGATGCCATTCTGGAAATCAATTAACATGTGCCTCTACAGCTGAAGGTCACAGCATAAATCCTGAGCAGCCCAGAGAATCTCAAGTCAGGAACAATTCCAGGGCAGTAATGCTGTTTTGGGGACTTAGCAGTTCATCTCTCTCTCAATTTCCCCAAACTCCTCCCTAAGGCAAATGCATAGTTCTTGGGAATGACTCCACAAATGAGCATTCAAGGAGACCAGGCTCTGCGAAGTGAAAAAGAACAAAGAGGAAAACAAGACATAACGCTCTCTCTGTCCGTTGCTTTTTTTTAAAAAAGAAGGCACTTAGATAAAAATCAAATCAACAAACAAATAGATAAGTTTGAGACATAAGAAACAAACACAAGAGAGAAGATACAGTTTGAAATGAATACTTAGAAGAGAGCTCAGTGTTGTGACGTGGGGCTCAACGGGCATGCTCAGCAGTGTATTATGTATGGCCAGTGAGAGAACGTAGGCTTGGAGAAATCAAACAGGATGCAGAACATATACTGAAGGAAAACAAAGAGGACGTCAAGAAAGACAAAAAGGAGGAGCTGGAACTGAGGCTCATTTGGAGAGAGTGTGCTCGGCCTAAGTGCTGGCCTGGGTCCAGCTCCCTAGCACCACACAAGCAAGCAAGACAGAGCAAAAATCCCCCATGAAAGCCTCACACTTGCCTTGTCAGAGTTCCAGAAAGGAGAAGAAGGAAACTGGGCTAAACTATGAAATGTAAATGTTATGCTGAGAATAACAACACGCCACGGAAAGAGCCGAAGTGGGGCGCGGGTAAGGCTGCCACGCAAGATGATGGGATGTTTCTGCTGCTTCAAAGTCCTTGGCCAAGGGGGACAGAACCTCAGCGTAGCCTGTGTTTTAGGCAGTAGGCTGCCTGGGCAGAGGGAACCTTCATTTAAACTCCTATAGGAGACTAAACAGTGACAGTTCGGGCCCTGTCATAATGGCTTTCACTTTCTGCTCTTGGATTATAAAATAGAAGATGGCTTCCCCATAGACTGTCATCTTTCTTCCAAAGGTCAATCCTCCATCAGAAGAGAATGCTGCCGAGAAACCAAACTCACACCCTCTGTATCTCTTTCAGGTGGCATTGATTATAGCCAGTTTTAGTCCAGGGTCTGGACTCTCTGTCTTCTGCAGAGGTTGGCTTCTGTCTTGCTTTGTAGCTCTTTTCCTTCTCATCCTTCCAGGATTTCATCTTCTGTTTCACCTTAGTGGCGTATGTAATACAATACACGCCTTGCTTTGCATTCTGAAGTATGTGAGACATTTTCTCCGACAATCATATCCAAAGGATGGCCACTGTTCGGGTCTTTGTGTGTGAGCTGAAATCCCTGATCAAAAAGGTACTCCGATGTCACATGAGTTATAGTGTGTGAGGGTTGATGATTGGTTAACGGTTCACCTTGAAATATGACAGAGGGCAGCGCTGAGATCATTTGCAACGCACAGAACAGGAATTAGGAGCAGAAAATAAGGGCTTTTATGAAGCGCTAATTACACAGAAGGGAAATAAGGCTGAAAGTCGCGGTCACTCTGCCGTTGATTAGAAGGTGGACGCAGAGGTGGAATAGGTGTCCTGACTTCTGTTGATGGACGGTTTTGCAGGGCAGTGTTGCTTCAGAAGCGCCATTGATCTTGAAAGTAGAGCTTAAGAGGATTGTGCTGAGTTAGGCCAGCAAGAGGGAAAAACCGACTCCCGGTATCCAAATGCTCTGGGAACGCTCCGGTAAAAGATCAGGAGTGTGAGGCTGGGAAGATGGCTCAGTTTATGAAGTACCTGTCAGGCAAGTGAAAGGACCTGAGTTCAGATCCCCAACACCCAGGTAAAGCGTTGAGTGGGGGGGTACATGTCTGTAAGCCCGGCATTGGCGTGAAGAGCACTTGTTGCTCTTGCCGATCTCTGAAGTTTAAGACTCAGCACCAACACTAGGTAACTCATAAACACCTGTAGCTGCAGCTCCAGGGGATCCAGCATCCTCTTCTGGCTTCCACAGGTACTCGTACTCATACGCACAGAGTGTAGGGGCTGAAGACAGCTCAGCGGGTAAAGTGTTTGTTGAGAAAGCACCCATACAATATCATGCTGTGGGGTGTAGCAGGCTTCCGGGAATTCTACCATATAGGGGGGAGAGACAAGCTATCCCCGGAGAAGCTGGGTAGCCAGACTCCAGGAAAATGACTTTGTAGTTCAAGTGAGAGAGCCTATCTCAATACAGAAGGTAGAGAGGAACTGATGGAGACACCTGATGTCAACCTCTGACCTCCACACACACACACACACACACACACACACATGCTGTGCATACACACACACATGCTGTGCACACACACACATGCTGTGCACACACACACATGCTGTGCACACACACACACATGCTGTGCACCACACACACACAGAGACAAACGGGCTATACATGCATGGATGTGCACCATACACATTCATATGCATAAATAAACTAACTAAATGAACAGGGTGGGGCACCGTGGAGATATCTAAAATTGATATCTGGCCTCCATGTGCATGTATGCACACACACACAAGCATACATACCACACACACAAACAAAACCAAAAGGATTACATGTGTGTGATCCTGGTTTATCAGATCAGAAGACACTACGCGTTTGCACGCTACAGCCACTGTCGGGAACAAAAGCATATTCACAGCAGCAGATCAGGACACATTTTCAGCATCTTGGAGAAACTGCAGGGAAGAAATGTTTCTGCTGAAGAAGGGATGGCAAATTGAGTTAATTACAGAGCGCCATTAGCACTAATTAAAGATGTGCCGTGCATCACTGCTGTTTTCTTATTTAGCGAGCTCTCAGCTGCTCATTTTCCTTCAGCAAACACAGAAAATATTAATAAAGGCTTTCGTCAAGTCACTGTAAACGCTGGAGCCCGATTCTTGTTTTACCAGGCGCCTCAAAGTCCTTAGTCTCTCAATTTACCTTTGATGGAAAAATTCTGCATCTTATTCTTTCAGCTGAGTGATGCCTTTTTGTATTTAGATTTAAAGAAGGTTTTTTAAAGAGTATCGAGTCCCCCAGTAAGATATTTCTAAGTAAGATTATCTTACTCTTTAAAAATAATGTATCTTGGCTGGGCAGTGGTGGTGCACAGCTTTAATCCCAGCACTCGGGAAGCAGAGGCAGGCAGATCTCTGTGAGGCCAGCCTGCTCTATAGAGCGAGTTCCAGGACAGTCAGAGCTACACAGAGAGACCCGGTCTCAAAAGACCAATATGTTTCTTTTTTCTTTGAGAATGTCTTCCAAGCACACTCTGTATTAGGATCACATCCATCCTCTCTCCCATAGCTTCTCCCAGATGCCTCCATGTTCCTTCTCAACTTCATATTCTCTTTAAAACAAAACAAAAAAGCAAAGCAAAACAAATTTAAAAAGCCAACAAAATAGCCCATTGAATCCAATTAGTGCCGTACACGTATGAATGGGTGAGGAGCCATCTACCAAGGGCCATATTCCTAAAACAAACTGACTCTTCCACTGCCACCTTTAACTGCCAACAACTTCTCAGTTGGGTGGGAGGAACCGTAAGTCCCACCTCCACCAATACTGAGGTGTTGATTGGCTTGACCTTGTGCAGGCTACCAATTCCCGGGTGCCGGGTGCCGGGTGCCGGGCGCCGGGTGCCGCAGTCTCCGTCATGTACAGAGAACATGATTTCACCCCAGTCTGACCCTGGCTCTTGGACTCGTTCCATCACACAATGTTCGTTCCATCACACTCTTCCGCAATGTTCCCTGAGCCTAAGAAGGAGGAGATAGAGTATAGATGTCCCATCACGACCAAGCTTTCCACAGATACTGGTTCTCTGCACTTTGGCCAGTTGCGAGTCTGCACCGCGAGACTGTTCTCTGATAACAGCCAAGAGCTGCTCTAGCCTATGAGTAGAGTGGCAAGTATTTAGAAGGCAGTATCATACGATGTCGATTTAGCAAAATAACAACAGTAGGCTCACCTGTAGAACCTGGACACCCCAGACACAGGCTCTTAGCCAGATTTACCCTTTCAGGCGAGTGTTTCCTCCTGGGAAGTGTTATATTACTGTCTTATCTGCTCCCTGGCTTTCTTGGAAATAACGAAAAGAAGAGTTGAACCCACAGTTCTTCCATCCTGTACCAAGTGATGGAGAAACAATACGACAAAATGTCGTTTAAAAGATGTAGCAAGGAGCCGGGCGGTGGTGGCGCACGCCTTTAATCCCAGCACTTGGGAGGCAGAGGCAGGCGGATCTCTGTGAGTTCGAGACCAGCCTGGTCTACAGAGCTAGTTCCAGGACAGGCTCCAAAGCCACAGAGAAACCCTGTCTCGAAAAACCTAAATAAATAAATAAATAAATAAATAAATAAATAAATAAATAGATGTAGCAAGGAACAGGAAACAGCTGCTTTCAATAAACCATACAGCTTAATCTAGGAAGAATCCAGCCAGTTGACTGTGCAATGCATAGTTGAAGCACCTTGGCTTTAAAATGTTTATGCAGTACCTGTGGCATATAAAAACACTATTGCAGGCACTGAGGATGAAGAAGAAATCAGAAAAACGCCATCGCCCTTTCTTTGGGTTGAGATAAAAACCAACCTCTCCAGGACATTCTAAAGACTCAGCTACGCTTCTAATACCTTTCTAGTATGGGTTCCACTGCGAAGACTCCTTTTGTTACAAGAGAGAGGCGGAGAAAGGAACACCTGCCAACCTTTTCAGCCAGGGGAACTCTTTCTCCAGGATGTGCTGGGTCAGGCAGCAGTGCAAGGACACATGGGTACATTAGGCTCCCCAACCCACCTCCCCCTCCCCCACCTTTTTTTTTTAAATCAAGGGTCACCAGCATCACTTTTGGCAAATGATTAACCGGCAGGTTTGGGTTGTATCAGCCATATAACTACCACAATCTCTTCTTGCTGTCTGATATGTGGATCCGAGGTCAATAATAGCTTTGAGATGAGTTATTGATTTATATAGTCAAATATCCCTTGGTCCTTGACAGAAATAGATGCTATTCCTCTTCACAACAGTTGGTCTGAGGGAGCTGCTACCTGGAGAGAGGAATTCTTGTGAGCCCAGTTGCACGACAGAATTGCAATGGCATGGTGTATGCTCCTGGCATCTGGTTTCACTCAGCAGCAAGATTAATTGCCTCTCAAAGAATATGTTGACTTTGCCACCACCTTAGTGGGTATTTACTTTGGAATCAATAATGAGAGTCAAAACTTTCAAGGTAGAACCCAAAAGCCTACAGATTAAAAGGCTTCGGAAGGGGAGGAACTCAAACAATGTAATGACGAAGGGGGGGGGATAAAATGCTGCCTTTCAGGGGCAACCATTTTGTTTGCCAGACCTGAGTTGGGATTCCTGGGGAAGCCAGCCGACCCAGGCCTGCCTTGGATGATTTTTTTTTCCTTCTCAGAAGGAAACAGACTTTGGGTGCCCAATTCAGTGGCTTATGCAACGTGAGGTTTCTTCCTAGTGAGAGGAAACCCACAGGAGCAACACTGGTTAGAGTCACACGTTTATTAATAGCGTCCATTAAGCATACCAAAATGTGTGACAGGCTTGCTACTCATCACACTAAACCATCCTATCCAGTACTGAAAAAGAAAAAAGCCCCTGCCAGCGCTTCCTTACGTCAGCCTGCTCAGCTAAGAGCCTGGCCTTATCCCTGAGGAAAGTGTGGGTTGCACGGTGGTAGAAGTTGGCATGGCTAAGCTTTCTGTCTTACCTGCCCCGTACATCTTACTCCTGTCCGTTGCCCTGTGAATGAAGAAATACTGTAGATCTACGCTTCTCACGTGGCACCTGCATGGCACTGTCTTGGGGGTCTTGTTAAAATGAAGGTCTGATTCAGGTGGTCTGATGTGGAACCAAGTCTCTGCTTCCCCAACAAGCTCCTGGTGACTCCAAGCATCAGCGCTGTGGGTTCCAGATCATACGAAATGAAAAGAACATTAGTTATTTTTCTCATTGCTCTCATAAAATCAACTTAGTGAATGGTTTATTTTGGCTCATGATTTGCAAAGATCATGGCCAGGAAAGCACTGTGGACCAGAATGAAAGGCAGCTGGTCACATTGCATCTACAATTAGGAAACAGAGAACAGACAGGAAGTGGGGTAGGGCTATAAAACCTTAAGGCCTGATGCATGGTGACCTACTTCCTGCAGTGGGGCCCCACCTCCCGAAGGTTCTATAATCTTACAAAACCACACTACCAGTTTGGGACCAAGTGTTCAAACATATAAGTCCATAGGGAGAGTTCACATTTAAAGCAGGGCATCTGTGATTATGTATCTGTCACTCCAATATCATCATCATCATCATCATCATCATCATCATCATCATCATCATAATCAGTAGCACCCTTTATTGTCACACTGAGTATGGATTTTCACTGGTTGTGACACTAGATCATGTCTAGAAGTTCTTGTATTTTGAAACAACACCCAAGAGATTCCAATAAAGACTACTTTTCCTTTAAACATCTTTGTTGTCACCATTGAGACATGTACCAGACTAAGGGCCATTGTAGGTAAAATCACATAATCCTTATTTGGATACACAAAGGCTAGGAAAGGTTATGAAAATCTTTTTAGATACATTTGGGACTGAAGGTTGAGATATACTTTTCAGAGAAGACCAGGGATCCCTGCGCCTCTGCTTCTGCTTGAGTAGCCGTGAACACAAGGCTCCAGCTCTCTGGGGCCCAGATAAATAAAGGAGTTGTTGGAGGTGATGACCTGGAAGGTTTCTTAAATTCTAAAGTTTTGTGGTTGGTAATAACACAATCTTTTTGCTTAGGTTTGCCTACCAAAGATGTGATGGAAGTTTATACTGAAGAAACAGAAGTTGGGGCTGGAGATATGACTTAGAAAGTAAAATACCTGTCACAGAGCATGAGAACCTGAGTTCAGATCCCTGGTACCCACATGAAAGTCAAGTAAAGCGGTCGGTAAGCATCTGGGCCTCAGAGTCGCAGGTGGAAACAAGCGGGTTTCTGGAGCTTGTTTATTGGCTCTTCAAACCAGCCACACCCATGAGCTCCAGTTCAGTGAGAAAATCTGTCTCAAAAAAATAAGATGGGGAACAACTGAGGGGGTGCTGTGGCCTCTATAAGTATGTGTATTTACCGAAGATAGAAGCTGGGGCCTGGGTTATGGACCAGAATGTAAAATACCTGCCACACAACCATGAGAACCTGAATCCAGATCCCCTGCATCCACATGTGCATATGCATCTGCATATACACATGAACACACACATCTGAATATACACATGAACACACATCTGCATAGACACATGAACACACATGAACACACATCTGCATAGACACATGAACACACATGAACACACATCTGCATAGACACATGAACACACACGAACACACACATCTGCATAGACACAAAACACACACGAACACACACATCTGCATAGACACATGAACACACACGAACACACACATCTGCATAGACACATGAACACACACATCTGCATAGACACATGAACACACACATCTGCATAGACACACGAATACTCACATGTGCATGTACATCTGCATAGACACATGAACACACACATCTGCATAGACACATGAACACACATGTACACACACCTGCATACACACATGAACATACATGTGTGCAACGTCTGCATATACACATGAACACAGACATGTGCACACAATCTGCATATACACACGAAGACACACATGTGCACATATATCCGCATATACACAAGAAGACACACATGACACGTGCACATACATCTGCGTATACACATGAAGACATACACGCACACGCATCTACATATACACGTAAACACACACACATACATCTGCATATATACATTAACATTCACATGTGTGCACATACGCCTGCATATACATATGAACACACACACAGAGAAACTGAAAACTACTCCCCCACTTGTAAAACCAGGAAGATTTTTTAACAAAAATGGTGACAAAGAAGTCATAATTGTTTCTGTCTGCTTGCTTGTTGCTAAGGTCTGAAAAACCATGGGTTAGAAGACAACAGACAGGATACAAAGCACTCATCAATTAACACCCCTTAATCTGTATCATTACCTGCAGAATGATGGGGTCAATACTCTATGATCCATATACTAGGATTGCAGCTACAAAGTCTTGAACGTAGTTTTCCTTCTCATCAATCCCCTGATCCCATCCATGGTGAAGGGAAGGGGTTCCTAACCATGCCCTATGTCTTTGTACACAGAACAACAAGAATTCTTGCAGAACAAAGACATTTCATTTTCTTTCTGTGGCTCTTGAGTAATACAATCAATGAATAAGAGATTGTCTCTACAGGATACATTAGAATCAGTCACACACACTGAGGTCAGAGCTGCTAAGGGCTTTCAGGAGCTATGACTCTGGGTTCCAGCTGATGACACAGAAGACATTGACTGGAGTTGTGGGAGGTATGATCCGTCCCAGAAATTTTGTTTTTTTCTTAATTTATTTTATGTGTGAGGAGATTTTATCTGTATGTATATCTGTGTAACCATATGTATGCTTGGTGCCCTCAGAGGTCAGAAGAGGGCCTTGGTTTCCCTGGGACTGGAGTTACAGGTGATTGTGAGCCACCATAGGGGCACTGGAAATTGAACACTGGTCCTCTGGAAGAACAGCCAGTGTTCTTAACTTCTGAGTCATCTCTCCCAAGAGTTTGAATTCTCCTTCTCTTCCTCCTTCTTCAAGACAAGGTCATATTCTGTAACCCAGGCTGGCTTTGAACTCACATAGGTAACTCAGGCTGGTCTTGAATTCGAGCTCCGGGGCCCAAATTACCATGAATACAAGATAAATCAGGAAAAGACACTATTAGCAAAGTACAGTGGCACCTTGGACCCTGGAGCAAAGACATGAACGGATTTGGGGTCCTCTTTAGGTTTCATTTCAATCCCGACTGCTAAGTTTTAATTTGACTTAGGAATTGGGTTTAATCAGAAGTGTTTCCACAAGGAGCAAAGTTTGGGAAACTGGAACTGATAAGCAAATACTTAGCTTGGTTTCAAAAGAAAAAAGAAATCCAGTCTGGAAGTGAGTCTACAGCCAACTGGGAATCGTGGACACATATAATTAATAGCATCATAAATGATAAAATAGGAAGGATGTTCATCAGTGAGGCCTGCTCTCTGATTTCTGTTCTTGCAGGCAAACTTGGCATATAGAGAAGGGAAAGGAACATGAATGTGGGAAGCTGCTGCCATTGGACTTGCCGCTGGCTCTAGGGTGTGGCAGAGCCTGCCTTCCACTGTGTAATTCAGTATGTAAGAACGCAGACTCCCGGTTCCGGCTATCACAAATAATACTGCTATGAACATAGTTGAACAAATGCTTTTGACATGTGATAGAGCATCTCTTGGGTAAATTCCCAAGAGTGGTATTGCTGGGTCCAGGGGTAGGTTGATCCCGAATTTCCTGAGAAACCGAAACACTGACTTCCACAGTGGTTGCACAAGATTGCATTCCCACCAGCAATGGATGAGGGTACCCCTTCCTCCACAGCCTCTCCAGCAAAGGCTATCATTGGAGTTTTTTATTTTAGCCATTCTGACAGGTGTAAGATGATATCTCAAAGTTGTTTTGATTTGCATTTCCCTGATTGCTAAGGAAATTGAGCAGGACCTTAAGTGTCTTTTGGCCATTTGAACTTCTTCTGTTGAGAATTCTCTGTTCAGTTCAGTGCCCCATTTTTTAATTGGGTTAATTAGCATTTTAAAGTCTAGTTTCTTGAGTTCTCTATATATTTTGGAGATCAGACCTTTGTCTGTTGCGGGGTTAGTGAAGATCTTCTCCCAGTCAGTAGGTTGCCTTTGTGTCTTAGTGACAGTGTCCTTTGCTGGAACCTGGAAACAACCTAGATGCCCTTCAATGGAAGAATGGATGAAGAAAGTATGGAATATATACACACTAGTGTACTACGCTGCGGTAAAAAACAATGACTTCTCTAATTTTGCATGCAAATGGATGGAAATAGAAAACACTATCCTGAGTGAGTTATCCCAGACACAAAAAGATGAACATGGGATGTACTCACTCATAATTGGTTTCTAGCCATAAATAGGGGTCACGGAGTCTACAATAGGTGAACCTAAAGAAGCTGAGTAAGAAGGTGAACCCAAGGAAAAACATATAGTTATCCTCTTGGATAAGGGAAGTAGACAAAATTGCTGGGGAGAAAAGTGGGATCTTGGGGGTGGGGTGGGATGGGGGTAAGGGGAGATGGGGAGAGAAAAGGTAGAAGGGAAGGAGGGGGACTTGGGGGAACAGGAGGATCGGGATAAAGGAAGGTTGGATAGGGGAGCACGGAACCACAATTCTTAGTTAAGGGACCCACTTTAGGGTGGGCAGGAGAATTGACATTAGAGGGGCTCCCAGGTGCCCAAGCTGAGGTCCCCAGTTAGTTCCTTGGGCAGCTGAGGATAGGGAACCTGAAATGACCCTATCCTAGAGCAATACTGATGAATATCTTGCATATCATCCTAGAACTTTCATCTGGCGACGGATGGAGATAGAGACAGAGATCCACACTGGAGCACTGGACTGAGCTCCCAAGGTCCCAATGAGGAGCAGAAGGAGGGAGAACATGAGCAAAGAAGTCGGGACCACTAGGGGTGCACCCACCCACTGAGACAGTGGAGCTGATCTACTGGGAGCTCACCAAGGCCAGCTGGACTGCTACCAAAAATGCATGGGATAAAACTGGACTCTCTGAACATGGCGAACAATGAGGGCTGATGAGAAGCCAAAGACAATGGCACGTGGTTTTGATCCTACGCAATCTGCTGGCTTGGTGGGAGCCTAGCCAGTTTGGATGTTCACCTTCCTAGATATGGACGGAGGGGGGAGGACCTAGGACTTACCACAGGACAGGGAACCCTGACTGCTCTTTGGACTGGAGAGGGAGGGGGAGAGGAGTGGGGGGAAGGGGAGAGGGGTAGGAGGAGGGGGAGAAGAGTGGGAGGAGGGGGAGAAGAGTGGGAGAAGGGGGAGGGAAATGGGAGGCTGGGAGGAGGTGGAAATTTGTTTTTTTCTTTCTTTATTGTCCTTTTATCAATAAAAAAAAAAGAACACAGACTCCCGAGCCCCCTCATGTAGACATTCTCACTCAAGGGCTTGGGGTTGGGCTGGGGTTCTGCATGCTGGCCCTCAGGTTCTCTTAAGCACAAGAATCAAGCCCTGCGCAGTTTGCAGTCATGTGCACCTGAATAAATCTCGGTTTCTTTCCTTTATCACAGATGGTATGTGTTGAAGCCAAGGGAGGAGGAGAACCCGTGATTAAACACGGGAGGGTATTTTGTGGTGGTTCTGGGGAGATTGAATTGCAGGGGGGGGGGTCACAAATGAGGATAAAGGATGCTGTGGCAAAAAAGGTTTGTATCCAAGCTCTCCGCTCAGGGTAAGTTTGGATTTTACAACATTTTCCCAAACAGTTCCTGTAAAGTCTTTCTATACAGCAAGAAGCTAGAAGTGCCCTTTGAGCCAGCTCTCTAGTTCCGTTCCGCTGGGAGTGAGGTGGGGAGAGGAAGGCACTTGGAGACATTTTCCACGACCAGACCTTCCTGTGACCTTCCTGTGACCTCTGCGTGAGCCTGTGAGCACAGCCAAATGCCTCTGCCTGTTTATTTTTCCTTTGCCTTTCAGTCATGTGGAGATGGATTCCAAAGAGGAAGAAATGTCCTTGGACAGCCTTCATCAGACTGTGCTGTGCTGTTGTTGCTGCTACTGCTGCTGCTACCGTTGTCCTTCCTCTACCCTCCTTCCTCCTCCTCTTCTTTTTCTCCTTCTCTTCCTCCTTCTTCAAGGCAAGGTCATCCTATGTAGCTCAGGTTGGCTGGCACTCACTTAGGTAACTTGGGCTTGTCTTGAATTCAAGGTCACCCTGCTTCAGCCTCCTAAGTGTTGGGATGATGGGCAGGAGCCTTCCTGCTCAGCTCACACTGTTCTGGATGCCAAGGGCTATGGAGATGGCAGAGCTGATGAACAAACATTGTTTCCATCAATACTTTTCTAAGATTGACAGCAATGTGTACAGTGAGTTCTCATGGGAACGAAAAAATTCCTGTCTTCGGCTTAAATGACCCGAGTCTCCCCCAGGACTAGCACTACTCAATGAACACAGAAGATTAAAACAACAACAACAACAACAACAATAACAACACACCCCAATGTTTCTATTTTCTCAAAGTTTTTACTCTTTTCCAGAAGCTGAAACACACACAGCTAATGAAGAAAACAGCAGTGGGCCTTTTGTCTATATCACAAAAGCGAATATTATTCATTTAACAGACCCCATCGCGCACCAACAGATTTCGTCCTCCCAAGTCAGCTCAGATGACAAGACTTATCTCTGAAAATGTTTTCTCCAGACTGCATAGTTTCCCTTCCACTTGGCTCCCGTGTTTCATAGCTCAGTAAACAAATCCGTCATTGGGGGAAGGAAATAAATGTGTCCTGCCTGTGCGCATGCTGTGAATTGTGACCAGAGCTCAAATAGAAACAAAGAGAGTCCCATTCCAACCTGTTTTCCCTGTATTGGGATGTATATGTATTCTTCTAAGAAGTGGGGTCTCTATTCTGTTCCTATGAAGATGGGCAGGAGCTAACAATGAGAACCAGCAGACACCCAGCCTAAATCTGAGCCGTGTAGCACCAGGTACAAGCTCTACAAACCTTAGGGCAAGGTGTCCCCAGGTCAGACTCCAGATGAGACCACAGCCTGATTATGGATTTAAGTGCAGTCCTGGAAGATCTTAGCAGATGATTCAGTGAACCGACACACATCGTAAGCCTGACCCAATGACACCGTGACCTAGATGTGCACTGTTTAAACCACGAAGATTGCAGAAATTTGTTTAGTAGCAATAGAAAACCGACATACCTGGCCACCTTGGACTCTCTATGCTCAAAATGTCATGCAGCAATAAGGGGCCAAGAGTTCAGGAAGGCCCAGTCATTCCAGCTCCTAGGTATTTGAGTCTTTCACACACCCACTTCAGACAGGTAAAGGGGCTGTTGTAATTTTTTTCCCTGAGATAAAATATTACAACAGAAGCAACTTAAAAGAGAAAGAGTTTGTTTCAGTTCACACCTTGAGGTGGCAGTCCACCATGGTAGGGAAGCCGCAGCAGCAGAAGCTTAAGGTAGCTGGTAGCATGGCAAACAAGATGGTGCTCCATCAAGCGAGATGGAGAAGGGGATGAATGTTTGTGCTCCGCTCACCTTCTCTTTCCTTTTCACAGTCCAGAGCCCACCTAGAGAATGCTGCCACTCACAGTGAGCAAATCTTCCCAGCTCCATTAACCCAATTAAGACAATCCCAACAAGCATGCCTAGATGATAAACTAGTCCCCAACAGGCATGCCTAGATGATAAGATAATCTCCCATGGGTTTGCCTAGATTATCTCACCTAGGAGTTCAGATTTCATCAAGTTGACAGTTGAGGTTAACCATCACAGGGGCCTTTTGAATGCTACAATTCCCAGCCTGTAGAATCCTCATATGATGCCCAACACACTGCAAACAACTTACACCTGCAAAGCCATGGCCCAATTAGACATTTTTAAGAACAATTAAAGTTGTGGCTTGAACTATTACATTTTTGGGTAATATTTATAACTACACTAATTAGATGAGGTACCAGCAATCTACCTTCCCCATATTTCGACTTGCCTTCCTGGGGTGTTTCCTTGACATTCGGTAACTTTTAATAGTGGCATATAGCCTCTTAGCACTAATCTCTGTCAGCTCTTTTTTATATGAGTTTTTAATTTTTTTCAAATTAAAACACAATTATATTATCAAGCATGGTGGTACATAGAACTCTGTAGGTATAAGGATAAAGACTTAGAATGTAGTTAGGGATCATGCTGGTTTGGTAAAGTCGAGGTTGTAAATGCTCCTCCAATATCCATGACTTTACCAACCCCAGGTAGTTTGTTAACTAGGTTTCCAGCTTAACCAAGAATGATGTTCTCCCTCTTGCTGAGTAGGCCGTAAGTCCAACTAAAGAGCTGTTGGTTGCTGCCATGACATCTGTGCCACTATTGTGTCCTTAGGGTTATCATGACTTGCTGGTTGCTGTTGTGCTTCAGAGGCATCATAGCTAGGTAGGACTATTGATTGTTTTCCTAATTTGGAAGCTTACATGGCACCCTTTCTCTGCTCTTGCTTTCAGCATCAGGATTTGGGGTGCCTGTTTACTAATCTTCCCAGGATACCCCATAGCTTGTATTCTAATTCTCCATAACTAATAAACTCATCCCTGGAGCACAGGTAAAATTTAGACTGTCATATATGTACATATTTATACCTCTACTAGTTCTACCAGATCATGGGTTCTTCTGTGTCATATACCTCTGTAATTCTGGGTTTCATTCAGGACATCAACACTCAGTTTCCTGAATAGTGCCATCATTTGACTTCAACAACACATTTGCCCTTAAAAAATACATCCTCTTGTAGCTTTGTCTGTTTGAGGGGCCCCTGGCATTGAGATCAGGATCTATTTGGAGCGCATTCCCTATGGTGGGATGCCATGCTCAGCCTTGATGTGGGGGAGGTGGGGTGCAGGGGACAGAAGGGGCTTGGTTCTGCCTCACAAAATGTACCAGGCTTTGTAGACTCCCCATGGGAAGTCTTACCCTTTCAGAGGAGTGGATAGGTGTGGGTGGGTGAGGGAGCAGGGGGAGAGATGGGAGGGGAAATTGTGGCTGATATGCAAAATGAATAATAATAGTAGTAGTAATAATAAATACATCCTCCAGTACCAAAATGGGCCAGATTAGAAATTTTAATTTTAGAAATAAACATCTACTTGAATGTATTCATGGGAAAGAACTGTGAACTTGATATTAAAGAGGGATGTGTTGTGTTTGGGTGAGTGAGAAGAGAAGGGAGGGCGTTTTGTGCATACGAACAGCAGGATAAAGTTATACAGAGTGCAGAGAGAGAAGCCTGGTCTTGGAAGGACAGAGAAGCTCTGGGAAGAGGTGTTTCTCCATGGAGAGGCAGAGTCAATGATCCATTACATCTCTGACTTTACAACCACCGAGTTCCAAAATGTCTTGCTAATCTGCTGTGCTCCAATTCTTCAATCTAGAGCCTGTTTTGAGTACCCAGGGTTTTCATGAGTTGAACCAAGAAGAATTATATAGATTGTTTATTAATGGATGTGCGTAGCTTGCCATAAAGGCATCCTCTTCTGACCTGTAGCAGGTGTACTGCTGTGAAATTCCAATTTATCACTGGGTAGATTAATCTGACATATGAAATAAGATCTACAAATTGTAAAGCCACAGACTTAGGCTTCTTAAGCCCTGGGAATAAAGTGGAGCACTGTGACTAAGGCTGTCATTCTTCCTGGGATTTGAGGTTCACGTAGTCCTAGGTATTGTGATGGCAATGGCTCTGGCCTCACCAGAACTGACTGAGGAATCCTGAGACTAACCAGTGTATATATTCACAGGACAAGCTGAATGGCCTGGTTGCTATGGCAATAAAGACTGTGTAACTTCTTTTGGAGGTTTTCCATGACATGAAGCAACATGACTCTAGAAATGTTTTAGATCAGCAGCGAAGTCTGACTTTTAATGTGGGCATGGCTTTGCCTCACAGGCTCCCTCCTTTGTGGACAGGGAGGGACAGATGGGGAACTATGGAAGGCCTGTGTCCAGTTCCTGAGTCAGGGAAATGGGTACTTTCGGGAGAGGCCACCTCATCAGTCAGGAAGAATCTGTGATAACGATGCTCAAACAAGTCCAAGGCTCATTAGCTTCAAGCAATAGAGGGGATGTGCAGCTCTGGCTGGTGTCTGCCTCATAGGTCATTCAAAGGGCTGTGTTCTGATTTACCCATGAATGAGGACACAGCCAGGCAGGAAGAGTGCAACTTTATGTTTCCAAGATTCCCAAAAGGACCAACAAAGAAAGAAGGAAATTCAGTGGCATGCACTGACTTTTAGACTTTGCCTGCAAGTGACATACGTTACTGCCAGTGACATTATGCTGGCCAGAGAGAAATCTATATCAGTAACTACTTGAAAAGCTGAGCAGGAACGTCAGGGGCTAGCAGTCACTGTGTTCTAGAATGTGCTTGCTCATCCTTAGAACAATCATGCTAGGGCTATACATTTCTTTCATGGAGAACCACCTTGGATCTTGTAGCATCTTTGACTAGATCTCCCCACTGTATTAGTAGTTGGGTTCCTAGATGTGTTTTCCAAGCTGCAACAATCAAAAATCTTTCCAGGTGTTCCCAAAGGTCCCTGGGAGGAGAGAGGACAGATAGCCTGAGGTAAAGACCATTGCATAGGGCAACTGTGGAAGTGTCTGATCTTTCTAGGTGCTTGCCGGTGATCATTGAGATTTTTAAACACCAACTGTGGGTCCTTGAATAGTTATTTGACCCTTCTGAGCCTATTGCCTCATAGGTGAAAATGAGGGGCACATAGTCCTCTCAAAGCCCCGTTAAAAGAGACTAGTTGAGGCATTACAGTATTTTCAAAGGACTTAGTAAAGTAGCCGATGCAAAATACATATGTAAAAATGAACTTTGGACAAGTCATACCTCTCCGGGAGTGGCCTGAGATTTACTGCCTTATCTCTAACTTCAGGTGTGTTTATCTTGCACTGATTATGCTCTTCAAACAGGAAAATCACTAATATTTTATTAGTTACGCATATTAGTTCATTAGTACCATATGAATTACTTGGCTAATAATGCCCTGGTTCCATCCCATAGGATAGAAATAAGAAGGAACCAGGCAACTATGAGGGCAACTCAATGGGTCTATCTTTAATGCATTTTGCTTCTGGTGTTTTTTTCGTCTGTGTATGGAAAAATGTTTTTAGAACGTAAGAGTTCACAGCTGATTCCTTTTCATTTTGATGTTTGCTGAGAGCGGAAGACTCATGAGATTTGGGTCAAATGTATCTGTTTGTTGTAAGCCCGGAACATGCCAATCATGGCCATTGAAAAGGAAGAGGTTGGGATAGTCCCAGAGGCTAGGGGCCTGGGCTGTCAGCTCATGGGTCCTTCGATTCAGTGCAGCTACTCGTGTAGAGTCAATGCGATTCTGCACGCTTTCGCTCGGCATGGTGTCATGTTAGTGCAAAAACACGCTAGCCCGCATTAAATGTCTATTAAGTATTTGTACACTTAAGGGCCATGTACATTGGAATTAATCACTTTTGAAGGAAGAGAGAGGAAAGGAAGCTTCTTTACCACCTGGGGTTAAAAAAAGGATTAGGAATCTCTGTGAGTGCGAGGTCAGCCTGGTCTACAAAGGAAGTTCCAGGGCTGTTACACAGAGAAACCCTGTCTCGAAAAACCAAAACTGCACCCACTTTTTTTTTTTGCTTCTCAAAGACATCACAAAAGGACAGCAAAAGAATTTTTTAAGACATAGACCCATAAGAACAGGAAGCAGAGGAGAGGAGACAGTGGCAGACATATTTAGTGAATTCAAGAAATAGCTAGAAAGGAGTTAGAAGAGAGATAAAGGCTGGATTCTAAGAGGAACGAGGGACTAGAGACCTGGTTTGATTTATAAAACAGTGCCAAGGTCTCAGAGGCTCAAAGCTGATGACTCCAGGTAGGTGGAAACTTGAGAGCTATAAAGGTGCTGCGAACCAGGGAAGACTCACTTGAAATTTGGTTTGAAGATGGGTCTAGAGATTTCCCCTTATAATTCCTTCCCTTGAGCTGAAGACTTGTGGCTTTGCTTTGAAGTTAGTCTCTGCATTAAATACACAAGTCCTGAGGCTGGAAGAGGAGGGTCCTGGATGACCTCATCTGACTATATGCCAACTTTTTGTGCCTTTCTTTTATGAGACAGCAATAGGGCAGCAGCCAGGCTACTAAAAAGGAGATATCTTAGAACACAGGTAAGATCAGGTTTCCCCATTAAATGATCCTGTCAGGCCGTTTCATGGGGAGGTGAACTGTTGACAGACCCCAGGCACCTGGCCAAAACTTTTGAAGAACATTTTATGCCTCACATATGAATTGACAGCCAAGGGTGATTGGCTGCCAAGGGAAGCCTCAAACAAGACAGAGAAGAGAGCCAAGAAACAGGAAAGCATGCTTTGTATGCAACAGGAACAACAAAACTGAAAGAAAACGTAAAACAAAGAACAAACCTCTAGCGAAACGTTCTTAGAGGTAAAGAAGTCACACCATACATGAGGACCAACTGTGATGAAAAGAACACCTGTTAAAATTTAAAATTATGAGATCATACATAAAAAATTTAATAGATCTGAAAAAAATTCCCAGAAAAGCTGACCAAAAAGAAATAGACAAAAAGGCAAGACAAATACAGGAAAACAAGACGTGCAAGATGCCCATCGTCTGAGTAATAGCAGTTCACAGGGGGGAAACAAAACAGAAAGGGAAGCGATGGTTGAGTTGAAGCTATGACTTAATGATAAATGCTTGCCTGGCAGGCAGAAGGCCCTGGGTTCATCCCCAGCAAGACAGATAAACAAGGAGGAAAGCAACAAAGAAGTCATTAACGAAAGAAATCAGGAAGATTACACAGAACAATGAATATAAATTTCTTGCTCAAAAGGACTCATCAAATGTCTAAAAGAGACAATGGATGAAAATAAACCCATCACAGAGGCCCAGAGGCAGGAAACAGGAAAATTCTTTGAGTGAGAACAGCAGTGCCCTTTCACAGGGGTCAGATGATGTGCCCACACATCAGCCATGACATTACCATTCATAACAGTAGCAAAATTACAGTTATGCAGTAACAACAAAATAACTTTATGGCAGCCGGGCGCACACCTCTAATCCCAGCACTCAGGAGGCAGAGGCAGGTGGATCTCTGTGAGTTTGAGGGTAGCCTGCTCTATAAGAGCTAGTTCCAAGTCAGGCTCTAAAACTACAGCAAAACCCTGTCTCAAAAAACCAAAAACCAACACCAAAACAAACAAACAAACAAAAAAAACTTTATGGCTGGGGATCACCACAACATGAAGAACTGTGTTAAGGTTGCAGAATTATGAAGGTTGGGAACCGTTGAGTTAGAAGGACAAAAGCTGATCACTGTGATAAGGTTGGGCATCCCAGTGTCCCCAGAGTTCTTGAAAGCAGCCCTGGAAGTGAAGGTGATGGGTGCCAGTAATAGGAAATTTTAAGGTATTTTTTTTTAAAACTCAGAATTACATTCTTAATCAAATCATCAATTAAATATGAGAACAAATGAAGTTATTTTTTACAGTATAAAGGGTGAAAATAATATAGCCGTGGAACCATTTCTCTGGAAACTGGCAGTGTTGTTTTGTATGATACGGTAGCCTCTTGCCATCAGAAGCTACATAAACTTATGCTCTCTATAATTTGCTCATCTGTTACTGTTTCGCTTTTTGTTTGTTGGTTTATTTTCAAGACAGGGTTTCTTTGTGTAGATTTGGCTGTCCTGGAACTAGCTCTGTAGATCAGGCTGGCCTCAAACTCGCAGAGCTCCCCCTGCCTCTGCCTCCCCAGTGCTGGGATTAAAGGTGTGTGTTACCATCACCCAGATTTTTTTTAAAAAGACAGTTCTTGCTACATAGGCAGTGCTGCTTGGCATAGGATTCACTATCTGGAATGGGTGGGCCTTGAACTTGCAACTGTGTGAGTTCTGGGATTTTGACAGATGTTCTATGGTGCACATTCCCCATTACAGCATACACAGAGCAGCTTCACCACTCTGAAGACCTTCAATTGTGTTTTGCCATCACAAAACAGAGCCATCTGGTCTTTCAAGGTAAGGTGATGGATGGTTCTCAACTTGTAGGTCATGACTCCCACAGGGGTAACATATCAGATATCCTGCATATTAGAGATTTACACACAAGTTTATAACAGTAGTAAAATTACAGTTATCAAGTAATGAAAATAATTTATGGTTGGGGGATCACCACAACATGAGGAACTGTATTAAAGGGTTGCAGCATTGGGAAGGTTGAGAACCACTGAATTAGAAGCTACTTCCATGCACATGGATAAAAGGGAAGAGTTGGAACTTAAAAAAACAAAAACAAACAACTACCACCACCATCAACAACAAAATTAAAAAAAAACTACACTATTCTTTGGACAGAATAAGAGAAAGAACAAGGAACCAAACCTGTGTGATATTTCTCTCCTCTGTAATGGAGCAGTCAAGGCTGGTCTCAGTGGTGCTACGTTGCTCAGGAAGGTGGGAACTGCCAGAAAAAGTGCTCTCACATCAGGGACATAGGTACCCCTATGAGTCGAGCTTGTCCAGGCTGCAAAGATGCAACTGGAGGATGGACAGCACATGCTCAGAGAGACGGAGCACAGCACAGCAGGCTGTGGTAAGGGAAGCAGCAGTGTGCTGTAGGAACCTAAAGCTGGGATTCTCTGTTCATCCCCTGGAGGTAACTGTTGCTGGAGAAGGCAATATGTCTATCACTGTCTGGGTGAATTACAATAGGAGCACTGCAGAATTTATCTCCTGACTGATGTTACCAAGAAGCATCTCCCAGGGACAAAAGTTAACACAGATGGGAGAGCCTTCACACCCCATCCCACTTCCCATAAGCTTTGTTCACAGAAAGCCCTTTCTGTGGAGAATCCTTTCCTATAGACTGCCTAATAACAACTGTTTGAGGAGCTAGATTTGAGATTTCTATTTCCTCTTTGATGACTGTCCCTCACTATAAAGCTTTTTCTTTTTGCAAAATTTTGGTGCCACAATATTGCAAGAATCACGGATATGATGACTAATCTTGACTGTCAACTTGATGTAATTTAGTCTTCTAAGAGGCAAACGTCTGGCTGTGTATGAAGGTGTTTCTAGAGAGCTTCAATTGAGTGGGAAGACACACCTTGAATGTTAGAAAGTCACTTTGTGGGATTGGTGTCCTGTCCTGAACACAAAGGAGAAAGTAGAGGGATGACAAGATTTCAGTGGGTAAAGGAGCCCACTGCCAAGACAGAAGATCTGAGTTTGATTCCCAAGATCTACATAGTGGAAGGAGAGAACCAACTCCCATGAGTTGTCCTCTGACCTCCACAACCCATGGTAAATAGCTCCTGATCCTATTAGGTAAATGTAAAAGAAAAAAAACAGTTATTTAATAAAAGGGGAAAATGGAAGGGCCATTACCATCATTTCCCTGTTTCCTGATGTGGATGCTAAGTTGAGTTGCTACCTCACACTCCTATAGCTCCACCTTTCCCACCATGGAGGACTGTGTTCCAGCAAACTGTAAGCCAATCTTTTGCCCATAAGTTGCTTCTTAACAGGCATTTTGTCACAGCACCAAGACTGACTAATTCAATTGGAACCATTGCCTCTATACTTTAAATGACGTCTCATTGACTGCCACGTACCAAAGGTCATCTTCTAGGTTAGTCTTGAAGATATTAGCTCAGAGCATGCATTCTTCTCCTCTGCCGTCTGATTATGGCAATGATGGGACCAGCTGCTTCAAGCTCCTGCTGCTTTGACTTCCTCCACATGATGGGCTGTACCTTTGAGCTATGAGCCAGAGCAGACCCTTCCCCCCGTTAAGGCCTTCTGTCATTGTATTTCTATCACAGCAACAGAAGAGCAACTAAGATAGTAAGCCTTAAATACAATCGTGTGTCACAAGGTGGGACAGAGGGAGATTTAAGCACAGAATGGGAATGTTAGGCTAGGCCTGGCAGCACATGTCTGTAATTCCAGCACTGTGGAAGATGAGGCAGGGGAATCTAGAGTTTGAGGGCAGCCTAGGAATTGTGAGACCTTGTCTCAGAGCAACAGCAGCAGTTACAGGAGTGGTAGATGCAGAAAGACCCATTGCTGGGAATTCTAAATGTGGAGGAAGGCCCCATAGCTAAGGCACGCCAGGAGATCAGAAGATGTGAGAAAAGGAAACCTTTGCTAGAGTTTACAGAAGGACTTCAGCACAGTGACACCCCTTCTGTCCTTCTGACTTACAGAAGTGGTAGGGTCCTTCTCTGTGGACTCTGTTATAATCCTGTGGGCTAAACTGTGCCTCCTTCAAACCCGATCCTTGAAGTTATAATGCACGGTGCCTCAGAATGCAACCAGACTTGGGCATATAACTTTTTCCAGAGGTGATTAAGGTAAAATGAGGTCAGATGGTCCTAAAACCATTTCTTTTCTTAGTTCTGAGGATGGGAGGTGAGATCAGGACATTAGCATGGTGGAACTCTTGGCAAGGCCCTTCCTTTCGTTCAAAGGAAATTGTCTTCTTATTGTATCATCATAGAGTAGAAGGCAGAGAGAAGAAATATGCTTTCTCACGCTTCTTCCTAGGAGAGAATTAGTCACATCACCTGGGTTCCACTCTCGTCACTTAATTGCTTCCCAAAGGCCCTTTGTCTAAATCCTGCCACTTAAAGAATAGGTTTTTGACATGTGAGCCTTGGGAGACATAGTTAGTCCACAGTGCATATCCTTATGTAACCTCAGAGCAAGGAAAGACAGCTAAATCCTAAGGGCTTTCAGGAAGAAAAAAAAAACAGAAAAATATTAAGCCAGGCATGGTGATACATGCTTGCAATTTTAGATTCCTCTTGGGATGCTGGGACAGGAGGATCAGAAATTCCATGGCAGCCTGGGCTCTACTAAGTTCCAGGGCTGACTGGGCTATAGAACAAAACCTCGTCTTAACAAAATGAACCAACTGACCTAACAAAACAAAACCGAGAATTAGATTGGTAACAGATCATTTGATTCACAACATTGGGTTACAGATGTGGAGAGAGAAAGGCTTTCCAAGTCCCCAAGTTCAGTGTTAGAATTGAATATGCAGGTTAGATTGTCAACAGGACAGGAAATGGAAAGAAAGGATATTATTCAGATATTCAAGGCCAAGAACTTCGCACATATCATTTTGTTAAAAAAAAGTATGCATAATAAGATTCAATTTTGCCAGGTGGTGGTGGTGCAGGCCTTTAATCCCAGCACTCAGGAAGCAGAGACAGGAAGATCTCTGAGTCTGAGGCCAGCCTGGTCTACAAGAGTAAGTTCCTGGACAGCCAGGGCTGCACAGAAAAAAGACCTGTCTCAACAATCCCCCAAAGTTTCAAATTTATATAGTTGTTTAAAATACCGCATTTCTATCAGAGAATATAGCTCAGTGGTAGAGTGCTTGCCCAGCATGCCTGAAGCTCTGGGTTCAGTTCCCAGGACTAGAAGAAACATTATATTTCTAGAGGTAAAAACTTACAGAGACATGGAACCACTGCCTCCCCTGCTTCCTTCTGGGTAAACAGAATCTCATTCACATTGCTTAAGTCATGATGCAACCAAAAGCAGCTGGAAAGAAGAAAAGGGAAACTGAGAAGCAGTGGCAGGGATATTACAGAATGGGGAGAAACATTGTTTACAATGGGAAGAACAAAAACTAGGGGCTTAATTCTAGTACGTAAGGAAATTAAGTTAAGGCTTGAAGAGACAGCTTAGTTGGTAAAGTGTCTGCCTCACAAGGAAGAGGGCTTGAGTTTAAGTCCCAGAACCCATTTTAAACACACACACACACAGAGACATACATACACACAGAATCACACAGAGACATATACACACAGAAACACAGATACCCACCCCCACACACACACACCTGCGTGGTGATGCCTCATTGCAATTCCAGTGCTGGACAGGTAGAGATGGGCAGGCCCTTGGAGCTTAGCTAGTCTACTTAGTAAGCTCCAGGCCAGTGTCTTTAAAAGATAAAAAAGGAAGAAAAAAAAGAAGGAAGGAAGGAAGAAGAAAGAAAAAGAAAGAAAGAAAGAAAGAAAGAAAAGGAAAGAAAGAAAGGAAGGAAGGAAGGAAGGAAGGAAGGAAGGAAGGAAGGAAGAAAGATGGACAGTACCTGAGGATCAATACTGAAGATCAACTTGTCCTTAGGCCTCCACACACATGCACATATACAAGATGCACAGCTCCCCAAAAATGATTATGAGTGAACTAATATGCTTTGCATAGGTAATGCATAGATAATGACCATACTATATACTTGAAGAGAGATTGAGTCTACAACCTCCAGCATCTTGCCTGAAAACCCTCCCATTTCTCTATGACTGACAACCAGAAGCACCACTGGAAGTCAGGGTGTAGTCAGGCTAGATTGGTGTCTCTAATGAAAACCCAGGAAGCTAAACAATGACTTCTGGGACAGTCCACCCCAATAACCACAAGCTGGTTAGCATCTGGTACCTTCCTTAGTTTATTCCCTCACTTACAACTTAACCCCAACCGGAGGAAGCCAGCTCTCTACTGAAACCAGTCCCATAGGAGACCCTCTCCTGGCTAGCCCATTCGCATCTCCTGGTGCCATCATCCTTCAGCCAGACCAGTCAGGAAGCCTTCCCAGGTTCCTCTCTAGAGACTTCTCACTCCTCCCTGCCCTTGAGTCTCAGCCAAATGCTGTGATAGTGGGTTGTGGATTCTATCGCTATAGCTCCAAACACAGAGACATTGCAGGGAAGAAGAGACAGCCCCGTGGTTAAGAGCACTTGGAGCTTTTGCAGAGGACCCAGGTTCAGTTTCTAGCATCCATATGGCACCTCACAAACATCTGTAACTCCAGTTCCAGGGAAATCTGACGCCATGTTCTGGTCTCCACAGGCACTGAGCATGCATGTGGCACACATATACACACACAAGCAAACACCATACACATTTAAACAAAAATCTTTTTAAAAAAGATGAGAGGTGGTGGTGTGCACCTTTAATGCCAGCACTCAGGAGGTAGAGACAGGTGGAGGTCAGTCTGGTCTACAAAAGCTAGTTCCAGGAGAGCTAGGGCTGTTACACAGAGAAACCCTGTCTTGGAAAACAAAACAAACAAAAAAAGGTGTTTACCTGTCTCATTTGACTGGGTCTTCATTTGTTTCACAGTTGACTGGTAGACTAACCCAAAGATAAAAGATAAAAATATAATAAGCAAAACTTTAAAGGACAGTCATGAACCAACTCTCTCTCTCTCTCTCTCTCTCTCTCTCTCTCTCTCTCTCTCTCTCTCTCTCTCTCTCTCTCTCTCTTTGTGGCCAAAGTCAATGATTTACAGAGAAAATAGCCACAGTCCCCCTTCCATACCTGCCCAGGAGTGGAACATTAGTGAGCAAGGAAAGCCAACATTTTCCTTTGATATGAGAACTTCTGCTGTTCTTGAACTTTTGCTTTCATATCAACCCATTATTTTCACAGTTGAATGTATTTCTGAACAGTTGCTTTTCAGTCTCTTGAGTAAACATTTGTTTTAAAAAATGTGGATGGGCCTAAGGAAGGAAAGCCTCTGGTACTGATTGACCTGAGAGCAAACGGCCAAGCCATGAAGTCAGGAACAGGGAATGGGCAAATACTGTACTGAGAACATCCCACACAAATCCCAGGAAAAGCAGTAAGGCTGCCACGCTTTCCGCTATAGAATCAGGTAGCAGACAAGGAGGGATGGAGCCCCACTCATGACAGTGAGTAGGAGAAGAGAAAAGATGACTATACAGATATCAGATACAAGAACAAGCTGGGCTCAACACCAGGCTGCAGGGCAGCAACTAGCTGCAAAATCTCGGCTCCACATATCTTAAGGGATACGCTACTGTGTTCTCCCTCGAGGTCTCAAATCAAAAACCGTCAGTTCCGGCTTATGATTTTTAAAACTTGTGATTATTGAACTGTCTGATTCTTTTTCCTTTTAGATTGAGTGTGGGCGTGGGCTGCAGGATGATGTCTACTGTAAAGTCTCAACTTTTTCTTGTGGCTTTGAGCTGATAATTGAGCTGGTACGGATGGCTGCTGAGAAGCAGGAGGTCACAGAAGGCTGCTGTTTTATTTCACAAGCCCTACAGCTTGCACTTGTCCATTGACACAAAGAAAGAACCGAGTGGAGGTTGTTAGTTCTGAACACCCACTAAGCGGCTGCCTGATTCCATACTGCCACTACCGTAGCTATTCAAGTTGAAGCAAGGTCCCCGCTGCCCTTGTGGGGCACCCCGTTGTTACTACCTCAGGACAGAGACCTGACTTTTAGCAGAGGTATAGAGCTTTCAAGGACCAGTCACTTCTAGCCCATGGGATGCTTTAACTCTTGGAGCTGGGGATGGGGTAGGGGAGGGGGATATTACATGCCTTCTTGCCCAGGGCAGAGGCAGGCATGTTTTTATTTTGCCATGAACAAAATAAAGGGGTGGGCAAAATCTCTTTGGCGCAGACACTCAGATCAACCCTCGCCAGCCTCTTTAACCCATGGCAGGACTTGATGAGATCTTGCCTCTTGGCTCTGGGGTGCCTGATTCTTATTTCCTCAGGAAATACAGTGGGGAGAGTGCTAGGGCAGCTGTTCGGAGACCTCCAGGAGACTGCAGAGCTTTGGCTCTCCAGGCAGCTAGCATCTACTTCTTTCTCCCTGTTGAAATTCTACCCAGATTCTCTACTCTTCCTTCTTTCCCCGGTCCATCAGTACTTGCCTTCTCCAAGTGCATTTTATGGCTTTCTCAATATTGCTAGAGACTCCAGAGAGGTAGAGAGAACATGAAGTTCACGTAAACAAACAGTGGGGCTGGGCTCCGGGGAGGTTTAGGTGCCTGACTCTGGTGTGATTTGTAGATGTGCGTTTATTTCTCTGCTTAGTAATAACCCTTGCTTTTGATTGTATTCTCTGGCTAATAACTGATCCCTGGCAAATTCAAGAGCATTTAGATCTGATGGATCTAAATCCAATGAGAATCCAGGATTCTTTGAAGGGCAAGAAAGCCACAATGAACAGACTGAGCGAGGTGCAGCTGGAATTTTGGAACTTATTGGAAATCTTTAAATTAGTATTTATTCTCTCTCTCTCTCTCTCTCTCTCTCTCTCTCTCTCTCTCTCTCTCTCTCTCTCTCTCTCTCTCCCTCTTTCTCTCCAGTGCTAGGGATTAAGCTCAGGGTCTCATGCTAAGAAAGTATATTAACATTCAATGAGCTACACTTGCAGACCAGGACTATTGCTTTCTCCAATTACTAATATGGATGGGTTTTTACCATGTATAAGTATTGCTGTAGTACTTTAAAGAAACCAAGATCTGGGCTGGAGAGAAGGCTCAGTGGGTAAAGGGGACAGGTGCCAAGCCTGACAAGAGTTTAATCCCAAGGACTTACATGGTAGAAGAAGAGAACTGACTCTCACAAGTGTCCTGTGATCTCCATCTCTGCCACAATGCAGACGTGCATTCTCTCTCTCCTCTCAATAAATACATAAATAATTTTAAAAGGAAATCAAGTTCCACTTCAGAAGCCTGCTTTTTTCCCTTTTGTTCATACAACTGTACATAATTAACTCACATTCACCTCAGAGAAGGTTCAAACTGAACTAAAGACTTTTTGTAAATAGATCATAAGTTTAAAACCTTACCGCTATGCACAAGGTCAGAGCTGCAGATGTCCAACCTGGCTGCTACACAAAGCACCCTAAGAAAAGCATACCAATTCTTTGCTTGCCAAGTCTGTTAACAATAGACCTATTTCTCAAAGTTTGTCACTGGTCACCCGTCTGGTGACAGTCTTACTCCTGAAACCTTGAAACCCTTGTGTTGTCGTGGTAAATGACTTGGCTCCTTATTCGCTTACCCTAGGAATGTGCTGCTTTTGATCAATGAGAGGTAACTCTTATAATTTTTTTATTATTGCTCCAAGCCTCCTGTAAGGGAGAAAGTTTGGAGGTGAAAAAGGAGAAGCTAGGAGCATTTAGAAATAGCACAGGAGATTTAGAACAGAAGCAGAACAATAACGAGATTGATTTGGAAAAGTGCAGAGTGAGAGCCTTCATTTGCCTTCGGATACCCTAAGATAAAAGTTACTTTTGCTTGCTGTAGTGTCCAATCTGAACCCTGAAGAGAGCCTTGGGACTGCCCCAAAGGATCTCGATATTGAACAATGAAAACGTGGCCACTAAAAGAGGAGGTGCAACCTAAAGAATAGAAATAACATTCTTAAATAACCCTAGTTAGGCAGATCCCAATGCAAAAACACAAGAAACATGACAAAACAAGGCACTTTGTCTTTTCCAAAAGTTATCAACACTATACAATGACCTCTGATCAAAATTACTTATATGAAATTATAGATACAGAATATGGTAAATGATCCAAAGAAGACTCTGGGATCCCATTAAAATGCAAGACCTACATAATATGGGCATGTAGGTAGGACATTAATTGCACACAAAAAGCATAGAAAATACTTTTAAATAAAGATCATAGAAGAAAAAAATTTCCAAATCTAGAGAAAGAGAAGCCCATTCAGATATAAGAGACAAATACAACACCAAACAGATAGGATAAGAAAAGCAATTTCCCACATCACTATAATCGACGTATTAGATGTGCAGAACAAAGAAAAGACATTGAATGCTGCAGAAGAGTCAAGTCTCAGAGAAAAGCATAATAACGTCTGACTTTTCAGCCCAAACTGTGAAAGCAAGAAGGGCTTACATTGATGTCTTTCAAATTCTGAAATGACACAACTGCCAATGCAGTCTAATATCTGGCAAAACTGTCTGTCAGAATTATAGTGAAAGAAAAACTTTGCATGATAAAATCAGGCTGAAGCCTATAATTTAAACAGATCTATAACAACCAATGAGATAGAAGCAGTAATTCCCCAACTAGTGAGGCCTCAACATAACAAAAATTATCTGTGATAACCATAATCACCATCATGTTAAACAGAAAAAAACTTGAAGCAATCTCCCAAGTTCAGAAATGTAGCAGAAAGTCCACTTTCACCACTCCTATTCAACATGGTGCTGGAAGTCTTAGCTAGAGCAATAAGGTAGGAGATGGAACTAAAACTAATATTATGAGTAGAAAAAGAAGAAGTCAAAGTGCTCAAAACTTTAGATAACATGATTTTATAGATAAATCTATAGGTACCTTATTCTCATTATCTAGTCATCAGCTGATGGACATCTAGGGTGTTGCCATGTCCTAGCTATTATTAACAGAGCAGCTATAAAAATGGATAATCATGCATCTCTGCAGTAGGAAGCAGAATCCTTTGGGTCATATGGTAGATCTAGTTCTAGCTTTCTGAGGAACTGCCACACTGATACTTATATACAATGGAATAATAATCACCTATAAGGAAAAACAAAATTATGAAAATTTCAGGTAAAATGCATACACTGATTGAGGTAACAGCTTCAGAAAGGCAAATATCACATGTCCTCACTCATTAGATCTTAGATTTGTGTTTTTAATTTGAAGGACCTGTAGAATACAGGAAACTTGAAAGGATTTACAGCTGTGGAGGGGGAAGAAAGATCTTAAAAGAGGGGGATAGTAGAACACAAATGATATGAAGGGGGAAAGGAAAATAATGGGGAGGGAGGTTTAAGGGAAAAGAGGATAGATAGGGCAGGCTAGTTGGCAGGGTTGGAAGAGGGATGACTAAGGATATTTGAAAAACTCATAAGATAACCTACTATTTTATAAGCTTCAAACACACACATTTTCTATATCTTCATATAAATGATCTTAATTGGAGTTATCCTACACAGGGATTACGCTCATCCTAGAACCCATACGTTGCCAACTAAAAATTCTAGTGTCAAGTGTAGGATACCTCCCCTTGAGTTGTTAGTCAGAATTGTCCCAGAGACCTCCAAAACAATATACACTATTGCCATTGCTCTTGGTTAGTCACCAGAACTTGATGATAAGACCCTATGGTGAAGTCACACATGGTCACAAGACATGGAAAAATCAAGTTGATGCTGACCAGGAAGCTCCCTCCCTTCTGACTAACTTTCATAGTACTGGTATTATGCAGGCTTCTGAAGGATGAGGGAAAGTTACCAACAGTCTTATCTAGTTGTGATCTTGCGAGCTGCAACGATAATGACTGGTATATGCCAAGCTATACCTATGGGTGCAATAGTGGCATGAATGTTATGGGGCAACCAACTATTTTCTGATTAGATATAAGGACCACTCCAAAGAGGAACACACATCTGATACCATAAGTCTGACCAAGAAGCCATAGTTGGGGAGCTCACAGGCCACAGAGGTCAATCCGCTACTGTTATTCTGCTAAAAGGACTTTGAAACCATCTTCCTAAGTTATACTCTATACCCATAGATAAGTGTGGCTCTTAGACCTCATCAGAGACATTTCTTTGTGTGGCAGATGGTGATGAATGCATCATGCACAGGATCAAGCCAGTCAACAACATAGCCTGGAATGGGAAGGGGTTCACAAGCCCCTTTCCCTAACCAAGGATCTGTTGACAGCTGATGACTTCTGGGGGGATTAGTTTCCTTTAGGGTGTGACTCCTTCCTACCACGTTCCAGTGGATGGCTCTATACCTAAGAGACTATAGGCAGCATACACTGGACTTGATGGATTATTTTTTAAAGAGTAAATAAAATTGGAGAGAAGGTATTGAAAAAGTTGGGGGAAGAGACCAGAAGTGAATATAATCAAAATACATCATAAGAAAATATCAAAAATTAACAAAATATTTTTAAAACTCTTTTTATGCCCTCCATACCCTTTAGAAAAGAACTGAGTGCTTGGAAATCCTCCTTTCTAGTGCCAGGGATCAAACCCAGGTCCTGAACTATGCCAGGTAAATACTCAACCACTGAACCTCTATCTCCTCTATCTCAGCACTGGAACATGCTGAGAAGTTGTTCCTCTTTAGGAATTAACATGACTGCCTTCCCCCTTTCCCTGTGATGTTTCCTGAGACTGTTTAGGAAACCCTGCCTGCAAAACTGGTCAAGGAAATTTCTGCCTAGCCGTGGCCTCAGCGGGGCAAGTCTAGGCATCTTCTGAACGGCATCTTCTAGCGTGGCTTTCCCCACGTAGATAAAATATGCTTCATCAGTTTCTATTTCTCATGAATTCCAAGACTGAGATTGTGAGGACCAGGGAACGACAGCTCCTGTTCTCGGGTGAATCTGAACTTGTTCCTGCATGGGGACAGAGTCTATTTAGAGAAAAGTCTGCCTAATTACCTTCTTCAACAAAGTTTCTAACGCGAGACTCCTTAAGGAAGGCCTGGACTCACAGTTCCTGCCATGGTAGAAAAGACCAAGAGGAGTCAAGCTTCAGTCCCAGCAGAAGCTTCCTTAGCAGACCAAATCTCAGAGCTTGCCTTTTTCTGAAACACGGTGTTCCAGGATGACGGGCACACTGACTCCGTAGTTTGTCTGATTCTGTATGTCTCCCTTGCTGGTACAGCAGGCAATTGTTTCAGGGAACAAATGACTAAGCTGGTGACCTAACTTGTGGGTTAGTTGTTCAGTGGTACGTGCTGTCACTGTCTGGTCGGAGCAGCAGCAGTTCTTCAGAGTGTACTCGAGGTGGGTCATTTGGGTCACTAGTCTTGCTCTGCATGAAATGCCTGTCCTTTCAGAAGTAGCAATGTCTAAAATAGCTTCATGTATCCACTACTTTTTTATTTAAATTACTGAAGTTTTTTTGTGTGGGGGGAGTTAGTTTATAAAGGCTAATTTCTGAATCTTAATTCCTATTTGCATTTTATGTTATTTAGGGGTTTGAGGTTCAACTACAAATTTGATTCTTAATTTTTTTTTCCTAGAACTACAAATGTCTGTAAGTAGCTAAGCTGATGGCTAAGAGAGAGAATGAAGATCTCCAGTGAGCTCCACAGACTTTGTCTAATGGACAAGGAATCCAAGCCTTGCAAAAGTGTTCCTAACATAGTGCTTAAATTTTTTTTCTCAGTCATTACAGCAGGATTTTGTAAGTCTGTAACCCTTGATTAATTTAAACTAGGGCTACATGTTAAACATATTTAACATGTTTCACTTCTGTTTATGGAACAAAAATGTGAAATGGGTAGAACTTGGAAGCACAGTGTCAATGCTGGTGGTGGGGCCCAAGCCCTGTGCTCTATGGGCCTTGCTAGGCAGGAAGATTCTCTCTGGAATTTGACACTGGTCCTTGTGAAGTGGGAATAGTGTGCAGGCCCCTCCTCCTATGAAGAGGCTGTGAGCCAGGGCTGAGCATTTTGATTGAGACACAGTGACTGTTCAAGTTTGGTTTTACTTGCTGTGATAAAACTGACCAAAACCTAAATGGGAAGGAAAGGTTTTATTTAATTTTACAGCTAGCTTATAGTCCATCAGTGAAGGAAGTCAGGGCAGGAACTTAAGGCAGGAACCTGGAGGCAGGAACTGAGGCAGAGACCGTGGAGGAGTGCTGCTAGCTGGCTTACTCAACCTGCTTTCTTCTAGAACTCAGGATCTGCCCAGGAAGGGTAGGACCCACAATGGCCTGGGTCCACCCACATCCATCATTAATCAAGAAAATTACTCCACAAAGATGCCCACAGTCCAATCCAGTTTTTGTCTACCGTTCTTTCTTTTGAGACAGGGCCTCTTACAGGCCTGAAACTTTCCAGACAGGCTAGGCAGGCTGCCCAGTGAACCCCGAGGTCTGCATGCTAATGTCTCCCCAGCAGAGGGATTACAAGGGTGAGTCTCCTCACCAGCAGCGGGATTACAAGGGTGAGTCACCGCACCTGGCTTTTCCTATGGGTTTCGAGACTCAGCCTCAGGTTCTCCTACTGGTAAGGCAACCACTTTGCTGACCGAACTTTCTCCCTAATCCCAAGTTTTATTTTTCATGCATTTTTTTTTCTTACTAATTTTTTAGAGCTGTAAAAACATGCTCTAATGTGTACGCAATGGAGCGGGAATATGTTTGAACGCTAGAAAACACAGTGTAATGACTGGATCTTTCACAGATTGTCCCGGTTCATTTCTGTTGTCTACTAGACACAACCTGGGTTCACCTGGGAAGAGAAGATCTCAATGAACAAATCGTCCAGATCGGTTGGGCCTTTGCCTACATCTGTGAGAGACTGCTTGATGGTTGCCATAGGAGGAGGACCCAGAGTCCCGCCCACTGTGGAGAGCCTCATCCCTAGGCAGGTGGGCCTGCTCTGTACAAAAAAGCTAACTGAGCAAATCAGAGACCAACCCAGGAAGCAGCATTGCTCCATGGTTTCGGCTTCTGGTTCCTGCCTTGACTTTCCCAACCGTGACCTGGAAGTATATGATGACATAACCTTTCCACCCAGAACTTGCTATTGGTCAGAGTACTTTATGACAACAACAGAAAATCACCTTTCGAGGACCCCATCTCTTTCGTGTCAAGCCCCCACATGAAGGTAACATACTAGTGATAAAATGAAATCTTTTATTTTATTTTTGACAAGATTTAAAAAAAATATAAGTGAAGCTTATTTTACAAAATAAAATGAATTTTGTTGTTTTGAACCTTTGAGTATATATCTCTGGAAAAGGCCTTTTTGATTTTTTTTTTAACACTAAACATTCTACCATGTTTTAAGGCACATTGGGAAAATATTTTCTAGGAAAAGTAAAAATTTCAAGTGCCTATGAAAGCTGTTCATTAACGCCCCACATTAAACAATTACCAAATGAAAGACGATGCTCTCTTGTTGAATAGTCTGCACATTTTGGCTTTGAAAAGAGATTTCCTATTACTCCACCCTCATGCTACTAGAAGATTTTAACCCAATCTTTCCCCAGATTACAAAGCAAGCTGCAGTCAAAATTTAGTAGCATGAACATCATTTTTTTTTCTACAAAATAAAACCAAAGCAAACAGTAGAATAAACAGCATGATGATCAGACTAGATTCAAAAAGAGATAAAACCAATATGGATGGTGATGAGAAGAGAGAAGGAAGACTTGCTGCCCGATTCTTGACAGATATTGGAAAAATCAATGAGTGAATCTTGGGAAATGCTCAGAAACCAAGGTTGCTCACAGGAAGAGATCGCAGGAGCATAAGCAAAAACTTTCAGTGCATATCATTGCTTCTGAGGTTCCCTCCAGTCAATCATATTCTGGAAAGGCTTCCATCGGCTGAAGTCAAATTATGTGACTCTATTAGAGTAAGGTAAAAGAATATGTGACCGTTTTTGATTCCATATGACAGTGTCGTTTCTTCCCATTAACTATATACAACAACAGGGTTATCAGGAGAGGAATAGAGGATTGGATTGCTCCAAGTGTCAAGTATCATTATAGCTGGTGAGTTGATCAAAGATGACAGCTGTTAGTCATGATGGACAGGCTCAGTTTGTGTTCATCAAGCTCACTTCAAAGCCCAGAGGAGCCTCTGGCAACACGAATCAGGTTCCACAGTCAAAGACTGAGTCCATGACTGGAGCAGAGTAGGTACCATATGCACCAGGGCCAAGGGTGTCCCTGTGCTTGTGGGACACTGGGCAGAGAAGTTAAGTTCTGGTAAGTATCTTGAATGGATTTGGAGTCACAGAGCAGACCCACTTCTGGGTTGATGGGAGGGTGTCTCTAGAGAGGTTTAAAGGCGTTATGTAGATCCGCCCTCAATATGGTTGTGGTCCTAAATCAGCCGTTCGCAACCTGTGGGTCAAGACTTCTTTGTGGGGGGCATTGAAGGACCCTTTCACAGGGGTCAACCTAAGACCATCGGAAAACATAGATAGTTATATGATTCATAACAGTAGCAAAATTATAGTTAGGAAGTAGCAATGAAAATAATTTTATGGCTGGGGGGGTCACTACAACATGAACAACTGCAATAAAGCACCACAGCGTTAGGAAGGTTGAGAAACTCTGGCCGAAATGAAAGGGAGAGTGAGCTGAGCATGAGGATTCAGTGCCCTCTGCTTCCTGAGCACAGAAACAAGGTGCCCAGTTGCCTCAGTCTACCACCCCCACGTCTCTCCCCCCCGCCATGATGGACTGTACCTTCAAAATGTGAGCCAAATAAGCCCGTCTTCCCTACATTTGCTTTCGCTGGGTCCTTTGTCACATCAGTGGGGAGAATAGAAGGCACAGTTCCCTACTTAGCTACAAGTTTTAATTTTAAGATAAATCAAACAATTCATACCATTAGGTTCTAGTGATTTGCTAGTAAAGGTTTAGACTGAAAAGAGCTTCTTTCTTACAGTGTTTGTTCAAACAAGTTCAACAAGATCAGCCCAGGTGCCAGGCACCATCTCTTCCTGTTGTTTATTGCCAGGCATGGAGCATATGTGTACCTATAACCTTAGCCCTTGAGCAGTTGAGTCAAAAAGATTGTGAGTGAAGGATTGGTTTGGGCTACACAGAAAACTCATGTCTAAAATATGAAACAAAATAAAACAGAAGAAGAAATGTTGTTTCTGATTAAGGTATCAGCAGCAGGATTGCTATTGCTCACCATGCCTTGGCTTTGGAGTCTGTGTTGAAAGAGACAGCATCTCCCTGATGGCATTCACGCCTGACATTGCTTCACCCTGTGAGCTATCTGTGAACACTTGACATTTAATGGCTCAATCAATTGTTCTTTCATTTCCGTGCTTTTTTGTCGATGATACCTAAAGCTTAAAGTCTTCAGGGAAAGGTGAGCTAGAACTTGATACATAGTATGTCAACTCACCATATGCATTTTACAGTCTAAATGTAGATTAATGTGCTTTTCAGCCATGTATTCTCTGGGGCTCCTGAGTCATCACATGCCTAAATTTGCTCTTTCAGTGATGGCTGTACTTCTGCTCTTTAGACCTGACCAACAACCCAGAGAAACCACAACGAACTTCTGACCGGGATGAGAACAGTGTTGTTCACATGAGAAATGTTTATCTTGCTCCTGTCACCCAGAGAACAAAAGATGACGGAATGACAGGGCTTGATGATGCTGCCAAGTATATAGTGGAGAATTAACTTTGCTCAAGTTGGGATTTGATCTTTGTCCTGGGGCGGTGATGTGAATTAGAATGGGGGAACTTAGTCATTTCATTTCTGGCATCTGGAATAATTGAAGACTATGAGTGTTACCCCAATCCATGGAAAAAGTCAGAGATAAAAATATTGCATGTAGACATGCACCCCAAGAATTATTCTGAACATCAGATAGTCAGGGTGAGCCTTCCTGATTGATAATGCTTTGTGTGTATGGTTCCATGTGACAAATGCCATCCCTGACCCCCATAGGGAGAGGCTAGCCAGGGCTCTTTTGACTGGCCCCTTCTGGATCCTTTCCTATATTATCTCTGTGCATGTGAAGGGGCAGTGTGTTCCCCTTTTCTGTAATACATATCAATGGTCAGTGTAACAATATTTTGTGTATTCTGTAAGTCCTGTTAGGGGATGGAAGAAGCTGAAAGTGGCTTGAAAACCAAACTCAGATTGGCCATTTGTGGAAGTTGTCTTTTGTAGTGTTACCTCTTGATCAGTTTGGGGAAGAGCTCTCTAGGGATGTTCAAACCCGATGAACTATAGGTTCAATGTGGACAGGCAAGAGCCAATGGGCAGGAGAACACAAGGGGAATAAATCTTAAGGCAGATAGTAAACAGTAGGTGGCCCAGAGATCTGAACTCATTCTGTTTCTCAGTGAATGAGAATTGCCCCGAGATGAGCGAATCAGCACCACTCTTGTAGCCCAGGCTTGAAGGATCTTATGCGAAAGATAAAGGGAAGAGAGATTAAGTCTGGGAATATAAGAGGGATATGAAACATGACACACACCAATAAACATGCCTGACTCAGTGGGTTTCAGGAGTTCAAGGAGAACTGAAAGTATAGGAATTGTGAGTACTCAAAGTCTACAGCCTCTTGAGGTTCTGAGAAAGAAGCTTGCTGGGTGCAAGAGAAGTGCTGGCCTGGAATGCATCTCAGGAAGTGTTCAGCAAGGGATGGCCTTGCTAGCAGGACAGAGGAGCTGCTCTGGGGTGCTTCTCTGACAAAATATGGCACAACCTAGATGCTAAAATTATTATCACACTAACCTTTCATTAATCACTAAAAGATACGTATTAATGATTCGATACAAATGATAGATAGATAGACAGACAGATGGATTTTTGTGTTAGTATTTGACACATCTAGAGTTGTTTTGGAAGAAGGACTCTCAGTTGAGAAAATACCTCCATAGATTTTGCCTGCAGCCAACTCTGTAGTGCATTTTCTTAATTAGTGATTGACGTGGGAAGACCCAGCCCATTGTAGGTGATGCTATCCCTGGGAAAGTGGGCCTGAGGTGTATCAGAAAGAAAGCTATAGGGAGCAAGCCAATGAACAGCATCTTTCCATGGACCCTGCATCAACTCCTTTCCTCCAGGATCCTGCCCCGACTTCCTTCAATAATGGATGGTGATGTGGAACTATAAGATAAAATAAACTCATTGCTCACTGAGTTGCTTTTGGTCACAGTATTTTATCACAGCAATAGAGACCCTAACTAAGACAATAGTAGATGAGAAGGGATAGCTCATGCTTACCAGGGCTGTGGACTCACTGGTAAATGTGGAGAGTATTGAAGCTAACCATTATTTTGCAAATATCTAGGTAGACGTTGAAACTGTCAAGGATGATGAATGGGTGCTATATCTGGGAGGCTCTATTGATTAGGAGCAGGGCATCTGTGTGGTCTACAGTGTGTAACTTAAGCTATAAAGAAGGAAGAAAACAGTCACTTTATAGAAAAATCAGAGAACAGCTCAACTGAATGATCAAATGAACATCACTGACAAGTGCCAGACAGGCATCATGGACTTCCAGATATGATGCTCTGTGAACACAACAGTGTCCTAGTTTGCTTTCTGTTGCCGTGATAAACACCATATCCAAAAGCAATGCGGGAAGGAAAGGGTTGCAGTCTATCATTGAGGGAAGCCAGGGCAGGAGCTCAAGATAGGATCTGAAGCAGAGACCATGGAGGAGGGCTGCTTACTGGCTTGCTTCCCTGCTTATGCCTCGCCTGCTTTCTTAAATAACCCAGGAACACTTGCCCAGAGCAGTGCCATCCCCAGGGGAGTGAACTATCAAGACAATGTCCCACAGGCACTGGGGCCCTACAGGCCAATCTGATGAAGGCAATTCTTCAATTGAACTTGAGTCTTCCCAAGCTGACAACCAAGATTAACCATCACAGACATCTCTGCAGTTTTCTAGCCTGACGTTCATACAATCCCAATATAATTACAGAGAAATATCACGGAAGCCAGAATGAAGAATGTTCTATGTATAAAAGGGAGGAGAGAGTGTTCTTAGAAGGCGTTCACAATCAAAAGACAAAGGAAAGGTATAGAAGTACTCCAGTCTGAGAAGGCTGGAGAGACACAACGGAGAGGAGAAACAACCAACTCTAGGCTTATCCTCCAGAGAAAAGGAGGGGAGAATATCATAAAAGACATTATTAGGTTAGCTGAAAAGTCAGAACATGGATGGCTGGAATATTGAATCAATCTGAATTTATCAATTTGATAACCGTGGTGCAGTTTCATAATAGAATGTTCTATTCCTGTGACGTATAAACTCCCCCCAAAAAAGAAAAGAAATATTGGGGAATAATGGAGAGTAATGCATGGAGAGAGGGAGAGGGGGAAGAGGGAGAGAGAGGGAGAGAGAGAAAGAGAGAGAGAGAAGAGAGAGAGAGAGAGAGAGAGAGAGAGAGAGAGAGAGAGAGAGAGAGAGAGAACTACTAAAGCTGTGGAGCACAATATTGACAGCGGTGAATCTTAGTAACCGAGATACTAGTGTGTTCTGTGTTATTTTCATTTCCACAACTTTTAGTTCATTTGACATGGTTTCCAAATCAGAGGTAGTGTTTTCATATTCATTGACCTGTTTTTAGTCATTAGTTTCTTTTCAAATACATGTATACATAAATCACGAGGTCTTAGTTTATCTGCTTTATACAGCTTATGCAAGATTTGGTTCATCTGCTTTGCCGCCTATAATTTTTGACATCAACTGATGCCCAGGCATGATCCTGGAGGAAGGATGTGGAAGTAATTGTAGGTAGCTGTAGGGGAGCTGAATGAAAAGCTCTTCCAGACACACAGCATGCAAATACATGGGGATCCCAATATGCTATGTGTGTTTTGAAGGGGAAATGCAAAGGTCAACAGAAATTATTTGCATAGCATTCTTAGAGTCATGGACTTGGAAAGATTCATGAGACTATATTTGATCATTCCTCTTGACCTAAATATCAATGGTTGAAATGATCTCATTGAGGTTCAATAAAATAAGTTCAACATTTAAGGATCTCAACTGTCAAAGTCTTCCAAGGGTTTAGTGTATTGCTCTGTTCTTGGGGTGGATAGGACATTTTCAGTTTGATAATTAATGACCTCCTAAGAGGAAAGTCACTTCATAAATCCCAGATATACTTAAATTCTCAATGTTTGTCTTCCCCATATTAAAAAAAAAAACCAAACAGCACTGAGTTGGCTCACTGTGTTGATTAACGAAAATGAGCAATTATGGCCCCTGTTAGGTTGACCACGCCCTAGTAGCTGGCCCCAGACGACCACATATATGGACTGCACACACACAAAAACAAAGTGAGGATTCTCTCACACAGCTCCAAAGGCATGTGCACACCATGTATAGATGGTTTCCTCTGAAAATCTTCCCATGACTGAGATCTCCTGGAGTTAGGTAACAGGACAGCAGTGGTTCAGTTGCTGGCCCATCATAATGAACATGTGCTATCAAGTTTCTCTGCTCTGAGAAGAGACCAGAATTCCACTTGCTGAGTGTTGCCTGATGTTCGCCTGACTACCTCCTCGAGGTGTTCAAGCAGAGATGCTGGTGCCAACTGAATTTCTGTTGGGGTAGACTCTCAGGAAGGTGAACAGAAAGCATGGTTGTTCACACAGTGGATGCTGGGAGTTACACTGGAAAAATATTCATCTCACCCATTTTTCTGCTGTCAGCCATCTTCCACCATGGGCTAATTCTTTGACCATGTCATCTGAGGAGGAATTTCAGTGGAATTCAGAGGAATTGGCTATTTTGGTGCTATTGGTTAGCAAGGTGTGGTGCTGGAAGAATAGGAATTAAGAAAGCATTACGGTTGGTTTTAATGCCCACCTGACACAACTTAGAACTAGCTCGAGTAGGGAGCTTCACCTGAAGAATTGTCCTGCTTGCTTTGATTGACATCAGAAGGCCCACACCGACTGTCAGCAGCACTGTTGGGTAGCAGCCCAAGGGAAAAGTGAAATTCAGAAGGTAGTTTATTCTCATCTCCTGCAAGCTTGGCCTTCCCTCTCCCCACAGACCCGGTTCACTTCACAGTTCTGCTACTGTTGATTCAGTGGAAGCAGAATCAGGGTTTCCAAGCGTTCATCCTGGGGCAGGGATGAGCAGCTCTCCAGGAACTTACCCAGTCTCCAGTGCCAGGCTGTGGCTACTGAGGCATCTCCCTTGTGAACTGAAACAGCTATTCTGGGACTACTCTGACAGTTGAGGAACAAAGCCTCAAGGACTGGATTATCAGTGTCTCCTGTATGGTTTGGTTGTCGTTGTTTTAAAGGTATATGTGTGTGTGTGTGTGTATAAATACACACACACATATATATATAAATAAAAATAAATTTGAGGCCAACATGATATAATTATATATTATATAACATAATTATATATTATATATAATATTATATGTGTTCTGTCCCCTTAGAGAGCCTGGTTGGAACAGGAAGTGTGCTTTTAATGAGGCTGTAGGGGGCAGAAGGCAAACTTCATCTCTTGTCATTTTTAAGAACATTTTTATGGGAAGTGCTGTGGGTTTGGCAGGGGCATGTGGGAGGGCAGAGATCAGGTCTTGAAAATAGGAAGCTTGTTCTGATCTTATTGATTTGTGAGAGCTAAAATACTCTGAAGACTATTTTTGTGCCTCTTGCATCCATTCTAAGCCCCCTCTTTCTGACAGTCTGGATTTTATGTATATATGGCGACAGTGGTTTTACGTCTTAAATTTTAATTAGTAAGATTTACCAATTATTTCCATTCTGATTTATGCTTTATAAATTTCTTCAAATTTATTTTGGTTTGGATTTTGAGATGCAGTTACATGTAGCCTCAAATTCGCCATATGCTGACACTTGACTTGGAGCTCCCGATCCTTTGGCCTCCACCTCTTGAGTACTGGGACCACAAGCTTGTGCCATGACTGGCTTGTGTTTTTATCTATTAAGATTTCTTCCTGGGTCTCTGTCTCTATCTCCATCCATCACCAGATGAAGGTTCTATGGTAGTATGCAAGATATTCGTCAGTATTGCTATAGGATAGGGTCATTTCAGGTTGCCTATCCTCAGCTGCCCAAGGGACTAACAGGGGACCAGGGGCTCCTGGGAGCCACTCTAGGGTCAAGTCTCTTGCCAACCCTAAAGTGGGTCCCTTAACTAAGAATTGTGGTTCCGTGCTCCCCTGTTCAACCTTCCTTTATCCCAATCCTCCTGTTTCCCCTAGTTCCCCCGCTCCTTCCCTTCTAACTTTTCTCTCCCCGTCTCCCCTTACCCCTATCCCACCCCACCCCCAAGATCCCAATTTTCTCCCCTGCAATTTTGTCTACTTCCCATAGCCAAGAGGATAACTATATGTTTTTCCTTGGAGCACTGGTCTGAGCTCCCAAGGTCCCAATGAGGAGCGGAAGGAGGGAGAAGATGAGCAAGGAAGTCAGGACCACGAAGGGCGTACCCACCCACTGAGACAAGGGGACTGATCTAGTGGGAGCTCACCAAGGCCAGCTGGACTGTGACTGAAAAAGCATGGGATAAAACCGGACTCTCTGAACATGGCGAACAATGAGGGCTGATGAGAAGCTAAGGACAATGGCACGGGGTTTTGACCCTACTTCATGTTCTGGCTTTGTGGGAGCCTAGCCAGTTTGATTGTTCACCTTCCTAGATATGGACGGATGGGGGAAGACCTTGGACTTTCCACAGGGCAGGGAACCCTGACTGCTCTATGGACTGGAGATGGGGGGGGAGAAGAGTTTGGGGGAGGGGGAGAAGGTTGGGAGGAGGGGGAGAAGGTTGGGAGGAGGGGGAGAGAAATGGGAGGCTGGGAGGAGGCGGATACTTTTTTTTCCTTTTCTCAATAAAAAAAAATAATTAAAAGAAAAAACAAATTGAATGCTAAGAATCTATTCTAAATAATCATTTAATTCTTGGGACAACCACGTGAAGCATTAAAATAAAATTGATCCACAAAAAAAAATGATTTCTTCCTAGGGCCAGACCAATGGTTTACTGGGTAAGGAGCACTGGCTACTCTTCCAGAAGACCTGAGTTTGATTCCAAACACTCACATAGCAGCTCACAACTGTCTGTAATTCTGGTCCTGGAGATCCAAATGTCTTCTGCACAACTTAGGCACTGGGCATGTACAGAGTGTGCCTACACAGATGGAGGCAAAACCTTCATGTGTGGAATATTACTTTAACTAGGCGAAGATGTGTTACATTTGTTTATGTTGGAGAATATTATTGTAACTGTACAACAGTATGTTACATTTGTTTCTGCTGCATTTGTTTAATTATGTAAGGATGTATTGCTATTTTATCTAAGGCGTCTGATTAGTCTAATAATCAGTCAAATGGCCAATAGGTGGACATTAGAGGGATAGGTGGGGATGTCAGGCAGAGAGAATAAATAGGAGAAGGAACCTTGGCTAGGGAGAATGAAAGAAAAGAATTAAGGAGAAGAGAAGTAGATGCCCAGGACCAGCTAGCTGCCAGTCAGTCACACACAGAATATGATATGCAGAAAGAAAGAAAAAAGAGGAGGGGAGGGAGGGAGGGAAGGAAAAAGGGAGGAAGGAGGGAAGCAGAGAGAGAGGGAGGAAGAGAGAGAAAGAAAGGTAAAAACCCCTGAGGCAAAATGTAGATGAAGAGAAACAGGTTAAAGTGAGTTTAAAAGCTAGTGGGCAAGTATAAGACAAGGCTAAGCATTCATAATTAATATTATGTCTCCATATCATGATTTGGGAGCTGGTTGGTAGCCAAAGAAAGCCTGTTATATATCCATCTACATTAAAAAGTGGAAAAACTGCAGAAAATATTCTCTCTAATCCTCATCAATAATTTTGCCTTTTATGTTTAAGATCTTTTTTTGTTTGTTTGTTTTTTTGAGCAGTTTCACCATGTAGTTCAGACTTACCTTCAACCCCTTCTTGGTCTTCTGAGTGCTGGAATTATAGGCATGCACCGTCAAACTTAGCCAGATTGAAGTTTTTATATTCCTGTTATTGAAGTTTTTATAGACAAGATTATTGTCTTTGCTGGTCCTAAACATCTGGGCTTAGGCACTCCCCATATTTTAGCTTCCCAAGCAGGTGGGATAGAGGATTGTGCCTCACCCAACTTCTAGATGACAGATTGCGTCTCATAAGGAAGGTGTTCTTTCAGGGCTTTTTAGGAAACAATCTATTTTCTTCAAAGATGTACCATTTCAGCTCCATTAAGTTCTCTCTGTGTGTAAATAGATGTTTCTGTCCCACCAGAAGTATCCAAATAAAGACACTGAAGCTTAATATTAATTATTAATGCTTGGCCAATAGCTCAGGCTTATTTATAGCTAACTCTTACACTAAAATTAACCCATAATTCTTATTTAAGTTCAGCCATGTGGTTTGGTACCTACCATTTTTCAATACAACATTCTCATCTTGCTTCTCTGTGTTTCCTGGCGACTCTCCGACTCTGTCCTTCTTCTTTCCAGAATTCTCTTAGTCTGGCTTTTGTGCTCAACCTCTTCCTGCCCAGATATCAGCCAGTCAGCTTCTTATTATCAATGAGCATAATCCACAGGACATGTGTGATAGCATTGGTCTCAGACACTTCCCCTTCTCTTTATTTTCTAGACCAGCTTGCCAAACCCAGCCAAGTTTCTATGGAGATGATTGTAACTTAATTTAATTTATGAGTGACTTCAGAAAGAATTTTCTTCCTCATGCAGTTCTGTCTTTTCATGTGTGATCATGGTTATGGTTACTTGTATCAGCTAATCAGGTGTATGAAGGTAGGACCCAGCTGCAATCCCAGCACTTGTGGCTAATACAGGGAGCTCCCGACTGGCCCTGAGCTATATTGTAAGATGCATTTGTTTGTTCATGTTAGTTTTGTTTATCTTTGTTGGAGATTTATCCCCAGATAATTTCATGTCTTTCTGGCTGTTGAAAGCCTCTTGGGTGCTGGAATTACAGGTGTGTGCAAGTCTAGCCAAACAGTATAATTGTAAACAATCAATCTTCTACTTCATTATCATTAGTATCTGTGAATACTATTGAATTTTCAAATATAATGTTTGATTTTGTTACAGTAGGTAGCTTACTCCAACATCGATGCTATAACAAATTTTCCAAGACCAGTCAATTCCTAAAGAAACTTATTTAGTGCACAGTTCTGAAGGTCAGAGAGCCCAAAGATGTGTCAATAGCTGCTTGGGCCTTCTTGTTGTGTCATAACGTGGTACAGAGCATCACATGGCAAGACAGAGCAAGTGTGCTGGCTCAGGTCTCTTCTCCCCCTCTTGGAAAGCCACTAATGTCACCACAGGAGCCTCACCCTCATGACCTTATCTCATCTTGATTATCCCCCAAAAGTCCCATCTCTAAATAGCCTTCAGTTACTGCTCATGTGTAGGAGGCAGGTTATGTACAGGAGCATAGCCAATTTATCAGTGACTTATGTCATGGAGAAAATGGTAACCACTCCCCCTAGTAATCATTGTTGGCAACAGATCCTCTGGAAGAGTGGGGCCTCATATAGCCCTCCCCCATCTATGATGAATGTTGACCACTAAACTCTGATAAGCACAGCTTGCAGTGAGTTTGTTGAGTGCAGCATCCATGGCTTGAAACTGAAGACAACGTTTGCCCCTTGTCTCTCATCCTCTGGCCCTTGTAGCCCTTACTCTCAACTTCTGTGATGTCCTATTCACAGCAGACCACTCCATCACTTATTCTTGGCACTTTGGCCAGTTACGGGTTTTTTCTCCGTGTTCTATTGCTGCTCTGCAGGGTTTCATGTCCCTCACTTCCCCCATATGATATTGCTGTTCTGCCGGTTCCTGTTCCCTGTGCCTTTTCATGATTGAGTCAAAGCTTCAGTGTTTTCACAAGAGATTGATTTCTTGACTAAAAATGCTCTGGAAATGTTCTTATTTGAGACACTCTCTAATTAAGATTGATAACTTGATGGCAATAAAACCCTGGGTCAGAAGAACTTCTCTTCACAATTCTCAGGCTTTATTCCCTCTCTCTCTGGTTTCCAGTGCCTGCAGAAGAAGTCTGGAGATATTCTGATGTCCAGTTCTCTGTGTGGCACTTTGTGTTCTTTGGGGGCAGTTTTTTTTAGGAGGTTTTCTTTCCCTTGTCACAAAGGTTCTTCAACTTCATGATACTAAATCCTGATGGAGATATTTTCCTTAATGTCCTGAGCACGTGGAGGCCCCACCTGTGCCCTTCAGTTATAGAAACTTTCCCCTTTCCATTCCTTTACCAAATTTTTCTCTGGTATCTTACGTTCTCTCTATAATCTGCAACTTTTAGATCAAATATTCTTGTGGATTTTTTTGTATCATAAACAATAACTTGAGAGAGATGGTCTTTTCATGTGGGTCACATTAGGCCCAGATTCCTGAGCTTAAGTACTTGATCCTCTCACCTCACACACTCGAGTGGGTGGGACTGTAGCTGACATAATCTTGTCTGACATCACAATTCCATTTGAATGTAACAGATGTGTAGGTTTGTGAGAGACCATTCCTGCTGAAATGTAACAGATCAAAACCACCAAGAAATAGGGCTGCACATGCCCCAGATGGAGAGTACTCCTCCGGCATGAATGAGACCCTGGGCTCAGTCCTTAGAACTACATGAACCAGGCAGGAATGGCAGTACATGCCTGCAATGCTGGCAGTTGGGAGGTGGAGCCAAGAGGATAAAAAGTTCAAAGTCATCCTCAGGGACACAGGAAGTTTGAAAGCAGCCAAGGCCACATGTAACTATCTTTAAAAAAAAAAGAGATAGTAACCAACAATATAATTACATATGTGGGATGTGGGATTCTCCTCTGTATACCATGAATACCATTGGTAATAAAGAAACTGTCTTAGCCTGTGATATGGCAAAGGAATAGAGCTAGGCAGAGAAAACTAAAGTGAATGCTGGGAGAAAGAAGGCAGAGTCAAGTGAGAAGCCATGTAGCCCCACCAGAGACAGATCCTGGAACTTTATCTGGTAAGCCATAGCCTCGTGGTGACAGATTAATGGAGATGGGTTAATTTAAGATATGAGTTAGCCAGAAATACACTTAAGCTAATGGCCAAACAGTATTGCAAATAATATGGTTTCTGTGTGGTTATTTCAGGGCTGAGAAGCTGGGAACAAACAAGCAGCCTCTTACTACACATATATGCACTTAAATAAGGCCCAGCAGAAAGTTTACTGTTTCTTGCTATAAAAGTACTTCTGAGTGAAAACTAACTTGGAGATGTTGGAAATCACTGCTGCGTGGTTTAAAATGTCTGTGAATTCTACTGGTGACTGTGTTACAGATATTGTGCTTTGTGCTTGCATCTTAAGAGAAGCAACAATATTTATCTGTTGGAAGTTAGAAAAAAAACTAAATGTACTTTTTTCTCTCCAAGCTCATAGACCTTTGGGGAGCTCTTGGCCTTAGGAGTGCCCTACTCAGATGGTGTATCTTTTAAATGCATCTTCTAATTGTATGTTTCCTCCTAATTTTACATCTCTTTGTTCTTTGTTCTGATTTTCAGGAAATGACCTTTGTTCTCTATTCTTTGGCTGGATTTTCTAAAAGTTATGTTTTAAATGTCTAATGATTCTCTTTTGTTCTCAGAGCTTCCTTAATTTTAACACCTTTCCCTTTGTTTTTTTTAATCAAAAACATTTTTACTGTCTTCAAAAGATGTAAAATAAAAGTCATTTTCCATTTTCTTCTATTTCTGATATCATTGTGTCTTTATCATCGTTACTCTTTGCTGTTTGGTCATTAGTGACTGTGAGTCCAAAATAATCAGTCATGGGCCCTTGTCATTTTTTCCATATTTCTCTGTAATGGTGGAGGGGTTTTAAAAGGTGGTTTATAATTTTCACAGAACTTTAAGGATATCCATAAACCATAAAAGGTCAAGGTGGGACATTTGTACCGAGCCATGTGTTCCCTGTGACCTTTCCTAATAGTGTCTCCTGTGAGGCAAAACCTCTACTGATGCAAAATAAGTCTTGCCTGTTCTTGAACTTCATAAAAATGAATAAATGGGACTAAACGTTATTTACATTCTCTCTCAGATCTGGCTCTTTTCATTCAACACACCTTCAACATTCATATGTATTTGTAAAAGTTCAGTCTACTTTTTCTCTGAATAATGCCTCCTGTTATGAATGTATTACATTATTTATCTGTTTACTTATTATATACTTACCTTGTCTCCAATTTTGGACAACCATGAATAATGCCTTACTGAACTTCCAAATATTAGTAATTATATACACATGTATCACAGTGTGTGTGGAGGTCAAAGGACAACTTGTGAGAGTTAATTCTTACCTTCTATTATGTGAGTCCTGGGGACGGAGCCCAGATCACCGGGCATTAGCTCAAGTGCCTTTATCAGCTGAGCCGTCTTGTCGGACCCTGTCTCTAGGAATTTAATTTCATCTTTTAAAAACTTAGACTATAGTTAAAAAGCAATGATACTTTTGTGTTACTGATTTCACTCACATTTCCTTATGGGATATCTTTGGGAGAGCATCGTTTCTTACTGAGGTATAACCTTTATGAGTGAGTGTTGGTGGAGAATGAATTCCCGGGGTCTTGGTTTGGTCTCATTCTTCCACAGTTGTCTGCATCACCCTGGTCACTGTGGAACGATCGCTCCGGGTCCCTCACCATCTGTTAGTGCTTCTGGGAAGCCTGAGACTGCTGGCTTCTGATTACTTCTTAGGTAACCAGATTGTTCTTTCTCACTGGTAGCTCCTGAGATTTTTCCTCTGGAATTTATATTATGTTCTTTCATTATGTTATTTTTGGTGTGGTTTCATTTTTATTTCATCTTGCCTGATGGGGCGAATACTTTTGATGTAAGGTTTTATTTACAATTATGCAATATTCTCAGTTATTATTTTCTAAATACTGCCTTTCATTATTTCCTCTTTCTTATCGGTCTCCTTCTTATTCCTTGTTATTATTATCTGCTAAAAAATTTTTAGGGACTCAAGTTCTTCATCTAACATCCCACAGTTCCTAAACATGCTTATTTTAAAAATATTTTCAGAACTGGGGAGGTGGCTTAGCTGATAGAAGAAGCACTTGCTGTCCCAGCCTGACAAACTTGGTTCGGTCCCTGAGAGCCATGTAAAAAGCTGTCTGTGGCAGCAAGAATCTGTTCTATGGTGAGGTGGGGAAGCAAAGACAGACCAGCCCAAAGCTCATGGCCATCGAACCACTGCTTAGCAGAACCAAGGGGGACCCTGCATCATCAAAGTGAAAGGAGGTTTTCTCAAATGCTGCCCTCTGACCTCTGCATATGTGTGGAGCCACATGCCCAACACACACACCAAATTAACAAAGAAATGCTTTCTATTCTGCCGAGCCATCTTGCTGGCCCACGACCCCTTATCTTACGAATTGCTATCAAAAAAATTAGGGAAGGAATCACTGAGCAATTACATAAATTCTTATTGTAGGAAAATGTTTCCATTTCTTTGTGGCATTGATAAAGTATTAAAATAAATACATACTTATATTTGGCAGTAGATTCTAATTAATTAATACCTCAGTTAAGTAGTTAAGTAATTACCATTGTCCAGGGAATAACTTTTGATAATATGGGAAGAAAGAAATAATGTGGCCGTCAGAGTTGACATGGTTTGACATGCTTTTTTAAAAATTTATTTATTTATTATGTATACAATATTCTGTCTATGTGTATGCCAGACAGGGCCAGAAGAGGGTACCAGACACCATTACAGATGGTTGTGAGCCACCATGTGGTTGCTGGGAAATGAACTCAGGACCTTTGGAAGAGCGGGCAATGCTCTTAACCTTTGAGCCATCTCTCCAGCCCCCTTGACATGCTTTTGAAAAATCATTTTATTCATGAATACTGACAGACTTCAAACCACCCTCATGAGCACATTGTTCTGTTCCAGGGAAGCCAGCAAACAGAGTTTAAGAAAAACTTTTGTCTTCCTTGCACCTCAGTTTGTAGTAGAAATGAATGAATGAATGAATGAATGAATGAAATTCATCAATAAAAACCCACAGAATCAATCTGTAGGTAAAGTCTCCATAGAAGCAATTCTGACATGCTTTGACAATCTGCTCAGTCCCACTCATCTACTTAGATTCTGGAACTGGAGTTGCCCACTAGTAAAACTGATGTGGTCTCTTTGAAAGATGTGCCTGGACCAATAAGCTGTGCCCATAAGCAAGGCTGTGATCGGCCAAATGCTTCATCCGCTGCTCTCTTCTGGGGTTTTATTGTGATATATGTGCCATACATACATGAGTGTATGACATACATGTGCATATACATTTACTTTCATAATTACACAGAAAGATTGTATCCTTTGGCTATGGTACCTCTTGTATTATCTGGTGTCTTAGACGTTGACTTTGAGCCTCTTTATCCACTAGCATCCATTCCTCACTGGCCACGTCAGTACCCTGCAGGCTGATTTCCAGTTGCCAAGACTTACCTCTGTGACTCAAGACTTTTCTCTGATTGTCAGATCTACTGCACTCCAGCTTCGAGCTGAAAGACATGCCAAGACATCAGTAACTCCAGCGTCATGGGAAGAAGTCCTGAGAGCTTCCCTAACATCCTTGCCTTTTGGAGAGATCACTCTGCTTGCTTGATGCTGTACATCAACTGAAAGTTCCCTCTTCCCTCCTTGTCTTCATTACTTTCCTTCCTGTGTCTCTTTGGGTCATTGCGCAATTAATTATTCCATTTGAAATTATTTTATTGGCACAAAATCAACTGCATGAAATAGATGTCACTATGACATCTTCATGTAGCATGTCCCTAGAGGTATCCAGTGAGCCTTGGATGTGGAATACCCTACTGTCAGCTAAGCCTGAAAATTTGTCTTGTCCAGAGAGTAGAAGCCATCACCCCAGCCCAAGCAGCAGGGTAGCTCCCCACTACCCTACAGTCACCCACATGATACTCATCTCAGAAGGGCCTCCTGATCTCTCCTTGTCGGGTTCTCCACAGGGACCACAGAACCGAGGCGTGCACTACTGTATACCATGTGTGGAGAAGCAAGCGAATTACTAATAGGAGGGCTGGCACTGATCCCAAAGAGCTTTCTCCGGCACTCTGAGCCTTACCACAGTGTAAAACTCTGCAGAACACAGAGAACCTTTTTTCTCCAATAGTTTTTCCTTCCCACAAATTACAGCCGCTTGTTCTCAGCAGTGCTTCTGTCCAGCCTGGGGCTTGGTTATTTATGCAGCACTCCTTCTGCTTGAAGAGGGAGAGAGATACCCTAAGGTCTGTCTGCTCCACCTCATTGGTGACCTAACCCAGGATTTAAATCTGGAAGAGATGGGCATCCAGGAACTCACAATGGAGAAGGGCAGGACATCATTTCTCTAGTCCTCTAGTTACAGGGTGCAATTTCCTAAAGCCCTAGGCTGTTCATTCAAATGGGAGAATCAAATGTAGACAATGTTTTTAAAATATGTTATCTTTGGAAGAGCTTTTTCTTTAGACATAGAGGGGTTGGTGAAAGTATACAGTATTGGGGCCCAGAAAAGAATAACACCGAACTATGCAAAGCTTCCGTCCTTCTGCCCACAGAACCTGGAATCCCTCTGCACCTAAGTCAATCATAAAACACAGAAATGCTATTCAAGCCTCCCTCTTCCTCGGTGAGTAAGACTGGCCATGGAAAAATTCTCTCATCTACTATGTCTAACAGTAGGATGTATGACTTATCACTAAAGGGGTCCTGGGTCAGCCCTAGGAGCAAGAAACACTGCACAGAGATGCCAGAATGATATGAGCAGACAGGTCTGGCCAGGTTCTCCCCACAGATCATTATTATGAAGTCCAAACATTTTGATACAGGCTTACATATTTTTCATTGAATCCAAATATAAACATAGACAATTTTCCACTGTTTTTTTTGGGGGGGGGGGCTTTCATGTTGAAAGGCTCACCTGAAATTTAAAATATTTTGTTTTGTTTCTGTCTTTGAGATATGATCTCATATACCCAAGATGTCTTCTAATTTGCTGTGTGACTGAGGATGATCTTGACTCCCTGATTTTCCTACCTCCACTTTCCAAATTCTGGGGCTATGCACACATACCACCACATACACAGTTCACACGACACATACCACCACATACACAGTCCACACGACACATACCACGACATACACAGTCCACACGACACATACCACCACATACACAGTCCACACGACACATACCACCACATACACAGTTCACACGACACATACCACCACATACACAGTCCACACGACACATACCACCACATACACAGTCCACACGACACATACCACGACATACACAGTTCACACGACACATACCACCACATACACAGTCCACACGACACATACCACCACATACACAGTTCACACGACACATACCACCACATACACAGTCCACACGACACATACCACCACATACACAGTTCACACGACACATACCACCACATACACAGTCCACACGACACATACCACCACATACACAGTCCACACGACACATACCACGACATACACAGTTCACACGACACATACCACCACATACACAGTCCACACGACACATACCACCACATACACAGTTCACACGACACATACCACCACATACACAGTCCACACGACACATACCACCACATACACAGTCCACACGACACATACCACGACATACACAGTTCACACGACACATACCACCACATACACAGTCCACACGACACATACCACCACATACACAGTTCACACGACACATACCACCACATACACAGTTCACACGACGCATACCACCACATACACAGTTCACACGACACATACCACCACATACACAGTTCACATGACACATACCACCACATACACATACACAGATCACACGACACATACCACCACATACACATACACAGTTCACATGACACATACCACCACATACACAGTTCACATGACACATACCACCACATACACAGTTCACATGATACATACCACCACATACACATACACAGATCACACGACACATACCACCACATACACAGTTCACACGACACATACCACCACATACACATACACAGATCACACGACACATACCACCACATACACAGTTCACACGACACATACCACCACATACACATACACAGTTCACATGACACATACCACCACATACACAGTCCACACGACACATACTACCACATACACAGTCCACACGACACATACCACCACATACACAGTCCACACGACACATACCACCACATACACATACACAGTTCACATGACACATACCACCACATACACATACACAGTCCACACGACACATACTACCACATACACAGTCCACACGACACATACCACCACATACACATACACAGTTCACATGACACATACCACCACATACACATACACAGTCCACACGACACATACCACCACATACACATACACAGTTCACATGACACATACCACCACATACACATACACAGTTCACATGACACATACCACCACATACACAGTTCACATGACACATACCACCACATACACATACACAGTTCACATGACACATACCACCACATACACAGTTCACATGACACATACCACCACATACACAGTTCACACGACACATACCACCACATACACAGTTCACATGACACATACCACCACATACACACTTCACATGACACATACCACCACATACACAGTTCACAGGACACATACCACCACATACACAGTTCACACGACACATACCGCCACATACACAGTTCACACGACACATACCGCCACATACACAGTTCACACGACACATACCACCACATACACAGTTCACACGACACATACCACCACATACACAGTTCATATGACACATACCACCACATACACAGTTCACATGACACATACCACCACATACCCAGTTCACACGACATATACCACCACATACACAGTTCACATGACACATACCACCACATACACAGTTCACATGACACATACCACCACATACCCAGTTCACACGACATATACCACCACATACACAGTTCACATGACACATACCACCACATACACAGTTCACATGACACATACCACCACATACACAGTTCATATGACACATACCACCACATACACAGTTCACATGACACATACCACCACATACACATACACAGTTCACATGACACATACCACCACATACACATACACAGTCCACACGACACATACCACCACATACACAGTTCACATGACACATACCACCACATACACAGTTCACACGACACATACCACCACATACACAGTCCACACGACACATACCACCACATACACAGTTCACACGACACATACCGCCACATACACTGATGCAGAGGTCATGGAGGGGTGTTGCTTACTTGATGGAGAAAGGTCATTGGCTAATAAAGGAACTGCCTTGGCCCATGTTATTGGTTAGGACATAGGTAGGTGGAGTAAACAGAACAGAATGCTGGGAGGAAGAGGAAGTGAGCTCAGACCCGACAGCTCTCCTCTCGGGAGCAGACACCTCAGAGAGAGATGCCATGCCCCGCTCCCGGGCAGACACACGCGATGAAGCTCTGAACTAGAATCTTCCCGGTAAGACCGGTGCTCACAGATTGTTAGAGATGGGTTGATTGGGATATCAGAATTAGCCAGTAAGGGCTAGAGCTAAGGGCCAAGCAGTGATTAAAAGAATACAGTGTCTGTGTAATTATTTCGGGTAAAGCTAGCCGGGCAGGCGGCTGGGGTGTTGGGGACGCAGCCCCGCCACCCCTATTACTACACTTACTGGCTTGCTTTCATGGCTTGCTCAGTCTGCTTCCTTACAGAACCCAGGATCACCCCAGGGATGGCACCATCATAGACTGGCCCCTCCCCCACTGATCACTAATTGATAAAATGCCTTACAGATGAATCTCATGGAGGCAATTTCCTCAGCTGAGGCTCCTTCCTCTCTGATGACTAGCTTGTGTCCAGATTTAGTCAAAGCAATGGCCTCACTTCTTTGGCACCAATTTTCTATGTCAGCTACTGTTTTTGTAGCTGTAACAAAATACTTGACAGACATATCATAAGGAGGGGAATTGATTGTGGCTTATGGTTTCAGAAGATTCAGCCCCACTCAGTTCTGCATTTCTGGGATCATGGCAAGGTACAGCATCATGGTGGTGGCAGGGTGGGGAGAATAAGGGTGTTCATCTTGTGGTGGGTGGGGAACAACCTCCCTGCCCACACACACAAACAGGAAGGACAGGATAGCCCTAAAGATCCATCCTTAGAACCTAGTTATTCCTGAAACATCCCATTTCTACCATTTCCCCAAACAACACCCACAGATGAAGACCACACATTCAAAACACTAGCCTTCAGCCACATTTTATTTTAAAATCAAAATAATACTGCAGTGTTAAAACAGTCATAATGCCAAAAAAGTTATATCAATAAGAGCTAACATGAAATATAAATAAAGCAGACGAAATATGGGGATACCTTGGAAATCTGGATCTAGCATCATCCTGAGAGTGCTTGTCTGTCAAATACTAGGGTTTGGACCCCTAGGGAGCAAGAACTCTCTGTTTATGACAATGAGTGTGTTCAGGCATCTGTCATTTCCTTCGCTATCAAGGGTTAAAAGTTGAGGCGATAGGGACCATCATAGCTTGTGCACAGACAGTTATGAGGTCAGCTTTACAACTTGACCTCATCCTGATGAGGCAGCTGAGACTCCAGGGTGACGCTCCTGTGAAATCCTTTGCATTATCGGCCTCCAAACACACATTGTGTTTGCCTTCTTACAAATGGAGAAACTGAAGCAAAGAGGTGTTAGTAATTCACCTGGGTTATACCATACCGAGTGCCGAGCATGGACTGAGTCAGCAGCTTGCAATGCCCCTTGTACTGCAATAGCTTTGTGCTTTTTGCAGCCCTGTGGGCCCCTCCAAATGGGCCTGATTTATTTTCTCACCCTTACACTTAGCACGGCATCCAACAGAGAGTGTATACTCAAGTGTTGTGTAAAATGAACAGTGGCTGATGTGCTTAAGCTCTGGTTTCACAGCTTCCTTCCATTTGACCCTAGCTACCACCCCGGCCTTGGCTTCCTTCCCCATATAATGGAGAAGCTAATGCCTGCCCACGGTAACACAGTGTTGTTCAGAAATCAAATACATTTGTGAACAGGTTTCTGTGAGTGGGAAAATATCCTCCAAATGTTAAGAGTTCAACTTTAAAAATCCGCCCACAATAATGAGTGTGCCCTCACTGCCCTGCTCAAGGGCACGGATTCCATCCTGTCCAGACAAGGTCATGAGTTTAAGCTCTTAGCACTCAGCTGTTTCAAGAGATGGTTGCCCTTCTTAGCTCCATTTTGTAGAAGGGAAATTGAAACTTAGAGAGGCTAAAGAGCTTGTCCACGACCTACAGATATGAGAAGACTACAAGGTGTCAGAATTAGAGGTGGTCGTCCAGCCCAACCCTCCTTACTGAAGAAGCAATGAGACTGGGTACTCTGGGTATGAGAGAAACTGACCTTGAAACATAGGAGCCTAACTGGGGCTGCCCTGGAAAAGTGGCCTTCAGAAAGACATGGCACATTCCCTCCTGCTCTGGCAGGATCAGAAGGACACCCAGGTCATCCTGGATGCCCTAGGTTGTATATAAACTGAAATTCATGCAATGGCCATACAGACATAGGCCTTCTTACAGAATGAGACAAAACAGAAAAGAATTAAAAGGCAGGTTCTATTCACACACAACTCGGCTCTGCATGGTGAATCATGCACTCAACATATTAACATGAATGCATTCCTATCAAACCCTTCCTATGAACTGTCTTTCACTAAACCTCCGCCATCTGCATTTCATAAATAATTTTGTGGTTTAAGCTTTCTTTTTATGTTTTGAACAAACCAGCTGGACTATCATTTTGTAGGTTTCTTTTCTTATCTGTCCTGGAAATCTTTGCGAATCAGGACCTGTGCTATTATTACATTCTCTATCTTCTTAGACTTTATTTTATTTTTCTATTTTTTATTTTTGCAAATGCCCACAGAGGCTAGAGGAGAATCTCTAACTCCTTGAGACTGGAGTTACAGGTGGGTATAAGCCATCTGATGGGGGTACTGGGGACTAAATTCTTGTCCTCCAGAAGGGTAGCAAGCATTCTTAATGGCAGGGTTGTTTCTCTAGCTCCCAAAACCACATCTTTATAAATGTTGGGTATTATTCTATGGCCTGGTCCTTACTTGCTCAACCGTTTCCTACAACAGACTCGTGTGCTCTGTTAGCTTTTTTGATTCTGCAAAGTGTGCCAGACTGCACATCCCCTAATGTGTATCTTTGTACATATATACAACCACGTAGAGACAGTTCCTAGGTGAGACTTCACGAGTCAGAAAAATAGGTGCATTAAAAATTTGATGAAGACTCTCAAAATTGTTCTTCAAAAAAAAATGCCCATTTCAGATTAGATGCTTCTCTGTACAAGCTGTCACCACGGAATATTGTGCTTTAGTTTGCATTGCTGGAGGATTGAACCCATGACCTCACATGTGCTAGGCTACTGGTCCACTGCTGAGCCACACCCCGTACCCTGACATGGGATGTTATGAGTGCCTCGCTGGTAAGATAAGTGAGACGACCGCAGCATCTTTGCCCCTTTGCTCTTCTGAGTCCAAGTGACGTAAAGCTACTTTTCACACAATAATTGTCATTGGCACTATTCTTTGGTCTTGGGGTTCTACAACGAAACCATCTCTTCTTGGTGACATTATCATAGACCAAATGCTTGTATCACCCTCAAATTCATATGTCAAGCTGAGTTGTGATTAGTGTTAAACATCACCTGGGGATTTTGTCTCACTCCCCCAGCCTCTTTCCCATGGTGACAAGGCACAATGAGGAGGCAGCCATCTGTGACCTAGAGAGGGCCTTCACCAGAACCCCACCATCCCGACACCCTGGTCTTAGAATTCACCTTCCACACAATGAGAACTCGTCTGTTGTGTATAAAGCCACACAATCAATGGCACTTCATTAGAGAAGGCCGACCTGACTGACACAGAGAGCTTTATTTTGTAAAGTATGAATATAAGACCAAATGAGCTAGAATTCCTGATGGACTGAACTGTTAAACATATGCATTTTGAGGTTGCACAGATACAGAGGAGTTCTAATTTAAACAGAGGATATATTTGTAGAGAGTGCTTCCTACAGAGAGCAGAATATGAAAGTCCAGATTTAGAGAAGGATGTATCCAGGAAATGCTCACTTTAAGAAAGGGTTCTCCACACAGGATTCCTTTCTGTTCCCAGCTCCCTCTGTGTATTTAAAGTAAAATGTCTTCTTTATCAATTGCTTCTCTCAATGCTATGACCCGACAGAAGCCACTTAGGGAAGGAGATGCGAATTTGCCTTCAGGGTTCAGAAGGGATAGAGTCCATCACACAGGAAGGCATGACGGAAGGAGCTGGAGGAATCTGGTCCCAGTCAGGAAGCCAGGAGAGATGGATGATTGGATGAATGGCTGCTCTCAACTTACTTTCCCTGTCTTTTTTTTATTGTTGGTGTTGGTTTTTTTTCCAGCTTCATGGGATGGCCTGTCCACATTCAGGGTAGGCCTTTCTTCCTCAGTTACACTTCTCTGGAAACACCCTCAACAGCTACACCCAGAATCTTGTCTCCTAGGTGACTCTGAATCCTTTGGTGGCAATAATCAAGGTTAATTATTGCACCCTCATAGTTCCTGTTACCTACACAGAGCACCAAGAATATCTCTAATAAGAGTCAAGAAGAGAAATGTAAGTCTCCTGAGATACAGGACCAAGTCACTTCTCTAGAGGGGCTAAACACCTAACAGTTTGTTTAGAAATGTCCTTTTCTTGGCAGGGGGTGTCCACTGTCGAAAAATGTATACTTAGCACGCGCTTTACTCATCTTTCTGTGTCGTATTTTATTTGTCTTTATAAATTAAAACATATTGAATTCAGTAACACCCATCCTGAGAAGGGTGGGTTCCTGCCCAGGCACAGGCGCCCTGCCCTAGGAGCCATGAGTCAGCTATCTAGCCACTTCTTTCACTCCATTTCTTACAGAGTCCATCTTGGCGCACAGGTTGGGTTTGCACACTGCTAGGAGTCTGTTCTGCTCTGCTAGTCTGTGCTTGTGCTTCAGATCAAATCCCAGTGTGTCATTCTGCTGCTGAATAAAGTTGATTTTCAGGAATTACTATCTCTCACTGCTCTTCTTATGAGCACTCTTCTATCTTTGTGAAGGCACACTAGTCTTCTGTTATGCTTTATAAACTAAGTGATGAGAATTTGAACTGGAATAATGCTAAGGTTCTGCTTTATAACTGAAGAGAATTATCACTTTGACTGTGTTTCCCTCCTTTAAAAATCACGGCCTTTTTCTGAAACTGTGTTAGTCAAATTTCTATTTTTGACTGAACATTAAAATATTGTATTTTCTTTTCACATATAGTTCTGAAATGTGAAGATGAATCTCATACTTTGATATTTTATTGACAGTCTTTGCTAAATTTGCCCAAGCCCCCCTATATTTGAGTAGGGAAGTACCTGAGTTTACTCATACAATACTAATCTAAATAGTACACAGCAATTTACTCACTTTCATTCACAAAGTTTATATATGCCTAAAACTTCTTACACAAAAATTTCCTTAAAATTGAAAAAAGCCTTCATTAACTTTGGTGTCTACTTCTTTAGGTTCATTAGGAATAATTATTTGTCTTTTAAAACTAATATTTTTATTTTTCCCAGAACTTTATATACTTCTAGCCTGTCTTACCAGGATCTATGACTTTCATAATCATTTGCCTACAGAAGAAAAGTAAAAGAATGTTAAGAACCAATTATGTGAGAGACAATAAGATCCTAGAGATGAAAGTGACTCGTATGTTAAAGGAAGGAATATCCAAGGTGAGGAGTGGTACCCTAGGAGTTCCACTCATTAGCATCTTTCTTGACAAAATAATAAATGCAGGGGCACAGTTGGGTGTCTGAGGATGCTCATATCATGATTTACCAAAGCCAAGGAGCCTGGATGCACACACTGATGGATTGATGTTTACGCCCCTGGGTGTGATGGGAGAGTAGGCAGGCATTAAACACTCATGTTCATGAGGGAGATTTGATAACTGGAGAAAATGACGGTGAGTTACTTATTTAAGATGCAGGAGGCATGGGGATGATGTAAGTACTCATTCGAGGTGCTCAAATAAATAAATAAATAATACGAAGAAAGAGGAAGCAAGACACGAATCAAATATGCACACAACCTACAAATCTAAGTATGTATGTTTGTGGTTCCCCCATTCCCAAAGTCACAGTCAAAGCCTCTCTCAGTATAAAGGTATCAGGAGGTGGGGCCTTTGGGAAAAATTAATTCATGAGGGTGGAGCCTCTGTGACAAAATTAGTGCCTCAAAAGAATGCACGGTGGACAGATGTCCACGCTGTCTTCTCTCTAAGCCATGTGGCTACAGATCAGGAAGTAAACCTCACCAGAAACTGGAACGGCTAGCACCTTGGTCTTGGCCATATCGGCCTCTGGAACCATGAGACATAAGTGTTTCTTGTTCTGGTCCAGGTCTCTTCTATTTTGCTGTTATCAAATAACCCAGATAATGGATATTTTGTAAAGGACAAACAATGTATTTCTTATAGTTCTTGGCTCTTGGAAGCTCAAGGTTGAGGGGTCTGCATCTAGAGAGGGCCTTCAGCCAGGATCATCCCATGCAGAAGGGCTAAGGAGCACGAGTAACTGTAATTCTTACTTGATAACTGTTTTGTTATATGTAATTTTGCTATGTTAAAGTTAAAGCCTTCCTTTTTTTTGTTTAAACAGAAAAAGGGGAAATGATGGAGGAAGGTCATTGGTTAAGTAATAAAGAAACTGCTTGGCCTCATAGGTTAAAACATAGGTGGGAGGAGTAAACAGAACAGAATGCTGGGAGGAAGAGGAAGTGAGCTCAGAGGCATGTTCCCCTCTCCCGGGTAGACGCGATAAAGCAAGCTGCCAGGTCAGACATGCTGAATCTTTCCTGGTAAGTGCACCTCGTGGTGCTACATAGATTATTAGAAATGGGTTAAGAGGCTGAAACTAATGGGCCAGGCAGTGTTTAAAAGAATACAATTTGTGGGTTGTTATTTCGGGGTATAAGCTAGCCAAGCGGCCAGGAGCCGGGCTATGGGAAGAGGCCTGCAGCTCATACAACATAGGCTCGGAGGCTCCGAGCTCATAGGCTCGGAGATGCCTATGCTGGAGCAGCCTTTTGTGGGTGCTCCTGTCAACAGCCCCAGCTAAGCCTTGTCTAGCGCCGGCCCCTCCAAATGAGAACAGGGACATAGTGAACTCTCTGAACAGTCAATCCAACATTCACTAAGTGACATTTAAGCATGCCCTGTGGAATGGAAGGGATCACTCAGCCACACCCTGCATTACTGAGCCACGTAATGGAGAAATACCGCAGAATGGTTGCTGTTCCAAGTTGGCTCTTTGTGCAGCGGGACACGATGAAGGCAGGGGAAGATAGCTCTTTCGATTTGGGAAGGGAAGCGCCTGAACTTCCTGCGGGAGGCAGAGGCAGGCCGATCTCTGTGAGTTCGAGACCAGCCTGGTCTACAGAGCTAGTTCCAGGACAGGCTCCAAAGCCACAGAGAAACCCTGTCTTAAAAAAACCAAAAAAAAAAAAAAAAGAATTTAGAGAAACCTCTAGGCAGTTCATGGGCTTCCATGGATTAGGGAATTCTACCCAGAAAATTCTGCGTGCCATAGGCCTTGTTCTCTTAAACCGGTTTCTCTGAATTCTCCCAGAACATTGACACAGTCCGTTCCCCAGCAATAATCTGGCCACTGCTGAACTACTTCATCTGATCTTAAACACACATCATGGGCACTGAGGTTGGAGTGAGCCAAGGGACACTGTTGGGTGATGACTATGTTCTAGTCCCAGTGGGAAATGACAGCTCAACAATGGGGTGGGTCAGGTACAGAATGAACATCTACATTGGTTCCCTTGGTGGAGCCCCTGTATCTGGGGCTGGTTTTAATCCTCCTAAAACAATTCTCTGATTTGCAGGGGTCAGAGGTGTTACAGCTGGGGCAGTCTCGGGGATCATCTAATACTTCCCTCTCATTTTGTAAAAGAAGAAACCCACATCTCATATGTATGGGCATGTTCAAAATCAGCTTATAACTGGCAAAGAGGCAGAAAGCCCCATCTCCCTGCTCCAGGCCCATAGTGTGTGTGTGTGTGTGTGTGTGTGTGTGTGTGTGTGTGTGTACATGTAGATACCTTATATGCCTTTATGTAAGAAATGAGATAAGCATTTGGGTAAGGTGGAGTAGTGTGTTGGGAGCAGTGACCCCCCAGATCCTGAATTTCTTGTAAACAACTTGTTTTCCTTTGCTCTGAGACAGCCTGCAGCTGCTCTGAGCATGAGACCCTCGGGAGTTCCTGATGGCAGGAGAGTGGTTTCTGGTGGGTTTGGCTGGGGCGTGGCTATCAGTTAAGGATCCCTATATAAGCTGCCCCTGAACACAATAAAGGGGGCATTCTTGGAGTATTCCTCTTTCAAGGATGACCTGTGTCTCTGTCTGTGAGTCTTTGTGTGTTTAAATCTCCAGGCCCTTGCCCGGCTCGCGAATGGTCCTGTAGTGCAGGCACTGCAATACAGGAGTAGTGCCGTACTGTCTCGTAGTACACGTAGTACAGGCAGGCGGTACAGTGTGCACCTATAATCTTAGCACTTGGAAGGCTGAGTTCAAAGCCAGCCTGTGCATCATAGCAAGAGTTCACCTCAAAACAAAAAGAAGCAAATGAAAGCCAACAGAGACTCTAGATTTTTAGCATCTATCTGGCAGCTCTTTTACCTAGTGGTTTACACCAATGAAAACGAAAGAAATTCCTACTCACAAGCTCCAGTGTGGGGGCAGTGACTGACAAGTTGGTCCTGGGGGTTGACCTTCTATATGCTGGGTGGAGCTGAGCCTGAGGGGATGTGGGGAGACCTCAGGGCTGGTGCAGAAGCATCCCTGGCTTCCCAGTCTGCAGAGCAGGGCAGGCGCTGGCCACCCTGAGGCTTGCTGGCCTGTTATTTTCAGGCCTTGGAAGGGCTCACAGGACATTGTGATTGCCGAGAACAGGCTCTTTGCAAACGCTTGCACTGGGTCCACGCCTGCCTCGTGTCAACCTTATGCTGTTTTCTTTCTTTGGCATCCGAATACGAATGTACGGATCTTTGCATGGCTAATGAGAAGTTACATAAGGAAGGCTTCGGTAGGTAATATTTACAAGCAGGCTAATTTTCTCAATGAAAATGTTTTATGGATTTCCTTTTTAAGAAGAAGAAGAAGAAAAAAAAACCACCTGTTCTCCCGGGCATTGATCTTAACACTTGCTGTGCCTTCTGAGGTTTTGGTCACTTTAACTCCGTTACTAAGTTCAAAGAAGAACTAGTCCCATGTTACCCCCCTCCCAACCTTCTAAGCTCTCTATGAACACTGAACAGAAGGAAGGAGACAGAATCTGCCGAGCATGATAGGACTCAGATGTGGTTCCTGTGTGTTCCCGAGGGCCTGTGTGTGGGAAGTATACAGAGGCAATGGAATGCTAGGTGGCCTCTCTGCTCTCAGATGGGACCCAGAGACACTCATGAAAGGGCGTTTTTAACAAGGATAAAGCTGGTCCCTGCCTCCCTTTTGACGATGTGACCTCACCGTGGTAGCGACACTGAGCCCATGTCTGTGCCATGCCCTTGAGCCCCTACAACCGTGAACTTAAAACTAACAAACAAAATCTCTTTTCTTTCTAAAGTTATCCAGCTGCAAGAATTTCATTGTAAGAACAGATAATGAACTAGTAGAAGGTATTTCTAAGGATTGTAAATTTATTTAAGATGCTTAATTATATCCCCAGGTTACTCTCTAGGATGGATCCATACCCACTGTTTAAAAAACTGATTCCAAGTTCATGCACTAATTTCACCCACTTATGGCTCCAAAGCTGGATGAACTCCACCTCTCCCTTCTACGCTTTTCAGACAGGGAATAATAAGCTGTTCCGTACGCTCAGACCTGATGTTGGTTTTACCACATTAGCATTTTGTCCTTGTTCCAGACAGCATCTGCCTGGTGCAAAACCTCAGCCAGTTCCTGTATTACCCGACTGAGCAGAGGAGACTATTTTGAGGCTCTCAGGGGCTCATAAATTAATTCTGAAAGCACCAACATAGTCATTTCTCTGGAGCTTACCACAGGGACGCAGGATCCTGGAAATGAATCCATGGAGAAAGAAGAAAACAGAGCTCAGAGCTCTCTAAGGCGATGGTTTTGCTAAGTTTAAAGACCAAGAACTGGCCAGTGAAGAACAGCTCATTATCCCCACCTGCCCTCCTGGTTTTCTTTGGGGGTCTTCACTGGGATTGGCAGGGAAGTTATGTCTGGCAGAGGCCTGTTGAGACCACTGCAGGAATAAGTCGCCAAATCACGCTCGCTCAAGGGAAGCAACATGCATTTGTTCACGCGGGCTGAGCGGCCCCTGCTCACTTCCTCCAACAAATTTGTCCTCACTGGCTTAGCGCGCAGCCTTTTCAACAAGTTAAAATATCAGCTAAGGTTTCCCAGAGCTCCAAAATACACAGCTGGCAACTGCTTCCAGAGGGGGAGAGAAAACAAAATCTCCAAACCAAAGCGCGTATAACTCCTTTCAGATTTCATCAAGGCTTTGAGTCTGGTAGGAGAGGTGGCTGTGTCTGAATCTTAGAGGCACTCTCTCTGCAGTGATGGGAGAGTAGCCAGAGACCTGAGGGACACTGGGGACCAGTCCAACCGGAGAGGGATGCTGTGGAGAGCCAAGGCTTGCTCATGGTCTTCTGCCAAATGTGCTGACCTTGACATTGAAGAGCAGGCCTTGGGCAGGGCTTAGAGTACCAAATGCCATCAGAAACGCGGTAAAGACCTAGACAGTAATGCATGCCATGAGGACAGGCAGGGTAGGGAAGGGACAGTGGCATGCTGGGAAATGCTCAACCACTCTCACGAATCATAGGTGTCTGTTACAAGTTCTTCTGATATAACAGGTATTTAGCCCAGCTTTAAGGAATATTATAATACTCTAATATCTTCCATATTGTAGTGGTTCTCTACAACCTATGGGAGTTATGTATCAGATATTTATTTTGCGATTCATAATAGTAACAAACTTACAGTTATAAAGTAGTGACAATAATTTTACAGTTGGGGGAAATCACAACAGCATGAAGAACTGTACTAAAGGGTTGTAGCGTTAGGAAGGCTGAGAACCACTACCCATGTTGTACTCATTACTTGTCACTATGGCACAAAGGAGGAAGGAATTATTATTATTATTATATGATTATCGTTGACAGTTTGTGAGACTACCTGTTCGTCATGGTGGGCAAAGCATTTGGCAGCTGGTTACAAAGGAGTCAAGAATCACAGCCTGTAACGCTCAAGTTCCACCTTTGTGATTGCTTCTTCTAGTCCCGCCTGCCTTGAGGGTCAATACCGAATCTTCTGCTAATATTCTCTTTTTACGTGATTTTAGTTTCCAACTTATACTGCTACGTCAATATGAGTTGCAATGTCTTCAAAAATCTACTATCAGTCTTAATCATTCTATCATGACTAGTATTCCATAAAATCAGGTTATGGATAAGTGTTTGATGGCTGTCCAGCTCAGCGAAGAGGCTGCAGATGTGGACAGGTGGGTGCGGCGGCGATGTGAAAGCCGATGGCTGCTTCACTTTGGTAGGGATGGGGTGGTGAACACTGAAACATCACCCCTCCGTTGTCTTGGATGAACTGGGCAATGGTTTTCAACTCTAGGACCCTGTTCTCTCACTGACGGTGTCGCTTAGACTATAATAGCTGCAGACATTTTGCCCTGTGAAGTTTAGATCCACACGAGTCAAGTTGTAAACATGGTTCACTGAGAGAACTCTTGCCCAGCAGGTGTGATTCCTAGTAACATTCGTAACTTAAAAACTCCTAGGCCCTCTGAATGTGAGTGAGGGTTATATGGTTGGGACAGACGGTAGGCAGTGAGACCATGATTTATCCCTAATGCTTGTTCTGGCTTTTTGGAGCCCATTCTCTTTGGAGGGATACCTTGCTCAGCCTAGATATAGGAGGGAGGGTCTTGGTTCTGCTTCAAAGCAATGTGCTAGACTTTGTTGACTCCCCATGGGAAGCCTTACCCTCTCTGAGGAGTAGATGGGGGGTGGAATAGGGGATAGGAGGGGGGAAGGTGGAGGGAGCAGGAGGAGGGGAGAGAGTGAGAAATGGATTTGGCATGTAAAATGAGAAAAAACTCCACTTATTAATTTTTTTGTCGTTTTCTTGTTTAGTTTTTGTTTTCTGAGTCAGGGTCACACGTAGCCCAGGCTTGCTTCAAACTTGCTGTGTAGCCAAGTCTGGCCTGCAGCTCCTGGTCCTCCTGTCTCCACCTTCCACGCCCTGAGATTATAAGTGTGCCCTACACACTGGACACAATTGTGGCTTTTCTTGGTGGTTCCAGGGATTGAACGAGGGTTTCACACACACGCTAGGCAAATGATCTATCACCGATCACTTTATCATTTTTATAAATTTAAATATCAACAGAATGGTTAGCCAAGCCCATTTTGAAGAATAGGCCAATTCTTTGGTGTACCTCTGTATATGAGCCAATTTCAAGCTACCACCATGATGGCATCCTTGAACACAGAGCTGAAAAGGGATATGAAGTAATGTGCCAGTATACTTAGTTCCCATACAGGTTTAACGACTGTAGGAATACTAAAATGGAGCAAGATTACAAAGACTACAAAATGGTAAGCTTTGAATGTTTATCATCTTTGCTTATAATAATTATTTAGTGGTGGATTTGCAACACTTAATTGCTTAATAACTGTGTTTAGTCATTGTTGGTCAAAATTTGTACTGGTTAGATTTTGTCAACTTGGCACACACCTAGACATACCTGAAAAGGGGAAATTTCAACTGAGGAATTATCTCCATCAGGTAGTGGGCATTGGTGGTACATCTCTGGTGGTACTTTCTTAATTGGTGATTGATGTGGGACAGATCAACTCACTCTGGGCAGTGCCATTCCAGGCTGTTGGTGCTGGGCTGTATAGAAAAACAAACTGAGACAGCCATGAGAAACAAACCAGCAAGCAGTGTTTTTCTATGACCTCTGTATCAGTTCCTGCCTTGAGTTCCTGCCCTGACTTCCCTTCAAGATGTACTACAAGGGGGCTGGAGAGATGGCTCAGAGGTTAAGAGCATTGCCTGCTCTTCCAAAGGTCCTGAGTTCGATTCCTGGCAACCACATGGTGGCTCACAACCATCTGTAATGAGGTCTGGTTCAGACTTTCAGACAGAATATTGTATACATAATAAATAAATATTTTTTTTTAAAAAAAAAGATGTACTACAAGCTGTAAGCTGAATATCCCCTTTCTTTCCCGAGTTGATTTTGGTCAGGGTCTTTATCACAGCAGTATAAAGTAGACTAAGACAATATTCATTTCCCAAGCTGGTGTAATAAGTTACAGTTCACTTGGAGGAAACAGACAATAGAGAAGGGCCAGTAGGGGTCTGGAAGACTCTGAGCTGCCTCCTTTTGTCTTTGAAGATTGGCATATGAATCTGGGTAGAAACACAGGGAGTTCAAGCTAGGTATGGAAACACCACATTTCCTGGAAGTGTCCACATTGTATTAGGTTTTATGAACAGCCTAGAGGTGATTTATTTGGCTTACACTTTCATACCACTGTTCCTCATTGAAGGAAATCAAGACAGGAACTCAAGCAGGGCAGGAACCTGGGGGCAAGAGCTGGTGCAGAGACCATGAGGGGAGCTGCTTACTGGCTTGCTTTCCCTGGCTTGCTCAGCCTGCTTTCTTATAGAACCTAGGACCACCAGACCAAGGAGGGCACCACCCACAATGGCCTGGGCCCTCCCACATCATTCACTAATTAAGAAAATAGCCTGCCCATAGCCTGATGTTGCTGAGGCATTTTCTTAGTCCCGGCTCCCTCCTGTCCAGTACCTGTAGCTGTGTCAAGTTGACATAAAACTTGCCAGCACAAACATCTATATTTATTGTGAGTGATTTTGTTTTCCTTTCAAAAGCAAATCTATTCTGTGTAGTTTCCCCTTAGTACCCTTGGAGCTTTGGTTGCAGGACACCCCCTCCCCACCAAAGATACCAAAACCTCCAGATGCTCAAGTCTGTATCTGAAGTGGTACAGTGTACGTATGTAAGCTACAAATATCCTCTTGTATACTTTAAATCATCTCTTTATGTTAAAAATAAAATAAATCTTTAAAAATCTATTCCATTCAAAGATGCTGTAAAAGATCTTTATATAAATTTGTGGAAATTATGTTAACTATGTAAAGACATGCTACATTTGTCTATGCTGCAGAATATTGCTTTAACTGTGTAAGGTGTGCTGTATTTGTTTAATGATCTAAAAATGTATGTTTAACTATGTAAAGCTGTGTTGCAATTGTTTCTCCTGGCCTGCCTAAGGCACCTGATTGATCTAATAACAAGCCGAAAGGTCAGTAGCCAGACAGGAGAGGGATACGTGGGGCTGGCAGGCAGAGAGAATAAATAGAAGAAAGAAAAGAGAGAGAAAGAGAAGAGAATGAGGAAGAAAAAGAAAGAGATGCCCAGGGCCAGAAGCCAGGCAGCCGACTACCAGCCAGACGCTGGAGGAAGCAGGAAAGTAAGACATACAGAAAGAAAGGTAAAAAGCCCAGAAGCAAAAGGTAGATAAAGATGAACAGGTTAAATTAATTTAAAAAAGCTAGCCAGAAATGAGTCTAAGGTAGACCGAGCATTCGAAACTAATAAGAAGTCTCCATGTCAGGATATGGGAACTGGTTGGTGGTCCAAAAGAAAAAGCCTAAACAGAGACCTCTCAACAGAGGACTCTAAAATGGCTGAAAGACACTTAAGGAAATGTTCAACATCCTTAGTCATCAGAGAAATGCAAATCAAAAACAACTCTGAGATTCCATCTTACACCTGTAAGAATGGCCAAGATCAAAAACACTGATGACAACTTATGCTGGAGAGGTTGTAGGGTAAAAGGAACTCCTGCATTGCTGGTGGGAGTGCAAACTGGTACAGCACCTTTGGATGTCAGTGTGGCGATTTCTCAGAAAATTAGGAAACAACCTTCCTCAAAAGTCAGCAATACCACTTTTGGGAAAATATCCAAAGGATGCTCAACCATGCCACAAGGACATGTGCTCAACTATGTTCATAGTAGCATTGTTTGTCATAGACAGAACCTGAAAACAACCTAAATGTCATCCATCCTCGGCCGAAGAATGGGTAAGGAAAATATGGTACATTTACACAATGGAGTACTACACACAGCAGAAAAAAATTAACGACATCTTGAATTTTGCAGGAAAATGGATGGAACTAGAAAACATTATTTTGAGTGAGGTAACCCAGACCCAGAAAGACAATTATCACATGTATTCACTTATAGGTGGTTTTTAAACATTAAGCAAAGAAAACCAGCCTACAAACCACAACCCCAGAGAACTTAGACAACAATGAGGACACTAAGAGAGACTTACATAGATCTAATCTACATGGGAAGTAGAAAAAGACAAGATCTCCTGAGTAAATTGGGAGCATGGGGACCTTGGGGGGGGGGTTGAAGTGGGGAGGGGAGAAGCAGGGATGGGAGCAGAGAAAAATGTAGAGCTCAATAAAAATCAATAGAAAAAAAAAGGAAAAGCTTACTACATATAAAGACAATAGCCAGCCGGGCGGTGGTGGCGCACGCCTTTAATCTCAGCACTTGGGAGGCAGAAGCAGGCGGATCTCTGTGAGTTCGAGACCAGCCTGGTCTACAAGAGCTAGTTCCAGGACAGGCTCCAAAACCACAGAGAAACCCTGTCTCGAAAAACCAAAAAAAAAAAAAAAGACAATAGCCAGAGATAGCTCAGCTGTCAAGAGTGATGCCTGCTCTTTCGGAGGATGACCTTTTCATTTGGTTCTCAGCATCCTTGTCAAAGGTTCACAAACACCTGTATCTCTTGCTGTAGGGTTACTGACAAACTTCTGGCTTTGTCAGTGTCTGTACTCCAGGGCATACACACATACACACACCATTAGAAATAAAGTAAACTTTATTCTTAAAAAGCTTCACCTTGCATGATGTAGCAAATAAACAGAAGCAAGTTTAGCCAAGCATGATGGTACGCTTTAATCCCAGCACTCGGAGGCAGAGGTGAATCTCTGTGAGTCTGAAAAAGGAGCAAGTTCAATATTCTACGATACAGTTGTACCTACAGCTATATTTATATTTCTGATATGGACATGTTATTACTAGATTTTCTATATTATTCAATATTTCTAGAACAAAATTCATACTAAAGATCTAGTTATATATAATGATTATTACACAATAAACGGAGAAAAATAGCACTTATTTAAAATACAAGTGACAGGGTGCAGACCATTGTCTCACGGCACCTTACACCACTGGTTATCAATGTATGGGCAGCAACTGCTTCGGGGTCACATATCAGATATCCTGCATATGAGATATTTACTACTGATATTTAAAATACATTTCATAACTAGCAATGAAGATAATTTTATGACTGGGGGTCACCACAGTATGAGGAACTATGTTAAAGGGTCACAGAGTTAGGAAGGTTGAGAATCACTACAAATCCCATAGGAAATAACTGTGTCAAGAATGAAGCAATAAAGATATTATTTTCAAATATTTCCTTTCCCTATTTTTGCTTATTTGTTTGCATCAGGGTCTCATGCAAGCCAGACTGGCTTTGAACTCACCACGCAGCTGAGAATGACCTTGAGCTCCTGATCTTCCAGACTCTGGTTCAAAAGGCTCCCTGTGCTTGTCTCTACTATTCCAACCTGCAGTTCATTGAACCAGTAGCAGCTGAGCACTTAGGGACAGAAGGCAGACTATATAATTTAAATTTGTTTTTATTACTGTGTATAGCATTATGGGTGGGGCATGTGGGCCACGGTCTGAGTGTGTGGAGGTCAGGAGACAACTTTGTGGCTTCCAGTCTCACCTTTCACTTCTATGTGGGTGCTGAAGATCAAAATCGTCACAACTGTGTAGCCAGTGCTTTACTACGGAACCATCTCGCCCATCCTGACTCCAGCATCTTTAATATTAGATACATTTAAGTGCTAAATTTAAAGAGGTTGACTTGTGAGTCCGTAGCTAGGTTATGGCTGAGTGCAGCATTTGCAAACACGAATATAGAAAACATTTTTCCAAAAAAAAAATTCACAAGATAAGTAATAAAAAAATAAAACTGAGTTTGCTGGAATTTAGTTCATAGTCCGTTTGAGAAAGTAAACAAAAATAGCTGCCCATGAATTAGTTGGCAAAATAAGCTGCTAATGGGAAATGGTTACAATGAATGAATAAGTTTATATATGAATCTTCATGCAAAGTATATGAGTGCACATGTATGTGTGTGTGTTTGTGTGTGCATGTGTGTGTGTGTGTGTGAGTGTGCCCACATATGCATTCTGGAGGGAAGTAGAGCAGTTTGCTTGCTTAGAGGCTCTTCCTTACAAGTCACTATCTGTTCTGGTGATGTTGAAAGATTTGTTCTGCAATACTGAAGTTCACGTCCAACAATTTGCCACATGCTATCAGCAAGTGGGGGTCAACATCTTAAGCATAACGGTGCTTTAATTTTTAATTACACTTTCTGACATTACAATCAATATTTATTAAGCGGGCATAAAAACAAAATGACACCCCGCTGAGTGCTCTGTGAATTATTCAAAGGGAAGATTTTAGGATAATGAATCTAGGCCTGCAGTACGGCTTAGAGAGGTCTCTGCTACCATCCCGACTGTGTGTTTCCATGACCCTGTTCCTGGGTCCTGGCCTCATCCCTTTGCTCTCTCTCTGTCCTTCCTTTGGCTCTCAGAGTCTCCTTCCTGGCATGATGGCAGCCTGGCTCTATTAGCCTCTTCTTGAGGGGTTTCCGTCCTGATTGACAGGAGGGCTGTCAGAAGGTGGGCCTCTGCTGCTGCCTGGCGTCTCTAGGTAGTCGCACTTTCCCGAATAAAAATTTTACACTGGAAAAAAAAATCTTGTGGGATTGAATTATTCTGACTCTCTGTTTGGAGGGTGATTTAGGATTGTAAGTGCAATTTTTTGACCTTTAGCAAAATAAATAATATTGTAGGGTTCAATGGATCTGTCAAAAGATCTCTCCTACTATACCTCAAATTATTGATTTGTTGTTATTATTTGTTTGTTTGTTTATCAGTTTTAAGACTGAAGAAAAGACTCACTGGTAAGTGTGCATGCTGCTCTTCCAGAGAATTCAAGTTCAAATCCCAATACTCCCTTTAGGTGGTTTACAAACTGCCTGTAACTTCAGTCCAGGGGAATCTGACGTCATCGTTTGGTTTTTGCAGACCTGCATTTATGTACTACATGAGAAAGAGAGAAACCAATTGTAGATTTTGTGGATCACGAACAAAGATGTACACATGTAACATCTTAGGTAACTGACCCGTGGGTCTATTTCTTTTCGTTCAAAGAGTGTAACCTGAGCTCCCCCAAAAAAGGAGGGGAGGGCCAGGGTGTGAGTCTGTGTCCTCTGCTCAGTCACCAAGATGTCCTCTCTGGGAAAGACACAGAGGCCAGTGCTTGAGAGAAAGTGGAGGGAGGGGAGGTCCTGAGGTGTTTGCAGCATTTGCAGAATACAAGGTGAGGCGCTAATTTTCACATGGAAATTAGGGAAGTTTTAAATAAGAAGAGGAAGGGGAGACTGTCCAAATGCTTGCATTTGGTCAATGAGGCAATGAAGTATCTTCACCGGGCATCTTTCCCGGAATCTGTGTGTGCGTTTTAGAATCTAGGCAGACCTTGGGTTACATCTAGGTAGCGGATAGATGCGGATGTTGGAAAGTGTGATGACGATTTGTGGGGTGTGGACTGAGCTCAGCTCTTCGCTGTGGACTGGTGACAAATGTAAGATACTGAGGCTGTTTGAATAGGAATCAGCCCCATAGGCTCATATATTGGAATATTTGGACATTAGGGAGTGATGCTACTTAGTAGGGATTAGGAGGTGTGGCCTTATTGGAGTAGATGTGGGTTTGTTGGAGGAATTGTGTCACTGGGGGTGGGCTTTGGGGTTTCAGAAGCCCACGCCAAGCCTAGAATCACCCTCTTTCCTGCTGCCTGCAGATCTGGATGCAGAACTCGCAGCTCCTTCTCCAGTACCATGTCTGCTCGCCTTCTGCCATGCTTCCCGCCGTGCTGATAATGGACTCAACTTAGGAAGCTATAAGCAAGCCCCAGTTAAATGACTTCCTTTATAAGGGCTTCTGTGGCTATGATGTCTCCTCACAGCAATGGAACTGGCTAAGACAGGGACCTCTTAGATACCAAAGGTGACACGCTTGGTGCATCTAAGAGATAACACATCGGGTCGAGTGTTATAAAGGAGTCTTAGTCAGGGTACAAAACGGACGACAGGAAATCACATCCCAGTGAAGAAGCACAGTAGACAACTTCAAGCTACAAAAAGCCAAAAATAGCACAAGGCAGCTTCCTATCTTGCGTGACTGGCTGTTGAGAAGTAGCAACAATGCATGATGCTCTAAAGAAGGTTGAACATTAGCTGCACCTGGTGTTAGGGACCAGTTTCAACAAAAAGACGAATTACCAGGGTAGGGGCATGGGGATCAGAAAAATAGACCACATGGGGGTCACCTATAACCCCAGAGTTTTAAAGGCAGAGCCAGGAGGAAGGACAGTGAGTTTAAAGATGGAATAGAAAACTGGTTCATTCACCACAGAGGCTAAACAAGGTCCCCAAGGTCACGCCGGAGGTAAGTGCTGACCAGAACCAAACCTCTTCTCCAACTGCTGACCCAAGAGTCAAACACTCCTTGGGTGCCAAGAATTCTACTTATCCTCTACGTGTAGTTAATTTAAAATTCATCTTCTATAAGACAAAATACTAATATGTGGTGTGTGTGAGTGTGCACACGTGCACCGCACACATATGTGACTGTCTGTGAATGATAGAAAAGGGCATCAGATTCCCTACAGAGGACTTACAGACAGTTTTGAGCCACTAGATGTGGGTGCTGGGATCAAACTCTGGGAGAGCAGCCAGTGCTCTGAACGACTGAGCCGTCTCCCCAGACCACAGTTCACCTTCATTTCACCACGTTCCGTCCCTACAAATAACCCTGATTGCTCTGCCGTGCCTTCCTCACAAACATTATTATTACAGTTTTGCATTACTAGTACTGTTATTACATATTAGTATTATTAGATATCATGTATGAATTTCCCTTGGATCTTTGTAGAGAAGTGTCATGAGCAAGCTGGTTGGAATGACAAAAATTGATTGCTCTCACAGCTCTGGAGGACCATGTCTGCAATCACAATCTTGACTGGGCCCCTCTTTTTGAGGTACAAGTAGAAATCCTTCCTTTTTTTTAAGTGTGTGATGCAATATTTACTGTTTTATGACTGGCTACTACATCTACCCAGCTTCTGTTCCCTGGTCCTGTGACTTTCCTCCTTATGTTTTTTCTATTCTCTTGAATTTCATCCCCTATAATAAGCCTGGCCATTGGACTTAGTGCCCATTTAAATTCTAGTGTTCCCCTCACTGTAGCTTAGTGCCAAGCTAGACCTTGTGCCAAGCTCTGTTATGTACCCTAGACAGCTTTCAAGTTCTATCTTCCTGTTGAATGGGAACTGTCAGCCAGGGCTATAACCAGGCATGTCAAGGCACTGAGTCCCCAGCTTAGCTATCTCGCTGCTTCCCCCTGAATGACTTCCACATCTCATCAGGGTCCTCAGCACAAGGCCCGGGGCCCAGTGAGGACGACACAATTCCTCTTGTCGTTTCCATCGGCCCTGTGTTGCTGAGGTTCCAAGGGGCCCTGGAATCAGAACACTACAGTGACGATACCTTACAGACTTAGAACCATCTTCTGGGACTGGATCCAGCAACTCAACACTGAGGAAGCCGTGGCTGAAAGGAAACCAAACACCACAACCTCTTCCAGTGGATGCCTCTTACAGAGGGAAAGTCGGTGCTCACCTCACTGTGGTAAAGCTCTCTTTTCCCCCTCTCCCTGCAGCAAATAACTCTTCCCCTTGGTTTACCCCTCCAGGGATGTCTCAGTCTTACTCAGGAGCGAAGGCTCCCCACAAGAACCTCAGACTTCTTACGCAACCCTCAGAGACACCAAATAAGTCAGCTTCTAACACAAATGGTTCCCCTCGCGGTGAGCGCATATGTTCCCGACGAGTGGTGGCTTTTCACATAAAATGTCTCGAACCTCCTTTCCACAGCTGTCTATAAACCATTCCGTGCTGTGTGCATGGTGATAAGAATCCTGTAACATCTACAGGGAAGGTTACCACAGCCCTTCAGCCTGTGACTGAACTTGCAAAGTTGATGCATTCTTGGACTTATGGGGGTAGGTCAGTGGTAAAGTACATAAGCATCATCAGGCCCCTGAATTTGATCCTTAGAACGCATAACAAAACAATGTAAGCCAGGCATGGAGGCTCTTGCCTATATCAGCACTTGGGAGGCAGGGAGGAACAGGAGTTCAAGGCCATCTTGGCTACGTAGTGAGATTGAGGCCAACCTGGGCTACGTGAGTTTGTTTCTCAAAAAAAAAAAAAAAAACCACACACACACACACACAAAAACAAAAAACCTACCAGCTGCAAAGACTTCAGCGACTTCAGCGTAAGTGGCTATATCCAAGAAGGGGTGATAAACAGAACCTTTATCCACCCATTCCCAACCATTCTTGATAACATTTGCTCCTTGAAAGAGTCCCCCAGTTTTCTGGCCTGCCCCAGGCATGACTTTAAACCCTGGCAAAAAGACCAGGAGCTTAAGGTAGAATCACGTTTGTGTAATGAGTTGGATACGTGTTTAGTCTTGGACCTAGCCTCTCACATTAAAACACACTCAGACTTCTACTATCATGGCGTAATGGATGAAACTGAATGGAGAGACAGGATGGTTGGGACTTAGCTCTGGTTCTACTGTGTGGGCAAGCTAGGCCGCCATCCCCTGGGCCTTGTGCCCCATCTGTGAAAAGAAAAGCTTGGATGCCTCTGAATTCCTTCTGCTCTCCATGTCCTGTTCCAATTTGTCTCTGTAACAAAGAAGCTTGGGTGAGGAAGAATGCCAATCCACCAAACAACTAACTCATTAAAATAGAAGCATCTCATTAATGTGTTTCTGGAGAACTGGATTCTTAAAAATAGGGAGGCATATGGGAGGAGAGAGGAGGGGCAGCTGCTGTGTTCTCCTCTGCAGAGAGAATGAAAGGGCCTGGGCGTAAAGTATGCCAAAAGGGATTTATTTAAATTAGACATTAAGAAAGTTGTGAGACAATGCAACGTGCTACAACCCAGGATTCTAGAGCCTGCTATATAAAGACATTTTTTTAAAGCATGTTTTATTTTGATTCATATATATATATGTGTGTATATATATATATATATATATATATATATATATATATATATATATAGTCTTTTGTATATATACTGTATTTCAGCATAAAATGAGAAAGTATAGTTAGATCTTTCTAGGAGAAAAGAAGCTGCTACTCAACACCATTCACCATCTCTGACTTTGGCCATGGCAGACATCACTGCATTGGTTCATCGTGGCTCTCTTCTTGTTGAAGCCTAAGCGAGTCCCCATCATTTATGCCAGCGTCACAGTCCAGGCAGCTACTGCCAATCAAGCCCAGTTGGCCCATGAAGCTGAAACTCTCCTTCCCTCTCAGGCTGCACTCAAAGTGATTTATTTGTACAGAATTTTACACACTGATGTTTCTGATTTTCCTCAACAACTCAGTCATGTGGCCCTGCCTGGGAGCTTCAGCATGTAAGATTATCTGTTGTTATGAAAATTTAGATTCAAGGTCCCTTTCCCAAAGATTCTAGTTCTTACGGTAAGAGGTCCAGGCCATACATTTTACCAAGTTGTTCGTGGACTTCTCTCTAGGCAGCATTGCCAAGGTCACAGAGAAGATCCAGAGACCTGGGTGGAAGACAGGTGTTAGACGTTTCCATGTTCTGTTCTGAGTGCTGTCTGTTGAAGCCTATCTGAAGTCTATCTTCCAGGCCTGCCTAGACCTGGCTCAACTTTGCTTACAGAAAGTAGCCCTTTCTGGTGGCTTTTCCAGGCTATCTCCCAGCCTGGAGGTCAGGTCAGAGTGAAACCCAAGAACCCACCTTCCCCTCTCTTATTACCTGCTCACCAGGTGCGAAGCTTTACTATTCATTCACCTGTAAATCTGCTCACCACTGCCTCTGAGAGTTCACAGTCACATGAGGCTCATATGACTGAGCCATCCCTGGGCTTTTCTAGTTAGGAAAAAATTCTTTCCTTCTTCTTGATTTGCAGCCGACTTTAAATAACAGAACCAAATCATCTCCGCACTTTTTTTTTGTTTTTTATCTCCCTAGATACATCTATTTCAGATCCATATAGGATACTGGTAACAGGTCAAAGAGTTGATTCCATCCAAGTCTATCTTAGTAAACCAATGAGTTTGTTGGGGTTCCTTACAAGAGTGGATGACACAAGGCAGTTATAGCAATAAAGGTCCACTCTGAAATTCCCATACATCCTTATTCTGGAGATTTAAACCTTGCCTCTTGGAGAGAAGCTCCTTAAGGCACAGATGTTAAAGGGAGGGGACACAGGATATTTTAAGGCAGATGTTGTTTCCAAGGGAAGCTCAGGAAGACTCAGGATATTTACAAAGAAATAAAACAAGGGAGGGTAAAACATCGCATCCTTTGGAGAAGCACCTAAGCTCAGAACTAAACAATTCAGTGGGCTTCAGGAAGTCCCTGAAACAAAACCGGATTTTCTAGTCTCCTTCTCCAAGCATATTTAAGCTGTCAGGACAGCTGAGAGATGTTCTTAGACAAGCTGAGCTGCCTGAAGATGCAAACACCAATCAAGCTGCCTGGAAGAAGCTCAGCCCAACTGAGCTACCTGGAAAGGACACCCTCCAACCTGTTAAACTGCCTTCAGACTGCTCAGTAAACTCAGGGTTTCCAGTTTTTGGTTACTATCAGCTAAGCTGGGGTGGGCTTTGGTGATGCAGCTGTCTCTGAGTCGTTTCTGCTTCAGTACATAACCTCTCACCCATATCTTGTAAATAAACTCAATAAAACTCATTGGCTTACTAATTTGGACTTTGTTGGTATCCTTACTTTTGTCTGCAATTGGTTCCCTACCTGGGTTTTGTAGTTGCTTGTTCATGTATCCCCAGGAAGAGTATCACTATCAATCATCCCTACAAATGTATATCTATTCAGCACTCTAAGAAAGGGAGCTAATGACAAGGATAGCATTATAATATTTCAAAACCGGTCAGAACGAAGGTAGAGCTAACATATAAAGAAATAGCACAGTCTTCAGCTGACCACAACAGATTCTAACACTCGGCTGCATAACCCTAGTGGGTTCGGTACACTTAAATACAGATCCTACCAAGACGTTCTTCTATATAGTGAAAGAGAGCTCATAGATGTGATTAAGGATCTCTGTACATAAAAATCATCCTGATCAGTCTAGGTTTTCTGTAAATAAAATCACAGGTGTTCTCACAACAGGAGGCAGAGGGGAATTTGACCACAGAAAAACAGAAGGCAACGTAACCATGGAAGCAAGATGCAGGGCTGCTGGCTTTGAAGGTAGAAGGGAGGGACGGGAGCCAAGGAATGTATGTGCGTCTAGAAATAGAAGAAGTAAGGATACAAACTCTACCTGGAGTTGCTAGAAAGGCCACAGCCCTGTTAATAGTCTGGTTTTATTGTGAAATTAATTTAGAGCTCTGACCTGTAGAACCACGCAAGGCTACATTTATGCTATTCTAAGCCATAAGATTCTCGGCAATTTGCTACAGCAGCCACAGGAAGTCAGCACATCTGGGAATATTAGACTGCAGATGGCTGAGGGAGGGCCTGAGGTATGAGGAGCGTTAGGTATCGCATATGCTCTTGGAGCTGGCCTGTGCACCCCTTTGGGAGAAGCTGGGATTGAGTGTCTAAGAATCTTCAAAGACAGGGATAGGACAAAGCAAAAGTCAGGTGTTTCTAGAAGAGAACATCTGGCCAGAGTTAAAAACAAGCTATAGTCAGACCCTATGTATATCCCCAGGACCTGATATACCACTGAAGGATATGCACAGCATATATAGCATACATACAAAAGCATCCTGTGTGTAACCAGACCTTTCTCATACTGCGCTTAGGAGGCAACTACAGTGAACAGATTCAATTCCCGAGTGAAGTGCTTCCTTGCCTTGTTGGCACTGAGTACTGCAAAAATAAATAAACTCCATTTCCTCCCAAGTCTCTCATCTTTTTCCCATCATGCACCCAGATAGCCCTTAAGACTCATTTTCCCTCCCTCTGTCCCTCCCTCCCTTCTGTTCTTCCTTCCTGACCTCCAACTTACTGCCCTTCCGCCTTGGCAACGCACCTGGCTCCACTGGAGTCATGAGCTGACACTGATGAAAGCTGATTTGTAAAAATTAAACTATCTGATTCTTAGTGGGTCCCGTGGGGTCCCCATTTGTAAGACCCAAATTGCTGATCTCCATGTCGAGAAGGTATTGGCATAAGGATAGACACTTAGGCCCATGGGATAGAACTGCATGCAGAAATAAACACTGGGGATGCGGTTAATTTGCTTTTGGCAAGGTTATAAAGATAATTCGATGAGGAAGAACTAGGCTCTTTGTTGAATAGCGCTTGGACAACTGGATAACAATACCCAAAAGCATGAATGGTGACCCTATCTCACACCATGTACAAAATTAACTCAAACTGGTTCATAGGCCTCGACAGAAAATACAAATCTGCGTAACCCTCGGAACAAAGCATAAGATTAAATATTTGTGACTTTGGGTTAGGCAACAGCTTCTTACATAAGACACCGAAAGTGCAAGCAGTTAAAAAAAAAAACCAGAATGGAAAATGTGTATGCTTCAAAGGATGCTGTTAAGAAAATGAAAAGACAGCCTACACAGAGAACATATTTGCAAATTACATACAAGGGACTTGTGCCCAGCATATATGATGAATTACAATAAAAAATATTTCTACATAGGCAAAAGATTTAAATGTATGTTTCTTCAAATAAAATAAACAAATGGTCAATGAGCCCATAAACTATTCATCTTCATTAGCCATTAAAGGAATATAAGTACATAATTCCATACTCACAATGATGATTAAAATTTAAAAAGGTTAAAATACAGAAAGTATTGTTGAGGACACATACTGGCAGGGGCGTAAAATGGCTCAGCCTCTATGTTAAACAGCTTGGTAATTTCCCCCAAAATTACATGAAGTCACCAGATGTATTAGCTACTTTTTTTCTTGGCAAGCAGTTTAAGAAAGGAAGGGCTTCATAGGCTTTACCACTTGAGAGGATACGGTCCACGGTCCACGGTGGTGAGGGCGGGGTGTGGTGCAGGGATGGGAGGCCCCAGGTCACACTGTGTCTGCAGTCAGGAGGCAGGGAGTGCGTGGGAAATGAAGTCTGCCCCCAATGACTCACTTCCTCCAGTGAGGCTCCACCTTCCAAAGGTTCTACAACCTTCCAAACAGCTGGGGATCCAACACAAGAGCCTACGAGGAGCATTTCACATTTGAAGGCCAGCACTGTGGGATTCTGTGATTGCGTTCCTTGGTGGACAGACACGGCGGGGAACTGAAAACCCTGACCACACAAAAACTTATTCACACACATTCACAGCGGCAGCGCTCATTACCGTTATAGAGTGTCCATAATCTAAATGTCAATCAACAGGTCAATTGAGGGGCCCATTATGAGGTACCAATCCGACACAATGTCACTTGGCCACAAAATGCCATGGAGTGGTAGTCACCAGCATGGTCACTGAACCTTACAATACTATGCTAAGTGAAAGGAATCAAATACAAAGACCACTTAGTGTGCGATTTTATTCATATGAAATATCTAGAATAGGCTGATCTGTAGAAGCAGGTGCTAGACTAGCAGCTCCCACAGAGTGAGCATCAAGTGTTGAGAAAGGAATGGAGAATATCTGCTAATGGATATTTTTGGTGAGGGGACAGGAGTGATCACTAAAGTCCTTGTCACTAGAGCTGGAGAGATGCCCCAGCCATTAAAGGCTCAGATTCAGGTCTAAAACCTTCCTAACTGGATAGCTCTGATGTTTGTGGAATGCTGAGACTATCCTAAGAAACTGAATTGCTGGCTTTTAAAGGCTAGATCCTATGGGATTGGAATTATATATCGATACAGCTATTATTTTAAGATTTATTTTAGTTTTAAATCATGTATATGTGTGTATCTGTGGCTGGTATGTGCTTGCAAGATAGGTGCCAACAGAGTCCAGGAGAGAGCATTATCCCATAGAGTCCAGGAGAGAGCATCATCCCATAGAGTCCAGGAGAGAGCATCATCCCATAGAGTCCAGGAGAGAGTGTCATCCCATAGAGTCCAGGAGAGAGCATCATCCCATAGAGTCCAGGAGAGAGTATCATCCCATAGAGTCCAGGAGAGAGAGCATCATCACATAGAGCCCAGGAGAGAGAGCATCATCACATAGAGCCCGGGAGAGAGTATCATTCCATAGAGTCCAGGAGAGAGCATCATCCCATAGAGTCCAGGAGAGATCGTCATCTTATAGAGTCCAGGAGAGAGTATCATCCCATAGAGTCCAGGAGAGAGCATCATCCCATAGAGTTCAGGAGAAAGTATCATCCCATACCCTGGAACGGGTATTACAGGCAGGTGTGAACTTCCCAACATTAGAGCTGAGATTTGAACTTGGATTCCCTCCAAGAGCAGTCAGTGGTCTTAACCAATAAGTCATTCCTCGGCCCCCAGAGTTGTTATTTTTAAAAGAGAGGGGGAGGCTGGGAGGTTTGTAGATTTCTTAGGGAACTGAAGAGTCATGTTCATAGTTAAGCAGCCCGAAATAGCGTTCTCCTACTTTCTGTAGGAACGTCCTTCCGAAGCCACCTGTCCTGGCCAGTGTGCACAAGGGCCTGCACATAACACTGTCTCAAGCACGCCGGCCTAGACAATCTCACTGCCACTAGAATGTTCTCCCTTCAGTCTTGGAAGGGATGCTTGGCTGGAAGATTGCAGAAGACATGGTTATACCTAGCTCTATGTCCAGCCTGGGGAGTGAGGGCATCCTAAAACAGCCTGGAGCTGGTGTGAGCTTCCCACCAATAACGCTGCAAATTCAACATGGATTCTCTCCAGGAACAGTCCGGGGTCTTAACCCTTAAGCTGTTTCTCAGTCCCTTATTTGTTATTTTTAAAGGAGACGGAGAAGTTGGAAGGGTCACCTCACCTTTGGAAATTAAACCACTTAACTCAGGAATGGCAAACGTAAGAGGAGGGGTCGGATACGAAGCCACAAAAATGAAGGCAAGAGACCCTTATGACGTCACATTTATTTTGTGAGGGTTTTTCCCCCCCTCAAATTTCTGCAGATAAACCAGAAAGTCTAATCACTGTTCTTCTCCTCCCTCTTGACTCTTGTCTGCAGATCCCTTTGGTATCTGTGGGTAATTATCTCTCAGATCTCTGCTGCTACCAACCCGCATTTCAATTAGCAAAGGCAAGACATTAGCAGGGGCCTTAATTCTTCTTTAGATGGTTCTACTTTCCTGGGGAACTATCGAGATCATAAAAGCTTTGGTAATAGAAAAGAAGAACAGGCTTTGGAACAGAGCAGATTTGAATATGAATCTCAGTTCTGAGGCTTGGATCTCTGTATCTGAAAATGAGGTTCGCGTTAACTCAAAGGGTCACAGGAGTGCCAGCAAAAGCCTGTTTATGCTCAGCACTGTGACAGAATCTAGGAGATGGTCAGTGGAGGAAGGCTGGCGTGGGAAGGAGTCATTGACACTGAAGGTCTTTGATGTGTGCTTGAAAGCGCTTGTTCACTGCCCTTAACAGTTAGCTATCTTCAGAATGGCCAGCCCCAGCACCATGACAGGACTTGAGGCCTGGAGAGGAAGGCTTGATTCTGGAACCACATCTGAAAACGGCTATGTTCAGGGCAAAAGCTTTTGTGCCCTCTGCCTTTGCAGACTTGCAGACCAATGCTGATAAAACCACCCTGTTTTTATGACCAATACAGATAACTTCACAGAAAACAAGAAGCCCTGGGGGATGCTGTGTGGAGTTAATGTGGGTATTCCCAGGGGCTCGGAGAAGCAGATGAGCTCTATGTGAAGAGATAGAGGCTTACGTATGTTATCAGCCAGCATAAGGAGGGACTGTAGACGGCTTAGTGGATAAAGCGCAAGCTATGCAGTCATGTGTTTCTCAACTGGGGTCCCCAGCATCCCCTTAAAAACCAGATATGGTGGCTCATACCTACAACTCCAACTCTGGAGTGAAGGTGGAGTGGAGACAGGTGGATTCCAGGGGTTTGCTATCCAGTCTGGGCAAAAGAGCAAGTTCTATATTCAGTGAGAGGACATGTCTCAACAAACAAGGTAGATTGTGACAGAAAAGGCCACCCAAAGCCAGGCAGTGGTGGCGCACGCCTTTAATCCCAGCACTGGGGAGGCAGTGACAGGTGGATCTCTGTGAGTTTGAGACCTGCTTGTTCTACAAGAGCTGGTTCTAGGCTGCTTCCAGAGTTACAGAGAAACCCTGACTCTAAAAAGAAAAAAAAACAACACCCAAACTCAACCTCAGGTGTCCTTACACACATGAACAGATAAACCCACCTGCTGTGTACAACGTTACATATAACACATATACTCGTAATAAGAAACGGAAGGTGATGTGTTATAAACCATGTAACTATGAAGATAGACTTCAGAAGAATGAAACACTGACGTTTCTAAATTACATATTCATTAAACTATATGACTATATATTGAGAACTTACTATGAAGTGTCACTGGAACTATTTTTCTCCTTACTCCATGTTTCCAAATGGGGGAGCAATCATTAGTGTAACACTTGTGGTTTATTTCTGTCCTCACCCATGTTTTTCCTGGACACACATAAGTAGAGCGTGTGTATGTGTGCGTGTGTGGAGTTGTCACTTGTCCTCTGGGTGTGTGAACTTGTTCATGGTAGTTGAACTTGGCCTGAGAAGATATGGATCCTAATGGGAAGCCATAGGAGGAATTAGAGTCTCCTGCCCAGGCCTGTTTTTGCCTGAGCGCTCACCTTCCACCTCCAGGTGTCTTTATCCCCAGCTGACTAGTCTTTCACAAATTGGGAAGGTCCTTCCTTCAATATCAGAGACTTCAAAGTCCCCCAGGGTATCCCCCCTCCCTCTCTGAGAGCAGAGCCTCCTCAGAGTGGAGAGGCTGCTGAGCCTGTAAACTCTTCTTCCTTCTCTTCCTTTGTTTCCAGCCTTTAGAACCCAGCTTCTTACTGGGTTAAAGCTCCTACCCTCCTCTCCTTCCCTCCTCACACAGGGTTCTGCCCTGACCCTGGCAGACCCATTCCCACCTTCCCATCCCTGTGTCTCCCTATCCCCCTTCTGTCTAAAATCCTGGCAAGCACAACTACCTCAAAGGGAATCCATGGGAGGGGTGAGAACTCTTAGAGACAAAGGGGGCCTTTGTTTTCCTGCACTTTCTTTCCTAGCTCCAGCTCCTCCGAAGCGGTACCCACACACTCTAATGTTAGCATTCACCCATTGATCCACAGCACATGGCCTTCCCTTCCCCACCATCTGTCAGCGACATAACTGCCTGGCAGGGTTGACTACAGACTGTAAATAAACCAATAGTCTCAACTTCTGAGGGAAAAACCAAGCCCAGAAATTATGCTAATTCCATTCTAACCCATTTGCATGCATATATTAATATGAATCACGTTAGCGCTCCAGCTGCCTCCCTGTTACAAGTAATCTTCAGTAGTAAAAACATCAGGTTGAAATAACCAAACTCCTTTCCCTAACCTTGCTTTTAACTACGGCAGGGAATCCGCTGCAGGGGATTTAAAGCCCCAGGCAACTCAGTTCCCTTAACACGGATATTAATGGTGATTCCCCCCCCCCCCAAGATGATGGCAAAAACGTTGGGCTATGGCACTTGGAAGTTATTTAGGGGAACTTAAAACCCAAGTGCCCAAATTCACGTGCTCACCAAGCCAGTGCAGGCCACTTTCCAGTGAGAGGTGGGTCTTAGGTGATTCTTGAGCAGGTGGACTGAGGCCGTGATTTTGTGCAAATGTAAATGATCTTCTACATAGAATGTGCTCGGGAAAGAGGCGCCGCACTTGGCTTTCCAAACAGTGGGGGAGGGGGCGCATGGAAGCCCCGTTGTTTATTCAGTTGGTTTTGAATGCAAGCTTCCTCGCCAATGTTTTGGAAAAATCTATTCCATTACCCCAGGAATGGGAAGAATCAAGAGTCCTGCAAGTTGTCTCTCTCTCTCCCAGCCTCCATTCTGAAGCCATCTGCAGAAAGGGAGGAACTTTGCTACGTTTGGGCCATCATGTATTTACTTTGTCATCAACTGTGACCAAATATCTGAGAGAAGCTCTGAAGGAGTAAGTTTTTTATTTTGGCTCATTGCTTCCTAGACTTCGGTACACAGTCCTTGAATGTTTGGGGTTTGGGGCCTGCGGTGAGAAGAAAAACTGTGGTGACAGGACTACAAAGCTGACGAGTAAGAATTTGTTGATTAATCAATTGATTTGCTTTCATAAATGTTGAAAGAGCATTAATGTTTTTAAGTTGCCATTTTGGTACTTAAATAAGATCTTTCCCCTTGCTGGATGAACTTGGGTGTGTCTGTGCTGAGGTATTTGCTTTAGAGCAGCTTCTATTCTTCCTGCCAACCAGGGATGACTGTGGCACCGAGCTCTCCTGCCCCCCCCCCCCCATCTGTCCGCTCCTAGGAGCTGTCCTTCCTGCGGAGGAAGGACAGTGGAACTCACCGTCAGGATAGACACCATCTGTGGTCCCCACACCTGCTGAGCAGAATCCCTGGAGTGCTGATTAGGAACACACGCTCGCAAAAGCAAGGAAAGAAAAAATCAGATGTGCTCCATCGTTTCAGCTGGAAAACTTTCAAAGGTAAAATAACTCTTCAGGTCAACATATTTACCGTTTGTGAAGCATATTTGAATCTTACTTGCTTTGATGCTAACATCCTTAGGAGTCTGCCTGAGCATCCTTTAGGACTCGATGTTGTCCCATAAGGAAACCGCCATCAGTCAGATGTCCGGAGTCACAAAACTTGGAAACAACCCACAATTTTCTAAATTTTAAAAGTTCAATTGTTTGTGGACATTGTTTGCACAAAATACCAAAATCATGTTGGCTCCATCTTGACTTGCTGAAAAGCCTTCCATTTGTCCTTTGGAGAGTTCTGGAAGTCTACTGCTACAACTATTGCTTTGTAGAATTGTGCGCGTACACACATGCACACACACACACAGAAGGAGGAAAGGAGGAAGGAGAGAGTGAGGTACCCTGCTTGTGATGCCACCCATTTCTTTCAGAGATATTAACCCATGAGCCCTTGCTGCTCTCTTGAACACCCCTGCCCTCTGCAGGTAAACTCTCCCATCCTGCCATACACATCCTTAAGACTCAGAAAGACTGATAAAAGGGAAAGGAGAAAGGAATTTTCCTCTTCCTTCTTCAGGCTAAAGTTGGTCTTTCAGGTTTTTACTTCCTGACTAGTAGGACCACAAGCTGGAATAGTCATTGTACCCAGAAAACCCCCTTCCCCACAAAGAGCCCTCAAAACCACCTTGAATAGGGCAGGGGGAAGTTCAGTGGGAAGGTTGTCCCCGCCTTCTGGGGTATTCAGGTTTCAATGACTCTGCATGAGATAAGTCCACTTCCTTTGCACAATGTTTCCTCAGTGTGGGGTCAAGTTCCAGTCTGTAGAACCACCCTGTTCCACCCCTGTTCCCATGGAAATCCAAATCTAGCTCTGCTTTTCCAAAAACAAGCACAAATCTCAGGAACAAAGCAGCGTCCTACAGATCTCAAGCATTCTAACTCCCTCTAGGAAAACAGCAAACCTTTGCCAAACGGGAGGGACTATCTTTGTCTTTTCCTAAGAAAAGAGGAAGAAAGGCTGTCTCTTCAAAGAACCTGTTTGTGGACCGCTTTGCCCCATCTGGGTTTGCTCTCCAGAGAGGTCTGTGGACTGGTAGCTCCCTGTTTGCTGTGCCTCAGAGGAGGCCTCTCTGGGGCAAATGGACAGGAGGAACAGTATGCTGTGAGATATTTCCCATTAGCCTCTTAGGAAGTACATTTAAGGCGATGTTTATTTGCTTAATTTTTTCTCTTAGCTCTACCGTGTTGCTTCTGCCGGCTACTAAACCCATCAATGTTTCCAAAAATGGAGACTGTGATACTCCAGTATCCAGGCCCAGGACTTTGCGTGGACTCTCGTGGCTTCTTAGGTGGTGTCTGAAGCAGAGTGGCACCTTGATGGTGAGCTGATTATTATTGACAATTATTATGATGATGATGATGCTCTCATACAGTGACTCCTTCAGGGAAGCGGGTCTGGATGGGTCTGTTTGATCATCCAGGAGATGGACCCAGACAATTCTTGAAGTTATCTCTCTGCTTTATAGGGTTTCTACAGACTCTCAGGGTTGTCTGTGCTTGCCTTCCCACTGCTGTCTTTAAACCTGCCTTCCTGATTTGAAAATCATAAAACCAGGCAGGCACGGTCTGCACTCTATGCCCTTATTGCGGCTGAGCATCTTGACACACAAACTTTTGTGTGTATCAAGATTTTGACACCTTTGCATGCCTGTTTAGAAATAAAAGCGTGTGCACTCTAAGCAAGGGTCTCTGGACCTGTGTGGTACTCATGTGTCTGTGTTGTATACAGCTTGCACTTGTATACACAGAGCCAGAAGAGGATATCAGGGGTCCTATTCTATCACTCTGTCTTTCCCTTGACAGTCCTCACTGGACGTGGAGCTAGCCTGGTGACCAGGAAGCCCCAGAGATCCATCTGTCTCTATTCTACATAGCAATGGAGATACAAGCGTCCCAGCCTTTTTTTTTTTTAAATATGGGTGCTAGGATCCACATGCAGATCCTCCTGTTTGCTGAGCAAATACTTTATGTAACCCACACAACTTGTTTCCAGCTTCATCCTCCAATCTTGTGTCCTCTTTTTTCATTTCTGTTACAGATACACATTCATCCAGCTAGTCGTTCAGCAAATGTCTGTGTTTGTGATGGGGATTAGCACGGAGCTTTATAACCTCTGATGGACCCTGGAAAGTCTGGAAGACTCTCATAATAAAGTATTTGGCAGAAGCCACTTAAGGGTGAAAGTCTTTACCTTGGCTCATGGCTTCCAAGGGACAGAAGTTCATCAGAGTGGAAGGCACAGTGAGTGGAGCAGCTCCGTGGTGGCAGAACCATGTGGCGGAAACACTCCTCCGAGCTCAGTGCATTGGGAAGCAGAGATGGGACAAGAAGCAAGGCCAGGCTGTGATGTGCAAGACCTGCCCACAGTGACCTACTGTGCCAAGCGAGTTCCTACCACATACGGGTTTCGTGACCTCCAAAAATGGTGCCACCAGTTAGGGTCTAAGTGATCCAATGGGAAGAGGGAGACTTCAGCTTTGAACCATAACAACTTTCAATGGCAGGTGTCTACCTCCAGAAGGCCCCCCTATAACAGGCTCTGGGTAATGGTTCTATTAGGTAGTCAGGGACAACAATGCCTGACACAAAGGCAAAAATCACATCTCAGCTTGCCTGCCCCTGGTCTACCAGTTGACTTTAACAAAGCCTCATAGATCCCCAGTGTCTTTCTGAAGCATTCAGCATGTGACACCAAGTGATAAAATTTAGCAGCCACACCCGGTTCTGGGAAAGGCCACATAAGGAAGGTGTGTCTTCCTCCTGGGCTTCCTCTGACTGATGCTCCCCAATTGGCTTGCTCCTTTCCTGCCCCTGCTGTAACAACACACTGCAAACCGGCTGACTCAGAACAGTAGATCTTCATTCTGTAACAATTCTGGAGAACAGAACAGAAATCAGTGTCAGAATGGATATCAAGGTTTGACGTACTTGTTCCCATATAGGAGTCTGCTCTTGCCTCCTCCGGTTTCTGGTGACCACACAGCTTCTTGGATTTCTGACTACATCCCTCCAATATCTGCTTCTACTCTATATCCACTCTATAGCCTTATGTATCAAATGCCCTCTGCTTCCCCTTTGAAGGACATGTGCATACTCTGAGGGCCCAGAATACTCAATCCCCCCATCTCAGTGAGCTTACTGTCATCTTTTCTGTGAATGATACACATCTTGAGAATTTTCACATACTGAAACATTTATAAGTGCTATGTTTTCAGGGTTTCTCCTTCCAGAAAGTGTGTTGGAAACCTAATCTCCCATGCAGTAATTCTGGGATATGGGATTAGGTGTTTAGGTCATGGTGGTGACGATGTCAGGCTAGTCTTAACTGTCAACTTGAAAACCCTCCAGTCATCTGAGAGGAGAAGGCTGGGTTGAGGAATTGCCTGGATTGGATTGGGCCCCGGGCATGTCTGTCAAGGACTGTCTTGACTAATATGGGAGGGCTCAGCCCACTCTGGGTGGCACAATCCCTAGGCAAGTGGGTGTAGGCTATGTAAGGAAAGTGAATATAAGCCAGTGACTGAGCCAGCAAACATTGTTCCTGCAATGTTTCTGCTTTGAGTTCCTGCACAGACTTCCTTCAATAATGAACTACGACCCATGAGCTTAAACAAACCCTTCCCTCCCGAAATTGATTTTGGTCCTGAGTATTTTATTGCAAAGAAAGAAAGGAAACTAGAACAGTACCCTAGTGATTGGGTCAGTGTTTTACATAACAGGGCTTAAGGACGCACTTTCAATCTCTTTCCCGTGTTGTTTTCCTCCATGAGACCTTCTGCTGTGTTAGGACACTGGGATGGAGCCCCTCCCATCCTCCCGGTCTGGAACTTTGCAGTCTCGTGAGCGAAATAAACTCACACTATTTATAAACAACCCAGTCTTTAGTGCTCTGTTACAGCAGGGGGATTAAGGTCTGATGTTTTGGGAGCTCTACTCAGTTTGGTACCTGATGACGGGATATTACCTTGGTTATAAAAATCTCCTCATCAGCAACTGAAATTTATCCACATGCGCTGCCAGGATTTCAATGGGCAACTGCTTTGAGTTCTGAAAAGGCTGTCTGTAATTACACACCTGTTAGAAGTTATGACCGTCGTGGGTACACCTGCATAAATTAAGACTGACAATGCTCCAACATATGTCTCTAGTAAGATGAAACAGTTTTTTTGAACACTATAATATAAAGCCTATTACAGGTATACCACACAATCCTACAGGACAAACGGTCATTGGGAGATGGGCCAGCACAGTTCCGAAGGGACAGGCGATGGTCTCCGTTGTCCTCGGCCGTTCAGAAGGGAGTCAGGTTCAGTCTCTGTTTTTTTCTCAGTCTGGTGCTTAATTAGCCTTCTTACATAACCCAGACCACCTGGACAGGGATAGTGATGTCCACCACAGAGTGGGCTGGGCTCTCTTGTATCGGGTACTAATGAAGACAATCCCCACAGACAGACTCACAAGTCCATCCGACCTGAGCGGTTCCTCAAGCCAGGCTTTCCTCTCAGCCAGTTCTAGGCTGTTAAAGATAATTAGAACAGCTTGTGATCAGAGACTTAAGGGATGGGCAGAAGAATATCATCGTGTGCTCCAGAACTTGCCCTGAGGAAAGACACTGCAAGTCTGTGGGGAGCAAGTGGGACTCTATCAGGGACTTCTCTGAGGCAGGGATTTTAAGGTAATTCCTGGGTTCCTCTGTATGCTCAGGGGGCTTCCATATTGTAGAAGGACAGTTGTTTTTTTTTTTTTTTTGGTTTGTTTTTGTTGTTGTTTGTTTGTTTAGTCTACAAGACAGCTCTTAATGGGTACCAGTTAGTCTGGGAATCTAGAGCTAGTCTCCTAAACCTGAATGGTGATGAGATAAATATTGGGAAGCCGTGGACTGGGACACACCAAGGAGAACACGGACCCATGCTGAATGCTTGGATGCTCTTGAAAATGAGGGCCAAGTAACAGGAAGGAAGGGCTGTGAGAACAGGATAAAACCTGCAGTCATGTTGTTTTCTCACTCAAAAAGGGGACCAAAGCTACAGGGGATGGATATGAAGGCATCATTTAGGACTACCACAAAAGAGCCTTAAAAATACCCCACAAATGTTATTTTTGGGGAAAGTGTGCCACAGTCATCATGAGAAGGCTAGAGGAAACTTGTTGGGATCCGCTCTCCCTTCTACCATGCGGATCTCCAGGTGGAAACACAGGTCTTTGAGCTTGCCATCAGCGTCTTTGCCTATGGAGCCATTTCACCAGCCTGTCGTGTGTGTGTGTGTGTGTGTGTGTGTGTGTGTGTGTTCTAGCTCTCCTTTTGTAATTATGTGCATGTATGTGTGTCTGGGTGTAGGGTTTTGCACAGGCGTGCTGTACCCACATAGGCTATTAGAGAATGTTGGATCTCACTGGAGCTGTAGTCAGAGGCAGTTGGGAGTGATCTGACATGGATGGCGGAAATAGAACAAAGGTCTTCTTGAAGAGCAACACTTGTTCTTGACCACTGTGTCATTATTCCATCCCCATGTAGTCAAACTTTCCTTCCTTTTTGAGGTGTTACTTATTTTTATGTATGTAGGTGTTATGCCTGCAAGTATGTCGATGCATCCATCATGTGTGAAAAGTGCCCACAGAGGCCAGAAGAAGGCATTAGTTCAGATCCCTTGAGAATAAAATTGTAGATGGTTGTGAGCTGCCATGTGGGTCTCAGAATCGAACCCGGGTCCTCTGGAAGAGCAGCCAGGGCTCTTAACCACTGAGCCATCTCTCCAGCCCCATTCAAACTTTCTTAATGAAATGATGCTTCAGCTCAGGAGAGAAGGGCTTCACACACACAAATTGGGTGCAGGGAAGGTGGTACATTCTTCTTCTTCTGGGACTCCATGATCTGGGCCTTTACCTCACATTTACCTTAGCTGGGCAAATTCTTTCATTCTGATTTGGGCAAATTAGCATTATGTTTGGATGAACTCTGAACGCCACAGAGCCAGCACTGGTGGTAGATAAAGGGTTTTCTTCCGGGCTTCAGGACATCATCTGCATCCATTTGTGGGTTTAGTACACTCTGAATCACACCGTGCCAAAAATTGACTCAGCGATTTTCTTCCTTACTCATGCCTCTAAGTCACTTCGCATCTTCCTCTCCATTCCTGTGAACTCACACAGGAATGTGCACAGAGAATGTGTGCTCTCCCTCCTGATCGGGTGGCAGCTGTAATGACTAATAGGCACTTTGAGTTTCCTTTTGAGGCTTGCTGGAATTTTCCATATCAAGAGTTCCCTGACAGCATGCGTGCAGTGTCTCAGTCTAACCATGCTGCATCTCAAAAGGCATCAACCTGCTACACTCTTTGCAGAATGGAACCACACTTGATTCTCTCCTAACCGGGGAAAATAAGTGGAGACTTAAATAGTAGACCTGGCCCAGGCAGAAATTTACCGTGTGACTTCTCTTTACCTCAGCTGTTCCTTCTGCCTACCTTCCTGCCACATGATTCTCACCTAGTCATTCCTGAGGGATGCCTTCACCCTGAGTCTAGACCGTATCCTCTCTGCTACCTTCCACCAGGCCCTGGCCACTCTCATCCCATTCATTCATTCATTCATTCATTCAATGTGCTAGATGCTGGAAAAAGAGAATTAGCCATGAGGAGCTTACATAGGGGATAGAGAAGATAAAGTGGGCAGTCATAAAATAACCCCTTGTGTGCAACCCAGAGCTCAATCGTGATGTTTCCATTTTTAAAGCAGTGATAAGAAAATTTGCCAAGAGAACAATGGCCCATCTGAAGAAATAAGGTCCATGATTGCTCTTGCCCAGAGGTCTATGCCTCTCACAAAGCACTGTGCGTACTGAGGCCCACAGGGCACAGGCTCTCCAAACCTCATACCTTGAAAATCCTTCACTCTTGTTTCCCTCATGGTAGGCTCAGACCCGGACCTGCAGGAGGTGGTCTGACTTTATAGTAGAACCAGAGACTTCTGGGAGGCGAGGAAATTTCTTCAGAAGGGTCAGAATAATTAACAAGGCTGATTAGAGACCGATCCATGTGGAGACTGATCAACAACTAATAGGAAGCAGGAACAGGAAGCTAAGAAGCCTCAGTCCTATTGAGTTTTCAGGTTTTCCTGTAATGCATACTTGAGTGGTAGCCGTGTTTGTGGACCCCTGGAGGACCAGGACTAAATGCTAAGTTAAGAAGTAAGTACTTGGTGCTGTGCCCATGGCTGACAGGGCCAAGGAGCATCTATCCCAAATCAAAAAATGCTTCAGGGCTTTTCAAATAGGACCTAAGGAAAGGACCTAACACATAGGTTCTAACAGAGCTGGGGATGCCAGCATCAGCAGGAGACTGAAGAGGTTGCTATGGAAGAAGGAAGCCGTACAGATGAGGGGGTAGAGAGCAAAAAAAACAAGAGGCAGCGAAACAGAGAGGGGGGGGGGATTATTTTATTTGTAGAATTGTTTAATTCAGTCCATTTAAAACTCTGGTTCCAGGTGTTTCCAAGGCCGGAACCAGGTAATTCTACTCTTAAAAGCGCTTCTGCTGTGGGACAATGGTCTTGTACTCTGCAAAGATTTGTCACTTGTACTGGTTTAATAAAATGCTGATTGGCTAGTAGCCAGGCAGGAAGTACAGGTGGGGCAACCAGGACAGGAGAATTCTGGGAAGAGGAAAGGCTCAGTCTGCAGTCATCACTCAAGATGCCTCACTGATAAAAGGTACCAAGCCATGTGGCTAACACAGAAAAGAATTATGGGTTAATGTAAGATGTAAGAATTAGTTAATAAGAAAGCCTGAGCTAATAGGTCAACCAGTTTATAGTTAATATAGGCTTCTGTGTGTTTCTTTGGGATTGAACAGCTGTGGGACCATGTGCGAGAGAAACCTCTGTCAACACTCTTCCTATTTCTAAACTAGATGGGTCTAGGTTTTGTTACTTTATCTCCCAGGATAGACAGGGGCAGAGCCAGCAACATATTCAGCTCCCAGAGACTCACCCAAGACTCTGAGCCACCAGGGAGCCATTTCCCACATCCGCAGTAATTATTTCAGAGAAATTACTTAAGGATATTATTTTTGAAGAAGCACACAGCTCACAGTTACTCAGTGTCAACCTTAATTTTATTATAATATGACCTCTACATAAATTAGTAAATGTATTTAAGCACAATATTAAGTAACTAAACACTGTCTTGTTCTGGGAATCTAGAGAAAGCAATGACCAAAACCAGCAAAATTCCCTAGTCTCCATTTTAGCTGGGTAATTCATCAGGGCCATGTTGACTTAGTACCATAGGCTGGATGGCTTTGGTGGTAGAATTTTTATTTTTTTTTCCACACAGGTCTGGAAGTTGGATTAGAATGTGAACAGCTCTGGTTCCCCCAGGGTTTGTGAGAGCAGCTTCTTTCTTGGGTTTGTAAGATGAGGTGATGGAGAACCCTTCTGTCCCTTCTTCTTCTTCTTCTCCCCGACTTCTCCCTGTCTACTTATAAAGACACTTACAAGAACAGTGTTTCTTATAATGCATACGGAGAAGTTGATGCGTGGTAGCCATGTTTGTAGACCCCTGGACCAAGACTACAGGAGCAGGACCCGCCTTAATTTTCATCTAATTGCCTCTCAAAGGCTGTCTCCACATAGGCAGGTATTCCGATGTACGGGGAAGTTAAGATTTCCACACATGAATTTTGAGGGGCCATAGATCAGCCCGCCACCAACTTCAGCACTGGAAGCCTCTGAGACTTGAATGCTGTTTGTTCCCAATGTATAACTCAGGGTACCTTGACTGATACACAAATCACATTGGGGCTCAAAATGACAGCTTCTTTGAGGTGTCTGTGCATATTTATGACTCAAATAAAAATCACATCAGAGACGATATTTTCAAAAGAAAGGTTATGTGTGACACCGCCATGATTAAATTAGCATGCATTAGACTCCTTAGAATTAGAACGTCGTATTTCTTCAAAACAAGAAGCTGGGTTTCTTTTTTATTTTTAGTTATTTTTTGGCTTTTGTTTTTGGCTTTTGAGAGATAGGATTTCTCTGTGTGGCCCTGGCTGTCCTGGAACCCTCTCTGTAGACCAGGCTGGCCCTGAACTCAGAGATCTACCTGCCTCTATCTCCCAAGTGCTGGGATTAAGCCATGTGCCACCATGACCAGGCCTTCTGCCTCACAGGGATCCCTTGCTCCTGTGACCTCACAGATTCTTCCCCTGTCTACCAACCTCACTCCTATGACCTCACAGGTCTGAAAGAGCCAAAAAGTTGAGGGTGGTTTCAGGGTCTTCATTAAGTCCTTCCGATTTTAAAAAGTGAAGATCCCCAGGGAAGAAAATATTCTCTGTGCTCATTTGGGGCTACTGTAACATGTAAGATCAGACTTGGTGACTTATGACAAAGGAAAGAAATTATCTCACAATTCTGGGAGCCTGAAGTCCTACATCCAAGTTTTGGTTACCAGATGTGTCTATCCACAAGGTTGAATGAGGCCAAGGACAGGGAGTTGTTTATTGCTTGTTTTCTTGATACAGCTCCGTACAAGAGAGTTCTCACTGGAAACAGTACACGACAACACTGTCACAGCATTTAAAGGCTGTGGAGACTGTACCTACCCAGAGTTCAAGGAGAAGAACTCCTCCTCGCTTTTCCAGCATCTGGAGGTTGAATCCTGAAGCCCCTCAGGTGGCCCGGCTGTGTTACCCTGTCTCCATCCTCCCAGGGCCTTCTCAGCTCTGTGACCTATCCTTCCATCTACGTTTCTCTGACAAGCACATTTGTCATTGGTTTTGTGGTTTGCCTGGGTCAAGCAGGAAGATCTTGTCTGAGGTCCTTTATCTCAACTTTTCCCTAAGAAGGTCACACCCTTGCTCTTGGGAATTAGGACAAATAGGTCTCTAATTCAACCACCATTCAACACACTGTTTTATACAGCTTCATGAAATACCTTCCCACTGGGTGTGGTTGCATACCACTGGAATGCTAGCTCTCAGGAGGACAGGGCTTGAGGGTAGGTAGCACATTGGAGACCAGCGCAGCCTGAAGACACAGGCTGGATCAAAGCCACAAAAACCAGTGTTTTCTGAGACAAACTTGGGAGGAGATTTGTGTGCTACTTGTGTGTTATATTCTTCAATGATTTGTCTCTTTATACCCTCTATACAGGAAAAACACCATTTCTCTTTCTCTCATTTATAACAGTTAGTTCTTCAAGAATATACCAGTTCTGACATCAGCTGTGTAGGAGTTTCTCCCACATCCCAAACCCTTGAGTTTCCTGTAAATACTCAGCGGGTATCTTAGGATACAATTCTGATTCCATCTATGTGGAACTGACCACAGACATGGCTGGTAAGAAAGGAGCACCAATTCAGGCTATTTTCATAAGTCTACAGTGCCCAGATTAAGAGTGAAAATCAAATTAGACATAGAGAGAGGCTTCTTCTCCCTTACCTTCGGCTGAGCACAGATAAAAGAGGTGACTTCAAATGTCAAAGCTTCTCCTTTGGAGGCAGAATATTTGCTGATGCCAGCCTGACTTCTGGTCCCTTACAGATGACTTGGGCATTCTGGGAGAAAAGTTCACGTCTCCACTTTCGTTTTCTCTCCTTGCATGACCAGCCAGCTGTGGCCATTCTTTTTTTTTTTTTTTTTTTGGTTTTTTTTGGTTTTTCGAGACAGGGTTTCTCTGTGGTTTTGGAGCCTGTCCTGGAACTAGCTCTTGTAGACCAGGCTGGTCTCGAACTCACAGAGATCCGCCTGCCTCTGCCTCCCAAGTGCTGGGATTAAAGGCGTGCGCCACCACAGCCCGGCCAGCTGTGGCCATTCTTGAGTTACGGTAGAGTGAGGATCTCTGTAGATGGACAACTGGACTGTTTCCTAGGGAAACAAGCAGAAGGGGACAGGGCTGGCCAATAGGTCAGGGAACAGCTGGAGGAGACTCATGGTCGTGGACGCTCAGCTGACAGAGGCCCAGGGTGCTGAACACTGTAATGATGACGGTCACTGTCACTCACTGGGGAAATAGTTTCAAGCTTGTCCTTTATATTTCATGCGCATTATGGTTAGTTAGTTACCTTAACTTTTACAAGACTCTTAGGAAAATTTAAGTGATCCTTCAAAGCTAAGCAAATCAAGAGAATGAGACCTTAAGCAACCTGACTGAGGTATGATAGCTAAATACACATAGTTAAATAGATCTTCCTCCTAGGAAGGCCTAGTGCTATTTATTTTCTCCCGCAGTCCATCAAGAGGGATAAAGCAAGAAAATAGATTATATTTCACACCAGAAGATAAATGTAGGGGCAATAGACCAACATTCCAGTAAGACAGATTGTTGGTTCAGTCAAGGGAAGGATTCTATAACAGTCAGCGCTGCCCGGCAATGAGTAGGCAACAAGCAAGTGTCCAAGCAGAAGTTGGTGACCATCTGCTGTGACTATATTAAGGAATTTTGCCCTGAAATGGTTAGGCCAGGAGAACCTGATGGGAAGATATGTGTGCCTTGTTCAGCAAAATCTCAAATGCTTCTGGACATTTCTAGAAAACCTGGCTTTCCAGAACTCCTTAACAAGGCCCTCTGTGATGCTAACTCCTCACAGTCAGCTCTGCTGGTTGTGTCTGAGACAGGGAGTGCTAGGTTACCTCTGTTTTGATTCTCTCAGTCCATCTGTATGCTCAGAGACTGAGCTTACACAACCTGCATTTTCTTTTCCTTTACGCAGTAAGGAACAATGGCGTACTTATACTCCCGTGGTAGCATTCCTGAGACATGAATAAATCCCGAATTCCTCTTCTCTTAATGAATTAATCTCAGCGTGCCAAATACCCATTCACACTTGCTTTGTGAGGCAGCTTAGTTTCTTAGGCTGTGCATTCTGAGAATCGGGGCTAAGAACTTCCTGGCACGCGCTGACTCACCCCGCTCCTCCATTCTCTGTGTGCTTAATGTCTCCATTCTGGGGAGCCCGAGGACACCGACGTGTGGAAAGGAACTCAAAGACAGTTTACACAAGTACAACTGTTAACACTGTCCTGGTGCTGGAAGCACACCAGGTCTCACTCAGATCACTGCCGAGTATATGGACTCACGCTTAGGAACACCCCTCACAAAGTGGCTCTGTTCTAACTCTCCCCATTTTAAAGGTCAGGAAACGGAGGTGCCAGGGCAGATAAGTATCTTGCAAGCAGCAGCAGAGTTCCCTTGCTCTACCCCAGGTCCTGCTAGTCTGCCTCGGGTGTGGACTGTTGTGTTCAGAGGACTCTGGGTGTGTCGTCCACCACCTAGGGCATAGACTAGCTTGGCTGTGAAGGGAAGAGCCCCACGCTATACTGTCGCCTTCAGTCTCTCTGAGGTAGTGTGTTGTCATGTGACATGCAAATGAGAAAAGCCATCGAAAGCCTGAGGAGATCCCGGATTCATCTCGCAGGAGAGGCATCGCAGTGTGTGCCTCCCGAGTAGGATATTCATGAAGACAAGCCGATTTGATTAAAGAAAATCAGACCCAAATCTGGCTGTCTCTCCCTGCAGCAATTGCAACCCTTCGCCCTCCATTTATTACTGAGTGTAACTGGAAAAACAACATTCAGCATGCGAGAAAACATGCTCCTTCCCCTGAAGGCCACTTAGTAGCCTTCTTTAGTATGCGTTCACTAAGCCACTAATGGCTCCAATTCATTCATTTACCCCAAACATACAGTGTGTAGTACATCAGGTGCTCGGACAGACTCCGTGTAGATATGTTTATATTTTCGTGGAATCCTATTTTCACAGCTGCTTGGGGATTATACTAGCTGCAGCGACAAATAAATCTTCAAAATCCCAGGGCTTAAGAGATAAAAGCGTTTTTTGTTGCGGTAGCCTGTTAGTCCACTTCCTGTCACCGACAGATATCTGGGCGTTTGACTTATGAAGAGGAAAAGTTGGTTCTGACTCACATTTTCCCAGGTTTCAGTTCAGGGTCACTTGGTCCTATTGCTTTGGGCCCATGGTGGCACAGGATGTCATGAGGGGGGTGGGGTAGGGTAGGCCTGTCTACCTCATGACAGCTAGGAATTGAACGTGACAGGAAGGAACCAGGGTCTCAATAGCCCTTTCAAGACTGTACTCCCAATAATATAACTTCCTCCCACTAGGCTCCGCCTTTACAGGGTCAACCACTTCCTACTAGTGCCAGCCTTTGAAATGCAGGCTTTGGGGTGACATTCCTTCTCCAAACAATGGCCAAGAGGCAAACCTATCCTAACCTAGATTCTTTCTCTCTTGTGGCTTCCCCTTTCCCTACACCAGGGGAGTCATTTGCATCCAGATGCCCGGTGGGAGTTTATCAAGTCTAGAAAATGCTCATTTGCTTCCTAATCCTCTTTGCCCAGAAGTCGCATAGATCCCTTCTCTTCCTGTTACTGGTGACAGTTGTCTGGTCTGATGATGATAGGTGTGAGGTTACTGAGAAAGTCATTCCAGCCAGGCAGCCTCTTCCCTACGAGAAGTTTCTGTTTGGATGGCAGCTAGCACAGAGGCTTTTAGCTAGTGTAGTGAGCAGAACAGACTGAGTTCATCTCAAGCTGCTGAGCTGGTCCTGGGGTTCCCCTGTGTGGTGGTGCTCTCTGCCAATGAGACCGACAGTGTTTAACATAGCTTTGGCAAGTTTTCATTGGAAATTACTTTCAAAGTAATTTGGAAGCTGAAGATTCTTCTTACGTGATCCCTCGACGGTGGCAATGCACATTCTCTGTAGACTAAGCTCGTTCTCAAAAAGTCAGGGGTCCGTCAGAGTGGAGTGTGAGCCGAATACAGAGGCTTAGCCATGCTGTTTTGAATCCAAGTCAAGATGGATCAACCAAGTGAAGGGATTGATTCTCTCGCACGTCTGTGGGTCAGTTCTGAAGGCGGTTGCCTGCAATGAGCTATATTTTGAACAGGAAGAAGACTGTAAGGCAGCTGGAGCAAGAATGTGGATCTCTCTCTCTCTCTCTGGATATTAAATATGTAATCCAGCACGTCTCCTGACCTTCTCCTCAGTTGCCTCATCTGCATATTGGGAAAGGGCATGGGCTAGATTGCCCCATGCTGTCTTGAAGCCTTGTCCTTGTCGATTCCCAGGGGAAAGTTTTAAAGGTGACTCCCTTCAGACCTCTCCTCTACATAGAGTAGCACTGGAGGGTTTATTGAAAATACCCTCATTACTGCCCACACAGCCTCAGTGTAATTATTCACACACTGTAGCATAATTAATAAAAACCCAGAGACAGAAACTGAGGTTCAACCTGAAGGTCAAAAAAATCAAAACAGCCAGTCACTGGCTCTTACCTCTACCTCAGTCTGAAATGGCGATCCTGCCTCTCTGAATCTCAGAATGAGACTGTGTCTGAGAGCTGTCTCCCCCATCTTATATTTCTCTCTAGGGCTGAGATTAAAGGTGTGCACCACTATCTCCCGGTTTCTATGGCAAACTAGTGTGGCTACTGGGATTAAAGTGTGTCACCACTGCCTGGTCTGTAAGGCTGACCAGTAGGGGCTGTTTTATTATCTGAACCTCAGGCAAGCTTTATTTACTAAAATACAAATGAAATATCACTACAACACACAGTATCCCCAGGGTCAAAGGAGCTCAGGCTGGAAGGCCATCCATCTGGTGTCCCTGGGCCCTGTTACATGTGACACTCAGCAAACCTCAGAGACCCTGGCTCCTCAAGCATGAACTGGAAAAGGGAATTCCCCTCCTGCAAGGATGGAGTGCGTTCCCACAAATGAATAGCATGATGCCTGCTAAAGAAGCCTCAGCAACTGCTTGTGTGGGATTGGATGATTGTGGCCGTTGCTACCCTCTGGGCCCTGGCAGTTTGCTCACTATCATGGATCGGGGACCGATAGACAGGACCCCTCAAAAGACACTCCTTCCCTCAGCAACACCTCTATTGGGTAATGCTAAAGGTGATGATAGAAATTGGGAACTTCTTTTCTCTCTTCTCTCCTCTCCCTGCTGGGGTCTGCCACACAGATGAGTCTGACGACCTCTCAAGAGACAGCCTTCAAATGCTTAATGTGGATGATAAGCATCCTTCTCTCTTCCCAGATTTTTGTGCCCCTGCCTTTGGTAACTGTTCTCCTTATCAAAATGAACTCCTTGTTCTCTCACAATTCAGCCTCCTCCCTGAGTAGGAATCAACTTGTCTATATCCTCGAACCTGGGCCACACGGCACGAGGCTCTAGGTGTGCACCTGCCTAACATCAGCAGAAGAGGAATGTCTGTCGCTCCTGCACACTACAGTTACCTGGGGAACCTGGGAAACTCACGCATGTACACGTGTTCAGCAGACTGCCCCCGGATTTGCCACTGATGTCTCTGAGTGTTGAGGGGATTTCACTGTGTGGCCGAGGCTGGTCACCGGAGCTCAGGACTCTTTTCTCTGGGCTCACACTGATGACTTCCGCTCATCTCATCCATCACGATGCTGCCATATTCAGTTCGCTGCTAAGAAAATAACTCCCTGCCTCTTTTGTATAGAAAAATATCGTGGGTTTCCAATTTCTTGCCGTATACTTGCTTTTATAATTGCTTGGATGTGGATATCTTATACTTGTAGGAATTAAATATTTGGTTAAATTTGTCTCTTTCTCATAACTCAGGAAGTAGAAAATACTTCCTAAAAAAGAGCAAAAACAGTAAATATTTCAGACTTTGCAGGTCTGTCTGTCACATTCATCGTGTTTTCGTTAGGTTGTGGAGCATCTGTGGATGTGCATAAATGGATGTTACCAAGTTGCCTTGTTTGCAGGAAGAGGCAATGAGACAGATTCATGTACGTGCTGTAGTTTGACAATCCTTCTGTAAATATTCAATGCAAGTTTGGCTCTCACTTCTGCCACATAGCACATCACCTATACTTTCCATCCTCCTTTGATCAGCAAATCAGGTTCGTATTTGTCCTTTGTCTCTTCCCAAGTCACTGACAAAACTGTTGAATAGGCAGAAAATATCTATGGAAACCATAATAAGGGGCTGAGGAGCCGGCTCAGTGGGTAAAGGGTTTGCCATGCAAGTTTGAGGACCTGCCCAGAACCCACATAAAATCCCAGCCTGAGGGAAGTGAGATGGGTCATCCAGTCTAGCCAACTCAGCAAGATCCATGTTCAGTGAGAGACCCTATCTCAAACATAGGGGCCAATCAAGAAACACATCCAGCATTGACCTCTGGCCTCCACATCTGTGTGTCATCTCGTGTACCTGTGTAACGCCCCCCACAAAAAAACCCCACGGAGATACCACTTCATACACATCAGCATGGTGCATGGCTTTTGTTAAAAAACAGGAAATGGTCTGGGGAGATGGCGCTGCAGGTGAACTGCTGACTGTGCAAGCCTGATTGTCCCAGGAACCCACGCAAAACGTCAGAAGTGGTGCCATGCCCATCTACAATCGCAACACTCCTTCCCAGAGACGGGAAGTCAAGGCGGGAGAACTGGCCAGGAGCTTTTGCTCTAGCTAGTGCAGCAACAGAAACAAGAGAGATCTTAACAAGATAGAAGGCAAGAGCAGATTTGTGAAAGTTATCCCCTGACCATTTTATACATTACCACTCACACCTAATCTCGGGCATGCGCTCACCCCCCCAAGTAATAATAATAATAATAATAATAAGCAGAAAATAAAACAAAGATGTGGAAGAACTAAAACATCTGTGCCTTGCTGGTAGGAAGACAAAAAATTGTATGATTGATATAGAAAAACCCCAGCAATTTCTCAAAGAATATAAGACAGAATTACTTTTGAAGAGCTATACAAAAAATTTAAATGTGAACTCAAGGACATATCTGCACACTAAGAGCTGTAACTCTGGTATTTTTATAACATGTGAAAGGTCAACAGCACAGGTATTGATCAAAGAATGGATGAATAAATAAAACTTGATATTTAATCACGATGGGCTATTATTCTGGACTTAAAAGCAACAAAATGTTGGTGCTAGAGAGATGGTTCAGTGGTGGAGAACATTTGCTGCTGTCTCTTCCAGAGGACCCTAGTTCAGTTACCAGCACCCCCACTTGCCTGTAACTCCTGCTCCAGGAGGATCTGATGCCCTCTTCTGGCTTGTTTGGGTACATGTACACCTGTGGTGTGTGAGCACATGCACGCACACGCACACACACAAATAAAAACAAATTCTACAAAACAATAAAATTCTGATTAATTTGATAAACCCTGATGCCATTGTGATGGAGGAAGGTCATTGGTTAATTATAATAAAGAAACTGCTTGGCCCTCATAGGTTAAAACATAGGTGGGAGGAGTAAACAGAACAGAATGCTGGGAGGAAGATGAAGTGAGCTCAGAGGCCATGTTCCCCTCTCCCGGGCAGATGCCATGAAGCAAGCTGCCAGGTCAGACATGCTGAATCTTTCCCAGTAAAACTGATGCTACACAGATTATTAGAAATGGGCTAGTCCAGGTGCAAGAGTTAGCCAAGAAGAGGCTAGATATAATGGGCCAAGCAGTGTTTAAAAGAATACAATTTGTGTGTTGTTATTTCGGGACATAAGCTAGCCAGGCGACCAGGAGCTGGGGCGGCAGGAACACAGCCAGCAGCTCCATACTACACCATTGCATAAGTGAGATACACAAGACACAGGGGAATAGTGTTCTATGAGTCCAATATGGGATACCTATTGGTAAGGCTGCCAGGGTCTAGGGGAGGGGTGGGGGTAATTTAATGTAGGTCTTTAATTTGGGAGGTAGAAACACTGTTGGAAACAGACAGTGCTTATCTTAGGGTTGCTATGGCTGTGATGAAATACCATGACCAAAAGCAACCTGGGAGAAAAGGGTGTTAGCTAACACTTCCACGTCACTATTCATCATTAAAGGAAGTCAGGGAAGGAACTCAAACAGGGCAGGCATGTAGAGGGGGGAGCTGATGCAGGGACCATGGAGGAGTGCTGCTTACCAGCTTGTTTCTTTGGGCTTGATCAGTCTGCCAAGACCAAACCCATGACTGCTAGCCCAGAGGTGGCACCACCCACAATGGTCTGGGTACTCCCCATCAAACATTAACCAGAAAAAAAATACTATATAAGCTTGCCTATAGTCTGATCTTATGAAAGCATTTTCTCAGTTGAGGCTCCTTCCTCTCAGATGACTCTAGTTTATGTCAAGTTAACAGTGGCAATAGTTATACTAGATGCATCGTTTTAATTTGTTGACATGGTAAATATTATATGTCTTTGGCTACAGGACCAACTCCTAAGAGCTTCCATTCAGTTTTCATCAATGCCTGTTGGTTGGTTGGTTGGTTTTTTTTATCCCTGTGACAAAATACCGAGAACACAGCTTTGGCAAAATGGGATTTATTTCGGCTCATGGTTTGAAGGGTTCCATTCCATGGTTACTCACCACCGTGCTTCTGGGTCCAGGTGAAGGGAAGGTGGAAAGGAGCCTACAGTAGGGTAAAGCTGCTCACTTCAAGGTAACCAGAGGCCAAGAAAGACATCAGAGAGCCAGGGCCAGACATACTGTTAAAACTCATGCCCTAGAAACACACTTCTTTTAGTTAAGCCTCGTTTCCAGTTTCCACCACCTCCCAAAAGTCCATTCAACATTGAATTCATCACATGTTAACCCATCCATTAGGTCACAGCCCTCAGGGGCCAGTCACTTTCCAAAGCCTTTAACACGGGAGCAGGAAAGAGACACTTCACAGCTAAGCCAACACCTGGTGCCAGGCCACCTCGAAGATAAGCATCCTGATGGCTGAAAGTTGCTGCCTGCACCAGCTTTCGATCACTGTGATGAAACAGTGGAGAAAAGCAACCGGCGGGGGCAGAGGTTTGTCTTGGATCACAGCTCCAATTCATGGTTAGTTGGCTCAGTCCACTGTTTCTGAGCCTGTGGTAAGGTTAGGTTATGCCAAGACAGAAGAGTATGGCAGAGCAAAGCTGTGGACAGGAGATAGATAGACAGACAGACAAACAGATAGATAGTAAAGCTGTGGACAGGAGATAGGTAGATGATTGATAGATGATAGATGATAGATAGATAGATAGATAGATAGATAGATAGATAGATAGATAGATAGATAGAACAAAGAGATAAAAATATAAATCTGAGGACCTACTTCCTCTAGCTAGGCCCCACGTCCTACTGCATCTACCACAGGCCAACAGTCCATTCAGCTCTAACTACATCCATGGATGAATTCATTCACGAGGACAGAGTCCTCAGGACCAATACCTCTCAATGATCCTCTTTAAACACTGCTAAACCAGGGCCAAATGTTCAATACAAGAATCTTTAGAGGATGTTCCTGACACAAGCCACAGTATTGGTCTTAGGCAGTTGGGGATAAAGGTGAATAAATGACCCCAGTTGTTCTCCCAACTCCACTGCCATCGTTTTTGGTGGTAGAGGGGAGGGACCATTCACAGAGAATCATCATAAATCCAAATAGTATTTTAGTATGTCTACTGTTACTACTCATTGCTCTACCAGGTTGGTAATCTGTCAGGAAATAAATTGAGTTCTTATTCTAGAAAAGACTCCTTGGTAGAGGGGTTCAGCATCTGCGCAGAGAGGCCTGCTGGTTGCCCAGTGGGGCCTGGTACCGTGGTGTTTAGTCTGGGGTCTCCTTAACCACCCAACGTGAGCTCTGCTACTACTAACAACAGCCACAAATCAACCCTCTTCTTCCACGTATTTCCTGATCTCTGTGAATTTTATGCAATATTTATGCAAATTTATTCACAAAAGAGCTGACTCTCTCTGGAGCCAGTTCTGAAAGAAGGGAGCCGGCTGTGCGGTGTGTAGCACCCTCTAGTGTTGACTTGGGCAAAAGGTCAGACCCTTCTGTAGTCGGCATTTTTGACCACAATTTTTAAGTTTATGTAATTTCCATGTTGTAACTATAATTCTAATGAAAATATTCATATATTGATCTGGAGACATATAGTAATAAGGAATGTGGAGAAGCTGGAAAAGGGAAGGAAAGAAAATATTAAAAGTAAAAGAAAAAAATTATGCTTTTTGGTTTTATTCTTGGTTTTCCAAGACAGTATTCTATAGAGTAAAAGGACAAAATTATGCTGGGTGGTCACCACACCTTTAATACCAGCGCTCTGGAGGTGGAGGCCGGGGGATCACTGAGTTTGAGGCCAGACTGGTCTATAAAGTGAGCTCCAGAACAGCCAGGGCTACGCGGAGAAACACTGTCTAGAGAAACAAAAAACAAAAAGAAGCAAATTATTTTGAATTGTACTATATGCAAGCACCGCTTTCCCCATTATTATACCACAGAGTTCCATTTAGATAGATAGATTGGGGGTACGCACAGATCTCAGATATTGGGGGTATAGTCAGATCTCAGATTCTTCAAGTACTGCCCAACTTTCTTCCGAGAATGGCTCTCACAGGTGCCTTAGATGGGCAAGGTGAAATAGAGGCAACACATCTTTACATAATTAAACACACATCTTTACATTGTTAAATGCAGCATAAACAAATGTAACACACCTTCATGCAGTGAAAGTAATATTCTGCTACATAAACAAATGTAGCACACCTTTACACAGTTAAAGTAATATTCTGCTACATAAACAAATGTAACACACCTTTACACAGTTAAAGTAATATTCTGCTACATAAACAAATGTAACACACCTTTACACAGTTGAAGTAATATTCTGCTACATAAACAAATGTAACACACCTTTACACAGTTGAAGTAATATTCTGCTACATAAACAAATGTAACACACCTTTACACAGTTAAAGTAATATTCTGCTACATAAACAAATGTAACACATCTTTACACAGTTGAAGTAATATTCTGCTAAACAAATGTAACACATCTTTACACAGTTAAAGTAATATTCTGCTACATAAACAAATGTAACACACCTTCATGCAGTGAAAGTAATATTCTGCTACATAAACAAATGTAACACACCTTTACACAGTTAAATATTCTGCTACATAAACAAATGTAACACACCTTTACACAGTTGAAGTAATATTCTGCTAAACAAATGTAACACACCTTTACACAGTTGAAGTAATATTCTGCTACATAGACAAATGTAACACACCTTTACACCATTAAAGTAATATTCTGCTACATAAACAAATGTAACACACCTTTACACCATTAAAGTAATATTCTGCTACATAAACAAATGTAACACACCTTTACACAGTTGGAGTAATATTCTGCTAAACAAATGTAACACATCTTTACACAGTTAAAGTAATATTCTGCTACATAAACAAATGTAACACACCTTTACACAGTTGAAGTAATATTCTGCTACATAAACAAATGTAACACACCTTTACACAGTTGAAGTAATATTCTGCTAAACAAATGTAACACATCTTTACACAGTTAAAGTAATATTCTGCTACATAAACAAATGTAACACACCTTTACACAATTAAAGTAATATTCTGCTACATAAACAAATGTAACACATCTTTGCCTAGTTAATGTAATATTCCACAACAAGGAACTTTGTCTTCTTCTACATCATCCAAGAAGCAGATGCCAAAGGTTTTAACCTAGGAAGTTCCTGTGTGAAAAATATATGAAGGAGGAAGTTGAGTAAATCTTGGAGCTATTAAATTACGATGCAAATTTCTAAGGGTGAATGAAGAATGGCAGGAAAGCTGGGCAGATTTCTAGAAAGCCATGCCAAGGAAGAGTCTTAAAGTGAGAGAGGGGGTTCTTGGGCCAAAGTCAACCATCTAAAAAGTGTGTTCCTCTACAAAACCGGCCTTCACATCATTGCCACCTTCATTTGTTGGCGTGGAGCAGCAAGTGCTTGGTGTAGTCTTGGTTCAAACTTGTGGCCCTCAGGTAGTGTGTGATAAGTGGCTATCCTAGTGACCACGCCCCTTCTAACCTGCTTACTCATCTTCGGGGGAGTATTCTTTGACAATTTCATGTATGGATATAATTGTTTAGTTAATATTCACCTTCTGTTCCTTTTTTTTGTCCCTCTCATTCCTACTGAACTCATCTCTTTCCAAACAAATCCTCCTCCTACTTTCTTGTCCTGTTATTTTTGCTGGTCCCTGAGTTTGATTAGGGTTGCTTGCATGAGCATAGGTGGGATATGTGAGGGGTTTGCTTTCACCAACCAACACTGTGAGCCAAATTCTAAGTCTCCACTTTCACCAAAGTCTATAACCCCACCGCTCCTCCACCATCCACCATCCCTAAGTGTTTCTCAGGGAATCCTTCTTGCAGGATCCATCCCTGAAATGTACAGAGGCTTTTCCACTCTGCGGTGCTCAGCTGGTCACAGAATCTTATTTGTACATAGTGTTTACAATGTTGCTCTAAACCAGTGTTTTTTTAAACTTTGTGATGCATCAGAATTGTCTGATGGTCTTATTAAAATGCATACGTCAGGGCCATACTCTCCAGCTCTCCCCTATACAATAGAACTAGAGTGAGGGCCAAATCAAATTCCTCCCTCCCTCCCTCCCTCCTTCCCTCCCTCTTTCTTTCTTCTTTCTTTCTTCCTTCCTTCCTTCCTTTCTTTCTTTCTTTCTTTCTTTCTTTCTTTCTTTCTTTCTTCTTTCCTTCCTGTTTTTTTTCTGAAACATGGTTTCTCTGTGTACCCCTGGCTGTCCTAGAACTTGCTCTGTAGAACAGGCTAGCCTCAGACTTGGAGATCTATCTGCCTCTGCACCCCAAGTACTGGAATCAAAGGCAAATTTTTTAAAAAAAGTTCTCAGGTGAGACAGAGAATACAAAAATCACAGTCTGACAATCAGTATATAAATCCATCATACTAACTCCCTGACTCCATCCATTGACTTGGAAGACCTGAGTGAAGACAATCAATACGTAATGTTTCAATGGCGATGATGTGCCCAGAGAAAGGTTCCCTATTCAAACCATGTCTCAGCAGCAAGGTGCAAGCTCAGAAGAAGGGGACCCATGGATTGAGACAGAGAAAATGAATAAAAGAGATTAACCCCAGATGAATTCATGCAGCCTCTGAATCAATCAGCCCTGGAGCTCGACCCCCCCCACACACACTCTGAACCTCTAATTTCAATCATTCATCTTCTTATCCACTTGAGAAAGACTTTCTGTTTACTGGAATTAAAAAACCTGAAATTATACTGTGGTAGCACCAAACCCTGGCTAAATCAGCTTCTCCTTGACTGCCTACCTCTGCCTAAACAGAAGGGCACAGAAAATAACCACACAAATCAAGGTAACTTAATCTGCATTCTCATATGACTCCCTCAAGTACACGTCCATCCTCTCACAGGTACACGTCCATCCTCTCACAGGTACACGTCCATCCTCTCACAGGTACACGTCCATCCTCTCACAGGTACATCCTCTCACAGGTACACGTCCATCCTCTCACAGGTACACGTCCATCCTCTCACAGGTACACGTCCATCCTCTCACAGGTACACGTCCATCCTCTCACAGGTACACGTCCATCCTCTCACAGGTACACGTCCATCCTCTCACAGGTACATCCTCTCACAGGTACACGTCCATCCTCTCACAGGTACACGTCCATCCTCTCACAGGTACACATCCATCCTCTCACAGGTACACGTCCATCCTCTCACAGGTACATCCTCTCATAGGTACATCCTCTCACAGGTACATCCTCTCACAGGTACACGTCCATCCTCTCACAGGTACATCCTCTCACAGGTACACGTCCATCCTCTCACAGGTACACGTCCATCCTCTCACAGGTCATAATAATATATCGAATCTGTCATCTTAACACTTTATTATAGTTATAGATGTTTATTAAAAAATACGTGCTTCGCCATCAACATTTCATCAGGAATGGAACCCACACGTCCCTAACGGACTACTGGTAGTAATAGTTGCTGGGGTGGTGTGGCCATGGTCAACTTGCCCACGAGCCCGTGTATAACCTCCACTGACATTCATGCAGAGAACTGTAATTAAACTCATGAGTCACATGTGTACAAAAGCCATGAGCGTAGGGTGGAGATTAGTTGGGAAGAAAGGTTCCTGTGAGAAGGGGTGGAGAGAGGGATGGGGTGAGAATGACTAAAATTTGCTATATACATCTATGAAACTATCAAATAAGTAAAATACAGAATATTTTTAAAAATTCTGTGTTGGCACCAGAGCTACTCTCTCCTGCCTTCTCTTCCCCCTCTGCCTATCCCCAACCTCCCTCTGTTTTCCTGTCTTTTGTGTGTGTGGCCCACTGGGTTTAACCCTGGTCATTTGCAGGAGCTCTTGAACAGCCCTTTGTGTTTCCGTAGTCTCTGCCTTTTAGTTAATATGATAATTTTCCAGGCCACCATCCAGCCATATTGCGACTTGTTTCCAAGGTCACTGTCATGTGATAGGGTGACTCATGTCCAAGACAGCTCTCAATCTTCTAACCGTATCTTTCAGCAACTGCTGACATTCTGTAGTGGTATGTTATGTGAGTTTTATTGTATAAAATTTGCCTGACTGTCACAGGGCAAAGCAGCCACACTAATAAATAGGCCAATAGGCTGGGGAGTGGTGGCACACGTCTTTAATCCTAGGACTCAAGGATTTCTGTGAGTTCAAGGCTACCTTGGCCTACACAAAATCGATCCAGAAACATATCCAGGTGGTGGTGGTTCACACTTTTAATCCCAGCACTAGGGAAATGGAGACGGGAGCAACATGGCTGGGCGGAGAGAGGAATATAAAGGGAAAGAGACAGGAACTCACTGGAGAGTGAAGCCTTCAGTCTGAGGATTCGTGGAGACAGGATCACACCCATTTCAGTCTGAGGTAGAGGTAAGAGCCAGTGGCTGGCTGCTTTGCGCCTCTGACCTTTCAGCTTGAACCCCAATATCTGTCTCTGGCTTTTTATTATTTGTGCTACAACGTTCTCATCACTCTCCAAATGCTTCCAGCTGATTCTGCCCCTCTTATGCTACCCTTGTCTCCTGAACTGGCGCTCAGTCTCCCAACCTCTAACGGATGATGCTTTGAGGACTTTTGTTGTCTCTCCTCTCCTCAGTTTCGATAATGCTCCTCCTCCAAGTGACCTTCCCAGTCCCAGGGACACACATGTATCACTGATTGCGGTTAGAATCATGGCTCTCCTTCTGCCAAGCTCTGGGCTCGCATCCAACCATCAACCTGGTATCATCACTTGAATGTCTAAAGGGATTCTGAAATTTGGAGTCACACGGGAATGAATTAAAAACTCCCAACCACACGTGAATATGTAAATTTTGAAGAGTAGACCCCAAACCACACTAAACAAATAGCAATTACTACACACAAGGCGTAGTCATGATTATATTGTTTATAAAAATTTAGTTATCATGGTGCTATTTGGATAAGGTCAATATATTGTTATGTTTGTTAAATATAATTGTGTTGGGATCTACCTGTATTCTCTTCTACCCAGCAGCAGAATCCCTTTAAATTATAGGAGGCATAAAATCTTTCTTTGGCTTTAGTTTGAACACCTACTGGATGGTTTACCTCTCATAGACAAAGAGTTCCCGTTTTTTTACCCGACTGGAGGCCCAGCCCTTCCTTGATCTAACCGGCAGCCATTGCCACAGCAACTTAGATCATTATTTGTGGCAAGAATAAATATATACAGATGGCTAGCTTTGCCATTTTCCCTAACATTAGCTACTAGTTTTGAGAGATTTACAGTTTTGCGGGGCCTAATATTTGAACTTTCTTCCGTGTACGTGTTAGCATAAATGTTTCTAGACCTTCAAAATGCTCTAACTAAAATCCTAGTTAAGATTCCACCGATATTTTTATAACTCTTGATTAATCTACCCAAGAGTCCAGTATGTCTCAACACTTAATCAAGATACTCTTTTTGCTTTTTGTTAGTATTTAACATGCCATAATTAGAAGTCCACGTACCCTTCCTGGTTCCTGGAAGTGCTTGGCTTTTGTTATAATTCTAATGGTATCATTTTTAAAAGTTACATTTTCTCCTGGGTAATTGTTAAGTATCAAAGTGCTAATGATTTTGGATGGCTGACTCATGCCAGACAATTATGCTTCACTCATTATTTCTGGTAACCTTGATATTATTCACTTTCTTTCCTTTGTAATGAATTATATCAAACATGTGATTGGAGTTTCAGGACCATGTCCTAATAATCCCCTTCTCTTGGTGGTAGAGGGGTGGGGTCTTGCTGTATAGCTCAAAATAGCTTCAAATGGACAATCTTCTCAATCATTCTCTTGAATTACAGGGGTGTGCCACCACATCTGGCTTCGATTTTCATCTCCTTGAGAGTTTGATTTGAATCACAATCACTAGGATTTTGTTGTTTGTTGTTTTGAGTAAAATCTCCCCTTTTTCCCCTTTTGTTGCTTACGATTTAGGTTATCTGATCTAGAAAACCAATGTCTACTCCAAGATTACAAATTTTAGCCCTTACCAGGGGTGCTGGCCTTGTGCTCAAGCTTGTGCTGGCATTTAGGGATAGACTTTCTCCCCCTCAGCTCTGAGCTGCCGACTGAGCCACAGACAGTGACTTTCTCCACGTGGTTTCGCTTCTCTTTGTGGCAAACGGTTGCATCCATGCCCCTTTCCACCTCTGTGACAGGAAATCCATAGAAACTGCGAGAGAGGAAGAAGAATTTGCTTTGGCTAACAGTTCCGGTTCATCATGGCAGGAGAGGTGTTTCGTATCCTTCCCTGATGCTTTGATAAAGCTCTGCCCAAAAGTGATCTGGGGGACAGCAGGCTGATTTCAGCTTATACGTTCAAGTCACAACCCACCATTGAGGGAAGGCACCAGGAACTCGAGGCAGGAACTTGGGGCAGAAACCATGCAGGAATACTCATTCTCTCTCTCTCTCTCTCTCTCTCTCTCTCTCTCTCTCTCTCTCTGCTAGCTTTCTTCTACAGCCCAGAATGACCTTCCTTGGAATAGTGCTGCCTGCTTACATTAATCATCAAGACAATCCCCCTGCCCCAGACTCCAGGCAATTCTTCAATTGGAGTTTCCCTTTTCCCAAGTGACACAAGTGTTTTAGGGTTTCTATTACCATGACCATGGCAACTCTCATAAAGGAAAATATTTAATTAGGTGGCTTACAGTTCAGAGGTTCAGTCCTTTATCAGCATGGCAGAACATGGCAGTGCATAGGCAGACATGGTGCTGGAGAGGTAGCCGAAAGTTCTACATCTTGCACAGGCAACAGGAAGTGAACTGATACACCAGGTGGTATCTTGAGCATGAGACTTCAAAGCTCGCTCCCACAGTGACATACTTCAACAAGGCCACGCCTAGTAATTGTGCCACTCCCTGTAAGATTATAGGAGCCAATTACATTCAAACCACCACAATTAGGTTGTTTCAAGTCGACAATAAAATCTAACCAGGATAGAAGGCATGGTAGCTGAAGCAGCTTGAAGCTACGGCAATGGGAACTTCTGGCATGGCTTACACACATCTCTATTAATCAGAAGTAAAATGATCTTGGGCCATAAGCAAGGATGGCTATACAATTCACGTCCTATGTCCTGGTAACCCACTTCCCCTAGCTAGTCCCCAACTCCTAAACGTTCCATAGCCTCTGACAAATAGCACCGCCAGCTGTTGACCAAGGGTTCAGACGTATGAGCCTGTGGAGGGCACTTCACATTGAAACTGTAACAACTGCTGTTGCTGGGTACATGCAGCTAGGCCCACAGAGGGGCCTTCAAGCAGTACTCTGTTGCCTGGTCTGACCTCAGTGATCCTAGATTGCATCTGCCCCTGAGTTTTATGAGCTCAATCCTTTCTGGAGAACCTCTGCCTTGAATCTGTCAGGGGGAGTTGTAGGGAGGAGCTGCTATCTCTTTCTCTAGCTGTCGGGACAGTAAGATGCTTGTCTAGGATTTTAGCACCAGGGCTCTTTTTGCAGAGGGTTCCCTGCAAGTCTTCTCCTGAAGTACTCAAGGAAAGTTGTGATTTTTGTATTTTACCTAGAATCTTAAAGAGCATCTTATGGCTACTTGAGATATAGCCTCTTCCCAGACTTCCAACTTATACCACGGGTTGTAAAGTCCACATGAAGAACCTAAGTGGAGTCATGTGGCAGATGCCACAGCTTTTGTTAACAACTAAAATCATTATGTGCTTACACAAAGGCAGCATGCAAGAGCTAAAGGGTCATGGACTCATTTGTAATAACAAGTAAGCTAACAAACAGGGAAGTAATTAAAATGTCAACAACAGAGGCCGTAAATGATGACGTGACAGAACTCAGGGCATGACAGGAGGTTGAGCAATAATGAACACACTGCCCCTGCTGCAAGCATGCTATTGAATGAAAGAAGCTGGCAAGTTGGAGATGCCTTCTGATTGGTTTAATAAGGAGCCGAATGACCAATAGCTAAGCAGGAAAGAATAGATGTGACTTTCTGGGAGAGAGAAGAACTGAGGATGGTTCTAGACATGGGGGAGATGCCAGTGAGACACTAAGAAAGTCGGACATAGACACAGGTTAATTTGAGTTAGAAGAGCGAGTTGGGCTAACGGCCACGCTTCCTAATTAGTAGTAAGTCTCCAGGGTCATTATTTGGGGGTTGGTGGTCCAAGAAAAGTCCAACAAGAAAGTCCAACTACAGGTCCTAGCTGCAGTTGTGGGGCCCAGGTGAGACTTCCTTCTCTCTGGATGAGAGGAACTCTACCCAGTGATATACAGACTATATGAGCCTCATTGCCATCTTAGGACCCAGAGGGTCAGGAAAAGATGCTCCCCAGTCAAAAGGGGGGACATCAAGAGCTCAAGTTTCTCATTGATCCTGGCAGAACTTGGTAGGTGTTGACTTCCAAAACATGTGGATATGATTTCATATCAAGGTAAGAATACTCAGAGAAAAGTAGGTTTCTCCTTGTCTTCCTAGAGAAAGTCTAGTCCTTTGTTCAGGGGCTCACAACAGGAAGATCAAGGAGTCATCAGACACTTCTCAAAACAAGATGCTTTCGTTTCCATAGATGATGAGAACCTGTGAATTCCTTCCAGACTAATATGGTTTGATGGAATAAGAGTCCCTGAAAGGTCTCTGTGAACCCTAAAAAAAATTCTTCACCCAAAAAACATCAGAAAGCAGTTTGGAGAGAACTATGCCCAAATTCCCATATATTGCTTATAAATGTTTGTTTATGTTTAAAGGGGGATATGATATAAAGATGAGTACTTTGCATTTGTATGGATCTTGGTCTATTAATACAAATTTAAGGTCAATTTTGTTATATGCTTATTATTTCTGCTCTTGATTAAGGTATTGTGTTTGTGCAGCTCATTTTAAAATGTAATGTATAATTAAGAAATACAGGTAAATAGTCATTTATAACAAACTTGTAGTCATGTTAGGTTTTCTAGATATATAGAGATATATTTCAGTTAGATAGGCAATCTTCAACACTTTAAAAGACTTACAGAATAAAGCATTTAAAATGTTTTAAGAACTTAGGACTTTTCATGACAATGAGACACATCTGCTCCTGGCAGCACGAATTACTTCAAAAAGAAGATGGGCATTGAAGAGGCTCCTTACGGAGTTTGTTAGCCATTTGGGCAAGAAACTGTTCTTGCCTGGACTGCTTGATGTTATGCTGTCTAGACATGCAGGACCCACAGAAAAATGACTGGTGAACTTGCTTAAATGTGAAACGGTCCTTCAGGGTTCCTGGCTCATGAAAGAGTCTGTCAGACATTCTGCAGTACACAAAAGAAAGTTACTGACAAACTGCCAATATATGAGAAATTGTCTTTAAAATTTCCTGTTTCATGAAAAAGCTTGCTGGATACCATGGGCCTATAAGCTGAAGATGGGTACCCCAATGTTATAGAAGAACTCTGGGTGACTTTGCAGGCAGCAAGATGTCTCTGTCGATTCTAGTTTTGGAAGTTGCTTACAATGAATTTCTTGTTTACTTAGGTAATATATCCTCTGGAATCTTTGGTGGAATTGAAGACTAGTTATATTTATAGTTTTCCTTAGTTATGATAAAAGATGAAGTCGATATAAATATTATAACTGTAATTCTTGCTTGACACTTGTTTTGTTGTATGTAATCTTGCTTTGTTAAAGAAAACCTTCCTTTTTATTTAGACAGAAAAGGGGAGGTGATGTGGCATTCCCCTCTGTATGTTATGAATACCATTGGTTAATAAAGAAGTTGTTTGGGTTTATCCCATGCTTTTCCAGACCTAGGCCAGCTGGCCTTGGTGAGTTCCCGATAGAACATCCCCATTGTCTCAGTGTGTGGGTGCACCCCTCATGGTCCTGAGTTCCTTGCTCATGCTCCGTCTCATTCTGCTCCTGATTTGGACCTTGAGATTTCTGTCCAGTGCTCCCATGTGGGTCTCTGTCTCTGTCTCCTTTCATCGCCTGATGAAGGTTAATACGAGACCTGGATAGAGGTGGGCAATCCTTGGGCTTCCCACAGGTCAGGGAACCCTGATTGCTCTTCGAGCAGATGAGGGAGGGGGACTTGATCGGGGGAGGGGGAGGGAAATGGGAAGCGGTTGCGGGGAGGAGGCAGAAATCCTTAATAAATAAATAAATTAAAAAAAAAGAAGTTGTTTGGGGCCTATTGCAGCACAGAATAGAGCAAGGTAGTAATTTCAAGCAGCTAGAGGAGGAAAGAGTAGGTAAAGAGAAGCCATGCAGTTGCCACAGGAGACAGATACCGGACACCAGATGGAACCTTACTGTTAAGTCACAACCATGTGGCAATACACAGATTAATAGAAATGGGTTAATTTAAGATATAAGAGCTAGCTAGAAATATGCCTAAACTAATAAACCAGAGTTTTAATTAATACAGTTTCTATGTGATTATTTTGGGTCTGGGAACAAACAAGCGATCTCTGAGAACAGGAAGCTGCATGCATCTGTTATAGAATTAAGTTGAACTTTTACTAAAATGGCAACAACTTTAATTTTTATAGGAGCAAAGATGATATCACTGTTTGGGGGCAAACAAAAAGCTAGAGCTTTTCTCTTGTAACTATATATGATTACAAATCTTCATTGTGAAGAAGTTACGGATTTTGCTCTGACAGTCTTAGTTTATAGATACTATTAGATGTGATAAACATTATACCTATATTAAAGGCCTATTTGAAGTAGACAGGGCCTCATATTATGTCACATTATTTCCATTTCACTGGTGAAAATGGTCACCGACTATTTTGCTAAGCAACACAAAGCTCATGAAGTTGGACACTGGATAAATGGGTTTCCGTGGAAACTTTCCATAAAGCCATCATATAAATGTATTCATTCACTTAACTCAACAAATGTTTACTGAGCTCTTAACACTGAGAACACAAAAATATAGCAAATGACCTCATGGGCAATACATCTCCTGCTGGAGCACCCTAGTTCATTTTAAAACATTGCCATGTTTTAAAATTAGAAAGCCCTACGGAATATCAAGGAGAACAAAACCTTCCAGAAATGGACTTGGATACCTCTTTAACTTCCTAAAAATAGCCTTGCTTTTGCTCTTTTCTTAAAGTCAATTCTTACTCTACAGGCAATGTAAGTTTTGATTCTTTTCCTCAGATGGCACTGTCGATGTTGGGCTCCAGTCCTAGTTAATGTGTCACAGAAATGTACACCCTGGGTCTTTCTCTGAGATCAATTGTTTCTCTGATAAGGGCTCCGTGCTTTGTGCCATCTGTCTAAAGCAATATTATTTTAATTTGCTTAAATATTTATTCTTAAAATAACTTTTAGAACAATACACTCTTTAAACCATTTTAACTTTGTACTTCTGCTGTTAATAAAACCAAGGCTGTAGCTTCATGTTCCTTTTAAATCTCCATGACAACACATTTCACTTCACTGTCATGCATGTACATGCAATTTTTGAAATTTTAAATGTAATATATTTTTGCCAAAACTTCTCTAAAGTGTGGTAGAAAATTCAGGAGTTTTGGGAGTTGTATAATGTTACTAGTCAATAACGTCTTTTAAAAGAAATAGTGACCTTGATACTTAGGGTTTTTGGTTTTTTGGTTTTTTTTTTTTTTAGTCTTTGCATAGTCTAGATACTAATCTTCTTAGATATATAGTTGATAAAGAACTTTTTCCCATTCCATAGATTAGCTCTTTACTAGAATATGTTCTTTGCCATACAGAAAATTTCTAGTTTCATGAGATCTCATATGTGGTTTGTCAGTCTTAATGTCTGCTTCTGCAGCCTGTTCAGTAAGTCCCTTCCCGGGCTGTAAGCTCCAGTGTAACCGTAACCCTGCTTCTCCCTTTATCAGATTCAGGGTATCAGGTCTTATACTGAGGTCTTTGATCCATTTGAGCTAAGTTTTGTGTAAAGTGGAGATCCAGATCTACTTTCATTCTAATACATGAAGCTGCCTATCCAGTTTGACCATTGATGAAGTGGTCTTTCTCCCATTGTTTACTTTTGGCCCCTTTGTCAAAAACCACGGGTCCAGAGATGTGTGGACATATGTCTGGGACTTCAATTTTATGGTATTGATTGATGTGTCTATTTTTATGCTAGTACCATGTTGTTTTTATTACTATAGCTTCCTAGTATAATTCAAAATCAGAAATCACAATGTCTTTAGCACTTCTATTATTGTCCCTATTATGTCAGGATGGCTTCAAGAAACTGGTGTTTTCCAGATACAACAGTGTTTTCCAGATCCACACATGAACGCACTGTACTGTGGCAGCCTGCAGAAGACCTACACAGACTCAAGCCTGATGTCACGCCAGTTTGGAGAAGGGGCGGTAGACACAAAGTCTTAACCACCCCCCAAGTTCTCCTAGTGGAGGAGTTATTGACGTTTGATTGCAGCTAGGAGAGGAAAAGTCTGGGTTTTCTTTTTTTTTTTTTCAATTGTGTGAATACCCAGTACAATGACCACACTCCAGGGCAGACCTCACATCCAAGAGTAGTCAGTCAACACAAACTAGATTTGAGAAAGAAAGCGAGATAGAGAAGGATAGATAGATAGATAGATAGATAGATAGATAGATAGATAGATAGATAGATAGATGATAGAAATTGGGTGTGTAGGGGTGGAGAAGGATCTAGAAAAGTAGGGATAAGGGTGTATGTGAATGTGACCAGAATGTGTATCAAAGTCTCGAAGCATTAATAATAATATTTTTATTAAAAGAAATATTTTTTTCTATTAAGAAATCTCAGTTTAGATTCCTAGTCCAGTTTTAACTGAGTCATTTGTTTCCTTGATCTTTGTATATTTGGGATAATAATTGTCTCTTAGATGTAGAGCTGACAGATTCTTTCCCATTCTGTTCTTTTCTTATTTACTCAATTGATTGTTTCCCTGGGTGTACAAAAGCCTTTTGGTTTTATGCAGCTTTATCTGTCAGTTGTGATCTTAATTTCTGCATGGAGTCCTACTCAGAAAGTCCTTCCCTACAACTCTATCCTGTAGGGTATCGCCTACATTTTCTTCTACCAGTTTGAACACTTTCGGTTTCAAATTGAGGTCTTTGATTTTTGTGGATCTAATCTTTGTCCAGGGAGATAGATACAGGTCTTCCTGTGTATGTGTAGAGGTTAAATTAGACCCACATTGATTCTGTACATGCACAATGAGTAGCATATTTTTTTAAAAAAAATCATCGTAGCTCTCTAGCAATCTGGAATAGCAATCCTTTCCATATTTTTTTCCAATCAGAAATGATCTGACTATTAAGGGTCTTTTCTGGTTCCGTATGAATTTTAGGATTTTTTTTCAATTCCTATGAAGAATATCATGGGTGGTTTTTTTTATTGCAATTGTGTTAAATCTATTAATTGCTTTTAGTGGGATGGTCATTTTCACAATATTAATTCTACTGATTCACGAACATGGGATGTCTTTCTATTGTCTTTCCCAGTCTTTTCTTCGGAGATTTTAAGTTTTTAATTATAGATCCCCTAGCTCCAGATCGATACATATAAGTGTTGCCCTCACTCTTCACAAAGAAGTTTCTCTTTATAGCAGGTGGAGACTACAGAAAACCACAACTGGCCACATTGTAGAGATTAATGGCTTGTTGGGAGCCCCAGTCCCATCTGCATCAGAGCTCCTGCATCTAAGGCACAGGGAAAACCCTCTGCCAAACCCAGAAACTTAACTCTGATCTCAGGGACTACACACTGTAAGAAGGAACTAACTTCCCGTGTTGTTTCCTGATCTCTACAAGCACACTGTAGAAAATGCACACAAGTGCACACACACAAGAATAAGTAAATAAAGATGTAATTTCAAATGTTAAATTCCTTTCTATATTCAATAAGTTCACATGCCAATTTCCTCCTCCTCCTCTTCCTCCTCCTCCTCCTCCTCTTTCCTCTTCCTCTTCCTCTTCCTCCTCTTTCCCTTTCTTCCTCCTCCTCTTCTTTTGCTATTTACTATTATGAGTAAACTTGCATTTCGGAAGTACCCACAACCCACAAGATCAGCATTCAGAAGTGATCATAGCCATTCTACCCGAGAGACGAGTGGATGGTATTAAATGTCCCCATGATTTCAGATTCCAGCCATCCATCTGAAACTGGCTTCAATACACCCTCACACAAACAGGAGGGAAGCCTGGACAATCTGCTCCTCACTACTCTCGTGGTTTAAACTGCACTACAGATCTTCAATGTCCCAGCTCCCCCTGCTTCCCCCTTCCTCTTTGCAAAAGCCATTATCTTTTGTCACCTTCCCTGGTCCCTCGGTAGTCCAGTATTCCAGCCATTAGCAATGTGAATTTTCACCCATGAGAGTGCTGCTTGTAGGAATTGGGGCAATTTATGGCCTATTTATTATATTCTCTTATTTCTCCTTTGCCATGGTCCTTATTGTTGAAAGTGAATCATCCATCCACAAGAGCATATTAATGGCTAAGTGGAGGCTATTGTAAAGCCATCAGCTTTTCTGGGGACCACTGGTGTTTACTATTTATTGTGAGGTTCTGTTATGTCTATTTCCCCCCTGGGCTTATAATAGCCTTTAAAAGCAGTGAGGATGATTTTTTTAAAAATCCACTTGGAATTGTACAAGCAAGATAGAGATACAGAAGTGAGTCAGAGAAAGGCTTTATTTTATTGATGATCAGTTTGCGGGATGTTACCTCTGTGTACCCCACCACCAGATTCAGAGTTAATGCACACCAGTTCATTTCACCCTAAATGCAAATATCAGCACGGGAACAAATATTTAAACAGTGCCAATCCAAGGCTTTTATGCTCTTTTATCAAACCCCAAAGTAAACAGTTTCTGAAAGGTTTCTCCTCTGAATGCTATTTTAAATTTAGCTTTCGGTTCTTGGGGATTTTAACTCCCCCAACCCCTGGCTTTGCCAAGGAGGAAACTCAGCCTAGAAAACAGAGCCTGGCAATAACCTCCAGGGACCCAGATGCTCGTTCTCTTCCCCTGTTCTTCTCCAAAGGGGCCCATCTGTGGTGGTTTGAATGACAATGGCCCTCATAAGCCTATGTATTTGAATGCTTAGTCACTAGGGACTGGCACCACTTGAGAAGGATTAGGAGGTGTGGCCCTGTGGGAGTAGGTGTGGCCTTGTTGAAGGGAGTGTGTCACTGGGGGTGACATTGAGGTTTCAAAAGCCCAACCCAGGTCCAGTGTCTCTCTATTCCTGCTGCCTTAGGATCTAGATGTAGAATTCTTATCTTCCCCCTCCCCACTAACCTTCTGAAACTGCATACAACCCCCAATTAAGTGCTTTCTTTAATAAGAGTTGCTGTCGTCATGGTGTCTCTTCACAGAAATACAACACTAAGACACCATCCATGTGGGTGGGACTACAGGAAGGGCAGAATGAAGGATTCCCTCTGCTTGGGAGAAAAGGGGAGGTAAGACTCTCCTTTTAAGTGTTGTGAAGGCAGAAGAGAAGGATGAAGAGCTAGCCCCAACCTAACTTTTCTTACAGAAAAGGTAGGTGATGGGAGCTGAATCTCTGAGCCTCAGTACACCTTCCTCCCATCCCTTTCTCTTTGGCAAGGCTGTGTGTATCCTACTAGCTCAGCCTTGTTTTTGTTTGTAGACAGGATCTTGTATACAGCCCCGACTGACCTGATATTAACTCTGTAGCTCACATTGATCGTGAACCCACAACAGTCTCTCTACTTGAGCTTTCTGAGTGCTGGTCACACACTCAGTAAGTAAGATGTTAGCAAAGATAGATAAGATGTTAGCTCGTTTCCAAACTCAGAAGACCCAGAAGAAGACAGCCATCTGTGCTGGGGTGGAGAGACAGGGTTCTGTAACATGTCCCACTGGACTCCCACTTTCCCCTCCAAATTCAGGCATTGAAGTTCCAACTCCCAGAACGCCAGGGCGTGTCTGTACCAGAACATAAGGTTTTGACAGAGTTGATGAAGTTCAAACAATGATGTCAGATGGCTGTAATCCAACCCTACTGCTGCTCTTCTGGGAAGAGGGAATTGGAACACAGGAATATTGGGGATACACAGAGAAGAAAGACCATGTGAGGACATGATGAGATGAAGTTATTGGAAAGCCAGGAGAGAGAGGCCCCAGAAGAGACCAAACTTGCTGGCTCCTGGATCTTGGACTTGAGCCTGCAAAATGATAAAACAAAGAATGTCTGGCGTTTACAAGGCCAGTTCTCAGGCGAGAAGCTAACCAAAGACAGCTGCTGGCCCTCACTTTTGTTTGTTTGAGGGAGTCTTCAGGGCTGGACACACAGAAAACGTGTCCTTTTTAGGACATAGTTCTGGGGCACACTGAGTGATTCACCAATACCAAGCACTGGGCCATGCGTTGCTGCGACAGATGAGGGGTGCTGTTCCTGTCTGTGGTGGTGGCTCTGGTGGTATCCGACAAGTCAGAGGAGGTATGGCCCAGCCACCTCTGCTGCCCAAGTTCAGAGTGCTGGGGAAAATGCCAAATGGCTGTTCTGTTCCCTATGCTCAGGAGTCTTTTAGCTGAGCCTATAAACTCAGCACTTGAGGCAGAGGCAGGAGGATGATTTTGAGTTCCAGGTCAACTAGGGCTACCTAGAAAGATTACTCTTCAATGTAAAACTTCATAGATAAAAACTGAAGATGATTTGCTTAAATTCAAAAGTAGAGGGTGAGAGAGACGGTTATGAGCACTTCCTGTTCCGGGTTCTACTCTGACACAACAACTCATAACTCCCTGTAACTTCTGTTCCAGGGGTCTGGCACCTCAGCTGACTCTGTGGGTTCCTGCACACACATGGTGACATGCACACACTGAAGCACACACACACACACCCACATCAATTAAAAAAAATACTCAAAATCAGACGATGATGATTAAATACGACCACGGAGAAAGCATTCAAAGGCAGCAGAGACAAGCGAGAAATTGCGAAAGAAGGAAAGAGCCATGGCTGAAATGCTAACAAGGATAAAGGAAATTAAAATGAAGAAAAGCACATTAGGTAAATCATTGATAAAAGCTCATTCTCCTGCACAGGCATGGATGTAATATATATGTGCCTTAGTACTGTTTTTATGAAGGAAATAATCAGTGTGGCCTCCTTCCCTTCCCTTTGGGCAAGGCATGGACTCTGAGTCACTTCAGATTACTGGAACTTCTGTTGTCTGCCCTCACAATGGACTCATCATTTTTATATTGTTCCTATGGGAGATGTGTTTTTGCTTTCCAAGTGGCAAGAACCCAAATGGGTTTAAATCACCACGCGTTTTTAAAATGGGCCTGCCAATTTTCAATTTCAGATGGGAGGCCATGGCTTCTGCCAACACTGCTTGGCATAGCATGTCTTATATAAAGAAAAAAAAATCAACTAGATATTATGATGGAACTGGAATTCATTCTCTGCCTTGTAAATGTGCTAAGATATGGAAGGGTAGCTTTGCACTGCGCAAATCTTGATTTGCATAATTGGGAATTATTTCCGTGTGTGTGAGTGTGTGCACTCACACATATGTGTTCTATGGTATCTATACCATATATATACGTATATATATATGAAACCAGAAATACAATAGAACGATATGAAAAATGTGGTTGGGTGTGATGACCTTATCCTATAGTACATGTCCTAGTTCGGTTCCCTGCTGCTGTAATCAAACACCACAACCAAAAGAAACTCCGGGAGGAAAAGATTTCCTTCAGCTTACAGGTTCCAGTTCATCATCAAGGGAAGCCAGAGCAGGAGCTCAAGGAAGGACCCTGGAGGCAGAAACTGTCACAGAGACAGCAGGCAGGATGCTTACTGCCTTGTTACCCAAGGCTTGTTCAGCTCCCTTTTTTCCGCAGCACGGGCCCACCTACCTCAGGATGGCCCCAACCGCAGTGTGCCTCCAAACTAAGTGTCAGTTAAGAACATGCCCGCATGTATTTCCCCGGGGCCAACCTGAATGAGATAGTTCTTCAACTGAGGTTCCTTCTTCCCAGGTGTGTTGACAACTGAAGCTAACTATGACAGTATATAGATCATTAATATAAAATCATAAAATGTATGTTACTGAAGCCTTTTTTGGGTCTCTGCAATCTTCATCTCCTGATCTATTATCAGTAATTACTTTTATTAGCTTTACATATATCGGTATTTAGGTAAACATGAGCATACATTACCCCCATACATGTGTTTAATTTAAAGAGCTTTTGGTAGAGATTATTTTCCTTCCAGTATGTATTTTGTTTTATTGATGTAAGGAAAGCAGTGAAGCCTTATATATCTGTATAAGCAACAGCAATAGTGGAGATAGCCCAGCCTACCCACCAACTAGTACTAGGAGTTCAGCGGCACATGTTTAAACTATAACTTGAAACTATTTCTTTATGTTTCAACTGAAAAGAAAGACAAAGTAGGAAGGTAAAATAAGGTCATAGATATGGAGAGTTTTGTACGGTTTAGTTCCTGGATATAAAGTAAATATTGATAATGGCTTTCATGCTGAACAGTGTACCTTTCAACTGCTCTTGGGTGATAAATAAATCACCTTAAATGTGACTTAAAACTACGGAACTAGATTGACGAAATAATGCCGTTGTTGTTAAATATGATCTGTGTAGTGAAATCATTAGCCCAGCGCTCCTTAGGGGTGCTATGTGTCACTGCCAACAGTCAGAGTTATTGACACTTCGTGCTGGCCTTCCCACAGTGCTGTGTGACTGCCACATTTGGGGAGATTTCTAGACCTCCGAAAAGTCTGAAACGGCCACTGGTAATGACGCAGGGAAGATATTCATGGGAATTTGCAAAGACTTATGGGAATTTCAAAGTTGCTCTATTTCTATGTACCTGAACACATGTATTTTTGAAGAGCCAAGTGGACTTTTACAACATCAATTTATAGTTTACTTTTATTTTTTTTTAAAAAAAGTTATAATGCCTTTAAACTAATCTATGGGAAACATTTGGCTTATCCACTTTATTATTTGTGTTTATTGTATAAAATCCACAGCATTTTATAATATTTAATATTTAGTACTAAATTGCAGGATGCTGGAGATGCAGCTCCAAGGTAGAGCACATACCTGGAATGCTGAGGACCTGAGTTTAAGCCCCAGCAACCAAAAACCAAACCAAACCAAACAAGAACAGGAAACACCACAAATTCCTGGGGAGACTCTACAAGCCTCAAATTAGAGTATAGTTACAACTTGTGTGGTCTGTCCTAGGGAGCTCTGCCCTGTGGGAAGAGCAGCATTCCTGAGACAGAGAGGGTAGAGAGCAACAGTTTCATATGCCTAGCTAAATAAGAAAGAACAGAGGTTGGACAATAAACAAACAGGGTATTAATGGTAGATGTTAACACTGCAGGAAACAGTAGGCATCACGGAGAACACCTGTCATCTTGGCACTGGTGACAGTGGGCATACTTGGGGCAGGAGGATGGAGAACTGGAAGCTAGCTTGGGCTACCTAGTAAGAGATGGTTTCAGAAACATCAATAAACAAATGTGTTACAGAAGCTCTTTAAAATGGGCAGGGTGGTGGTGGCATATACCTTTGATCTCAGCAGACAGAAGAGAATTAAGACAAGCTAATAATGACATTGGAGAAAAAAGCCTTTGAATAGGTTTGATTTGCAAATGAGCATGGGAAAAGTTACATATTCAAATAATTTCATATCAACATAGTCGTCCTTGGTGGCCTGCCCTGATGATGAACTTGCCACCACCTGGGTGCAAGTCACAATACACTGGACTCTTTCTGGAGGTCCTGGGAGAAGGAGAAGGGAGGGGGCTTCCTGCAATGGAGAAGTCAGTTAAAAAATGTTAAGCTTTGCAATGCAAATAAAATCGGCTGGGACTCTGGGGTCCACACTGGTGAGCAGGAGCAAGGCAGCTCTTCCAGCAGCTGGTTGCAGAGTTCAGCCTGATCCCAGTGTTTACGAAAGGCTCACATCTGTGGTCCGTGTGTGGGTGTAACACCATGACTCCCCAGATGAGAACACAGCACCCTATTCTCCACCTCTACCCCAATATCTCCTACATGGGGTCTTTGGCAGGTCCTAAGTGCTACTGAAGGGTCAGGAAACAAATAGAAGAAGTGCCTTTTGTGTTGGGAGGATGCTCTTAGCTCTGTGGGTGAATGGTCCAAATCTGAACAATGGACAAACCTCTCCTTGGGTCCTGAGAATTCTTGACAACTTTTGTCTCCATGTAGACTTTTCTCTACTTCCACCATGTTGCCCCCACTTCCTGATTCCCACAATTGTTCCAGACTCTTAACTGGCTAACTTCATCGCACTAAAATCTCCAGGTCATTTCTCGGCCACAGGCTCGTTCTTCAGTTATTCTTGAAGGGTGCACATGAGCTCTGAAATTTCTGCCACTCCCTTCTGCTCCCCCTCCAGTCCACCGAGAGAAAAATGACTATTAAACGCCCTACTTCTCCCATGAGATTGTTTATGCTAAGCTTCTCAGGAAGGGCGCCTTGATGCCGGAGACGGTTGAGGTCTTAACCACAGTTTTCTTCCTGTATGAGCGGGACAACTCATGATTAATACATTCAAGCTAGCCACCCAAAGTCATGTGATGAGCGTGGAGAGGCAAGACACCAGTCCAGGCTGAAGATTCTTGATCTAGTGATTGGACCACAAGACCAGGCCGCTTTGTGCCTGAAATTGTTTGAAATAATTTTCCCCCATATTATGGCATATAATAGGAAAATTAAACCTAGGCTATAGCTCATTGGCCTAGCATGCAAAGGGTTCTGGGTTCTACTCTTAGTATTGGGGGTGGTTAGAAAAGAAAAGAAAATGGAGAGGAGCAGGGAAGAGAGGGAGAAGGGGAGAAAAGGAGGGATGCCATGTCAAAATTCATACCAACACAGAAGCTTGAGATATAAACTTACTTGTAAGCAAAACAGGCCTTTGTAGATGTCAACTAAAATGAGATCATATTGGGTTAGTGTTGGACCTAATCCAATAGCTAATGTGAACTATAAGACTCATGACCATATAGAAGGTCCTGAGAAGACACTCAGGAAAGGGTGCCCTATTACTGCAGAGGCAATAGTTTTCCCTCTGGAAACTGCATCCACAAGACAAAACAACAACAACAAAAAAAACCAAAAAACAAAAAAAACCAAAAACAACAACAACAACAACAAAAACACAATGATTGTGGCACCAGTTACCAGAAGATCTGAAAGAAAAGGAACAGATTTTCCCTTTAAAGCCCCTGGAAGGAAACAACTGATGACAATCTGATTTCAGATTCTTAGGCTCATGTTCTGTGAGAAAATCAATTTCTGTTATTTAAAGTCCCCTTTAGATGTTGTGTGTGTGTGTGTGTGCTTCCACGCATGTGCTATGTTAAACCTTAGGATGCAATACACTGTTCTGCTTAATTTTTGTCAGCTTGATACAAGTTAGGATCATCTGGGAAAAGGAAACCTCAGCTGAGAATATGCCTCCCTTGGCCTGTGATGCATTTTCTTAATTAATTGAATGGGAGGGCCCAGCCCACTGTGAGTAATGTCACCATAATTCTGGGTTGTACCAAAAGTCATGGTGATAACAAGATCATAGAAAAAAAGCATTCTTAAAGATATACCCATATAGATACTGTAAGAACACAGAACCCCACTTAGACAAGACAAGAAAAGAAACACCCCAAGCATATTCTAGCTGAAACACTAATTATACAGAGCAAAGAAAAATTATTGAAAGCTGAAAGAGGGGGGAAAAAAAGCCCAGTCAAATAGAAAGGAAAACCCTTCAGAATAACAAATGATTTCTCAATAGATACTATGAAACCCAGAGGAACCTGGGGCAATACACTCCATTCCATATCCTGCTGACTTAGACCACTGTGTTCAGCAAAGCAACCTGCCAGGGTATGCTAGTATGAATGTAATTGGCCCCCATAATCTCACAAGGAGTGGTGCTAATAAGAGGTGTGACTTTGTTGGAGGGGGTGTGGTCTTATCAGAGGAAGTGTGTTACTGAGGGGGTGGGCTTTGAGGTCTCTTTTTCTTCAGCTTTGCTCAGTGTGACACTCAGTCTACTTCCTGTTGCCTTCTGATCAAGCCAGCAACAAGTCTGCCTGCATGCTGCCATCCTCCTGGCCATGATGGTAATGGACTGACCCTCTGAAATAAGCTGAAACCTCAGTTAAATGTTTTCCTTTATAAGAGTTTCCGTGGTCGTGGTGTCTCTTCACAGCAATAGAAACCCTAACTAAGATATAGGGTAAGAAAAAAGAAAAAGTTCACATGATCCTAACAGCCTTAAAAAGTTCATATTTCAAGAAAGCAAACAAAAATGATGCTAAACAGAGTAAAGTTTTGGAAGCAATACTTTGAAATGAAGAGAGGAATAACATAGACAAGAGATTTTAGAAAGAGAGAAAGCAAAACAATAAACTCAAAGTATTAATGTCTTCAATACTTCAAGCAGAAAACAGGTTAGCTAAATGGATTAAGAAAAAAAATTCATCTTTCTGTTGTCTGCAAGAAACATATCCCAACTTTAAAGATATTTTTTAACCTTAAAGTTAAATGGTAGGGAAAAGTTTTCCAAGAAAGGGGATTAAGAAGAAAGCAGGGTTTGCAATTCTAATATCTGACAAAATAGACTTCAAACTAAAACTAATCAGAAGAGACAAAAGGCTCTTCATTTTAATCAAGGGATCAATTAATCAGGAAAAAAATCACAACACTAAATGCTTATGCACTAAACTCTAATGTGTCCTATTTCATAAAAACATATTAATAGAATCAAAACACAAACCAATTATAACAAAAACCAATAATATGAGATGAATAACTCCACATCTTCCCCAAATGATAGGCCATTTGAACAAAAACAGAGAAACCTCAGAATTAAATAATATCTTATATGAAACGGACCTAACATACCTACAGAAAATTTTACACAAATGAAAAAGAATACTCATTCTAATAAGCAGTATGTGGAATATTTTCTAAAGTAGACTGCATGCTGGGATACAATTATTGTTTGAAATAATTGCGTGTGTCCTATCTTAAAATTATGCAATAAACTTAAAATTGGCAGCAAACGAAACTCCAGGGAGTGTATAAATTCATGGAGATTGAGCAACTCATTCATTACTGAATGAGGACTGGGCCAAAGAAGAAATTAAAAAAGAAATGAAAATATTCCTGGAACTAGATAAAAATGAAAACACAACATGACAAAAGTCTCTGGGACAAGTTAAGAGCAAGCCTGGGAAGGAATTTGGAAGCCCCAATTGTCTACACTAAGACATCAGAAAGAGCACACTGAATGACCTAATGATGTAACTCAAGAATTTTGAAAACAAGAACAAATCAAACCAAAGTCCAAAAAAATTGCAAGAAAGGATGATAGAAAAAAGCAAAACCAGAAGTTAATGGTATACAAACAAATGAAACAATACAAAGAGTTAATTGATCTACCAGCTGGGTCTCTGAGCAGATAGGATTGACAGAGCATCGGCACAACTAATCAAATGGAAGAAAGAAATGGCCCAAAACTAAATCAGAACTGGACAATGCACATTACAGCACACACCAAAGAGACACAGAATATTTTAAGGGAATCCTTTTTTAAAAAGTCTGTATTTTATTTAGCTGGAGAACCTAAAAGAAACAAAGTTAAACTAAGAAGAAACCAACAACTTAAACTGACCTGTAATATAGGAGTTGATTGGAACAATAATAAAGTCTTCCAATTGAAAACAAAAAGCAAAAAACAAAAACAAAACAAAACAAAACAAAACAAAAAACCAACCCCCCCCCCCACAAAACCCCTCAAGCCCAGCATTCTACCAGATGTTCAAATCCACCTGCCTCTGCCTCCCAAGTGCTGGGATTAAAGGTGTGCAGTACCACCGCCCGGCTGAGGACAGCATTTCATGTCTGTAAAGATGGCATAGAGGTTAAGAAGGTAAATTGCTCATGCGATGGACCAGAGAGTTCAGATCCCACAAACACACAGCAAGTGGCTCACAATCCCCTACAGGTTCCAGGGTATCTGGCACCTTCTTCCTACACAGAGACACAAACATTTACACATAACTTTAAAAATTAAACGTTTTGAAAATGAACATTTTCAAGACTTGTAAGACAATGTCAATACCAGAATATTAAGATTCTGTACTCCTGACAGCGTATTCCGTTTCTACCATCCCGTAACACTTGGTGTGTCTGTAGTTCTACGCAGTCTTATCGCCAGTCGCCCCATCACCACGCCCTACTCCCTATGCTAAGCCCACATCCACAACTCCTGGTAATCGCTGACCTGGTCGCCATAATTATCATCTTGCTATTTCCAAAACTGTACATGTGTTAATTATTCTTCTCACTGAGATGAGAAAATACTCGACAAAAGCCATAAGGAAGGGCAGGTTCATTTGGGCTCAGCGAAAGGGTCCATCTAGATGAGGAAGTCAGAAGTGAGGGTGTTTGCGGCAGCCGGTAGAAAGCAAGGAGGGCTGAACAGGGGCGCCCAGATCCCTTTCCTTTGTCATTCCTAAGTCTCTAACCTGTCGGCAGCTGTTGCCTGAGGCTAGGGCGGGGCTCTCATCTCAGTAGTCACGAATCTCTCCTAGACAGGCCCCAAGGTGCGTGTCCTAAGTAATTCTAGACCTTCAGGCATTAACGGTCATTCTTGACCGTCCCATTATCTCAGCAGCGGAATGTACAGTAGCCAACTCTAGGGATTAGCTTTTGCTACTCACACTAATTACCTTGATGGATCCCACGTGTGTGTATGAGGCTCCATCTGGCTGATTGCTGAGCAGTGTTCTGTGGCAGAGCCTGGTTGCCGTTTAACTGGGCACTCACTGGAGAGCTGTTTTCTCTCCTTGGTTTTTCATCACAACGCTGCTATGAGCCTTGACTGAAGCTGAACTCAGTCGAGCATGGCGTGAGTCTTACCACCTTGAATCAGAGCAACTGTGATCACCCTCATAGGGTCAGGACTGTTACTGTTTCATCACAGAAGGGTTGAGTGGCGAGGAGGTCATCAGACTCTGGCCTGAGATCCGACTGCCTGCCACCTCCTCCCCACCCCAGGTTCCGGGAGTGTGGTGGATGTGCTGGAGTATATAGGGGACTGAAGGCTGGCTGGGTTTGTAATTTTAGTGCTGCAGCGTGTGTAAGTCAGTAGCCATGCTGGGTGGGACTTGCAGCAATGCAGGGGCCTGGGAGTCATCTGTGCCCCTGTAAGTAACCCCAATTAGCCCACTGGTTCCCCAAGCTGGTCTCGGATGGGAGCCATCCTTTGGTCTGTCAGTGCCCACCTAGGGTGAGCAGATGTTTCTTCACATCTCCCACACAATAACACTTACGTGTAGGCTTTGCAAAACGTGTTTTATTTCTAGGAAGCGAATGTCAGAGAGCAGTTATTGATTTATTCTGTTAAGTGCGTGTTTAACTTCTTTTCTTTATTTGAGACAGTCTCTGTGTGGACTTGGCTGTCTGGAATTCACTCTGTAGACCGGGCTGGACTCATGCTTAAAGATGCTATTTGGGGGCTGGTTGGAGAGATGCCTCAGGTGTTAATGGTGCCTGCTGCTCTCGCAGAGGACCAGAGTTCAGTTCCCAGCAGCTACACTGGAGGGCTCACAATGACCTGTAACTCCAGCTCCCGATGATTGACACTGTCTTCCGTCCTGTGATGTTTGTTTGAGACAGCGCTTGTTAGCCTGGAACTTGCTATGTAGACCAGGCTGGCCTCAGCCTCCCATTGATTTACAGACACCATCTCCCGGCTCTCTCTTCCGAAGAGAGCTCTCCCTTACAGATGGGGAATTGCTCTTAAGAGACTGATTTCTGCTGTTTTTAGAACTTTCCTTGTGTCCACAGTCTCACAGAATTTCAACTGATTATCTCAAAATACTCTCTATGCCAAAGAGGCACATTTGAGGCGTCAGATTCTGATCTCCTATGGTCAGGCTTTGAGGCCGCGTATTCTGGGGTGTCATACCAGCAATGGAGGAAAATACAGCTTCATTGAGTCCTTCCAGAATTTTGTGCAATCATTATTTTTTCTCTTAGCCCTTTTGACCGATGGGTAGTGACTTCTCAGTGTGGCTCGACCTCACATTTCCACAGTGGCTTTTGATGACGAAGGTCTTTTCTGTATCCCTTGTCATTTGTCTATGCCTTTTGATTGCTTTTGATTATTGACCTGTGAGGGCTTTTTGTATATTCTGGATATAAATTCTTTCCCAGATAATGTGGTTTGGGAATATTTTCTGCAGCTCTGTACTTGGACTTTTCACCGTCTTAGCAGCTGCTTACAGAAGGAAATGTTTCTGTTCAACAAAGTCCATTGCGTCGAGATTTATTTCATGGGCTTTACCTAGTCCTTGCTCCTGTAGATTTCTTCCCACATTTTTCTTTCAGAGCTTTTCATTTACAATGCAATTAGGTTTGAATCCTTCAGCTTCATGTTGCAACGCTCACCCCCGTCCAACTCCAACAGCATCTTCAGCCCTGCTATTGAAACATCGTTACCTGGGAAACAGATGACACAGAGGCTATATGAAGTGACATTTCATTTGTCTGGCAATTTAAAAGTACTTTGGGGGGGGCAGGTATGATGTGCCAGCATTTAATCCTAGCACTCAGGAGGCAGAGACAGACAGATCTCTGTGAGTTCTAGACCAGCCTGGTCTACTTAGAAAGTTCCAGGACAATAAATAGGAAGACTCTACCTAAAAGTAGTGAATACTTTAAATATAAAGTGATTTAAAATGCACTGAGCTAGGTTATAGATCAGAATGCTAGGTCCACCTACGCTTTCCACATAGGTTATAGATCAGAATGCTAGGTCCGCCTACGCTTTCCACATAGGTTATAGATCAGAATGCTAGGTCCTTCTACACTTTCCACATAGCAGCTTAGCACTCAGTTATTGCTGTGACCAATACCCGAGGAAATAACTTAGAAGGGGGAGGGTTTATTTCACCTTACAGCTTCAGAGGTTTCTATCCACGGTCATGTAGACCGTTCCCTGGGAGCTTCTGTTGAGACCCAACATGTCAGGAAACACATGGAGGAGCTGAGCTCGTAGCCTCTGGTGGGTCAGCAGGAGAATGAAAATGGGGACAAGCCATGCACAAGGGCATACCCCCAGTCACCACTTCCTCCAACCAGGTCCCACCTCCTCAGGTTTCTACCACATCCCAACAATGCCATCAAGTCAAGAACCCAACCATAGATCTGCACATTGATGATGTTTAACTTATCATGTTCCAATCATTTCTCAAATCCCCCCTCAAACCTTTAGTGTATAGTCTTTGTGCAACTTGGATTTTAATCCAAACTATCATAGTTACACTTGTGGGTTGTGGAAGCCAGTGGGGAGGGCTTGTAAATATTAATATCCAAGCTCCTTCCTGGGTCCTCACTTGGTTTTCTACATTGTTAGGGGTACAGTTATTCTATTTTCAAAACCACTTTATTTATGGTTGTGAGCCTAGCCTTTAACGGCTGAGCCATCTCTCCAGCCCTCAAAACCACTTTAAAAAATGCTTTTCGATCTAAGATTTCCTTCACCTAATGAAGTTCAAAGAATGAGATACCTTGGAGGTTTAGTTATTATTTATGGAATAATTACATTTTGGGTATTGACTCATTGAATCTTCAAAATTCTGTGATCATAAATAGAGATATTTTTATAAAGCTGACTGTGCCAAGTTCTTCATAAGTTTTAATTTACATGCATCTATGCTTCGGTACTATGGTACTGTCGTTAACCCCATTTTACACGCAGCGTCTGAATCACAAAATGCTGAGTCGTTGGCCCAGCATATCCCAGGCTGGGAAGAGGCAGGGCTGGGATGCTGTGGTCCTCCACTGGCTTTGGACACTGACCACATCCTATCCAACAGCCAAGGAAACTGAGATGTGGGAAGGCTACGTAAATTCACCATAGTCACCCAACAATTAGGTAGGACAGCCAACATTCAAATGTGCAGATAACCTGAATTTATTTTTCTCATTATTATAATTGTGGCTAGTGCCCCACCCCACACAAGTACAACACGAAATATATTATTTTAACTGTTTTTGTGGGTTTGGTTCAGCAGTGTTAAACACATCTACATTGTAGGGAAACAGTTCTCCTGAAATTTTTCATTTAGCAAATCTGACTTTCCACACCCATTTAAAATTAACTTCCCTTTTCCAGCTCGCCACAGCCCATAGGAACTAAATTCTACTTCCCATTTCTCTTTCTAACATGGCCAACTCTAGAGACTCCATGTAAGGGGGAATCATACAGCATTGGGTCTCTTGTGACTGGTGTATTTCACTTAGCATGATATCTTTAAGATTGATTCATGCTGTTTATGGCTTGGGTCTGAATCTACTTCCTTTTACAACTGAAGAATATTCAACATATATTCTTCAATATATTCAATACACACACACACACACACACACACACACACACACACACACCTCCAAGTATCTTTAGCCCAAAATCATGGTGTTGACTTTCACAGCTTCCTGCCTCCTGTCATGTCTTTCAAACCCTTCTCTCATACGGTACCATTTATATCTATCATAAATACTAAATACTACTGACCATTATTAGTGTCAGAAAAGGTGTTCTCATATTCTCCCTCTAATACATATAAAGCATGCTCTAACACATATGGTCTTCTACATTTAGCATCTCCTTGGAATCATGATATTACTTTGTGTCTGCAATAAAGCAGATCCAAAGTGTACTAAGTGAAAATTTGAATTTTAATGGTAACTTAAATTGACTAGGGATGGCTTTTCTAGAGCATGGTAGCAAGAGGTTGGGTCTGGGCTCAGAATCAAGAGGGATGTTGAGCACAAGCTTCGGAGGAAGAATGTGCCATGGGGCAAATAAACTGCCAAGTCCTGGTGTAGATGATCCCCTTCCTGTCCTTGCAACCACGGGTGATGGCCAAGGAAGCTAAAGTGTGAAAGGGGGGAGTAGGGAATGAGGTGGCGAACGTGAAAACATTCATGTCAGGACTGACTCAACTGAGGTTCTAGAAGTGAGGGGCACTCTAGGTCACAGTGAAAATATCTGTGCCTGCTGAATTTGACATTTCTTCTTTGGAACAATTTAATTTATGGTCTAAGGTATAACAAGGCCTTCAGTGGCTCTTCCCTCTTGCCTAGGAGTTCAGCTCAGACAGGAGGAGAAAATGCATCCAGTTCCCTCTGCCTCTGCCCACACACAGTCTCCTCAAACTCAGAGAGAAGAGCACAAGCCAGCATTGTCCTTGAATTTGGAGGAAGAAGATAAAAATCAGCGGTAACCAGACAGTGGGACAAGAGGCCCAGCACCCTAGAAGGCTTCTGGAGACATTTGACTCAATCCAGGCATGGTGTCACCAACCCGCAACCCCAGCACCTGGGCAGTCGAGGCAGAGGATCACAAGTTAGAGGCCATCCTGGATGAACTAGGGAATGACTGGAAGGCCTGGGCTATAGAGCAAGAACTTGTCTTCCCAAAACAAAAACCAACCAACCCAAGAACTACCTGGATGGAGTGACTTTAAATAATGTGGCCCTCACCCCATCACTAAACAAGCTTAATTCCTAACCAAATTCTGAATACTTTATACCCATGGAAAAGTGTAGATCTCATCCCCCTCAAAGAATCTTCTCTTTGCTGCAGATGGAGACCATTACAGAAAACCACAACTTGTCAAAACGCAGAGATCAACTGACTGAGGGCTGCTCAGCCCAGTGATGCCTCTACAACACGACTTCTGTACTGAAATGCAGAGGACATCATGACTGTGGGCTGCTCAGCCCAGTGATGCCTCTCCAACGAGACTTCTATATAGAGTGCAGAGGACATCGTGGGAGCAGGGAGATTGCTGTAAGACTGTGTCCCCTTGAAATGACATTTGGGAAGCTTACACCCATGAAACCTTAACAACATGGCTGTCTCAACAAGACCTAAACAAGAGTGACACCAATAGACAAGAGGGAAATGCCATGGTGCCCATCCTTAGACACAGAACCGTAGGCAACTAAGGAATGCTGAGAACAGAACTAGTCTTCCCCAGGCCTGAGTCCACTAGTTAGTTATCTAAGGCCGAGTGGTCAGCTCTGAAATCATATACATACAAATAACTTAAATGGACCAAACAGGTTGTATTTATATAGTTATGGGCATGCATGTCCACATGTGTATGTGTGTGTGTGTCTGTATGTGTGTGTGTGTGTGTAGAAGAAACAAAGAAAAAGAAACCATGAATTTGAGACGGAGTAATGGGGGAAATGGGAAGGGTTAAAGGGAGAAAAAGAAGAGAGAAATAATGTAATTATATTTAATTAAGCAAAAATAGAAATTAAAATATCAGTAAGTTTCTGTTTAAAATGTCAAGGAACACGTTCTCTATGTGTTTGTGTGTGTATATATATAGTCTGATTTTGGAGACCAGAGGTCAACCTCTAGGCTTGTGTTGTTCCTCAGAAGTCATCTACTTTGTTTTGAGGGCTTGTTTTTTTGTTTGTTTTGAGGGAGGGACTGTCATTAGTCTAGAGCTCATCAAGTAGGTTAGGCGAGCCAGCCAGCTAGCCCCGGGGATCCACCTGTCTACACTGGGATTATAAACTTAGGCCATCACTCTTGGCATTGTTTGTTTATTTTTAAGAAAGGCTCTCCCCGTTTGTAGACGAGGCTGGCCTTGAACTCACAGAGACCCATTTGCCTCTACTTTCCAAATGCTGGGATTAAAAGCGTGTGCCACCAAGCATGGCCCACCTTTCCCTTTTCATAGATCAAACACAGGTCCTTAAATTAGTGTGGGAAACTCTTTCCTGGTTGCACTCTCTCCCCAGCCTGAATGTGTGCCTTTTCAATGATGCTCATTCTGATGTTTGTCTGCTAGGTTTCCTTGAAAAATACAACTATACTTAAACATATAAGCTGTTCTCAATAATTTTCTTGGTGTCTGCATTACCCTTCATATTTTTAGCTGTCCATACCTTTACTCACTACCTAGGGCTCAGGAATCTCATGAAGTGGATGTGTGTGTGTGTGTGTGTGTGTGTGTGTGTGTGTGTGTGTGTGTACGTACGTACGTACGTACGTACATTTTGAGGTAGAGGTTCACTACATAGTTTGCCTGAAACTCACTGCATAGCCCAGGTTTAACTCACGGTACTGTTTCTGCCTCTCTCCAGAATTGGGGATTATAGGTATGTGCTACCACACTTGACCTCCATCTAATTTTATATACAGAAATGATAAGGAATAGGCATTGAAAGGAACTGACATTCCTGTGATGTAAATAGTCACACCAAGCAAAAGTAGGACAAAGGATAGGAAAAATGACCACCCCATCAATTACTACATGAGGCTTCTGATCAATAATCTGATTAAAGGTATGAACAGATAAAAGCATGCAGGGTAATGTGGACACCAAGAAAATGATTGAAAAGAACTTAAATGTCTGGGTCAGAATATAGTTGTAGTTTTAAAAAAAACCTAGTAGACAAAAACAAAACAAAACCCAAAAGATGCTAAAGAAGCCTTATTGACTCTGGAAGGAAGCCTTCTGACAATGCATAGCTCCAGGTTCCTGAGTCTCCTGACCCTGCATAGGGGCAAACGGCCACTTCTGCTTCTGATAAAGGAAGCTCCTGAGTCCATCAGTGGCCTGCCAAGGAGTCAGTAGAAAAAATCAAGTCACAGAGAAGATTCCTAAAGAATTTTATTCTGACAACTCTGTTACTTGTTGAGGACAAAGGGTTAAGCCAGGTAAGAGTGTGACTGTGGCAGTCTTCATTCCTCCCATGGACACTTGGTTATTCATGCATTTATCCAGCAGGTGTATGTCATGCAGCTCCTAGGACCACTGCTCACCATCCAGGCCAAAGGAAAATATTAAGTGCTGGCACACGCCTTTAATCAAGCACTTGGGAGACAGAGGGAGGTGGGTCTCTGAGTTCAAGGCCAGCCTGATCAAAGAGGGAGTCCCAGGACAACCAGGGCAACACAGAAAAATCTTTTGTCTGGAAACAAACAAACTAACTAACCAGGATATATGGAACAGAAAAAATACAAAGTGAACCCCAATGGGAGATTGTGAGAGCCAAAGTTACATTTTAAGTTTTAATTACTATGCCTTAGAGATGAAACAAAAATAAGACAAAAATGCCTGTGATCTGTAAGCCCTTTGCTCAAGGACGAATAGGTCCTGAAATGCTGGAAGCTATTGTTTATGCGGGAAAGCAAGCCATGTGTTTTTCATATGTGGACAAGATGTTCACAGACAGGAAATACATCAGGATATACACTTGTCCCCAATTGGATGTAGGCTGGGGGTATGTTGGGATGTACACTTGCCCCTGATTGGACCTGATGAGAAACGCAATGAATTATGGGTTTTCCTTCTTAATAAGCTGCAAACTGTATCTCAGGACCATTTCTAAGGAACTTGGGCATGGAACTGGCCAGAGCCTGTCCACCTGGCCAGTATTTAATTAAAGCTGGCTTCAAATTTGGCTTTGCACTGTGGTGGTCATCTCATTCTCAAGTTAATGTGTGCAAGTTTACATTTTCTGGTAGCCACATTTTTTTTAAAAAAGGACAATAAATCTAATAGTGTATCATATTTAAACCAATGAATCTAAGAAGCTTTCAATAAAAAAATTGTCAAGCGGTATTTTCTTTTTCTGATACTAAATCTTTGTTATCTGCTGGGTGCCTTACACCTGCAGCTCATCTTAACTTGGACTTGAGATGTTTGGAGTGTTCAGGAACCACTTAAAGAGGGGCTCATAGCTACTCTCTTATACAGCAAAGCTCTAGGAAAAGCAACTGTGTCAAATTAACCCTGGGTAAAATAAACCCTGTTATATAAATATTCACACATGCGTTTGGTTATGTGTTTAAAGACATGTTTTGTATACAACATTATAATAAATTGTAGAATATTCATATATGTTTTTATATACCCACATATAGCAGGGAGAATTAATGAACAGAGCTATTGGCATCATCCCAGATGGGTCTGTCAGTTTTAGAATGAAAAAATATATAGCATGTATATGGTAAAAATTTCAAAGTATGTAAACTTAAGGAAGATGCTATTTAGAAACAAATGCATCTCTGTCCATCATGAAATATTTTAGACTTAATGATTTCTAAATAGCAACAATGGGGGAGGGGCACGATGCCCCTCTTAGCTGAAGAGTTATTGGCAGTTAATGGCTGATGAAGAAGGAGGAGTTACTTTTGTTCAATGACATAGACACTAGTAAGTTGTCCATCAGCTATTAAGAACTCCATGCCAGGCCCATGCAAACAGGCCTAATAAAAGTCAGAGGGTTATAATAATCAAAAGAAGATGCCATGCTGGAGGGGGCATGTTGGAAAGAAAGGTTCCAGGGGAGTGGGGGGAGGTGAGAAAGGAGTTGAATATCATTAAAATACATTATATACATTATTTAAAAAAATAAATAATAGAAATCACAGTCCAAGGTCAATGCCCCGACAGATCTGCTATTTGGGGAAGCCTGGCTCTCGTCTTTCAAAGACGTGCCTTGTAGCTGGGTCTTCACACTGTACAAGGGGACAAACCAGCCAAGCAGTCTCCCTCGAGCTCTTTCTATAAGGGTAACAATGCCATCCCAAAGACAGAGACCTCCCAAGCCAACCATCTTCTAAAGAGTCTACCTCTTAACACAGTGGTGCTGGGGGACTGTGCTCCAACAGGAATTCAAACCACAGTAACATGAATGTTACGACAGAGCAGGAAGCAATGCCTGGGACTGAGAAACTAAGGACACACAAAGGAGACAGAGAAAGAAGAGGAGAGCCCACTGGGGTCTTCTCTGGTGATGGTCATGTTTTCTTGTAGAAGACGGTAGGGAAAGTGTGCACGTTAGATAGTGTTAACCATCTACATCCCTTGACAAACATCTTTCTTCTGATGCTGAAGATGGAATCCCAAACCCAGCGCATGTCAGGTAAGTACTCCACAACTGAGCTACATCCCCGGGCTTATGAGTATTTTAGGCAAAACACTTTATGCCAAAAATTCCCAACAAAGGTGAAAAGCAACACCTCAATCGGTATTGCTGTTACCAGGGCTGTTTGGAATAGCTGACTATGTTGGTTAATACTATTTGTCCATTTGATGGTATCTAGAATCACCTGGGAAACAGGCCTCTGGGGATGGTGGGAAGACGAACCTACAGTGTCTGGTTGGGATCGTAGACATGGAAAGAGAGCTGAGCTGCAGCACCGCTCTCTGCTTCTTGACTGAGGATGGCAGGCTGCTTCAAGCTCCTTCAGCCTTGGTTTGTCCGGCATGGTGGACTCCACACTTAACTCTGGGCCTTCTTCTCTGAAGTTGCCTGTGTCAGGGTATCTTACCACAGTGAGCAGAAGGATATTAAAATTCCTACCAAGCTCATTTAACTAAGCAAGTCAGAAGGACCATTTAGCAGATGAAGGAAATGGGGGAGGTGCATCTCAAAGCAGCCAGTTCTGTAGTTCCCAGGGTTCAGCAGCTGCCACCGGACCTGCAGATCTCTCTTCCAGCTGCTGAGAGAGGCCTGGCGCTTTAGTTTTTCTTGTGAGAGACTGGTTAAAAAAACATAGAAAGTCAGTAGGTATCATTTCCCCTTAACTTGACAGTCAGGCTAAGCAGTCTCCCTCAAGCTCATTTTATAAGAGGAATAATTCCATGCCAGAGACAGAGCTCTCTCATAAGCCAACCACTTTCTAAAGATTCTGGTTCTTAATATGGTTGTAGTGCGGGCTGTGAATTTAAGGCTAGTCTGTGCTCTGTGGTGATAAGACACCTCCAATGGATCCTTCAAATGCCCCTTGGTAAGCATAGAAGTCTGGTTGCTCAGTTCTCATGGTTTTTGTCAGTGGCCCATCACCATGTGGAACACAAATCCCAATCTGATAAAGTCTCGGTACAGGCAAGTACCATGTTGTTGGGTTCAGGTGATGAATCATATGGCCTGTATCCTAGTCATGCATGCATGGAAGGGCCACTACTGTACTTTTGTAACTTGTTACACCATTATAATCATCACAATTGAAGCTCTCAATCAAGTCTGTGTTTTCTTTTGTTTTCTCTGCGCTGGGGATGTAACTCAGGGCCTTGAACATAATAGGAGCAAGCAAGTGCTCTACTGCTTAGCTACATTTCCAGCACAAAGTGTATTTTCTTTTAATTTTTGCATGTAGTAATTTCCTAGTGTCTCACTGTGATAAAACACCAGGACCAAAAGCAACTTGAGAGCAAAAGGTTTGTTTCAGCTTACATCATACACACCATCATGAAAGGAAGTCGGAGCAGGAATTCAAAATAATATCCTAAGAGCTGAAGAGACGCCATGGAGGAGCTACTTAAAAACTTGCTCCTCCTGGCTTACTCATTTTGATTTTTTACATACCTGAGGACTACCTGCCCAATGGTCTCCTCCTGGCTTGCTCAGCTTGCTTTCTTACACACCCGAGGACTACCTGCCCAGGGCAGCACCACAGTGAACTACACTCTTCTACATTGATCATCAATTAATAAAATGCACTACCCACTTGCCTATTGGCCAATCTAATGGAGGATTTTTTTTAAGTTTTTAAAGTTCTCATATGCCTTTAGATTGTGTCAAACTAAAAAAAAAAATGCACCCAGGAAGGGAGAGGATTGTTTTGAAACCTTGTAGTGGAATCAAAATCTTCCCACTCTCAAGATAAGTCATAAAGCCTGACTCACAAGGCAGTGCTCAATTCGCTCTCACCTGCAGTGTTTGATGTGTATTCCTAGCTCTTAACTAGCTGACTTGTTTCTGGAGCTACTTGATCACGTGCTCCTGGCCTCTCTAATCACAGTGTGATTTCAATGAGCACGTAAACACAGTTCTGTCTTCAGATTGTCAATACCTGCCGGCACTTAGGATGTTTGCTGTTTGCCTTCGTGGAGAAAGAACTTCCTTCTTAGATATGTCAAGCGAGGTGACAACGGGTCAATGAAAGTTGACCAAAATTCCTTCAGTCTCCTGTTTCCAAGTTTCCAATGAATGAACTCTGTTGGGGCAGCTTTATCATCACAACACGTGGCCTTAGATGGTTTCGTTTGCATGTTATTTTTTCTCCCAGAAATTCTGGTAAGGGAAACCATTCCACCCTAGACACAGCATGCAACCCACAAATGACTCATGAGTCACGGAACTGCTGTTTAAGACTCAGGAAATGCTGGGCGGCGGTGGTGGACACCTTTAATCCCAGCACCTGAGAGGCAGAGGCAGGTGGATCTCTGTGAGTTCAAGGCCAGCCTGGTCTACAAGATTTAGTTCCAGGACAGGTTCCAAAGCTACAGAGAAACCCTGTCTCAAAAAACAAAACAAAACAAAAGAATCAGGAAACACAGGTCTGTTTCAGATATGGTTTCATCCAGATTTCATTCTTCAGTGAGCTAGAAAACAACAATCTAAAATTGTACGTGTTTTCGTAATGTGCTCAACTAAAGCAGACACCACGTCTCTAGTGTGTGCTAGCACTACACCAAAGAGAAAACAAGAGAATGACATTTGGGAGTGGAACTTCAGAGTGTGCCACGCTTCTAAACAGAAGTTCAAAAGTAGTAGTCCAGAAAATAATTGTGCTCTGAGGTGAGAAAATCATGGGACCTCTAAAGCGCCAGATGGTAGATGGCCTAGGTCTGTAAGTCCCAGTGTTGACTGAGTTCAGAGATCACTCAGTGAAGTAGTCCTGATGCCTGGCCAAACTGACTCGGTCAAGCCGGTGAGTTTGCAAAACCCCCAGCTGTTCACCATTGGTCCAGAACAGCCCTCCTAACTTCAACCTGCATATACAGCACGTAGGCATATTGTGAAGTGGGAATTCCAAAAAGCAGGGCTGAGTGAGCCTGAGGCTTCATTTCTTTATACACACACACACACACACACACACACACACACACACACACACCTCACACATACACATGCATGCATACATGCATACATACATATACATCAGTGTATATATAATGCTATGTATACATGCACATGAATGCATGCAATGTTTGTGTGCAGGTGAACATGCATACATGTGCATATATGTGTAGAGCTTCAAAGTCAGCATTGGGTGCTTTCCTCAGTCTCTCTCCACCTTATTCTTTGAGACAAAGTCTCTTGCTGAACCTGGAGCTTGTCAATTTAGGTAGTTCAGGTGGCTGGTGAATTTCAGACATTCACCTGCCCCTGAGTCATTTCCGGTGTGTGTGTGTGTGTGTGTGTGTGTGTGTGTGTGTGTGTGTGGTATGTACAGATTGGGGTTACAGATACTTGTTGCCATGTCTGGTTTTTATCCGAATTCAGATCCCCATGCTTGTGTTACATAAACTTTACCGACCAAGCCATCTCAGAGGCCCAGAGTCCATACCTCTCACAAACTGTCCAAGATGCGGCTGCCGCTGGTCTATGCGCCACATTTGAGAAACAAGGCTCAAAACTGCATATGGCTACTTAAAGTAGTGATAGTGAGCAAGCAGGACGGCAGGTGGGGATGAAAAGTATCTTTAGACCTACTTTTTTTTTCTTTAGTATTTATTGCTGTAATTTTCTGTGTATGAGTGTTTCCTGCATGTATGCCTTGTGCCCAAGAAGGCTAGAATAGGGTGCCAGATACCCTGACACTGGAATTACAGACAGTTGTGAGCTGCCGTGTGGGTGCTGCGAGCCAAATCAAGATCTTCCATAGAGCAGTCAGTGCTCTTAACTGCTAAGCCATCCATCCCTCTGGTTACTTTAGTCATTCCTTTACTGTGGTTGAACAAGCATGAAATAGCTCACCGCTTATACCATTCTTAAGTTCTAGTTCGCTGCCATCATTCACATTCATGGGGCCACACAGCCCATTCATCTCCAGAACGTTTTTATCTTCCCAAAAGAAACTCTGCCTGCTAAATAGTTTCCTCTTCCCTTCCACCCAAGCCTGGCAGTCACCAAGCCCCTTGTGGACTCCATAGATTTCCCTGTTCTAGGTAGAATCATACGGAAGGATGTGCCATTTAAAAGTTCAAAGTTCATCTATATGGCAGAATTTCTCTCTCCCTTTCATTAGAACACAAACATCTAAAAAGATAAAATAAAATAGTGGAAATAAAACCAGAATCTGATAGGACAAAACAAACTAACAAAAATAAAAAACAGTCAAAGAAAAAGCACAAGAAACACATACAGCTGCAGAGACACACACGCTCATATACTCACAAATCCCATAAAAACAGAAAATCAGAAATAATAACATATAAGCAAGAGACCTGTAAGGTCATAAAAATATCCAGACAAAGCATTGTGCCAGGGGGGAAAATTACTTCTACTGTCAGGCATGGGTCTGCCCATAAGTATGATTTGTATGCCCAGCAAGAGAAAACTAACTTTTCTTTTGTGAGCAGTTACCAATTGAAGATGGCTTCTGGGTTAGGATTAGGGATATGTATCAACTTCCTTTCCCAGTGCTGGGACCTCATCTTGCTTCCACCTGTGCCGGCCCTGCGTCTGCTGCCAGTCTGTAAATTCATATATGCGTCTGCCATTCTGGGTTAAAAGGCTTTGTTTCCTTGATGTTCCCCACCCCCTCTGACTCTTAGGATCTTTCCATCTCTTCTGCAGGATTCTCTGGGCCCTCAGGGGAGGGACTTGATGGAGACATTGTATTTAAGACTGAGTGTTCCAAGATCTCTCACTCTGTACGTCATCTAGTTTTGGGTCTCTGTATTTGTTCCCATCTCCAAACTTCTCTGATGATAGCTGGGCAAGACACTGATCTATGAATATAGAAGAATTTATTAGGAGTCATTGTGTTGCTACTTTCCTTTAGCAGAACAGTAGTGTTTGGTTTTCCCCTAGGTCCATGGCCTATCTAGTCTCTAGATTCTCGGCTACCCGAGTAGAGTCAGCCATGGGTTCCATCTCATGCCGTGGGCCTCAAATCCAATCAGATGAGGGTTGGTTACTCCCACAATACTCTTGTGCCAGCATTGCAGCAGCGTGTCTTGCAGGCAGGTCACCATTGCAGGTAGAAGGTTGTGTAGCAGGGTTGGTGTTTACCTTTCTCCTCTGGCAGTGTGCAGAGTGAATTCCAGTACCATGAACACTAGTTAATAGGGGTGAAGGCTGCAGATGAGCACCCCACCAACTTCTCCATGTTCAGGAAGTTACATTTTATCTTCAGCAATAAGGCCTTGCCACCAGTTTGTGTAGAACAAAGTATTTTTGTTCCATTTTTATTAATTTATTATTCTGAGTAATATTCCATTGTCTAGATGTTCTGCATTTTCTTTATCCATTCTGATGTTGAAGGTTGTTTCCAATTTCCAGATATTATAACTAGAACAAGAAAGAAGATTGTTGGGCAAGTGTCTTTTGCCACAGGATGAGGTATTTTTGAGTATATGCCCAAGAATGGTATAACTGGATCTTGCGGTAAATCTATAGCCTTGGTAATAGTCTAGGTTGTTTGGGGGTTTCCATGGGTCCTTTTAGCCAATGATTTGATTAACAGGAGGTTTCATTTGGTGATAATATGTCTAGTTGGGGTGCTTTCACTTCTGTTATTTGGTAATTCCACTTAGGTTTCTTTCATATATGTATCTTTCTAAAGAAGCTTCTACTGTGTTAGTTTTTCATGACTCTCCAAATGGTCCTTATTTTTAGCTGTCCTTTTCCATATTCCCTCATTTGCCCTCTTCTTCTCTTCCCTCCTAATTTAGGCCTCTCGTTCTAGTCCCCCCTCCATCCATCCATAACTATATATTCTATTTCTCCTTCCTTAGAAGACACTTCCCCCCCTCCCTCATAATCCCTTACTTGACAACTAACATCTATGGTTATACAGATTGTAGCTTGCTTACCAAAAACTTAACAGCTAACATCAACATATAAATGAATACTTATCATATCTGTCTTTTTTTGTGTCTGAGTTACCTCACTCGGTATAACTTTTTTTTTAACTCTATCCATTTACCTGTTGATTTCATGATTTTGTTTTTTTAAACAGCTGAGTAATATTCCATTGTATAAATGTTCTACATTTTCTTTTTCCGTTCTAATGTTGAAGGATCTCTAGGCTGTTTCTGATGCCCAGATATTACTAGAACAAGAAAGAACAGTGCTGGGCAAGTGTCCTTTGGTATATGCCCAAGAATCGTATAGCAAGATCTTGAGATAGATCTATTCCTAGTTTCCTGAGGAAGCACCACACTTATTTCCACAGAGGCTGTCCAGCTTACACTCCCACCAGTAATGAAGTGTTTCCCTTACCCCACATTCTTGTCAACATGAGCTGTCATTTATTTTATTTATCTTTGCCATTCTGACTGGTGTAAGGGTAAACCTCAATGTAGTTTTTATTTGCATTTGCCTGATGACTAAGAATGTTGAACAATTCTTTGTTTCTCAGCTATTTGTATTTTACCAATTGAAAACTCTCTGTTTAGATCTGTACCCCATTTTGAATTAGATAATTTTCCGATGTGTAGGTTTTTAGTTTTATATATTTTAGATATTATCCTTCTTTTGACGTGTAGTTAGTAAAAAAAAAAATTCCTATTTTGTAGCCTGTTGCTTTGTCTGGATGGTGCCCTTTGCCATTCCAAAGTTTTTCAGTTCATGAGGTCCCATTATTAATTATTGTTCTTAGTGCCTGTGCTGTTGGTGTTCTGTTCAGAAAGTCTTCCTGTGCCAGTGAGTTCAAGGCTATTTCCTACTGTCTCTTCAATCATATTCATTGTATCTGCTCTTATGTTGAGGTCTTTGATACGAGTTGTTTTATGCAGGGTGACAAGTATGGATCTATTTGCATTCTTTGACATGCTGCCATCCAGTTTGACTAACACCATTAGTACGATGCTGTCTTTTTTCCAGGATCAATTTCTAGCTTCTTTACAAAAAAAAAAATCAGATGTCCATACATCTGTGAACTTACATCTGAGTCTTCAGTTCCATTGATCAATTTGTCTATTTTTATGCCAATACCATGCTGTTTTCGTTACTATAGCTCTGTAGTACAATTTGAAATTGGTGATGGTTATACCTCCAGAGCTTCTTTGATTATTTCGCTCTCCTGTTTTTTGTTGTTGTTGGTGGTGGTGGTGTGTGTGTGAGTGTGTGTTTCCATAGGAAGCTGAAAATTGTCCTTTCAAGTTCTGTGAATAATTGTGTTGGGATTGTGACGGGGACTGCATTAAATCTGTAGCTTGATTTTTGATAGCATTTTTTATTTTATTAATCCTACCAATCCATGATCATGGGAAATCTTTTCATATTCTGATATCTTGTTTAAGTTCTTTCTTCAAAGTCTTAAAATTTTTATTATAAAAGTTTTTTTTCACTTGCATACTTAGAGTTACCCCAAGATTGTTTTTTTTTTGAGGCTATTATGAAAGATACTGTTGCCCTGCCTCACTTTTTGAGACAGCCTATCCCATTGGATGAGAGTTCACTAATAGGCTCGGGTGGGTGGACACCAAGCCTTAAGACCTGCTTGTCTCTGCCTCATTAGGTCTGGAATTACACATACATGCTGCCAGGTCTGATTTTATTGATTGATTTGCATGAACTGTGAGGATTGAACTCAGGTCATGCTTATAACTGCAAGGACTTTACTGACCGGGCTATTTCCCCAGCTTAGAATTTTATCCTTTTAAAAACTTTCAAAAACATTTTTTTAAAAAGTGTGTGTGTTTGTGTGTGTGTGTGTGCGCGCACGTGTGCATGCATGCACGTATGCACATGCACACATGCATCCACAAATGCCTTTGGTGGCCAGAGGGTGTCCAGTTCCTTAGAGCTGGGTTTACAGGTAGTTGGTGATCCACCCAACCTGGATGAGGAGAAGTGAATTCAGTTCTTGTAGAAAAGTAGTATGTGCTCTTAAATTCCGAGCACCTCCCTGCCCTGAATCCTCTCCTTTTATAAAGGTTGAATAGCTCTTTTTCGTGTTGCCTTCTAGGCGATTGTCTGTGCCAGGATGAAGCTGAATACCTCCTTCCTGGCCACCAGCTGTCAGAAAGTCGCTCGGAGTGGACGATGAACGCAAGCTTCATACATTGTATGAGAAGCACATGGCCACACAAGTCTCTGCTGAGGCTTTGGGTGGAGAATAGGATTGTGTGGTCCAGATCAGTGATGGGAATGACAAACTAGGTTTTCCCATGAAGCAAAGCATCTTGACTCACAGCAGAGTACACCTCCTGTTGAATAAGATCGTTGTTATAGATCAAGGAGAACTGGGGGCGGGAGTGCAAGTCTGTTGAAGAATGCATTGTGGATGACAATCTGAGTGTTCTCAACTTGGCTATTGTAAAAAAAAAATTAAAAAGATGAGAAGGATATTCCTGGAGAAGGGTACTACTGTGCCTCCTCAGCGGGGTCCTAAAAGAGCTAGCAGGATCAGAAAGCTTTTCAGTCTCACTAGAGATGATGTCTGCCAAGATCTTGTCAGAAAGCCCTTAAACCAAGAAGGCAAGAAGCCCAGGATCAAAGCACCCAAGACCCAGTGCCATGTCACTCCGTGTGTCCTGTAACACTCACGGTGACACAGTGATCTGAAGAAACATCCCACTAAGGCAAACAAGGAGGAGGCAGCAGAATATGCTAAACTTTTGGCCCAGAGGATGAAAGAAGCCAAAGAAAAACCCCAGGAACAGCTTGCCAAGAGACACACGTTGTCCTCGCTGAGAGCTTTTACTTCTAAATCTGAGTCCAGTCAAATATAAGACTTTAAGAGGAACGAGTAGGGCTGGAGGGATGGCTCAGTCACTAAAGGCTAGGCTCGCAACTAAAAATATGAGTAGCAAATAAATAATCAAACCATGGAAACAAATAAAGGCTGAATAATATTCCACTGTGTGTATAGTATATTACTCCATAGTAAATATGTCTCTGTAAGAAAACAAACTTGGACCATTCTGTTGTGATTGCAAGAACATATTCTACCCCATAGCAAAAGGAACCTATTAAGTAGGACAAAGGTCACTACGATAAAGGGCTGTTCTTTGCCAGGCACAGGTGACCTACAGCCAGGGCCTATAACTGGCCATTCTTTGCCCATTTAGCATTAACTGGGAATTCCCTGGTTTGTAAAAGAATTATTAATGACTTAGCCGCATTAGCCAGTAGCCCCCGCCACATTCAGTGATGAAACTTGAACTTGCTGGACCAGATCCAGAGAGATGAGGTCACAGATGACTATGGCTCACGTGCTCTTGTGACCTCAAAATGACAGAGAAGCTTTATATGGAACCGCCTTGGTGACGGCTATGCAAAGATAGCTGGGCCTCTGGCCACAGCTCCGTGACCAGTTTTTCCTGATAAAAGTTCTGCCTTAAAAAGCAAAGGGGGAAAAAAATCCCCAAAAGGAAATGAACAGTAAGTTGTTTGCTGGACAAAAATAGAAAGGTTGACACCCAAAATAAAACAATGTAAGAAAATTCCAGAGGAAGTCCTTAGTTCTGTTTGGCAGCTGGAGCGTGGCTGCAAGCAAGTCAAGGGAAGCACAGCAATGCATCTCACTCAGGAAGACCCTCCCATCGGAGCGCACAGACTTTAGGATCATATACACCTGAGCACTGGAAAGACGCTCTCTCTGGAGCAAATTGCCCGGCAGCTTGCTTTCCACGCCCACTCGGAATCAGTGAATCAGTAAATCCCTGTGGGGATCTATCCTGATTCTATGTTAATTGACGTGGGAAGAGTCATCTGAAAGTGGGTAGTCCTGTTTCATGGGCTGGACCCCAGACTGAATGAACGAGAGAGAGAGAGAGAGAGAGAGAGAGAGAGAGAGAGAGAGAGAGAGAGAGAGAGGAGAGGAGAGGAGAGGAGAGGAGAGGAGAGGAGAGGAGGAGAGGAGAGGAGAGGAGAGGAGAGGAGAGGAGAGGAGAGGAGAGGAGAGGAGAGGAGAGGAGAGGAGAGGAGAGGAGAGGAGAGGAGAGGAGAGGAGAGGAGAGGAGAGGGAGAGAGCAAACTGACTACCGGTATTGCATGCATTAAATCATAGTGCTCTGTTCCTCTTTCCTTGGAGCTAATTGTGTGTGTGTGTGTGTGTGTGTGTGTGTGTGTGTGTGTGTGTGTGTGTGTGTGTGTGTGTGTTTAATGCTATGCATCCCTGAAATAGTTCAGGGTGTGACTTCTAAGGTGCCAAGATAGACATCTTCAGACCCAGCCTCCTCAGGCGAGGAGAGCACCCCTGGCCCTGACCTCTGACCCTGTCCAGAGCAAATGAGATAGCAGTGCCGGAAGAGCTCCAAGAATGGAAGAGAGGGGCAAATGATTTTTCTAACCATCTCATTGACACTTCCTTGCTCTATGAACCTGGAGCCAAGATCTGTCCTCTGGCATCAGCCACCTGAAGAGTAACTGAAGGTGGGACAGAAACTTCTACTCATCCTCCCCTGGGTTGATTTAGATGTCACCTTCTCAAAGGAACCTTCAGGAACTTCCAGGAGGAGTCAGTCAGGTCCCACGCCCCTGGCTCCTCACAAGCCTGGCCCACGGCCGGCCGCTCCCGTGAGGCAGTGACAGCCTGTTCTTAGATCTTGCTCCCTCTGAGCTGTCACTCCTTCCAGGTGAGCTCAGAAGCTGGCTCCTCTTTTATCTCCCCTGCTCTGCCACAGAGGCTGGCCAGAGGGAGGTGTCTGTCGACAGAGCAAGTAAGTACAGGAGCACAGGAATCAGCGCCCGCCTGCGGATGATGTCACGCTTCCCTGGGGCAGGCATCACTTTCGCATTGCTCAACCTGTGGGCATCTCACTTCCTTCCCAGATGACTCCGAGTGGTGCACAGGCGTCACATCCTGACGAGCCAACTCCTCAGCTTCTACTTGTGTGGGAGAAACAATAATCCACACGGTTGATACTCCCTTATTTTTTTTTTCCCTCCCTTGTTTTCAAACTAGAGCTTTAGGCTGGTTGATACCGTCATCTTGACAGGATCTAGAGACACCGAAGAAACCATCCCCTGGGCATGTTTATGAGGAAGTTTCTAGACTGTCTTAATTAGGTGGGAAAACACACCCCACGTGCTGGGGTCCTGGACGAAATATGAGAAAGTGAGCCGAGCACGGTGGCACCCATCTTTTTGTGGACGCAATGTGACCGGCTCAACCTTATGCCCCTGTTGCCATGACTTCCCAACGTGGTATGCTTACTCTCAGACTGTGAGCCAAAGCAAACCTGCTTTCCCTAAATTGTTTTGATGGGTCTTTTTGTCATGGCAATGAGACAAGTAACTAATACAGGACAGAAATTTCAAGAACCCCCTCCCCGCCTTGTAAGAGGTACCTGAAGTTCCTCTTGGAAAAGTTCCAGACTGTGTATACACTGGTATTTCTCTGCATGTTTTTGCTAATGCTTAATCCATAAATTAGGCACTGTAAGAGACTACCAACAATAGCTAATCATAAAAGAGAATTATATTAATAATATACTATATTAAAAGTTATGCAAATGTGACTTCTGTCTCTCTTGTTCTCCAAATATAATTCCCTATTGTACTATGAGAATGTTCTGGATTGCTGTTGACGGAGGACAACTGGCTGTGGAAACTGGAGCAGTGGGTGTGGAGGGCGGTGTGCATTGTCTGCCTCTCTGGGAAGCAGGGCTTACATGAATGTTGTATATATAAAGTATGTATTTATAGTGTGTGTGTGTGTGTGTGTGTGTGTGTGTGTGTGTGTGTAAAATATGTGTACCATTCTATCTTGGAACCAGGGTGTTCTCTGGCCTCATCTGGCTTCCTTCAAGCTCCAAGTGATCCAAATGCCCACCATCTGTTCCAGGGTGCTAGTCGGTATCCTCAGTGGCAAAGAAGTATTTTCGCTGACCTGGGACCAGCAGTACCAAGGCCACAGAACCCGCCCATTTTGCTTCACTCTCTCAATCCTTCCCTCTGACCCTCAGATCCTGCCATATCAACTGAGTGGATGTTGAGCGTGTAAAGGTTGTTTCTACCTCTCACGAACTTTGATCTATGTTTATTTGCTGAGTCCTTTCTCTAAGATGTGTAACTTTGACAGTCACCATTATATTAATAAAAACTTACATTCAGCTTTGAGTGATGGTGAGCTGAGAGATAGTAGCTTAAACGCATGAATTTTTCTTCACAAAAAATAAGCATAGCGAGAGGTAATATGGGCTGATGGAAGGGATCATGATGTCATCAGGGGCACCTAGTTGGGGTATTCACCAATCTGATTATAGGGGAGGGCCAGTTCAGGCACCCTCTCCACTATCGCTAAGGGTCTTATCTGGGGTCATCCTGTGGATTCCTGGGAAATTCCTTAGCACCAGGTTTCTCCCTAACCCCATAATGGCTCCTTCTATCAAGATATCTCTTTCATTGCTCTCCCACGCGGTCCCTCCCCCAATTCGACCATCCCATTCCCTCATGTGCTCACCCCAATACCCTCCCCTCTACTGCCCATCAGCCCCCAGCTTACCCAGGCCATCTCATCTATTTCCCCTTCCCAGGACGATCTATGCGTCCCTCTTAGGTTCTCCTTGTTACTTAGCTTCTCAGGAGCTGTGGACTGCAGTCCGGTTGTCCTTTGCTTTACACCTAGTATCCGCTTATGAGAGAGTGCATACTGTGTTTGTTATTCTGAAACCACGCTACCCCACTCAGGATGTTTTTTTTCTAGTTCCATCCATTTGCCTGCAAATTTCATGATGTTATTGTTTTTTACAGCTGAGTAAATAAATACTCCCTTGTGTAAATTTACCACACTTTCTTTATCCATTCTTTGACTGAGGGGCATCTAGGTTGTTTCCAGGTTCTTTCCAGGTTCTGGCTATTATGAATAATGCTGTTATGAACATAGCTGAGCAAGTGTCCTTGTGGTATGATTGAGCATCCTTTGGGTATATGCTCAAGAGCGATATCACTGGGTCTCGAGATAGATTGATTTGCAATTTTCTGAGAAATAACCACGCTGATTTCCAAAGTGGCTGTACAAGTGTGCACTCCCACCAGCAGTGGAAGGATATTCCTCTTCACATCCTCCCCAGCATAAGCTGTCCTCAGTGTTTTTGATCTTAACCATTCTAACAGGTGAAGATGGTATCTCATAGTCATTTTGTTTTGCATTTCCCTGGTGCCTAAGGATGTTTGAACTATTCCTTAAAAGTCTTTTGGCCATTTGAGATTCTTCTGTTGAGAATTCTCTGTTTAGATCTATATCCCATTTTTTTTTAAGTTGGATTATTTGGTATTTTGATATCTAGCTTCTTGAGTTCTTTATTTATTTTGGAGATCAGTCTTCTGTCAGATGTAGGGTTGATGAAAATCTTTTCCCATTCTGTAGGCTGTTATTTTGTCTTATTTACCTTATCCTTTGCCTAACAGAAGCTTTTCAGTTTCAGGGTGTCCCTGAACAAACTTCATGTATGTGATACTGGTGTTATATTCCTGTGTCTGTCCATTCAAGGATACTTTTTCTTCTATCAGGTTAGTATAACTGGCTTTATGTTGAGATCCTTGATCCACATGAATTTTGTTTATGGTGATAGAGATGGATCTATTTGTAATCTTCTACATGTTGCCATCCAGTTATACCAGCCCCATTGACTGAAGATGTTTTCTTTTTTTCATTATACAGCTTTGGATTCTTCATCAAAAATCAAGTGTTCATTGGTGTGTGGATTAATGTCAGGATCTTCGATTTGATTCTATTGGTCCACATGCCTGTTTTTATGCCAATATCAAGCTGTTTTCATTACTGTAGCCCTGTAATAGAACTTGATATTAGGGATGGTTATGCCTCCAGAAGTTCCTGTGTTTTCCAGGATTGTTTAAGCTATCCTGGGTTTTTTGTTTTTCCATATGAAGTTGAGTACTGTTCTTTCAAGGTCTGTGAAGAAGTGTGTATTGGGATTTTGATGGGGATTGCGTTGAATCTGTAGATTGTTTTTGGTAAGATTACCATTTTTATTATGTTGATCCTACCTATCCCAGAGCATGGGAGATCTTTCCATTCTCTGATAACTTTTTAAATTTCTTTCTTCAAAGATGTAAAGATCTTGTCATACAGGTCTTTCACTTGTTTGGTTAGTATTACCCAAAAATATTTTATTTATGTCTATCGTAAAAGGTGATGTTTCTCTGATTTCCTTTTCAGCCCTTTTATCATTTGTATATAGAAAGGCTATTGATTTTTTAAGTTAATTTTTCATCCTGCTATATTACTGAAGGTATTTATTGGCTGTAGGAGCTCTCTGGTAGAATTTTTGGGGTCACTAATGTATACTGTCATATCATCTGCAAATAGCAAAAGTTTGACTTCTTCCTCTCCAATTTGTATCCCCTTGATCTCTTTTTGCTGTCTTATTGCTTAAGCTAGAACTTTAAGTACTATATTGAATAGATATGGAGAGAGTGGACAGTCCCAATGTTAGTGGAATTGCTTTGAGTTTTTCTCCATTTAATTTGATGTTGGCTAGCTGTAAATTGCCTTTCTTATGTTAGGTATGTTCCTTGTATCCCTGATCTTCCCAAGACTTTTATCATGAAGGGGTGTTGGATTTTGCAAAGGCTTTTTTTGGTATCAAATGAGATGATCATGTGACTTTTTTCTTTCAGTTTGTTTATTTGGTGGATTTATATTGATAGATTTTCATACGTTAAACCATCCCTGCATCTCTAGGTTGAAGCCTACTTGATCATGATGGATGGTTTTTGTTTTGATGTGTTTTTGGATTCAGTTTGCCACAGCGTTTTATTGAGTATTTTTGCATCAATGTTCATGAGGGAGATTAGTCTGTAATTCTCTTTCTTTGTTGCATTTTTGTGTGGTTTTGGTATCAAGGTAACTGTAGTCTCATAAAATGAGTTTGGCAATGTTCCTTCTGTTTCTGTGATGCGGAACAATTTGAGGAGTATTGGTATTAGCTCTTCTTTGAAATTCTGGTAGCGTTCTGCACTGAAACCATCTGGCCCTAGACTTGTTTTGGTTGGGGCACTTTCAATGACTGGTTCTCTTTCCTTAGGGGTTGCATGTCTATTTAAACTGCTTTTCTGGTCTTGATTTAATTTTGGTATATGGTACCTATCCAGGAAATTGTCCATTTCTTTTACATTTTTCAATTTTGTTGGCATTCAGATTTTTGAAGTATGACCTAATGATTCTCTGGATTTCTTCAGTGTCTGTTGCTATATCCCCCTTTTCATTTCTGATGTGGTTAATTTGTATATTCTCTCTTGTCTTTTGGTTAGTTTGGATAAGGGTTTGCCTATCTTTTTGATTTTCTTGAAGAATCATCTCATTGTCATTGGTTCTTTGTATTGTTCTCTTTGTTTCTATTTTATTAATTTCATCCCTCAATTTGATTATTTCCTGGCATCTACTCCTCCTGCATGAGTTTGCTTTCTTTGTTCTAGAGCTTTTAGATGTGCTGTTAAGTCACTAGTGTGGATTTCTCCACTTTCTTTGGGTTGGTATTTAGTGCTATAGAATTTCCTCTTAGAACTGATTTCATAGTGTCCCATAAGTTTGGGTTTGTTGTGCATCCATTTTCACTGAATTCTAGGAAGTATTTGACTTCTTTATTTCTTCCTTGATCTATTGGTGATTCAGTTGAGCATTATTCAGTTTCCATGAGTTTGTAGGTTTTTAAATTTGTGCTGTTGAATTCTAACTTTAAGTCGTGGTAATCCAAGAAATTCAAAAGGAAGCAGAAAAGTTCATGACTCAAAAAGTAATGGAACTTTGTTTGTGCCAGAGAATACAACACAACATATCATCTGGGACAGGCAAGATGTCTCATCTGGTTGAAAACACTTGGGGCCAATCTTGACTACCCAGGTTCAATACCTGGGACCCATGTGGTGGAAAGAAAGAACCAATCTGGAAAGTTGTCCTCTGACCTTCATGTGCAGGACTTGGTATGTGTCCTCTGCCTCATCCCTCGCAACAAGTAAACACGTATAAAAAGAAAAAGGAATGTGCCGTGTGTATCTGCTGTTTAAAACACCATTTAAGCAAATAGGCAGATATTTGAGGCTTCCGCTATTACGCATTGCAAAGATAAATTCACATGAAGGTATCTGTGTTTAAAGCACGTTGTCTTAACAGACTGGATACAGGCTCCTTCACCTGCTGATACCCTCCCTTCAAAAATAGAAATTTTGGAGTGCAGTGTTGTAGGAGTCGCCTTCCAGCTGAATTCATCTTGACCGCCAATTTAGCGTAACAGTAGACTGGGCTTAGTGTGGCCTCTGTATCTTTCTACTGTTGAGAATACACTAACTTAAATCCCTCCTGGGGCTAGTAGAGTGAATTCAGGTAGGATGGTCTCCTTTTAAGATCATCTTCCATCCCTCAATTTTTACCTTTTAGAAAAAAGAGCTATTCTCAGAAATGATTTTTCAGTCAGGCTGAGCTGGTTCTCCTGCTACTGTCCTCTTGGGGGTCTACAGTGATGTCTAAAGGGTAAAACAGAGACAGTAGGAAGAATTATGGTTTATTAAGGCAGGAACTGGAAAGCCTTACCATCCATCACCGCCATGCCCCTCCATGTTCCCCCTCCCCCTGGCAGTGTGCCCAGTATAGGAGCTCATTGCGGGGTGAGAGTTCTAACAGCACAGCACTTTTATTGGATACTCTCAGAGCCTGAGGAAAGGTGGGGCAACGAGAAAGTTATGAGGAAAAAGGATCCCCCACCCCATCATCTAGCTGAAGAGCCTCTGGTCAGCTGAAAAGCAAGGATTCCCGCAACTCTTCAAGTTTTTCTCCCTTTTCTGATATGAACTTACACGTTTCTAGGAATCACACTCACACACACACAACCTTTGTGATAAAAAGAAGATGTTCTAAATCCTTGTTCAACCCTAGTGGCTCCTGGTGTTTCTTCATCAGACAATAATCCCACCCTAGGGTGATTCTTAGCAATCCCTTGAGATTTAGCTTGAGCGCCACCATATGGCATATATAGCCACTGCTGTAACTTGATCCTAACTCCCTGAGAAGCCCCCACACGCTGGGGTATGCTTGATTTATTCTCTGGGCCTCTCTCTTGCACTCATTTTAAAACTCCCATGTTTAAAATCGCTGTTCAAATATCTTCTAATTAACTTAAGCTTATCGAGAAGCCCACAGCCATGCTCAGGTGTGTGTTATTACTTCCCTCAGTGGGTTTTGTTTTCATTAAAAAATGTATTAACCTTTATTTTACATGTATGGATGTCTTGCCTGCCTGCATGTCTGTGTACCAAGTATGCACAGCGCCCATTAGGCCAGAAGAGGGCATCCGATTTCCTGGAACCAGAGTTATGGACAGGTGTGGGCCACCCTTTGGTTGCTGGGGGTCTAAACCAGGGTCCTCTGGAATGCAGCCAGTGCTCTTAAACACAGAGCTGTCTCTCCAGTCCCTCTTTCCATTTTTTTAGTCTATTTATTTATTGACTTATCTTTTTACATACTAATCCCAATCCCTCTCCCTGCTTTCCTCCCTTTTCCCACATCTTCCCCCTACTCCACCACCATCCACTCCTCCCCTAGGAAGTCAACTAAGTCTGTTCCATCATCTTGTTGAGGCTGGACCAACTGTACCACCCACCATATCTAGTCTGAGCAAGGTATCTCTCCATAGAAAATGGGCTCCACCAACCAGCTTGTGTTTTTATTTAATTTAAAGTTTTAATCTTTCCATCTCATTGTAAATTACATCCTTTTGACAATGTAACAAACAAAACAAAAACCCAACCATAGAATCACATATATAAAGCATATAGAAGATTCATGATTTAACTGACACTAATACTGATAATACTTACTATTAATATGGTAATTAATATCTTATCAATAAGAACCTTGGTGGTTGTTTTATACTAAAGATGACAAGTGGATTAAAAGGATGCAGGCCTTGAAAAGATATACTAATAAAAAAAAACATAAATGCTCAGACATTGACAGAGGAATTTAGAGCAGAATTTGCCACATCATTGCATTGTGAAACTGGAGAAGAACAGCCTTGGTGAGGGTCAGTATGCTGATATGCAAAGACAGTGTATGTTGGATGATAACACCCTGGTTCTATGTTTTATAGCAGCTTTGAATACTTGGACAAGGTTGAAGAATCAGGAAAGAAGAGTGAATCATTTACTAAAATTACACAAGGCTCAAAAGAAGCTTTCGCTGATGTTTTTTACATAGATTAACATCAGCTGTTGATGAATATTATCTGTGATTTGATGTTGGGCAAATATTAATCGAATTAGGCCTTTAAGGACAAGATTAGCACCCATAGAAGAATGGATCAGACAGACAATTGATATTGTCCCTCATACGTCTAATGATGATACTTGGATAGGAGCATTGCTTTCTAAAAATATGGAGAAAAATCAAAATTTTAGATGTTTTAATTGTGGTAGACAAGGTCATTTGAAAAAGGAGTGTAGGGAAATTGCTCCTAGAAATAATGTTATAGAAATAATTCAAACAGAAGGCCACAGTCTTTTGGAGTGTGCAGAAGATGTAGCAGAGGCTGGCACTGGAATAAAGAATGTAGATCAACAAGGGGCAGGCAAGAAAACCCTTTGCCATTGGGAAGTACCCGCTGGGGCCTCTTGCAGGCCCCAATGTCAAAGGTAGTTCAAACATTGCCTGCCAACCATGGGGAAAACCCTCTACACAATGATTAAATGATATAATGCCTCTTGTTAAAAACCATATGGCTCTAGATGTCAGAACAGCTTTAGAAAATAAAACAAAATTTGCAGGAGAAACCATAAAGCAAATATTTTGGCAAACTTCTATAAATGCTCAAAAGCCAAAGTTAAAAATGTGAATGAACAGCATAGAACTTGAGGGTTTGGTAGACACACGTGCAGATGTCACAATAATTGCACCAAAATCATGGCATCCAGGTTGGCCTCTTCAGGAAGCAAATGTTCAGCTTTTAGGGATGGGCAGGTTGACTCAAGTAAAACAAAGTGCAAGGTGGGTGGAATGTATAGGGCCCGAAGAACAGCTAGGAAAATTGAAACGATATGTGGCTAGCATACTGATGAATTTATGGAAACATATGTATTACAGCAATGGAAAACACAGATTAACATTCCCCCAATCTCAGAAACAAGCTATAAATTAGGGAATGCTTATGAGAGAAATATCAAAAGATACTATCAAGAACAGGCACAGACTGTTCAGGTTATACATAGGCAGGACACAAAAGCTGTTGGTCTTTCAAAGGTACCAACAGCCCTACCTTTAAAATGGTTGACTAACAAACCTGCTTGGATGGAACAATGGCCTCTGACAACAGTAAAATTGCAGGCCTGAGAACAGCTAGTAAAGTAGCAGTTAAATGTTCAACATATTGAAGAATCAACCAGTCCTTGGAATTCTCCTGTATTTGTTATTAAAAATAAATCTGGAAAATGGAAGATGGTAACAGATCAAAGAGAAGTAAGTAAGATGATTCAACCAATGGACTCTTTACAGTCTGGAATTCCCTGTCTTCTTTATTACCTAAGGGATGGCATATTATAGTGATTGATTTAAATGACCACTTTTTTTTATTATACCATTACAACAACAGGATAGAGAAAAATTTGCCTTCACAGTGTCTACTTACAATAATTCTCAGCCTGCTAAGAGATATCAATAAAGATTCTTCTACAAGGTATATTGAACAGCTCCACTATGTGCCAATATTTTCTATGACAGCAGTTGGAAATAATTCATGTACAGTTTCTTCAACCTATAATTTATCATTTTATGAATGATATATTGCCTAATTCAAATATAGATACTTTAGAAAAATGTTTGAAGAAGTAAAGAAAATTTTGCCTTGCTGGGGATTACAAATTGCTCCTGAAAAAAAAAAAGGAGAGATTCTGTTGATTACTTAGGATATAAAATAGGTTTACAAAAAATTCAACCTCAAAAGGTACAAAGCAAAAGAGATCAATTGCAGACTATTAATGACTTTCAAAAATTGTCAGGAGACATTTTCTATCTGCAGTTCACTATTGGAACAACAACTCAAGAACTGAGTAACTTGCTTCAAACTTTAGAAGGTAACAAGGACTTAAATAGTCCAAGAGAACTATCAGCTGAAGCTGAGAGAGAATTGGCTTTGGTGGAAAAGAAATTACAGGGTGTCCATGTGGATCATTTATATCTGGAGCTTGGTTGCATTCTGGTTTTTTACCCTCTAAGCATTCCCCTACAGGGATTTCAATGCAGAGGGAAGATAGTATCTTAGAGTGTATATTTTTACCACACAAGCCAAGTAAAAAAAATGCAGACATACATGGAAAACATTTCTGAGTTGTTTCTAAAAGGAAACTTAATACTTCATTAGTTGACAGGAATGGATTCAGCAGAAACTGTAGGATGTTTTACTAATGCTGAAATTGCTTCATTATGGGCAGTAAATGAAAAATTGACAAAGAGCTTGAAATAATTTTGGCAGAAAGATAAGTAACAAATATCCAAAAAAGCAAGAGATTTCAGTTTATAAAAAAGACTATTGGATTTTACCTCATCTAGTAAAAGGTATTCCAATTTCTGGAATCCCTATATTCTCTACTGATTAAATAAATCAGGAAAGGTAGGTTATAAGTCAGAAAAAGTAAGTAAAGTGGAAACCAAGATATGTACTACATTGGGGAAAGAGTTTTGCTTTTATTTCAACAGGAGAAGAAAAGGCTATGGATACCATCAAAATTAATAAAGATTCAATTCAAACAGGAGAGACCTCTTGCTCAGGAGAAGTGATAGTTCATCAGCTGCAACAGAGGTGGTGATTGAACACGTCAAAAGGAAAAACTCAACAAAATAGGGTAGGGGCACGGTTTTGTCTCCTGGCAATACCAACTTACTTCAGAGAAGATGATGGGCATTGAAGAAACTCCTTATGGAGTTCCTTTCATTGTGGCAAGGTTAGCCACTGAGCAAAGAAATTGTTTTTGCCTTTTACTGATGACAATGTGCTGTGTAACTGGACATGCAGGACACACAGGAAAAAAAAAACTGATGAATTTTGCCAAAAACAAGGCAGGGAAGTCTTTCAAAATTCCTGCTGTACAGAAGAGTCTGTCAGATCGTCTAAGTTCACAGAGAAAAGTGACTAATAAACTTTGACAATACAAGGCTGGACAGTCCTTCAAATTTCCTGCTTCACTGAGAAGTCTGCTTGATACTCTAGGTCTGTGGGTTGAAGATGGATGCCCCAAGGTTGCAGAAAGACCTTTGGGTGACTGTCCAGGCAGTCAGATGTCTCTGTCATTTCTAGATTTTTAGAAGTTGTTTGCAATGCACTTTTTGTTTACTCAAATAATATTATCCTTCTGGGGTCTTTGATGGAGTTAAAGACTAGATATAGTTGCAGTTTTCCTTAGTTATGATAGAGAGTAAAATAGGTATAAGACTTTAGATTCGATAAGATAGGATAGATAATGGAGTATTTTCTTTTAATTTGCCAGACACAAATGAACTGGAATTCATTATATTGTGACTGCAATCTCTACTTGATAATTGTTCTTATCGTATTATGTACGTTAAACATAGTAAGACTGTACACAGTAAGATTTTTTTTGTTTAGATGAGAAGGGGCAAATGTTGTAGAATATTATTTTAAGGTGGATTACATTTGTTTATGCTGTGGGACATTTGTTTAATGATGCAAAGATGTGTTTGATTAAATAAAATTCGCCTGTGGTCAGGAGACTGAGACAGCAACTAGTTGACAGGAAGTGGTCTGGAGGAGCCAGGAGCAGCGCACTGGGGTCTTTGGAGAGATGAGAGAAGAGGTGAACTACTTGCTATTCAGCCTCTCTGGGGAGCAGAATTTCACCTCAACCCTTGAATCTTGAGTTCTTTAGAGGGACAAGGATTTAGTTAAGTTCCCTTCTTAGCTTTGAAAGAATTGGTGCCCGAGGGAACAGAATTCCCCAGCCGCTGCTGATAGTGGTGGAGTTGCAGTTGCGGATTCGGACAGCCATGGATTAAAAGGCAGCAATAATTTTAAAAAGAGGACAACAGATTTATTGTTCCTATGTTACAGAATTATTTGACAAGAGAAATTGCAAGGTGGTTTTATGAGGTGCATTGTTAAGATATAGGGATGAGAGGGAAGTGCTGAGCGCTAACAGTTAACAGCTACCTTTTAAATACTCCTGGAGACCTTTGCCTGCCTCCCTTCTGACCCCAGCGACTTGTTGGTAGTTGGGTAAGCTCTGAGAGCCTTAGGGATGCAGCTGTAGAAACAGCACCTCTCATGCTGCATGGGAGGTGCGATTCATACTCCAAACAGCCGCCAGCAACGCTGCACATGCGGGTATGAATCTTGCAACCATAACACTGTTATCCTGTTACACCATCGTTTGTTCTGGTCCCAAGGTCCTAAACACGCGCCACAACTCAGCAGAATGTGAGCTTGCTGCAATTACAGTTTCTCGAAGTCTTAGGAGACTTAGCGCCCTCTGTTCCACCGCCTTCGGTGACTGATCCCTAGACGTGACTTGGCCGAGAGCGAGCGCGGCTCCTCTTACCGAATGAGTTCAGGTCCCCGGCTCTCAGTAACCCCGCCAGCTTTCCGGGCTGGCACGGTCACCGACCCCGGCCTGCAGCCAAGCCTACAGTGGATGGGAAAGTGACGCGAAGCTCGTGGGGGCGCGCGACTGTGAAGCAGGGAGCAGGAGTGCCCTGAGAGCCAGGATCACAGGATAGGCTTAAGATGGTCACGGTCAGGGGTGGCCACCTGCCTCTGGGGCGCTAGGACCTCGCACTAGAGCAAGGCTGCGTAAACCAGCCCCAGGCCTGGCAGCCCAACACCTCTCCGCCCCAGGGAGGGATCGAGGGAGGGCAGACGGCGGGACCCGCCCCCGGCCCCAGCTCCAGCTTGGTCCCCAAGCCGCGCGCGGCCACGGCCGCTGCTAGGGGGAGGCGAGAAGCTCCTCCCTGGAGCAGAGAAACCAGTTTGTCCGGTCCGACAGAGCGGAGGGAAAAGGGCGGCCGCCGAGGAAGGGCGCACTGACGCGGGCCGGGGGAAGGCGGGGAGCCCTTGGCGAGCCACGAGAGCCGGAGGAGTCGCGGCCAACTGGACAGGCTTCCCGGGGCCCCCGGCCAGCCCCTGTGTGCCATGCAGCGCTAGCGCAGCCGCAGCGCTGGGGCCGGGCGGGAGGCGGCCAGGTGCGCACAAGCCTTGGAGCGGCGCGCACCCCGCGGATGCCCCAGCTGGGGCCCAGTGAGCACTAGGTAAGAAGGGCAAAGCGCCGGTGTTCCCCGACCTCTGGGATCCAATCAGCTCGGCAGGGTCCCCTGACTCCTTCGGTTAGTGGATTTCACGCATCCCCGATGCGGTGGCAGCAGCTGTCCGAGCCCCCAGGCTCCCGAGCCCGGACAAGTGGTATTTGGGGGGGCTGGGGTGGTGGTACCGGAAGTTTCAGCCCCCGCCGCGGTCCACAGTTGGCAAAGGACAAGCTGAGCGACATTCCCAGTTCTTTAGGGTTTTCACCTGTTCGGGGGAGGAATCTCCCGGGAGCTGTTTGGGTATTATATTTTTCATTGGTTTGCTACACACATGTCGGGAGTTAAGATCCCAGAGTTAAGCCAAGAAAGGATTGGGGATCTTTGAAAAGTGTCTCTGTCTGTCATGAGAGGACCACCGCCCTTCTGGGAATCTTCCACTGATCGACTTTGGGGCATAGGCGATCCAGTGCGCCCGAAAATGACCTTAGGGAGGAGTGTTTCTGGCCGCGGCGCACCTGCTGGGAAGGATGGAGGGAGTGAGACTCATTGCCTCCCAAGCTCCTTCAGTGCGCCTCAGTGAAAGAGTGGGGGAGTAATAGAGAAAACACATAGTTTTCTGGGTGACTGTGGGGTCGTGCCCATTAACTCCGACGCATCTCCGCCGGCTGGCTGTCCTTAATCCCCGGGTTGATGCCTGGAGCTGTCACTTCTCGGCGCCTGTTGAAGGAAAACGCGTCAGGCGGCGGGAGATGAGGCATGGAACAGGGCCGGGGCTTTAAATCATTTCTTGGCTAACTCTCTCAGCCCGAAGAGAAAGAAATGTCTGGCCAGCTCCTCCAAGAGAGTTGTAGGCGTGTACGTCTCTGCCCTGGGAGGCTTTGAATGTAGATCTCTAGACCGCTGTGGCAAAGAGCACCAGCGGCAGGGGATTGGCACAAGACAGCGAAAGGCTCTATATGAGACCCAGCAAGCTCCCTGGTCCCCTTGGCCTGCCCTCGGTGCTTTAGGCATTCTTCTAGCTCTTCTCTGGTGGTTATTAGCTCTGTGGAGTCCCCCTGGCTCCGCGAATCGCCCACTCTGTTAGAGCGAAGGAAAGATTCGCTCCCCCACCCCTTTTTAAAAAACGTATTGCTTTAGAAATTCTTCCCCTTAACCCCTAGAACATTAAACCAGATAACACGAGTGAAGTACGTGAAGACACCAGGCACTCCTTGGCCACAGGGGAAGGCTAACTGCCTCGAGGAAGAAAAGCTATAAAGGCTGTATATATTTATTACCCATGGATAGTAAAGAGAGGTCCGTTTCCAAAGAGGAAAACCAAAGGATACATGAGGTCAAAGCTCTGGTTTTCATCGTCTAAGCAGAACCCTTGTGTTAGGTTAAAGTGCCGTTCGTTCCTCCATCTTTTGTTAAGACCTTATTAAACCCGATTATAAATGCATAGACTGTGCGAAGGATGATGAATGGTTATTAGCTGATTAATTTCAGGGGAGCAGTCACACCTGCCTCCAATTACTCTTCTGAAGCTGCTAATGGTTTTCTTTATGTAGCGATATTTCCTTGTTCTTTTCAGTGAGAGTCCGTAAGCGCCGTGTTCGTTTATCGTCTTCTAAGGACCGCACTGGGATAATTTTCACCGGTTCTTTGTGTTGGGCACCAAAGAGAGGCCAAAGGACCCGTGTGGCTTACTTGATACCAACCAACACATCCAGCACGCCTGTCAGCTCCGCGTTGGCCACCTTCAAATTCTCCTTGTTATTTAAGGGCAATTCACACCCAAGTTTACTGGTTATCTCTTCCTAATAGGGGACTTCAGGGGATTTTCTTTTTCTGTTTAAGATGGTGATTTAAAACAGAGATTTCCGGGAGCAAATGATTTAGTTAAAAACAAGTCTTAACTGGGAAGTAAACCAAGTTCAGTGCCAGCTCCACGTTCAGCCTCACTTCAGGTGTTAGGATCTTGGAGCTGAGGGAAAGCGTCACCTGGGCTGCTGAGTGCTTCCTCTGTCCCACCCCATTCCCATCCCCCACACCCCAGCACCCCCAACCCCCAATCCCCCCCCCACTTTAAAGCAAGGAGTAGTAGGAAATGCGTGGTTTTAGAGTTCAGCAGGTATCTCGCTAGTAACAACGCCAGTTTGCTCGTTTATTAAGGGTGAAAAAGATAAACATTATTTGGGGTGGGGAGGGTTGGCGAGAAGGAAGAGGGTGTGTGTGTCCTTTACAAATGGTAGATGTTTGAATGCTGCTTTATTTTCTTTCTTGGAAGAATGTTCTTATTTTTCATTATCTGTCTTGATTATCATGGTTATCTCCAGACCGGTCTCCTTTGTTGACCTCAAGCTTGCTAAGGAGTGGTCAATGACCTTGAATTCCTGATGCTCGCCTTCCCTAGTGCTGAGACTGGGACCACACCTGGCTTATTTTATTATGTAAATCCTAATTTTTGCTGCCCTGGGTATAAGCTAGCCACAGAGTTACCATTGAACTTCCCTCCCAGATTTTGACATGTCTGTAAAAAGCCAGTCTGAGTCTTTGGTACTTACCCATTATTACTGCTTGGTACTGGAGTCTGAACATGTTAACAGGAACATTAGTATGTTAACATTTTATTGCCTTACTACTAAATTCTGTGCTAGTTTTTCAGAAGCCATATTCATGGTCCACAGGCGATTTTTATAACTCTAGAGAGCTTTTAATTCTACCATTGGCTTTGCTCTTTCGTTTTAGTTTGTAAAAGAAACCTTTGGACCTTTGGATACAGAGGAACTGACTCTTTAGGGGCAAGTACAAGTTTTGCTGGGTCCATTCCTCATACGAGCTCCTGCCAAGAGGGCCTTTAAGGTTTAAGAACTTACTTTTAGTTCTATGTCTGCTTCTAGGTTTATCTCCCAGAGGAATTTTTCTTTGCAGGGGGTGGGGTGTCTTTGGGTATCGTGTGAGGGTTTTTTTTTGTTTTGTTTTGCCATTTTTATGTCATTCTATCAGATCCAGCATTTATTGATAGGTTTTTTTTTTTAGTGTAACAACTTGCGTCCAAAGAGGCTGAATTAACACACACACTCACACACACACGGCTCATCTTTTTCATCCTCCCGCTTATGTTATTCCTGAATCCCATCCCAGTGCCCATGCAAAAGCAATGCCAAATCTAAGAGTTTCTGTAGCTCTCCATGTCAATAAGGACCTAGTTTCATGGAGGATGGTTATAGAAAAAAATGCATATGTGAATATATGTGATTGTGGCATATATACCTTCTTTCTCACTTTTATTCTTATAAACCAGGAGACTTATCAGTTCATACGTAGGCACAGAGTAGTAAGCCTCCCGATAGTTCTGAGCAAATTGCCCCTTTTAAATAAATTATCTGCCCACAGTGGGACCTGTTCTGATAACTGGTCCCAGTGAACAGAGTCCAGAAGCAGTGGCAAGGCAGAGATGCTGGCTTCTACCTCCTCTGCCCCAGGTTGGTGCCTACACCTGCTCCATTGTTCTCCAGTTATCTAACCTAGGGAGTGTACAGCCGCCTGGCCTCTCCACCTGGAAATGGTGTGATGGAATGAGTTTTCAAATGAAGCACTTGGGAAAGGAGAGTACGCAGAGCTTACTAAAGGGTGGTCATTGGTGCGGCTGTGTTGGCGCTGGTGCTCCGTGTGCAGTGCCTTTCCCCTGGGCTGTGGGGAACACGGGATTCATCTTATATGTTAGCATTTGTTTAGCAAACACAGGTGCACATTTGCACCTGGACATGGGAAGAAAGTTTCTAAACTTCAAATCCTTGTCATTGTTCTGAAGTGCTTCGGTGACTAGGGAGCTAATCTGACCTCTCACCTTTCAGGAGGATGAGTTCAGTCTGTCACAGCCCAGGGACTCAGGATGCCCTCAACTGGGTGCTACCCGCCTCCTGCCCAACAGAGGCTCATAGGACACTCAGAACACTACAGTGCCTTCTTTACCCCTTGAGTTTCGGCATCGTTCATCTCCTTCCTCCTCTTTCCTCCCAGGTTCATACTGAGTAGTATGTGAGCCTCATGGTTTGTGGAGCCTGGGTACATACCGGTGAAACTTGAAGCAACCTCATTCATTCATTCCCTTCAATTAGGCCAATAGTTGACCTCCCTGTTTTAGGGAAGGTTGTCGAGTTTATTAAGGGTCTGAGTTGGTTTTCTTCTTTGATAAGATTTCTGTTTAGGAGCTGGAGAGATGGATTGACAGCTAAGAGCACTTGCCGTACTTGCAGAGGACCCAAGTGTAATTCACAGCACGGGCTTGGTGGATCACAACCCTCTGTAACCTCACTCAGGTGGTCCGATGCTCCCTTCTGGCCGCCAAGGGTACTGCATGCAAACAGTGCACAAACAGGCAGGCATACACGCACACAAATAAAAACAATGAGTTCGAGGACAGCTGGCTCTGCACAACCAAGCCCTGTCTCAAAAAACCAAATTAAAAACAAAGAAAGAAATAAACAAATTGATAAATCCAAAAAAGAGTTGACCAGCTTCTCTCTACTGCTCTGGATGCTGTCTCTACATGAGGTGATCTTAGGTTTGAGGTCTGGATGGCTGAGCTGGGGACTCTTCCATCTCTGTGGGCATGGTTTATCATCAGTCTCCAAGTCTAGTCTTTCAGGTGTGAGAGATGGGGCTGGCCATGATATCAGAGGTGTCACGCTGGACAAAGGACTGGACTCCTTGGGGATGATCACACTGAATACCTTTCAGGGGGTGAAGGCTGTTTGCTCCCTACTAACAGGGTTTAGAAGTTAGCTTCTACTGTGCGTGTGTGGAGCCTGACCTTTGCCTGGTAGCCTGGCTCTCTATTTACACGACTGTTGTTTTATGGCTTTGTTTCTTTGCTGAGTGGCTTTTGTTCCACCAGAGTTGAGGTTTGTTTGATTTAGGGTAGGCTGTGTTTGAAATCAGTTTTCTAATCTTCACCCAAACTGGGTTGAGCTAGAAAATCCCAAACAGATTCTTTGACACCAAATATTGTCCTCACACGCTGCCTGGTAGTCTATCTTGTTCATAGGACATGTGCCCATGAGAGGAATACATGATTAATTTTATAAAATGTGGTGTGATATACACATATTCTTATTTTACCTGCTTGGGACACAGTGAGCTAAGGTCTCTGTGCTCCATGAGAAAGTGGATATTAAGCCTGCCCATGTGACTTGGCACAGGCAAGTGAGATAGCATGGGTGTTCTTCACTTCCGGTTGGGAAACACTGGTCTTGTCTTTGCATTGAGTGCATGAGTCTTCTAAGGCTTGAACTAGCAGCTTTTTACAAACTTCTAGAACTTGTAACTCTACGTGGACATTATATGTGTGGTGGGGCAGCAGGGCAGGCTGCGGAGATGTGATTAGGTGAAATCCTGCCCTGCATTGGGTAGCAGGATGACTCTGGGATGACAGTGATCTTCATAGTACAAAATCTGATTCCATGGACAATTTAGCAAATGGTTAAATGTACAAAATATCAAATCTGGCCATGTTAGTCACATTCAGAGTGTAGTTCAGTGGCACTAAATACATCTTATTATTCTGTAACAAGCATCAAAGTCATTCAGTGTCTCACACAGCTCTTTCCATGTCTCCCTATCCCTGAGCCCCTGTCTCTATTCCTCTTTCTGTCACCATGAACCCTACTACTCTATGGCATCTGATGTTGAGCACAATCATACTTATTCTTTTGTCCCTGGCTTATTTTTCTCAGCATGGTGGCTCCAGGGTTCATCCTTGGCATGGCATGTGTCTGAATTTTCTTCTGTTATAAGGGGGAGTAGTATTCCACTATTCATCTCTACCCAACTAGTCACTTGACAAAGCCATTGTATTTGGCTTGTCTCCTTCTCTAGCTTGTGAATGATGTTGCTGGGGACTGGTTAGTTTATGTTCTTATTTGTTCATGTGGGGTGTGGCGTGCTTGCTTTGTAAAACCTTTTCTTCATAAGTAAGACTGAGGATATGTAGTATCTAGTGTGACGTTTCCACCAAAGAAGTCCGGGATGCCAGGAGTAATATCAAAGATGCATGATAGCAGCCATCTCCCCAAAATCTTCTGCTGCTCTTTCTCAGTGAAGGTCATTTACTATTGTCACCGAGCTGGCCTGCTGTGGCGATGTAGTTGATTTTACTCTGTGCCATCCTGGGTGTCTGAGCTCAGGATCTGTGGCCCTATGACTATGTCGTCTCTACAGACCACAAATGCCTTTGAGATGACATTTTGGGTGGAGAAAGAATCCTAGCTTTCTTCATCAATGGAAACAATTTTTTTAAAAATCACTCAATTTTTAAAAAATCTTTTAATTGAATATTTAAGTGTCAGATTGTTTTCTACCTTTGGGTAGAATGGGCAGCCTTTAATAAAAGTTGTAAGGCAAAGGATCATTTATGTAGTGAAGTATGACAGGGTCACCAAACTGTTGTGTCTCCTTAAGAAGATGTTCAGATGGATCAGGTATTGTCTAGAGCACCCATTATCCCAGCACTGGAGAAGCTGAGGGAGGAGGAGAATCACAAGTTTAAAGCCAACCTGAACTATATAGCTAGAATCTTTCTTTAAAAAAAGGGAGGGTATGCGTATGTTGTTCAGTAGTAGAGTATTTGCCTAGCACACACAAGACTGGTGGTGGCGCATGCCTTTAATCCCAGCACTCAGGAGGCAGAGGTAGGTGGATCTCTGTGAGTTCAAAGCCAGCCTGGTCTACAGAGCTTGCTCCAGGACAGCTAGGATTGTTACACAGAGAAAGCCTGTCTCGAAAAACAAAACAAAACAAACAATAACAACAAAGAATAAAGACCCTGGGTTCAATCCTTAGCATAAAGGTGGGAGTGAGAATGGAGAGTGGATTTATCTGTGTGTTGTGTGTGCCTGTAATCCTAGTACTTGGGAGGTGGAGGCAAGAAGATCAAGTTCAAGGCCAGCTTCAGCTACCTATCCTAGGCTTCATGGGAGCTTGTCCCAAGAAAACCAAACCAAACAACCTCTCAGAAAGAGGGAAATGTGAACACTGTAGAAGGCAGGGTAGGACTATCTGACCACCACTTTACAGTGAGCTATGTGCATCTAACATGTTTGGACCTTTAAGATCGTTGAGACCAAGGTTATTTAAGACAGGACAAGTTTGGCTAAGCTTTAGGGATGAATTAGTTCCATTTCTTGAGTTTTGGCTTCAGTGGTGGAAGTTTTGCGAATGGAGCTTTTTGTCTCCTGTGTCATCTCCCAGAGAAGCCTCTTGGACTTCAAAGTTTAGAGCACATATTGCTGTCTCTCTGAACCAGTGGGTGAGTCCAACACCCCATAGGTCTGTGTGGCAAGCCTTGGCATGTGTCGGTGAATTCGCAGAGAAATATGTCCTTTAGGAAGTCGAATTCAAGAGGCGACAGACAAGTATACATAACAAACAGATTGGTTATATAGTGCACACCAAGAGATGTGCTTTGCCATAGCAAGAGAATGGGCCATCAAGGGCACAAGTTTCCACTGAAGTGAAGTGTCCTTCCTGAGAAGGTGACTTGAGTGCAGAGGGGAGAGGGGGACCTATGGAGTATCTGAGGCAGGAGGCAGGGGACTGTAGAGTGCCGGGCAGAGGCTTAAGGTGTGAGTACCTGGCTGCTCTGATAAAAAAAAAAGACAGTACTGTGGGAGCAAAGAAAAGAGAGAGAGAAAGAGAGAGAGAGAGAGAGAGAGAGAGAGAGAGAGCAGATGGAGCTATGTCTGCCTGTAACTCCTCGCTCACCGATATGCCTGCATTTGACTGAGGCAAGTAGATAGGACTTTTAAACTGGTCAGCACTATAAGCAGGAGTCTATCAAAATGAACAAAAACGAGAAAACAAACTAGAAGGCTGGAGGTGAGCACAGAGGGAGGGCTAGAGGAAGACCTTGCAGGGCCTCCCAGGCTTTATAAGGACTTAGCCTCTGACTTGTATGAGACAGGGGATCAGTGTAGGATGTCACTCATGGAAGGGGTGGGATCTGGTCTGGGTCACTCTGGTTGCTGGTTATAGACCAGACCAGGGTGGGAGGTCCTAAGCCGAGAGATCAGGCAAGAGGCTACATCGGCAAGGTGTGATAGAAGCCATAATGATTAGATGTCACGGGGGGGGGATTAATGAGGTGTAGATATATGGATATAGATATAAGTTTTAACATGATAAATTGAAAGTCAATAGCATAGGATTTCTAGACAAATAAGTGTGTATGTTTGCACGTATGTGTGTGCATGTGTATGTGTGTAGGTAGGTAGGTGTGTAGAGAAAGAGAAAGGGGTGAAGATAACTTCCTTGACTGAGCCTGAGCTGCAGAAGGAAATATGAGTTTCTAAATACTGCATACTCAATGTGCTGTACTGAGGTGGCTGCTTAAAGATTCTAAAGACACTCCTCAGAAGTATGTACATCTGGTCTTGTTTAGAGCGCCAGAGCTCTGTTTACCACCACTGTACGGTCGGTCCCAGTTTGGTAGGGTGAGAAAGGAGTGTGTTCAAAAAGGGGGATGGAGCACATGAGTACAGGCAAGCAGTTGATCCACAAGCACTTGAGCAAAGAGCACCAGTGCTACAAGAGGAGCCATTCCTTCTAGCAACCCAGCCCCGGGCCACCCCTACCCTGTACTCCAAGCTCTGTGTCAGCTCATGAGCCAAGCAAGTGTGGTGTTCCTTGCTGTGGAACTCATAGGCTTGCTGGGACTGGGAGAGAAGAGTAAATATAAACAAAATACTAAGGTGGTATACACCTGTAATCCCAGCACTCTAGAGGCAGAGGCAGGAGAATTGCCCCAAAGTTTGAGGTTAGTCTGGCTCTCAAAGTGACACTCTATTTCAAAGCAAATATTTAAACAGAGGGAGTATGAAACAAGTTGATATTGGGTTTATAATCTGCAGTAACAGTAGGCCTTGCTTCAGGAGAAGGGAATTCAGTGGAGAAGGAAGAGTTGTGTGGATGAGAACAAACTATTTTGAGGAATGTCCAGGGGCTCATCTTTGGCTAACCATCATCTCTGTCCATAAAGCAGAACTTGCCAATTTGTCCTTCTCTTTGCACACTTTGCTCCAAAATTAGATGCATATTTCACAAGTATGAGTCCAGTGTCCAAGGCTGATGGCAGTGTCAAGGACTGCCACAATGTCAAGGAGTGCTGCTTGCATGGGCTTTCTTGGTGTCTCTTTTGAGTGCTCAAGCCCGGCCTGATGTTTTCCAAAGATGTATCTCCAGGCTCAGGTTGTGGCTCCACCAAAGTGTGACCTTGGCCATGTTCTTGTGGCCCAGGAGAGCAAACAAAAAAGACCCAGAGATTCTCCATCTTTTTAGGCCCATTTCTCTGCCTAAGTAACACTGTTGTGAGCCTTTTGAGTCAGAAGTCAGCCATCCGAAACATCTTTGAGGTCCTCAAATCCAACTTGTCACCAAGACCAAATGTCTATTTAAAAGGGACAGCTCCTACCCTCCACTTCTCACACCCCCCCCCTGCCCCCTTGCTTTCCGGTCCAAGCCTCCAGGAGCTCTGACCCTGTGGTAGGTAACATCGTAGCTAGCCTCTCTGCTTCCAGTCTTGTATTCATCCCTGCCCATTCTTAGCATTGAGTTCTGACTTAGCGGTTAAAGACAGAAATCAAGCCTTGTACCTCTACTTAAAAATCTACCAAATGGCTCCTATTGGGATCTTTATAACTTGGCTTAGCCTGCTCTATCCATGTTTCCCAGACTTATGCCCCTTTATCCCAATTCTATGCTCGCTTCTCATAGATTCCAGGACGTAGCACTAAGTTCCTACCCAGCAGGGTCTTGTCACGTTCTGGTTGACTGGAACATTCTTTATCCTGACGGTTGCCTTCTCCTCCTTCAAGGACAGCGTCTTCCAAAAGACCCTCTTGGGCCTGTTCCCTGTCTTCTTTGTAAATTGTGACAAGACACAGAACAGAAAACTGGTTGTGGTGCATGCTTAAGATACCAGCACTCTAGAGGCTGAGGCAGTTGGATTACTGTGAATTTGAGATCGGCCTGACTGTCTTTAATAAGTACCAGATTAGCTAGGGTTACATAGTGAGACCCTGTCTCAATGAAACAAAACAAAACCCCCAAACCAAACAGCACTGGCAAAAACCCATAAAATTTATGTAAGTTAAGACTTTGAGTGAATAATTTAAAGAAATTAGGCTGCTCACATTGACACATGTTATAGGCACATCTTTCCTGTTACTCGCCTGCTCAAGAAGACAGAAGGAAGGGATTTTAACAAATGTGTTCTTGTTGTATCTGGATGTGATCTCCGAGTCCTGTTCATCCAAAACCTTCAGGCCAGTGATTGTGACTTAACTGACATGAGGCAGCAAAATATTTGCTTATTAAAATGTCTTTAGTAGTGGATGGGAACACAGCTCAGTGGCTGGTGTAGTGCTCCTCCAGAGGACCTCGAGTTCAGTTTTTAGCACCCACATTAGTTGGCCCAGAACAGCCTGTAAGCCAGTTGCTGTGCTTTGCAAATGCCACAACTTGGCAGCATCCCCCTTTCTTTCTCTCTTTTCTAAAGTTAGCTCCTATTCCGGAAAATTGGATTCTTTGGACATCTTGGTCTGGGTTATAGATCACTTTACAAATTATTTGGAAATCCTTAGATCATTCTGTAATTCTGAACTATGAAACATTTGCAAGCAGGGGCGAAACTGGAATATTCTTTGTTGCCTCTCCTCCCCACACCGTTGAGTGTCTTACTGTCAGAAGACAAAGGACGGAGAGTTTGAAGGTCATACAGTTATCTTGGGGCCAGTCTAACTCGAATGGGCTGGGGGCAAAGTGAAGCCCCGTGCTTGATTTGATTTGAGTCAATCAATTTCATAGGCTTGTCCATAGGAACATCGGAGTGATTTGTGTAATTTATCATTGTTTTGCTGTGAATTCGGTTTAGATTGAGGTTTATCAAGGATTATTGGTATTGCGTCCCCAACCTAAGCTGAGTCAGTTTGCCCTCAAGGAATACTTCAGGACATCACAACGCAGGGAATGTGGCTAGACTCTATTGGTAGAGACCAGAGATCCTGATAAACATCGCGCGGTGTGTGGACTCCTCCTGCCACACCCCTGACACTGAAGTATCCTATTCAAAATGCCAGTGGTGTTGGGTTGAGAATTCTTTCTTATTCTGACCCACAGATAGAAATGCTCCTGTAGTTTTGGGGTCCCTAGGGTGCAGTCCCAGACACCTCTTGCACCTGTCCCTGGCCACTTTGAATCTGTCAAGGGGCAACTTAAGGAGGAAGGGGGCATTTTGTTCATAATTTTACCATCTTGCCAGGGAGGCTTGGCACAGTACTGTGAGGTAGCTATAACATTAGATCTCTAGCCAGGAAGCAGAGAGAGATAGAGAGATGCTGGTACTCACTTGCTTTTGTACTTGAACCCCCACCCATGAAATGGTACATCCCATATTCAGGGCAGATCTTCCTTTCTCAGTGAAATCTTCTGGAAACAGCAGAGCATTCATGCCCAGAGGTGCATTTCCATGGTCCTTCTAAACCTCATCAAGGTGATACTGATGATGAACCACCACACCCCCTGACATTCCAAGTCTGAGCTATGGAGAATTGAACTCTTGACAGTTGTTGGAAGATAATGACTCTTTAGCTGATGCTTAAGCCAGAAAACTGGGCTTGGTCTTGACTTGAATTGTTCTAAACTCTCCCTAATTCCCTTTGCAGCCCAATGGCCTCTGAAGCTTCTCTGTCCAAATGGCCTTGACGCCAGTCCATTACCACTTTGTCCACTGTCACCTGCTCCATTCAAGCCAGCCTCCCCCCTCCTTGGGATTGTTGCCATAGCATCCTAACTGAAGCACACATTTCACCCCACTCCCTCCAACCCAACTACTTAGATCCCGGGACTTTCCTACACCTAAATGAAAACCTTTCAGTATTTAGGACAGGGTAGCCCCCTCCTCTCCTGGGCTTGCCCAGCCTGCTCTCATACCTTCCCTCTTCCAAGTTGCATCTTTATCCTCTGAAACTTCAGTTTTCTGAGCGTGACAGATCATTTCCTGTACCAGGACTTTCTCATTGTTGCTTTATCCCCCCCAAGCCCTCTTCCTCAGCATGGCTCCTTCTCCCAGGCTTTTGGCCCGAGTGTCATTTCCTTATATTCTCTACTGAGTCAGTCAGTGAAAGGAGCTCCCTCCCGAGCTGTGTTCTCTCCTCTTTTGCTCTGCCACTGTTCTATGTTCTTAACGATATTGTAGTATCGACCAAATCGGCCCAAACTCTCCAGGTGGACGCAATCCAGTCTGAGGGATGAACAGAGTTCCCACCTGTTGGCAAGAGCAAAACTTCACATCACACCGCAGCCAAGCAAGCCAGGAACCCAGTTCAGTCCAGTGTCTCTTGAAGTCACCCTGGGAGCTTTTAAAATGAAATTGGGCTAGTGAGATGACTCAGTGGCTAAAAGTGCTTGCTGAAGACCTGAGTTCTGTCCCCAGGATGTACATGGTAGAAGGAAGGAACCATCTGCCCCAAGTTGTCCTCACGTGTCCATTGGCACAGGCACCCCCCCACACACACACGGAGGGACACACATGCACACAGCAAATAAATAGACATTTTTTTTTCAATAGGTCAAATAAAATTGAAGCTGCTGGGCAAGGTCATGTCTCAGGTGTATATTCTGAGTACTTGGGAGGTAGAGAGAGGCAGGAGGACTAGGAATTTAAAGCCAGCCTCAGTCACATAGTGAGTTTGAAGCCAGCTTGGGCTATATAAAAAATTTTGTCTCACAAAACTAAAAACAAACTAATAGGTAGGTAGATATATTATAGACAGACATACAGACAGACAAATAGATGACAGATAGAAGTAAGCAGAAGTTCCCAGGCTCTATGTCTTCTCTTCTTGTGGTTTCTCAGGTGACTTCAAGCAGGTGGCTGTGCTCAGAGGGCCTGCCTTCTGATGCTCTTAGAGATCATTCCTATCTAACCAGCTGTGATTGCATGAATAGTCTTCAGCCCTGATTTTATGACCAGTAAATAGCTGTCTGACCCCAAATCATCCTTTGGGCAGCCAGCAGCTGCCAGGCCACAGCCCTGCGGGTCAGAAGCATCACCAAGAGAAGGAAGTTGTCATCAGCATGAATCAGGTAAAATCAGTGATGTGGCTGTTGAGACTGGACTCTTGACCACTTGGAAGTCATTTCCTAGTCCCTTACAGTGCGAAGCAGGCTGGGTAGCTGGGAAATGAAATAGAGAAAGAAATCTGGACCCACTATTTCTCTCTGTTTAGATGAACCCATCCGTAAGATAAAAACTTCCCATGTTATGTGCAATATTATTTCTTCTGGATAATCCTTCCTGGCTAAAGACAATTAAGAGCGTCTGAGAACTGTGGACGGTAAAGACCATGCAGACCTATTTCTCGGAGTTACAACAGGCTCCCTCCAGCTTCGGGTAGACCTGGCCAATTCCAGAATCCCCCTTTGCCAAGTCATTGTGATTTCCCCTCCCTGCTTCTTCCCAGAAGCTACAGTCTTTCTTCTCCCACCGGCTCTGCAGCGGAAGCCAGCCCATCACGGCTTTTAATTGTTCAATTCCCGGAGCATGGATATATGTAAACAGACGACAGGATATTCTTCACAGCTGTGCCGAGGGAGCTGAGAGCCAGCCGCACGGCCCCTTTGCCAAACCCAGCCAGTCCTATAAAAACCTTTGGCTGCGTTTGCAGTCACTGTAAAGTTGCGCGTTTTCTAATGGTTTTTTAAAAGAACTTTAGCACGTTGAAGCTATTTTAGCCTTTCCAAGGGCTTACGCTAGTGCACAATAGATTTAAAATTATCTTTGGCCTTGCCTTTCCAACTTCAGCATTAGCATTAAAAAAGTTTCTCTGTGCTTATTGATATGTACCAAAACAAATTTATATTTACAAACAGACTTGTGAAAGCTTTTAATTGTATTTACTTATATGTCATGTGTGCATGGCAAATGGATGGGGTGTAAGCAAATACACATGCGGGTGGAAGCCAAAGGACACCTAGGATTATGTTTTCTCCTTTCATGTGGGTCCCGGGGATGGGACTCAGATTTATTGGGTTTCTTGGCAAGTGCCTTTAACCCACTGAACCATCTCTCCAGCCATAACTTTAAGATTTATAATGATCACTATGTTATGAGAACCATAAGCATGGGTTTTATTTAGTTGCTTTATTTGGCTTCTCTTGCCCATATTTGTAATAGATTCGGCAGGAAAAGTTTAACATTGCACATAAATATTTCCTTTCGTTATACAAATTGAGGTTTATTATCAATTGCCACAACAGGAAATAGTGACACCATGTTTAACATTGCTGAGATTTAAGAAGTCAGCACGGGCCCTAGCTGCTGCTAACTCCAGATTTCACAATCGAGCCTAGATTTCACTTTGACTCTCAGCAATCTCGCGGTCCATGAGTCTGCCCCTCCCTCCGGAAACCAGTTTGGGTGACGTGATTTCTCTGTGGTTTTTTTCTTCTCTGCTAGACTTCTTCGAGTTGTTCCAGAAAAGCCTTCTCAGACTTCTTTTGACCATATTTGGGCCCCACTAAAGCATCTGAGAATCCTTCTGTAATTTCCCTGGGTTTTGTTTTACTACTAGACCTCTCTCAGGCTTGTTCCCTGAAGCCTCCTTGACCAAATTTGGATTCCGATGAAGAATCTTCTGGCTCATGCTTCTGTGGCTTCTTGTGTTTCTGGGTAATCTTGAAGTGAATAGAGGTTAGACCTAATGAGCCAGTCTCGCGGAGAGACTCTGGCCAGAGTGGAGGGGTCACACTGTAACCCAATACAATCGATTTCTAGCCGGATGAGTACACAGTCACCATAAGCACAGCTTGGCATCAAAGAGCAGAGAGATAGCTATTGCCTGGAGTAGGCAAGAGAGTACAGGGGTATTTCCAAAGCAATGTTTCCCTCAGTAGAGAAAGCAAGGAATTTTACTCAGGGACTCTACACATGTTCGTATAGGGCTCGGCCCTTTCCCAAGATGCCCAGTTAAGGGATATGGTAGAGAACACTTCAGTTCACAGTCATGGAGCACATGTACATGTGTGTTATGTATGTGTGATATGGCCACACTTAGCTTGCACAATAGCCTTTTAGCCAAAAATAAGGAAAGGGACATGATATAGGAGTTTGCCCCTGAGAGGTCCCTCTTATGGGTTAGCCATTCATCTGAAGCTAGGTTATAGAAAGAGAGTCATCCCCCTTTCTCGAATTCTCTGGCATTCTTTGTCTGAGAGAAGCCAGTTGCCATATTGGATCTGCCAGATGGGAGAGATGACGTGGCAAAGACCTGGAGTGGCCTCTAGCCAGGTGTCCACGAGGAACTAAATCCTGCCGGCAGCCCAGAGAGCAAGCTGGTAATTGGATCCTCCCTGATTGAAACTTCACATGACTGCCACCCAGCCAGCACCTTAACTATACCCTGGGCTCTGCCCAGCCTCCTGTGTCCCTGAAACTGACAAAGAATTTCTCATTTAGGGGGATCTTGTTAGGTAGCAATCAATAACTAACATCAGGTCCAAGATTGACAGTGGAACTAAAGGCTTCCTTACCTTTGCAGAGTTCGCTGTCTGGGTAGAAGGCCTTCAGATGTCCATTATCACTCTCAGCTGAGAGAGAAAACTGGCCCTTGCTATTTCCTGATCAAGGGTTCCAACAAAAACAGTTTCAGACCTTCAGTTTTTAATCTTGTGTTATTTGTTTTGTTTGCATAGGTTTTATCTATGACCTGTCTGTCTGACTCCATCCATCCATCCATCCATCCATCTATCCATCATCTATCTATCTATCTATCTATCTATCTATCTATCTATCTATCTATCTATCTATCTATCTATCTAATCTATCATCTCTTACTGTCCAGCCAAGGCTAGCCTCAATTTATCTTTCTATTTCAGCCTTTTGTGCGCTAGAATTATAGGTTTGTGGCACCTCATCTAGCCTACTGTTTAGTACAAGCAATGCATTCAGTGGTCTACCCTTTGAAGGCACAAGCTCGTGGGATTATGTCTTTTGATCATCCCTCCCACCCTGCCTATCCAGCTCCTTTCCCCAAGGCTTGCAGCCATCCCGTGTCTACTGGTTAAACATCTAAAGGCAGACTTTGTATCTATAAATGTGTCTATATGCTCCCCAAGGAAAGGAGAGTGGATTATGGTGGTCGCTTTTCCTTCTCTGGAGTCTGGCAGCTACAGAACAGACGGAAGTCTGGGTAGCGTCTCATATTGGAGTCTGCTCTCAGATTACTACATGAGATGAATGGAGGGAACGGTTGAAAAACCTTCCACGGGGGAAGAAAAAGCAGGTAACACATAGCATAACAGGGCTGGAGTGGAGTCAGGAAAGTCGGCTGTTTTCTCACTGCTTTTAGCCAGAAACATCCAGGTGCCCTACTTTTGAGCAACTTCCGTAAAAAGATGAGGAGTTCAAGGCCATCCTTAGATATATAGAGAGTTTGAGGCCAGCCTAGGCTACATGAAAGATCCTACCTCAAAAAACAAAAGGTAGAGGGTCTTTTGTTGTGGCGCATGACATTGTCTGCGCTCTATGCGCCACCATACAGTTCGTGAACTGGGCAAGGGGCTGGAGATTAAAACACACAAAAACACAGAGACACAGGTCATCCTTGATGCCAGAATGCCCCCTTTATTGTGTTCAGGGGCAGCTTATATAGGGATGGCCACGCCCCAGCCAAACACACCAGAAACCACTCCCTGCCATCAGGAACTGCTGAGAGTCTTGTGCTCAGACCAGCTGCAAGCTGTCTCAGATCAGGGGAAAACAAGTTGTTTACAAGAAATTCAGGATCTGGGGGTTCACAGCTCCCAACACTTTGTATTATGAAAAATTGCTTGTTTTTTTGTGTTAGAGGGATGGTGTCCTAGGGCCTTGCTCATGCGAGGCCAGTATTCTAGCCTGCCAAAACAGGAGTTGGCCTCTCTCTGACCCAGAGACTCATGCTGCACGGTCTGCTTTCTCCTGGCTTGATTTACCTTCTACAGAGGGAAGATAATGAAGGCAGATTAATAAAACAGCTCAAGAATGGCAGAGCTTCGCCCTGTGGTATATGAGAATTAATTAAGGCCCCAGGAGAAAGTTACTGGTGAATTGAGGTGGGATCTCTATGGAAATAAACCATCACCTTCATAACTGTAGGTGGCATGCCACACCCGCCACCCTGAAGGGAAAGGGTACCTGGGTAGCCCTTGGAGATTACAAACTGCGGTTTTGTTTTCCCATGTTCAGTATCCTCTCTCGACTGAACTGAACCTTAGCGTACACTCGCCTGGTTTAGTATGCAGGAAAGTAAGCTCAGCCAATCCCTTTTACTTATTGCTCAGAAATCTCTAGAAGAAAGCAATGTGCAAATAATAACTGGTTTTCAGTGACTCACGCTTCCTCTGATGGCATTCCAGCACCCGTCTACTCCTTCGGTTTGGTGACAGCAACATAGGAGGGGACAGAGCTGAAATGATTACTCAATTGCTCTGTGCCTGACAGACTCTTACTATAGACAGAACCAGATAAGGGTGTGTATTTCTCTTTTGGGGACTCTCACTTATAATCCTATAAACAGTAGGAGTTTTCCCCTCCCTTTTTTTCTTCCTCTCTTTCCTTTCTCCTTCTCTTTCTACTCCCTTCCTCCCCCTTTCCCCCACTTTTCAAATATTTGAGGACCTACCCTTTAGTCATTCCTAGTCATTCTGGATGTAGCAGCTAATGCTCAATTTCATGTGGACAGAGAGCAGAATCACACTATGGGAGATATAGCTCAGGGGTAGAGCACTTGCCTAGGGTCCAATCCCAATACCAGAGGAGGTAAAGTACCCAAATATTGACTATAGATGCTGTGGGGAAATAATGTAAGGGGTAGAAAAGAGGCCAGGACTGGTGACTTTACACAGGTCGTTAGGGGAGCCCTTAATAAGGTGACCTTCCAGCCAGTGGACAAATGTTCTGAAGGTGGTTGTGTGTGTAGTCTGTCCTTGGCCTGAGTATGCATCTGAAGGACAGACAGAAGCAAAGTCTTAACTTCCAGAAGTGTACGCTCTGCTGGGGAGCGACAGATCACCAAGGCGTTTGAAGTTTGGTAGAGGATGGGAAGTGATGGTGTAGTAAATTGCTTTAACCATGAGCGCCTCAGCTAGAGCCCCAGAAGCCATGGCATCGAACCCCTGTAACCCCAGTGCTATGGCGGCAGAGACAGGAGGATCCCTGGGACTTACTGGCCAATCAATCTAGCTGAATCAGTGAGCCCCAGGTTCGATGAGAAGCCTTGCCTCAAAAAATAAGTTGGAAAACAAGCCACTTGTTGAGACCTCAGGCCTCAACATTCACACACCAACTCCCCTGAAACATACACAGGGATGGGGGTTCCTTAAAAGTGTTATTTATAGTAAGATTACAGGACTGGGAGGAGTTGAGCCCCCTGGGATCACTGGGGAAAGTGGGTTCAGGGACTGAGGCTACACAGCCCCCCAAGAAACCAACATGCCAGAGGCTTCTCAAACCAAATAGGACCTTGGTAGTGGCATCAGAGCAAGTGGGGGTGGAGGAGGTGAGTGGGAACGAGCTGGTAGATCTGAGGCTATCCTCGAGAGAAATGGAACTATGGCAAGGCTTTGGGCAGGGGTGGATCCCGTCCACATTACATCCTGGAAGCATCCTGTGCCTTCCGTGTTGAAACTGGACTGTGGATGATGAGGATAGAGGGAAGAGAGTAAGGGCTACCTTGATGCCATATGAGAGACACCTGAGCTTTCCCCAGAGGGAAGGCAGAGCTAGTGGGTAGAGGGGCAGGAGGAAGGGACACTCATACAACTGAGTGGGTTTGTTTGTTTGTTTTGTTTTGTTTTGTTTTTGAGCATGCGGAAGGATAGTGTTGCCTTCAACTGAGTGGAGGAAGTAGTTGTAAAGTTAGCTTCCTTGGGTCCTGTGGACACAGCAGGAACCACCCTTCTAACAGAATGTCTTGTGTACATAGAACGGGGACACGAGAGGCTAAGTCAGTGAGAGGATGAATCTCAGGACTCACAGACTTCAGCTGGAGAATGCTCCCTCAACTCTAGAAGTAGCGACCTCTATGCCCTACTCCTGCCCCATGGAATGATCAGGAAAAGACGTTGCTTGGTGGACTGTCTGCCTGTCGTGCCTTGTTGCCCCCTAGCTGTATCCTTCCTGCAGAAGGTGAGGGACTTTCCTCAGACCTGCTTTAGCCACTGCCTCTGGAGTCGCTGGTCAGGGTGATGATTTTCAATTTCCTGTCTGATGAGGACTGTGCCAATTTGGTTGGCCTCAGGCTCTTTGCACTGAGAATTCCTAGTTGTCCCCGAGCCCTGCCTCTCTCACCTCCATGGAGGCTTTGGACATCCACATGTGACTTGCTGGTCCCAGGAAATCTTCGAAGATTCTTTCCTCATGCTTCTGGTCCTCGTTTTCCTGTTACTTCTCCATCACAGTGTAAATTAATATTTCCGTGGGGTTAGAGAGAGATAGATGGCTTAGTCATTAAGGGTGTATACCACTCTCGCAGAAGATCGGAGTCCATTTTTGTTACCTAGAACCTCCATTGGAAGGCTCACATCTTGCCTGTAACTCCAGTTCAGGGAGTATCCAACACCTTCTTCTGGACTCTGAGGGCACACACACACGCACACACGCGCACGCACACACAAACACACGCGCACACACGCACACACACGCACACACACAGCACACACACACACATGCAAGCACCATGCACTCACTCATGTGAACATACACACATACAGATACACATAATAAAAATAAACTAAATATCCTTGAGCTAGGTGCGTGTCTCCCCTCAGTCTTGAGAGGATATGAGACCCGTAAAGGCAGGAGCCATGTTGCTCACTGGCAGCTGATTATCTCGTAGGCAGAAAGCACTTTTCCTAATCAGGGGACGCCTCTCATAGCCTCCAATTTCTTCAACACCCAAGTTACAAGTGCTTCTAGCCTTGGCTGGTCCTGCTTCCAGTCCCTTCTTCCCACTGTCATCATCATTTTTACCCACGAATTAATTACACTTCAGCCACTCTGAGAGCAAGCCAGTGCTGCCCAGCCTGTGCCCCCAGGCTCTCTTCCAAATTCTTTCTAAGCATGGTGTGTATTGGCTACTCTTCCCATGGAGCCTCCTGGAGTATGACGATGGGGCTCGCGTTCCACTTGTCTTTATATACTTAACTATAGAGACTTTGTAAATTATTTAATCCAGGTACTTTAAATGTATACTTTATATCTTTTATAAATTTATCTTTGCTTCAGACATACTTCATATAATTTACCTTTCATATATTTATCTTTATGTATCTACATATATGTATATAAAATTTGTATACTACTTATAGCTTATTCTTTATAGATTTATCTTTATATAGTTATCTCTAGACATTTTTTATCCTTACATATGATTTATATACTCTATAGTCTTTATCCTTTCTGTGTCTCTATAAACTTTACGGGTTATGGCTGTCTGCTTATCACATTGATTTGGGGTAGCGGAAGAACACTGGAGGTGGGAGGCTTGCTCCTTAGAGGTCTCTTGTCAAGCACAGCTGTAAGGAGTTTGAGCTAGGCTTGGGAAGGCTTTGTTCTTGGGCTTGTGTTCGGTTTTGCATCCCTTTAGGGGAGCTTAAGCACCCAGTAGGTAGGTCCAGGTAAATCAATGTCACACTGTACGCTTGCCAAATGTCCTGTGGTACCGATGCTTGGGTTTTTGTTTGTCTTTTGAGACAGGGCTTCCCCGTGTAGCCCAGGCTGACCTCTAACTTGTGATCCTCTTGCCTCAGTTCCTTACGTGCTGGGATAATAGGCATGCGCCACAGGGCGTGGCTTCCATTTCTACCGTCACCTTGGCCTTTGCAATGAGAACAGACTCTTACTTAGGTCAGGCTGTTTGGCTGCTGTGCTGGAATAGAACTCTCTAGTTTCCTCCTAGACGTCTCTCCTGGGGTTCTTTGCTTTCAAGATGTGATGCCCGCCCTTAGGAATATGGATACTATGTATTTGTCTTCTCCTTGTTCCAACCACATGCCCATCTACTTAACTAGAGCTCTTCTATCTTGTTTGTTAGCATTCATTTGTTGTTACTATTTTATTTATGAGACTAGGCTGGCCTCAAATTTACAGAGATCCACCTACTTCTGCCTCCTGAGTGCTGGGATTAAAGGCGTGCGCCACCCACGTACCCTGCTGTTTGTACTACTATTCTTACCCTGAAAATTAAGTGCATTCGGAGCAGCTCATCAGTTTGGAAGATCAGGGGTCCCGGTAAGATTTGGACCTGAGGCTTCACCCGGAGCACGTGGCCTCCTGATGTGGACTGAATGTATCCTTATATGGACTGAGTTCATCTCAGCCCTGATAAGCTCATCACTTATCAGAAAGGAAACGGCTATTGGCTTTTGAAGTACACTTGTCTAAAAACAGTTCTGCCTGAGTTTTGGAAGCTTGCCTAAGGGAAATTTGGTCAGATCCTGAGAATTAGAAAGAGGGTGAACCAAAGGATCTAGAGGCTAGTCTAGGGGCAGAAGGAGGGAACTGGGTAGTAATAATACATCGCACCATTCCTGAAGGCCAGCCAGACAGTATGGAGCTTAATAAAACCACTTGAATGAAGGAGGGAAAGCTGCCATAACTTGTAAAGTAAGCGTCCCATCCCCACCAGAAATAGCTTTGTTCATTTATTTTTATCTGCACCAGAAACAGCTCTATTTTGCTATGATCAAAGATTTCCCCATGTTAATTCTCTTGTCAGTTGCAGCTGTCACTCGGTCCCTCCATCCTCCTGAGGAAAAGTTGAAGTCTACATCTCTGGTAATGGCAAGATGCTAAATTACTCACGCCCCATTGTCCCTTTTGTGTTCTGCTTGCTAATATGTAACTTGTATACAGCTGTGATGGGGAAACTGGTTAGATGCTGGTGGTCCTGGCAGGGCAGACTCAGAGAGAGGCATTCCCAGGTGAGGAGTCCAGAAGCAGGCAGGACACAAGGCTGTGGGGAAGGTGGTTGGCGTGGCCAGACACTGACCATTGATGTAGGGCAGGCACTGGATCTTCTTTCTTGTTGCGCTTCCCTTCCCCTTAACCTGCCTAGTCCAGAGACTTTTGAATTAGGAAGCTGTTCCTGGCCTGCCTGTATATACTTCCCGAAGCCACCTGTTCTTCAGCATCAGGAGGAGGATAGCCCATGCTCCTCTCTGGGTGTCTACCCACTGGATTCTCTCTATTGGGGCCCTCCCTTCCTTACCTACCTGAGCGACTCGGGTGGTAAACCCATGTCTGAGTTGTTGTCTGTAGGAACTATCACCCACTTTTGCTTCGTGGGCTTTGGAACTGGTCAGAACGATAGCTGCTATGGTAAATCCAAGGTGAAACTTTCCTCTTGGGTGTGTGCTCCGCATAACTCATTTCCTCCTCGCATGGATAGCCACCTACGTCCTTAGCACGGGGCTGGCTCCCAGCTTGGCACGCTCCCATTTCTTACCCTTTATATTTAGAACTTGGGAGTAAGGCTTAGCTGATGTAATGTCAGTCCCACATGCTAACTCAGGCAAATTAAAAGCACAACAGAGAAAGCCTTAAAAGCTTAGCTGATAAATGTAGCCTTTTAGAGTTTTAATCAGAGGTATGTGTTTCCTCTCTCAATTCATGTGGGCAGCTATTTTTAGGATTTGGGAATGGCTTTACAGAAAAAGTAAGATTCTAGGATTTTTGTTAGTAGCTTGAAGAAAAGTTTTTCCTTTTAAAAGATGGATGAAGACATTAGTAGCGTTAGACAGAGAAAGTGTGTGTGTATAAAATGAGGAACTGATAATTATCTAGCTTTAGATTTCTTCCTTGTAAATATAGGAGTATATGTTGTGTTAAATGATAGCTCAATATAGTACTGAAAACAGCCTGGTACTGGCATAAAAAGAGACAGGAGGACCAATGGCACCGAATCAAAGACCCGGATATTAATCCACACACCTTTGAACACCTGATTTTTGACAAAGAAGCAAAAAATATCAAATGGAAAATAGAAAGCATATTTAACAAATAGTGGTGGCATAACTGGATATAAACCTGTAGAAGAATGAAAATAGATCCATATCTATCACCACACAAAGAACTCAAGTCCAAATGGATTAAAGACCTCAACATAAAGCCATCCACACTGAACATCATAGAAGAGAATGTGGGAAGTACACTTGAATGCATTGGCACAGGAGACCACTTCCTAAATATAACCCCAGTAGCACAGACACTGAGAGAAACAATTAATAAATAGGACTTCCTGAAACTGAAAAGCTTCTGTAAAGCAAAGGACACGGTCAACAAGACAAAACGACAGCCTACAGAAAGGGAAAAGATTTTTACCAACCCCACATAAGACAGAGGTCTGATCTCCAAAATATACAAAGAACTCAAGAAATTGGTCATCAAAAGAACAAATAATCCAATAAAAAAATGGAATGCAGACCTAAACAGAGAACTCTCAACAGAGGAATCTAAAATGGCTGAAAGACACTTAAGGAAATGCTCAACATCCTTAGCCATCAGAGAAATGCAAATCAAAACAACTCTGATATTCCATCTTACACCTGTAAGAATGGCCAAGATCAAAAACACTGATGACAACTTATGCTGGAGAGGTTGTGGGGAAAAGGGAACACTTCTGCATTGCTGATGGGAGTGCAAGCTGGTACAACCCCTTTGGATGTCAGTGTGGCAATTTCTCAGAAAATTAGGAACCAACCTTCCTCAAGACCCAATAATAACACTTTTGGGTATATATCCAAAGGATGCTCAATCGTGCCACAAGGACATGTGCTCAATTATGTTCATAGCAACTTTGTTTGTCATAGCCAGAGCCTGGAAACAACCTAAATGCCCCTCAACTGAGGAATAGATAAGGAAAAAATGGTACATTTACACAACGAAGTACTACACAGCAGAAAAAAAATGACATCTTGAATTTTGCGGGCAAATGGATGGAGCTAGAAAACATTTGGAGTGATGTAACCCAGACACGGAAAGACAATTATCACATGTACTCACTCTTAAGTAGTTTTTAAACATAAAGCAAAGAAAACCAGCCCACAAATCACAATCCTAGAGAACCTAGACAAACAATGAGGACCCTAAGAGAGACTTACATAGATCTAATCTACACGAGAAGTAGGAAAAAACAAGATCTGCTGAGTAAATTGGGAACATGGGGACCTTGGGAGAGAGTTGAAGGGGAGGGGAGAGGCAGGGAGGGGAGCAGAGAAAAATGTAGAGCTCGATAAAAATCAATAAATTTTTTAAAAAAAGAAATAAGAAATGGATACAGTCTAGGCACATGGTTAATCCTTGGAGCTAAACACTGGAGTGTGGAAATGGAATTTTCCATCTGTGGAGAATGAAGGGAGAGGGCTTTAAAGAAATAAATTTGAGTACATACAAGCAAAAAAAAAAAAAAAGATAGCTCAAGCTTGTTGATTTCCCCTTTCAGACGCTAAGACCAAAATGCCCGAGGAGTCTTGGCTCCAACCCTGTAACCACTTCCTGAACCAGAGCTGTCCAGTTAGGATTTATGTGGCGAAGTGTCGTGTGTGCAGCCACTAGCCACACATGGCCGCTAAGCCTTTGAAATGTGCCAATGCAACCGAGAAACTGGCTTTTAACCGAGTCTCTGCTAATTACGTTAACACAGCCCCAAGTGGTTGTTGGCTACCGTGCTGGATAATACCAGGCCTTGCCTAAAACAGCGCACAGCTCAAGCAGCGAGAGAGTTTGCTAAAACCTAGAACCAGGCAAGTTCTAGAGTTACTACCACCTTCCTAAGCCCCTCAGGTCCTGGACTTTTCCGGGGATGGCCTAGCTCTGGTCCTTCAGTGCTTTATCGGCATTAGACTCTGACCGAGGCTGCCTCCCCTTTGCCCTTGGGTAAAGTCTAGGCTCTTTAAGGCCCTGCATTGCCTGCTTTACCCATCTCTTATCTCATTCATAACTTTCCTATCGCCCTTAAGCTCCCGTGACTTGGAAGGTCTCCGCTCCCAGAGCAAGGGCTGTGTGGTCTTATTGCTAGACCTATGCAAGCGCTGTGCCTGTCGTCTGAAATGCCGTCTCTTCCTCCACCTGCGTCCCTCCAGCATCTCAGTTCAGATCTCAGCCTCCGTGGCACCTCCACTGGGACTTCTAAGGTGGATGGAGTCTGGGCTGGACTACCTCTCCAAACGAATCCTCGTCATCGCTGTTAGCTCTTGCTCGTTTGCCCATTTCCCACCTCACAAGAACTTCTGTTTCTCGTTGTGAGCCTCGCCTTTCCCAGCTGAGCCATCCCTCCAGACAACAGGAACTTCTCAAAGGGTTTACGCAAGAACTTGCCAGACATTGGCATTCCCAGGCTCGCCCCTGAGCTTCTAAATCCAAATGACTGAGAGTAAGGGCCCAGCAATTTACATGGAAAAGCCGTCCAGTGGGTTCTGAGGCACCTAAGTGTTTGAGAACCATCCACCTGCTGACCGCTAAGTCCCATGGAGGTAGGGACTTATGACTCCTGTTTGCTGTCCTATCCCTAGCCAGGCACGTGCAGCCGGGACTAGGGGAACAAATGCCCGTGAACACATGAAGGCAGAAAATCTGTTACTTTTTAAAAGCAGCTTCTCTAGTCTGGATATTATTTTTTAATGCTGAAATCAATATTAATCTTGTCTCCTTTCTCTATTAAAAATGCTTATATATTATTAAACACGTGTGCATTGGCCTGCAACCCTGGCTGAACCTGGAAATAGTAAGTTCTGGGATATCCTGGGATCCATAGTGAGACTGTCCCAAAGACAAATGCCAGTCAGGTCCACATAGCAAGTTCCAGGCCAGCTAGGGACACATAGCAAGACTCTTGTCTCTAACGCTAAATAAATAAAATTGTACAGACACCTGCAAACAAATAACTAAAATCATCGTGTGGTAATATATGCATAGTATAAAAACAATCATTATTTAAAAAATATTTTATGCACAGGGTGTTTTGCGTGCACGCATATCTGTGCACCACGTATGTAGAGTGCCCTAAAAGACCAGAAGCATTTGATCCTCTGGAACAGATGGTTGTGAGCTGCCATGTGGGTGCTGAGGATCGAACCCAGGTCCTCTAGAAGAGGAGTCAGTGCGCTTTACTGCTCAGCCTTCTCTCGGGTCCCCATCATAGAACACTTTCGTTTGCTCAACTATGAAACCCTGTGTCCTTCAAGCAGCTTCTCTTTCCCTTCCCTTAGTCCCCAGCAGTCATTCTGCTTTCTGTCTCTGAGTTTGGCTGCTCCGGATCCTCATGGAGGTGGAATCTGCAAGGTCTGCCCTTTTGTGGCTGGCTTGTTTTGCTTACTGAACTGTCTTCAGGTCAACCTGTGTTATAATTTGCTTAGGAAATTCCTTTTGTGCCGGAACAGTATTTCATTGCATATACCCTATGTATGGTTTTCTTATCAGGTCATCTGATAGACATCTGATTACTTCTGTTGTTTGATTATCCAATGCTGCTCAGGACACGGATGTACGAGTATCTGCCCTAATCCCGGCTTTCAGGTTCAGGGGTAAAGACCTCCAAGTGGGGCTGATAGATTGATCAGTCTCTGCTTGATTTTTCTCAGGAACTCTCATCTGCTTTCCCTACAAAATGGCTGCACTGTTCCATATTCCCGTCAGCAGTGAGCAGGGGCTCCAATATTTCCACATCCTCACTAGTGTATATTTTCCATTTTTTCACAACTAGATACTTGGAACAGAAAACTTAATTCAAGGGTAATGTCCGAAGAAGATAAAAATCTCCAAATCCTCTTTAAAAACATTTCTTTGCTTACTGAAAACCTATATAGTGAGTACCTATTACATAGTACACCATCGTATTGAAAGAAACAAAGCCAGTAGTATGTATTTTGTTGATTTCATTGATTCTAAAAAAAACTGAAAATGTTTATAAAATGCGTATAAAAATGTGAATGTTCAGATGTTGCTACCAGTTCTGATTTCACTTGCAGAAATGGGGCTCCATCTTGAGAGAGTTATTTTGGATAATGATCCCAGTTTTAGAATGTAAGCCGTGGAAATAGCTAGGAAGCTACAGACATGCATGTTTAGGGAGCTTCCTCCTTCTCAGTCGGTCTCATTATATTAACTCTCGATTTTAAACGCAACCCGAGGTGCTAAGTATCTCTAAATCATGAGTCGTAAACTCTGTCAACATCTGGCTTCCATCTCTTAAACTAAACTTAAAAAAAAAAAAAAGTACTAGTTGAAGCTACACAGACCCAGACTGTGTGACTCATTGTGTCCTGGAAGAACATTACATCACCAGGGAATACTTATGGGTCTGGAAGTTTAAATGACAGAGAAAGTGTATTTGTGTTCCTAGGGGAAACTGGAATAGGGGGAAAAGTATGTTTTCCTGTCTTTGGTATTTGGCCATCTCAACTGCTGCTCCATGGGAGCAGTTCTGGCTCAGGCCAGCTTTAGGGTCGGTTGGCATCAGTAGCCTTCTCACTCCTGCCTTTCTGGACACCCCACCCCTCAGCGCACTGTGCTCCTTAGTGGGAAAATGGGGTCACTACAGGTTTGTCACACTGCAGAATATATAACATCACTGGCAAAACCCACCATCATCCATGGGCTTTAGTTAATAATCGACCCATCAATTGTAGTAATTATAGTAATTTGGGCTGCCATTGATACGGAACATTAAGGGAGAGGCCACGGGCTGATAGGAGGCTGTGGCTACTTTTATGTCATCTTGACAGAAGCTAGAGTTCTCCCGTAGGAGGGAACCTCAACTGAGAAAATGCTCCCATAAAATCCACCTGTAAGACATTTTCTTAATTAGTGATTGGTGGGGAGGGCCCAGTCCATTGTGGGTGTTGCTACCCCTGGGCTGGCGGTCCTGGGTTTTATAAGAAAGCAGGCTGAGCAAGCCAGTGAGCAGCATCCTCCGTGGCCTGTGCATCGGCTCCTGGCTCCAGGTTCCTGTCCTGACTCCTTCAGTGATGTTCTACAATGTGGAAGTGTAAGCTCTGAACCCTTCACTCCCCAACTTACTTTTAGTTGTGGTGTTTCATCACAGCAATAGAAACCCTAATTCAGACATAGGGAAATCCTCTGTACTTCTTAAGTTTTTTTAAACATGAAACTACAAAAAATCCCACAAAAACCTGGCCTATTGATTTTTAAAGGATAGAAAAAGAAAAAAAATAAGGGAGAGAGGGAAAGAGGAAGAGAAGGAAGCGAGGGAGGGAGGGTGGTTGCCTCATGGAATTGAAATTGGGTGCCAATAGAACCTCAGGCATCTTTTGGAGACACCTAGAAACAGAACTCCCCTGCCCCAGGCCATGCTCAGGGAGGCCAGGGCTCCACAGTCTATTGTGACCTTGTGTGGTCCCTCTTCAGAACCACTGATCAGGGCTAGAGCTCTCAGTGACCGTGCTAACTGGAGCACAGACAGGACTGTGTCCTGGTCTAGGAGGCACACTAGACTACTGCTGTTCCTTCAGGGATAACCTCCATCCTTTCTTTCCTCCCTCTTCATCCCCCTCTCTTCAAGATCTCTCTGTGTGGCCCTGGTGGCCTCAAACTCCGTGTCAGTTATGCCACCATGCCCAGTTTCTAGTCCTTTCCCTCTTACTTTGAGAAATCCCCTTTGGCATATCACCTGGCAGTGGAGGCGACGGCATTCCCGTGACTCTGTGTGCTCTTAGCAAAGGCGTTCAGAGATGGTGTTCCTAGGGTGTCATTTCCGTTAGTCAGAGTGGCCTTTTTAGCTGCTCTCTCTGGAGTACATTTGAATCCAAGTACAGACTTGGAAAATGTGGGTTTTGTTTTTTTTCTATTTCTGTGGGGCCCATGTTCCTTTTCTAGAAACAGTTTTTGGACCTTTCGAGGTTGGATTTTACCACAGAATACCTTGGTGAACAGAGAGGAGGGTATCGGGTGGCTGCGTTTTCTTATTACACAGTTGCACAATGGGCTGTTTGGGAGCGGAGTCCAGATGGGCATTCTTCTGGGCTGGCTTTTGTGGAAGTCACTGGCTTTCCCTCAATGGAGACCAGTGTTCAGTTTAAGGAAGTCCAAAGGGAGGGTGTGGGTGGTGACAGACTGTTCCTGGGAGGGGTCTCCTCAGACAGTGCCGGAGCTGACAGCCCTTGTTACTAGGCAGGGACCTAGGATCAGGACTTTTCCTCTGCCTCTCCTCCCAAAGTGTGTTGGTCAGTTTTCATCGCTCAGCTAACAAAACAGTTGAGGGGGGGAAATATTTAAAGAATCAACAATTTCTTCCGCTCACTTGTCTCCAGTAATTCAGGCCTGAGACAAGGCCACAGGTCATAGTGATGAGTGTACAGAGGACCAAAATGGTCGTCTCTGGCAGATGATGTCATGGTGGGTGGAGGAAGGAAGAGGAAGGAAGGAGAAATGGAAAGAGGGGGAAAGGAAATGAGAGAGAGAGAGACAGAGAGAAGGGAGGAGGGAAGAGGAGTGGGGAGGAACAGAGAAGCAAGCCACCACCTTCGAAAAGATACCATCAAGTTAGGAATGTACCAGTCGTTATGAGCCAGCCATTTCCCAGATGCCCACCAGCCGACAGCCTAGCCCTTTACCACATCCCTCAGGGGTGGTTTTAGATCCGAATCATAACCAACTGTTGCAGAGACAGCAGCCACTCTGGTCTCTGCATTACTCCAGGGTGATCACGTTTATAAAAAGACTTGGTTAATTAGGGTATCGTTATTACTTAATTCCTCATTTGGCTTTCTTCCGCTTATGTGTCTTGGACTGATTAAAACCACTCTGGAACCATGTGTCATCCCTGCACTCAAGGAGGCAGGAGGATGACAACTTTGAAGCTAGTGTGGACTACAAGGGAGATTCAGTCTCCTTTAAAATATATATATCTCACTGGGCTGAGTGGATAAATTTTAACTGTTTTGTTTCCCTGGGAGTTCTTACATGAGAGAGATTAAGAAAAACCTATTATCACATCATCTGCCCCCCTCTTGTTGGTGTTAATCGGTTTGGAATGTTTGCCCCTCCCTGGTGCCTTTGAACTTGGGTGCTGGTGACAAAATGAGAGGACCTCCTGGCAGCTCTCCTCAATGTTGGGAAGCGTGGGAGAACAGGAGCAAAGGGCCTTGAATTGTGGCCTTGAATTTGTAAAGGGAGGGTTGGGAGTCACCCATGGGGCCAGTAGGCAATTCTGAGTCATCCCGGTGCCTTTTCCCCTGCCTGGTTCCTTTTATGAGCACTTGATAGGGGTTGCTAATTATCGCTCAGATAAAAGGTTCGTTGAATGAACCTTTTACTATATTCCCTGTATGTGAATATTTACTTAGCTGTTATTGCATGTCATATCATAGAACGCTCACCACCTTGGATAGAAATGTTCCCTGGGGAAGGGCCCTGGTTAGTAAATTCATAGTAATAGTATATCAGTCCTTCTACCTTGAGCACTTAAAGGAAAGCTAGACTTGAATCATATGGAAGTGTAGGTAAGGACTTTTGTCTTGGAGAACAGAGAAGGGATGGAAGCAAAGTATGATGGGATTTATAGATTTCTTTTAAAAAGTATTTCTAAAATGCACGGTGTGCATGATTCCAATCTGAGCACTCTGGAGGGCGAGGCAGGGTGATTGAGTGTCCCCAGCTAGCCAGAGATGCATAGCAAGACGGTGGCTCCAAAAAAAGGAACTAAGAAAATGATGTCCATAAACATAAACACTTTCTTCTTGTACTCAGTTCTTCAAACAGTGACATCTAGTGATTTCCAGAAGTTAACTAAGAAAAGGAAAGTAGAGAGAGTGTCTAGAATCTGAATTTGTAAGAGAGACATAAGAAAAAATCCACACCTCTGTTGACCTTCGCATAGACCACAGGAAGGCCGAACAGAGTAGCCAGTCTACACATGGTGGGAGGACGAGGGACACTTTTCTACGCTTGTCCCTTTGCACACTTTTGGTTTCGTGGAGAGTGGTCTTTCCACACGTAAAAGATGGCCTAAGTCAATGAGAATAGGAACAGGAGACCCTAAAAAGCTAAAAGCAAAAGAAAATAAATGAACCTATTTGTACAATCAGTGGCATTGTTGGAGGGAGCCTGGGACCTGTGGGACACAGAGCCTAGCTGGCTACTGGAGTCTGCTAGGGACTGGTCTTGGTGTTGGCACCTGGTCCCACTCGGACCCACGTTCTGCCTGATCCACCAAGATGTGACACGCTGTGCTCGAGTACTTACTGCCATGTGTCTGTAGTCTCTCCAGCCACCCGGTATTCTTTGCCATGATGAACTGTATTCCATAAACCATATGCCTGAATAAGCCTCTCCCCCTGTAGTCTGTTTCTGTTGGGTGTTGTTCTAGTTAGGTTTCTATTGCTGTGATAAATGCCATGACCAAAAGCAATCCGGGAAGGAAGCAGAGAGTTTATTTCGTCTTACAGCCTATAGTCCATCATGAAGAGAAAGCGAGGGGGTTAACTCAAGAGGATCCTGGAGGCAGGGCCTGAAGCAGGGGCCACAGAGGAGTGCTGCTCACTGGCTTGTTCTTCATGGCTTGCTCAGTCTGCTTTCCTATACAACCCAGGTGTAGTACCACCCACAGTGATGTCCCCTACCACATCAATCATCAGTCACAAAAATGTCCCCACAGGTTTCCAACAGGTCAGTCTGTTGAGACATTGTCTCAGTTGATATCCCCTCTTTCCAGATGATCCTAGCTTATATGAGTTGACAAAAAAACAACAACAAAAAAAAAAACTACCCAGGATGAGTGTTTAGTCACAGTGATGAGAAAAATAGCTAATCCCAGTGATAGAGGAGAATTACAAAGAAATACCAACTGTTTTAGTGTGCTATATAGTAATATTGGTAAAGCAATTTGAAAAAAAAACTAGATTCATTTTATCACTGAACAAATGAGGGTGGTTTGGGGCAGCCAAGGTTCTCATGGGATATAAGACACGAACTGCGGGAGGGGTAAGAGAACACTGTAGAGATCAGTTGGAATTTAGCTGTAGTTGTAAACTCAATCTGTAAATATGTATGTGTAAAGCATTCCAAATATTCTATGTGCATACACAGCACATCTGTATATCTGCATATAATAGTGAACTTTGCTCACCACAGGGTAAAGGAATGGACTGTGTACTGGCTGGTTTTGTGTGTCAGCTTGACACAAGCTAGAGTCATCAGAGAGGAAGGAGCCTCAGCTGAGGAAATGCCCCCATGAGATCCAGCTGCAAGGCATTTTCTCAATTCGTGATCAACTGGGGAGGGTCCAGCCCATGGTGGGTGGTACCATCCCTGGACTGCCGGTCCTGGGTTCTATAAGAAAGCAGGCTAAGCAAGCCACGGGAAGCAAGTCAGTAAGCAGCCCCCTTCCATGGCCTCTGCGTTAGCTCCTGCCTCCAGGATCCTTCCCTGTTTGAGTTCCTGTCCTGACTTCTTCAGTTATGAACGGCAATGTTGAAGTGTGAGCCAAACAAACCCTTTCCTCCCCAACTTGCTTTTGGTCATGGTGTTTCATCACAGCCATAGAAACCCTGACTGGACGGACAACCACTAGCAGTGGGCACATTCCTCCCTGAGATCATCTCTTCTCTTGCCATTGTCCTTTGTGAAGAACCAGGCCCATCTACAGAAAGGACAGACTAGAGGGCTGGGGTTATAGCTTGAGGCTGGAATATCTCATTGGTGTCCCAGAGTATGGAAATTCTCAAAGAACGATGACGACCTGTTTGTTACGGGGTACACTTTACATGAACTCCTGTCAACCAAATCTGGGTTGTTCAAACAGCAGTTGGCCATGAGAGATTATAAACCATCAGGAAAAGGGGGGACATGCACATTCACAACGATGGACCATAGATGGGCAGAAGGGAGATTATGATTCCAGTGTGTGGTCCAAGCTGGTAAACATGGAAGGGTGTTTGTGTTGGGAAGTCATCCTTTGTGGCCTTTATAATACAGGTTGTCTCAGGAGCGAACCACCGACGGATGCCACATGTGGTGGGCAATTCTGGAGGTAGAGAGATGGCTCACTTGTTAAGGGCATGTACTGCTCTTGGAGAGGATGGGAGTTCAGCACCCATGTCAGGTGACTCACGACCACCTGTGATTCCAGCTCCAGGGGTCCCAATGTCCCCTAGTGCCCCCTTCTGACTACTGTGGATTCCTGCACATGTGAACACATATACATACATACATACACATAAATAAAAATAAGATAGGTTTTATGAAAATTAAGGAAGATATGGGACCAGAAGGATGACTCAGGGGATAAAAGTGCTTGCCACCAAAGCAGGTGACCTGAGCCCGATCCACGGGACCCATGTGGTGGAAGGAGAAAACTAACTTCACAAGATTTTCTCTGACCTCCATGTACACACATATATAAAAACAAGTAAGTAGAGTTTAAAAAATTAAAAATAAAATGAAGAATGGGCTTGGGTGTGTCTCCATGGTAGCATTGTCTAGCGTAATGGGCACCCTGTGTTTGATCCCCGATACAATGAAGAGAATTAAGCTTCTGAATGCAAGTGAATGAAAATTAAATATTTGTGTATGTTGTAAAGCAAATTAAAGATGGAACAGTGTGGCCAACTGAGAACTGCCTGATTATAGAATGGATCTTGTATTAAGGAAAACAGCACTGCAGATGGCATTATTGGGTACAGGACAAAGCAGAGGTCTTATTACTGTTATTGTTCATGTTGAATTGGCCAAAGTTGACAATTATACCATGCTTACCTGGAAGTAGTTAGGCACAGGAGGATGGGACTTGACTTAACTTTGTGACTTACCCTCAGATGGTCCAGGGGAGAAATGTGCAAATCCGTGTGCTAGGAAGATCATGCAGGACAGGGCAGCCAGAACAGGACCTGTGTGTGTGTGTGTGTGTGTGTGTGTGTGTGTGTGTGTGTGTGTGTGTGATGTGTATGTGTATATGCACACATTTACATGTGCATATGAGCATAAAACAAATAGGAAAATATTAATAGCAGGTGAATCCGGGAGAATGATCCCTTCCCCCAACTCCGGGACTTCTAATGTGGAAACAGTCTGGTTACATGGTTGGTTGTCCCTGCTCTTTGTGAGAAATTGTGGCTATTGCTAACTTGGCATACCCTGTATTGGCTACAGTGTTCTAGAAGGCACCTTCTCTCTTGCAGATAGACTTTGAAAATTACCCCTGTATCTCTCTTGCCTTTCAGTGTTTGTGTGTGTGGTGTTCCCTCACTCCTAGAGGACAAACAAACCAAGTGTAGGGACCAATTTGGGGGTGAAACGGAGCTCACTTGCAATTCTAACTTTACCTACTGGCTGTATGGCACCAAGACATTGTTTTAACTTTCTGGAAGCCTGTTTCTTTGTCTTTCATTTGGGAATAGTAATGGCGCTTGTCTGGGCTTCCTCAATTTAGATCTCTAACAGGACTGAAGAAAATTCAGACTGGCTGACTGGGGATTGTGAACTGGAGAAGCCATGGTCCCTCCACTACAGCCCTGCCTTAGCTTCCAGAGTGAGTGATACCTAACAACATTTAATTAAGGACATTTTTGGCCTCTGGATTCTTGTTTTCAAACACATCATATTTTTAGGACTATTAGAATGGCTACGTTTCTATGGATTTCATATAATTTCTGAAATATGAATAACACATCTATATATATATATGCACATTTCAGAAAATTGACATTACTTACTGTTTCCCATATTATTTATTTTTATAAGGTTTTTAAAATTACATCAATTGATTGATTATAGATGTTTTTGTGTGTAGTTTGTGTGTGTGGAAACAATTTGAGAGAGCTGATTCTCTCCTTTCACAATGTGGGTCCTGGGAATTGAACTAAGGTCTTCAGGGTTGGTAGCAAATACTTTTTACACTTCCAGCCATCTTGCTCCACCCCGTTATATTTTTACAGATAGTATTTTCTGTGTATGGACTTTTTGCTTGCATGCATGTCTGTACACATTTGTGTAGACCCAGAAGAGGGCATTAGACATCCTGGAAGTGGAGTTACAGGTGGTTGTGAGGTACCATGTCGATGCTGGCAATCAAACCTAAGACCTCTGGAAGAGCAGCAAGTGCTCTTAACCTCTCTGTCACCTCTCCAGCCTCAGCACCCCACACCCGCACCATGTTAACCTCTCTGCCATCTCTCCAGCCTCAGCGCCCCACTCCTGTGCCTTGTTACTTTTGAAAATTTCTTCTTTATTGACAATGTCATACATGCCTATAATGTATTTTAATCATATTTATACAGACCTGCCTCTCTTTGATAGGATCTTTAAATGAAGTTAAAACTTAGATAAGAAACACCTTGGTGATATTACAATATGCAGCTGCAGCTTTTGTTCACCTGCTGGGTGGTGTGTGTGTGTGTGTGTGTGTGTGTGTGTGTGTGTGTGTGTACGCTCGCACGCATGTGCACTCGTGTGTAAGGCATAGTGTGGTGGAGACCATGCGAGGCAGAGACAGCATCTGGGCACCTGTGAGTCCTATGTAGTTGTCATCTCTGGAGTTGCTTTTTGTTCCATCGAAGCTAGAGATGGATAAGATTCAAACAGCAGTGCTCTAACTCCAGAGATCCTGGGGAAATGCAGGAGTCGCTACTGTCTGGGAGTCGTTAGATGGCCTTTGCTTCAGCCAGCCTTCTAAGGAGCTAGGAGCTAAACTTCCCTTTGGGAGCTGGCCTGTGTAAACAGGTGAGGTGAACACCTGACCAGGGAGGGTCCCTGGCTTGAGAGCAGCAGATAATGAATTAATCAAACATTAAACATATATGCAGATAATCAAAAACGAGCTCTATTAAGTCACGGATGTGAAGTTGCCAAATCACGGGATATGGTATGGAAGACTTTTTTTTTCTCAGCTGGATTAAAAACAAACACTGGACGGTCCAGTCCCTTTATCAAGGTCTTTCACTCCTGAAATGTGAGCTTGGTTATATAATGTCTGAATTTTAGTCTGTAAATGGGATGCTGGCCTAGAGAGAGTTCTGTAAGGTAGTCCCAACAGGACTGTGCTGCCTGACTGTCTAAACGCATTCAGCACTGGGCTTTCCTATTTACAGTTACACATTGCTGATAAACAACCAAGGACTATTTTGGTCTGGCCGGTGTAGTGTGTCTCAGGCTGGCAAGGCCACCCCGGTATATTGTGGCAGAGGTGTCAGATGTGAAGCCCATTTCTAGTTCTGAAAAATAACACGTCGTCTTTCTGAAACTGAGTTTCTTATACAAAGTTACTCTACGTGACACTGCCAGTGTTGTGTGTTAAGTTCTTAAAGTCTAAGTTTTGTGACGTGTCGCGGAGACCTAATAAAGGTGGTAATGGATCCGCGGGTGGCAGCTTTGTCCTGAGCAGCTGCTCGACTGAAATATTTAATGTCTCCCTCACTACTAGGGTGACACTTTCCTGCCGCCTGAGCACGCAGGTTACCAGCGAGGCATTCCCTTGGCTATTAATGATTCAACAAGCAAAGGGCCATTTGAGCCCAGTGTGGGCAGCCGTAGCTTAGCTATTCTGAAGTGTCAACTGGCAGTGGGTTTGCTTCTCCTGGTGTCAACTCCTCCTATGTACGAACAGCAAAAGCTAATATTAACAGTGCCTGCTCACTATCTCATGAGCTTCACATGTATCAATCATCCCGTCCTGTGTCACCCTTTCAACAGCGAGAGGCGGGTGTGCACTGGAGTGGTGAACACTCGTAATTCTAGTGCTCAGGAAGCAGAGGCGGGAGCATTCAGGATTACAGGCCAGCCTGGGCAAATTAGTGAGCCTGTCAAAAAGAAGAAAGAAAGGGAGGGAGCGACGGAGGGAGGGAGGGAGTAAGGGGAAAAGGGAGACAAAGAGGGAGAAGGGGGAGACATTGGAGGCTAGCAATGCTAGTTCTCCTGAGACCACACAGCTTTTTGGGGCCCGCATTTCTTTGCTCAGGAGCTCCCATGCCGACTCTGGGGAATGAAAGAGCTTGGACTTGATTCCAGATTCAGACTCCTGACATGGACCAGACTGGCTGTGTGACCTTGAGAAAGCCACACAGCCCCTTCTCAGTCTCGCCTGCTCCCGTGGTCATTCACACCTCACGTTTGGGGGTGGAGCTTAATGTGATTAAAAAAGAAAAAAAAAGGTGGGAACAGTATGTGAGGGGAAGTGGGTTGTCAAAAGAAAATGAACGTACAAAATCGAGGCAACGCAGAAAGTTCCAGCTGGTTCAAAGAGCGAATGTGCTTCCTGGGAACTGCCTGGCGCGAGTCTCCCTGGCTCACAAATACTGCTGCTTCCTGTGAGGCTGACGCTCTCTGAAATGTTCAGCTGTGGCTTACAGAGAGAGAGAGAGAGAGAGAGAGAGAGAGAGAGAGAGAGAGAGAGAGAGAGAGAGAGAGAGAGAGAGAGAGAGAGCGCCTTTTTTAGTTCTTTATGAAGAGCTCTATTATTTTAATACCCAACTTCTCTAGGGAAGTCTGTGGCTACATAAAGCATATGACTCTTTCTAAGCTTGTGAATCCTCATGTGCCATGTATGGTGACCTAATGTACTCTGGGAATGGTGTATTTCAGTGAGTAAATACAGGAAGACTTCAGACATAAAGAAAATTAAAAATAGCAATGGCTGCTCCCCCTTAGCCATGGCCGTGGCCGCTGCTGTCCATTTATATTGTGCCTCTACCCACTTCCTCCCTGCCCCCAAAGCAAACGGAGTCAGTGCCTCTTTCTGTTTAACTTGGTTTCGAAATTCGGTGTGTTTCACCTCTTCATACCTTGATGCAACTATGAAAGGTCGCTTGCTAAGCAGACTTTGAGGAAAGCAAAAAATCCAACTTCAGCAATGAGGTCACTAGCTGCAACTTTCTCCCTGATGGCGCAAGAGTGCCTTTGCTTTGTCTGGCTTCACGAGGGTCTTCTGAGTGCTTTACTGATTTGGAGCCTGGAGGTTGATTTGTATAGGGCGTCTTAGATGAACGCTCACACCCTGGGCTCATAGCGTGACCACAGGGTTTGGACTGAGAGCTCAAGACCTGGTTGTTTGGTTTTCTCTGTATATCAAGAACTCTAAGAACAGGATACAGCACTGAATTCTGAACTCAAAAGGTCTTTATTGATGTCTTCCACTCAGGGGAGTAATCAAACATCAATCAAACCATTGCTTTTCTGTGACATCAACTAGGTCAAGGGTTTTGGTAGGAGGAAAGTGTAATATAAAGGCTACTATTTCTATTTGACCCTGTTTTTAGTTGAACACTCCCAAATATACTAAGCTTCCTGTAGTTCACAATAAACTGAGGTCTACTGGAAGAGAAAACGTTATGAACATTCTGGTATCATGCGCACTTCTTCTTTGATTATGCTCCTCACACAGTAGGTCTTTGAGTTCTATGTATTTTCTTAATGTGCCATGGGGTCAAGATTGAGGTTCCTAAGAACCCTGCAGAGTAAGCACCATGTCTCATAAATGGGCAGCTGGAGGCTCACTAAGGACATTTTGCCCTAAGTTCTGCAGGGGATTAAGTAGCACAGCAGAGATTTTTAGCTCCTGCCTGTCTCTTCTCCTGTCCCCAAATGAAGAGTCCTTGAGTCTAGATTCTCCCCCACTTGGGAAGAATCGTGGGACAGGCATGGCTGTTAGTCTCAGGTTGTGACAGCCACAGTATGAGGAAGCAAAGAATTGACCAGGCAGAGGGCTGTTGGCCTGTAAACAGCAAGCCATTACGTGGGAATCTAAGGATCTGAAAACTGAATTGGAGAGCCTTGTTGCCCCTTGAGAGTCCCGACGGATGGTCAGGGGCAGCAGATATTGTAGCCTGCAGTAGGCAGGCCTGAGCAGATATTGTCTCTCCAAGTTTTTACGCAGATGTGGAACTATTATTAGTTTCCATAATGGAGGGCTACCTGTAGCTTTGAGACAATACCAAATCTCACAGACTCCCACTTGACCAATGGTAGCCATTTCCTAAGAATCTTTTTATTCTGACTTCAGAATTTGAGCTGGATAGCAAAATTAAAACCATCCTGAATGATTCTTATGCTAGTCTAAGCTTGCTGGTAGCTTTCAGAACATGGAAGTCCCCACAGGATACAGAGACACGTGAACATGCGCATAGTGAGCTGCATAGATCCCCACATCTGGTTCTCTTGGGTAGGGTATAGTCTATAAAGCTAAGCTAGGAAGCCATTATGCACAGCTCTCCAAGGAGCATCATAAAGAGTAGGGATGGGCTCTGTGCCTGTGGTAAGGTGTCAGCCAGGAGGGTCGCACTACACAGACCCTAGTGGAGAAGGACAATGTGGTGGCTTTCTTTGTAGCCTAAACACCAGCTTCGGGTCTTGGGTAGATCAGTTGTTCACTGGTGAATATACCCAGAAGGCAAGAGTAACAACTGTAGTATTTGAAGGCATGCCATTGTACGCTTAGGTTACGACCTAAAGTGCTTTTAAAACATGCTTTGAAAATATTGTAATTAGCTTTATATGAAGTAAAGTCCAAACCCACGAGACATTGGAAGGCTTTTTCAGATGTTTCCTGGAGTTACGTAGTATGCAATCACCTCGAATTTATTCCTGACTCCTGCGTCCTGCTCCATGGAATACTTAAACCCTTTCAATTATTTTTGAAATTTCTATTTATCCTTTTTTATTTATTTTTTTTTGAGTCATGGTCTCCTATAGCCAGTCATGTAGAATCACTTTAAACTTTCTGTATACAGCCAAGGCTGGCCTTGAGTTCTTGATCCTCCTGTGTTCATTTCCAGAGTGCTGGAGTTATAGGTGTGAGCCACGTGACCAGCTCTTTTTTTCTCTTCTCATACTAATCCCATTTTCTTTTTTGCTTTCAAAAAAAGGACTCTGTGTAATCAAAAGGATTAATATATTGAAATATCAAGTTCAGACCAATTGGAGTTGTTCCTTGTTAAACATATATTCCTGGTACTGATATTCAAAGCCTATTTTTTAAAAAAGGTTTATTTATTGAGTGTATGAATGTTTTGTTTACATGCATGTCTGTATACTACATGCACATCTGGTTTCTCAGAGGTCAGAAGAGGACCTCAGATTCTCTGGAATTGGAATTATGGGCAGTTGTGGGCTGCCACATGGGTGCTGGGAATTGTGTCCTTTGCAAGAACAAATGCTCTTAATCCCTGGGTCCATCTGTGCAGCTCCGTGGCATTGAATTTTCTAGTGGACAAGTAGGGATTTACACATTGGGTGGAGGTAGGCAGATGGTCCTTGTATTGACGGGAGAGCACAGACCTCCAGACAATCCTGCCAGAGCCTGCTTCCTCCCACACCTACTGACCATGATAATGAACCATGTTTCCTAAATAAAGGAAAGGCCAAGTTTCCTGACTCCATTTAGAATTCTACTGTATGCCTTCCCCAGAATCAGATTCATGGGGAGAGGGGCAATATTTTAAATTAGTTTCACATTATACAATATTGTAAAAACTTATGTGATACCATTAGTCATAGTCAGATCAATGTTCTGAATCATTTTTGGATAACAAGAGGGTTAAAGAAATGAATTTTTGGCAGGGCAGTGGCAGCCTTTAATCCCAGCCTGGTCTACAAAGCAAGTTCTGGAACAATCATGGCTGCATAGAGAAACCCTGTCTCGAACCCTGTCCCCACCCTCATGACTCTTCTGTGTTATTTTATTTACGCTCAAAGTTATATTTATTTTTAACCCAGCTAAATGCTGGGTCTGTCTGTGGAGACAAGGGAGAATGAAAGAATAAAAACAAAATTCAAACACATTATAAATGATTTAGAGTTTACTTCAGAGTTTAAAAAACTATATATTCTCTCTATACCTTTGGGTGGAGGTTGGGCACTGATACATCAAAGCCAAGTCTTCATCACCCCATATTATCGCCTCCCCAAAGAAGCACACAGAAATTTAAAAGGGAAGTTGATATTAATGGACAGGAAGAACTACCACAGTAGAAGAAAGTTCTAGAATAAACTTGCCTTTCTTTTCGTTAACATGTATTTTTTTTTAAGAGGTGGGATAGAAAACTGATTCAATCGGCATGTCTCTGAGATCTCCAAATATTTGGAAGCCATTATATCAAATATTTGGAAGACATTTTAACAAATATTGGCTAGTTTTGTGGGTACATATTTTCTCTGAAAATGCAAATCAGAATGTGTGCCTGTGCAAAAGCCCCGAATTTGTCATCTGGATTTGAGTAACCAGTCATTATTTGCACGAAATATTAATTTTTTCTGTTATTTCCTCCACATAACACTTCTAAGGGGCAAAGACACGTTTCAGAATCAGTTAATTAAAAGAGGGGGAAGAAAGCGTCATCATCGTCTAGATCTCATTGTAGCATTAGACAAGCTGGCAGCGTTTTCTTCTGTGTCCACAGCCGTGGGGGATGTGGACTCCTAATCCACGGATGCAGAGCGACAAACCTGTAGCTATAACATCCTCGGCTGGGAGGAATTTAGGACTTTTTAAAACTTCTCAAAATCGGAAGTGACACGCCGGAGCTGTGTGTGTGTTTTCAAGGGCCTCTGAGAAATAGGTAACTGAGTGGCTTCAACAACGACAATGTGATGTCTCTGCTCTCAAGGCTGGGCCTTCGGTACACCCCTGCCGATTCCATGGGCTTGCGTTAATATCATCTCAGTCTTCACAAGTGTGCTTTGTGTCTGTCCGTCCAGCTCTGCCATACTGGACCACTTCCCACCATAATAACCTCATCTCACCTCGTTGCATCTGCTAGAGCCCTAGTTCTTTCTCTTATTTCGTTTAGTTTGTGTGGCAGTGTGGTGTGTCCTCAGGCTATAGACTCTGGTGTAGATTAAAAGAGAAGTTTGCTTTAGCAATTTGCTTTTTTGAAGTACCTTACACATGGTTGAAGCTACGCTGTAACTGAACATAGCGGAGGGAATTCTCCAGGGAGGCGTGGACATGCCTATAAAACACCCGACACCCCCTTTATATCCTTCCCCTTCCTTGGTTCTGAAGAGGTCAGCCCTTGAGGGGAGACAGGGAGAAGTGTCAGGTCTAACACAGATACAACTTTGTATCTCTGGGTCATTTGTCTTCCAAGCTGTAAACTGGATTAATTATGCTTTATTTAGCTTACTCCAAAGTGGCATCATTAGGTACAATTAAGGCAGCAGATGCCTCGGTTAAATGCATAGGCTCTGACAGGGACCTGCACACCATAATCAACTCTATGTCCTTGAGCAAAAACTTGCTCCTCTTGCAATGTTAGTTTCTCATCTGTAAAATGGGGACACGAATTTTGTTCCTTTCTAAATGGAAAAAGATAATTAATGTCAAGCACAGTGCGGAGTGATACATAGACTGTGTAGTCCGCCCTGTGAAAATGCTCAACACCTTCATCTCCGGAGACTATCGAGATCATGGGAAGTCCTCTCCCAGAAGCATTACCAAATCTCTCCCGTCTATCAGGTACCCAGGACACACTTAGAAACACCCCTGTCAATTGCTCCAAACCCCCAAGCCTGGTTAGAATGGGTAGGAGACTCTAACTCCTGCCAATCAAAGTCTTTCGAAGAGACAAAGAGGCAGCTAGCTCTGTGTTCACAGTGGGATCAGGCGCGGAAGTTAAGGTGTGAGTTCTGCTGTCGTCGATGCGATCGTCCCCTAAGCCGAGTCAGGTGCAGCAGATGAGATGGCAATGCCCGTCAGGAGTGGCCCTCATCCCTTAGACTGCCGGCATCTGGAATTTATGAAGGTGCTAACTTTAGGATGAGGAGGGAAATGAGGTTCACAGACAGGGCCCCATGGGTGGCTCTCACGGCGGGGAGGGGGAGGCTCAATTACACACATGATTGTGTTTACTGTGTTGATGACCTGTGGTCATTTAAATTCTGAGCTCTGTGGATCTGTATTTTCAGTTTTAAGCCATGGTTTGGATGTGAGTTACTAAAAAAAGCTGGGTGGCATCCCTGAGGAAAAATGGTAATTGTATTGTGTGAGAGAAGAAGGCCGGCAGTGAACAACCTCAGGTGCCGTCCCTCAGGCACCATCTACTATGTAAAAATAATTTTATTACAGCTATTTATTTGTGTGTGTGTGTGTGTGTGCGTGTGTGTGTGCGTGTGTAGAGGGTATGCAAGTACCATGATGTGTGCGTGAAGGTTAGAGGGCAATTTGTAGGTATCTTTCTCTCCGTCTGCCATGCAGGTCCTGGGAATGCAACTCAGACTGACTATCAGGACTGGGCTAGCACCTTCATCCACTGAGCCGTCTGTCATTCCCTCATCCCAGTTTTTGACAGGGATTCTTATTTTCCTGTCGTTATTTACCAAGACTGACTAATGAGCTGCCCACCCCTACCCCACCTTCAGCTCTGGGGATCTTTGGCCTCTGTCTCACCAATACTGTCAGGCACACGGCCAGTTAGGCACTCAAGGTCAGTTGTCCTTAGTGACTGCAGGGCAGTCATTGGAGGTCAATGGTTTAGGATTGTTGTCCTTGTTCCTTGGACCAGCAAGGTCTCCGGGAGGAAGAGCTGGTGCAGATCAGATTGCCTGTAGCTTGTGACCCTTGGAGGAAGATCCAATACAGAGCACAAAGTCTCTTTTCTCCCTCCCTGACTTGCAAACCAGCCATGCTCTGAGCACAGAGGCCACCTCTGGATGCTGTTGCTGACCACTTAGACTGCTGTTTCTGCTTCAGTCGTTGTTTGAAAAGAGGCTGATGCTGAGAGTTTAGGGGAGCATGTAATCCTAATGCCCTGGAGTTTGGGGGGACATATTATCATGGTGCCCTGAGAGAACTTTCCTCTGCCTATAAAAACATTGTCTTAGGGTTCTGTTGCTCTGAAGAGACACCATAACCAGGGCAACTCTTATAAGGCAAACATATCTAACTGGGGCTGACTTATATTTTCAGAGGTGTGGTCCTTTTACATCAAAGAGGGGCACAGTGTGTGCTGGAGGCTCTAAGAGCCCTACATCCTGACCCACAGGCATCAGGAAGTGGTCTCAGTGTCACACTAAGTGGTTTGAGCCAGGGAGATCTCAAAGTCCACCCCCACAGTGACAACTTCCTCCATGGATTAATCGAAAAGATACAGTCACAGCACAACTTTGGGCTCCCCCCAACCCGACTTAATACTACAATATATTTCCTGTATTTTGACTGCTGTAATTTTAAAGACTATATTGAAATAATCAGTGTCTAAACACCTATCTTTTCCCAAGGAACTGTTGATAATTAATGTTCTCAGAGGGAGAGGGTCAGCAGTATAGTCGCTGGTCAGTTTGCAATGCCCCTATAAATAATCTATCACTTCTGCCCTTGTAAGCGCCCCCAGTTAAACTGATTCACACACATAAAAAGAGGTGACTACTGAAGAGGGACTGACTGGGAAGAGGAAGGGGACAAGAGAGGGGAATGGGAGGTCAATATGACCAAAATACATACATGCATGAAAAATGTCATAATTGTTATGTGTAATTAATATATGCCCAGATCTGGAAAGATGCATCAGGAATTGGGTGTGTACTGCTGTTGCAGAAGGCCTGAGTTTTGTTCCCAGCACCCATGTTGGGCAGCTCACAAATGCCTGTAACTCCAGCTCCAGAGGGATTCAGTGCCTTCTCCATGGGCATCTGGACTCATACCCACACGGCTTTCAAGTGGCTTCCGCTCCTGCTTTTCCACAAACAATACATATTTTGCACAAGTTGAGGTTTTTTGTTGAATTTGTTGGAAGTTCTGAACGACCTTCTTGGCTCAAATATATCTTTGTATTGCTTTACATAAGGGAAGTGCAGATTTCAATGTGAATACGGGGGGGGGGAGTTGTCATCTTTATCTGAGCCAACATTAGATACCACTGTTAAATATGCCGCATAAAGCGGTGTCTTTGGTGAGCAACAGCTTGCCTTCCTGTCCTTGCTAGTGAGAATAATCTTGTCCTTGTCTGTTTGTTATTTCTGTTTACATACCACGTCTGTCCTTCTATTGAAACAAGCTGTTCCTGTTGAACCTGGATGGGGAGCCTAAACGCTCTCTGTGCAGATGGAAAGCGGTAAGCGTCTGCTCTGGAAATCCACGCCAATGATTACATCTTCCTATTGTACTCGTAGCTCAGGGACTTCCAACCTCACAGGTTAGCAAACTCGGTCCGTCCGCAGCTTCGTTTTCCCCTGGAGGTCTTTTCCTCCCTGTAACTACAATTACAACCTCCCTTGGACTTTCTAGTATTGAAACAGGAATATAATTTTAGAACCTAATTTCAGTGGCAATAGTAATGCATTAAAAAAAGAAAAAAAAAGAAAATGAAACTGTTGTGCCTAGCCAGCAGGACAAAGGGAAAATGCAAAAGCAGCAACGCTCTTCTCGAGTTAACTTTTATCATTTATCATAAAAGCATGTCCTGGATTGAGGCTGAGTCTCCAAAGTAAACATTTGGGGGAATTTTAACACCATTGCCTTCTGGGAAGCAGGTCTAGTCTTTTGTATACTTTCTCCTCCTTACTTTTCCAGACAAAGGAATGGAGGCCCCACCCTGTCTTGATTTTAAGCACATTGTTTCTGGCTGCCCCCAGCCTAGTTTGGGCCTGGATCTCTCTTACTACAGAGTCAGCGTACCACACAGAATGCTTCAGCTGGTCTCCGCTTCTTATTGACTGTTAACAGATGAGGAATGGGGATCAGGAGCTGTTCAATGTCCTGCGGCTTGAACACTCACCCTGCCTGCCTGCTGTCTCCCACCCTCAGCCCTAGCAGAAGGATGAGGGACGGTCACATGCCTCCCTCTGGCAGACACCACCAGTGCGGTGGGCAGTCCCTGAAGGGAGGCATCATGGAGGCCACAGGGGTTGTTGAAGGTAATTCCAGCCAACCTCTAAACCTCCTCTGGCTCTCGCCCAAGGCAGGTACTTTTTCCTGCCTCTGCCTCTATGTTCTGGTTGTTCCTCATTCCTGAAAATCCCCATGCCCACCTCCTTCTCACCCGAGTTCCTAGAACTTCTGCAACTACCATATTGTCCGGCTCAAAAATACTGAGGAAGTAGCCGTCAGCCTACAGCGTGTAAATGGGAAAGACTTTTAATTCTTATGGCTCGCTGACAGTTTGAGGCATTTTTGTGTGTCCTTCATTTCTTTTGCCTAGGCCTCTCTTGGGCCTCATGATGCTCTAGGTAGGTCTATAGTTTGGCTCTTGAGTTTCTTTTGAAAGCTGGTAGGTGGAAGGCTCAGTCCCCAGCCTGTGGCTGCATTGGGAATTGTTTGAACCTTCAGGAGGTGGAACCCTGTAGAAGGAAGTTAGGCCCTTGTGAACATCTCGTGAAAGGAATATTGTGACCGCACTCTCTTCTGGTCTGTCTCTTTCACTTCCTGGCTGCCGCGACTTAAAGGAACCTCCTTTCCCATAGTGTTCTGTCTCACGTGCCCCCCCCCACCCCAGATAAAAGCTAATCACAGTGGACTGCAGCAAACCTTTCTTCTTTCTCAGTTGATCATCCCAGGCATTTTGTCACAGTGACAGAAAGCTGATTAACATTTAGCCTTGGCGTTCTTGAGTGGCAGAGAAGCTCAGTACTCCGTGAATTGAGCTTGAATTGCAATGACTCCACTGTATTCCATAATTTCACAGCTCATGTCTGTGGGGAGAGGACTGGTGTCCAAATGACCCTACTACCAGGAGCTCAGGAATCTTTGGCAAGTTACTGGGCACTGCACTTATCTCCTTGGTAGAATAACAGGGCTAATGCCTAGCAACGCGCCTCGGGATATTTCCACCCCAGCTATAGGAGGCAATGTGTGTGGGAGGACACTCGGCACACCATCAAACTGCCCAAGAAGGAATCATCAGTATAAGGGTATGAAGAGGAACCAATGACAGAGCTGGACAAAAACCCCTCCCACTTCACCCAGGGGGTGAAGACAACCTGCCTTCAGAAAGGACCAAGTGTGTAGGGTTTCCACACCTGTTTTTTTCCATGGTTGTGACTCAGGGTGAGAGTAGGAAATTGAATCAGATCAGGGGTGGGCTTCTGAGCCATGAGGTGGAGCTCCAGCACAGAGAAGCCTTTTATTGGGAGCGAGGATTGTGGCTGAATTGTCTCCATAGTGGTGATGTCATGGTGCCTTTGTTTCATGTTAGCAGGCTGGCTTCTAGGTTTGTAGGCTTTGACTTGGAGAGAAAATAAATGCAATCCTGTGTGTGCTAGGAACTGCACTCAGATTGTTTTCTGAATAGCGCAAAGTTGGATTTTAATCTCTGTCTTGGATCTGTTTTATTACCATTGCCTCATGTGATTCCTTGTCTAATTATAACTGCCAACAGGCTTGTCAGATTCCACTTTCAGGAATGTTAGTCGTATTCCAGAGTATATTACGTGTCAGGGCTCCCCAGGATAGAAAGAGACTTCTACTTCCCTTTTGATGAAGGCTTGGGATGCTGTTTAATTAATTAATTAATTAATTAATTACTTATCTCTGTTTTTTCAAGACAGGGTTTCTCTGCATACCACTGACTATCCTGGAACTCTCTCTGTAGACCAGGCTAGCCTCAAACTCAGAGATCTACCTGCCTCTGTCTTTTGGGTTCTGGAATTAAAATTGTGCACCACTGATAGGTTGAAATGCCCACTTGCCACAGCCCAGAATCACATCAGAAGAGCAGCTTATTTCAATTCCCTAGATCAAACCGACCTGTGGACATGTCTGTGGGGGTTGTCTTGCCTGTTAATTGACGTGGGTACCAGGAGGTGGGGTCATTGGAGACCATCTTATGCTCTGCATCTTGAGATAAAACCAGTCTTCTTTAGAATAGAATACATGGCCAAGACCATGTGGCATAATACGCAAAATATAAGTGCATACTCAGACATCCTGATGACTGTTACGTTAAACATCATCATCAACAGCATTATCCATGGTAACCAAGCGACACCAACCTGGGCTACACAGTGAGTTTCAGGCCAGCCAGCCAAGGCTAAAGACTGGCTGTCTCAATCATTCCCCATGTTTTAAAAAAAAAGAAAAAAAGAGACCTTTTCTTTTTAAAAGCTTTATTAATCTATAAAAAAAAGACTAATGAGTGTAAGCAAAAATGAATGTTCTGTGTCTCCCTGTCTGACCTTGGGTCTCCCGGGACATGAACTAACTCTATAACAAAGATGAAATTGAGTGGGGCCGTAGGTTTTGCCTGCATCTAGGTTCCCATCACTACTATGAATGCAAATAGCCCAACTTGCCTAGTGCTGGTAAAACTTGGTTTGGGTTTGTGCCTATTCTCCCCCTCCAACCCATTTTAAATCTAGATGTCTATGACAGCATCAGAAACTCCTGTTTTTATCAAGTCAACTCCATGGGGTTTTGTTGTGATGGCACAATGCTAACCTCTCCTGCATAGGTTCCCTTTCCTCCCCTTCAGGGCCACCCCATCTAAAGAGTAGTGACTCCATTCATTTCTTAACACCGCAGGTATTGGGTAGTCAGGTGCTCAGATGCTGGGCTGTTAGAGGGGACTACAGAAATCCTGCTCTTTATCCCTCCTGTCTTCTGGGCTTTGTGGCCTTAGAGCCTGGGTAATTCACAAATGTGGAAAATCTGGATAGCAAGTCCTGGTAACAGGTGTAGCTTCATTGGGTCACAATGTTGACGATTCATGTGATGTCAATGTTCATATCTCAAACAGGAAGCCAGAGAGGCTGGCTGGCCCAGACTTGGGTTTCCCAACCATCCTCTTCAGGGAACTAACCTTAGTCCTTTACGAGGGCCTAGGGCTCTTTCTAGACCCGGACTCTTAATGGCCCTAGACTCTCCCATACACGAACCCTTGGGGAAATGAAAACCCTATCTAAACCACAACATCTGGTAGGCTCGCATGAAGCACACTAAGGTGCCTTTTCTTAGGAAGCTGTTCAGTGCTAAGAGACGCCTTTAGTGGGAGATTTAGTCTTTGTCTTGGAAGTCTTGATCCCTCAAGAACAAGGAAAAACAGGGCATGGAATTTAGCATTCACACACCCTGGGGATTCACAAGTGTTAGTTGTCTATGTTAACTCTTTACAGCCCTTGAATGACAAAGTTGTCCCCTTCCCTTTTCTATGGGAAATGTGACCTTCCAAAATGTTAAATTACGCACTGAAGTTACAAGCTAGTGCATATTGGAGCTGAAGATTGTGTATACTATTTTTGTTCTTGTTGCCTATCAAGTTAAACTTTTAGGTCATTAACTGTGGATAATTTGCATGTCTATGAGGAGGTGCTCTGTAAAAGGGACAGAATGCAGCAAAATATAGCCCAACAGAGGAAAGTCACGATTCTCTGCTTCTTCCTTTTTCTCTCTAGGTAGTTTCAGTTTGCCAGCAGAATGAACACAGAAAGAGACTCAGAAACAACATTTGATGAGGATTCTCAGCCTAACGATGAGGTGGTTCCCTACAGTGATGACGAAACTGAAGACGAACTTGAAGATCAGGGGCCTGCACTTGAGCCAGAGCAGAATCGCATCAACAGAGAAACAGAGAACAAGCGGGAGACATTCCGGAAAGGTGACTGGGTGAAGGGCCTGCTGATGGCGGATGTGTGTGGATGCTTTATGGGTCGTAGGAGATGTACCAAAGTTGGCTGATACATTTCATGTGGTCTAGGAGGGTTTCTTCCTTCTTTGATGCCCTCCTAGGATGGGACTGAGCAAGACCCATCACCCCCAGTGTGACAATGCATGTGACAATATCTGACAAGTTCTGTCGAGAAATTAGAAGGTTTTGTTAGTGCTTATATTTAAAAAATAGTATTGTGTGTAGAAGAATCAACTTGCTACTGCATTCAGGAATCTAAAAGGTACACACGCCAATCATAATCATAAATATTTTTTCAAAAGATTTGCCTTGCTAAATTGTTAGCATAAGTTACTAATAACCAGTGAATGGAGACATGTGCATATCAATTGATGTGGCTCCATTAGGAATTTATACCTGAAGCTGGGGAGGTGGCTCAGTGGGCAAAATCACTTGCTGTGCAAGCATAAAGACTTGAGTTCAAATCCACAGCACCTATGTCAAATGCAGGGTACGGCCACTCACATGCCTGTAACCCTAGTTCAGTTAGGCCAAGGAGCTGGGGGCTTGTTGGCTGCTGGTCTAACTCCAGGCTCAGTAAGAGATTTTGTCTCCAGGAACTAAGGCAGAGAGTGATAGAGTGAGACACCTGATGTCTTCCCCTGGCCTCTGCATAACATGCACACACATACCTGCACCTACGGTTGATCATACACTATATACTTATGTGTCTTGTGTTGGCTCATGGCCCACAAATAGATTAACAAGAGCAATATTCACGTGCAGTGTTCACACTGTGCTGAAATAAATGTGCTTTGGCGAATCTTCAGTCTGAGGGTATCACTCTTGGAAATGTCTCTTTTCTCTTTTCATTAGCGGTCAGGGGATATGATATGGATGTCCCATCTGTGGATGAGCACACTTCACTGCATTTTAACCAGGAGTAAATTTCTGCACTATCATCCACTGCATGAAACTTCTCTATTGAACCGAAAGAGCAGCACTAAGCAAGGGGTAAAGAGATACAGATTTAGAAAACCCTTTCATCACTATGTCCATTCAGGAGAATAGAAAGTTCAACTCTGTGGTCTGTAAACGCCTCAACCGTTGGTTCTTGGGTTGATCTGCAGCTCCAGGCACACATTTCCATCAGTGGAGTAGGGGCTTAAATCCGAGCAGAGAGCGGTTGGTTTCCAGCACAACATTCATGCCACTATTAAGCTCTTGGTCATATCTTGCCAAGCTGGCCATTATTGCAATTCAGAGTTCACAGCTGAGTGAGACTATTGACGGCTTTCTCCACCCAGCAGCCTTCAACGCACCTTCTAGTATTAAGAGAGCTAGCCAGCAGGGGAGAAACTTCCTGTTCAGTCCCAACCTGATTTCTCCAAGACCTGTAAGCAATGTGTGTAGGACATAAGGAATTTTTTTAAATGGGTCTCTACTTGCCACGAAGGGCCAGTCTGCAGTGGCCTATGCCTCTTGCCTGAATCAGGCCAGCTTCAGACACAGCAATATAGATGGGGAGCTTTTCATAGAATAGGGCAGACAAGAATCGTCTTAGGCTTTGCAGGCCACACAGTCCTGTAGCAACTGCTCTACTCTACCAGCAAAGTGACCGTGGACAGTGGTAGGAAGTGACTGACTTTTGTCCTTATACTTTGCCCCATGGCTTTATTGGTCCCTGCTGCCTGCCCCACCCTGACAAGCCAATGAGGCCTAGTCTTGTGGCCTGACTGCTCCTGACAAAATTGAATCTCTTCTCTTTGGACCCCAGGCGTGTCTACAATTTGGATTTATTTTTTTCCTTGCTGACAGTCAGATTCTAGCAAGAGGAACAGTTTTTCATGGCCGAGTATTTCCCACTCTGACTTCCAGCCTTGCAGGTGGCCTCCCCAGCTCAGCACAAGATCCTCTGCTTCCCCTGAAGTTGCGCCCATGTTTCCCTCCAGGTTTTCTACAAGCCTTTGTTTTCTCCCCTGCCACCCTCTGCCCCCTACTTTCCTTTTTTTGTGGTCTGGATCCATTCAAGCGTTTGTCCCCCTCCTCAACGGTTTTCACCTAGAGAAAGCGACAAGTGCCAGGGGTATCAGCACATATCTATAATCCCAGAACTCAAGATGCTGAGGTAGGAGGATTATAAATTCAAAGCCAGTCAGACCCAGATTAGTCTGGGCTACATACTATAAATGAAGATTTCTCTCCTGCCTGCCTCTTTCCGAAGAAACACTTGGAGGCTTATATTAATTATAAAGTGTTTGGCCTGTTGGACCAGGCTTATTATTAACTAGCTCTTATAACTTAAATTAACCCATTTCTACTTTTCTATATTTTACCACGAGGCCTGTGGCTTGTTACCTCACATGTTGCTTCTTTGGCAGCTGCTGGTATCTCCCTGACTCTGCCTTCTTTCTCCCTGTCTCTTTGTTTGGATTTCCCGCCTGGTTCTATTCTGCTTGGCTATTCACCAAATCAGCTTCTTTATTAACTAATGGTAATAAAACATATTCACAGCATACTGAGGGGAATCCCACATCAACAAACCTAGATCCTGTGTCCAAAAAGATTTAAAAGGGGGGCGGGGGGGAGAAGATGAGCCTATAATTCCCTTTTTTTTTTTTTTAACAGTTTTTCTTTCTAATTCTGGTGAGATTGGGTCAGTCTCCATTCCCTACAGTCTTAGGGGTGTATGTGTCTGTATCTGTGTGTCTTTGTCTATCTGTCTATCTGTGTCTGTGTATATAAAGGGATTTAAAGAGACCTCACTCACCTCTGAGACCCAGGGAAACCATCCAGTCCTATGGGTATCTGCTCTCCAGCTTTCATGTCCTAAAATGGGTTGTTGGATCTTTGGTTCCTCCCTGTCATTTTACACTCAAGTACTATGGGCTTTGCTGCTCAAAGCAAAAAACATGAAACTCAGAAATCTTGACTGAAATTAAGATGAAATCACATGGACCTGAACAGGAAGGTGGCCTCTTGTTCCAACAGGTCCCAACTGGTCCTGGTGGAATGGGGACAAAGCTGAAGTAGCCAGACAAGTTCATAGAGAGTTCTAGCTGATTGCCCAGTGTGAATAACAAACACGCTTCTTCCTCATTCCTTCCCCACTGCCTAGCCTGGTATCATAATCTCGGAATCTCTGTCATGTGTAGATATCTTGGGAGTTGGCAGGAGTCTTGTATCTGTCGGGCGAAGGGCAAACTTTGCAGTTTGTGCCTCTGGCCACACACGCAGATAAATGGTCCAGTGAAGGAACTGGGGTTGGATGCCCACAGAAATGTTGGAAAGGCACGTCATGGGTACAAACATCTCTTCTGTGTTTTTCTAACTCGGGCTGTACTTTGTGGTGGTTAGAGCTTTTTTGCTGATCATTTGATGACAGATAATCTTTTTTATACACTGCTTTCCTTGTTTTATGGGTATTGATGGAGCTTGGTCTTGTAAAAATATAAATGGTTTTAACATTCTGTGTGTGTGTGTGTGTGTGTGTGTGTGTGTGTGTGTGTGTGTGTGTGTGTGTGTGTGTGTGTGAAATGTATTTGCATACTACAGCATACATGTGGAGGTCAGAGAACAACTTCTCATAGTCAGTTCTTTTATTCATCCATGTGAATCCAGGGCTTCGAACTCGGGTGGTCAGACTTGGTGGCAGTTACCTTTACCCATGGAGCCATCTCTCTGGTTCCCAGTGTTTGTTTGTTTTTCATAGTCTGATTTATATTTCTGGGGGGGTTATTGTTTCTCATTGTTCAAAACTTCTTTCAAATGACTTTGCCTGTGAATTTTAATACCTGTCTGCCCTTCATAAGCACAAAAGGACATTCAGTAGATGCCAGACATCTTTGTGGCCATTTCTCTGCTCTCCTGTACCCCTAAAGCTGGCCAGCTCCCCTTCTTCCCTTCCTCATCTCTGTTCCTCTTCCCTTTTTTTTTCCTGCTTGTTCTTAGCTGCATTAATGTAACTCTGACCTTCCTTTTTTGTTGTTGCTTTGTTTTTAAACTTCCATCTGTCTTCCTTAACATTGCATTTCTTACAAACAATTCAGTTCTTAAGGACACACGAGTAAACCATGACCCACCAGAAATCCTAGTAGCACCACAGAGCAGTCTGAGTCCAGGGTTTCAGCTCCTCAGTGTGCATGAACCAAGGTTATTTCTTTAATGACATCCTGGTCACACAGTCTGCTTTCTTGTTTTAAATCAAGAGAATGCCCCAGCTACCTAAGCCTGTGTGTTAAACTCATGTTAAACAAGAGTTTCAAGAGACCCATTGAAAGCTCCTTTTCTTTGAAGAGCCATTCTCGTGTGCTGCAAAAATGGAGGACAAGTACCAACATGCTTCTAGAAAGTGCCAGGAGGAGAGATAAGCTCACAGCATTCACTGAGGTTTACTCTTGCTCACCTTGAGCAAGGGCAGACAACAGCCAGTGAATAATGAACCGTTTCTGGTGAACAGGTGAGAAACACCAGCTTCTGAGGGCCAGTGTCAGGACCCCAGGCTTCCGTTGCCTCTGAGGCTGGAAAGATGGGAACTCTCATTCCCTCTGGGGTTTCAGCTTCTCCATTAGCAAAAGGGGAAAACAATTTCACTTTGGGGAGCCAGAGATTCCTACCATTCCTCGGCTGTGGGATGCTGGGTTTTAGCTGACTGGTTTAATGGTCCTGATGTCCCCAGACCAACTCCTTGAGTAACAATTCTTTCACTTCTGAAAGCACTTCAGAGACGAAATCCTCAGGAAGGACGATGTTCGGGAGAGAATGTCTGGGTTGATGCAAATCTAGGCTTTTCTGAGCCTAGGAATGGGGCGTGCACACTGCCCCCCATCTCCTTCACAGCTGACTGATCTGGAACTCCTGTCTTGCCTTTCAGTTCCCAGTATACACAGCTTCTATGCCCCAGGCCACATTCTGATTTAAACTCCCCCTTCTGCATGGGATGCTCCAGGCTCCAGTTCTCATGACCAAGCTTGTAAAAACCACTATCCGCTATCACACCCTTCTGTCCCACTGAGTTCCTCCCCTCTGTGGGCTCCCTGCCACTACAGATAATGCTTTCGTAAAGGTCACCAGGCACCCGGCCACCAAGCTCACTGAGCTTTGTCCCAACCATCATCTTCCCACCTCACTTTCCTCTGGTGCCAGAGCTTTCTGACACTCCCCTCAGAAAACCCCCCATCTCCCTCCTTCTGCCTCGCCCCCTTTCCATTCTTTACACGTTCCTGTTCACGACTGCAAACTATCCTTGACAAACTAAGCCATTGAAGTCACATCACAGGACCTGTTCAGCAGATTCAGGTATTTGTCAAAACCCACTTGTTGGAAGGAGAAAATGGCCGCCCTCAGATGTCCTCTGACACGCTGTGGCTCATGAAAACATACTTGCAAACACATACATACACACTCACACGCATGCACACACACATATAAATAAAGTTCATTTTTAAAATACAAATTTAAAAATGCTTGTGTAGTAGGCCCCAGTGCATGTCCCTGGGAAGGCCTTTTCTAACTGGCCTTAAGGAAACAACTTTGTCTCCTTGTACTTCAGGACTCTTCTCTGTAAAATAGGCTAGATCTTAGAATAAATTCTCTACTGTGAATGTGAGAATTAAATGAGAAATAAATGTGAAGTAGTTATGTTTTAGGCATGTGGTAAGTGTCTAATAATTATCAGCCACTGTCACCTCCTGCCCTGGAAGTTCTTTTCTAATTGCTCTTTAAATCCAAACTGCCTTCCCCTCACCCTCAGCTTCTGCCTCGGTTTTCTATGATCGGATCAGATCATCATCTTGACCCCTTCTCTTTCCTTCAGAGTGTTTGAATTCTCCTGGCCTCCCAGACTGAAACTGCAGGGTCACCCCCCCCACCCTCCAGCCCCCACCCAAATCCATGAGCAAGGGGTGGAGAGATGTTTGGATGAATTGGATGGATTCCAGCTTTCCCAGTGATCCCTTCCTCGTGTAGGGAATGCTTGGTTATTTGGGGGTCTTCTCTACCTCTGCCACCCTAAGGCTTTTGCTTTCACATAGACTTCTATGAGAAAGCCACCAACACACACACACACACACACACACACACACACACACAGCGACAAGAATAACACTAAAGCTTTCAGTGAGACTGAAAGTGTCATTTATGTAGTGACTTGTCTTTTGATGGATTGTCCTGTAGGGGAGAATCTGTTCCTAATGCATCCAGCAGGCTTGCTTTCTCATGATAGCCACATATCATCTGAAAGATGAGGAGTTGGTCAGGGGAGAAGAATGCTCACATGGAGATCACATGTAGCAGAAGGGAAGGTCATGAGGATGGCACCTGGAGGAACTGAAATCAAGCCTGTGGTGCCACAAGAAAAATATATATCCACTTCCTCTCCTTTTCAGCATCTATCCTGGGAAAATTTACAAATTGAGATGGCTGATGCGAAATAGTCTATCTCTTAGCCAATCAGGGGTGCTGCTGTGGCCAGAGGTACTATCTTTCTAGTCTGACCTAGTTCTAGACCCCCGGGCCCTATGCTGGCATATGAAAAAAAGGTGTTGATACGAGCATCAATATGAATCAGCATAGGAATCAAACTGAGCTCTACCAGAGAAATCTCTGTGTACCAAAGGCTTCCTGCAGATGAGCTCACCTGAATGAGGCAGGTGACCGGCTCCCAGCAAGCTCCAGGATGAGGCAGCTGTGATTACTAAAGAGTGAAGAGAGGCTCAGAGGAGCTAGGGTTCCAGGCACCGAATGGAATCCTTGGAGCCTGAGTGATGGGGACTGGGGGTCAGACAGCCATGCTTGGCCAGTGTAAATGCCACCCTTGAAGGCCCTTCTCAGCTTCTCAGGCTGAAAATAATAGGGCAAGATAAGCAGTAGCCCCCTTCCATGGCTGCCTCTCTGTGGTCAAACCCCTTCTCTTCCTGCTGCTCCTTATCATAGAGAGAAGTATTGTACTGCACAGGGACTCCCCACTAGCCCCTTCTTCTGTCTCTTGGTGTAGCATGGTCTTCTCTTCCCCCCTGGGTAAGCAGGTTACCCACAGTTAGCAGCCTCATTCATTACATTGCTGCCAGCCTGCTCTTCTGTCACTAGTTTTGTTCCCGTCAAATGCATCCTTCCTGTTTGCATGACTGATGTAAAGTTCAACTGGACCATGTCAGTTTCTCCTCTAAAGCCCTCTGAAAGATGGCCCTGGTCTTACCATGGAGTTCTAGGCTCCACTATCTGCAGGGTCCTAACAGGTCTGTCCTGTGAGCCACTCTGTGGTTCTGCGGTGCCCCGCTTTTTCTATGTGGGCAGAGGTCAGGCTGTTCTTGCTCATAGCATCCTGTTTTCCTCAAATACCCTTGGACCCTTTTCCTCTTCCTTTACTGACATAATTATGAGCTTCAAGAATCAAGTAAGCCTGGGCGGTGGTTCATGTAGTCCGGAGGCTAAAATGGAAGGATGATAAATTCAAAGTTAGCCTAGTCAAGTTTAAAGATCCCACCTCAAAACACAAAAGCAAAACCAGACACACAATAGTAAATACAAGGAATGTCTGTTCCAAAGCGTGTTCCTACCACACCATGATCGGGCTAGTCTTCCCACACCACCAAGTGTCCAGCATTACATTTAGTACATGGTCATCTTATTGTCTGGATGTTTAGATATCTCTGTGTTCCCTACTCTGGCTGGACAATCATGTTTTTTTGGGGGGGAGGGGGGGAGGTTAAGCTTGATCTACAGATGTTTCTCATTAGATTTGTCTCACAGAATATCCCCGCTTTCTGAATTTGTGTGTTCAGAAGGTTCACATACACGGCTTGTGAGAAACACCGTGGAGCTCCATCTACAGTTTCCACAGCCATGGCTCCTGGGGTGGGGCCTAAGAGCCAACATTTCCAAGTGCCCATGTGTGGCTGTTAGTGGTCTGTAACCCTCGCTCCCAGAATTACAGCTGTGGTCGTTTCTAGCCAATCTGCTCTTTGTCCTTCCATGATTTCAGAGACTGTGGTTACGGGTGGAAGTGAACTTGATTTAGGAAAATGAGAAGCCATGGTGAGGAGATAAGTTCTATACCTTCCTTGGTGAAGATGGTTCTGTGACTTGAGGGGCACCTTCTGTTCCACCCCTGTGGCCTGTTGACAGAGCAGCTGCTTTACTAGACTCACACTGGAGCAGCAGGACCTGAGCGAGGCTGGAGCCCTCCTGCACAGAGACGACAGGGCTATCTTCACTTCCTCCCCATCTCATCTCCCGCCCTGGGTCAGTTTTACTCTTTCTCAGGTGCACAATCAGAGCCCTTCAGAAGCATGTGGCTTGGTGGCCCTGTGAAGTTGACACCTGTGCCCATTCCTCTGGCTGTCAGAGTCCAGGGCTAAATTCTTTCCGGCTCTCCTTGCCTGCCTTTCTTCCTTTTTAGGTTTTGTTTTGTTTTTCTGTTTTGAGTTTTTTATTTTGGTTTTTGTTTGTGGAGACAAAGTGTTACTATGTAGCCTTGGCTAACCTTGAACTTGCTAAATAGATAGGCCAGGTTGGACTTAAACCTGCAGGCATCCTTCTGCCTCTGCATCTTCCTGGGGTTACAGGCAATCACATCTAGTGCAATCTAGACTTTGGTGTCTTTCTTTTCATATGTTTTACAATCCTGAAAGCCACAGAGAACACAAGTCCCTGCCTAAACAATCATTCCATGAATATGTGGAACTGTCCCTGTGTCAAACATGAGCATACGGCCGATGGCTGGGAGAGCTTACATTTTATCCCTCCTTCCCAGCTCAGAGGAAAATTCCATCCTTTTCTGTAAAACTTGTATTACATTTTACTTATTTGTTTGCTTAGTGTGTGTGTGTGTGTGTGTGTGTGTGTGTGTGTGTGTGTGAGAGAGAGAGAGAGAGAGAGAGAGAGAGAGAGAGGAATGTGTATGTATATGAGAGTATTTTGTACAACAGCCCACAAGTGATGGTCAAAGGACAATCCGTAGGAGGAGTCAGTTCCTGTCTTCCACCCAGTGGTCCTAGGGATCAAACTCAGGTGCTCATGCTAGGCAGCAGGCATCTTTCTCCTGTGAGCCATCTTGCTGGCCCCATCCTTATTTTCATAGCCACAAGTCCTTTTTTTCTTTTCTTTATTGTTTTGCTATCTGAATCCACGTCTTTAAGTACTGTAGTTTAGTTCTGTATGCTTTTGAACTTTGTGTTTATCTATATGGGTCTATGTAATATGTATTCTTATTCAAAAACATTTTAAAGATGCATTTATGCTTATTTCCATGGCTATGCAAAATTTTCATCTTTTCTAGTGTTTTCCACCACCACCCACCATTGTTAGGGATTCACACAAGCTAGGTAAGCAGTCTCCCACTGAGCGATGACTCCAGCCCATATACTCCACTTTTTATTTATCCTTACCCATAACCCCTTCGCCTTTACAATTTACATACACATATGTATATGTAATAGTAAATAGAATGGCATAATGACTATAAAAATGAAACAGCTTATATATTGCTTTTACATAAATTGAGAGAATACATTCACATGCATATTTTTAATGGTAATATATGCAAATGAATCCACATTTGCATGGACAGAGAGTGAAAATAAATTCCACATCCCTGGCTCTATCTTAGCCATGAATTTTTGTTTTCTGGGAAGAAACTTGTTCTTACTGGTTAGTGTCTCATAGACCCAGAGGTATATGGATATGCACACATGAACATTCACAAATGCTTACATACCTATTGCTCTTTGTACCCAGGGATATGTGTGTACATATGGTTATACCATGTATTGCTTCTGTGCATCTCAGAGCTAAAAGCCTAAGATAATAGATGCCCTCTGCCATCGTCAGTGGGCGATGTGATGTGGAGAATTTCCCTATCGTCCATATCAAGCCAGCTCATCTGTTTTATTTAGCTTATTCTATCATCTTAGACTTTCATTATACGAATGTTTAACCAACTGTTTGTAGTTGGTGTTTTGCTTAGTCCTTATCCTTGGAAAATTTGGCTGTATTCACAAGCTCTGCACTGTGCCATCTCTCCCCTGCAGAGTAGTCCATACACGGAGAGTAACTCCTAGAAGTTGGGGTACGCTACAGTGCACTGGGTGCCAAATTTTGAGACACGGTCAAACCGCTCTCCACAGAGGCTATCCACAGGACCCAATTCCTTGCTCTTTTTTAACTTAGTGTCATTAGATTCTTTATTCTTTGCCAGAATTTCAGCTTTATAAGATAAAACTGGTACCTCTGTGGATGTTGCATTGCTCTTTGAAGATCTTCAGGGTCTTTCCTCCTGTGAAAGAACTGCCTGCCTTTTTTTCTGTGTGGCACGCCTGCCCGTGTCCTGTACCCATGCTTCTCTGGGATGGTGCTCCTCTTAATACTATGATTCTAAGCTTTTGATTTTTCTAGTCTCCTGTGTCTGTTGCAGTTTACACCAACTAATCCAGGCTTTCGGTTGTTGGTGGCTTTGTAACTGAGAATTCAGAGCAGCAAAGAGGATGGGGACAAGGCCATGCTCACTTCCTTTGCCAGATGGCACTGATCAAAGCCCTTGGCGTCTGCAGGAACACTCCGGACATCACGTAGCTGTGCTTAGATGTATCAGTGACACAAGCATTTAGCAGAGCGTGGAGTGACACCAAGCCACATGTGGCTGATGTTACAAGCATCCCAGACATATGCCTGGTTGGTTTGTTGCTGCAACTCTGGTTGATTTTCTGTCTAGCATCCAACCACAGGGCCATATGGTAAAGATGTATTTTCTGAAAATTATTATAATTTCTTCTCTTTGTCAATATTTTTGTTCTAGAAAATGGGACAAGGTAATTTGTTTAACTAAAAATTGTGGTATAAGTATATGGTAAAATATATCCTAAAAGCAAGTGCTTCTCAGTGTTGCTTTGCTGGCCTTCCTAAAGGCATGCACATTAACACAGCATTTCAAGCCATACTGATAAGTGTTCTCTGCTTTTTTTAAATATTATATGTTTGAGCATTTGAACTTGCATGTATATATTGCACCATGTTTGTATAATGCCTACAAAGACAGAAGAGGTCATCAGATTCCTAGAACTGCAGTTAAAGATCACTGTGAGTTGTATATGGGTGTTGTGAACAAATCCGGGTCCTCTGCAAGAACAAGAAGTGCTCTTAATCCCTGAGCATTTCTGATTTTTTAAAAATATTTATGGTCACATTAATTTCGCAAAAGCTAGCATAAACAAATATTTTTTATTTGTTAAGGGTGTTGGAAAATGGGTATTTCAAGTGTCTTCTTTGAGTAGAGTTGACCATAGACCACCATCCTCAGATTTTTTTTTATGGTCTTTAATTGTAAACTTCCCAAGTCTCCAATGACGAAGAGACACCAAGATGCTTGTCCATGCAGGTCAACCAAGAGCCTTGACTATAGGTGGTTTTTGAAGTAGAGATGAGGAGCTCTTGTGGCTAACCCTCAGATGCAAGCCCACGGAGCTCTTTCTCCAGGTCTCTCAATGTATTATATTAGCACACATATAAAACACAGAGACTAAGGTCATCTCTGGCCTCCTCACTGCTTCTACCGAGAGTTAGCAATTTTACAGCTTACAAATGAAAACAGGCTTGGAGAGGGTGTAAGGGATGAGTCTAAGTTATGTAACTACCTGCTAAGGCCTTTGTTATAGAAGGGAATTTAGGAAGCTGGTGGGCTTGCGGTGAGGCTGGACCCAACACACCAGGGGAAGGCGGGAAAACTCACTATGTTCAGGTCATTCACAGAATGGCTTGTTCTTTCCTCCTAGGCTCTTTTGCTGGTTTGTTTGGTTGGTTGGTTTGCTCATATTTTTCTTTTAAAACAGGGTATCACAGTATAGTCCAGACTGGCCTGTAACTCTTTTCTTTTTAACTTTTAAAGATTTATTTATTGTATATGTATGGGTGTTCTGCATGCATGTGTACATGTACGTCACATGTGTTCCTGGTGCCCACGGAAATCAGAAGGTGGCGTTGAATTCCCTGGAATTAGAGTTATGGATGGTTGGGAGCCATTATCTTAGTGCAGGGAACTAAGCTTCGGTCCTCTGCAAGAGCAGCCAGTGTTCTTAACTGTTGAGCCATCTCTCCACCTTCGGTCTTCCTGCCCCTGCATCCTGGGTAACTGCTGGAATTGCTGGTGTGTACCATCCTTGCATGCCTCTCCTGGGTGTTTCTAAGGCTGAGTCCCAGACTTCCCACTGACCTTTTCTTCTTTGGGGAACCCTGTCAGCTTCTCTTCCCTTATTGAATACCAGTGCCTAGAATGTGTCAGACCATCGACGAGCTCAAGTCAAACCTTAAAAGTGTGTGTCATTGGATGTGACACACACCACTGCAATCCAGCACTTGGGAGGCTGAGGCAGGATGATAACAAACTACTGACCAGCTTGGTCTAGGTCATAAGACTCTAATAATAGGGGCTGGAGAGTTGGCTCAGCAGTTAAGAGCACTCTCTGCTCTTTCAGAGGATCTGGGTTGAATCTCCAGCATCCACATTGGCAGTTTACAACTGTAACCCCAATTCCAGAGAGTCCAATGGCCCCTTCTAACCTCTGTGGGTCCCAGGCATGGACCCTCTGTGGCCCCTTCTAACCTCTGTGGGTCCCGGGCATGCGTGCGGTGCATATACATACCTGCAGGCAAACACTAATACACATATAATAAAATTAACCAATCCTGTAAAAAATCAAAAAACCCAGATACATCTGCAAACTGCTACAAGGGGAATTGATTCAAGAAAACGCCTTTTTTTTAAAGCTACTTTCCTTTGGAGCTCTCCTTTGAGTGGGAGGGACGCGTTCTGATTGCAGGTCTCATCGCGGTGCTCATGGGTTGTTTTGCGCTTCCACTTCCATTTTCCCTTTTGATGAAATTGCTCTTGAGCTGAGAAGATGCCAGGAGCATCTCTACTTGTCATAACACAGCACTTATGATTACGTGGTGAGAGGCAGCCAAACCACGCGAGGAAACGCTCAGTAATAGTATTGTGATTTCAGAAATGTAATCAGGTTCATTATTCGTATTCTTTGGCAGTCTGCACTTGATCTCTTATACTAGTATCTGTGTTTCCTAAGGAGCAGGACAATGAAAAGTGAGTCACATAAAAAGATGACGTATTTTCATAAGTACCACTTGGATTTTTACTATTGATGCATGGTTGATCACATTATAATCTCTTACTCCTAAATTTTCTTTGCTCCCTTTCTCCTTCCAAAAATGGCATGTCATACTCATTGTTAATTTCATCTAAACTTGACCCCCCCACTCGTGTCACTCAAAGGAAGTCATCTCCCTGTAGGTTGATGAAGAATTCAATGCTGAGGGATGCTGCCTTTGGCCTAACTCCTAACTAATGACATCCGTATTTTGAGCTTTCATGGCAGCCACACATTTGCACCTTTGTATTAGGAGATCAAGCACAGCTGTATTCTGTGGTAATAAAGGTGATCCTGGTCTCATAAATGATCTTCCCAAGTTGCTCTTGCTGGCTGAGTGGTATAAAAATTGTGTTCCAAAAGAAGGGCCTAGCCAGCAAAGCAAGGTGGGAGTGGGGGCAGGTTACACTGGAAGCTCAGAGAGACCAGTCAGATTCTGAGTCTTATCCCCTAGTCTACACTTGCTGATCCTGCCAATGCCTTAGTGTCCTGAGCTATAAAATAAAGAAGTTAACCACGAAACACCGTGCCTGACACATACAGAGAATGAACATGTTATCTATAAAGCTGACATCATATAGGGCCAGAGAAGCCCAGTGTGGAGGAACAAGACAAAACACAAGAGATGCAGCCTCTTTGCCAAGAGAAGTCACCTCTGTGTTGGAAGGTCCTTTGAGCCTAGATTTTCACTGAGTGCAGGGTTTCAACAACAGGACACCAATCGATATAGACACAGAGCAAACTGAACTATGAATTTAGCATTTCCAATTCAGTCTGAAGATACTTTTGGTGCTAATGCATTTAGAACACATGGAGGACCTATGAGGAATTCAAAGATAACCTTGGCATGTTCCAGGTTCTCCTGGGAACCAGTTTGGGCAGAGAGGAAGACACAGCACCAGGGTGAGGTGTAGATAGAACAGCAGTGGTCACTCTTGTCCCTCTTACTGACTTGGGTAGGTGTGGAGCAGGGAGGTCTAGCTTCTGTCTGTCCTCATGAGAACGTGTTCATTCGCTATGTCCCAAAGTGTCCTTCTGCCTCTGCTCTGGGTTGGGGTCAGCTCCATCCCTTGAAGACCCAAGGGGCACAGACAGAAGACAGAACAAACTGTGTAGTTTGGGAGTGGTGTTGATAAAGGACATGCCACCAAGGGTTTGAAAGGCTAAACGCTGCCCTGTAAAGGGGATTAGATTGGGGCAAGTATGCCTGGAACGTGATAGCTAGTTACACTACACCTCCTACCTAAGGATTGTGATTTTCCATCTTCAAAGTCAGAGCAGCTGAATGACAGCTGCCAATGAACAGTACACTAGCTTGTTCAACAGGTCCAGAGGGGACACTCTCCCAGAGGGACGGCGATAGTCATGCAGTTATCGGTGTCGGAGCAACACAATCCATACTGGCGCAAGAGTAGACATGGCCACAAGGTCCTCAAGTCTGCTCCTGGGAGTCATGCTGTTGGCCCATTCAGCCCTTGGTTATGCTGAGCCTGACTAAGCCACTGGGGAAGGCAGCCACAAGTCTCCAGCAACTTCAGAGTAACCCACACTCCCTGTCTTGAAGCTTATAAAAGACCTATGGTCATGACTATGAGAAACGTCAACTGTCTAAGAAACTTTCCATTGGCTAGCTTCCTGTGAAGCTGCCTACCCCTCTAGGCAGGTGGAGAGATACCATGGGCTACAGGGGAAAATGCATGTATCTCCTTAGGCTACCATGAAGAACCTCATCAGAATTTAGGCCATTCCAGCTGTGGTCACCCACAGACATGCCTGTGTTTGCAGCAAAGGTGTGGAGTCCTACAGCTGTAGGACTTTGGGGAGGTTGGGATGTGCTTGGCACAAAGAGCCTCTGCCCCTCCCAATAAGCAGACTTGGGAGTGACAACGGCTACGGGGTTGGAAGGACGATGTCCTAGTTTCACAGTTCCGGTACTGTGATCAAAATACCCTTCAAAGAGGCCATGACATACATAGTGGATCAGGGCCCATTCTACGGACCTCACTTTAAGTTGATTCCTTCCCCAGTGACCCTCATTTCTACTTACACTTTTTTTTCTCTTTCTCTTAAAGATTGCACGTGGCAAGTCAAAGCAAATGATCGCAAGTTCCATGAACAACCTCATTTTATGAACACCAAATTCTTTTGTATTAAGGAGAGCAAATATGCGGTAAGTTAATGGCAGAATTGTTTTGATCCTAGCCCAGGTTTGCCTAGTCAATGTCATGCTTGTTGGCCTCAAACAGCACCTTCCATCTAGGTAGCTACTAGCCTGGGGCTATTGATAACCCTCCATCATTTTGCAGACTGTCATTTTTACTAAAGTTTAACTAAGGGTGGTAGATGTGACATGAAACAAAATGGAATTATATCAGTGTAAACATCCCTTGTGTAGTGGCAAAGTTCTTGCTAAAATAGTTTATGAAAATTATAAAATATTACCACTGAAGCCTTTTTCTGAAAGTAAGAAAGGTGACTCTGCCTCAGATGGATTTAGAGATATCAAAGGTATTTTCACCTGAAAATGCTTATTTTCTTTAAAATATGATAAAGCTTATAGCTGAGTAGAGCTGGAGAGATGGTTCTGGGATTAAGAGCCCTTGCTGCTCTTACAGAGGACCCAGGTTCAGTTTCCAGCACCCACATGGCAACTCACAACAATCTATAACTCTAGTTCTTAGGAATATGTCTCCCTCTTCCGGCCTCTGCAAGAGCCAGGCATGTATGTGGTACACATACATACATGCAGTCAAAACATATAAATAAAAATCAATAACCCTATAGGAAAGAATACAGACAAGTGTTAGTTAAAAGCAGAGAAATGAATTTATTTAGTGTGGCCACATTGAGAAGAGTACCAACTAAAGCAATCTGGTGATTTTGCAAGTCCATCTTCCAGATCTTTCTGTGAAGTTAAGGATAACTATAGCACAAGAGATATGCATAACTAAGCTATCCCAGTCAACATATTGTCCACCCATTGTACCGGCACAAAATAAAGGCAATGTAGATATCAAAGAATATTTACCAATTTATTGTTAAACTTACTGAACCAAAGTTCCAGCGTAGCACAGGTAGCGAGGAACAAAAGGGCCGAGCCGCCTCTCCGCGCACTCTTTATTGGCAGGGATTCGCCTGAGGCAAACCCCGCCCTCTAAAGGGAGCTGATTTAACCCCTTTACACCCATCCCTGATCCATCATTGGGATGGTCTAATGGGATCTCCGAGGTGATCTTACAGGTTGCCCAACTGTGTGAAATCTCTTTCCAGCAGAGAAATTCCTCCTCTGGCTTCAGGTTTCAGCCTTTTCCTTCTCCCAGCATGAGAGTGTTGGGACAATTCAGATTTCTTGGGGACCATTGTTTCAATAGTTTAATAGCCAAACAGAAGGGCATAGTGCTTATTCTTAGACCTTAGACTGTCTTTTCTCCTGTGGACCATTAGAGTACCACAACTGTGTGACTTAGGAAGCAGAACATTATTTTCTAATAGTTTGGGGAGTTGGAAGTCCAGAGTCAAGAGGTTGGCAAGATAGGTTTCTTATGGAGACTCTCGGGACCAGATCCATGCCTGCCTCAACATCTGGTGCTTACCCACAATTCTTACCATTCTTTGGCTTATAAATGTATCACTCCAATCTCTGCTTCTGTCTTCTCCCTGTGTGTCTCTCAGTTTCCCCCACCTTCCTATAAGGGTACTAGTCATTAGCTTAGACCTCTCCCTGATCCACTGTGAAGTCATCTTTATTTCATCTGGACCCTATAGACACGCAATATCTTGTTAACAGGCATTAGAATTAGGGGTTAGTATACCTTTTGGAGAGCACCTGCAGGAATGGTTTTTGCTCTTTCTGACACAGTGGCCTTCATCTTCTCTTAATAAAAGTACTTTCTTGCTCTGTTTGTGTTGGCATCCAACTTTGCCCCAAGTTCTAGGAGGTCCTGTGGTTCAGGAAATGTGACAGCAGGATCCCTAAGGTGACAGTCTGGTGTCTGTGTCTTGTAATCTAGACTCAAAGTCAGCCCAAGCCTGGCTAGAATGAAATACTTTAATAAAATCTCAGCATTCTTCTGACTGGAGAATTATGGCTCTGGGTTTTGGGCTGTGGGAAACAGTCATCTGTGCATGTGGGTGTACTTGTTATCTGGTACCATTTAGAATAATTCTTTATTTTTCTCCCCAACAGAATAATGCCATTAAAACATACAAGTACAACGGATTTTCCTTTCTACCCCTGAATTTATTTGAACAATTTAAGCGAGCAGCCAATTTCTATTTCCTGATCCTTCTTATCTTGCAGGTAATGCCCTTTGATGCCTTGAATCTGTTGTCAGTGATGTGCATTGTAGGCATATAGCGAGTACACAGTCTCAAATGTGTTTTCTATTTATATCAGGGATTTTTATATAAGGGATCTGTGGAACCAGCTCAGAGAGTGTTTAAAGAGAATAAATGAGACAAATATTATTCTGATTCTATTTTGCATTTTGTTTCAAATGGGGGGATTGAACTTTGAACTCATACATATTCTACCCTGGGGTACATCTTCAGCCTTCTTTTTAACTTTTTAAATATGAGGCAGAATCTCACCCACATGCTCTGACAGGCCTTGAGCTTGTAGTCTTCCTGCTTAGGCATCCTAAGTATCTAGGATAACAGGCCTAAACCAACAGACATGGTTTAATTCTGTTTTCAGAAAACTGATGTGAATGATAAAATTATATTCCTAAAGTAAATAAAACTAAAATATTTATAAAATTATTTGTACCTTAAAATCAATAATGTTTTTGTTGTTCATTTTATATTTGCCTTTTTTCTTAGTCGTCTGTTTTTCCATGAGGATACTATTGACTTTTTATTGAAAATTTGTTCATAAAGCTTCTAAGTAAGCTTCTAAATTAATTTTGTGAATTGGTTTTACATTAGAAACAAAACACTTCTTTTTTTTTTGAAGCCAAGAAATCCTTATCTGGAGTGTTAGACTTTTATCTGTATAGAAACGGTTGCTATAATCAAGGGGTTCTACACATTTTAGCTAGTGCTCAGAATCGACCTTTAGTACCTGATATGTGGGTTATAAAGATAACATAGTCAGTTGGCTTTATCAGATTCGTTATCACAAGGGTTGGATTGGAAATCACAACTGGGATTTACCGATGATGTTTTAAATAGAGTAGATGTATGTCTGAGAAGGATGTAGGGTATGTGGAGCAGAAAGCATAGAAGAGAGAAAAGACACTAGGAAGAATTGACTACTTAATGGATGTTGAGGAACAAAAAGATTTGATAACTTAATTGGAAAAGGTGTGTCACCGGGTGAGTCTAGTGGTGTACAATTCAAGTCTGTGGCCAGTGGGCTCCTTTTCCCTTCATCTACTTATAGAAGGAAGAGGGTAGACAGTTCGCAATATAGCTGCAGCCCATTTGCTTTCTGTTAAGGTGTAGCAATCCGCGTTAGGGTGACAGCAACAGACAGGCTGTTTGCCTGCTCACTTGCTCTCTATGAGGTAAACACCAGCACACGCTCCATCTTGCAGAGAAGAGTGGAGGCTTAGTGTGGTAAAATAACTTGCCCAAAGTCTGAAAGCCTAGATGTGTAGAGCAGAACAGTGCTGACTGGGAGATTAACTTCAAAGAACCGGATGTGGTCCAAAGATCAACATTATTAAAGGTATATCCATCCGCCTGAGATAGCGTCTTGGTCCAACGTAGGAGCTTCCTTTGTTGCCTGAGCCATTGGCAACGACCATGATGGGGACTTTGCCTACTCAGTTGCCTTCAGAAGCAGCCATCTTCTGTTGCATTGCAAGACTCACAGTAGCCTCTGGCTGGACACAGTGCTGCTCGGAGCTAAGAGCTGCTTCCTCCCGACCCCACCTACTTTGATTTTTTTTTTCCAGACAGGGTTTCTATGTATAACAACCCTGACTGTTCTGGAACTCGCTTGGTAGACCAATCTGTCCTCAAAAACTCACAGAGATCTTCCTGCCTCTGCCTCTGCATCCTAGTGCTGAAATGAAAGGTGTGTGCCACCGCCGCCGCCCAGCCCTACTTTGAATTTTTACAAAATAGCTTAGTTATGATGCAAACTCTGTTTGATGTCTAGTTAAAGCCACGGTGCCAGAAGTCAGAGAGAGCCAGCAGAATGGCTCTTAAATGTCCTTTCCTCAATGTGCTCCAGGACATAGACTTGTCCAATGACATACATTAGGGTTAGCAAACCTAAAATCAAGTATCCGCTACTTGTGAGTCATGTTTTCATGAGTCTTAAGTTTTTCCTTTTCTTTTAGGCCATCCCTCAAATCTCCACCCTGGCATGGTATACCACACTTGTACCCCTACTTCTGGTGCTGGGCATCACAGCAATCAAAGACCTAGTAGATGATGTGGTAAGGATTTCTCAAGCCGCCTTCTTCTTATCATTCTGACCTTGCTGATATTTGTCACTGATGCTCTAGATTTTGAGATGATTCAAATAACACCTCCTTATCTTCCTTCCAAAGGCTCGCCATAAAATGGACAAGGAAATCAACAATAGGACATGCGAGGTCATTAAGGATGGCAGGTACCTATTTTTAACTTAGCTACAAAGATTTCATGTGTTAGCATGTCTAAAAGCATATTGAAAAGCAAGTAGCAGAGCCTAGAAGTCTAGGGCACATTAGCATTGTGTGTATGTCTTTGTGGACATGAGTGTGTGTGTGTCAATGTTGGGTGTCTTCCCACAGACACTACCGCCTTTGTTTTTGAAATCATGTCTCTCAAGGTTCTGGTTCTCACTGGTTCAGTTAGACTGACCAGCAAACAAGCCCAGCATCTGCCTATCTCCCCCTCCCCACCACCGGGGTTACAAGCATAGACTGCCATTCCTGGCTTTTCCACACGTACTCTGGGAATCAGACTCAGGTCCTCAAGACTGCAATACAAGGTGCTTTACTGATTGAGCCATCTTCTCGGCCCAAGTACATTCATATTTCAATAGTGAGTCATTTCTGATAAGGAGAGATGTTACTTCACCTTCATGGTTGTGTGTCTGTGGAGTTTCCTGCCTAGACTGCCTATCAACACTGTCCTGGCAACCATTCCCCAAATAACCACACAGAGATTTGTTATTAGCTATAAATGTTCGGCCAATAGCATAGACTTGTTTGTAGTTATATCTTATAATTTAAATTGATCCATTTCTATTAATTTATGTACTGCCCCGAGGCTTGTTTACCTCATCTCTGTGCATTCCTTGCTGCTTTATCCTCGCATCTGACTGGTGGCTTCCCTGACTCCGCCCCTCTTCTTTCCAACATTCTCTCTGCCCCAAAAATCGTGCCTAGCCATCGGCCAGTCAGCTCTTTAGTAACAATGAGAATGACCACGTCTTCCCAGTGGACAGAAGGATTATTCCACAGCAGCTGTGCAGCTTGACCCAAAGTGGATTCCATGTAGTTGCTGCAAGCCTGCTGCTTCTGTCCCCACCAGTCCCAAATGTGTCCCTTTCAGAGATGTCCCCATGCCTTTCCTCATTTGCCACCTAAAGCGATTTCTCCCTCCTCGCCACTTTCAGAACATTTAGTGTTCGTCTCTTTTGTGATGTGAATTGTGTTAGAATTATGTGTGTAGATGTCTCATCTCCCGGCCCAGACTATGCCCTGGCTTCTAATATGCAAAAAGTACTCAATAAACTCTTGTTCTAGAAACACAGAATGCAGTCAACTCTGGCCAAGTCAGCCAACTGAGGGCTCAGTAATGAGTTGTTTGACGAACAAGATCCTCAAAGAACAAGTCCAAAGTCAAGTACTAAAAATAGGAATAAAGGGCTAACTCAAAAAACGGTTTGATGTGTCCACAATTCAGAATATCACCCAATTTACTGTCACACATCCGCTGCACTTGGTTCAAAGTAGGTGCCACCAAGTTGTAAATGTTGACACAGGATTTTTTAGATTCTGGGTTGGAAGTTACCTCTGGAATCACCTAGAGTGAATAGTGTGAAGGGGGTAAGATTCTTTGTCACCCCACCTCTCTGTTCAGTGTGCATCCATGACACTCATCATGAGCAGCCCTGAGGCTAGAGAGGGAGCCCAGAGCAGAGCACCAGCCTACCGTGCCCAAGGCCCTGGGTACCATCCTGAGAAATACACACGCACTGCCTCAGAGTTGGAGTGGAGGACCCATCTCCAGCAGCGCCGTGCCCTGGTGGCTCATACAGTGGAACCTGCAAGAACCTGATCCTCAGGGAGCCCAGCAGAATAGCCTCTGGTGTTCCCAGAGTTGGGACATAAAATTGCCAATATGTCCCTTTGTAATTTGGGATTAACACATACATTTATTTCTAAATGATAATGTAAGAAATATTGAAATATAAATTAAGTATACATTTCTCTCTACTTTCTGTTTTGTTTTGTTGTTGTTTGTGTTTTAGTCTTATTATTGTTTTTGCTGCTGGTGCTTGAACTCAGGACCTTACATATCCTAAACCTACGCTCTGTCACCATGCTACATCTCCAGCCCTTACAATTTCATTTACAGATGATAAGCCAAGATTATTTTCAAAAGTTCTGGCAATGAGAATTTAAGTTCTTACAAACTGGAGAAACTTGGTATTAGCAAATACTTAAAACATATTTTAAATTTCAAGTTTTCTGTCATGTGAGCCCATAGGGGGACAGCATAGTAATTTAATGTCTGTGTTCAGACCATGGCTTACTGGTTACTGTAGGATCCTCATGACCAATGCATAGTGCACTGACCCTTTTGCTACTCATGGCTCCTTTTTTTGCCTGAGAAATATTTGTGAAACCTCAAGTGTGTGTTCATACATCTATTATTGTTGCCAAATGTTTCTTAAACCCCATGGTCACATGACCTCGGATAGAAGAGTAACCCTGGGGTTTTCCAAGCTATGAGAGAATACACCTTTTGTATGTGTGAAAATTTTTGGGCCAGGGTATTATAGTTTGAAACTTTGTAAACATGGTTCATTAGAAAGGGAGTGATTCTGTAGATTTAAAGAGTGAGAGGAGCCCAGCCAGCTTTAAGGCCATTGAGGACTCTTGGTGGCCTATCGTGAGTCATGTATGCTTGTCCTTGTACTAGCACTAAACAAGTGATGAGTGACAGAGGAGAAAAAACAAACAAACCAGGGAGCCATAGCAAGCCATGAGCACAAAGACAGAGGTGCCCGCTGTCCTCACTAGTTTGAAGTGCCCTCTAGTGGGTTCTTCTTTACGTGGGGTAGGGTGGAAAGAACACAGCAAAGTCCCTTAGCCAGTGCCTCCCAAGCAGGGTAAGGTAACTCTTGTGACATCACTGAAAGGCAGAGCTTGTAGCAAACACTTCCCTGTAATTTGCACATTTTCCAGAATCTTTGACCCCCAGGAAGAATGATTTCTTGGCCTCACACTTAAAAGCCCGAGCTGTTGTTATTTTTTATTCTTAGGTTCAAAATCATCAAGTGGAAAGACATCCAAGTTGGAGACGTCATTCGCCTGAAGAAGAACGATTTCATTCCTGTAAGTGAGCAGCTTCCCTTTCTTTCATTCTCCTCATGAGTACCCACCCCACCCGTGGGGATGTGCCTTCCACCCCGGGGACCCCGTGGGACAGGTGTCTTTTGTTTTGGACAGGCTGACATTCTGCTGCTGTCCAGCTCAGAGCCCAACAGCCTCTGCTATGTGGAAACGGCTGAGCTCGATGGGTGAGTGCATCTCGGGGGGACCTGCTTCAGAGGGGGCCTGGAAGGGAACATGCATTGCATATTCTTGCATAGGAAACCTGAGATGTGACCTCTGCCTCAGCCACCTGTTGTCAGTCTGACGGTGTCCATAGTGGACGGACTCCTTTTATCTGTAAAATGGAGCTTCTACTCTTAAGATGGGACTGTTCCCCCACCTTCCGTCAAGATCACATACCTAAGCCCCTTATAAACTGCTGAGCAGTGATCAGACTCACAGATGACCATGGTTGCTGTTATATCCTCAGAAATGCAATTAGGTCCTTTGTTGACAAGCAATTTTGAACTCACTTATCTCTTTTAGAATAAAGTGCTGTTTTTCGAGCAATTTTAAGGAGATTTATTGAGTACTCAATTGCATGTAGATACTTCTAAGTATTAGCTCATTCAGTCTTTTCAACAGCTATGTAATTGTTACCACACGAGGAAGCTGAGGCTCAGAGAGGTGAAGTAAGGTCACAGAGTAAGGGCCAGCCAAGGCTCTGTTCTCTGTGGCCCTTTTTCCTCATATGCCAGATGTGGATCCACTGCTCTCTGGTGGTCTAGACGCAGGAGTGGAAATCCGGCTTCCCTTGCTCTGTACATCAGCTAGCTAGTTGATTTTCCTGTGTTTGCAGTGACACAGTTCTTATTCTAAAGTTTTCCAGAGACAGAAAGTCCCATCATGCCTTGTCATAACTGAGTGGTGGAGCTGGGATCAGCAGCCAGCTTCCGAATGAGTGGAGACTCTTGTGTGACTGGCAGCTCTGCTCTCCTGAGAGGATGTGCCTGCCTGCCCCACTGAGCACTAACACTTGCTTTGCTTTGTGTGGGGTTGGAGCAGCCCGTGTATTCCTGCCACCTCCTTTCCTAGATAGAGTTGTCTTGTAGAAACCTCTCCACTGCCTGCTCTAGGAAGGACATTGGCAGAAGGTGCTAAGCAGGGTGTCTGGGTCTGTTGTGGGTACCATTATAGTGGGCCCCCTGCTCTAGACCTCATTGGGGATAAGAGGTCACTTGAAAAGAAGGCTGTAGTTACTCTGTCTTCACTGACACACAGCAAAAGGAAGCGACGCGTTTTAGGTTTGTAATCTTGCTCTAGAATCAGATTGCCCCACCTAAACTTTCAATTAGAGATTGAAAATAGAACAAGCCAACAGTTAAGTTTTCCTCACTCCCAGGTAGGCCCCAGGGTACTTTGTGGAATTTTTTTGTTGTTGTTGTTCTTTTGAACTCCAAATTGTGCTCCTATAACTCTACCTGCCTCCCCTTCCCTGTAGGGAAACCAATTTGAAGTTCAAAATGGCCCTTGAAATCACAGACCAGTATCTCCAAACAGAAGATAACTTGGCGACATTTGATGGTTTGTACAGAACGACCTTACTTCGTTTTAAATTCAAGTTGTTTTACTTGGTGTCCGTTGGTTAAGCCTGGGTCTTTCATATTTGGCTCATTATATGGTTCTTACCTTTTGAAAAAGGTTTCATTGAATGTGAAGAACCAAACAACCGGCTAGACAAGTTCACGGGAACCCTGTTTTGGAGGAAACGGAGCTTCCCTTTGGATGCTGACAAAATCCTGCTACGTGGCTGTGTGATTAGGAACACCGATGTCTGCCATGGCTTGGTCATTTTTGCAGGTACTTCCTGAATGTTCTTCGAGTTATTAAGATTTCAAGAAAGCTTAGCCTAGTGGTCCACATGCCAGCACTCAGGAGGCCGAGGTGGGAGGACTGATATTCCAGTTAACTGGGACTGGATAGCTAGACCACGGCTTCGGAGTGTCTATCCAAAGTCACAGAAAGGATAATTTTATTGACATGCTTATTAGTTGAATTTTCCAACTATTAATCACAATAAATTTTCCATTTTTAGGCGCTGACACCAAGATAATGAAGAATAGTGGGAAAACCAGATTTAAAAGAACGAAAATTGACTACTTGATGAACTACATGGTGTACACGGTATTTATTTTTCATTCTGGTAGATGAGAGACTAGACCAGATGGCTGTCTTTTTCAGTAACTTTGATGTATGTTTTTCTGATGCAAGGTGATCTTGCAGCTTTAGATGGAGTACAAAGAGACCTGGGTGCACCAAGTCTAGTAGGATGGATGGAAAGGGAGACCCAAGGCTTTCCTGAGAAATTTCACACTTCAGCCAGGACAGCCCCACTGGGGAAAGAAAATTTAGAGGCTGTCCCCAGGTGTTTTCACAATTGTCTATTGACTCGTTAGGAACCAAAGACACCACCATGGGGCTCTTACCAGAGCTGTTAGGATCAGAGTTGGGACCCTGGCATCCCCAACAAGTTGGTCTTGGCCACCCAACCTCATTAGGTCAATGAAACAGGCAAGAACTAGTCAGAAACTGAGAAAGGAGGTTTCCCCAGCATGGGCACATGAGGACAAGAATCCTAAGCCTGTCGTCAGGGTCCTGGCAGCAGTTTTCATCTCAACTGGAAGGAAAGAAGTGTACAAAGGGAAGCAGCCTTGGCTAGGTCGGGGTCCCAACCATCACTGACCCATCATTGTCTGAGCTCCAGTACCAATCCTCTGGCTGGCACCAAGTTACAGCCTTTTCCTTTGCCCAGCATTAGATTCCTGGGGAAATTCCAATTACTTGGGACCCTTGTCTCAAAAGACTGGTAGACAAAGGGGGTGGGGCACAAATATTTCCTTCTAAATATCTCCCCTCTTGCCAGGAGCATTAAAATTCTAGGAACTGTAAGGTAGATTTTACGGCCATTGGTTTCCCATTTCCTATAGGGGAGTTATCATAAATGCAAGTGTGTGTGTGTGTGTGTGTGTCTGTGTGTGTGTGTGTACTGTCATGTGTATATGTACTTCGTGTGTGCCTCCCCACCTAAGGCAAGGCTAAAAATAATGTTTGTTGAGGGTGTTCAAAGCCGCACTCAGGCTCAAGATTGGGAGGAGCCACAGGGTTTGGCATAGACAGGTGCTCACACCTGTGTCTTACTACAGCCCACGGTTACAAAACAGGACAAGCGGAAGGCTTACCAGATGAAATCTCAAGGGAGTTGGTTTAAAATCCCACACCAGATAGGCACTCAGTTCCCTCAACAACAGTTTTTGACTGTGTGTGCACCCTGTTGTCTCCAGTGACTCTTTTAGCTGGGGGTTAGGTGTATAGGTTCCACATGCCCACCATCCTCCAAATTCTAGGCTTCTGTAAAAATGCTGGTGGTGAGCCTCAATGGTGGGGTTGGCCCAAACAAGCATGGTGATCTGTTTCTATATAGAACACCTATGGGTTAAGACCCCTTGGTGGGGGTGGAGGGTGGGGGTATCAGATGACCCTTTCACATATCAGATATTTGCTTTATGACTCATAACAGTCACAAAGTTACAGTTATGAAGTAGCAAAGAGAATAATTTGATGGTTGGGCGGTCACCACAACATGAGGAATTGTAATAAAGGGTCACAGCATAGGGAAGGCTGATAACCACTGTTTGAGAAGAATCAGAAATAAGAAGCTGGGAAGCCCTCCCCAAACCTAAGTCTCCATACGCCAGCCTATCTTGAAAGCCACCTTCGGAGGAGAGTGGGCTTAGGCCTGCGGTGCGAACTCTTCTGCACACACTGAGAATTGCTTTTCCAATATTTAAAGTTCAACCTGAATGAATAAACTCTTCAGAATGCAGTGACAGTTTGTTCAGGTGTATACATACTTACAGCCGCAAGAAATAATAAAGCTGTCTGAAGACCAACCCACCCCCAATTTTATGACCTGGAATATTTGTATCTAGTGTCATTGTAACCATTCCAATGCAAGCACTGGGCCCACTCATCTCAAGAAGATACTTTGAGAGCCTGTGTTCAGAACACTACGTTTTCCCTGGAAATTTTATTACTACTGTGAAAATATAAATATAGCTAGGAAAATTGAAAAAAGAAATTGAGACAGGGTTTTACTATGTAGCCCAGGCTGGCTTGAATTTTTTTTGTTCCCAAAACATAGGCTTCTCAACTCCCTAACATAACATCTATTGCACCTTAGATAATCTTGTCTGCTGTATTAGTTACCTTTCTGCTGCTACGATAAATACCATGACCCAAAGCAGCTTAAAGGGAAAAGGGGCTTTATTGGCTCATGGTTCCCAGTAAATAAAGTCTGTCACATGGGAAGGCATCACCTAGCCAAAGAAGCATAAGGTGGGCCCGAGACAGGGAACAGGAAGTTGAACCAAGCTTCTTTCATCAAGGCTCCACCCCTTAAAGATTTCACAACCTTCTTAAAAAGCACCATCAACTGGGGTCCAAATGATCAAATGCATGAGCCTATTAGAGATATTTTATCATTTTGCATTTTTTATAAATTTTATAAAAATATTTGCATTTATAACTCCTATAGCATTGAACATATATGAATACCCAAATATGGGAGATATTTCTCCACCTTTCTTTTTTTGTTTTATTTTTTGAGACGGTTTTTTTTTTTTTTTGTAACTTTGAAGCCTGTCCTGGAACTAGCTCTTGTAGACCAGGTTGGTCTCAAACTCACAGAGATCCACCTGCCTCTGCCTCTCGAGTGCTGGGATTAAAGACATGTGCTACCACCGCCTGACTTACCCACCTTTCTTAAAAGCAAGCATGCAAACAAACAAACAAAAAACAAAATAGCTGGATATGGTGGCCATCCCTATATTCACAGCATTTGACAGCTGAGGCAAGATTGAGAGGTCAGAGCCTGCCTGGGTTACACAGCAAGACCTGTCTTGGGGGGGAAAAAAACAGATAGCAATATAGCTCAACTGGTAGACAATTTGTCTAGCATTAGTAAAGCCCTGGGTTAGATCCCCACCATCTCATAAACACAGGGTAGTGACGCATGTCTTTATTCCCAGCAGTGGGGGCAGGTAGACCAGAAAGCCTATAGTCACCCTTGAGTATATGGGAAGGTCAAGGCATGCATGGACTACATGAGACCCTTTCTCAAAAAAATAAAATAAAATAAAACAACTTCCATTCACTATTATCTATGACCCTCTCAAGTCAGCGTCAGTTTAAGTTTCTTCATGCAAGGATGAAGTATCTTCCCAAGCAATATATCTCTGTTTTGAAGTAATAATAGTTGTGAGGCTACCCTGTCATATGAAGGAATTTAAGGATTGAACATAAGACATTAGCTCCTCTTTTGAAAGATGATTTGGGGAAGAAAACATAGCCTTACAAATGTAAAGAAATCAGCCGTAACCTTATAGACTTTCAAAGCATCCGTATAGTCCTGCTTTCTTCTAAGTGTACAGTTTTTACAGACCATTAAAAGGTTCTAAGGATGTAAAGTGCTAGATAACACTATGAGAGTCTTTGAAAGGTGTGGAGTTGGAAGTCCTGTTTTGCAATACATGTCTTCTAGATCTTTATTGTGCTCATCTTGGTTTCTGCCGGCCTCGCCATTGGCCACGCTTATTGGGAAGCACAAGTTGGCAATTATTCCTGGTACCTCTATGATGGAGAAAACGCCACGCCCTCCTACCGGGGCTTCCTGAATTTCTGGGGCTACATCATTGTGCTGAACACCATGGTGCCCATCTCTCTCTACGTCAGGTAAGCCTGGCCTCCCCTTCCTCTTACTTTCAGAGCAATGTAGTGCTTTTTCCCCACCTTCATGTTTAGCAAGAGTCGTTTCAAAGGTCAAAAGGAAGAAGAAAATAAGCTTCTTTTGGAACTGAGAGCGAGGTAGGAGAAGGCTGTGAACTTTGTGTATCTCTCCTGTGCTAAGCACTTTCTATCTTGTCCTCTGTGTAGATAAGGCTAGTGACATTCCACGGGCAAAGGTGACAGTCATTTGCTTGGCGACTCCTCCTCAGTGGGTTCCAAAGCACAGGGTTCAAAAAGAGTCCTTGAGAAAGTGGAGATTTAGAGCGCCGGGGAAAATTCTTCCTTTTTAAAGCCTCTGTTCTCTTACCAGAACCTTCTTTATTACAGTTCTTCCAGCTTTGCTCACCTGTCAGGCCCCTGCTTCTTGCTGCTACTTCGTGGTAGAAAGGATGTTTCTGTCTTCCTTCAGCCTCTCTAAACACTGTTTCTCTGTGCAGTGCCAATCCGCATCCCAACAAAAGGTCAGGGTCATAGCTCCCAGTTTATAACCATCCCTCTTCCTCCTCTTCCTTCTTCCTCTCATATCAAAGTTTACAATTATTGACCAGTTGGATCTGGGCCCTTTGAAAGAGAGTTTGTGCCTTGTAATACATAGAGTAACCAGTCAGTCCCTCACCAAACCTGGAGTTCACCATTTTGGCAAGACTTGTTGGGCAGTGAGCACCAAGACTCTGCCGGCCTCCACCCTACGACTACTTCCCTTCCTGAAGCACTTGGTGACAGACATACACCAGCATGTCCAACTTTTATGTGGGTGCTGGGGATCCGAACTCATCTTCTTGCTCATGCAAGGAGCGCTTTACCCACTGAGTCATCCGTCTCCTTAGCCCCGCCATCTTGGTTTGGCATCTTGGTTTTCATTAAAGTGTGCGCTGAACAGAAGGCAGCTCTAGGGATTTACCTCCCACTCAGAGAATATCAGTAGCTACAAGTAATAAAATCAAAATAAAAACAAACACACATGTCATAAAATTTAAGTTAATTAAAGCTTCTAATGACATGAGTATATGAGATCCCCGGTGCCTCTGGGCTGTTGTTCACTAGGGTAATGACTGACTGGTTACTCTGTATTACAAGGCTCAGTCTCGGCTTCAAAGGTCCCAAATTCAACCGGTGCATAATTGTGTTACCTTATCCTCCTGGCCTCTCCCTCACCTGATCTAACTGGTTACTTCCCCTTCCTATTGGTCTCTATTTGCTGCTCTCTGCTTTGATTTTTTTTTATATAGAATGTGCAACCCTTGAGAGTTTACATTTGTTGGACTGTTTGTTTGTTTGTCTGTTTATGGGCAGGGACTTCATCTGCTTTGTCTGCAGTGTTCAACACCAAGCAGGGCTACCATTTGTAAAGGACTTATTCCCGTCTCTAGGACTTCTGCAGCCATGCATTGCCCACGTAGCAGTTGTGGGTGTGCAAACAGCCTCCTTACTGTTTTTAAATCTGAATTTAAATTTTTAATTTTAATTTTAAAACTGAGTTTTAAGATCTACATGATCCTCTTAGGATATCTCCTTTTGGACATTCTGTAAAGTCTGAGAATTTAGAAAGTGAATGTATTTTTTCCCAGTGTGGTAAGCAACTAAGGCGCTAATTGCCAAAAGACCTGACTCGTTTGAGACATGAGGGTATGCCATCTAGTGGATCCCAATTCTCTTTGTACAGGTGAATTTATCTGTCCCAGTTGTTCCTAGGTGTGAGGGAGAATGAGAGAAAGAGTGGGGTGATTGTATTTGTGGTTCTGGCCGCAGTATCACTGTTACTGTTCCCACTGGCCTGTGTGTTCTAAGCACAGAGTTCTTTAGCTGTGGCTGACATGCTCAGGCGTGAGGAGGAAATCACTCTAATGAGATACCAGGAGGGAGCATTACTGACCCTGAGGCTGGAGAATGATAGATTTGGTCAGGGAGCACAGTGTGGCTTTTAAGAACTTTAATTTTCATAGTTCAGAAGGCTTGGGAGTCAATGATCAAGGGCAGAGTTCTTGCTAAGCAGTGAGAGCCCATACTTGTGCCATAAGTGATCCCTTCTTGCATTATCTCATGACAAAAAGGGGGCAAAGGAGCTCCCACAGGCTTCCTTAACACAGATGCTAGTGCCATTCGTGAGCCCTAACCATCATAAAAAAGCACCTACTTCAGAACTGCTACACTGAAGATTAGGTTTCACTATATGGGAGGAGGGGCGGGGTAATAACAGGTACTCTTCTCATTGGTTTAACAGAATATCTGATTCAAAGAAGCTTAAAGAAGGAAGGGTTTATTTGGGTTCTTGGCTTGAGGGTACAGTCTGTGATGCTGGAGAAAGCACGGTAGGAGGAGTACGAGGCAGCTGGTCACATTGTATGCACTCAGGACACAGAAAGGGACACTGATATCCTGTCACTTTCTTCTTTTTGTTCAGTCTGGAGACCCCAGCCCATCATAGGGGGCCTTCCCACCTCAGGTAAACAGGTCTTGGGAACACACTCAAGGACACACAATAAGAGGTGTGCCCCTAGGGAATGTTAAGATTAGGTCAAATGAACCGTCAGGACTAACCATGGTGCTGGAGAGATGGCGCAGCAGTCAAGAGAACATAATGCGTTCAGTTTGATTCCTAGTACCTGAGTTGGGTGACTCACAGTCTCCTACAACTTCAGCTCCAGGAAGACTCGACACCTGCGTCCTTGAGAGCTCTTGCTTTATAAACCTGTTTTTAAAGAACGATTAACCGTTATACGAGTGGACATTAGTTTTCAAACCAAAGCAGTAAAAAAGCAGCTCACTCCCATGTGCCCAGGAGAGCAGAATCCTTTCTTGGCCAGTCCCCTCTCCACTGAAGCCTTCTTCTGTCCTCCCAGTGTGGAAGTTATCCGTTTGGGACAAAGCCACTTCATCAACTGGGACCTGCAGATGTACTATGCCGAGAAGGACACGCCTGCGAAGGCGAGGACCACCACGCTGAATGAACAGCTAGGACAGATTCATTACATCTTCTCCGACAAGACAGGGACACTCACGCAAAATATCATGACCTTCAAGAAGTGCTGCATTAACGGGCAAATCTACGGTTAGTGTGAGGCTTGTGAAGTTGGGGGGTCAGGGCACCCCCTTTTGTCATGAGTGCACTTGAAGCTTAGAAGCTATGCTCACCCAGACTCAATTTGTTTTGTCCTGTTTATTTCTTAGGAGACCATCGGGACGCTTCTCAACACAGCCATAGCAAAATAGAGGTGAGTGGTTTAGGCAAAGCTCTGCTTGCTGTGGATTTGCTTAGATGGGTACCAGATTGAGTGGCCTCGGACTGGGGCATAAAGTAGCAGAGCTGATCTCCCCCCACTTTTGGAGACTGGAATTCTTATGTTGGTTCCTCCAAGAGTTCTAGGGAGAAGATTCATGGCTTCTCCATAGCCTCTGGTAGATTCCAGTGATCCTGACTTGTAGGCTCCAGGCCACAATCTCTGTTTCTCTTGTCACATGGGGTTTATTTCCCTCATGTGTTTGGTTCTATCTGTATTTGTCTCTTACAAGGGCATCTGTTTTTCCATCGTAATCCACATGACCCCGTCTTAACCTGATCACGGCTCCAGACCTCATTTCCAAATTAAACTGACAGGCACCATAGGTTGGGGTGCCGACATACCTGTGAGAGACACAATTCAGCTCACTATAGTGTGCCTTTTTGTTTTAAGAAAAACTTCCACTAATTAGGACAAGAAAGTGGATGGTTTCACAGTTCAGAGGAATTACTATTCCTTTTAGAGGGCCGAGGTTCAGTTCCAGCACACACAACTCACCACTGTGGGCAACTCCAGTTCCAAAGGATGCCCTCATACCCTCTTCTGGCCTCTGTGGGCACCAGGCATGCCCATGGTCCACAGACATATAGGCAAAACACTCAGACATAGAAAATAAAAATAAGAAGGAATGTGCTAAAATCCAAAGGTGATTTTGACATAATTAAGAACTTAGCTACAAAGAAAAGGTAGTATCAGTTATGGGTACAGATTTTTAAACCATTTTGTGTGTGTGTGTGTGTGTGTGTGTGTGTGTGTGTGTGTACATGTGTGCTGCCACAGTGCGCTTGGAGGAATTGGTTCTCTCCTCTACTCTGTGGATCCCAGGTATCAGGATCAAACCCGAATTGTCAGGCCTGGTAGCAAGCACTTTTACTCCATGAACCATCTTGCTGGCCCTAATATGTATATTTTTCTCATTAATTGCATTTTCTTTCTCTCTCCATTTCTTTCAGTTAGTGGATTTTAGCTGGAATACATTTGCTGATGGAAAGCTTGCATTTTATGACCATTACCTGATTGAGCAAATCCAGTCAGGGAAAGAGCCGGAAATCCGACAGTTCTTCTTCTTGCTTTCCATTTGCCATACAGTCATGGTGGACAGAATTGATGGTGAGTGTTCCTTTGGTGTCTCAGACACTGGAGGCCAGTTTTGGAGTTGGCAGGTGACTCATGACTCAAGTGTAACAAATGCCAAGTCTGTCGCACACACTCAAGCAATGGCCATTTGCGAGCCCTGACACTGGCTGTGTATGACGTAACAAAGCATGAAACACCTTATTATTGATTTTTTAATTACTTTATTTCATTTCATTTTGGGGTAGGACTGGGCTTGAAAAGGGCTTGTGTGCTAAACAAATGTTTCTTGCATCTCCTGAAAAATGTACTTTTCTCAAAGCTGATGTCTGGTGTAATTTATCCCTTGTAAATGAAATTAGGTTAAAAGATATGGTTGGTGACCTGGTGAAATGGCTCATCAGATAAAGGCACTTGCTGCCAAGCCTGGTGACCTGGGTTTGATCCGCAAGACCCACATGGTAGGAGAGAAGTAACTCTCACAAGTTTTTCTCTGACCTCCATATGTGTGCTGTATCATACACAACACACATTCAAACACACATAATACACACACACACACACATATATATAATTTATTGGATGGTTGGATATTGAGTAAAATAGCCTAAATCTTTTTTTTCTACAATTGTTCATTGGGAATGTATAATCAGGCCTCATTTGTATCATGAATGGGTGTTAAACTTAAGCATTATTTTCTTCAAATTTCTTTCAGATGTCTGCTTTTGTTCTCTAGGTTAAAATATTTGGAATTGGAATTAGATCAGCTAAAGCCTAGGCCTCCTTATGGTGCTTTTCTCATTTGATGGTATAAAATTAATGAGAATTTGTGAGTGAGCAGCGAGGAGTGTAGGTTCTTCTGCGGAATCTTTATGTTCAGTCTGCACCTTCTTGATCAGAGGAAATCTGTCCAGTGTCAATGAAAAATAGTTATTTTTATCATGTGTGGACATAATGTCTCGAATCCTCTCGCTAGACAAATGCGTTGTGGAGAGGATGAAAGGAATGCTTTGGGTGTGGCTCCAATGCAGAGCTCTGCCCACACATCACTCACCCATCTCACCCTGTTCTCTGTATTACTGCAGTTCCTACAGAGCTGGAAAGCGCCTCTTGATGGAGTCCCAACATGGATGTTTTGTATGTAGTGATATCAAACCCTCCTGAGGAGGTATATGTATAAAAATAGCATTCAGCAGGTTTCAAAGATATTTCAATGGATATTCTCTTAGAATACAATGGATAGTTCAGTCAAGCAAAATAGCACAGTTCAGACAAGAGGGGTCTCGGGGAGAAGCTGTTTGTGGCAGAGTGAGGGATAACAGAATGGGGTTCAGAGTCTAATTACCCAAGCAAATCTGACTTGTAACAAGACTAAAGTAGGATCTTTTTAAGCACCCTTGTTCTCTTAGGTCTTGATTTATTGGTAAGATTCTTCTTTGAATGTATGAAGACACTTTGGAAGTTAACTGCGCCCTTAGACAAATGTATATTAATTGTACAGTCTGTTTTATTGTCCTTGCTGGACTGAGAGGCAAGGCCTTGGAGTGTGTGCCAGAGATGAGGCAGGCCTGGTTTAGTCCCTGTCAGGCCACCGTTTTCCTCAACAGCGCTGTGGGAGGCATGGTTGTTCAAAGTTCCCTCTGGCGCAATCCTGTAGCTCTTTGCCCCACTGCCAGCTGAGTTACAGGGCTGAGCATACCAAGTAATAGTCTTTGCCCAGCAAATGACAAATGAAAGCCCCTGAGAACCAAGACAAGTTGTATCTTCATGTGCAGGGTCTTATAGAAGAAATGGGGCTTTGATCCAGTAGAGAATCATGAGAGAGGTCTTTGGAAGGGATTTTGTGATAAGCAGATTCAGATGACAAAAACTCTAGGGGCTTTCCTGAGACCATCCAGCAGGGGTCAGTTCGTGTCCTCCTTCACCATATGGCTGTTTCCTTGGCTACCTACTAATGTCTCTCTTTTAGGAGGATAACGGAGAGTAGGAATATAGCCCATAGGAGAACACTTGCTTGGCATGTGTAAGGCCTTGGGTTTGCTTCCTAGCACCACAGAAAAATGGGGATTGACTTTTTAAAACTTATTGTTGTATGAAGAGGAAGAATTCTTTTTATAGACATGGCCCTGGACATTTGACTTCCTCAGAAGACATTTTGGGTGGTGATACTTCCAGGAGTTTCCTGCTCCACTGTGATCAGTTACTACAGCTAGGTAGCTTGAAACATCTGTCTCTGATCGCATCGTTGGTGAGGTCAGACATTTTGTGTCACTTGGCCGGCCTCTCTGCTCAGCGTCTCACTAGGATCCCAGTGTGGCCATGTTCTCACGTGGTGCTCAGTGTCTTCTTCCAAGCTCAGGTGGTTGGGCCAAGGTTCAGTTCCTGAGGTCCCCATTTCTCTGTGAGCCTACAGCTAGGGTTGCTCTTTGCCCTCAGTTCTTGTGAGACTGAGTCATGTTGGGGAACCCTCCCTAAGTGAAACTCCAGGCTCCGACTCTTTCTTCCCAAACTAACTAGATGTCCTTCCTAAGAGTCACCTAGTTAGCTGCAAAGCACCTGGTTATTCGGTCTGTTTGTTTGATTTTGACTGGGGCGGGGATTTTTTTTTTCCTTCTTTGTCTGCACAAAGGATCAAGCCTAGCATATATTAGGCAAGTACTCTACTACCGAGCTACAGCCCTGGTAATAATCTCTTTCTTAAAGTCGGCTGATCAGGACCTACTGTGAAATCTAAAACAACCCTTCAAAGTAACGCCTAGGTTAGTGCTTAACAACTGACTGGAAGAGAATGAATGATGCCACTGGGATGGGAACCTTGAGGCCATGGAGACTCTTCCCACAGACGCTGCATGAGGGCGGAGTCTAAAAATGCCATGGAGCCTGTCTCGCCTGGTGCTCTTGAATCTAGTGCTCATAGAGTTTTCATAGGAGACCTTAGCATCCCCGGATGTGATATGATAGGAACTCTGGGGGGGTTGTATCATTGCGAGATGCTCACAAAGAATGAGAAAGTCGTGAATGTATGAGGCATTCTGTTTACGAATTTGAGAGGTCGAAGAACGGAAGGCATTTCTGAGGCTGGAGACTGGCAGGTCTGTGGTATTGTTGTCAGTCAGAAGCAGTTAGAAAAGGAAGCAGTGAGAGGTGACGATGGCATTTGTGAGTGTGTGTGTTTAATTTTTAATTAAGAGAAGTAGGGGAGGGAGGGAGAGAGAGAGACGTGAATTGATGGATGGGTGGGTGGGTGGATAGATAGATAGATAGATAGATAGATAGATAGATAGATAGATAGATAGATAGATAGATAGATAGATAATGTAAATATAGTGCCCACAGAGGAGGGCATTGAATCCTCCAGAGCTGATGTTAAGATAGTTGTGAATTACCTGATGTGGGTGCTGGAATCTGAACTCAGGTCCTCTGTAAGCACAAGAAGAGCAACTGGACCCAACTGTCCAGCCCCACTCTTTTGTTTTTATTGTGATACTATCCTGATCCATAGCTGAGTCTGTTAAGAAAAGGTTTGGGTTGACCCTAGGAGGGCAATTAAAGTAAGTTTTCGTCTGAGGCGTGTTTGTTCCTCCACACTTCTCCTGCGGATGTAAAACCCAGTGTTAGATCAGGCCTCCAATGTTCTTCCCTTCTGTTTGTTGCCAAGTCTGTGATTTCGCTGCTGGAACACTTCCTTTGGGAATCCAAACATCAAGGTTCGGGCTGCAGTTAGGATTGTCCAAACCGTGGACAATTTGCCCTTTCACTATTGTGTTTCCTTTCTCTGTCAATATTATGGAAGATATTTATGTTCCGGCCAAGTTAAAATATTGAAGGGAGGTGCCGTGTTCTCACTGCTGTTGACTGGGTCAACAGTCAGTTGGCATTTGTGTCTTTGTAGAGGACTTGGCTGTAGCAAGCACTCTCAGGACTTCTAGTGTGGCTTTCTGGATGAATAAATAGAAAAAGAGCCTATAATGCCTTTTTTACTAACTAATTGGGAGGTGATCAGTATTAGCATATGTGGGGACAGTGGTGTCTGTAGTTCCAGTTGTTCTGGAGGCTGAAGAGGGAAGAAGGCATGAACTAAAGACCAGCTTGAGGAACACAGGGATCCCCCCCCGACATACACACATCCCAAGAGTGAAAGAAACAAAACAGAACTAAGATGCTGATGGGATTGGAACTAACATGGAAAGAAGGGGTTTCATCTATGGCTGTGTGCTCTTTTAGGTAGACTCAAGGAAGAGGCCTTGCCAGCACATCTGTGCCCTGGTTTCTGATTGGAAAACTAAATGCCCTTTTCTGTAAATCTTCATCTGACTGGGGAAATGCTTTTAAGTATAACATACGACAGACATATATACATTGGACAGCGCAGTAAATGAGTCCTTATAATGAACGCCTAGGTTTATAAAACATACACATGTGTATGTGTACACACACACACACACACTCACGTTATTTATGTGCACACTCAATGATTATAGCAATTTTATTTTTATGGGCCAGAAAGTTTAGAAATAAACCAAATGCCCATGAGAAGAAGAAAATAGCAGTTTTATACTCAGTAGAATAATATTTATAAAGACTCTTTAAAGATATGCCAACAGACTCAAAATCTGACACTAAAAAAGAAATCGGGTGTGTTAGGATTTCAGCCATGCTGCAGAGGCCTGAGGAGACAGTGAAATGTTAGCGGTGTTCTCTTCTAGATGGCGGAATTCCGAGACTCCTCTCCACACACGCCCATTTGAAGACAGTTTTATTTGCGATCGCTATTACCACTTTTAATTTTGAAGGAAATGTAGTGTTTACAGCATTGTGATTGCTGTGTAAGCTTTCAGAACCTCTGCCTTGTTCTCTATACGATGTGCAGAACCGTGCAGGGTTTTCTCAATACAGCGCTCAGGCATGGCTTCTGACCTTCGTCCACAACTCTATTTTTTTTCTTTTTTTTTCTTTTATTTATTTATTTTTTTTTATTGATAAAAGGAGAATAAAGAAAAGAAAGAAAAAAAAACAAATTTCCACCTCCTCCCAGCCTCCCATTTCCCTCCCCCTCCTCCCATTCTTCTCCCCCTCCTCCCACCCCTCTCCCTTTCCCCCCACTTTTCTCCCCCTCCCTCTCCAGTCCAAAGAGCAGTCAGGGTTCCCTGCCCTGTGGTAAGTCCTAGGTCCTCCCCCCTCCGTCCATATCTAGGAAGGTGAACATCCAAACTGGCTAGGCTCCCACCAAGCCAGTACATTGCGTTGGATCAAAACCGCGTGCCATTGTCCTTGGCGTCTCATCAGCCCTCATTGTTCGTCATGTTCAGAGAGTCTAGTTTTATCCCATGCTTTTTTTGGTAACAGTCCAGCTGGCCTTGGTGAGCTCCCAGTAGATCAGCTCCACTGTCTCAGTGGGTGGGTGCACCCCTCGTGGTCCCGACTTCTTTGCTCATGTTCTCCCTCCTTCTGCTCCTCCTTGGGACCTTGGGAGCTCTATCCAGTGTTCCAGTGTGGGTCTCTGTCTCTATCTCCATCCATCGCCATATGAAAGTTCTAGGATGATATGCATGATATTCGTCAGTATTGCTCTAGGATAGGGTCATTTCAGGTTCCCTATCCTCAGCTGCCCAAGGAACTAACTGGGGGCCTCAGCTTGGGCACCTGGGAGCCCCTCTAGGGTCAAGTCTCCTGCCCATCCTAAAGTGGGTCCTTTAACTCTTCTGGCATTTCTATCTTGCTTCCCTCCCCAGGGCAGCTCAACTACCAGGCAGCCTCTCCTGATGAAGGTGCCCTGGTGAACGCCGCCAGGAACTTCGGCTTTGCCTTCCTCGCCAGGACGCAGAACACTATCACGGTCAGCGAGCTGGGCACAGAAAGGACCTACAATGTGCTCGCCATTCTGGACTTCAACAGTGACCGGAAGCGGATGTCTATCATCGGTGGGTCTCTACCCCAGGCTCTCTCTGACTCCTTCAACTCCGTGTGCCTCTTCTCCAGTTTATTCAGTGATGCTTGGATAAATGAGGACATGGATGGACAGCTGACTTCTGAAAGGTGTCCAGGTTGACGGAAACTGGCTTTTCTCTGTTCTTCACTCTGCCACTATTCCCTGTGACCTTCTTGAATCCTGCAAAGGCTTTTGACATTCTCTACCCATAAGACCTTGAGTTGCTGAGTCTGCAGCGGCAGGAGAAGTACACCTAACAGTGCTGCCCCAGACCTGTTTCTCTTTATGTCAGGTCCCCTTCCAACACTTCTCTGCCCAAAGCCAGGAAAGGGAGGCCTCAGCAGGAAAGGCTGTTTCTTTGAGTCCCAACCGCACCTCCACTCTAGGCTCTTGACAGGCCAGCAGGTGAAGATGAGGGTCTTGTTCCAGATTTGAATTTCTTTTTCTGAGTTATTTGAAATAATTTCCAACCTACAGGAAAATTATAAGGATGGCTGGTGATGCTTTTGTGTATCTCTAATAGCTGCTAGTTTTTAACATGGTCTACAGTTTCATTTAGATATAGGTTACTATCTTCTGAACTGCTTGAAAGTAAGCTACAGGTCCAATATTCCTTCCTCATGTATTCATTGGAGATATTCCCCACTGACAAGAACCTTAGATGTGTGTGAGTGAGCAGAATCAGAAGCTTGCACTGATACAGCTTATCACCTGCCCCCTACAGCACTGGCCTGTAGACATTTCTGGGTCTTACCAGGAACCCTCTCATGTTCTGGTCTCTTCCTCTTTGTCTTCATCTTCCTCTTTCCATCTGTATGAGTTTCGGTCTCAGAGATCAAACACTGAATTAGAAAATCATGATTCTGAATTTAAAAAAAAAAAACAATTCTTCATCCTCTTTTGGATCTTTCGTTTTCAAAATGAAAATTGGATCTGGCATTTTCAAAAAACAAAGGTCAGTTTTATTGTAGAATGTCCCTGTCTTGGGTTTATCTACTTAATGCTTATGTCCTGGTCACACATTGTTAGAAAAAAAATATGTAGTGATGCTGTGCCCTTCTCAGAGGGTCACCCTGCAGAGGCACCTGATGTTTTATTTCACGAATGGTGATGCTAACTATTGCTTCGCTGAGTTCATATACTTTCCCACTGTGATGCTTGAGTATTAGCGAGTGGAGTGATATTTTACTCAGGGCTTCCTGGGTGCCCAACTGATGGACAGGCAATCGTCCCTGGTACCGACCTCACAGAACTTAAAGTGTGGTTAGCAGTGGAGTGTAGTCTGTGATGATAGATTGAACGCTATAAGAAAGTGGTCACAGGAGCCTTGTTAGAGGCAGTAAATGGTGTGAGCTCCAAGACAGGTAAGGAAGATTCCTATCAGTGTGGACAAGGAAAATTCTGTGGAAGAAATTGCGCATAGTATGGAGCCTATAAATACTTGTTAAAATGGCGTCGAAAACTGAACTGACCTTGAATGAATGGTTTTGTATTTCACTGCTGTCTTCAATACAGGTAGCAGCTTGCCAAATTTGCTGAGGGCAGCAGTTCAATTCATGGAATAAATGAATTTCTTGTTGCTTTTCCTTCCCTTGCTACCAGTGCGGACCCCAGAAGGCAGTATTCGGCTATACTGTAAAGGCGCAGATACTGTAATTTATGAGCGACTCCATCCGATGAATCCTACGAAGCAAGAAACACAGGATGCCCTGGATGTAAGTCTCACTTTGCCCCATCTGCTAGTGTGTCCATTCTTGCCTTCTGGGCTGTCTCTCCAGTGAAATAAAAACTTTGCTCGCTCTTAGCTAATGCTCCCCTTGCTTTGGTGTCATGGGCTGGGAACACCAAAGTAGGGACATGGTGGGTGGTGGTTTTGCTCTTGCTACAAGTGTCCTCAGTGGTGAAGCTCTTTCTTAGCATCCAGGACTTCAGGGCTGGTACAAGGGAATACTGGCTCATCGCTCGTCCAGGGACCTTGAGCAAGGAGCTAGCTGCCTTGAGGTGTAGGCTTAACATCTCTGTGGTCGCCAAGAGTTTTACCAAATTCTAGTTATGAAGTGGAGGAAAGAAAGCATTTCCAGATGTCAGGGTAATGAAGCAAATCATGGGACCCTGAGCTCTGATGCCTTTGCTGTGACCCATAGAGTCCCTAGCTGCCACACATGCACAGTATAAATGTTAATCTTAAAAATGAATTTTTGGAGAAGTAACTCTTGTTTGCACGGGTGGATTTTGTCTTGTAAATCAAACAGGTCTTTGCTAGTGAGACTCTCCGAACCCTGTGCCTGTGCTACAGGGAAATTGAAGAGAAGGAGTTTGCAGAATGGAACAAAACGTTTATGGCCGCCAGCGTGGCCACGACCAACCGGGATGAAGCTTTGGATAAAGTGTACGAAGAGATTGAGAAGGACCTGATTGTGAGTTCAGTGTTGATAACTTGCTCTTTGACATTCTGAACTGTTAAATTTGTGTTTTGTTGTGTCACTGGTAGCATGGTTTAGGGAGAATTCTTTGATGGGCACAGTTGGTACAAAGAGCTACATCATGTGAATTTTTCTTGTTCAGTAAACAATAAAATTTCGTATCGCAGAACAAAAACCAAAATAGAAAACACCTTTCTTTCTTTCTTTCTTTCTTTCTTTCTTTCTTTCTTTCTTTCTTTTTTTCTTTCTTTCTTTCTTTCTGTTTTTGCTATACTGGCTTGGCTGGCCTAGCACTTGCTTTGTGGTTCAGCCTGGTCTTGAATTCATAGCAGTAAAGAAGTTTCATTTCCTATTAAAATGGCAAAAAGAAAACAAGCATTTAGTGATTTCATTGGGACAATTACTAAAACAATTTAATTAAAGTTGTAGTAAAGATCTCATCAAAACAATTAAAATGTTTTGAAAGTCATACATGGTTTTTTTGAATTTATATTAATGGGAAATAGTCAACCAAAGGGTAGTACTGCCGTTAGCTTGGGAAACAGGCGTATGTTTGCACAGCCCCAAACACAATGAAAGTGAATCTTTAACAGCTTTTTGTGCTTGTACTTTTCTGTTTGGGGGGGGGACTCACCATGTAGCCCAGGGTAGCCTCTAACTTGTAGGTGAGTCCTCTACCTCTGCCTCTTTAGTGCTAGATTTTTCAGGGTGAGAACCCACACCCTGTGTTTATCTTGCCCTTTCTGCCTTGGTAAATTAAACCCTAGAGCAGCAGTTTTGAAGGCTTTGGCTTGAGGCAAGCGTGCAATGTCCCAGCTTTGGATGGTGGTACCGCCAATGCCGTCAGAGCGCTAGTCGGTGTTGCGTGACTGCTCTCCTTTTTCAGAAACAGGCAAACTGTATTTAAAGACACTTCTTATATGCTATTTTTTAAAAATTTGTCTTCCAGCTCTTGGGGGCTACTGCTATTGAAGACAAGCTACAGGACGGAGTTCCAGAAACCATTTCAAAACTTGCTAAAGCTGACATTAAGATCTGGGTACTTACAGGAGACAAAAAGGGTAATCCATCTCGTGGGGGAGGGGTGTGTGGGCTAAGTCACAATATTTATAGCTACTATTCCTTTGCCTATGATGATCTTCATAGGCTTCCCAGCTTGTGGGAATGGAGGTGCTCTCTCCTCTCAAAATCCCTCCTCCTGGTCCAGCCTATGCTGCCCACATCCTTCCCTGAACCCCCTCAGCAGCAGAGCTTGCTCTTTAGAATTTAAGCCTCGTTTTATCTCATCTCTCCAGTCAGAGGTGAGCTCCTATCCGGGAAAGGCCATGCCCCTGTCCCCGTTTTGTCTCCAGCTCTCTGCAATTGTTGAACATAGACTAAAACAATACAAAATGTTGCTACAACAGCTTTGGCTCTCCTGCCTGTTGTGTCTTGAAAATTACAACAAACCTTTTATGCGCTAGGAAACTGTTTGGCATTTAAACCTAGAACTGAACGAGTCACCATTCAGGGTTGATGCCTTATCCTCCAGGCCATCCCTAAGAAATCATTGTCTCTCGCTGTGACACAGTCCTGGCCTTTAACAAACACCAAATAGATGTTAGGGGAAAGAAGCAAGTGGGGTCGTTGATAGTAGCCCCATGTGAGGGTTCATGGAATCAGCCATCTTTGCCTACCCCTTAACCACATGATCAAGCCACAGGATCTGAATGCTTAGTATTATAATGAATATTGATTCATTATACAACCAACTTCTGGACTTGATTTTTAAGACTGTATCAAAGCAGACTTTTGACTCCTACTTATTTTATTACAGAGAAAATTTTTTCTTTTTTTATACTGTTTCTATACATTACTACAGGAAAAACAGCATATTTGGTCGAATGTAGTAAGGATCATGAGTTGAAAATGTCATCAAGGAATCCCTCAAATGCTTAAAATATAAAACTCTTTGAGCCCTGATATGATGTCACCTGACCTCATGATACACAGGGCAGGGTCAAAACACATGTGATGTGTATAAAGCTGTCTAAGTGATCCGGATAAAATTGCTCTCTGGCGGCGTGGGTACGGTTCATCTGGAATACAAGTGACTTTGTGTTCAGACTTAACATTCCATCCTCCAGATATCATGTGTGTGTGCGCGCACTCCAAAGCCACAAATCTCAAACACTTCCGGTCCCAAGCATTTCAGATAAGGGATACTCCACATGGTTTAGATAAGCAGAAGTAACAGTTGGCTTAATTTTAATCTGTCGTAGAAACTGCGGAAAACATAGGTTTTGCCTGTGAACTTCTGACAGAAGACACTACTATCTGCTACGGGGAGGACATAAAGTAAGTACCCGCTGTGGGCGGACATAAGGTACCTGTTATGGGAGGACCTTGTAAGTACGTGTATGGGAGGAGACAGGTAAGTACTAGGCCTGCAGGATGAGAGGATATAGTTTGGGTTTTTCTGTTGGGTTGATTTTTTTTTTTAAAACAAAGTCAAGACTAGATGCAGAAGGCAGAAAATATGGAGAAATTAGAGCTAGATCATGTACTTGGGTCTCTTTTTCATGTCCAAATGAAATCCATATCTCCAGATTACCATGGTTCATTTTGAACAGATTTCAGTCTTGGGGGGGACCCAAGAGTTTTAAGGAGCCATTTTTCTCTATTCCTTAGAAAATCTCCTATTTAAATATTGGAAAACTGGGAGCCAGCCCTAGGAATACAGGGGCATGCAACCATACCCAGCCTACTGCAGGGGTACTGGGCCTTCAAACTCAGGTCTTCACACCTTTCTGTCAGTCACTGCTCCCTAACCCACGTGCCCAGCCCCATTGCTAGCAAGTTAATATAAATTATGTTTATGTCCCTTTTCTAGGCACTTCATCTTTTGAAACAGACATAAAAAGTTATCCCAGCATGAAAGTGTTAGTGAGTTGTATCATGTAGGTAGGCCACCTGATATTTCAAGCCTTGGCTTCTGCTGGGCCATTCATCAGCCCCTAATCAGTTGTGGCAAACCCGGAAATGTGTAATATAAAGACACAGTCTTGTTATAAGCTTCCTATGATGCGTTTACTGCTGGCTTAGTCGTTCCATTTATTCCCCAAGCTTTTTTTTTTTAATCACAGTCTTATCTAATGGCACAAAGTCAAATTAAGCTGTTACTACACATCTGCTGTGTGTCCTAACGCAGGATGGGGTTGATGGGACTTTCTCACGCAGACAGTCAGCTCTGTGAGCCACTCCAGCGCAGTAGGCAATTTGCTGAGTTAGGTGAAGTTGGTAGCTATATGATATAAATCACTTCTGCTTGACTAAAAGCACATAAACCATGCCTCTTTGAATTGGCAAGTTTTTAAAAATACCAATAAGCATGTTTACTTAAGTAGTTTTTAATTACAAGCAATTTGGTTAAGTACCATATGGTTTTATTTACATTTTATATGTGGGGGTGGGGGTAAATAATTTTCCGATCTCTCTTCTGAGAGCGTTAGATTGGGCCTAAGCCAAGCTAAACGACAAGTTTATCCAAACAATCACATTTTATGAACATTCTCTCTGCCAGCTTTCCATTTATAGAGAGATGAGCCATCTTCCTAGATGGCTCTTTGAAATGATGGTCCCTGTCAAATAGTTTGAACAGGCAACCTCACAATCTGCGCCAGTCTCTTAATGGCCTACTCCCATTCACTTTTGAACTTGGAAGTAAGAATTAAATTGGTGTGGAAAGAAGTTCATAAGTACCCAGTCTGGACAGTGCTTCTAAGTTTTCTGTTTTGTTTTGTATTTGTTTATTATTGTGTATGCATATGCCATGGCACCTATGTGGAGGGCAGGGGGCAGCCTTGAGGAGTTAGTTCTCTCCTTCCACTGTCCCAAGGGCTCTGAGAGAACAATCTCAGGCTCATACAGCAGACGTCTTGGCTCACAGAGCCACCTCACTGGCCCAGGAGCAATGGTTCTAATTGGGATTGACTTGCCTTTCAGGCATCATCGGCAGTGTCTGAAAATCTCTTTCGTGGGTGGACCAGGGGGAGAAGGTCCTCTAGGGCTCTAGTGGGCAGAAGCTAAGAGGATGTTAAGCCTTATAGAAAGGTTCTATGTTCTAGAATAGCTTGCCACATAGGATGGAGAATTATCTGGCTCCAGATCCCAAGGTTGAGAAACCTGCTTCTGAAAATGAAAAATGATGGTGGTGTGTGTTGAATGGGGGAAAGGCTGAGGGCAGAGACCTGAGTCCTTTTGCTAGATTTCCCATCGGCTCCCTGCAAGAAAAATCACGTCACTTCTTTCTGTCTTCTTTTTCTGATTTGCCACACAAGGAGATTGGCCTCTTCTACTCTAAAGCTCCATGACTCACTTCCCCATAATATGGAGGCATTATAATAATTTTTAAAGCAGTCAGAAGGCTGGAGAGGTGGCTCAGCAATTAAGAGCACAGACTGCTCTTGCAGAGGACCCAAGTTCAGTTCCCAGCACCCATGTCAGGCAGCTCAGCACCCACACATGTGACGAACAGACACACACCTATACATAACTAAATATAAAAAATAAATCTTAAAAAAGTAAAGCACTGAGAATTTTTAAAAAGCAGATAGAGTTTTGAGTGTGTGGAAATAAGCTTTTTTCCCCGTCATACAGTGGAGTGGTGAAATTCTCATCAAGACCACCTCCCTTCTCTTGCTTATGTTACCTGCATCATGATTTGGGTCTTTGACAAGTGGTAAAATACAGAGAACGTGGTGCCCCACAGTATAGGTGCCAACACTTGAACATGTCTTCACAGAAGAGGCACTATGACTCAGGGGCATACGAAAGTGCTCATGAATTCTTAGGACTATGCCAATCAAATTCACAGAATATGTGGATGACCAGAAAAGAAAGAAAAAACACACTAATCAGTGCTGGGAGGCTAGAAGGCCCAACACTCTGGTGTGCATCTGTGGGGATGAAGCCTTGCGTGGCTGCTAGGTTCCAGTGAGGCTGCGAGGGATCGAAACTCTGGTGTGCGTTGGTGGGGTGAAAAGCACATGGCCACAGTATGAGCCTTCCTCGAGAGCTTTAAAAATAGAATTTTCACATTGTTCAGTCATCCTATCCTGGGTGCCTACACAGAAGAATGGAAAGCAGGATTTTGAAAAGGTGTATGCCCAACCACATGTATATAGATAGCACTGCTCACGATAGCCAAGAGGTGGAAGCAATCTACGCATCCAGTAAGGTATGAGCTGATAAGCAAATGTCGGCATCTCCACACAAAGGGATATTTCTCACCCTTCAAAAGGAAAGAAAGAATGACATGTTGCATATATGGTACTGATGGATTTGAAGACCAGTGATGTGAGCCAGTCCTGAAACAAGTGAGCTTCACAAGACAGACTGGCTCCACATGTGTCCAGGGTTCGCACTGCGGAACTATACACTCAGCAATGTGATATATGTCAGGCTGGGTACTTTATAGCATGATTTTTTAAAAGTGATATCAAAATTAAAGTCTAGAGCCAGGCACGGTAGTGCACGTCTTTAGTCCCAGAATTTGGGAGGCAGAATTTGGTGAGTTCAAGGCCAGCTGGTTTAAATAGTGAGCTCCAGGCCTATCAGGGGTACATAGTGAGACCCTGTCTCAAAATAAAATACAATCTGAAGTCTTTTATAATCATATGTTTTAAATACTTACTTATTTTCCCATAGTTCTCTTCTTCACACGAGGATGGAGAATCAGAGAAACAGAGGTGGAGTCTCATCGAAGTTTGTACCCCCTGTGTATGAACCCTTTTTTCCACCTGGAGAAAACCGCGCCTTAATCATCACTGGCTCATGGTTGGTGTGTATCAGTAGTGAGTTTCACCTGGCACTCAAACAAGTCCCATGGGGCCATTCTTGATGGCTTTGCATATTAATTGCTTGTCAATCTAAAAATATCTCTGCCTATAAAAGCAAGTGTGACCTTTTTAAGTTTGAGTCTTAACATTAGAGGATAGCTAAGAGAAATTAAAGAAAAGTGGTAAAACTGGTTATCCAGACACTTCAGCAAGTGGGTAATGTCAACTTTTCCTTTAAAGATATGCAGATTTCCTATATGCTTATTATAAGTCTTATTAATTAAAGCTAAATGTTAAAGCTCATGAACTTTGCTTCCCCTGACTCAAGCCTTGGGAGTGGTACTCTCGGTGTAAACACTAAAGTGGTTGGTGGTGTTTTCTCCCTCTGATGTCACAGAATGAAATCCTTCTAGAGAAGAAGACCAAGAGAAGTAAGATCCTAAAGCTGAAGTTCCCAAGGACAGAGGAAGAGAGACGGATGCGGACTCAGAGTAAGAGACGGCTGGAAGAGAAGAAAGAACAGCGGCAGAAGAACTTTGTGGACCTGGCCTGCGAGTGCAGCGCCGTCATCTGCTGTCGCGTCACCCCCAAGCAGAAAGCCATGGTGGTAGACCTGGTGAAGAGGTACAAGAAGGCCATCACGCTAGCCATTGGAGATGGGGCCAATGACGTGAACATGATCAAGAGTGAGTTGTGTGTGTGTGGCTTGCTGGAAAGAAGTGGTAGGAACATGAGGGGGTTGTTGCTTCAGTTCCCATGGCTGAGGCATCGTATCACTGAAAGCATTTAGCCATGCCCTGCCTTGACTTACCCTCAGAAAGCCTGCAGTATGTCTAGCAGGCATGGGACTCATTGAACATCAAATAAGAGATGAGTTGTTTGTAGGTGGGAAAATCATGGTTTTCTTTATGTGCAGTGCGGTCTCCTTTTCCCCCCATGATGGCTTGTTTCTTATAGTTTTAAGGACTTATCAAAAAGCTTAATATTTTTAACTGTTGTTTCCATCCTGATTAAAAATTCAGGGGCACGGCAAATAAAGTTGATTTTTTTTCTTAATGTACTAAAAACTCTTGATATGTAATAAATTCTGCAAGAGATTTTGCTGGACTCAGCATGAACTGTTAACTCTCTTTGGTATTCATTTTTGAGGATATGCTTTCTTATCTAAGAACTGAAGGAAACATTCTACCACAGTCTCATGGTCTTGCTCTCCCATTGGAGGAGACCAGCTACTCACCACGGAAGGGCTGTCTTGCAAAGACATGGCTGCACCAATGTTAGAGGATGCAGATCAGACCTCTGGTCCTCACCCGTGTGCCCCATCCTGGTTTGGTTTTGTTTTGTTTTTGCCTATAGTACTGTAAGGTAACTCGGGTGGATTATCTTCTAGCCAAAGTGTTTCAGATTTTGGAGATTTTCCATTTTGGAAAAAAATTGCATGGATTTCACTTTTTGCATGCTGCTCAGCTGTTTTCACGCATTGGAGCATTTTAGATTTTAAATGGGGGGGGGGTTCAACTTCTGAAAGGTTATGAAAATCCCCAAGCTGCCTTGACCCGAGTATTGCCTCTCTTCCAACCACCAAACCCCTGCGTCAGCTGGTGTGTGGGGGGGGGGGGGAAGGGGGTTCAGCTCAGGCCCATTTTCTCATCTGGAACCAGGAAAGTGTCTTTTCCACCCTCTCACTCTGTGATGTCACCTCATTGCTGCTAAGGTGAATTAGTATGTGGCTGTACACACCCAGGCGTGACCTGTTGTGCTGGGGAACTTAAGCGTATCACATATAACCAGGTCTTAATTCAATCTATTTTATGACTCACAAATCCATCTCTTTCTTTCCTCAGATTCTTCTCTTCCTTTCCTCCTTGGTATGTGCTAAGAGTCTCCCAACCCTGCCTTCTTCAGCAGGAGCCATCTGTATGACGTATGTCTTCTTGCTTTTTACCAATGCACGTATCTGTCGCCACTGCCAGTATCATCTCTCTCTGCTATCTGCTCTGTGCCCAGCCCACCACACAGATGCCACTGCCTGCTCCGAGTCAGATCCCTCCTTCCTCTGTGGCCAGCTCTGGTTTATTCTCCTATCGTTGTACCCTGACATGACCGTAACTTCCAATGGCAAAGGAATAACTCAAACATAGGTTTTATTCAGTTACAGTGTAGATCTCTAGAGGTCCTGGAAGGGAGGGGGCCTTCCAGACTTGTCATTTTATTAATGATGGAGCCTTCAAAAGTTTCCTTCCTGGGTTTACCATCTGCCTTCGAGAGGGCAAAGCAAGGGAACATAGATGAGCCTCATGTGAGCCCTTTTTTTCTGAAGTTATTTACACTTTTATTTTAAAATCTTCATTTACTTATTTAACGCGTGTGTGCATGCATGTGTGCAAGTGTATGTATTGGCATGTGTGTGTGCATGTGTGTGCATGTATGCGTGTGTACATGTGTGCATGTGTGTGCATGTGAGCGTATGTGTGCATGTGTGTGCATGTGTGTGCGTGTGTGCATGTGTGCGTGTGTGCATGTGTGTGTGCGTGTGTGTGCGTGTGTGTGTGCATGTGTGCGTGTGTGCATGTGTGCGTGTGTGCATGTGTGCGTGTGTGCATGTGGGGGTGGGGCGACAGCATGCATGTGGAGCAGGAGTTAGTGCTCCTAGGGGCCTAGGGATTGAACTCAGGTCAGCAGGCCTGGCCCTAATCACCCTTAAGCCAGTGATTCATCTTGCTGGCCCACGTTGTTTTACCTTTTTTAGTAATATTATTATACGCCTAGTGTGTGTAATTTAAGGAACATCCATTTGAGATAGAAATGCCCAAAACTGGGATCTACTAAGAAGTTGTCCAAATGGTATCTGTGCCTGTTTTCATCTGTAAAAGTTTTCTGCTGTATCAAGAATAGTTTACACAGAAAGATAAAAATCCCATGTTCTCTCTCATATGCAGATTCTAGCTTATAATGTTTATATGCATGCCTGTAACGGGGCATACATGTAGGTTAGGTTACAGCACTAGAAAGGAGACCATTGAAGGGCTGGGGAGGAGATGTTGGGGAAGGTGAAGGGGGAGAATTGGACAAATGAGATCTATAAATAGAAAGGAGGCGAGGAGAGAGGCAAGGAGAGCAGGATACTGGGGTAGCAGTCGAGGGATAGGAAAGACAAGGGGCTGGCGGAGAGCCAACAGAAATGCATTCTGGTTGAAAATGCCATAACAAAACCTAATGCTGTGTATGCTAATTAAAACAGTATCTAAACAGAGTAATATATGTTGGGCCAGCAAAATGACTCAACATATAAGGGTGCTTACTGCCAAGCCTAACAACCTGAATTCAGTCTCCAGAACCTATAGTGAAATGAGAACCAATTCCTGAAAGTCCTCTGACCCCCACACATGTGTCTGCCCACACACATGCAAAATCACAAGCACTCAAATGCATATACACTTACATACAGATGCACACATACATATCCACTCTCACATGAGCACAGACACACTCACACTTACATACAAACACTTGGGGGGACGATAATAACTTGTTAAAGGAACAATATATGGAAAAGGTAGATTGAAATTGCAGTATTGAAAGTAAACTGGCCATTGGCTAATATGTTTCCTGCACTCTCATAGAAATGAAGAAAAATGCCACCATGCTATTTTGCTCCTAGCAAAAATTCCACTCTTTCTCGGGCTGCCCTTTCCCTGCCTTGTGCCCGAGGGTGTCTCACGCGAGCTGAATGAGGGCTGCCTCTTCTTGGCCTTAGACATAAATTGTGAGAGATGAAATAAAGACAGAAAGCCTTAGGAAGTAATCAGTTTGGAGGAATTATGGAGGTGTGTTTACTAGTGAGGGTTAGACCGCATTTGGGATTTAATGAAAACTTAGGTCCAGTGACCTACCAGAAGCCACACCCCTAAAGAAAACTTACTCCCCCAACTCCCATCAGCCATCAACTAGCTGGCAATAGCTCCATGGATAGGGGGGAGACCTTTCCAGGCCCTCCCCCACCCATACTGGATTTGCTGACTGCCCTCATCTTGTACAGGTCTTATGCAGGTGACCCCAACCCCTGTGAGGCCATGAATGTAACAGCCATGTTGTATCTTGAAGGCAGAATGCCACAGAACTCCTGCCCATCCCCCGGCTCTTACATTCTTCCTGCCTTGTCTGACCAAGGCTGTTGAGCACAGCACCAGTCTGTGGGAATGAACATAATTGTTTAGAAGGCAATTTGACAACATGATCTTTTAGCAAAACAACAGTACTAGGTTCTGTGTTTAGATTTTAGGGGGAAGCAGTGTTGCCTTAGGAGTCACTGTCCTCAGCTACCCTGTGAGCTGTGCCAATGTTCGTTTTCACACACTGCTCCATGGAAAAGTTGGGGACCAAGGTGGAGGACAGAGTACCTCTTCCCCGGGTCTTGGCAGCCCACTGGGAATCTCAACATTTCTCTCCCGTAGCCTGGGCAGAGACAGGGGAGGCCATGGTTTGCTAGGAAGGCAGTTTGGCAACCCCAACAGTTTGTAAGTACTGATTTTGTGTTTTCAAAAGGGTTGTAAATCACTAAATGAGAGTAATTATTCTTAGTTTCTTCCCCTCCTCTCCCCTCCCACACTCTCCCATGTCCTTTCCTCCTTTCTGTTAGAGCTACAAAGTATAATTGAAAACATAGACCTGGATAATTTTTTTATAGTTAGGTTTTAAATTTTCACACTTTGGGTCAAAATTGGGGATGGATTTTCAAAGCTTCTTTCTCTTTGGAAACTGTAGAGTGTGAAGTCACTTCTAGAGGTTGGAGTGATGGTTTGTGTTCTCCGACACATTTTCTCTAAAAGACTCCACTGTCGTTGTTTATGTTCATTTTTAGACCTGAATAAAATTACATATTTTCTAACTTAAAAATGTACTTAATGGCTATTAGATGGAGTAACAAAGTTCTGGAAACTTTTTCCTCCGCAGTGTGTGTGTGTGTGTGTGTGTGTGTGTGTGTGTGTGTGTGTCTGTTTGTCTGTCTGTCTGTCTGTCTGTCTGTCTGTGTCTTAAAGCCACAGTAGGCCTTTGGACATTGAATAAAGCATCAATTAAAATTATGTTGGTTAGGAATGTTAGAAGACAAAGCAGACTTAAGAATTCATTAAAAACTATATAAAGGGGTTGAAAATGTAGGTCAGTCTGTAGAATCCTTGCCTGTCATGCACAAAGCCCTGGGTGACATCCACAACAGCACATAAACCAGACATGGTAGAACAGAGCTCCACCAGGAGGTAGAGGCAGGTAGATTGGGAGTTCAAAGCCATCGTTAGCTACATAGTGAATTAGAGGCAAGCATATGAGCTATATGGTGCAAAATCTCAAAGTCAATTAAAACAAGCAAACAAAACCATGTACAGATGTTTCACCCTGGATAAGAAGCCAGGCTTCAAAAAGACGCTGGAATCAGTACCTAAAATTGCATGGGGAGCCCAATGCCTGTCAGTCTGACTGCTTGCCTGTCTGTTTGTCTTACTCTCTCAGAGACCTTCAGAAAAAAAATAAATCCATTCCACACTAAGATAATTTACATGGTAAAATTCTAGACACCAGTGCAGCTCCGTGTTAATTCCAGGATCTCAATGAGAGAGCTAGATTGGTCCAAATCTCAGTTTTTTATCAGCTAGGGTTCAGTACAGAAAATAGAACCTGTTAATATGGGCTTAGAGGCGCCTTCAAAAGCTTTTAATGTACTGAAGAAGTTTCTAGACTTGAGTCTTTAGCCTCTGGACCACTCACTAGAGGAGCTTCTACCTTCTAGATCTCTCTGAAGACCTTCTCAATTGAGAAGCCTTTGCCTATCAATATCTCAGAGCTGAAAAACGGACATGAACTCTGCTGTAGAAATATCAGAAAGGGACAGAAATTCTAGGCTCCGGGTCACCTCAGTTTCCATGTCGTGACCAGATCTGGACAGAGGGCTGCAATCCCAATGAGATCAACTGCGGCCGTCTGGGGAAGCATGTCAAGTGGCTTTCCTGCCTTCTCTGCTTACAACAAAGGGGGAATGGGGTTGACAGGGCTTGTTCTGCAGTATCTACTGTAAGTGACGTACAGTTGGCTCCTCTGTGGCCCATAAGGGTGCCTGGGGCTCACCCCGTGGGTGGAAGAGATGCCTGATACATTGGGCAGATAATCCAAATGGAATTCACCACCCACCTGAGATCCTATCACAAGTATTTATGGAGTCCCATCTGTGCTTGGCCTAACATACTCCTCCCTCTGACTTTGGATTGGAATCAGTTGCTGGAGGTGGGGAACGGTGTGCAAGGGCTATTGTTTTTGTTTTGCTCTGGAACACCTTTAAGTTGCTCAATGCCTTGGCTTAAAAGCAGTGTCTAACCCACCGTTTCTTTTCCCTCTGCCCCACAGCTGCCCACATTGGTGTTGGAATAAGTGGACAAGAAGGAATGCAAGCTGTCATGTCCAGTGACTATTCTTTTGCTCAGTTCAGATACCTGCAGAGGTTGCTGCTGGTCCATGGCCGGTGGTCTTACATAAGGATGTGCAAGTTCCTACGCTACTTCTTTTACAAGAACTTTGCGTTTACTTTAGTTCACTTCTGGTACTCCTTCTTCAATGGCTACTCGGCACAGGTAATAGAGCATTATTCCTTTAAAACTCTTTGTTCAGAAGAACTTTTGCTTCAACAAAATGCTAGTTCTTTTGAACATTTTATTCACTGATTGCAGCTCTGTGTGTATAGGTGCACATGCCCCACAGTGCACGTGTAGAGGTCAGAAAAACAACTGTAGAGTCAGTTCTCCTCTTCCATCTTTACCTGGGTTCTGGGGATCGAATTCAGGTCACCAGGTTTTTGTGGCAAGGGGCCTTTGCCTGCTGAGCCACCTTGCCAGCCCTCCTGAACTAGTTTGATTTTGGTATTCTTTGCTAAGTATTAAAAAGTTTTAAATATTCCAATGGAGTTTCAACATTCTGATTGACTAACCAGGGAGTACAAAACTGATAAACATGGCTGGAGAGATGGCTCAAGGTTAAGAGTACATACTATTCTTGCAGAGGACCAGAATTTGGTTCCCAATACCCATGTCAGATGACTCACACTACCTGTAACTCCCATCCCAGAGGAGCCGAAGCCCTCTTCTGGCATTTGTGGGCACCTACATGCATGTGCTCATACCCATAAACAGATACACATATGTAGCACATAATTTAAAAAATAAAATATTTTTTAAATGAACACTGCTTTTTTGAGTATTTCGAGTATTATCTGTCAGAATAGAGTCTTCTAGCACGATGTCCTTGTAGTGTTCCCATGCACACATTGAAGGAGAGGAGAGGAAGGGATGGTTGCCATGGAAAGGTCTGCGATGTTACCCATTGCATAGACAAACTGGTACAGGGGTAGCTGAGGGGTGCTTTCTCTTCAAGATAGGGTTCCCACTTGGCAAGGGGCAACCCTGCATGGAAAGGCAGACCTGAAGTCTGTCTTTGTGCGTGGCATACAGCCTCTATCTTCCCTTTGCAGACGGCGTATGAGGACTGGTTTATCACTCTGTACAATGTGCTCTACTCCAGCTTGCCTGTACTCCTCATGGGGCTGCTTGACCAGGTAGGAACCAGGGACTGGGCTGCTCTGGACAGACCCGTCTCCTGCCAGGGATAGGACAGCACGCACATCAACACATTCTTCTGGCTTTACTCATCCCGAGTCAACCCTAGTCACCTGGCAAGCAGCAATGACTGCTTTATGTTCTGTTAAGAAAAGAATTTCTGTAATTCATCATGAGCAAGAGTGCTTATATGTTCCTCTCAGACATCTGGCTGTTCAGGTGCCTGAGAATCCAGCATGCTTTTTTATCGATAACTTATTGATTTAAACAGTAAAGTTTTAACACTTTCCAAAGTTGATGTATTTAATTATTAAATCACATTTTATCTGACAGGCAGTTCTTAGGAAATGGATAATTAATGATAAATAAATAGGAATAATGAAGGGTTAATTTATCAGTTTCTATGTGAATATTCCTTCTCTAGATTTTTAATAATACAAATACATTATCTCAGGGGGTTAAAAAATACTCTCCACATATTTCTTGATATTGCTAATTGATTGTCTTTGCTAGAACTGTGATAATGCCCCATAGCTACTTTCTGTAAACATCAAATGCTGGTGAGGTAAAGCTGCCTGATTGACCTCTGCACACAGAAATACTGTTCTGACGTCCTGCTTACCTTCCTAAAACGCAAGAGCAAGTGGCAGCTCTTTGTGAGATGCAAGATACAAATTGCGACCTACCAACATCTTTGACCTGATAGACAACACATCATTCTAATTTTGTTTTCTCTTTAAGGATGTGAGTGACAAACTGAGCCTCCAGTTCCCTGGGTTGTATGTAGTGGGACAGAGGGACACACTATTCAACTACAGGAAGTTCTTCGTTAGTTTGCTGCATGGGGTCTTAACATCCTTGGTCCTCTTCTTCATACCCCTTGGCGCTTACCTACAAACGGTGGGACAGGATGGAGAGGCACCTTCAGACTACCAGTCCTTCGCCGTCACAGTGGCCTCAGCTCTAGTAATAACGGTCAATTTCCAGGTGTGTGCCTTCCCTTGACCACATCCAATATCTGTTGTTACCTGTACCTAACCTCTGTCACTATAAAATAAAAAAATAAATAAAATAGGAATGTTCCTTTCATCCCTCGTCTTAGCATTGTTCCTCTTTCTTGCTTAAGCCAAGGATGGTTTGGTTTCAGGTTGTTGACTATTCAAACCAAATCATACCCAAATTGCCAAATTCCATTTTCAGAATTCTTAGATCCTCTCCCCACCCCACCCGTGGCCACATTCCCCAAATGAGCGCTCTGTTTTTCTTTCCTTTCCTGACAGATTGGCTTGGATACTTCTTACTGGACCTTCGTGAACGCGTTTTCAATTTTTGGAAGCATCGCATTGTACTTCGGCATCATGTTTGATTTCCATAGCGCCGGGATACACGTTCTCTTCCCATCTGCCTTTCAGTTCACAGGTTGGTATCTCAGATTCCAAAAGTAAGCCTAGACTGACATCATTAGGTTACATTCTGATATAATGACAGGGTAAGAACAAAAGTACATAAAGCATGCACTTTCGCTAGTAAAAATTGATGTTCTAACAGGAATTCAACAGAAGCGGTTGTTTGGAAGGGCCCTAAGCAAGTTAAAATCATATTAAGACATAACTGCGCATCTGTTAAATTAGACAGCTTTAAGGTTAAAAAGCACAATGAATTATAAAACTCTGCATTTTGACCAGATATTTCTACTTTAAGATTCTTTATACAAAAGTACAAAAACTACATTGCTATGAGAGTTTTAATTATTTCTTAAAAGGGTGGGTAGAAATAAGTCAAAGATGTAAGAATATTAAATTAGCAAATCAAATGACAAAATAGTAATACCGTGGAAACCTAGAACTCAAAAGCTGGGTCCATCTTTGGAAATATGATCAACAGTTCAATGAGCAATAAACAAAAGCTCTGGGACCAGTATTTATACCTATACAAAACATATGGTTTAAGCTCCAGAGGTTGGGGCTAGAGGAATGGCTCAGCAGTTAAGAACACTGGTTGCTCTTCCAGATGACCTGGGTTTGACTCCCAGTACCCATATGGTGGCTCACAACCACCTGTAATTCTAGCTCCAGGTAATCTGATGCCCTCTTCTGGCTTCCAAAGGTACCAGACATGCACATAGCGCACAGGCAGGCAAGATACCCATATACGTAAGATTTAAAAATAAATAGAATTTAAAAAAAAAATCCAGAGGTCAGGGAGGAACACGGTGTCTTCTGGATCTAACTGGACTTGCTGTGCTCATGAGTTCACAGAGGTTTCCTGCCCAAGGTCAAGCCAGTGGGTGTTTCAGCACAGAGTGGAAAGGGGTTCATTAGCTCTCTGCCTTTGACAGGTAACAGGCAACAGTTGGTGGTACCTGAGGGAGAGAGAGTCATTTTACTTAACAATGTCATTTCTGGTAAATCTGCTATGCTGTAGTAAATGACCCTCTGTTGTGCATATGGGTAACACTAAGCAAACTCAGTGGATTATTAAGAAAAAAAAGAGAAAAGGAAAGAATAAGGAGGGGAATTGATCTGGGAATAGAGGAGTGGAGTTTGAATATAATCAAATACATTGCATGAAATTCTCAGCGTATTAATGAAACTGTTAAATTTTTAAAACATGGGAAATTGGCAAATGACAGACCCCCCCAGTGATGTAAATTTCACAAACATAAAAATAAACATGAGCTGGAGTTTGTGATATTCTCAAATAGTTTGGATTTATGATGAACAAAAGATCCCCATAACTTTTTTCTTAATAGAAGATTGGGACTTTATGGCCAGTTGTTGGGTCATAAAGGATTTTTGCTATGGTAACCTTTTCATTTCTGGGTGGAGTTTTCATGATTTTGTTTGTTTTGTTTTGTTTTTCAAGGCAGGGTTTCTCTGTGTAACAGTCCTGGCTGTCCTGGAATTCACTCTGTAGACCACAGAGATCCATCCACCTGCCTCTGCCTCCCCAGTGCTAGGATTAAAGGCATGCGCCACCACCACCAGGCTAGTTTTCATGATTTTGGGTTTTTTTTCTTACTCTTCTGATTCTTACTTAGAATATTCCTATATAACGTATTTTATATCTAATTTATATTTAGTATTTTAAAAACAATGACCAGGGCCAGGATTTATTGAACTGGCATCTAGGAGCACATTCTCTTTGGAGGATACCTTGCTCAGCCTAGATACATGGGGGAGGGCCTTGGTCCTGCCTGGAAGTGAAGTGTCAGATTTTGTTGACTCCCCTTGGGAAGCCTTACCCTTTCTGAGGAGTGGGTGGGGGGTGGGAAGAAGAGTGGAGAAGAGGAGGGAGTGGGAACAGGGATAGCTTGGTAAAATGAAAAGAATTGTATTTTTAAAATTAAAAATAAAATTAAAACAATAACTGTACATATGCATAAATATGAATAAGACTTTAAAAACTAGAAAGGAGAATAAGAGAGGCTGTAAAATAGATGACAAAGGGGGATGGAGGATGGACAAAAGGATACATAGTAATGAGTGAGCCAAAGATATCAGGGGGGAGAGAGATTCTCGTGGAAAATTAATAATAATAGTGGGGTGGTAAGAGAAAGGAAGACTACTAAAACCACTTTGTTTCAAAAATGCCATAGTGATACTTTGTGTGCTGATGTTAAAAAATAAGAGTTCAAATTTGAAAAATTAGTTTTATAAACTCATGTGAATACAGAAAGCATTGTGATAAATTTGGCTCCAGATATTTGCTGTTGGGGAAGTATACATATTATAAAATCAGATTGCTACGTCTGATGTAGAAGCCTAGACAGCAAGTCATCAGTTTCTGTGGATAAAGCCTGACTCCGGTTGTAGAGCGGGTTTCAGTCTTGGGGCTTAAGTGACTAGTTGTGTTTTCTTGGCAGATTTGCTAAGTTCTCAACTCAGTTTCCTGATGTGGCTCAGATGGCTGCTCCCACTGCTCAGAGGAGATTGATGGCACGACCTATATAAAACACTGTGGAGTGCCAATATTTGGGGCAAATATTGGAATTTCCGGCAAAAGCTAGAAGCTAGAAACCGCTTTAACTTTTTTTTTTAATCTCTACTGCCAAATGACCCCAGAGCCTGGCACCTGCTCAGCACGTGCTCTACCTGTGAGTTAGATCCCAGCTCTAACTTCCCATTGTTTATTAGTGCAGTGTTAGCAAAAACATCTTCCCCATTTTGTTCCTGTTTGTCTACTTGTACTAAACAACTGGCCCTTTTTACTTGGCTTTGCTGGGTCTTGGCTTAAAAAAAAAAATAAAACTATGTATTCATGATTAGGTGTGGTGGATCACACCTGCAATCTTGGCACGCTGAAGGCTCCACGGGAAGACCCTGTCTCAAAAACAAAAACAGAAAACAGAAAAACGTCCGTTTCTGGAGCAGTTTGTGGAGCTGCTTTATCTGGTTATAAAATGCTACCCTAGACAGCCTGCTGCATGGAAGGCAAACTATGTCCTCAGGATAAAGTGCCTTTGTGAGTCATTGTCATGTTCTTTCTAGGTACCGCGTCCAATGCCCTGAGACAGCCATATATTTGGCTGACCATCATCCTGACCGTCGCAGTGTGCTTACTGCCTGTTGTCGCCATCCGCTTCTTATCAATGACCATCTGGCCATCAGAAAGCGATAAGGTACATAAAGATACAGACCTGGTCTCCTCCTACATGAGTGCCCCTTCCAGGAACCAAAGCATTTCCCAATCCTACCTTTCCTGCAGATTTCTCGGTTTGTGGAACATCTGATCAGAATTTTATTGTTTTACTCTATCTCTTTAATTCCATCTTGAAGGAGAGTGAACCTTCATGCATTTGTCCATACAGCATAGCAAGTTTTGCCTTTTCCGTTTTACAATTATCTTAACATCTTGCCGTGCAAATGAGTTGGGTCCCCCACCCCCATTATTTAAAACAATTGTATCTCCTATGATACAAAAAGAACACGTCCTCTCCCTTTGCATAGTGACCAGCAGACTTCAGGCCTGAGGTTGAGCTATTTAATGCTGCTCTCCCATATCTCTCCTGAGGGGAATGTCTTCAGTATCAGTTTCATCTTGTGCTAGAAGATGGCCATGGCCCTTCCTGGCATCATATCTGACCTGTCAATAAACAGAGGAATAGAGGAGGCTTCCATCCTTCCCATCAGGATCCTGGGAACTCCTGACACACACTTTTCTCAGGTCTCATCGGTCAGAATTAGGTTGCATGTTTCATTGACCTAACCTGGCAAAGAAAACAGCTCCTTGTCTTATGAAGGATGTTAGCATAGGGGGAGGAGTACTCAGCTGCATAAATCAGCGACCTGTAGAAAGGCGAGACGTGGATGTTGGGTAAGCCTCCTTCAGTGCTCAGGAGAACCGACAGTTCACAATGTCCAGCAAGCAAGAGAGGAGCCTGGGGCTGGGTAGGCAATGTGCTTGCAGGACAAGCATGAGGACTTGAGTCTGGGTTGCAGCATACACACAAACACCCTCGCCTGGCGCCCTGCACCTATAATTCCAGAGCTGGGAAAGTGGAGACAGGAGGATTCCCGGGACCTACTGATCAGCCAGTGTAGCCAAACCTATGAGCTCCAGAATTGGTTCCATGAGAAATCAAAAATGAAGGTGGAAGTGATTGAGGAAGACATCAGACATTCCTCCTCTAGCCTCCATAGCCATGTGTATGTACACACACATACAGGTGCACACGCGCGCACACACACACACACACACGGTATGTAGTGACATGCAGAGAAAACCTGTAGAGATTTGTCTTCAGCACATACCAGTCTGTCCTGGGACTCACAAAACTGCTGTTCTATTGTTTTTTATTGCTCTGATAAGCATCATGACCAAAAGCAACTTGGGGAGGGGATGACAGGTTTGTTTCAGCTTACAGCTCCTGCCTAGGTCACTGTCTATTCCCAGGGGAAGTCAGGACACAGGCTCAAGCAGGAACCTGGAGCCAGAAACTAAAGCAGACCCTGGAGAGGAGTGCTGCTCGTTGGTGGCTTCTTCAGGGCTTGCTCGGCCTGCTTCCTGACACTACCCAGGATCATTTGCTCAGGGCTGGAATTCTTACAGTGGGCTGGGCTCTCCCATATCAACCATTAATCAAGAAAACGCCCCTGTAGACTTGCTTACAGGTCAATCTGATGGAGGCGTTTTCCTAATTAACATTTCTTCTCAGATGACTCTAGATTGTGTCTGGTTGACAGAAGCTAACCACTAATTTCGGAAAAATGAGGGACTTGGTTTTCCTGGAACTTGCGATGTAGACCAGGCTAACCTCCTTTTGAGTACAGGGATTAAATCCATGGGCTCCCAAGCCTGGCTGTAGTTTTCCCGTTTCTACCTGCAGGATGATAGAAGCGTCCTCCCTGTCTAGTTATTCTACAGAGCAGGGACGTTTGTGTGTGCAGCCTCTTGGCGGGGCTAGCCTCTGTCCAGTTCCTATTGGCCAGGAGTCCTCAGTTTCTCAGACTTTTCTTTTCATGGTTTCCTTTATCCAGATCCAGAAACATCGGAAGCGATTGAAGGCCGAAGAGCAGTGGAAACGGCCACAGAACGTGTTCCGGAGGGGAGCATCTTCCAGGCGCTCGGCCTATGCCTTCTCTCACCAGAGAGGCTATGCGGACCTCATCTCCTCCGGCCGCAGCATCCGCAAGAAGCGCTCGCCCCTGGATGCCATTATCGCAGAAGGCACCGCTGAGTACAGGCGCACAGTGGAGAGCTGAGCGCTGGTGAAACGTCCTTTTTTTTTTTTTTAATTCAAGACTCAGGACCTTTTTTAAGAACTAACAGACAAACTGAGTTTGTCACAGAGCTACCGAGGACAATGACCTTTATAATAAACGTCTAGGGCTGAGCTGTTAAGCAATAGCAAAGCCAAGAGGTTACCTGTTATTCAGCTGATTATGTCTGCTGAGATTCAAAGGGAACGTCTGAATCCAGGCTCAATGGAGGGCAATTTCCACTCAAAGATGCTACTGCACTATAAGATTACAATGACACTGTGGTCTCGAACATGATCCCTCAGAGGCACTTCCTGCTGCTTGTCACTTTGTTTAAAACAAAAATTGTTTTTAATTTATGAGTGCAGTAACAAAAAATTCGTAACGTGTATTCCCCTGACACGAAGTGGTTGAGTGACTTTTTAAGAGCTGGTGATTGGCTTCCTGCTGCTTTACACCCAGTTACAAAATTGGAAACGAGTTTCCTTGATTGAATGTTTAAATACAAAGTTTCATTCTGGCTTTGATTCACCACCAGGTTAAATAATACATTCCATATTTTTACTACATCATGTTTTAGCATTTCCCTGCAGTACCAGTGGTTTGACTCCATACTTTAATTTTTCCAAAATTGATTTTTAAAAGCTGAAGACATTATCAACTAGTATTAAGTAAGTTCCATTTGGATAAGAGAAAGAAATTGTGGCGTTTGTTGTGCAGTAAAGGATTATGGGTAATGGTAATAGAATATATGTTCCTGAAATGCTAGATAAAAGGGATTTGAATGTTTCCATTCAAACAAGTGATACTGTTTAAAGAAATGGAAAAACCCTGGTGTCAACATTGTACAATATACACATGCCCCATGGCAGGCTACCTTGTGGCTTGTTGGTAAATCCAGGGTCTTAAGTCCTGTCTCAGTACCAAAAAAAAAAGAAGAAGAAGAAGAAAAAAAGAAAAATATCACATATGCACAATTATGGACCAATTAAAGTTAACTATTTGGAAAAGAACAGGAAGGTGCCCACTGAAAATTTAGCTGTAGGTTTCCTTTGGAAGACAATACCGCTTTAGCTCTTAGGAGCCACTGGATACATTAGAGGGCAGACACACTTTGTCATCGGGTCTTGAAGTTCCTACTACCAGGTACCACAGGTGAGAGTGACACACGTACCCAGTCTACAAAGTGTCTTCAAACGGCTGCCCGTGGCTGCATCCAGCCAAGGATAACTATGGATGCAGCCAGCCCAACACCAAAACTGTAAATTTATTTAAAACATTATGAGATCGTATGTACGCATTTACATGAATGATTCCATTGCTTGGTTCTCTAGTGTGAGCTCTGTACATTGTCTGTCACCAGGTCTGGAGCTTGGATGTACCTGGTAGGGAGTCTGGGGAACGTTCCCCTGTGTTTCTTGGAAGTGAAAGAGAGGTCTCCTGTTCAAAACAGATAATGTTTAAACAAACAAACCAAAATCCCAGAGGGCATTGACAATACATTTGGGGACACCCCGCTCCCCGCCCCACAGATGGGGGTTTCTCTGTCTAACAGTCCTAGCTGTCCTAGAACTAGCTCTAGGCTGGCCTCAAACTCAAAGAGATCTGCCTGTCTCTGTCTCCCGAGCACTGGCATTGAAGGCATGCACCACTACCACCACCCAGTGGAACCATTTTATAGAATTGTCCCTTAAAAAGAAAATGTTTATGTCCCCCCTTCCTACAAAATATTGTATGCCAGTCTTTTAGGATCCTCACGCTGGCATCTGTCTTATGTCTAAGACAAAAGAACAGTATTTTTTTTTTATTTTGAAAAACCCTTGAAAAGGTAACTTATTTTTTTTTCAGAGATGACTTCTCATTTTGTGTTTTTCACAAAGCAGTTCCCCTGCTCTAGCGAAGATGTAGATGGGGTTGCAGGAGGCGATTTTTGCCCCTTGCTAATGTCCATATCGGCCTGTGAATTCCCAAGAGGAAACCATGTGTGTAGTTCATCTTCTGTACACAGGACAGGGAAATTTGATTGTAATTTTATAATGCTTTATCTAGGTATGATGAAAGAATGTATGCCTATCCTATGGAGGTAAATTTTTGAAAGTTTACAACTTTACCTTGTAAATAAGAAGAATTGTATGTTTTTTCTCTTTTTTACAGAAAATTTAGCGTGTGTAATTTTGTCACTTTCAGCTTTTTCGAATGGTGGGAAAGGTTGACAATGCATATGTGTCAAAGACTTACACTGTTGGGTGCAATATTAATAATTTTGAAATGCAAATCATAAATTATTTCTATATGCTGTAAATCTGAGATTTAATGTATATTTTTGTTTAAAAAAATAAATGCTTTAGTAAAATATTTGTAAAGTATGGCTTTATGTCCGTGCAGTTTTGTGTATATTTTGTGTTTGTTTATTTGCAGTGCTGGGGTTTGAATCCAGGGCTAGGCAAATGCTCACCACTGAGCTGCGCTTTCCAGCTGTACAATGGTTTTCTAAGTTGGGTTGTTGTTGTTGGTGGTGGCGGCAGCGGCAGTGGTGGTGGTATGTGTATGCCATGTATGTACTGGTGCCTGCAGTGGTCAGAAAAAGGTGTCAGATCCTCTCTGGAACTGGACAGAAAATTCTAGTCCTGTAATGATGGTTCTTGAAAGAATGTAGGGCTCCGCTGGCAGTGAGGAGTAATATTAGACAGTGCAAAATGCTAGAAAGGATGTGGCTGAGGAAGATAATTAGACTTTCAAGGAAGAGGGAGTGGCTTTCACGGGGAGACAAAGTCTGCCCCAGACGGCTTTCTCTCAACTCCTTGGAAGAGAATAAGAGAATGGAGAAATAAGTGGCTATTCTGGAAGTGCAAAAACCTGGACAAACAGGAAGGAGTGAGGAGGCTAAGCGGGGGGGGGGGGGGGGGGGGGGGGGGGGGCAGGAGTCCCTGTGTGAGATGAGGTGAGGATGAAGTGCCGTGACCTGGGTATAGGACAGCAAGGACGACCTGAAAAGAAGAGATGATGTTTTTCAACCAGCAAAGTACGGTTATGCCATCAAGGAGGAGATTCTCCGGGTGAGGACTTCTTTGGGAGGCATGATTAGCCGTGGGTGATGAGAGGGCGGCAGGCTGTGGGGGTGTGGGGGGTTGGTGAGAGGAGAGAGGCGGGTACTAATTGGCCTCCTCGGTAGAAGGATATTTCTCGGTGGAAGGATATTTCTGAGTAGCCTGCAAAACTGAAGGCTAGCAAAACTAAGATGAAGTTGGTTGGGATATTTTCAACCCAACAGCGCCATCTACAGGTACCTAGTCATGTCCTATAGCAGATGCTGCTCCCGAATGACATCTGCTGGAGAGGAAACATCCCTGACAGCTGGCAATGTGGTAACAAAATGTACCCTAATGGAATCTAAATATGTTTTAAGAGGCGCCGCCTTCCTGTAATGGGAAAGAAGATTAGGAAAACCGCAAAAGCGGTTTCTAAAGCTCCTTTCAGAATCTGCTACCTAGTTACAGTTGCAATAAAATTTTTGATGTGTTTTAAAACTAAAAGGCCTGTCAAGACATTGAAGGAAATTTCTAGAGAAGGTGGAAGTTGGGATTCCTAAAACAAAGCTCAGAGGAATAATTTTCTAGGGAGCTTGAGTTATTGCTAGGTGGTTAAGAGCTCTGTCTGCTCTTCCAGGGACCCTGTTTTGATTCCCAGCACCCACGTGGCAGCTCACAGCCATCAGTAACTCCAGCTGCAGAGGATCCGAACCCTCTTCTGGCTTCTGTAGACAGCATGCATACAAGTGGTACATAGGCATACTTTCAGGAAAAACACCCATACAGATAAAAAAAATACTTCTTAAGAAAAAGGAAAAGTATTTCCTAGACCAGTTACTTCTCCGAGGATCTGTGTAGATGGTTGATGAGCAAATGGAAAGACGTTCAAGGTTCACCATTCAGAAAGTGAAAACTGAAACAAAGACAGGCATGAGCATTCTCAGCATGGCAATTTCGAGGCCAATATGAATTAGGTCGATCCTACCTCAAATAGATAAGTTATCAAAATGAAATTCCTCTTCACACATAGTCATGATACTAAGAGAAAAATGGAGAAATCTCCATCCTTTTGGGGGACATGAGAAGCAGTGTAATCACTGAGGAAGACAGCTTAGTCAAAGCGACTTTGACTCCACGCTGAGACACGTACTTGACAGTATCAGAAACAGGCACTCAAGCAAACACAAACCAGTGTTCATAGCAGCCCAGAGGTGGAAGCAACATCAGCATCATCAGCCGGGGAATCAACAGATACGGTTTGTATATGATGGGGTGCAATTTGGCCACAAAAGGAATGATATAATGATCCATGCTATAACATGAGTGAACCTTGATACACCTTAAATGGAGGAAGCCGCTGTCAGGCAGGGGTGGAAGGTGAAAATCGGAAAACACATGTGTATGGGGGGGGGGTCAACAGTTTTTTTATAAATATTTTTGTTCTTTGAAAAATCCATACGTGTATACAGCATATTTTGACCGTATCCATCCATCACTACTGCCCTCCATCGCCCTCTAGTGCCCCCAACTTCACGTCTTTTTTTTATTATTGTTATCGATAGCTCCCTAAGTCTAATTAGCACTACCTACATATCACATAGAGCATGGAGATATAGCCATCCACTGGGAGATGAGCAACCTGCCAGCAGTCAAATCCCCCAAGGAGAGTGACCATCCCTCCTGCAGCCGCCATCAACTGCCAATAGCTCTTCCGATAGGGATAGGGTCTTGGGGACCTTCCCCCACATATGCTGAACTTTTGACTGGCTGAATCTTGTACAGCTAACCACAGCTGCGGTTAGTTGTTGTGTACAATAGCAACATCCTAGAAAGCAACACATTTTTAAAGAATTAGCTTATGTAATAGTGGTAACGTATCAATGCTTAGTGCCAGCAGGATGCCTGCTGAAACGTTGGCAGGAAACTGACATGGCAATCCTGCATCTGAAAGCTGCAAACAGAATTCTTTACTCTTGGTGGACCTCGATAGAAAGAGCTAAATATATCTGTATGCACCTTCGAAGCAATGTGACAGGGGGCACCACCGTCTAGCAAAGATGAAATACAATTAACCACCAAAATGGCTACAGGGGGTTCTCTGGGAGTAATGAAATGGTTTGGAATTAAAATTTACTTGTAATAAATTTAAATGAAAACAGGGTCTAGGATTATAGCTCAGTTGGTAGAATGCGCGCCTAGCTTGCATGAAGCCCTGAGCTCCATCTCTAGCCGTGGAATAAAAGCCCTGGTATGGAGGCACACACCTTTAATTCCAGCAGAGGCAACTAGATTTCTGTGAGTTAGAATCCGGCCTGATCTACACAGCAAATTCTAGGCAAGTCATACATAGTCATACATTTATGAGACCTTGTCTCAAAAACATAACAGTGAAAACAACAACCGAACAAAATGCCTGTAATGTTAGCACACAGGAGGACTAAAACTTCAAGGTTATCTTTAGCTACATAGTAAGGTCCAGGCCACAGGAGCCACTGTCTAGATGGATGGATGGATGGATGGATGGATGGATGGATGGATGGATGGGCAGATACAAGGATGGATGGATAGATAGATAGATAGATAGATAGATAGATAGATAGATAGATAGATAGATAGATAGATGTGCTTTGCCTTAACAAAAGAGAAACTAGCAAGGCTTGGTAATCCTACTGTTGAGGCTGTGTGCAAAACAAACCAGTTTCATTACTGACAGAAGTATAAAGCGATAAAACTTTGATATGTGCAATTTAGAAATATCCATTGAAACTTGACCTAGTCATCACATTTCTCATCTTCACAGTGCAGACATTTCTGCTCACAGGAGAAACTGCATGCATGACTACAGCATTACCTCAGTGTTTATAACGACCAAAAAAAAAAACCGTAGAAAACAATGAAAGAGGACCGGTTAAATGAAGTTAGTTGTCTTCTGATGATACTAGAATGGAAACCAAGGGAGACCATGAAAGATCTACTGCTGTGGAATATTTTAAGATGTGTAACATTTGTTTTTGCTGTGAAAGATTTGTTTAATGATGCAAAGATGTGTAATTTTGTTGCTGTTGTTTTTGGAGACAGGTTTCTCTATGTAACAGCACTAGCTGTCCTGGAAGCTCTTGTAGACCAGGCTGACCTTAAACTCACAGAGACCCACCTGCTTCTGCCTCCGGAGTGCTGGGATTAAAGGCTAGCGCCACCGCCTGGTGTGTTGCATTCTTTTTTTTAAGACTTTATCTGTTTATTATATATACAGTTTTCTGCCTGCATGCACCTCTGCAGGCCAGAAGAGAGCACTAGATCGCATTATAGATGGCCGTAAGCCATCATGTGGTTGCTGGGAATTGAACTCAGGACCTTTGGAAGAACAGTCAATGCTCTTAACCTCCTCTGAGCACATGTTGCATTCTTTTCTGTTGCATTTCTTTAACTCTGTGAAGCTAATCTAAAACACCTGATTGTTCTAATAAAGAACTGAACGGCCAATAATAAGGCAGAAGAAAGGATAGGCAGTGCTGGCAGGCAGACAAAATAACAAGAAGTGAGAGAGATCGGGGAGCAGAAAAAGAAGAGGCCAGTCACAGTGTAAGAGTAAAAGTGAGATATTCAGAAGCAAGGAAAGGAAAAAGTCCTGAAGCAAAAGGTAGACAGATTTAAGAATTTAAGAAAAACTGGGCATTCGTAAGTAATAATAAGTCTCTCTGTGTATTTATTTGAGAGCTGGGTAGTGGGTCCAGAAAAGACCAAAGAGTAAAAAGCAAAAGAGAGAGAGAGAAAAAAACCTACTACAATCTACATGATTCATTGTGAAGACAGAAGGACCAAGCATAGAACCATGTCTGTTGGCTTCCTTTCATGTGGAAGGAGGTGAGGTGAGGTTGATGGACAGAAGCTATGTAACCCCAACCCAAGCCAATTCTGAATCTCATCTGGAAATGCAAAGACTTGCAAGAAACTAAAGTAAAGTTTGTTACAGGTGGGATCTGAAATGCCTCTAAAACCCATGTATTAAAGACTTGGTCCCCAGCTTGTGGCGCTCTTGTGAGACGGTGCCATCTTCTTCAGGAGGTGGAAACCAGTGGGAGGAAGTTAGGTCATTAAGGAAATGGCCTTGAGGGGGATATGAGGACCCCTAATTCCTCTCAGTTTTTCTTCCCAATCACTATAAACAGGCTCTGTTCCACCACGTATTCCCATCACGATTGTGCCACCATGGCCCAAAGAGCCAGGGCTAAGTGACTATGTGCTGAAACTATGAGCCAAAGTAAATCCCTCCTCCTTACAGATCAGCTCTCTGGGGGTAAACTGGGTACAGCGGTACAAGCCTGTATCCTAAAAAGTAGTCAGGATGCTAAGGCAGGAGGACCATGAGTTCAAACCCACTGGACAGCCACAGGAACTGCTTGACTTAGGCTTATAACTGTATAAATGGTTGGTCCTGAAGCTGCAGAATAGTGAGGGTCCTATCTCAGTGAGAAACACACTGGCCCAAAGCATCTATCCAACTCCAGTATTCATCTTCTGGTCCACTAACCAAGGATGGGTCTTGAAGTGGCTGATCTGGTGATTTAAGTTATTAGGATTGGAATAGGGCAAAGACCATTTTCTTTCTTGATCACCAACACCAACATATAATTTCTTCTTTGGTTCCTCTACTGCCCTCTGTGACAGCTGAGCACAGGGTATCTTTATTTGTATACCTTGCTTCCATGAAAGCATTTTCCCTGCAAGCCAAACAAAACACCCTAGAAAAGAGCCCAATCTTGGAAAAAATCTGGTGAATTTAGAAGAGTCCTTCTTGGTGCATGTTTGTTTAAAATGTTTGTAGCACTCAAATTTTGTTGTGAATTCTCCAGAAATGGAAACTAATGCTCGACTTTTAGGAAAAGTTCTTTGTGTGCTAGGTGGTGGTGGCTCATGCCTTTAATCTCAGCACTAGGGAGGCAGAGGCAGGAGGATCTCTAAGTTCAGGCTAGCCTGGTCTACGGAACAAGTTCCAGGACAGCCAGGACTATACAGGGAAATCCTGTTTTGAAAAACCAAAATAAATAAATAAACAAACAACAAACAAATGAAAATAGTTCTTTATGTTATTAAAAGTATCCACTGAGCACAGAGTGTTTATATTGGTCAAACAAAACTAAAACAAAGAAGCTGAAAAGAAGTGAAGTCCCTAGCTACCCCCATCCTATATCCCTGGATTGGTTTATCATTATGCGGTTTGGCTGGGCAGCACCTGTTTTGTCGTGAAGTTTCACTGCAAGATGACTCTCGATGGACAAAGTGACCTCTATACTAGAGGTTGGTTTTTAGCCCCTGGGAGAATCGATTTTTAATGATAAATATTAGACAATGGACTCCTCTCAGTTTAGCTCCACAAGGATGCAGTCTCCTCTCATGAAGAAGAAATAAGCAAACCCTGCAGGGTTTGGAGCAACTGTCAATAACGATTCCTTTTATTTGAAAGTATCAGGGGCCTGAGCAAGATTAATAACCTTTCCAACATGGTGGTTCTGCTGGCGGAAGTAGCCCACCTACCTTAAAGTTCTGCACAGTGGTCCTGAGTTGTTTTATTTGAAGATTTAATCATTTTTATTTGTATAAGTGTTTTGCCTGCATCCTCAGTCATTTAAAATCTTTACTTTTTGAGAGATGTGTACCTATCATTTTGCAAAGTATCCAGGACTCAAGAGGTTAGGGTTCAGATCAAGGTCATGGAGCCAGCTGTGTTATTTTCAAGTGTATTTGGCTTCAGATACACTAATTGCTCAAAGTCGTCTTCTTTAATGAGATATTAATTTTTAAACGATTTTATTTAAACTCCTGGATGCTTACAGACAAGCAGTTCATAAATTTGAAACGGCTTGAGGATCACCAAAGAAAAAGTTCTCCAGGAATTAACGAACTAACTTTTGCTCAAATTTAACTCTCCAATTTGAGAGGGAAGTTGAATCTTCAGTTCCTTAAAATAGTCTCGTAGTGATTTCTCCACTGTCTGCAGTTACGGATTTTCTACATTACTTATATTGTCCATACACTACACCTCTTTTCAGGCTGGGTCGAGTTAAGAAGGAATCACAGTGATTTCTTTTCTCTCTTCAAAATTTGTTTTGTAGAGCAAAATACTGAACACACATGATCGCTCTTGGAAGACTTCTGCGGGTTTGACAGGACCTAGGAGAGGAACCCGGAAGCTGCCCGAAGTCAGCATGGCGACGTCGGATTCGTATGCCCTAAACATAAACAGGTAACTATGGTGAAAATTAAATACAGACAAACCCCTTTACATGCACCGCGAACCAAATGGACCGGGTAGACATACCAGAACAATCTAGAGAACAAAACGGGAACACGGTGACCAGAAGAACAAAGCGCCCCTAAACTGGTCACAGCCTGAACAATGCCACTAATCAACCACAATTCCGTCAGTGAGTCAAACAATAAAGGACACTGTCAAATGTCAGCCCGTTTCTGGAAGCGACTCTGAGCTTTGCATCAAGGAAACGCCACCTTCTGGAAGTTCTGATTAAACCAAGCCCTTCCTGAAGTCCAGGCTGTGCTGCGAGCGCTGAACCGATCCTGGCCAGACACGTTATCCATAATCTGACTGGTAACATGGAAGATCCACGGTATCTCGGGGACTTAACACAACGCACGCAAATAGTGAGATAACGGACGCCTTATGTCCAGTAGCGTAGTGTCTGCAATGAGACTACATAAATCCTCATTCATATTTTAAATCATCTGTGGATTAGTGATCAATTAATGCAATTAAATGCTATATACTGTTCTGTTAGGGAAGCAGGTAGACGGTCAGCTCATCACAATTCCTTTCTTCTTCTTTTTAAAGTATACTATAGGGGACTATAATGCGGTTAAGAACACACATTGCTCTCACGAGTTCGTTTCTCAGCTCACAGTCATCCTTATCTCCGGTTCCAACGGATGCGAGGACTTTTCTTTTACAAGGCACACACCTGGTGTACGTACATAGATGCCGGCAAAACTCATACACTACACATAAAAGTTTAAAAAAAATACATCCAAAACCCCTTTTCCCTCGTGGTGGATGACTCTCTCAGAAACCGAATCTGCCTTGCGTTCAGCTAGACGAGAGTCGGGGAGGCAGGGAGCTTAACCACGCTGCCCAACCCTTTCCAGGGAGACCCAGTTCCGCCTCCTGAGTCCCGGGAAGGCACCCCGCCCAGTGCCTCCGAACCGGAAGTGTTCTCTTCCCTGACTAAACATGGTGGCTTCTGCGTCACTTGCCCACCTCCTGCAGCCAATGGATGCCCGACGTTCCGCTGACTCATATCCGCGACGACTGCCCTAGACAGTATGATGCAACGCCTCAGTCAAGGAAGCCCTGTGTGCACGTTGAGGTGACCAGGCGGCGGTGTTGCGGTGTCGATGTCCTCGGAGGTGATCAGGGCGACTGCAGGGATGGTACTCGGTGAGTGAGGTTCGGCTTGAGGTCCGGTACAGAAATGTTCCGGCCGAATTTCCAGACCTCCCTTCCGTGCTTGGCGCAGCGTGGGCACGCTCCCAAATATTTGCGGGGTTCTGGTCCTTCGCACCAGACCCTCAGACCTGGACCACCTGGGCACCAGACTCGGTGACCTAAGTCGGGTTCTACTCCAGTCCTGTGGGTCCCTCGGCCACCGCCTCTCTGGCCCAGCCCTACTGCCAAAGTCTCGTGATGCCGCCCAGACTGGGGCGCAGCAAGGCGCTGGGACCTAATGAAACCCCCAACTATGCACTTCTTTTCTTGATCTTATGGAGGATTTAAGACTGTAATTATTTCTCCTAAACCTTATTTTTCTGCTGAGATTTGCAGCCGTAGAAATAAGACATTTAAGAGACCGAGGCAATGTCCCAATTAGACCTAGCAGTTGTGAGGCCCTCTGCAGTTTTAACCCCAGAGATTGGGTTTGTTTTGAAGAGCAGAGGATACTGTCATGTTCACTTGCTCCCGGTGCATTGTTTTCCGGGATGCCTGATTCACATCTTGTTCCGATTCATCCTCAGTATATACATACAGCCCTGTAAGGTGTATATTGTTTTCCTGATTTTAAAGATAAAGAAATAAGCACAGTAAGGTTAAATAAATTCTCCCCGGGTCACCCTGGCTTTTAATTTAAGGTACAGCATCTCATCAAGGTAGGATGGATTTCAAAACCCCAGCTTTATTGTTCGCTCAAGGAAAAGAGTCGTGCCAGCAGGTTAAAATAACGAAAAAGTTCGTTTAGAAAAATCAGTTTTGTAATTCATTGTGCTAGGTGGGATAGTCTTAAAAGGGGAGATCGGAAAAATAATATGTTGATTTCTTTGGGCCTGTGGGCGTCTTTACAAACCAGATGCTTTTTCTGTTTCCCGAAGATAGAAAATGGGTAGAGCTGCAGCAAGCTAACGTGGCTGAGAGTTATTGATGAACGATGAGTAACTTTTCCTCTTTTTATAAACAGCAGAGCTGTATGTCTCTGACCGAGAAGGAAATGATGCAACAGGAGATGGAACCAAGGAGAAGCCATTTAAAACCGGCCTGAAGGTAACCTCACTAGGGTGGCTGCTCCGCCTTGAGGAAGGACCGCTGTGGCGAATGTCTGTTCGAGAATTTTATTCCGTTCTTTCTTTAAAAAGAAAATACTACCTTTGTTCATGGGGGGGGCAGTATTTGTGTTCCTCTGCGTATGGAATCAGAAGATACTGTCCACCATTTTTCTGTCCTTCCTCCGTGTGAATGTTAGGTATCAAACTCAAGCCCAGGTCACCAGGCCCAGTGGCAGTCACCTTTCCCCACTGGGTGATCTTTCCAGCCCAATAGTTTTATTTCACGCACTAGAGTTTGAAAAGAGTCTCCTAAAAGGGAAAGTAGAGGGTGTGTAAACACACGTTCACATGTTAATTTAATAGTGTTAGATCAGAGCCCAAACTTTTGGGGGGGGCATTTAAAGCAGTTCCTTTCCCTTTTTTTTCCCACGAGGTGTTCATCTCTGCCCCTTTTCTCATCAGAGTTGTCTGTTTTTCAGCTCTTGTAAGAGTAAAAGTTACCTTTGAGTCACACTGAGCTCGTGCCTGGGGAATCTAAAGAGAGGTCTCTTGGTGTATTTATCATAGTACAGAGATCATCCTGACCTTGAGATTCAGAGACTTGACAGAGCAGCAGCCCATCCGAGGACCACTTCTCACAGCAGACTCAGGAATCTGAAGGGTGAAGACAAAAATGCCACTTGAGTAGTGTACTGTTCTTTTGGGGCCTAGGAACATCATGTGCGGTCAGCTCATTCCAAGTGGACTGTTAACATGCCACAGGAGTGCTCCAGCTCACAGCTAGTCCCATCAGGTTAGGATGTGGTCCAAGGTGTCTCCACCATGCTATTTATTCATTGACAGGCCCGTTGAACTGGAATGCTGGGGCCCCCTGGTTTCAGGTACCCTATAAGGGGGAAGACTAAATGTTCTGCTCCCTCTTTGGAAGAGCAAGCCCCTGACACTACTTTTTCTGTGCATCCATATCTGGCCGATTCTTGTTTTTCTAGATGCCTGACAATATCAGTCATCAAGTCCTCTTAACCTGAAAGTGTTTTCTCTTTAGGTCAGGCTAGGTAATGCCTTGATATGTCATACCAAGGTCTTGTTTTTTTTTTTTTTTAACTTTTAAGAGTGAAGTCTTGTTCAATTGAGGCATATCCTGTGACTTTCCAAAACTGATAACACTTGAGGTGACCAGCGGAAGAGGAGTGTTGCAGCTTGAGTCCTTCTGTTACGAGGAATGATAGGCACTTTCCATCCCTGACAGAAAAAAATGAGTATCGATGTACAGTATCAGGAAAGAAGCGAAGTCCAACTGTCTGCAGACGCAGCTGTGTGTTGATGAGAGATAGAGTCTTCTAGAACACTGTGGGCAGCCGCAGCAGTCCTTCACGCTGTGGTCTGATGGGGCCGTAGTTGGACATGCAGTCCATCACTGGTGTGGTACAAGACTGTGATCCTATGACAATTTATGGTTAAGTCTCTTGGTGTTTGCAAAAGATTTACATCCCTGCTCTACAGCAGGCAACGAAGTGGACAAAAATCACACTAGAAGGTTAGGGTTCCTCTTGCCCTTGGTTTTAGAAAAGTAAAAACTAGTCAAGACTGGTAGAAATGGGAGATAAACTTGCAAGCTAGCTTCTCGGGTCTTGGAAATTGGAGGATTTAGAATATGAGGGAGGAAGATGAAGTAGTAATTGGGTGTGCTGCCTGTCTTCTGAGAATGGGTGGAGATTTTCCAGGAATTAGGCATTCCTCCTCTTGTTCCTTTTATGTTTGTGGGGAGTCTCTCTCTCTCTCTGTCTCTTTGTGTGTGTGTGTGTTTGTCATTTAGTATGCGGGAGTGGGGATCTTAGCTAATCTTAAATAAATGTTGCTAATGTTTCCTTACAGGCCTAGCTGTTTATGCCCCCACATGACTGTCCTTTGTAATTTTATGGCCTCTAGCTGAAGAATGAAACCAGACAGTTGAGGACATGGCCCAGAGCAGCTGAAGCAGGACAACTCAGTAGCCCTAATGGGGGCTCAAATAGGCAAAGAATAGACGTGTGGTAGGATCTCAGAGGTTTATAAACTTCAGCTCTTACCTCCAGAAAGAATAAGACATTTCTTTTCCTGTGTGAGAATTTTCAGACAGTGCTTGAGGTCACTACAGTACTCATCTTTGCCTTGAGCCTGTAACTCCAGCACTTGGAAGGTAAAGAAAGGTAGGAGGATCAGGAGTTCAAGATCATCCTCAGCTACACAGCAAGGTCAAGACTGGTCTGAACTAGAGACCCCATTTAAATAATTATTTTTTTGGGCGCCAGTGAGTTGGCTCAGTAGGCAAAGGTGATTCTTGACAACCTGAATTCAGTCCCTGGGATCCAAGTATTGGAAAGAGAGCTGATTCCCCTAATTGTCCTTTGGTGTCCCCCATGATCAATAAAAGCATAACAAGCATTTTTGTTAATTAACTTAAAACACACAAATGATAAACTATTAAACGATTTATAATACACTAATGTCTGATATGTCAATATTGCTCAAAAAAGAATAGTCTCAAGAATTTTTCAAATTAAATATAACTTAGCTGTTATTTTGTTGAGAGAGTTTCAGACCTGCCTGACTTGGGTCCAAATTTCACAAATCGCTAACCTCTCAGGTGTTGCTAGTGAAGGGGTTTTGCTCTCCGCTGCTGCTTTTGTTGGCATAGCTGTGCTTGTCCCTGTGTCTCTCTGACTCTGCTCTGCGTGGAGGTCATTTACTGTGTGGGTAAATGGGTTAGAGTTTTCTGTAGTGTGACCTGCCGCTCTTAGAGCCAACTCCTTCTGAGGGAGGCTCAGCCAGTCATCCGCTTGACATTGAGTTTTGTCTCTTGGGTTCTGATAGTTTCGTCTAAGCTCTTCATCATGTTCAAATTCATAATCCAGGTGCGGTTTTGGTTACTAAGCATTGTATAATACTAAAGAAATCTTTTTCTCTCCCTCCCTCCCCAAGGCTTTGATGACGGTCGGGAAGGAGCCGTTTCCCACCATTTATGTGGACTCACAAAAGGAAAATGAGGTAGGGCACGCTAATCGCTAATCATGTTTTGTGAATGACAAATTGTTCTGAGCACAGAGAGGGGTCGAAGATAATGCCTATCTGTGTGCTCTCTCTCTAGAGGTGGGATGTCATTTCTAAGTCACAGATGAAGAACATTAAAAAGATGTGGCACAGAGAACAGATGAAGAATGACTCTCGGGAGAAGAAAGAGGTGACTAGTGAACTTGCTGCTGTGCACACTCTTAGAGTACAACACCCAAAACTGCACTGACCACTTGCATTGTGTTTACTATCAGGCAGAAGATAACTTACGAAGAGAAAAGAACCTGGAGGAAGCAAAGAAAATTATCATTAAAAATGACCCCAGCCTGCCAGAGCCAGCCTGTGTAAGTGTCTGTCGTTTCTGGCACTGTGGGCACGGCTGTTCCTGGGTTTCTGGGTCTGCAGGACACACACATCTTTTGTTCTTAGGTTTTGTTTCTTCTTGATTTTAAGTGCTGAGGTTGGCTTTTAGAGGTTCATTTTGTTGCTAAGACTAGAAATTGTGTGGTAAGCAGATTCTGCTCTGGCTGACGGGTATCAGGTGTGGAGGACTAGCTGGCTGTGCTGGGTGATTTGAGGCAAATGATTTTGCCCTCTGTAGTATCAGTTTCCTCACCCAGAAGTAAAAGTCCAAATCTCTGTGGTTTTCAAAAGTTTTACAAATATATAAGAAGTATTTATGATTATTTGAGGGGAAGTTTGTTCCTGTGTTTTTTCTGGGACCCAAACAGATTGCTGACTCAGGAGTGAGTGTGGCTTGGGTTCCATTGATGCTTTTGCTGGCCAAGTGTCTGTCACCTCCTAGCCCCTCCAGTCACCACCTAGTTCCTCTTCACATCTCCTCTCTTGTCTTAGTTTCCTGGTGTGTAGGTGTGCAGAGGGACTGGACAGGCTGGGATTGTTGCTACTGCGGGGGACAAACTAAATTCACTCCTTACCTGTTTTTCTTTAATAGGATCCCAGCCAGTTGTAGGTATCTCTCATTACCAACTTTACAGTAATGGAAAAGAATTTTTTTTTTAATTAATTGTTATGGTGGGGAGTATTTTTTGGTTGGTTGGTTGGTTGGTTAGTTTGAGTTTTTAGTTGTTGTTTTGTTGGGTTTCTTTCTACAAAAGGTCTTGTTAGTATCCCACATAGAGATCTTCCTGGCTTGCCTTACAAGTACTGAGATTAAATGTGTCTGCCATCGCATTCAGCAGTGATAGTTTTTTAACTATTTACTACAATCTATGGGTCTTTGTAATATTAGTGAAAATCTTGGTATGTGATAAATGGCATAATTAAGATAGTTTTTATTTAAATTTGACAGGTAAAGATTTGTGCATTAGAAGGCTATAGAGGCCAAAGAGTGAAGGTGTTTGGCTGGGTCCACAGGTTGCGGAGGCAAGGTGAGTGGGGCGGTTTTTCTTTCCCTCTTTTCAATCTTAAATAAACCTGGTCTTAGATGAAAAACTGATAGGAGATGTCATTTTGTATATGTATTGCTTTTATTGCTTGGTGAATAAAACTGTTTGGGCCAATGGCTTAGCAGAGCAAAGCCATGTGGGAAATCTGAACAGAGATATATAGAGAAAGTAGGCAGCAGAGTCAGAGAGGCCATGTAGCTGCCGAAAGAGAAAGATGCCCCCCAGAACCTTGTGGCGATACACAGAAATGGGTTAATTTAAGATGTAAGAGTTACAAGAAGCCTGAGCTAATTGGCCAAATAGTGTTGTAATTAATATAGTTTCTGTGTGATTGTTTGAGTCTGGGTGGCTGGGAAATGAACAAGCAGTCTCCATTTACAAAGACCAGCATAAAAACACTTTTCCGAGTTTGTTTAGGTTTTTGGTATGTATACTGTCTTTTTAAGTGATGTAATGATTTATAACCTAAATTTGTTCATATGTAATATGACTATGAAAGTTTGAAGATTATTTAGATATTACTTGAACTCTTAGTAATCACATTGATCAAGAGGTGTATAACAAGTACATCATCCTCACATTGAATTTTAACTATTTATTGAGAAACAGGGCTGTGTGTTATAAGACAGATCCTGATCTGGAATGAGACCTTTTTTAGTTAGTGTTTTTGTCGGTTCCTGTTCTCCCCCCTCCCCGTGTATGCTGTGTATGAATACATGTTTGAATGTGTGTGGCATGCTTATGTGTGGACAGACACGTGTGGAGGACTGAGATTGATGTCTGAGATTCTCCAGGATCTCTCTCCCGCCAGCATCCTAGTTTTGATTTTTATGATTACCTTCAGCCTGACCTTTTCTCTCTTTTTATTAGTTTATTATCTTGCTATAAGTTACTATCACTTATAGCAAGATAATAAACTAATAAATCTTTCATAAGAATAAATGAATGTTTAATTTCATATCCTTATGTCCCTCCTCCTGAGTGCTCAGCACTTTTCTTTACATTATAGGAGATTCAGAAGTAGATAAGACAATGCCTCAGCTCCTTAACTGACTTAACCGTCCCATGATCTCTAACACATCCTGTGTGGATCATGTGGTTAGAACGTAAAGTACACAGAGACGAGGCTTGGGGGCAGGGATGTCAAAGGCAGAGAGCATGGAGAGGTCTGAACTCCCATGACTGCCCCTGGGACTGTTTTATGTAGGAGGATTGTGAAGTACCCTGGCTGAAGTTTTGTTTCTTGTTCCTAGGAAAGAATTTGATGTTTCTGGTGTTGCGAGATGGTACGGGCTATCTGCAGTGTGTCTTGTCAGATGACTTGGTAAGTATTTTATTTTACATATGCCTGAAAGGTGAATTTACTACAGTCCATTTTATAAGTTTTGAGAATTTTAGGATCTCTACACATACTTCAGATTTTTACTGTGTTAACTATGGATACCCATGTCAAAAACCATTGTGTATCATAAATGTAAAAAGTTTTGATTGTACCTTGGAAAAGCTAGAGAGAAGCTTTTGTTATGGAAATTTTCTTGAACTATAAAGACAGGGTAGTACAGGGAGTCTTAAGACCTGGCTTGAGTAACCACAGGTTATGCTGGATCTTGGTGTCTTTCCCTGGATGTCACATTGCTAACAGTGTCTCCTTGTTGCTCATTATCTCTCTTTCTGCTCCCAGTTATTTGTGGGAGGAAAATCCAGAAATTACTCTAGAGTGTCTTACAGATGAGTTTGGTTAATTCCTGTCTCTCTGTCACTTAGTGTGCTTCTGCTTGCCCTGTGTTTTATAAATGGACCTTGGTCTGATAGTGTTGATTTTTTTTTTTATATATCCTTCATATGAGTGCTTCCTGTGCAAAGCTGTTCTGGTTATATCAGGAGGCACATGATGTTGACATGTCTTTGTGATCAGTGGCTTTCAGTGTAGAAGCCTTATCCCTCTATTGTTGAATTGCCCATTATTTTTCTCCTAATGACTTTAGCATGTGCTGGTCATCACAGTGTAGAGAGGCTCTATCTTAAGTCAAAAATGAACTGTATGGCTATGTAATGGACTACGGTCTTTTATGCTTATGTATTCATCTAAAGGGAACATAAATATGTTTTTATATAGCCATATGTTACTCAACCATAGCACCCCAGTCCAAGAAATACTTTAGTAAGCTATCTCATTGAGCAAATATCACGGTGTACTTCGCTATCATATCAATAGGTAATATCAGCTACCCAATAGGTGATACGTAGCAGTCCGTTGCTAATAGAAACATGTGGTGCATGGGTACATTGCCTCCTCCAAAAATAGCGCTTGCACACTCTCGCTCTCTCATTAATCAGTGTTGAACCCAGGGTGGTAGCATAGCCTGTAATCCCAGCACTTGCAAGAAGAGGCAGGAATATGAGCAGTGCAAGGCTAGCTGGGGCTATATGAGACCCTGTCTCAAAAAGAAGCCAAAAATAAAATTAGTGGTAGTATCAATCCTGACTTTACAAATATTTGACTAATAACTTGTTTGTAAACAATTCCTTTAACTTTATTAGAATATTTTAAAATCAGCATAAGTAGCCTAATAATGAACTTTGCCCTTTTGCAGTGCCAGTGTTACAATGGAGTAGTCTTGTCCACTGAGAGCAGCGTGGCAGTATATGGAACACTAAACCTGACTCCAAAGGGCAAGCAGGTGAGCGGGGTGAACGCGTGGAATAAAGTAGTCGGTATTTAATGGTTTGTTCTCAATGTCTTTATTGGTACATTTGGCGTATGGCATATAAATACACAAGCATAAAGTAATGTAAATTCAGTGTACTGTGTTCTTTTCCAGTAAAATATGTCTGCTAACAGTTTTTGTTGTAGTCTGATTTTCGTAGCTATAACAGAGTCTCGTGGACTGGGAAATTTATGAAAACAAGAGAATTTTCTTGTAGCTCTGGAAGTTGGTTAGTCCACGGTGGAGGGGCATCAAGACTAAAGAATGTATTCAGTACATTGGGGTGGGGCTGAGCTGGCTTGTGTGACAAATCTAGTCTCATGATCACTGACGCTAACTCGCCTGAGTGACCAAACTCATTCATGCAGGTAGGGGCCTCCTGACCCGAACACCTTCCTCTGCTGCCGCGGGGCAAGTAATGTCACTGTGACTTTGAGAGAATGCAGAGCTCACGGTCAAATCAGAATAGCGTGGGCTCACACATTATTTTTAATCCCAGCACTTGAAGGCAGAGGCGGATAGATTTCTGTGAATCAACGTGGTCTACATAGTGAATTCCAGGACAGTCAGAGCTCCATAATGAGAACTTGCTTCCAAACAAACCACCTTAGCTTTTCGGCTTCATTCCTTACTGACCCTCTTGGTTGGTTGTGCAGCCACTTTGCTGTGGTGTAGTAGTAACTTAGCGAGGTGAGAGTTTCAGAAAACACTAGTCTAAACTGAAATGTTTTGAGCAGGAATTGGTAGTTTAAAAAAAAAATAGAAGGAGAAAGAGAAGAAAAATGTGCATAAGATATATTTGTGCCCTAGCCGAGGTAACCTGTCGGTCGGTAATCACAATTCAAATAACTACTGTGGTTGTAATTGTTGCCCAGGAAGAGAAACTACAGATGTAGCATATTAACCACAAGAGGGAGCAAACACTCCTAGCCCAGAGTCCGTGTAAAAGCCTGCCCTGTAATAAAAGTGAGTGAGTGAATTCACCCAGCCTTCCTTGAAGTGGCATGGTAGAGATGGAGTGGTTGTCATGGTGTTACTTGCTGTCCAGTGTTTGGCAACAAGATGAGGCTTTTAAAGAGAATTACTTTTTGTAGAGTCAGTAGGGGAGATTTTGACTCTTTCTCCAAGTAGATAAACTGCTTTTAGTAAAACTTTCCATTTTCCAAAATTTAAGATTTTATTTTTTTATTACTTCAATTGTGTGTGTGTGTGTTGGTGTGTGCTCTGTGCACATGAGTGCAGATCCCCTCAGGAAGCAGAGATGTCAGACCCTCTGGAGCTGGATTTAAAAGTGGTTTGAGCCACTTCGTAGGTGTTAGGAACCGGACTCGGGTCCTCTGGAAGCTTAGTATGCACTCTTAACTGCTGAACCAGCTCTTAGCTCCGTATTTAAGTTTTGAAATATTGGTAAGTATGTTAACTAAATCTTTAGGCAAATGCTAGAAAAATAAATCATGATGCTAATAGCTGTAAGTAATTACTCCAGGTCATGGAATTAGAGTTGATTTAATTCTTAGTACATACCTTCTTATTTATAAAAGTGTGTGTGTGTTTACATGGAAAGAAGTATTAAATATAAAATTGTAATACTGAGTTGCTGGGTGTGTAAATCTAGAGGCTAAAACTACTAATGGTGCTCTTAAAATAACATCTGGAAATTTGGGCCCAGGATCTTCAGGACTGTCGGCTTAGTGTCTGTCTCACTCCCTCTGCTTGTTAAACTGTAGGCTCCGGGAGGCCACGAGCTGAGCTGTGACTTCTGGGAACTGGTGGGGCTGGCCCCAGCTGGAGGGGCTGATAACCTGATCAACGAGGAGTCCGATGTCGATGTCCAGCTCAACAACCGGCACATGATGATCCGCGGAGAGAACATGTCCAAAATCTTGAAGGCACGGTCCATGATCACCAGGTGCTTTAGGGATCACTTCTTCGACAGGGGCTACTGTGAAGTAAGTGCCCGTTCCAGGTCTCCTACGAGTGACGCCCCGTGCCATTGGAAGACGGCTGGCAGTAGCAGACCTGTGTGCTCCTTCTCACCGTAATAGGTTACCACCCCGACGCTGGTGCAGACGCAGGTGGAAGGCGGGGCCACACTCTTCAAGCTTGACTATTTTGGGGAGGAAGCGTTTTTGACCCAGTCCTCGCAGCTGTACCTGGAGACCTGCCTTCCGGCCCTGGGGGATGTTTTCTGTATCGCCCAGTCCTACAGGGCCGAACAGTCCAGAACACGAAGGCACCTGGCTGAGTACGAAATTGTCCTACCCAAGCTGCCCCTCGGGCTGGGGTTAAAGTTCAGCTAGTCGAGTGAATGCTTAGCATACCTCAGGGTCTGGGTTCTGTCCGCAGCACCATATAAAAGTAGCGTGCATGGTGGTACACGCCAGTCAGTCGGGAGGTGGAGGCAGGAAGACCAGAAGTTGAAGACCAGCCTGGTCTATAAGACCCTGGCTGAGAAGCAAGAAAAGGCAGTTGGCTTCTTAGGTACCAGTCAGTGAGGGTTGCTAGATCAGGGCTTTGGTTCCTTTCTGGACACTTCTTCCCCCAGGTCCAGATCTTTGCTTGAGAGAACCTTTGTGTCTGTTGTTCAGATTCACGCACGTGGAAGCCGAGTGCCCCTTCCTGACCTTTGAGGACCTCCTGAACCGTTTGGAAGACCTGGTGTGTGACGTGGTGGACAGAGTCTTGAAGTCACCAGTGGCGAGCATAGTGTACGACCTTAACCCGGTAGGTGTGGTGTTTTCTCGAAATGAAGAGGTTCCAGTCTTGTAGAAGACAGAATCGCTCTCAATTTTTATAGATTTAGTGAGCTAAAATTAAGTAGGTAATGTTTTGAAGACTTAAACTTAATATTGGTAGTTGCCAATAACTATATTTTAGCTTATAGAAGAGGTGGTTCATAAGTATTTCTTCATCTGAAATGCTCTTTCATATTAATGATCTGTAGGATTGTTGTCTTTTTAAAGAATTTATTATTATTTTATGTGTTAATGGTGTGTGTGGGCCCACTTGTACAGTGATGGCATGTGGAAGGCAGAGAACAGCTTCATGGAATGCGGTTCCACGGATCAGACCCTGGCTGTCAGGCTTGCCTGGCCAAGGCTTTACCTGTCTGATGTGTGGTGTCCTTCTGTATATGTGTTGCTTTTATTGGTTGATGAATAAAGATGTTTCGGTCAATGGCTTAGCAGAGGAAAGCCAGGCAGGAAATCTGAACAGAGATACATAGAGAGAGAGTAGGTGGAGTCAAACAGACACTAGCCAGCTGCTGAGGAAATAAGACATGTAGAAAATGAGGAAATGCCACAGCCTTAACCACAGGGTAATACATAGGCTAATAGAAGTGAGTTAATTTAAGATGTAAGAGCTAGCTAAAAATATGCCTGAGCCATTTTGCCTGCTTGCATGTCTGCACCACATGCATGCAGTGTATCTAGAAGCCAGAAGAAGGTGTTGAGTCTCCTGGAACTAGAGTTATAGGTGGTTGTGAGCTACCATGATGGGAATCAAACCTGGGTCCTCTGGAAGTGCAGCCCGTAACTTAACCACTGAGTCATCTCTCCAGCCCCATTTTTGTTTCTTAATAAATGTTTTAGTTTGAATGCTTTCCTTTTATACAGTTTTTTTTTCCTTCTTTTTACTCTAGAACTTTAAACCTCCTAAACGGCCTTTCAGACGAATGAACTATTCAGATGCTATTGAGTGGCTGAGGGAACACGATGTAAAGAAAGAGGACGGGACGCTCTATGAGTTTGGAGACGTATGTATCCCTTTCTCCTTGCTTCAGAGGGGAGTGTGTACGTAAGGTTGCTGATGGTGGCTGCTTGATGCTGGAAGCCTCTACCTGTCCTCAAGTCAGTAGTACTAGCAGAAGCTACGTCTTGAAATTATCTGGATTCCTGATAGAATGGACTTTAGAATAGCGTCCTTTTGGGCAATTCTAAAGCATTGGAGTTCCTTCTTCCACACAGTGCCCTTCTCCTTTTCCTGCTCTCATGAGCATTCCTCGGCCAGTGCATTCTTGAGCCTACCAGCATGTATTTGGGGGTGTCAGTTATAACTGGTCCAGACCTATGTATTTGATTATTTTAGTACACTGTGGGTGCATACGCGTGCGCGCGCGCGTGTGTGTGTGTGTGTGTGTGTGTGTGTGTGTGTGTGTGTGTGTGTGTGTTTACAGGTGAAATGTCAGTAGCTGCTACTCAGCAGTTTTTCTTTGGGTTAAGAAGGAATCTCTGTTGAGAACAGATGACACAGCAGCTCGCCACACTGCACTTGCTGCCTTGTAAATTCAGTTTATGATACATAGCGTAATTCTGCACTGAAGTTTGTTTTGTTTTTGTTTTTTTGAGACAGGGTTTCTCTGTAGCTTTGGAGTCTGTCCTGGAACTAGCTCTTGTAGACCAGGCTGGCCCTGAACTCAGAGATCTGCCAGCCTCTGCCTCCCAAGTGCTGGAATTAAAGGCATGGGCCCCCACGACCCAGCTTTTGAACTGAAGTTTTTAAGTACTTTTATTATCCCTAGTACTTAGCATGGTTGAATGAGAGACAGTCACTAACTGTAGAGCACAAATGTCCTAGTTCCCCAGGTGGACTCTCTCAGCCTGCTGTGTCACTGAAGGCTCGTGACCAGGTGAAGTGGGTAATGCCCCTGGCACAGGCGTCCTCAGTGCCTGCTGGTGGGTGAGTGCATTTCTGCTGCCCCACAGCAGGAGGGCTCTGGAGCTAGCAAACATTTCTGCTGCCCCATAGCAGGAGGGCTCTGGAGCTAGCAAACATTTCTGCTGCCCCACAGCAGGAGGGCTCTGGAGCTAGCAAACATTGCGGACTTTCCAGGTGTATTTTCATCTCACACAGATCCCCCAGTGTGGGAGGAAGAGAGAAGCTTGGAGATCAGATTGTCCCCCCCCCCCCCCCCGCGTGCGCGCTTATCCTTGTCTTTCATACCTGAGGGCACAGGGCTTCAGGGAACAGAGCCGGTGAATGCCAAGTTCTGTTTCAGTTCCCTGTTTTTTCTTTTTTCTCCTGAGATAGGGTTTCTCTGTAGCTTTGGAGCCTGTCCTGGAACGGCCTAGCCTGTTTCAGTTTTTAAAACAAATCAATGACTCTTGTCCAGCTCTCAGTTTTTACTGGGACAGGAGTTTTGAGTTCTGGTTTGAATATGATTTCTTAAAGAATGTTTTGGGAAAGACACTAATTTAGCTTGGTTTATCATCATCTAATATTTCTTGGTTATTGTTGGAGGTGTGTTGGTTATTTTATGACTTTTCTGCCAGTAAGTGATGTTTGTAACAGGAAGGGAGTGCAGGTCACAGTTTAAAGATGAGTGTTTTCAGTACTCTGCAGAGCAGTGATGTCCTGGAGCATACACTGACTGTCTTCTGCTCTGGAGACCAAGCGGGCCATATGCTGTTAAGAGCTTGGATCTGGCCACTGACCAGAATACTGAGCAGTATCTTGTCACAGCTTAGAGATGTCTGGGCAGTGGTGCTGTTCCCTAGCAGCCTCAGCACACTGTGTGGGCTGTGTTAAAAGAAGCAGATCTTCCTACAGTTCACTTGATGCCACGAGTAGGTTTTCCTCTTTAGAAGGACTTGTTCCTGTGTGCGTGTCTGTGAGCTTTGGGTCTGTGTGTGTCCTCTGCTGTGCTACAGAAACATAGCCGGGGACAGCAAATGCTGGAAGAGCCACTCTCGGTTCGCAGTTTTAAAGTTAATGAAGTCTGGTTTCACCTCAGGATATTCCTGAAGCTCCTGAGAGACTGATGACAGACACCATTAATGAACCAATCCTGCTGTGTCGATTTCCAGTGGAGATCAAGTCCTTCTATATGCAGCGATGTCCTGAGGATCCTCGGCTCACTGAATCTGTCAGTTTGTGGTTCTCTGAGTATTAGAAACTGAGCTCTTTTAAGGGACTGGGAACTGTCATTTTGGATAAGATATAGCTCATGACAAGTATTTCATAAATCTATAATGACAGTAATTAAAGTTAAAAAAAAAAACTTCTTCCCTGATTGGGTTGACGTGTTCTGATAAAGAATTTGAGTAATACTTGAATTTTGCATAGTCGCGGGGCTTCCTTTCAAGTTAGGAGCTTAATTGAAATTTTCCTTAAAGCCTTGTAATCTTGTCTGATAGACTGGCGTAATTGTGATAGTTTTTTGTTTGTTTTTTGACTTTTTATTTAAAGGTTGATGTGTTGATGCCCAATGTTGGTGAGATTGTGGGCGGCTCGATGCGCTCTTGGGATAGTGAAGAAATTCTGGAAGGCTACAAAAGGGAAGGAATTGACCCTGCTCCTTATTACTGGTATACAGATCAGGTAAAAACAATTGTTTAAACTTCTTTAGCTTTTTTCACTGTAATAAATTTTTCATACATTGAAATGCCTTGTGTTGTATGGCATTGGAGGCCAGAATCCCAGGTCATCCATGAGTATTTAAATGATCTGTGTTTGCTTTGTGTAGCATTTGGATATTGCCATTTTTGTCTTCAGTCAAGTTATAGGTCAGTGCCATTTGGCAAACTCTTTATCTGCTGCAGGTTTTTTGTATTTTTAATGTGTATGGGTATTTTCCCTGCATGTATGTTTCACATGCCGTGCTCCCAGAGGCAGAAGAGGGCTTGAGAGCTCCTGCAGCTGCCAGTACAGAGAGTACTAAGCTACCTTGTGGGTGCTGGAATCTGAACCCAGACCCTCTGGAAAAACAGCCAGTGCACTAAACTGCTGAGCTAACTTACCTTGCTAGCCCCTGCTGCAGTTTTTAAATCTATTATTAGATCCTGCCAACATCTAATACTGTTCCTTACTCTCCTGATAAGTCATGGGAATAAGGTAGAAAGGTTGAAATCCTCTCTTCCTTTCAGGGTGGCTCTACATCCTTGATGTGGTTTTTATTATGTCTCTGTGGTTTATGAAGGCATATGGGTTTGGCTGCATTGACTACAGTGAGTTAACGCTACATTGCATTGTGAAAGTTAGCTCATGGTAGTAATTTCAACATGTTTAGTTGTAGTTTTAAAGTAAGCATACATTCTTTCTCTTTCTTCCCTTTTATTTAACAGAGAAAATATGGTACATGTCCTCATGGAGGCTATGGCCTGGGCCTGGAAAGATTCCTAAGTTGGATTCTGAACAGATATCACATCCGAGATGTGTGCTTGTACCCTCGATTCGTCCAACGCTGCAGACCATAACCAAGTGGCCCTGAAGCATGAAGGAAGGGAAATGTTCATGAAAAGATAAGACTGCTTCTGCAAAAGAACAAAAATTCGAAACATCCCTTGATTTCCTATTGGGCTAGTAGCTTTTTCTGTCTTTATGTGTTTTCTTCCCATTACCATAAAAGAAGTAGATGTGACTTGAATACAAAGTGACATTGGTTTCCTTTTAATAAAAGTACTCATTACAGAATTTTCAGAAAGTACGTGGCATATCACTCTTTAGTTGGAAGACATTTTATCATACTGTAGGTTACAATCACTGTATTAAATAAACCATATATGATTGTATAGTTTTAAATATAGTCTGATATTCCATCAACTATATTTTTGTCCTTTTAAATGTCACAGGAATTATTTAATGTATTATATACATGTTATAGCAAACATCTAAAAGAAAAATTGGCCATAGGATATAAAAAATCTAGTATTAATTATTGTGCAGCAGTGTAGATACTGGAATCGAATACCATAGTCTTACATTCGCTATTAATCTTTTCTAAATTCACACAGTACTTCTGATTCTGAGGGGCATGAATTGGTAGGAAAAAAATTATAAAGGGGATTGAGTTAAAATTTACAATGAACATGATTTGGATGATGGGTTATTTAAATGATCCCAAGTAACTCCTCAGCCTTCAATTTGAGAGCAGGGTAAGGCTATGCTTCCCTGTTCTGTTGTAATTCCGAGTAATGAAAAGAAAATATGTTCCCAAAGGATTTGCACCTGGAACCTTAGCCACCATTAGGCAGCTAAGTCACCCACCCAGCGCTGGGTACCATCTGCGCTGCCCGACAGGATCCTGGTAGGTTTACTGCATGGTCCCAGTGCAGGTGATTCGTTCCTCCCCAGATGCATGCCATGTGTTCTGATGGGCTGTATTCCCAGCAATCAATAAATAAACGCTTGTCAGACCAATTCTCTGGCTTGTGTTCTCAAAGCTGAAATCTCTGCCTCATATTTTATATCTTCTGCATTTTTTGAATCTGTTTGTTGTGATTATTAGATTCTGAATTTAGTGTGAGTGGAGTTACATGATAGTAAAAGGATGGGTTTTTAAATTAGACTCTTGTGTCCTAGTTAGAACTGTTTTGCACTCTTTCGTTGTTTTAAATCCATTAATTTCCTACTATTTTGCAAATAAGTAAAATGGCAGATGGAAGCGAGGCGTTTGTGGCCGAGTATTGAAAGAATGTCAGTGAGCTGTACTTAGTTAGCTTCATGACCAAAATTTAGGGAAAGAGGTTAGGCTCTGTTAGCTTGAATGTTGATTGTGTAAATAGGCCGATAAATAGAATACTGAAACGGAGCCTGGACTAGGTGAGCTCAGGCGTCGGGTTGTGGTGACCTGGGACCAATGAACCAAGTGTGAATGATTACGAATCCACTTATGGCTTCATCATTTCTCTCCTGTGGTTCTCGCTCTGCTCTGAAGATCTCAGCCCTTCATTCCTGTGGAGGACCAGGGTCTGGACATCTCTGGTTCTAGATCCTGCTCTCCTAGGCTCCTACTTGAGGGTTCTGTCCTCTCAGGCCTGTGGTGGTCGCGTCGAAAGCTCCAGAAGTGCCCAGTTGAGGATAGCTCAGTGTTTGGCTTTATGTAGTGATATTAAAGATTAGCCTAGAAAGCATTTTGCTTTTCATCTTTAATAGTCAACAAGCTGCAGGTGTTAAATGCTTATAAAATATGCCATATGCTAGAGGATTTGCCTGACTGTGAGCTCAGTGCGCTGAGTATGTGTGTAGGCGAGGCCACACTATGATAAGGTTTAGAAAGTATGTTTTCTACCTGTGGTGTTTTTAGCTTCCGCTAGGGTTGTGGGGAGTAATCTGTATGCCAAAAAGCACCTAGATATACTATCAGTTGTCTTTACGCATCCTTCAATCATTTTTAGCAATTCAAATTTCTCTTTATCTCCTTCCCACCTTGTGTGTAACATCCTAAAAATGTCTTCTTACATATATAGAGAATAGTTCACTTCCGTTATGAGTAACCCTGGATGCATATTGTAAATTACCCAAGGATCTTATAAATACCAGTGCTTGGATTTTACACTAGACTAGCTGAATCTGGATTTATGGATGGTACTTTTTTTTTTTTGAAAATTCCCAATTATAACTGGTGTGGGATGATTCCAACAGTTACTCAAATGAACCTTTAGGCTCTGTTCTTACACTAATATTTCAGTCCTTAATGACCTCTGTCATCTCTAGTTGAGATGGGAATACTGGGGAAAGGCTGGGTTATTTAAACTGCCTTAGCATCATGTATGTCTCTCATGCCTTCGAGGAAAAAAGACGTCATAACATTCAGGTACCAAAACTCATACCATCTTAAATCGTTCAATGTAGTGACTTGTACGCTAACAGTTTCTTATTTGGGGGGTCATTAGGCAGATAGCTTGATCAGAATTAAATGCAGTCATGAGTGAACACCAAGTTCTGGAGCGAAGGTTCAGCTAGCTGACGTAGCACCAGCTTTGAGACGTGGAAGCTGTCGAAGTTTAGCGTAACTTAAATTTCCCTCCATGCTGCTGGCCTCACGCTTTTCCGCATGGTGCTTCATTTTAGATGTCACCCGCTCTTCGGCAAACAAGAACCGTACTTTCCCGTGTGCACCTCATGTCTCCATCTTTCCAGCTCCGTCGAGTTACCATTTCTGTTGGATATCTAGTAAACTGCAGTTACCTTGCCTTCTGTGCCTTTTCCTTCTTACAATTAATATCAGGTTTTATTCAGTTCATTCAGTCCCCAAAGACATCCAAACATACTGATAATCTTTCTGTTACCTCTTCCTGTAAAAGTCCCCTGGGCTGTCTACCGCTTTTCCCTAGAACCTGCACAACTTGTCCAGGAATGCAGTCTTCACTTGGCCATGAGATGGGGGCGCCGCCCCACCGCAGAGTGGGAACCTGGGCATCTGACAGCTGCTCTCAGGGACTTTCAATCCATCTCATTATAGCATGTTTTTCTCATCTCCACTTCCAAAGGCACCTGCTGCCGCCAGTCCTAGCCACTAGGGATTCTGTTGTCTAAATCTAAATGGTTCTTATTTTAGAATGGCCAGCTTACAATTCAGTTTTTCTTCGGCTGGCTGAACCATGAAATATTGATTCATCTGCCCTCTAGCTTCTAAAATTCTGTTCCTGTAGTGTTCTTTCCCTCTTTATTTTTGATTTGTGCTTGAGAACAAAAAGGACCCCCACCCTTGCCATTCTAAGACCTCTGTGGAGATTTTGGTGGGGTTTGGGCCAAAGTGAAGCTAAATCTGTCTGTAAGCCCCGTCTTTACCCGGAGGTCACAATTTTGTATTTGAACACACAAATCAGAATGAAGGAAGGGGAGGAACATGCTATCATTAGCTGTTGAGTAGCGCAGGTTGGCAAGGAATGAAGACAAATGTAGTAAATCTATGAAAATTAAAGATTGTAGGTGACGGCTAAGTGGGTCTTGGGAATCTGAGAGGCTTTGTCCTTGGACTGTGATTATTGAATGGAATTTCCATGGTGCATCCCAGCTCAGCTTTCAATCTGAATTCCTAGGTTCTCAGCTGTGGTCCTCCATGCTGATAAATTCATGATGCTGGCCGTGAACTCCACGCGTGCTCTCTGGCTCCTGCCCCTGTTAGCATTTTATCTTTTGAGTTGTATTTTGGAAGAATGGAACAGCCCCCACTTTGGGAACACTGGCACACCTGGGTTCAAACACCAGCCTTGCCCTGGCTCTGCGGCCTCAGGCAACTCGGGTCCTCTGCACAGGTGTTTCCCTCCTCTGAGGAATAAGGTGGGATCACCTTTCAAAGAGTGTGCTTAGTGAGTGAGTCAGTGATTGGCAGGGTCTAGACATTCAGTGGAGACCCCCTTTTTAAAAATCAGCAATTCCTTTGGCAAAGGTGGGGATGAGCCAAGAACTAGGCTAACGTTCCTTACAGCTATGGTTAAAGTCCTGTGTCTGTTGACTTGCTCAGGAAGAGTCCAGTGATTCAAGGACAGGTTGTTGGGAAGGAAGCAAACCGAAGACAAATAAGAGCTTGGGTCCTGAAAGACCACGTCTAGGGGATGTGTCTCCAGCTCCTTTTATCTTTAGGCAAGGGAGTTTAGGTGAGTGGTGACGGCAGAATGCTGTCTCTCCAGTATCCGAACAGGATGTCGCAAGACCAAAGAGTTGGTCTGTTCGGTTTTGTGTAGTCACAGGTTCATACCTGGTAAGTTTCGAGAATGTCTTTGTTATGTTTGCTTTGGCATTAAGGTATTAGAATGGGGGTAGGGTGCAAGCATTGAGTAAATGGACCTCGGACTGTTAGTTTTGGACAGTCTTTAGATGATCACGAAGGGCTGCGTGCTCGTGGAGACAGGACAATCATGGAGGAATCATTAAAGACAGGGCTTGTCTTTTCCCTGTGCGTCCTGCCTGTCGCCAGTGTCTCCTCAGGCTCAGCATGTTCCAGTCTTCTCTTGTAAAATCATTTCTGTGGTTTGTGTTTTGAGACAGGGCCTTGCTACTGAAGGCAGTCCTGCCTCAGCTGCTCAAGTCTGCCATGCTGACAGTTCCTCTTGTAGATTCTAACAGGCCTCGGGAGAGCATTCTGTAGCCCTCTGAGCCTGAAGTCGGTGAAACTTCTGCTCACCCCTTTGTCCCCCACTGTAAATAGATTCATTGGATACATTTAATGCTTCCTCTCTTAGCTGAATGTGAAAAGGACAGCTCTGCGCGACAGAATTGCGGGAAGGAGTGGAGGTAGCATCAAAGCCAGAGCTATTAGGTTAGAGTTGGGGCTGGGTAAGAACTGACCCCAGTGAAAACACTGAGGGACTTTAAGCGGAGCATCCGTAGACCAGTGCACACATCCTAAGTGTACTGCTCTGCTGCTTACAGGCGAACATATCTTCCAGGGCATCCACATAAAAGCAGGATGGTGGAGCTAGGGGACTCAGATGCCTGGCTCTTCTGTAGAAAATTCCAGAAAGCTGGCTCTCTAGCCCAAAGCAAAAGGAGCTTGGGGTTTGCACAGTTCTGGGAGGGAGTAAAAGCCTCCTGGGAAGAGGGAATTGCAAATTTACACACCTTCAAAGAGCAAGACTGAATTCAGCCAAGAAAATAACATCAGTCTGCTTAAGATTCGGGACATTCCTGGGCTGCTGGCAAGAGGACACAGACAGGCTCTGTGGACACCCTTTTGCCAGTGTGGAAATGGGGACAAAGGCACCTTACAAACAGGAGCTCACAAAAAGTGTTAAGTCGTGGGAAGAAATATTGTGTTTAGTCATGTAGTGTGTGTGGTATGTGTCTTGTTTTGTTTTGTTTCGAGGCATGGTTTCTCTACGTAGCCCTGGCTGTCCTGGAACTAGCTCTGTAGACTAGGCTGGCCACGAACTCCTAAGAGTTCTGCCTGCCTCTGCCTCAGGAGTTCTGGAACTGAAGGTGTGAGCTCCCACCTCCTGGCTTAATGTCAGTCCAGGTGCTCCCATTTTGTCCTTGTGACTGAGAAAAGGAACTCTTAGGAACTCATGTGTGTCAGTGCTGCAGGAAGGCAGTTCAGAAGGCCATGCCAAAGACCCCTCACCACCTGCAAAGTCCTGTTCCATCAAGAAGCCTTGGTTTCACCTCACCTCAAGCCTCACTCTGCTTAGGCCAAAAGACTTCCTTGCAGGTCTCTCATGACCCCTAAAAGAAGCTGATGTCCTAACTCCCAGATCCTGCATGTATGTATGTATTTGGAAATAAGCGTCTTTACCTATGTACTCAAATTGGACTATGGGGTTAGTTGGTTCCAGTATAACAGGTATTCAAAGCCTTGCCAGTCACCCCACCAGAAGATAGGGAGTGACCAGGATGGACAGGGGGCTTGTGGCCCTGTTGATACCTTAATGGAAGGTTTCTAAATTCCAGAGTTAAAAAAAACAAAAACAAAAACAGCAAAATTTTGAGACGTTGTCCCACTGACAAAGGAAACTAATGCAGGCTTCAAAGGGGTCCCCATCCTTGCTGCTCCCTTCCTCATGGAAGCTTCAGAACCCCTGCTCAGGTCTCACTTGCAGAGAGAGGTCTTCCTGTTCCTGTTTCACCTTGGCAGAATTCACGCCAGACTGCGTCTACAGAAAGTTGCAGTTCCGGCCTCTCTGCATTCCTCTGCCTTCTTTGCTTTCTTCCCTGGCCCCTAGCCATGACCTGTCTTTATGTTGTGAATTCTTGTGTTTTTCATAAGACAGCTGCCTCAGTGACCTAGAATGTTCAGAATGTTCGTTCCATGTGGGTTCCGATTATCGTTCCGTTCCGTACATTAGGTGTTTGGCAGTGGCTCTACCTTATCCTTGTCTCGTAAACGAGCTACTTGCACGTACATACAAGTTCCTTTAGAACCTTTTACACTTTTATCCCCCACATTACCTGGGGCAGCACTTTTCTCACTGTGGACACACTCCGTGAGTGTGAGCACAGGTGGACTCCGGACAGTCTTCCTTGTGGTTTAGGCAAAGCGTGCTGCAGTTTGGTCCGGATTCGGTGGCTTAGGTCTTAATTGTGAGGACAATGGCTCAGACTTCCCTGAGTGATGATTCCAGGCTCCCCATTTGTCACGTGGAACTGCTGTTTCTCTCGCGCAGAAGCCCTTCCCCCAGTCTTTTTCTGATTAAGGAGACCGAGTGGAGTTATATAAATTTAGTTTGTGTAGCTCAGAAGTGCCAATCACTGCAAATAATGAATTAGGGGAGTCCCCCCTTCCCTGAAGCACTGAGCTGAAACCAACAAATTCATTTTATTTAGAACTCCAGGCTGAACTCCAGAGTGTTGTCTGTGACAGGCGAGTGCTTATTCACTAATTAAGTCACGGGCTCAGACAAATCTTCTCCCTGGCGGCTTATCTCAGTCAACACAAAGCCTGTATCTTTCAGCCTTCTGTTTGCTAATGGAATTGGTATAGAATTTTGCTTAAAACGCAAGCTGGTGGGGGGAGGGGAAGCATATATATGCAAATCTATGTAAATCTCATTAGGGAGAGGAGAAGTATTCTATATGTATATGCAAATATCTATAAGTCTCACTTCTTTAACCTTTCAAACCCTTTGTGAAATGTTCTGTGTAACCCTGAATCCGGAGTTCACAACTTCTGGGCTAAGAACTATGTATTTTGTTTTTGGTTTCTTGAGACAGGATCTCTCTATATAGCTCTGGCTGTCCTGTCCTGGAATCACTATGTAGACCAGGCTGGCCTCAAACTCACAGAGCTCTGCCTGCCTCTGCTCCCGAGTGCTGGGATTAAAAACGCGTGCACTAGGCCCAGCAGGAACTTTTTGAAGTGTGGTAGTATGTGCTTGTAATCCCAATGCTTAAATGGTGGAAGCCAGAGGACCAATGAGTTCAGGATTGTCTCAGCTACATAGTAAGTTCAAGGCCCACGTGGCCTGGAGGAAGCACTGTCTCAAGAAAATAAAAAAGCAAAATACACCTGCTTTTTTTTTCTGTCAGCCCTGAAACTCTCTCTGTAGATCAGGCTGACCTTGAACTCAAAAGATCCACTTGCCTCTGCCTCCTGAGATCTGGGGATTAAAGGCATGCACCACCACTGCACAGCTTTACATAGAAATCATATGAAGTACATTCATTTTATCTGCTTTTATTTCATCATCATCATCATAATAATAAACCATTCACTTAGAAGCTGTTATATTTGATATAAGGGCAACCTAAAAAAATACTGTTTTTGTTACCAGAGTCAAGAATTAGCAAAAGGGCTCAGCCTGGTGACTCAGGCAGGCCTATAATTCCAGCTACTGGGGATGCCGAGGCAGAAAGGTGACAGGTTCAAGGCCTGCCTAGACACAGATTACAAAAATAGCTGAAGATCACAAAGATTTGCTTGTTTTCTGTTTCTGGTGTGTGTTCTCACTCAGTGCTGTGGTACATGTGTGGAGGACAGAGGACAGCTCTCAGGAGCTGATGTTTCCCTTCCATCGTGGATTCCAGGAATTGGAGGTGCTCGGGTTTGTACAGCCAGCACTTTACCTGCTGAACCGCTTCACACCAGCCCAAGTTTTGCCGTCTTTTTAGAACCCACGAATCCCCAATATGTCCATCAAGAAGCTTTGTGCACAGAAAATTTTGAGTTTTTTAGTCAGTAAACAAATAAAATGAAAGAAATCGTGCTCATTCATTTTTGAAATGATGTTGGATTAATGTCTGGAATAAAACATTTTTGTCAATTCTTTTCTGCTTTCTGGTCGCACATAAAATGTGGCTGTCTCAGCTGGAGATTTTGAGGGAAGTGGCAGCATTTTGTCTCATCACTAATCATTAGTGCGTCTCTGGGAGGGGCCAGAAACCCCTGTTATCTCCATCTAGCAGGAGTGCTCAGCACCCAGGGTGGCGGAATGACTCCTTCAGGGCCTCCCAGAGGTGACAGAGAGACATCTCACAGACCAGACCTGTGGCCTCGCCCTGCGTCATCCAGCACAGCATTTCCGAGTGTGTTGTGGAGCCTCCGTAGTTCATTTTCTAGATGAACTTTAGAGAAGTTCCAGCTTTAGATGACCATAAAGATCACCTTGTAATGATGGGTGTTCAGGGGTTAGGCTAGACTCGATGTTTTCTAAGAGCCCTGGGTACTCCCATTTCTGTTATTGTTTTGTCTAGATGTTTGTTCCTGTGCAGGTATTTTCCCTCACCTCTACCTTCTCATAAGAAAGGAAGCAGCCCCCTCAAGAAACCAGTCTCTGCCTTATCTGCCTCTATCCCCTAAATTTCCCGCAGGCTCTGTACAGGGCAATCTCTAGTACCATTTGATTTTTGAAATCAAAAATTGCCAAAGGACTTGGTCTGATGGCTCAGTATTGCAAGATCAGCTACTGGGGAGGCTGATGCAGGAAGATAGCAAGTTTAAGGCCTGCCCTGGCAACTTACAAAACCTTGACACAAAATGAGATGTAAAAAGAGGCAGGCCACATGCCTAGCGTGTGCGAGGCTCTGGGCTCAGTCCTCAGTCCCAAGGGGGGAATGCACACGGAGGTAATCCTGTCAGTTACATGAATTGTAATACATTTACATTTTACATCCGTCTTAGAAACACAATAAACTAGTAAAGCCAAGAGCTCAGATTTTAGCCACCAGCGGTCAGGTTTATCTGGACTCCTGTCTTCCTTCTTCATTCTCTCTCCTTCCCTTCCTCCCATCCTTCCCCTAAGCCTCCACGAGGACTTGTTCCATCGGCCTTACCCTACTGTTCTCTCTGCCTAGTGCACTCTCAGTCCTTCAAAATGTTCTGTCTGTTCTGCTTATTTTGTCTCCCCACAGCCCCTTCCTAATCGGGTCTGCATCTGCCTTCCTGACCTCCACCCTTCCTAATGCCCTCACACCAGCAATGTTAAGCTGTTCCTTTGTCTTAAACTCTGCTGCAGAAAGGTGATCGAAGAAAGCACACACACACACCCTCCCACACTCTCTCTTTCTGCTCTGGAAACAAGCTGAAAGGGTCTATACTGTGATAAAGTATTGAAGCAACCAAACTGGAAAAGGGAGGCAGAAGCCTAAGGACAGTATGGAAATGTCCAGAAAGTCTTTTTGCTGAGTCGTGGCTGCCGTTCCAGTTTCGTCCAGGATGGCAGACTGCAGACCTAGCGGGTCTCGTGATAGCACGGGGACCTAGAGGGACTCGGGTGCGCTGATCCGTGGTGGCAGGATCCAAGCCACAGTCCCTCGGCTTGTCCCAGCTTTCAGCCAGCAGCACCTGGCCAGTCGGGCCTGCAAGCCCCGCCCCTGACCACACCCCTAGGGCGGACTCCTGGTGGCCCCGCCCCTGTCGCCTGGCGAATGTGCGGGAGCGGTTGCCGAGCGCAGCCCGGTAGGCGCTCGCCGGGCCTAGCTGTTTCGCCGCTGCCGAGGATTCCTGGCCGTCCCGGAAATGCTTTCTGCCGGCGCCAACCTGGCTGCGGCCCTGCGGGCTGCGGGCTCGCTACTCCGCGAGCCGCGTAAGTGGGGTTGTGTCTGCGATCGCAAACGCTAGGAGCGGCCGGGAAGCCGCGGGTTCGAGTCGCCCGGGTCAGCTGGGGTACTCGAGTAGTAGATGGAATTAGTAGTTACCGGAGGGAAGGTCTCTGAAGGACCCGACACCTAGAGATTCAGGAGTCGTTGTCACCATTAATTACTGTTGGCATCTGCCTTGCAGTTCGCTCCCTGCTGGTGACGTTCACGGTGTCCACTGCTGCTCCGCCCAGGCCAATGCCGTGGCTTCTGGGTAGAAGGACCCACTGTGGGGACGTACGGACTAGAGTTTTGCGTGGGATATTTAGAGAATAAGTGAGATCTCAAGTGTTGCTGGTACACCTCGCTAATGTGTGTGCCCACTAGATGAGCTGGTGGGACCCTGGGTGGGACACACTCAGTTGGGCCGAATTGAGCAAGGACACTTTGAGCCAGGGTCCCAATCTCGCCAAACTCGCTTATTTGCTGTGAAGATTAGGACGCGTGTGAACTAGGCAGCAGAGAGCTCCTCGGTTAACTGATGTAAAAGACTTTGGCTTTAGACACTCATTTAACGAATTTGAATGGTGACTAGACCTGACCCATTTCAAAGGAGTTTCCTAATTTGTCAGTTTGGCATCTACTTCAGGTAGAGAAAATATACTCCGAGCATCCACACGTTATTGCAAGTGCCTTTGTTAGAAGACAGTAAGGTACATTGAAGATCAGCTCCCTTAGGACACTGGGAAACAAAAGGTATTATCTTTAAGATAAGGACGGGCCAGTGAAGGAAGTACCAAATTAATCCTTCGCCATCTTTCCTGTGGCCAAGAAAGTCTAGCAGACCCAAGACTGGAGGTCATGAAATAATAGGAGAAAAGAAATTTTTTTTGGTGTAAGTCAGAAGGAACCGAGTGAGAGGATTCAGAGACCACAATTTATCTTGGCTCCAGCTGTGTTACAGGGTCCAATGCTTTGGAAAAAAAAATAGTTTTATTCCTTGAGAACTTCATCTGTGCAAACAATTTATTTTGATCATATTCGCCTCCAGCTCTTTCCCCTAACTCCTTCCAGATTCATGCCCACTCCCCACCAACTTCCTGTCTTCTCTCCCCCACCCTTAACTTGTAAATCCAATTTATGCTACCCAAATACCCATGGGTTTGGAGTCACCCACTAGAGTAGTGGTTCTCAACTTTCCTAACTTTGCGGCCTTTAGTACAGTTCCTTATGCTGGGTGATTCCCCCCCGCCCACCCCACCGTAAAATTATTTTTGTTGCTACTTCATAACTGTAATTTTGCTACTGTTAAGAATTGCAATGTAAATATCTGTTTTCCAATGGTCTTAGGTGACCCCGTGAAAGGGTTGTTTGACTCCCAAGGGGCTGCAACCCACAGATTGAGAACCATTGCATGGTCGACCTATTAGGAGCCATTCCTTAAAAAAGAACCTAAGCCTTCCCTCTCCAGCAGCCATTGATTAGCTCCTTAGCTAGATTGGGGCTCAGGAACCCCTCCACACACCATGATGGACCGTTGACTGGCTTGATCTGGTGCAAATCTTATGCAGCAACCTCAGAGGCAATGAGGTCTGGAGGAGAGCAGTCTTGACCCATCCAGGTTTGGCCCTAGTTCTTTACAGTGTCTGGTTCTTACAGTGCTTCTGCTCCCTCTTCTGCTGTGTCCCCGCAGCTTTTGTGGGTAGGGGCTGAGATGTCACCATTTGTGGCTGTGCACTTTAGCTAGTTGTGAGTTTCTGGGTTAACTGCTCACGCGCCAGTTTTTTAAGACAGTATTACAGTACTTTTTATCATTTTGGTGGACAGGAAAAGATTAATATTAGCTAAGAGAAAACTGTGTTTTTCTGCAACTGAATTCTGAAAATGAAACTGGAAAAAACAGTTTTATGTTCTATGTTTTTACCTTTTAGAAGTAGTAAGATGCTTCCTCCAGTGTGTCATACACCACACACACACACACACACACTCACACACACTCACACACACACACACACACACACAAAGAGAGAGTTCTGTATTTTCTTATTCAAGAATTCTATTAGATTTATGCATGTTTTCTTTTTTTGGTTTTGTAATTTGGGTTTTTAAGATTTTATGCAGAAATTAAACTTTTATCTTTCATGATCACTTCTTATTTTGTCTTGTATATTTTCCAATATACAAAATTGTAGTTTATTATGCATTCAATGATTTGCTGTTCAATTTCATCTGTGTATGGGTAGTGCATATGACTACAGATTGCTGCAGAGGCCATAGGGGTCTGATCCCTTTTGGAGCTGAAGTACAGGTATTTGTGAGCTACCCAATGAGTGCTAACCAATCTTGTGTTCTCTGCAAGAGCAGCAAGTGTGTCAACCACTGAGCCATCTCTCCAAATCCCCATCTTTTTTTTAGGCTTAAGATACACATACACATCCACAACATCTTCTGCTTCTTTTTTGCAATATATATAACAGCAGCCATGCATGGAAATTTTTTCATGATATGCTCAAAGTTTTTTTTTTTTCTTTTCAAGACAGGTTTTCTCTGTTGGTTTTTGAGCCTATCCTGGAACTAGCTCCTGTGGACTAGGCTGGCCTCGAATTTACAGAGATCCGCCTGGCCTCTGCCTCCCGAGTGCTGGGATTAAAGGCATAAACCACCACCGCCTGGCTTTAAAGTTGTTTTTTTTTTTTAAATATTTATTTATTATGTGTACAATATTCTGTCTGTGTATATGCCTGCAGTCTAGAAGAGGGCACCAGACCTCATTTCAGATGGTTGTGAGCCACCATGTGGTTGCTGGGAATTGAACTCAGGACCTTTGGAAGAGCAGGCAATGCTCTTAACTGCTGAGCCATCTCTCCAGCCCCTAAAGTTGTTGTTTTTTAATTGTGTGTGGGGATATGTGCATATGAGGTACCCCAGGCATGAGATTGGAACTGGGGTACAGTTGTTTCTAAGCTACCAGATGTGGGTGCTAGGTACTGAACGCAGGTCCTCTGCAAGAGTAGCCAGTGCTATTAACCCCTGAGTTCTCCAGTCCCAATATATTTAATTTTTAATGGTTCAGAAATTGCATTGTTTCTGTAAGTTCTCCTACCGTGGCCATACAGGACAGTGTTGGGTGGGAGATGGTGACAGTCCTTTTCCTATTCTATTGGGACAACAAAAATCAGAATAACTGTCCACAACTGGAAGGCAAGTCCTCCTACTCCCACAGTCCCTGCTTCTAAGATAGTGTGGGATCCTATTTAATTTTAGTTAGTATATGTAATTTGTGCAGTTTGTATAGGTTTCTCTGTGACATATTCATACAAGCATATAACACCTTGAGCATACTCTCCTCCTCTGTAATCTTCTCTGACCACCTGCTCCTTGTGCCTTCAGTATCTCTAATAGCCCAGTCCAGAGAGGGATGTTTTAAGATGTCCTTGATAGGTATGTTAATCCTGAGTCACAGTAGGAAGGATCCCTTATCAGTACCAAAATTTGGTCAGCCAGAGACGCAAAGGCCTGACTTGTACTAGGAAACCGTAATACACTATCTAGTCCTACCCCGCCTTTCCTTTTGTTAGGTTCACAGAAAAGAATCTTATTTATGACCATCAGTTAGAATTCTATCCTCATACCCCATAGGGTCTGATGGAATTTTGTTCATGCAGGGACTTGGAGACGTTGCACGTGATTGAATCCCTGGTTAAATCTCACCGTGCAGTTCATGATTAAACTTGTCTGAAACAGGGGTGCAGGTTGTTTGAGGCTCATCTGAGTGGAACTGAGCTTCTTAACATCCGTCTTTCCACTCTGCCTTGATTTAGTAAGGCCTCCCCAGCGTAAGCTCGTGTAGTGGGCTCTGCTGGGATTGTGCGCCATCTGCTTTTATTTATTGGTTTTGTGGCAAGATCAGGCTCAAACCCCAAATGGTCTCAAACTAAAGATCCTCCTGCCTCAGCTCGCTGAGTGCTCTGGTTACAGACATGCACCAGCTTGTGAATGTGTACTATCTGGATAGAAAGAAGTCTAGGTGACCTGGGAGTCCCATTTTCTTTTATTTGGTTCCCATTTGGGTGATTTAAAGAAGTTAGAGCAGGCATGCTTGCTTTCTCTAGAAGCTTCCAAATGAAACTATTATACTAATATTGTAGTAGCCCCTGCCACATGGCAGATGCTACAGAGTGCCTCTCTTGATTTTTAAATCCTCTGAGTTCATTGTGATACAGAGGGGGAGATAAGGCTCTATAAGATCATAGTCTGACCCAGGTCACACTGCTACAAAGGGGAGAGCTGAACTTAGGTCAGACCTATTTGATCCAGCCTGAACTTTGCCCTCATCAGGGCGCTTAGAGGAGAATCCAGGCAGAAGATGACTGGTTCCAGACTAGTTTCTCACCCGGTGTTAGGAGACAGAAGGAGGAGGCCACACAGTAGCCACCACTGTCCTTATTATCTTCCTCAGTTCTAACTTGTGGTTTCAGTTTAGTTTTACAATTATGTAAGGACCAATACTTCATGTTACAACTCAGTATGGCACATGTACTTCTTGGTTCAGTTCTTTTCCTGGACTACCGCCTACTCTTGTGGAGCCCAGGTCAAGGGTACACACAGGGCCGTGTGTATTGCACATAGAATAGCAAGTCCTGACCCTAACCAATAGACCCTTCTAACTGCCTGGAGGGATGAAGTCTTGAACTCTCCTAAACCCCTGCAGAGAAGAGACAAATGTTGACCCTCAAGCTTTCCTGCTTCTCTTCCCACCAGCAGCTCTTTCCTATTACCCCTTGGCCACCCTGAAGGCCACCAACTGCTTATCTGGATGGCAACATCTGCCCTATGGAGGAGAGATGCAGGGAGGGAGCTGCAGAGACTCTGGAATTAGCTGTGGAGCTTAGGAGGGAGGAAATGCTTGAGCTATCAGCCCTGGGAACCTGGTCTGTTATGCAGAGTATTGGGTTCTGAGCTATTCTACATCTTGTGGGTGCATTCCTGCCCTTTCTTATTGTCAGAGCACAGGGCGATTCTGGGATTCCCATCGCTCGAGACCGAAATCCCAGAAGGCTTGAAGACAGAAACTGAATCGACAGTTAGTTGGGAACTGGGCTCAGTTTCTACTCTAAATAACCCTATGTTAGTAGTTCCTCACCTTCCCCATGATCAGCTCTGTCCCACGGGTGGAAAGATTCTGAGTGTGCAGAGGTTCAAGGGATGTAGCCAGGGCAGGGTGAGAAGCTGTGTGTGCCTTCTAAAAAGATTACGCCACCCTGGGAGAAGGAACCTGCACCCCAGCCCACTAGAGAAAGGAGTCCTCCGTGTTTTACCTGCCTACAGAGATTCTGGGGAAGTCACCTCTGCCGTGGTACCGTTTTAAAATTTAAAGCTAGCAATTATGCCCTGAGGACCCCTTGAAAAGAAATTACTTTCCAACTAGATTTCATGCTAGCACTTTAATTTTGTCACAGTGGCGCATGGCAGCTCGAGGGCCTGTCAGCCGTGGAGGTGCCAGTCGGGTGCAGCGGCAGCCGCCACAGAGAAAGTGCATCACGCCAAATCTGCAAAACCTCAAGCTCAACCAGAAAAGAGGTAACTTTAGGCTCAGCTAAGGCTTTCTTTTTGTTTTCTATTATGACAAACGCAAGTGGGTTCAAGCAACCTAGGGGGAGAGGAACTGGGAAAGTGCAATGTATTTATTATCAATGTATGTTCTTTTCTTGGTTTCCTTTTAACAGCTGCTAAATAATGGGTTTAAGGACTAATAAAGGACATACAATTAAAGGTAGTCTTCAGTCACATAAGAATGTGGCCCTAGTATATGTCATATATGAAATCAACTGTATGCATACTGAAAACCTGTGTGTATGAACTGAATATATTTATGCCTATAAAATGTATGCCTTGTATAGGACATAAAGTAGCTAACCTATCAAGAACTTCTCGAGGAGATTCTATCATTATTACCTTTTGCTTTTAACATAGTGAGCATATTATCAATGACATTTTATGGTTTGTACTTTATTAAGGAAATAGAGTGTACTTTCCTCTTGGTATTTATGGGTGGGTGGCAGTTCTGTAGCCACGGTGTAGCTGAGTGTTCTCTTCAGCAGCAGAAGCCACAGATGCCTACAGGACCTCGTCTGTGATACAGAAAAGCAGGTTTTATACGGGGAAGTTGTTCGGATCTAAGAAGGAACGTAGCTGTAGTTAGATGATGTCATGACTTTCCTGCCAGACAAGACGCCATTCTGGAACTGTATATTAGTTTATTAGTTACCTTTCTGTTGTGGTGATAAAACACAACTTATAGAAGAATGTATTTGGGCTTACAGTTCCAGAGGGTTACAGAGGCTGGAGCAGCATCAGAGAGCGCACATCCTGCACCACAAACAAGAAGCAGAGAAAGCTAACTGGGAGTAGTGTGAGTCTTTGAACCAGTCTGGAGGCCCAGCTCCAGTGACATACTTCATCCAGCAAAGCTACACCTGCTAAACCTGTCCAAACAGTGCCACCACTTAGGGACCAAGTACCCAAATGCCCCAGCTTATGGGGGACAGTCTCAAACCAGCATGAACAGCTATGTGAATGAATGTTTTCATTTTGTGATTGTTATTTCTCATTGTGATGTCTCAATGTGATATTTTATTGATTGAAGGCTAAGAAACAGGTTGATTTAGGAGATGGAATTAGGGACAGGTCCCAAGTCCCTTCCTCTTATCTCTGTCTTCCTAGAAGATGTCGTCAGTGGGTAGGGTAGGAAGCACAGGCGTCTTGGGCTCGTGGCATGCCAAGCAGGACATGGCACCTTGTGTACTCTGTGGTCCCTCGAGACTTGGAAAACTATTAGTATGAGTGGAAGGATTAATACTCTGTACTAGCTTAGGAGTCCACAGGCTTTTATCAGGAGTTTGGTTGTTACTTTGTTTTTAGGTTTATTTTTTTAGGCAGCACCATCTCCTTTGCTGCTCTTTACCTGGAAGAAAAAATGATTTCATTGCTGGCTTAGGGTTCCTAGTGCTGTGAAGAGACACCATGACCATGGCAGCTCTTATAAAGGAAGAACATTTATTTGGGCGGCTTACAGTTTCAGAGGTTTAGTCCACTATCATCATGGTGCGACATGGTGGCGTGCAGGCAGACGTGGTGCTGGAGAAGTAGCCGAGTGTCCTGCATCTTGACTCTCAGGCCACATGGGCCATGACTTGATATACATGAGACCTCAAAACCTGCCTCTACAGTGGCATTCTTCCTCCAACAAAGCCACACCTTCTAATAGTGACTCTCCCTTTGGGGGGCATTTTCTTTCAAACAACAATTGCTTTATTTTGTAGTGACAAAAGTCAATAATATAAATGGTCTTAATATTATATTAATTGTTAAAATTAAATAAAAGTATAAGGGTTAGGTTCTATTAAGTAACTTTATGTAACATTTATATAAAACAATAGGAAATTCAGGTGGAAGGAGGACATAAAAGTCATAGTAATCTTCCATCTAATGTTTTGTTACCCACTCGTATGTACTTACTGACATGTAAACACTGCTGTGCGTATTATTTTACAGGTTTTTCTACTGTCACCATATATTTATATTTTCTATGTTGTTTTAGTTGTTTTTCTTGTTGCTGTTATAAGATACCTTGCAAAACCAACATAAAGAAGGTTTTCTTCCTGCTCACAGTTTGCGGGTACAGTCCGTCATGGTGGCAGGATTGTGAGGTGGCTGGCCAAATTTTAATCTGCACTCGGGAGGCAGAGAGGGATAAATGCTGCTGGTGCTCAGTTCATTCACTCTGGGATGCATTGAATGGTGCTCCCTATAGTGAGGGTAAATCTTCCCACCTCCCTTAACTCAGTCCAAAGAGCCCCTCTCAGGCATCCTAAAGCTGTCTCCTGACTGATTCTATGTGCTATCCAGGTGACAGTCAAGCTTACCCATCTCCAAGAGCTTAGGAGTAGTTTAGGAAGTCACAGTTTTTTCTCTAAGCCCACCTTCCCGGCATTGGGTATGTCTAGTTTTGGATACTTGAGATGCTGAAGTAAGGAGTATCCTGGGGGACCATTCTGATATTGCTTAGGGCTTCGTTTGAGCTGGACTACAGTACTAGGCTGGCTGCTGTGCTAGGTTAGGAGTCCGCAGGCTTTTTATCAGGAGTTTGGTTGTTATTTCACTTTTAGCTTTTATAGACAGCACCATCTGTCTCCTTTGCTGCTCTTCACCTTTGCTGTTACAGTGTCAAGGCAGCCAAAGATAAGACAGACAGGAGTGGAGCTGCGTTCCCACTGTGTGCGTTCTCTCTGTGTGTCTCTTTCTCTCTCTCCCTTGATCTCCCTCTCTCTCGGTCTGTCTGTCTCTGTTTCTCTCTCTCTGGAGCTGCGTTCCCAATGTGTGCGTTCTCTCTGTGTGTCTCTTTCTCTCTCTCCCTTGATCTCCCTCTCTCTTGGTCTGTCTGTCTCTGTTTCTCTCTCTCTGGAGCTGCGTTCCCACTGTGTGCATTCTCTCTGTGTGTCTCTTTCTCTCTCTCCCTTGATCTCCCTCTCTCTCGGTCTGTCTGTCTCTGTCTGTTTCTCTCTCTCTGGAGCTGCGTTCCCACTGTGTGTGTTCTCTCTTTGTGTCTCTTTCTCTCTCTTTCCCTTGATCTCTCTCTCTCTCTCCCTTGATCTCTCTGTCTCTCTGCCTGCCTGTCTCTGTCTGTTTCTCTCTCTCTCTCTCTCTCTCTCTCTCTCTCTCTCTCTCTCTCTGTATATATGTTTGTGTAAATTTGGTGCAGATTCTATTGTTTACTGGATTCTATTGTACAGGAAGCATAGACCCTTGGGGCACTGGTATCTTGTAGGTTTAGTGGAGAACTGAGATTTTATTTCCTTCCATCAGCATTGCTTAGATAGCGTAGACTAAAATGCCTGTTTGCTGACGGATGACTTTCAGCTCCTATTGTGCACATTTCAAAGGAAAAGCTTCATGCTTTGAAAGTCCCAGCCTGTACCAAATGCAAAGCGTTTAAACTTTTCCCAGCAAGTTTTCAAATCCATGCTGCTGCGCATACTTGCTGTTCAAACAAAGAAAGCCTTGGCCAGTGCGCCCTTGGTCTCAGGTGTGATCTGTCTGAGGGGCCGAGAGACAGGACCCTTGATTAAAGCCTTGCACGCTGTCCTGGACACACTGCAGAGGCCGGCTAATGCAGCGCTCCTCATGCACAACACAGTTTTGAATTAAGTGCCACGCGGACTGGGGCATTTTCAAATCATATGCGACTCTTTCATGTCTAAAACCAACACGGGTTTGCAAAACGTGAGCAGGGCCGAGGGACATCCGCTTTAGAGCCACTCTTGCTCTGAGCTCAGGTGTTATAGACGGAAAGCGCAGTTCTAAATCCCGCTCGCACAGTGATGCCCTTTGTGGCTTAGGTAAGTCGTTTAGCCCGGGCTTCCTTAACCAGTAATCTGCTAACTGGCAGCAATCCATGGGGAAATGCACTTAATTTATTAGGAGTCACAGAGTTTGGAGGGTGAAAGACAAGAACTTGGGGGTGAGACGGGTGGTCTCAGTAGGAAGATTAAGGGGGATTGTAGCTTCACCAGGTGATGATGCATCTGGCGTGTTTGGGTAGCGAGGAAACTCAACAGCCCTGCTGGTGTAATTGTAGCATTTTGGGGTGAAAAACTTTGGTAGGGGCTAGGGAGGTGATTCTGGGTTAAGGGCCTGCTGAGCAGTCGTGAGTTGAAGCCCCTACACCCACATAAAATCTGGGCACAGCTTTGTGTGTCTGTAATCCCAAGGCTGGGGGGTGGGGCAAGAGACTCCTAAGGGCTCACTCTCCAGCCAGTCTAGCTGAACTGATGAGCTCAAAGTAGAAAACCATAGAGGAAGATACCAAACATCAGCCTCCAGCCTCTCTATGTGCACGGCTGGGTACGTGTGCCACCTCCCCACCGCACCCCACACGCATGTGCAGATACACAGGTGCCAAATATCCGCACACAAAGTTCTGTAACTTCTTAAGTATAATTGCTTGGTGTAATCCCCTTAGTAAGAAGAGGGTTAGACCTTCTCTCTCTCAGGTCTGGAGACATCTGTAGTTGTCACAGCTGAAGGGAGGAATTAGCCTGGCTTGGTTCCTGTCGCCGTGACACAACATTGACCAAAAGCAGCTTGGGGAGGAAAGGGTTTATGTGGCTTGCAGGTTGCAGTCCGCCATTGAGGGAACCCAAGGCAGGGATTCAAGGCAGGAACTAAAGCAGAGACCATGGAGGAGTGGCGCTTCCTGGCTTTCTCCCCGTGGTTTGCTCACCTCTCTTATAGGATCTGGAGTCACCTGTGCAGGGCTCACACTACCCCACACCAATATCTAATGGAGAAAATGTCTGGCAGACACGCCCACAGACAGTGTGAGGGAGGCAGTTTCCCGGCTGAGGTCCCCTCTTCCCGAGCGACTCTAATTTGTGGCCGAGTTGATAAAATACTAGCCAGGACAGGTAACACTGCCCCCTCTTCCGCCCCCGCAAGCAGGTGGAGGCTAGGGATATTACCACACACTACATTGTGTAAGAGAGTCCTCGACAGTAAAGGACTATCCCCCCAAGAACGCCTGGGGTACGGAGGCTGAGAAACACTGGCCTCAGACAGGTGAAAGTGGGCCTGCTTTATCTCTACCGTGGGCTCCAGGTGGAACGCCAGTCTCTGTAGCAAGAAAAGGTTTGATGCAGGGCGTGGAAGCATTCATAGTAGTATTGGGGGAAAACTTCTGGCCCGTTATTTCTCTGCTTTTTTTTTTAATTTTAAATCAAGAGTGACTGGAAGGAGGAGGTGGAAATATTGTCAGAGCTAGAGAGTGGAGAGGTACGTTGTGAGACTGTCCAGACTCGGCAGGCCCTTCCACTCACGAGCTTACGCCCACAGTGGCTATGTGTACGAGACCTGCTCGGGATTGTGCTCATTCGTAATCTAGCACAGATGGGAGAGAGGTTCCTGAGGCCCCACCCCTCCCGGAGGAGTAATTGGCAGTTCAAACCAGCGGTTCCTAGGGCAGAGGTTGTCACTTTCTTCACTGGTGTAGCCACTAGCGAGTGCCTGAATGCAAATAAAGCAAACTGAATTGTGTGGGTCACAAACAAACTAAAACCTTGTGGCAATAGGACAGGGACTTCTCAGCAAGAAAAGGGGTTCTGTGGGGTTAGGGGGGATTAAAGCACATCAGATACATATGTGGAATGGCCAAAGATACATAAAAGTGTTTTTTTAAGGTAAATGGTGGAGCTAGCTATAGAGTAGACTGTTACTGAGCAGTCAATGCAATGAAGTGCTGGTTCTTATTGTAACGTGGAGAAACTGTGGACATTCTGCACTAAGTGAAAGAAACCAGACATAGCTGTGAGTCTGTTCTGTAAAATATCCAGAAGAACAGATTACCAAGAATGAGGCGACAGGTCACAGAGGGGTGAGAGCAATGGATGGGAAGTCTCTTTGGGGGGCAGATGAAAACGTCTTAGAGTTGAGAAGTTCACTGCTGCAGTCTGAGTGTAGTACAGAGCGCTGAGGTGTTGGGTTTAACATGGTGACGAGTGTGGCGTATGAATGCTGCTGCCATCCAAGAGAACAAGGACCGAGGAAGCAGTCCCGCTTACTACTGCTCCCACATAGCCCTCCCACCAGGGATCCTGTGAGGCTCAGACCGGCCTAGCTCGCAGTTTCTGTGTGCAGTCTTTCTCCCAGAACTTTTGGAGGAATGGCGTGTGTGGTGAGCTTCTCCTGGCCTCTGACAGGGGCAAGGAGCAGAGACCCCTGGTCTTCCTTGCTTTGCGCTGTCAGACTCCAGAGCCGGGTAGGACACAGAAGTGTTCTTTTTCTCCGCACTTTTGGTTTCGCATTTCCCGGCAGCTGATTGATTTAAGATGCTTGTTAAGGGGTCATTGCCTTAGTTTCCCTCCTTCCCGCTTGCTGTGCTCTATCCTGCAGCCTGCTCTATCTAAACAGCGTGCCTACAGGAGGGGCAGAGCTGTGTGGGGACACTGAAGACAGACTAGTGACATGTAGTGGGAAAGAAAGCAGAGGACTAGAGAGCAATTTAGCTTCGGAATAATTTCCTATGTGCCCGACCGGAGAGACGGGTACAGGCGAAAGTGTGAGCGCAGTCCCACTAGAGTGTTAAAACTAAAGGGAAACCCTGTCCAGGTGACAGAATTCACTCGGTGGGAGAGCGTGTTGAGTCTGTGCTTTATGCACTGAGTTCTAAAAACAATACTGTAAGGTAGAACACTGAACTTTAATTTTAGCAAAAATACTTAGAGACTTAATCTTTGGAAAGTCTGACTGTGTGTACTTATTCATAAAGCCCTGGCTTTACAGGTCCTTTGGCCTCTGAACCATTTTAGGTTTCTAGAATTCTGTGTCTCTGTCCCTGAAGAATTGGGTCTTTGTTCAAGACCGACAGGATAATAGAGAAGTTTTGAGTTCAGTTAATGCCAACTTCAGGGCTGGAGCCTAAAGACAAGGGTCAGTGAAGAAGTGGAGGCCCTCTGTGTCTCCAAGGAGATAGCGCTGTGATGGCAGCAAAGGGCCTCTGGGTTCCAGCTGAAGTAATATCTGCCCCAGAGCAAATGAAAGTGTGGCCAATGAACTGTTTTTTCTTATGCAGGAAGCCAAAAACCGGCATCTTAATGTTAAACATGGGGGGCCCTGAGACCCTTGGAGACGTTCAGGACTTTCTTCAAAGACTCTTCTTGGACCGAGACCTCATGACACTTCCCATTCAAAAGTAAGATATACTGAGTAAACAGAGCGTATGTTCTGTATCTTCTGCATTGCTCTGGCCATGGGCATGGCAACACTGCTGTCTTCTGTTGGAAGGGAGAAGGAAGTGGTGTGTCAACACCTGCAGGGGAAGAGGCAGGCAGTGAGCTTGAGCCTGCTCCTCTCCAGAGCCCTGGGAATCGTGGCTGTCTGAGCACAGCCGAAGTCACTTTAAAGTTTCCAAGGTTTTTAAAGCTGTGTTTGTGCTTGGCGTTCACCTCAGCTGGTCGCTCTCTTGTACTTGAGGGTGGGTTATGGCTTCTCACCTCTTCCTTTTATTCTTATTTCCCTACTCCTTTTTGATAGTTTTCTCTCAAAAGATATTTTGTAATGAAAAATTAATACATGCATATGACTAAATGCAAATAATGTATTTACACTAAAAAGCAAATGTCCCTATCACCTTGAATTCCAGCCCCAGCTAGCCAGATGTCAGTGTTGTTCTGTTTGAAGCAATGCATGCATATGTGCGTGTATATCCACCTGTATATATGTCCCACTTCGTTATACAGATGTGAATGTACTAATGCACCTTACTTGGCCCTTTGCCATTTTTGTTAAAGTATTTTGTTTCATAGCATATTATATAGATCTGCCTCGTTTTCTTCATGACTGTTGAGAATTGCAAAACGATTACTTAACTTATACTTCATTAGTAGACATTGCTTACAGTGTAGCAGTAAAACCTGTTTTGGGTACCTCACAGCCCACATATGCAGCCATAACAGGATTAACCCTCATTTTGTTAAATTAAGAGCAATGCGGACTGTGGAGATGTCTCAAAGTCAGTCCCTGAAACCTATGTCTTTTGTTTTGTTTTGGTTTTTTACAAAAAGCTAGCTGTAAGCCCAGCACTGGGGAGGTGGAAACACCCAGATCCTTGGGTCAGAATGACCAGCCAACCCAGCTTGCTTTGTGAGTCCCAGGCCAGGGAGAGACCCTGTCTTTAAAAGCTGGTTGGCAGAAGAACGATGTCCAAGGTCATTCTGTGGTTTACATGCAATCAAGCACATATGTGTGCACACATATCTGCACCCAAATACACACATGCCTCCCAACACAAGCACACACACACACACACATTAAGAGCAATGTATGACACTGAGAATGTAGCTGTGGTAGAGAAGAAATTATGCTAAAAGTTATTTCAGCTTCGGATTCATAGACTCATTTTGTTTGATGGCTTGCTAGTCAGGTCCCAGGATCTCCTCGCTTTGTCTTTACTCTGTTGTCTTGGAATATTACTCACTCACTTGCCTGCTGAGAAACGACTGAAGTGTTTATTCCCAAATGATCTATGTTGTTCATTTTTTCCTCACTGTTTGGTGGTGTGCCACCGATGTTGGTGAGCGACTGTAAGTGAGTGTCTTTGCAGAGTCCTTCCAAAGCATCCCAGCCACATCCCAGCCACATCCCAGCCACAGCAGCACAGTCGCCTCTGCCTTGGCTTAAAGAGAGCGCCTGGCAGGTTACAAAGTGTTCTAAGGGCACTTTGAGGGTAGAAGGCACTGTCTTTGCAATTATAGATAAACTTACCTTAGCCCTAGCACAGAGTGTACCTGGGTGTTCATGGAACTAAATACATTTCTCTGTGCAATAGTGAGAGAGTTTTTAAAAAGATTTTATTTTAAGCTGAATGGTGGTGACCCCCACCTTTAATTCCAGCACTTGGACAACAAGCAGGCAGATCTCTGTGAGTTTGAGATCACCCTGGTCTATGGAGCAAGTTCCAGGATAGCCAGAGCTACACACAGAGAAACCCTATCTCAGAAAAAAAAAAGATTTTATTTTAAGTTTGTATTTAAGTGTGTGTCTGGGCATGTGTGGGCACAGGGGCTGAGGAATCTGGAGGAGGGCTGTAGAAGTTATAGATGTTTGTGAGCTGCCTAACATGGGTGTTGGGACAGAACTCAAGTCCTCTGCTAGAGCAGTACATGGTCCTAACTGCTAACCATCTTTCCAGTCCAGTAGTGAGGTTTTGATGCCCAGGAATTTTGGAATTTAATCTCTGTTTGATACTACACTTTCTCATCTCTTCACTCCAGTTCTGTCGCTGTTGAGAGATGTTTCTTGTAATATATAATAGCATCTGTGGTTGTTTTAGGAGAGGAAGTAAGAGCCATGTATTATTTTCTAGAGATCTTTAAGATTGTACCCAATATGTAATAGATGTGTCAGAAACTGTTGTTTGAGTCTTAGTCTTTACATTGCTCCACTGAAACCCTTTTCATCACACGAATTTCTTTTTTATATTTAGCGTATGTGTGGGTGTGTACATGCCACGGATGGACCCATATGACAGAAGAGAGCCATTCAACTCCTGCCAGTTGTCCTCTGACCATCATATTTGTGCCAGAGTGCACACACACGTGTACATTTGCATACACACACACGCACACACTAAATAGTAAGCATAACAAAAAATGCTTTTAAAAAGAGCCCTGTGTGAGTTAGACTTGGTGATGCAAGAAACTGGAGAAACAGTATCCAGGGCCAGGCTCAGCAACATTGTGAGTTCAAGGGTAGTCGACATCACATGGTGAGAGTCTGTCTCAAAATTAAAACCAAATCAGGATGGTCCTGGACTTCAGCTCAATGGCAGAATCCTTGACTATTATGGATGAGGACACTGATTCAGTCCCCAGCGTCATCTTGTTAGGTGCAGAGTCAGCACACAGGGTGGTAGTTAGCAGCATCCAGGTCAGGGGTGTCAGGTACGCAGGATGTGCAGGGTGTGTTCCTCGAACACTTGTGGAGTGCAGAGGCGAACTCTCTCGACAGTATTCCTAAAGACAAGTTCTATTAGGCTCTTTAAATTTTCCTCTCTCTTCTTTATCGGGTAGAAAATGTATCTCGGATTACAAAGGTCGAATAAAAGCCATTTACCTATATGTTCAATGATTTAGTAAGCTGGCACCATTCATCGCCAAACGCCGAACCCCCAAAATTCAAGAACAGTATCGCAGGATTGGAGGTGGATCCCCCATCAAGATGTGGACTTCCAAGCAAGGAGAAGGCATGGTGAAGCTGCTGGATGAGCTGTCCCCTGACACAGGTGTGTATTCTCATTACTACAGTGCCAGGTTTGTTAAAGTAGAAATTCAGAGTCAGGCGTGGTGGTGCACGCCTGTAATCCCAGCATGCAGGAGGCAGAGGCAGGATGATTCTCTGCATCAGCAATGTGTGTGTGTGTGTGTGTGTGTGTGCGTGTGTGTTATGTAGTGCATGTGTGCATGTTTGTAACTGTGGGAACACGTGTATGTGCATGTGGAGACCCAAAGTTAGTATGTTTGGTGTCTTCCTCAATTTCCATTTTATATGCTGAGGCAGGGTCTTTCAGTTTTACCCAGAGCTCACCAATCCAGTTAGTCTAAGCTAGCCGGTTTCCCCCGGGATCTCTTACCTCTGTCTCCTACATACTGGTGACTTCCTGACTTGCCCAGCTTTTTATGTGGTTACCAGGGCTCTGAACTCCAGTCGTCATGTGTGTACTGCAAATCCTTTTTCTACTGATCCATCCCCCTGGTCTAGTACTAGCAACTATTGATTTGTGAGTTTCTATAATATATATACTACATGGTCATTTGACTACTGAGTTCTTATGATACTATCCTCCAACTGTAGACCCTTTTAAAATTACTGCAATGTTACAAATACACCAAAAAGTTGGAAAGTGTTTCAAAAGGAAGTTGAGGTGAAGTTGAGCTAGACTGTAAAGAAGAAGCAACACCCCATACACAGAAGATGGGTAAGGCTGTTGCAATGGCCCTTTCTTCTAGTTGGATAGTAATTAGATGAGCATTTGGAAAAGGAGCTAGCCTGTAACTCAAAGTGTGAGTCCCTGAGCAATCTTCCGCCCTGCTTTCGGCTCCACGCTGCCACCACTGTGAGGCTGTGAGTTGCCGTGTTGGCCTAACTCCGATGGCACACACCTGGTAACTGTGAGAACCTCTCCATAGACCGAGACACTAACTGCGGGAATGAGCTACAGGTGCCACATTCATTCCCATCCGAGGTGCACTTGTTTGCAGGACACGTAGTTTCATATAATACTCAAGCATGGGCCAGTGTGAGTGTCCTGGTTTGCTTCCTATCGCTGTGATACCATGCTGACCAGAAGCAGCTTGGGGAGGAAAGGGTTTATTTCATTTTGTATTTCCCTCTAAAATCCATCATTGAGGGAAGCCAAGGCAAGAATTCAAGCAGGAACCCAGAGGCAGCGATTGAAGCAGAGACCATGGAGGAATGCTGCTTTCTTGTTGGTTCTCCGTGGCTTGCCCAGCTTGCTTTCATAGACCTCCTGCCCAGGGTCACTGTCAGTAGTGAGCTTGGCCATCCCATATCAATCAACCATCAAGAAAATGGCCCACCAGTGGGCGTGGGCCTATGGGAGATTGCCAAGTTGTGCGGTGGGCCAGCCCTGCGCAGCGGGCTGGAGTAGTAGCTCAACTGCGTGGGGCAAGAGGAGGGCGGCAGTGGCATGGGCTCAGACTACATTAGGTGCTAAACTGTAGTAGTGCCAAAGACTTCTGCAATAGCCCGGAATGGAGTATAACAAAGGTTTATTTATTTGGGGATAAACTCACAGTAAGATGCAGTCTTCTGCGTGTGCTGGGAACTGGGAACCCAACCCAGCAGAGAAAACCACCCCCCCCCACCTCTCACACACTTTTTGTCTGTATTTGTAGTACATGAGAGCATGCCCAAAGTGAGCCAGTATCTGAAAGGTTATTGAGAAATTTGAAACAGGGTCTCACTATGTTTCTCTGGCTGTCCCAGAACTATATCTATATCTATATCATCTATATCTATATCTATATCTATATCTATATCATCTATATCTATATCTATATCTATATCTATATCTATATCTATATCTATATCTACCAGTCTGGCCTCAAACTCACAGAGATCCCCCTTCTGAGGGCTGGGATTAAATAAAGGCTGTGCCACCTTGTCCAGGTAGGTACTAGTTGTTTTTTTTATTTTTTTCCCCTCCTGATGTTTCTTTAGTCTTTTTATGCCTGGTGAGAACAGATAACTAAGAATAAAAGCTTGCACCTTAAAGATTAAACATTAATAAAAGGTAGGAAGGTAGGACCGCTGATCTCAGAATAACTGAGTGCCCTGTTGCCTGCTAAAAGATGGACAAGATGCCAGGAATACCCTAACTTGCTCGCCGTAGCAGCATTGTAGAAAATTAGGTTAGTCGTTCGTTGTTCTGGCCATTACATTATGTTTGGTGACTCTGAGGAATCTATATAAAGATTAATACTTTCTCCTTCCCACTTGTGCTTCCTAATAGCACCTCACAAATACTATATTGGATTCCGGTACGTCCATCCTTTGACAGAAGAAGCAATCGAAGAGATGGAGAGAGATGGCCTAGAAAGGGCCATTGCTTTCACACAGTACCCACAGTTCAGCTGCTCCACCACAGGTAAGGACAGCTCGAAGGTGTCTATAGCCCTGGCAGAGCTAGCCCAGAAGTCTGAGTATTGAAGGGATTTGCAATTTGAATGGCAGATCTGGTCAAGTGTCTTCTTGACACTTAAGAGTTCAGGTCAGTCACTTTGAAATCGTACGCTTCGTGTGCTTCTGGAATTATTGGCCTGTCTGCTGAGGTTACAAATGGTGGCTGGAAGGTGTGGCTATGCTTGGGTGCTGCTTTAATACAGTTGCTTAAAAGAGCAACAATGAACCTTAATTACTTTCTAGGCTTGTATCTTTAACCTTATTTTTATGTCTACCATGAAATTCTTATTAAGGGAGTAAAGTGGATGACTGTTCTTATTTTGAAAGCAGAAGTATCCATATGGAAATATGGAAATACTGCTATTTTATTTTTGTGTCTATCTTCAGTTATGGGTTAGTTACTGGTTAACTTAAAATCTATCCTGTCCAGTTGGGGTGGCTCACACTTCTAATCCCAGGCAGAGGCAGGCTGTATTTGAGACTAGTTTGATCCATAGAGTGAGTTCCAGGCCAGCCAAGGTTACATGGTAAAAGCCTGTCACAAAAAATAAACAAACAAATAAACAAAAACAAAACAAAAAACCCAAAAAACTAACAACCAAAACACAACAACAAACAAAAACTAACATGAGGGCTCAAATGAACATTTTACAGACTTTCTGTGTTCTTGGTTTTTGGAATGTATTACTCTTTGCTGTTCTCTGCACATTTGACTGAAGATGAAACATAAGTTTGGAAAACTGTATATTCTTTCTTTCTTTGCTTGCTTTTTGCTTTTTTGAGCCAGGTCTCACTATGTAGAGGCTAACCTTGAACTCATGAGATCTGTCTGCCTCTGCCTTCTGAATGCTGAGATCAAAGGCATGTACCACCATACCTTGCTAGGAAGCTGTTTTGAGTACATTTCTTGTGTCTAGACCCCTCCCCCTTTTAAACTTTTGTAGGTTTTATTTGGATGTACACCTACCACATTGGAGTGCCATATGTAGGTGCTGGTGTTTCCCCCTTCCTGATTACCCTCTCCCAAATATACATATAGAAGCTTATAAAAATTACAAATGCTTGGCCAATAGCTCCGGCTTATTACTAACTAGCTCTTATAATTTAACCCATTTCTATCAATCCATGTAGTGCCCCAAGGTTCATGGCCTTTAGCTCTATCCCATTATGTGTGTCTGACTCGTTGAATATCTGGCTGGTGACTCCTTTGACTCTGCTCTTTTTTGACTCCCATCCTTTTTGGTTTGGCTTTCCTGCTTAACCATATCCTGCCCAGCAACTGGTTAGTTAGCTTCTTGATTAAACCAATCAGAGCATAATTTACACAGAGTACAGAAGGATTTTTTCACAGCACTTGATTATAGGTAAAGCTTTATTATTACCCACAAGTATATTTGTATTCTCTCAAGGACTTGGATCAGTGCATTTATATTCCCAGTTTGCCTTTGAATATTAGTGTTATTATGCCTATAAGGAAAAACAAAAGGCTATGGAGGAAACATTCCAAGTGTCGTGTGCCTTAATTGGTGAGGCACACAGACTGTGTGCGTGCATGCATGTGTGTGTGTGTGTGTGTGTGTGTGTGTGTAAAGAGAGAGAGAGCACCTGTTAAAATGCCCAATCTTGCTCATACACCCAGAAATCTGAACTGTGATTTACTGTGGGAACCTACAGTTTTAAAATATCTAGTAATATATTATTGGAGAATGAGTCAGATCTTAGAATTTTCAAGGCATATTTTTATTTTGCTTTGACAATGACCCTTGACTTGGAGCTGTCTGCTCTCCGCAGTTCGTAAGTTGCAGTTGTTATTTGTGTGGCTGCAGATGCGCTCTGCCCACAAATGGTTCCCGCGGTGTGGCCAGGGCTCAGGGCACAAGCAGCCTTTCTCTAGTGCATCTCGTGTGTAAGGACCAAACATCTGTACTTCTGAGCTATGAATATTTTAGGAAACATTTATTCTTGGAGGCCAATAGTCTCCTTTTGCCTGTGTCCTTTGAACAGACACGTGTGTCCTATGTATTTCTCATGGCATCTTTCTCCCTTCTGTCTCCCCCTTCTTAATTACTTCTTCCAGTAGTGCATTGACTGTTGTCCAATGACAGGAGGGAGCTGACATGGCTGTGTGGCTCCCAGAAGCCCTGTTGTGCGTCAGAAACCGATGCCCAGAAGCTCAGCGAGAGCTGCAGTGTGAATACGATGAGATGCTTTGATTTCTTTGGAAATTATTTTTGTCCCTCAAATTTAGATTCTCTTACATCACTGTTTCTACTCATTGAATTAAGCCCGTTGGTTTTTTCTTTTTTAATGCAAGTTGAATATTAGCCTGAACAAACAATTTAAGTTAAACTGTGGCTCTGTCCCGAGTAAGCTTTTTAAAGTGGCAGTTTAATATGATTCCTGTGGTAAGGAGCCCAGGACACTGGCGACAGGCAGCACTCAGGGGTGGCGGAACTTGCTTTGTGTGACACTGAGTACGAAGCCCCTGTTAGGGTTGGTTTGTAGGCTTTCGGGTTTGACCCCAGCGTCAGCGTCCCTGGTCAGGGTGCCAGCCCTCTCCTGGACTTCGGTTGTCATCAGTCACCTTTCACACAGAAACACAGCTTTTGTTAGGTTACCTGCCGGAGTGCAGCGTCTGCTTCCTTCCTTCCAGGGAAGGGTACATTTTGTAAAAATTGATTAAATGTGGGCTTTTCGACCCCTTGCTAGGCGGCTTGCCCTGTGAGTGCGCCTTTAGAAAGGGTGGCTCTGAAGCTTTCAATTGAGAAATAGTTAACTTGTAATACTGACTGGAAATGTCCAAAATGCTCTAGATATGGAATTATGCATATTCTAACCCGAAAACTTGGTAAAATGCAGCAGCTCTAACGGAAAATGCCAGGAAACCGCTGCGAGAGGAGGACACAAGGCAGCATCAGCATGCTGGGATAACAGCCCACTTGTGTCTTTCTTCCTCACCCCTACACTGCCTGTAATGGGGCTGATTCCGGTCATAATGGGAGCGCTTTTCTTCACATGCTCTCAATTTTAAGACTTGGTCCCTGCAAAGTCACAATAGCTGGCGTCTCGTAAACTCCCAGCCGCACATCTCTCCGTGGCAATGGCCTCAATAGTCTTTGAAGGTCTGTTGAAATTGATTGCTCTTTAGTGATCTTCATCTGCAGGGTAGTTAAATCTATATGCATTTTAGAGTATTGAAAAGATCGTAATTAGACTGGGTTTCTGTATAGACACAGCTGCCTACTCTGGACTTACAATTATTGCCCTTACTAGTCTGTTGTATTTTTTACCACAATCAAGTGTGTCTACTAAATGGCTCCCTTGTATTTTAGGCAGCAGCTTAAATGCCATTTACAGATACTATAACGAGATGGGACGGAAGCCCACCATGAAGTGGAGCACAATTGACAGGTGGCCCACGCATCCCCTCCTCATCCAGGTGTGTATGCCCGCCCGCCAGCAGCCTCTGTCCTCACAGCCTCTAGTGCGAGTCAGCTCTGCTCTGCTTGAGGTGGTTTCTGACCCTGCTGGTCGCTTGCTTACCTTCCATGCTGGGAGTTAAAGCCACGCCTTTGGACTTTTTACTTGCCATGAAAAGTGATGCTAAAGTTAAGGCTAAGATGGTGAGACTCTTGTCTCTGCAGATTATACATTGGTACCATTGTTATATTTTGAGTTTTGTATTTTTCAGTGACCAAAAGAGCATTAATGATTATATCAATACACAGTATTTCCATTAACTTACATACTTAGATTGGATGACCAACAAATTTAAATCCTTTAAAATATCAAAAGATTAAAAAGTACAGACAGTAGAGATGCATATTCAGACACAGGAAAGTAAACATTTCAGTGGGGGAAGTCGCATAGATCAAAAGAAAATGCTCATTTATCCTGTACACTTATCTTTGTAATATTTTGTCAATGACTACTTTATTTTAGAAGAATCGGTTAAAAATTACAACTATAAATTCAATAGTTTTGAATTGGTATTATTTTATTCTTTAAAAAAAACCATGAGTGAAGTTGGTTTTTAAAAAGTCCTGAGTCATTCAGATAGAGTGTGTAGAGTCTGTAGAAGTTTCTGCTTTTGCTCTATTTTAGGTCGAGAAATATAGAAGTGGTTTGGACTATAGTTTGATTTATTTTATATTCCTTGACTATTCTGTAATTGGGCAAAATACCTGCAAAGAGCGGCGGCACTTCACACCTGTGACCACTAGATGGTGCTAGACGGCATTAAAATCAGGCCGGCTTTCCCCAGAGCGGTGTCCTGTGGGTAGGGAAAGGGTTAACACTTGTGTTGGAGTAGAAACTAGAAAGCGGTCCCCTAGGGATGGGTGTCGCTGTGGGCTGTGTGTGTGTCCAGCGGTCGTCCTTCTCCCGGGTCCAGCCAGGGGTAACTGGAGTGCCTAAGGCCCCGACCGCTGCTGCGGCTGGGAAGGAGGGGGTATTTCAGGTCTGCACTGACATGTGGCACGGGAAGAGGGGTCTGCACAGCATCTGCCTGCCCTGATCGAGGGAGTAATTAGATTTGCATTAAAATTCAGCCCTTTGAAAAGGGGGAAGCAGAAAGATGGAAAGGTCTCTTAACCGAGGAAGTCTCTGTTCATAAAATGAAAGGGAATTTTAGAGGCATTTATCTGCCCTCCTGGATGGTGTGATTGAAGGCTCTGAGAGGCCGTGCTGCTTTCATTCTGCACGGGGGCTGTGCACAGAAAATCCTGCAGATGGGTTTAGGTGATTTAAGTAGCACTTCTATTTGTCCGTGCCGCTTGAGTTTTGAAGATGGCTTAGTGACTCTCGCAAGCCCCAAGGAACTGTGTTCTTACTTGCAATTTTACAAGCCCAGGAAAGGGAAGGAAGGGGGGACAAACCCCTAAAAATCTAGTCTCAATGCAACTAAAACCATGGCCTTAAATCCACATTTCTGCATGTTAGCAGCACTACCTACTCAAAATAGTCATAGTATTACCATTTCTTTAATACCGCTCTTTATGTGGCCGCTGGAGTAGTTGCGGTAAATGTATGTTCCAGGCTCCTACGTAAACTTTACAGTGGCTACTTTATGTAGGCTGTTCTCTAAAAATAATCCTGAGAAGACCTGCTCTCTAAACATTATGAACACTATAAAACCACAGCTTTTGTTTGTACCAAATATTGTCACACTTACAATATGGAGATGAGGGAAAAGGGGAGAGAGGCAAAACAGTATTAGATACTGTTTCTAGGTATCATTTTGTAGCGTATTTGCTTACCAAATTTGTGAGTTCTGGAATGGTAAATATCTCAGTATTCTTAGGGACTGGTTTGGAACCTTCAGTTCATCAGCTCCAAGTTGCTGTGATTCTGTCGAGTTGTTCTTTAAATTTTATTTGTACATGCAAAGTAATTGCAAGAGTAATAGTTAGAAGGATTATGTGACGGGAGAGAAGGCTCCCTGGTTAAGAGCACATACCACTACTCCAGTTCCGTTCCCAGCACCCTCCTCAGGTGGCTCTCAGCCGCTGCAGCTCCAGCTCCAGGGGATCTGGATGTTCTCCTCTGGATCTGCAGGCATCCTCACACACACGCACATATGCCACCCCATACACAAATATACATAATTAAAAATAAAGTAAAGGCAGGAGAGATGGCTCTGTGGTTTAGAGCACTGGCTGCTCTTGCATAGGACTCACAGTCTGAGTTCCAGTACCCACATGGGCAGCTCACAACCATTAGTAACTCCAGTCCCAGGGGATCTGATGGCCTCCTCTGGCTTCCATGTACCAAGTATTCACGTGGTGCACAGCCATACATGCAGATGAATGCACAAAATAAGTAAAATCTTTTAAAAATGATATAATTAATTGCTATCTATTCTTCACCCATATTCATGTGTTAACATTTGTTTCATTTAACCTATCATTTACATGCTCTCTGTATGTGTATATATATATGTTCACATATATTTTTTTCTGAACTGCCTAAGAACAGATAAACACACACACATACACACACCTTAAGATCAGGGCTATTCTTTTTTAAGATAACCATAATACATAATTCCACCGCAGTTTGTTTTAACACTTGATATTCAACTCCTGTCTAATTTCCCGTCACATTCCAGTTTTCTCAGTTGACCGACTTCTGTCTCTTGGTACATTTTCCTTATGAACCAAATGGCCAGGAATGATTCAAGTGTAAGATGAAAGAAAGTCCTTTGAGATCTGGTGTTTCAGCACCTACCCATGAGACTCAGCAAGTGCCAAGGAGAAGCGAGAGGGAGCCGGTCTGGCGGACAGAGGTCTGAAGGCAGCAGGACCTGGATTCTAGTCCGCATTCACACATATGGCTGGGCAGCCCTCCCATGACCACATCTTGTCCCCCTCTGTGTATTTAATGGGGCTGTACAGCCTGTCATCCGTCAAGAAGCTTGTGAGAAGGATTGCTTTGGTGCAGACCCTGGACTCGTATGAAAGATGTCATAAAAAATAGACGAGTATTTTCTAATTTCTCTCCTATTTCTGGCTAATGTGTTTTAGTGTGATAAGCCCGAGAGCCAAAGTAAGGAAGATTTAGAAAGACCCCGTAAGCTGTTTTCCTGCTAACAGAGCAAATGTGAGATCTTAAAACAACTTCTCCTTCCCATCTGTGTTTCCTTTCCATCTGGAAGTGTGCCCTGCTCTTCCCGAGGGGAAGCAACCTCGGCATTCGTTTGCAGAGAGCCATTAGTGAGCGTTAGAAGTTTCCCATCAAATTCCCTAGGCCCCCTAAACTATTGCCATCCATTCTGAAGCCGAACCAAATCAAAGAGACTGTACTGTTTGCATTTTTTCAAAAAGAGGTAGAGTTCCAGATTTGGAAGATTACCCTGAGATATTTGGTATCGCTCTCATTTTTGAGATGCTTCCTTCTTCCCTCCTTTCCCTTCTCACTGCCTTCTCCCCCATTCTTGGGCTTCCTACAGTGCTTTGCAGACCACATTCTGAAAGAACTGGACCATTTTCCACGCGAGAAGAGAAGCGAGGTGGTCATTCTGTTTTCTGCCCACTCCCTGCCAATGTCTGTAAGTAAGAACGTTTTGTTAGGTGACCTAGCAGTAAAAGATAGGGTTGTTTTACTTTCTAAGCGTGTAAAATGGACCTGGCTCCATTTTGCCCTCAACTCAGTGCAAGAATGAATTCTAAAATCCCAGCCGTAGCTTGCTCATAGATTCATTTTCTGAAACCTCCCAGCAATTAATTCGATGCACAATATTACAAACATCTCTTATTAATAGCCATTAATGTTAGCTGGAAGGTTCATTCATATGTAAGGATTTCCATCAAGTGTACCCGCTAAGCCTTGTGCTTTTGCCTGCTGTGTGGAAGGAGAACAATGTGCAGTTTCTGTATGCGGAACTGTGTAGCCAGCTCCATTCCCACTAACCCCAATTCTCTCTTCAAGACTTAGCAGAGGCCTGTGCTTTCTAGGGAACCAATCTGGTTTCGAATTCATTAACACTAGGGACCACAGTGTGACCAGAGAATACACAGCACAGAGCTTGTGACCCTTGGTTCATCATATTATAGCAGGTTGTTCACTGAAATGTCACCTCCTCTGCCATGGTGGTTGCATTTCAGGAAACATGGCAATACCAGGCTAGTAGGGTGTTTGAAAGATCTTGGACTCAGTGCCCAGTTTCATCTGTTCAGAACCATGATCCTGTCCCATGAACACCATTTTCCGTGCCATAGAGGTGGGAGATTACATTTGCCATTGGTCTGAACCACATGATTAACGGCACCAACCAACGTAGGTGGAGGGTACCATGTTGTTCCTGGATGATCACCGGAGTCAAGCCCTGTGCCCCTCACTTGCAAGATGCAGCCACATCAGTGACAAGTGGCTTTAGGGGAAATCGCTCCCTTTGGAAGCCTGTCTCTTTCGTTTCCGTGGCATCACAACTCCTTTTTAGTGTCATGCAAAGCCTTTCAAGGATCCATCCTAGGTAGCAGAGGGAAGCTCCAGAGAGGGCAGACGAATGCTTACACTGGAACATCCCAGGAGCCGCCTCACAGTGGATCCTGCCTGTGGCAGTTATTGTTATACGGTGCCAAAGGCAGCTTTGTATTTCTTTCATCCTTCTACATTTATGTTTCTAATGATTATATGGCCACCAGTAATATCATAATGTATTTTCTTAGTTATTCCATTTCCTCAGTACAGTATTTATCGGGCACTTATTATATATATCATATGTGGGGATGATGTAAACAGGCAAAACCTTTGTTCATGTACAGTAACAGGGAAAGATAATTAACATAATATGAAGGAAAATACCATGGTGGAACAGGCGGTAATAAACACCATAAAGCAGAGGGCTGGAGTCAGTGTCCCACGAAGGATGAAAAGAGTTAGAATAAAAATGTGTGCTGAATATCTCAAAGGTTTCCAGTAGGCTTTCCCGTGGGGAGCGCGCGCCTCACTGCTCAGTCATCTTGCTGCTGTCAGCTGTCAAGGAAGGGAGGAGAGATACTGAGTAGAAGACATAGATCGTATCGGTTCATAGCTGAACCAGTAGACCTTGTCCATCTTCCACAAACGACATCTTCTTTGGGATCTTGTAGCTGACCAAATTCCTTTGCCAATGAATAGCGGAACCAAAGAACTTTCCCAACAGTACTCAGATTCGATTGTCATTAGTATTCAGGGGACAGCAAGGAGGGGGTGTGGTTCATGCTCATCTTGTCTCTGTACTACCAACGGTTCTTGGCACCCTTCACCGTGTCGGTGACGCATGTTACTGTCTCCACTGCAGGTTGTCAACAGAGGGGACCCCTATCCCCAAGAAGTAGGTGCCACTGTCCACAAAGTCATGGAAGAGCTAGGCTACCCGAACCCCTACCGACTGGTATGGCAGTCCAAGGTAGGTACCTTTCATACATTTTTAGACTATCATCTCTTGAAAATATGCTTTATCATTTATTTATAAATGGGAATTTGAGCTCTTCCATGCCAGCAAGCTGTTCTGTAAGTCAACTGCTCACTGTAGATAGAAGGGTGAATTGAGCCACTGGGGAGTTCCATCAGCTAATATCTGACTTTTAGCATTAGTGGAAGAAACTGTTTATTTGTACCATTGGCCTCTGGAAGGATTCAAGCTTCAGTGTGAAAATGACTCAAGCCCATTCAAGGAGGTGTAGGAGGGGCTCTCACCTGGATGGACACGTGTGTGCTCTGTGTGTGTTGGGGGTGGGGGCCGTGGCAGTAATATGTTATTGACCATGTCTGCATTGGTCCTCCTTTCTCATAGGTTGGCCCAGTACCCTGGTTGGGTCCTCAAACAGATGAAGCTATCAAAGGGCTTTGTGAGAGGGGGAGGAAGAATATCCTTTTGGTCCCAATAGCGTTTACCAGTGATCATATTGAGACGCTTTATGAACTGGATATTGAGTATTCCCAAGTGTTGGCCAAGAAGGTGAGTGTACCCATATGGCTTCTTAGTCCCGCCATGATGTTTTAACAGGACGTTTTCTCTTCAGTTATCAATTTAAAAAAATTACTGTTATGGGAATGGGTGTGGTGTAACAGTCCTTTAATCCCAGTGCTAGAAGACAGAGGCAAGCAGATCTCTGTGAATTCAAGGCCAGTCTTCTACTTAGTGAGCTCCAGGCCAACCAAAGCTAGAGAGACCATCTTAAAAAAGCAAACAAAGGAAGCAGGAAGAGGAGGAAGGGAGGGAGGGAGGGAGGGAGGGGGACAGAGAGAAAGAAGAAGGAAGGGAAGGAAAGGGAGGAAGGAAGGAAAAAAAAGAAAAAAACTTTTAATATGTTTGTATGTACTGAGTTCTCATCATTTTGAATAATACTTCATAAATTAATTCTACATCAGCCCTAGAATAGGATGTTTTGCCTTTATTAAACCATGTTGCTCAATATCATTGAAACTAATGCTTTTTTCAATGTGAAGTTGGAATCTTCAGTGAAAAGCAATTGCATATCTTACCAGTTCTGAGGGGATGTTTATTAGTCTGTAATTCATTCCCTGCACTCAGTACTGTTGTGGTTCTTGGGCTGTTACCCTGTTTCTGGTTGGGTTGGAGGACATGTGTGTCCTTGCCATTTCAGAGAGGTACATAGAACAAACTCAGAAGCAGTGTGTGTTGGGATTCCCCTGACCTCTTCTGGGCCTTCACTTCCTTAGCTGTTTGCTAACAGGTTGTGATCAGTCTGACTATTGAAATAATAAATACCACTGCTGGCATAAGATGGATGTGGTATGTCACTCAGGGTGGAGAAAAACTGTTGCTTACCTGTCTTGTAGCTTCTGAGGGCTAGCCTGAAACCTTCGGTGGCTTATTGCTGGGTTTCTGTGGGAAGCTGGAAGCATGGGAACTCAGGAAGTCCTTTTCCCCTCTAATCTTGGGTGAGAACTCATGGCCTTCCCACTTGTGATTGGTGGAAATTTGGCTCCACAGGGCACTACACCCCTTCGGGGACTGGATGGCGGTGAGGGGCAGAGTGCAGGGTGAGGAGGGGCAGAACCGGAACCAGCTGTCCACCCCTGCAATTTGTGTGCCTATGCCAGTCACCAGTCAAATACGGATGTTTGAACATAAGGGTTTTTTATGTGTTGAGTGATGGTTTCTATTCATTTGTATTACAAGCAGTGGCTGTTAATAGTAACCAAGAGGATTTTTAGTGATTGATAAATTAATCCCTGTAGGGAGTAAAGGAAACCATGTAGCTATCATTATTTTGATATGAAAATGTAACATGCTTGTAACAACTAACTTTAAAAGTTTAAAACATTTTATTCCACAGTGGAAATGACTTTTTTTGCCTTGTGCTGATAAAAATAATAAAGTTCTCAGATGGTGCCGAGAAGGTGCTGTCAAGAGTGGGGCTCGCTCAAACCATGACCCTAAAATAGGCTTTTCTGCATTTATGAAACATTATCCATATTTTTGTAATCCCCATTTTCTTTTTGTAAATACATATTTTGGATATAAATGAGTAAATATAATTAAATGCCTATAGCCATTTTTAGCAATTCCTTGATTAATAGTCATGTGAGGTTTTTAATTTTAACTATCATATGCTATGTCACTGTCATTGGCTACGTGACTGTCATATGCTATGCAGCTATGCTTTCACTTTTCCGATGATGTTCTGCGGACAGATTCATTGATGCTGCATCTTCCTAGCCCCGCCCCCCCATTACTAATGCTGCTTATTCTGCTGCCATGGTTTGTAGAACTTCCTCCATGTTGAGGTCTAGCTGTTTGCTGAATACATTGTGCTTCCCGAGTGGGCGCCTCGTTTAAATGCCAGTGTAAAGGATAAAGCAACTGACCATGTCTCAACATGGATGGAGAGAGAAGATCCTAGCTATGGAATAAATCCTATATCGTTCTCCATTATCTGAGAGCAGTTGGCTGTATCTGTTGTTGTTTGTTTCTGTTGTTTGTTTTGTTTTTTAAGATGGGAAAAGAATGTACTGAACAATACTCAGATTTTTTTCTTAGTTTTTTCTCTGTAAAAGCTTATTTTAAAACCCAGTTCTACCCTGGATTCTATTTAGACTCAGTATGACTTAGAGTCCACAAATTAATTTCCTTCTCTTGGCTCTTACTTGGGATCAAAGCAAGTAGGAAATTTTACTTAATTACAGCAACATTTCCTTAGACAGGGTCGGTAGAGTTTGGATTAGAGAGGTGGAATAGGAACAAGAATGATACGTGGACGGGAATCACTCTTGAGAATTCCATCCAGTGTAACTCAAGCATGGTTTGGAATCCCATCACTGTGGGGACCAGAAGAACAGCTTCTGGCAACTGCTCAGCCTGCCCAACCACCCCACGACCCACCTTCACGAGCAGTCTGTGACCATTCAAGGCCAGGCTGCGGCGTTGTGTGCGTGTATTTCTGTGCGTTTGATCTTTTGTGGCACTTAGTGTCTTAAAAAAAAAAAGAAAAAGAAGGAAAGGAAAATAAAATGTGTCTGTGTTTTCTTCCCTTCTCACTTGATTCAGTGTGGAGCTGAAAACATCAGAAGAGCGGAGTCTCTTAATGGAAATCCATTGTTCTCTAAGGTACCGCGGTGTTACAACCATTTTAGTAGAACATAGTGCAGAGTAGTCCTTGGAGAAACTACTGCACGATATTGGTTTTCTCACATATTAGTACATTTGGAGTTCCAATTAATTACAAAACTAAGAGCGAATTCCTTCTCTGCTCCTCCTTTGTCCTTTCGGTAGCCCCAGCCTCCTTATTTTGCCCACCTAGAGCTGCCTAGTTTTAGATCTGCTTCTCAGGGGAAAGGAGCAGTGGGTGGGGTAAGAGGGTCCCTTTCTAAAGTCTCCGTTTGGACTCTGCCTAAGCTGACAGTCTCCTGGAAGGACTATATTTTACAGTTCTGGAACTCAGTTGAAAAGAAACCCTAACCAGAGCTGTTTTCCCCGGGATGCACGGAGGGCGTGCACGCGGCCCAGCAGACTTGCGCCGCTGATGGCCCTGTGCTCTGTCTTGCAGGCCTTGGCTGATTTGGTGTACTCACACATCCAGTCAAACAAGCTGTGCTCCACGCAGCTGACGCTGAGCTGCCCGCTCTGTGTAAATCCCGTCTGCAGGGAGACTAAATCCTTCTTCAGCAGCCAGCAGCTGTGACCCTGCCTGAGGACCCATGGGACTCGCCGAAGCACAACCTCCAGGCGCCTCCAGTGGGGACCGAAGCCACATTAGCCTGTGCACAGCCTTCAGGCACAAACCACGATTTCTTTCTTGCCTTTATTTTGTTGTACTTTATTTTTTGCTTCCCTCTGTGGTCCACGCTGGCCTCCAGTGGACTTCCTGCTTCCATTTCCTGAACGCTAGCATCACAGACACACAAAATTATGTTGCTCGGGGAACAGACTTTGAAATTCTTACTGAGGTTTCTGTCTTCATATACATGCAGGGGAATACTTACACCCCTTTCTGGGGTCAATTTACTCACCTGGAGCGTCTGTTGTGACTTTCTAGGAGTGAGCTTTAAGTTTTTATCTTATGAAACTCACACAGATTCTGCACTTATTGCCCTAAGCAACCTCCTAACATAGTATGGCGGGTCCCCTCTGTATGCTTCAGTGGTGAGTGAGCCTGCAGCCTCATGGATATAGCTTAAGGGAATGTAGTTAATTTATGAAATACAATTTGTGAAAGAATTGGACTTGGGAGGTAGCTTAGTGACTGTGTGCTTGCCTAGCGTGCATGAGGCTCCTAGTCTGGTCCCCCACACTGCACGCAGATAGCACATTACCTGCTCTCTCCTACCGGAACGCTGGGGAATCAGAGTGGCCACCTAGCATTCAGCCACCGTTCATCATGGTGTCTGTGGAGGAGTCTCATTTTCCTTCCCTGAACCCGAAACAAGTGCATGTCTCCAAAGTGCTCTGAGATTCCCCGGGCACATAGCCTGGTAAACGTGTGGGAATTCAGTTCTTGCTGTGTATGCCTTAGTTTGAGTCCATGGTACCTCAGAGAAGATGGGACTCTGCTTCCTGTCTCCTAGGACGGTGCCACCAGGAAACGCTACTGATGGATTTCATCCTCCCCACCGTCACCCTGCTCTCGGCCGAGTGCCTCTATTTTCTGCTCACTTGTTTGAAAATTATTTTATAAAGTTGACTATGTCTGATAACCTGGAGTTTTCTTCATTAATAAGTTTTTATTATGAAATATAGTCATAGAATAGGCCATTTGTAAAACACAGAGAAGGAGAAAATGACCACTCTAATGTAATATTATCATTTTATTACAGCCTTTTCCTGTGGATATTATATATATATGTGTGTTTGTATATATATGTATTGATACTTTGGGAATTTCAGTATATTCCATCTTAGTCACCTTGCTTTCCCCTCCTAACTTGTTCCTGCCTGAATGTATAATGCAGAGTTGTTCTAAAAGTGTGAAAATGATATCAGAGCAGAATCTGATCTTCTGCATTTGGATTTAAATGGATTTTAAAGTCTTTGGGATCCTTGAAGGATTTCTAATAATCACTTTCTCTAAAACTTTGTTCTTCAAAAAGAATATCTCTTTGAGCATTTTTATTTTTAGATAGAAAAACAGTTCATAAAGTGGAAAATTAGGAGGATGCATAGATAGTCTATACGAGGATTTACTATTAATAAACATCATAGCTTTAGTCTGTTTGATTTGTGCTGTCTTCTAAAGCTGATTCAGAATGACTAACTGTGGGGCGTTCACTTTGTAATCCAGCAAAGCTTTCTGCTGGCTCCAAGACTGCTTATACCCATAATGACTTTCAAATTTGACTAGCGTCTCCTTTTGTTCCTAATTTGGCTTTGTCTTCATTAGTAGGTGGTTTCTAGAGAAAGATCGAAGGTCTGGGTACTCTGGGATGTCCCTGTGTCCATTTCATCACCTTCTGGGGACGAGCCCCCCAGTGAACGGGCATCTCAGGGCATCTCAGGGTGGGCGGCCCCTGTTGGCAGGCACTGACGCTCACAGCCGTTACCCCTTTCTCCCACAGTGACCGGGCATCTCAGGGTGGGCGGCCCCTGTTGGCAGGCACTGATGCTCACAGCTGTTACCCTCCTCAGGGAACTTGCTTGTCAGCAGTCTTGGCTCTTTGGCAGTTTTTCAGATGAAAACACCTTGGCCCGGAGATATTGCTGGAAGTTCAGAAGTCCTTGCTAGAATATCCAAAGTTCCGCTCCCTTCTGCCCCTGACTTGGAAAGCAAACTCTTGATAAGGAATTGTGTCTGGAATTGTATCATTGGTACTGAACTGGAAGCAGAGTGCCCTTTAAGATGCATTTGTGGGAATCACTGCCTATGGTACCTTTGACTCTCAAGTGTTTCCCCTGACTGTTTACCACAGGTGAGGGTCACATACCTGGGTAGCATTTGGCAGGATGGAAATCTTTTTTAGAACTGATGAGTCTTTGAGAGCCGTTATCCTGTTTGTCAGCTTTGAAGTACAGATGTTTGCCCTGGTAACAGGCAATGAACTGCCAGTGCTATCTGGAGCTGCTCTGTGTACAGACCTGGCTCTAACTGATCCAGAAGATCAGTGGGTGCTGAGAAGGTTCAGCTGCTGGTGTAATTTGCTGGAAGCTAGGAGGATGCTCTCCAGCAGGCCTGTGGAAAGGAGTCTGCTTCAGAAGTGAACTCGGTGTTAACTGCAACCTCACGTCAGGGCCGAGTTAGTGTTGGCTGGAGAAACCAACGCCTTTGATCCTGATGCTGTTTCAAAGTGTGTGTGCTTACTCATGTGACCCCATCAGCTGAGTGTAATGTTACTTTGGACTCCCACTATTTTCATTGTGCCTGAATTAGCAGTGATCACTTATATGAAGAAAAAGTGGGCCGGGCGGTGGTGGCGCACGCCTTTAATCCCAGCACTCAGGAGGCAGAGGCAGGCGGATCTCTGTGAGTTTGAGGCCAGCCTGATCTACAAGAGCTAGTTCCAGGACAGCTAGGGCTTTTGATCAGCTGCCTTTGTCTAGCCATTCTGCCCAGGGGTAAAGAGCACCAACCATGCCGCGCTTCTGCCACACGCTCTCTGACCATGCCCAGAGAGAGCACGAGAGCAAGAAAACCTATCAGCCTTTAAACAGTCGTCCAGACAAGACCACATCATAGGGCTTATAACCCCCAAAAACCATTGGCTAAAGGGATGGAAATCCCACATCACAGCCATTAAAAAATGAACAAAGGTACATACCATGTTCATCTTTCTGGGTCTCAGGATGGTGTTTTCTAGGTCCATCCATTTGCAAATTTAAAGATGTCATTGTTTTTTTTTTTTACCACTGAGTAATTTTTTTCTATTTAAATTTAAATCGTGTAAATGTACCACATATATTCTTTATCCATTCTTCGGTTGAGGGGCATAAAGGTTGTTTCCAGGTTCTGGCTATTATAAATAATGCTGCTATGAACATAGTTGAACAAATGTTCTTGTAGTATGATTGAGTATCCTTTGGGTATATGCCCAAGAGTGGTATTGCTGGGTCCTGAGGTAGGTTGATTCCCAATTTTCTGAGACACTACCATACTGATTTCCGGAGTGGTTGTGCAAGTTTGCACTCCCACCAGCAATGGAGGAGTGGAGCACTGGGCTGAGCTCCCAAAGTCCAGTTGAAGAGTGGGAGGAGTGAGAATATGAGCAGAGAGGTCAAGACCATGATGGGGACACCCATTGAAACAGCTTACCCAAGCTAATGAGAGCTCACCGACTCTGGCTAGACAGGGAAGGAACCAGCATAGGAACAAGCTAGATCCTCTGAATGTGGGTGACAGTTGTATGGCTAGGGAAGACTGCAGGGCCACTGGCAGTGGCACCAGGATCTGTCCCTGCTGCCTGTACTGGCATTTTGGAACCTATTCTCTTTGTATGGCTACCTTGCTCAGCCTGGCTATAGTAGGGAAGGCCTTGGTCCATCTTCAAAGCAATGTTCCTTGCCTTTTCTGGGGAGGGGATGGGATGGGGGGAGGGAAGGTAGAGGGGATGAGAGCAGGGGAAGGAGTGGGAACTGGGATTGGTATGCAAAATGAAAAAAAAATGATTGTTTTCTTTTTTTAAAAAAAGGAAAACAAAGATGAGCAAGGGTATGTGTATCCTCTCATTGCTCTGGACCATGGGTGTGATCCCCGCCTTGGCTTCCACTCAGTAATGTACTGTGACCTGGAATTGAAAGCCAAACAATGCCTTTCTCTCCAAAGTCGCCTTTTGTCTGGGTGTTTTGTTGCAGCAACAGAAACCGAGAGAAGCATGCATCTGTGCTCTGTGCATGGGCACAGACACCTCTGACTGCATCGTCGGGTCTCTGTGCAAATCCTGAAGACAGCACAGACTGGTGCATCCCAGTCTGGAGGAAAAGGGAAACTTACTAACAAGACCCAGCTGGCACTGTGGCTTTCCTCACAGTCCTTCTGTTTTTCAGTTGTACTAGCAAAAGGGGAGGCATTTCTCACAGTCAGGCTCGTACGAACATTGCTTTCACTTGTCTAAGGTTATGTCCCGGAAGAACTTCATGACTATCATTCCCAGAACCCACCTTCCAGTTTCCTCCTCACTGAGATGCCCTGGGAGCCCGTCTCCCCCTTGTGACTCCTCCCAGTCCAGGAGGCTTTCAGTGACACCCACATTACTTTTACAGAGGCCAGACCCACAAAATTTCTGAGTGGCACCTGGAAAGTTCTGATGCTTAACCAGCTTCCTCCAGCTGCTCACCTGTGTGCCTCTTTTCAAAATGCATTTCTTTAGGAAATTAGAAACGGTGGGAAGTTACACAGCACTGCGCCGAGAGCTGGACGCCCTTGAGAAGCAGCTTGCTGCGGCTGCCACTTGCGATGCAGCTTGTGAAGAGGGACTCAGGGAGGTGTTTGCCTCTTGAGAACACAGCTGTAACATTTTAGGGTCCTAGGAGAGGGTGGAATGCCTTTTTCTTTTGATGTGGAAGCCTCTCTAGAGGGAAAGGGTGAAGAAAAGGATTGTCCACTGGGGTAATCAATTTTGTACAATTTTCTTTGATAATACCGTGCGGTTGATTCTAGCTATCAGCCTCCATTTTTAGTACACCAAATTAGTCTATAGTAGGCCATCATGATAGGATGTTGGAATTATTTTTTAAGCATTTATTTTTGTGATTTTTAATTGTGTGCGTGTGTGTGCATGCACACACATGTGTGTACGTTCGTGCATGACTGCAGGTTCCCACAGGGGCCAAAGGTGTTTGATCCCATGGAGCTGGAGTTTTAATGTAAGCAGCCTGATGTCAGTTCTTGGAATCAAGCTTGGGTCTTCTGGAAAAATCATTACTTTTAGCCACTGAGCTATTTCTCCAGCCCTGGATGTTGAAATTAAAAACGTTTGTGCTGGGGCGATGGCTCAGTTGATCAGCACCTGCTACTCAAACATGATAACCTGGGTTCAGATTCCCAACTCCCATAGCAGAGACGGGTATGGCTGTGCATGCTGAAACAGCTGCGTTGGACCTAGGATAGAGACAGGCAAATCCTAAGGGCTTATTGGCTAGCCAGTCCAACTAAATCATTACACTCTGATTTCAATGAGAGGCATTGTTTCAAAAAGCAAGGTGGAGGATTGAGGATGGTATCTCATTGCCAACCTCAGGGCTACAATGGATGACTGCATAGAAAAAACATGTATACAACACACACACACACACACACACACACACACACACACACGAGCAAGGGGGGGAGTTTTAGAATAAAGCTTGGTTTGAGCCTTTATTATAAACCTGTGTTTAGGTCCTAGTTCTCTTGCAACTTACCACTCGGATGTTCTGTTTCCAGACCTTAGTGGGCTGCTTCTGTGCCCAGACAGCTCAGACTGTCCCCCTCCAGTCTCCCCTGTGATCCAATGTCTGCCTTCCCACCATGTGAAGACAATAGGGCTGGGGTGTTTCTCAGCTGTAGAGTGGAACCTGGGGTGTACAAGGAAGGCTCTGTCCTCTATCCCCAACACTGAAGAAAATGAACAAAAGGAAGAGGCTTTCATGGATCTGACCCTGAGAACTCATAATATATCGTGTACTTTTTTTTCATTTTGTTCATTTGAAAGCACATTGATGTAAGGAATAAAAGTGGCCGCCCATGTCGGCGTAGAGCCAGTTGCTGCGGTCTCAGTTTGAGCAGTCATCTATGACCTACAGTTAGTTCAAGAGTAGCAAAGAAAAGGTGACATTCAGATCCCATCACTCCTTATGTATTTTGCCACCTCATTCTTTTGTTCTTTATCTAGACTTAAGAAAGTAATGGAGAAAATCATAACACAGTTTAAAGTTAATCCTGTAGCCACCTCATTGATTCTTACAGACACATGAAGAAATGTTCTCCAGTTGTCTGAAAAGTATCATCCAGTTTACCCAACTGGGCATTTTGACATATAAGGTATCTTACACTTGCCTTACTTGTTAATGAGAGCAAAACCACCAGCATTGGGACTGGAGAGCTGGCTTAATGTGTAAGAGCCCTGGCTGCTCTTCCTGACAAACAGGGTTCTATTCCTAGCATCCTCCTGGTGACTCACAACTGTCTATCACTCCAGTCTCAGGGGACCTGAAGCCTTCTCTCCTCCTTGGGCACTAGGCATGTACATAATACACAGACATGCAAATAAAACACATGTACACATAAAATAATAATAAAAAAACCCAGAACATCAGCACTAAAGTCAGATCAGTTGCAAGCCAGTTGACCACAGATACAAAATCTTGGTAACAATGAGCAATGGTGGGCTGGTGAGATGGCTCAGTGGGTGTAAGCGCTTATTGCCAACGGAAAAACCTGAGTTTGACTCTGGAACCTGCATTAAGGTGGAAGTAGAGAACCAATTTCACCAAGTTGTCTTCTGGCCTCTAGCCCCGCCCACTCACCCTGCTCTCCCAGGTCACATCACTCACATGAACAATAAATTTAATGAGCAAAAGAATGCATTTAGACACGTTGCATTTATGATAATGGTGCAAAGACTGTGGTGTTGTCTTTTCTCCCCCAGATTGCTAGGTATGACTATTTCCCAGTATCCTCTGCTTTGTGGTCCGATAGGGTATTTTTCCAGCATGCCGGGAATGACGTATATGTACTTCCTGGTCCTTCATGCTCTCTAGGTTTCAGTTCCTAGAGGAGTAGCTCTCCTGTCAGCGCCTCTTTGGAGTGAAAGCCGCTCTGGGTGACTGGTTCCTATCTTTCTGGTATCTTTTTGTTTCCAGCACAAGCCCGTGGGCCCTTTAGGGAATTCCTGGAAAGCGGATCTCAGAGCAGTTTGAGCCAGGGCTGTGAAGGAGAGCTTTCACATAGCAAGGTTTGTCTGAAATGCAGCCTTTGCTTTCCTCCCATTTCATTTGGTCCTAGAAAACTGCCGTGGGGGAACACATGCAGGTGGACCTCGTCCCGGGGGATGTGAATGCTCCTTCTTAAGATGAAGCCATGACTCTGTGTCCTGCTTTTGTCCCTTTCTCTGAAGAAGCAAGCCTTGCCCTGCCTCCCTCAGCTAAGATGAAGTTAAAGGACCACTGAGACAGGGGCTGCTGGGTTCTAGTTGGCTCATGAAGGCAGTCCAGCTGTTCTCTGATTCCAGAGGGACCTTCTCCATCATTTTGCCGTCATACTCAAGGGCCTCTGCTTCTGTGGTTCCTGTTTTGCCTGAAGCAAAGCCATCCTTTCCCACAGCTAGCCTCTGCAGGAAGTATTTTTTTTCCTTATCTGTGTCTTCTCGTGTTTGTGACGTGACAGAAGAGAAAGAATTGTATCACACATGCTGAGGTGTGGCTCAGGTGGCAGAGCGCTTGCTTGGCAAGAGTCCCTGGCTTCAATTGCCGGCGTGTGGAGGGCACCAGACAGCAGCATGTTTATGTCCCTCATGACTTGGCCAAATTAGAGAACCCTGCAGCCTCCTCACGCTTCTTCTCAGCTTCCCCGCAGGAGCTGAGACTCCTGCACTTCTGAAGCGCTTTCTTTTGTTTTCTGAAACAGGGTTCTCCTTCACTGCAATCCACTGATCCTCTGGAGCTAGGACTGTTTCCAGGGTTTTATGCCCAATCTCTTCCATATCCCATAAAGACCAAGTACCAAATTTGAGCCATTATGATGTCCAGTAGAAAAGTTTCGCCTGGCATCACCTGCCCAAAAGTCAATTGTCTCTTCAGGAACCTAATCAGACATTTTGTAGCAACTGTGGAGTATGAGGTACAATCTCTTTTTGAAATACTTCAATGGGTTCCTCTCCCCCCAGTCTAAGGCCACACACAGTCACATTCACACCTTCTGGACCAAACTGTCTCTCCATCATGTTGACCTCCCAGCTGTGTTATTCACAAGTCCAGAAGATCTAGAGATGTTTGTCCAGGAAAGAGGGCTCCCAGGACTGGACAGCTTCAGGACGGGAGTAAACAAACCTCCGAGTTCTGCACCTGAGCAGTCTCAGCGAGGTGCAAGACGGGAAATACCCTGACCCAGATGTGGGTGTCTGCCCCTGGTACCCAGAACTCAGTTATCTGCTTCAACTGTGGCTCAGAGCCGTCAAGTTTGAACATAGAATAGGTGTTCTTGACAATCTAAGGTGGCAGAGGCTCCCTCTTTCTGGGACAGAGAAAAAAAAATAGAACCCTGATGTGTAGTGTTTGCTGATTTCTGTCAGTTAAATACCCACACTACAGCTACTCTAGGTCACCAGAGTTGGGATGAGAGGTCATATTGGCTTTATGAGCCAACACACGCTAAGCCCAGCTTGCTGTTGACTCAGTCCCTCATCAATAGCCCTTCTTTGTGTCCTTGAATGTTCTAGCATGTCATTGCCTTGCTCTCCTAAACAGAGAGGAACACTGAGGAACTGCAGACTAGTGGGGGGTGGGGTCTAGAGAAGGAATAAGGCAAGCTGCTTTCAGAAATGGTCACGCTGTATCCTTATACATATTTGTATATACTTTATACATGCTTTACATACCATATACAAACTGTACCTATGAACATTCAGACACATTCCTGGTCATAATTTAAAAATATATGAGTCTTAGTTTATACATAATTTTATACATACTTTAAACTTATAAAACTGTTTATCTTCTTCTAAAGTATATATTTCTCATTGAATAATACCTCTTGGACATAATAATTTTCTTTCTTTCTCTCTCTTTCTTTCTTTCTTTTCTTTTCTTTCTTTGAGACAGGGTTTTTCTGTATAGTTTTGATTTCTGTCCTGGAACTTGCTGGCCTCAAATTCACAGAGATCCACCTGTCTCTGCCTCCTGAGTGCTGGGATTAAAGGTGTGCACCACCACCGCCCGGCACTACAATACATTTTTCATGGCTACAGCAACATTACATGAATATGACTCAGTTACTAAGACTGCTTATTATTATTCTTGTTTTCACTTATTACTAAGTAGTGGCTTGATAAACATCCACATTGACAAAATCTCTAGGTATATCCACAGTGATTTCCAGAGGGAAAATTCCTGAAGGTGAGTTTTCTGGATCAAAGGATATACTTGCAAATTTTTTTGCAGAAGATTGAACTATGTGGTATTTGAAATGTGTGTGTGTGTGTGTGTGTCTGTGTGTCTGTGTGTGTCTGTGCATGTGCCTCCTTCTGTACGTGTGTGCGTGTATGTATGCAGTAATAACACAACAAATAAACAAGACCAGTGATCTCTTTTATTAATTTGGCTAGTGGACTGCTGTAGTTTCCAGTGATGACTGTTCCAGAAGGTGAAATTCTTTGGTTTTAAGAACAATTAGGAAGAGCCTGGAGTCAGGATGCTCTAAGTTGAGTACGCTTGCGGAGCTCCCGGCAACCTCGAGATCAATTCTTTAGTCTTGCCCTTTCGGTTCCTGTTGCCGCTTCCTTTGCTCACTTGCCCTGGCTGGGTCACAGGCAGAACTAAAGACTCTAATGCTGTCAGTCTTTATTCATCAGTAAATTTGTGAAGATTTTAAACGCTGGGAGAGGTTGGAAATTCAGGTTGGGAAATTTGGGGAAATTGTGTGTTGTTTTCACTTACCCTTTACAAATCTGCAGGTCCCCACGCATCGCCTGTGTGTGTCCCTAATGCCCTTCTGCCCCCGTGGGGCTCTGAGCCGTCCATCACAGCCAGGCATGCCTTGGTTCAGGTAACTACTGTATTAACACAATTGTCCCCTTACAGAAGGTCAGCAGGGAACATGTTCCTTCCTGTTTCTGCACTCCTGAAGGTTTTCATGTCCATGCTAATCCACAGCGGGCTTGGGCCAAGGCCAAGTTGCCCATCAATATTTTAAAGCAGGAGTTATAAAATTTATGGAAGACGCACAAAGGACAATTCCCCGAAGTGATGAGCCCGCTGAGCAGGGATATTGGCTAAAAGGAGATTTCCTACTTTGAAACAGTGTGAGATCAAGTACCATGCTGAAGAGGCCCTTTCTATGCATGGGGCTCAGAGCTTGGTGTAGGGCCTGACCTGGTTTCCAATCCCACCTACAACTGTTAATTTATTTGGTTATCTATTAACGGTCTCCTGGCAGCTTACTTTTATGTTTAAAATTAAGTGCTTGATTGATTATTTTCTAGAAGCGTGATGGGCTGTTGTTCTATACTTAAGCCAATCCATTAGTGGGCTTCTCTCATTACTGATCTTTCTTTCCTTCCTAAGTTCATTGTGCTTGTGTGTGTGTGTGTGTGTGTGTGTGTGTGTACATGTGAAGGTGGTGGGGCTAGGATGGAGGGCAGAGTAAAGATTTCTCCATTCTCACAGTAGAAGAAAGTGTAGCTTTTATTTTAAAATCTCAATGGAGTTTTCAATAATCAAGGAGTAATGTTCATAGGAGGAAGCAGTGTGCCAGAGAACTTTATATTATCATGATTTCATTTATCAAAATTCCTAGCATAAGTTTCTATTCTCTTGCTCTCTCTTGTGCATGTGTGCGTGCATGCGTGTGTGTGTGTGTGTGTGTGTGTGTGTGTGTGTGTGGTTTTGTTATACAGCCAAGGCTAGCCTCAAATTTGTGATTCTCCTGCCTCAGTCTCATGAATACTGAGACTACAGGTATATATCACACCTGGTTGTACATTTTTATCTTTAAAAACCTCTATTGTCTCTTGTCAGTATTGGAAGCAGGTGATGAATTCCTGTCTTTCCAGATTTTGATCCAAAGATAGAAGGTTCATTACATTTTTTAAATTTGGGGCTTACTAGATATCAAATAGAGAGAAGAAAAGCCCACGACATTAGGCAGAGCTCCTGACTCTGCATTTGGGTAGAATTCCCAGTAACTTGAGGGCTTCTTGGTTGCCTGTAGCCCTTGGGACTGTGAAGAATGGCACAATGTCCCGTGAGCTCCAAGGCAGGTCATCTCTGACCACTCAGAACAACACCATCACAAAATAGGATGGAACCCACATTCTGCCTGGAAAAGTCTGGGAACACTGGGATACCAGGTAAAGATAGTAATCAAGTATATGTTAACAGGTCTTTCTTTGGATTGCCAGTTCTTAAATAATGACACGGAGACTTCTTATGAAATATGAAAGCTTGGCCTTGTCTTAGCCTCATTCCCAGCTAGCTCTTAAAACTTAAACTAATGTATTTATATTAATCTACATTCTGCCATGTGTCTTGTTATCTCTCCTCCATACCATATGTTCTATTTCCTCTGTGTCTCAATGGCAAATCTCTGCCCCTCAAATACCTTTCCAGAGTTCCTATCTCTTCCAGGAAGTCCCACCTATTCTCTCTCGCCTATCTATTGGGCATTCAGCTCTTTATTAAGCCAACCAGAAGGTGCCTTAGGCAGATGAGATAAAACAGAGATACATCTTCACACAGTGAAGATCAAATATCCCACAACAATCTGTTCCCCAGTTCACAGCAAATGAGTGGATGCCAAATGTCACTTTAGGCAGTAAGTGCTTCTCTTCAGAGTGTTGGCTGATTACCTCTTGTTTGGCTCATCTATACAGGGAAGCTGTGGGTAGACACCACCATCTACATTCTTAGGCTGGGCTTCCAGTATCAAATGAGCAAGGGAGTCATAATTCAGTCCATCAACGTGAAGTATAGAGACATTCTTCTCTCCCATCTGCCTGCTGACGGTCTTTCTTGGAGCCAGCAGGGCTCTTTGAGGAAGTTCACCTTTGTCTCACAGTCCAAAGGCTCTTCAGGAGCAAACATGCCTATGTGTCAGGGCGTGTTCCTAAAATGGCCATGGAAATGGAAGCTGTATCACTCTTGTTACGTGGACTTGGGTTTGGGAGGAGAAGGGATTTATAGGAAAACTTTATAAAAATGACAAATCTTTCCCTGGGCTGGGCTTTTTCTGGGGAGATAGTTTAGTCAATAAAGTACTTGCTATTCAAGCAGAAGGACCTCTGCAATGCCAAGAACCCATATACAGAGCTGGATGTGGTGGTATCTGCTTGTCAGCCCAGGGCTGAGGAAGAAAGAAATAGGTTCCTGAAGTTTGTTGCCTCAGAACTGTAGGTTCAGGTCCCATTGAGAGACCTAGTCTCAAAAAACAAGGAAGAATGGCACCTAAGGTTGACTTTAGACATTTGTGTGTGTGTGCGCGCGCGCACACACACACACACACACCCCTATACAAAAAAAGCACAAACAACACACTCTTCACTCAGCAAGTTTGTGAAAATAGATTCTAGTCTTGGGCTAGAACATCACAGAATAATTGCCAAGCTCATTATTACTGTACGTGTCTGACTTTTCATTTCTGCATCAAAGACCTCAAAGAGTCAGCCGACAGGAGGGGAATTATTTCAGTTGGGCATTGCAGAGGGGCTGGCTCTGTTACCATGAGTTCGAGACAAAGCAGACAGCCATGGTGAAAGAGGAGGTTGTTTACCTCGTGACAGTCAGAGCTGGAAGACAGACAGGAAGAGGCTAAATATACCTCACCTTCAAGTTTTCAGGCCCTCCTCAAATAACACCAGGTCATCAGTACAAGAGGCTTTTGGGGTACTCATCTTACATCGAAAAAGGGGGTTCCATGAGGCAAGGCCCATCTTTTCCCAGAAACTCTGTTAATGGTAAGGATGGGCTCCAGCTGGAGCTGGTGCCAATTTACTAGGTGGCCTTTCTGTTTCTCTTACTGGGAGCGGGAAGATTTATGGTTCCAGGGCCAGAAGCTGAGGAAACTTAACTCCTCACACCTGACAGAGACGGCGATGATGAAGCTCTTGCTGGAGTCGGCTGTGTCCAGACCAGCACCTAAATGTGCACGTGACCGTTCTGAAGGCGGACCCACTCCCCACGCTGGTTTTGTTCTCTAGGGCAGCTGTGATAAAGAACCGTGGAGTTCGTGGTTTAAACCAGCGTGTGTTTGCTCCTCCCAGTTTGGGAGGCCGAAAATATAAACGGAGCGGTCAGTAGGGTCACATTCAGCTTTGCGGCTCTGGGTAAAAATACTCTATTTTAGTCACCTTCCTGATGCTGTGATAAGTCACCACAGGTAAGAGAACTTAGAGAAAGGACGTCTTATTTGAACTCCTGGTTCCAGAGAGATAAGGTCTGTCATGGTTGGAAAGCGTTTCAGCAAGAAGCAGGCTGGAGCAGCGACTGAGGGCAACTGCAAGCCGGAAGCAGAGAGAGAGCAAACTAGAAAGGGTGTGTGGCTTTCAACTCTCAAAAGTATGTACAGTGACATACTGTCTCCATCACGACCATACCTCCTAATCCCACCCAAACAGTGCCACCAACTGGGGACCAAGTATGCAAACATCTTAGCCCACGGGGGTCGTTCTCTTTCCAACCACCACACCTTCCTATGACGCTGAAGGAAGCTTAAACAAAAGAGACCTCAAAGATTCACCGCCACAGTGACGCACTTCCTCCAACAAGGCCACACCTCCCAGCGGTGTCACTCCCTGTGAGCTTATGGGGGGCCAGTTACTTTCAAACTAGTGCACCCTCCTTTGGACGGAACAGTTTCTCAGCCTCCCGTCACTCTGCCCCCTACCTGCACCTGGCAGAGCCTCTTCTTTCGCATCAGCAATGGCACAATTCATCTATGTTCCTGAGACCAGGCTTCCAAAACAGCACGGAATAATCTTTCAAATTTTTCCAGAATCAGATGTGTTTCCTGGGTATTGCCGAAGAAAATGCTTCTTCCAGGAGATTACTTTCGATCTCTGAGAATGAGAAAGACAGTCAAGTCTCCCAGTGAACAAACGGGTATAGAGAAGGAACCTTTTAATCCATTCTCTTGAATCTCACCACCGTGCTTCTGAAACACAGATGTGACAGGTAAGTCCTACAGGAGGCGGTGTGTCCCGGGACCTGGACCGCCTGTGCAGAGGAGCCCCCACCCTCAAACCGAGTGCAAATGAATGCACAAATGGAGGCAGGAAATTTCAGGAAGATGAAGTGACTTTTCCCTAAGGTCACACAGAGGCGAGCTTTGGATGCTAAAGGTTCTTTAAGATTTTTATTTCTTTTGATACTATTCTAGTGCCTCGCTATTTGGCGCACCTTTAAAAAATATTATTTTGTGTGCACGAGTATTTTATTGGCAGTATGTCTGTGCACCACTTGTGTACCTGGTCCCCACAGAAGCCAGAAGAGGGTGTCAGATCCTTCGGAACTGTAGTTCCAGATGGTTGTGAGTCCCCATGTGAGTCCTGGGAATTGAACTCAGGTTCTCTGGACGAGCAGCCAGTGCTCTTAACTGCTGAATCATTAGATACCATAATGCTGCTTTTCGGGCACCATTACAAATATAGTCATTGTTTCAGCCACATAAAATGGGGCAAACTTGAAAGGAGGAGATTGGAGGAGACAAGGAAGTAAAAGTTTTTCCAGTGTAACACCTGCAATGAGGGTTTAGGTCTCAGACACACTGTTCTGGTTCATTGTAGACAAAGCTTGTGTTTTGTTTGCATACTCAGTCTCTGTGAAGAACAACTTTTTCTTTCATAAACTATGTGACAAAATTCGAAGGTCCATTTCCTGTCATCAAACATCTCACCTAGGGATCTAGATACACACACTAAAGTATTTCTTTTAAGAAATGAAACAAAACAGATGGACATGGTCATGAAAAATAGGAGTTTGCCCTATTTAGCTCCCCAGCGATTCGAATAGTAAGGCTCATCAATTCAGAAGTTAGGCTGACCTTTGCCCTGGGAGCATGTGTGCTAGGTATTAAGGACAATTGTGAGATAATCTGTGTAGTACGGGAAGTGACATCTGTTCAGCAGAATGAGGTTTTCGGGGCCTCATGTATCTAAGGCTGGCTTCAAACTCTTGTAGCTGAGACGATGAAGTTCTGATCATCCTGCTGGCTGCCACCTCCCAAGTGCTGAGATTACAGGTATGTTCAACACACCCAGTTTATATCGTCTTAAATATCTAATCCAAGGTTTCATGACTGCTAGGCCAGTACTCCACCAACTGAGCTAATCCCCAAACCTCATTTTCCTTATGGCTTGTTTGAGCCTCTGCTTTTCAACCTATCACTGAAGGCTCTGGTAGAAACAAGCAGCCATCAAAACCTTCCTATACCTGTCCATAACAAGTTTGGCTCCCAGACAGACCTTCCGGCAAGCTTGGTTTCCTGGTGGTGGTGCGATATCGGTATGTGTGTACACACGTCTGCTAGTGTGTTCATGGGGGCAAAGAAGGGGAGGGAAACACTTATAAATCACTTCTTGCAAATCCTTCTATTCTGAGCCAGTTGCAAACTAATTTCTCTGCTTTTCTCAAGCTTTGATTTATGTATTGGGCTCCTGGGGTTTGGGTCCCATCTCATGGCTGTAGCTTTGGATTTAGCCGGGTGCACCATAAAAATGTTAGACGATTTGCATGCTGTGTGCTGATTGAGTTGCATTCTTTATGGGATCATTTTGAGATGGATTGTCTCTGTGGGCCTCTGTTCTTTTGTTTGCTGGGGTTCAGAGGTTACATCAAAAACCTCCAGGCCTGCTGCCTGATGTGACCTTTGAACTCTAAAGGGCACAAGATCAGGAGGCTATAAAACAAGGCCCAAACACTAAAGGTGTCATTCTGATGGTCCCCAAAGGACAGGAGTTTAAGGCTTGGTCACATGACAGAATAGAGCAATTCAAGCAAGCAGGAAGCCAGAATTAGCACATCTTAATCTCGGTTTCTACACAGGGAGATAGAGAAGAGCCTCTGGCACTAGACACCGGGAGAATCGCTAACTATGTTGGTTGTGTCTTTGTATGGCTGAGTTTGATAAAAACGTCCAGCAAAGCTCAGTCTATTAACCTGCAGTCTGTGTGGCCTTATTTTCCTGTGTCACCATAAGCAGGGTCATTTTTCTATCTGCTGCAGTGAGCAGCACCAAGGCGGCAGAGGTTTCAAGGAGGGACTGTGTGTGGCCACCTTAGGGTTCAGGCTCACAGGAAGGACAGCAGAGTGAAGCTGAAACCTGAGAGCCGCGGCCACCGTGGCTTGGGAGAGCGCTATATTTGCTCCTGTATTTTTTTTTTTTTATTTTTAAGGGGAAGAAGTGCTGGCTGCGAGTCAAACCTCCAAAGAGCATGTCATTAGGAAAGGAAGATCTATTCTGAATAATGATAAAAGTCTCCTTGTGCTTGGCTAGCACTACCTTGGCCAAACAAAACAAACGTGTGGAGAAAATGCAGCCAACCCTTGCAAGAACCGAGGTAGAACATTAAAGGCTTGGGTTTAGGATCCTTTGCACCAAATAAATGATCCAGAATATTCCCAAACCATAAATGAACTCCTACTGATTTAGGCAGAGGTTTCCAAGGTCTTTCAGAAATGCATTGTGAGGACATTTGCACTCCCTGGTAGCATGGAAAATGGTCCACTGCAGCAGAAAAGAGGCTAAGCCAAGTCAGACTGAAAGCCTTCAGGGACAGATAAACTGTGGTGTGTGGGGTGGGGGGGGGGAGCCACAAACAGGACCTGATATGGAGGAGGAGTAGCCTTGGAGAGAAGCCAGAGACCCCTGAGGATGGCACACGGGGAAATGGAGTCCCATATAGGGTGACTTGGACACATCTATCCTCAGATGCTGCTCTCATACCCAATTTGAGTGGAAAGAAAAGACATATTTTTTTAAAGATGTATTTCATGCATGTGTGTGTGTATACCACATGTTTGCCAGTGCCCACAGAGGTCAGAAGAGGGTGAGGGGTCCCCTGGAGCTGGAATTATAAGTGTTTTGTAAGCCAATGGACATGAGCCCTGAGAATCAAGCTCAGGCCCTCTGAAAGAGTAAGGAGCAGCATTCTTGGTTGCTGACCATCTCCACAGCCCCAGGAAAGGGCACAGCTAAGGGTGAAGCACATACACAGAGACCTGAGCTCCCCGAGGACGGGATTCTCTCCACTGGACACTTAGACCCAAGGCTGTGCTTCGAAGGCCTCAGCATGGCCCACTAGAGAGTCATGAATTTTAGGCCAAACGCTTGAGGGTCAATGGCAACTGGAGACTAGGAGTCTGAGTAGGGATAGAAGAAGGGTTGGGGAGTGAGGGAGTCTGGGTAGGGATAGAAGAAGGGATGGGAGAATAAGGGAGTCTGGGTAGGGATAGAAGAGGGATGGGGAGGTGAGGGAGTCAGACTCAGAGAAAGACAGCTGGTACTTCTCAAGCCAGGGGGAGATTTCTCAACGTGGGGATAGAACAAAGGAAGGGTTTTTTATTCAGAATGACTGGGTTTTGCATAGCATAGGTCCTCAGGACTCAGAACTAGATCCTGAAAAGGGCTGAGCACGTGGGCAAAGCTGTTGCCTACCTTAAAGGAGGGGCCCAGTATATGGGTTGCCTGCGGGTTTCCAGTGTTTTATGTACCCATTGTGGAATGGTGACATTGTGGCAGAGATGCACCCATGATGTCTTTCATCACCTTCCTCTTTTGTCTCTAAGTAGTCCAGGGACCCTTCCTGAGTTTTTATGCCTGTTTTTACTTGAGCTGGTGGTCGTTTAGGTCCTTTGTTTTTTTATCTTCATAATGAGAAAGGAGGATGAGCCCCAAGACAGGGTCTCTCCATATGAGGAAGCTTGGGTGTATCTGGCTGTCAGCATCCCAGTGCCTTGTGGGAAAGAAATTAAGGGAAAACCTTTATGGAGCGGGGAGGCAGAGTTCCTAAAGGAGAACATTTACAAAGCCAATTAAAGATTCTCTTTTCCTTCATGACTCTAAAGAGCTGGTTTGTCCACCCAAGGATCTGTGATACCCTGCCTGCATTCTCCACTCATTTGAACTTAGTTATCTTTGACAGATGCGATTAATCCTGCCATCTCCAGAAAGTCTTTCTGGATCCGCCCATCCCAGAAGGGCCTTCCCTTTGGGTCCTGTAGAGTGCCATTCATCTGGCATGTCTTGTGAGACTTCCGGTTGCTACCAAACAGCAGGCACTGGTGCATGTGCATTTATATATTTAGATGTCTACCACGCTGTCCAAATGCCCTCTCCAGCTAAATTAGAAACGCTGTCCTTCCATTCATCTCCTTCACTAAAAATATTTCTTGCTTAATTGATATATTGGCTTCTTGGGTTCTTTGCTCATCTTCTTTTGATGGACATTCATTATATTAGAAGTTTAGTTGGAGAATGTTGATGAAATGTGCCCCCAACCCCCACCATGTCACGTTCCATGCATCTGTGAATGTGTAGACCATCTATAATCATTTCATCACCATCACTTGTACATGGCCAAATAAGACAGTTCAGAGGTTGTGTTGGGGGAGGGGAGATGGGACCAGCCCAAGAGAATTCAGTTTTGAGGGATAGGAAGGTTGAGACAGTCTAAGCAAAACCATGACAACCCCAGTAGAGACTCCAAAGAAAGGTGCCTGAATTGAAACCCTGACTTAAAAACTCCGAAGTAGCTGGACTGTGGAGCAGGCTTGGGGTCATAGGTCTGTGTGATAAAGGCAGGCTGACACCTGATTCATGTGGCCTCTGAATCTCAGCCCCTAATTAACGGAGTGGGAAATCTGATTGGCTGAACTGGGTACCAGGTGGACACATCAGGAGCATGAATGATGAACCTGGCTATTGAAAAGTCTACCCCTTTGTATTTGTGGGGTATTTCTCAAGAGTGAGACAATTGTGTTTGGCAGTCATTCCCAAAGGTGACTGGAATAATTCCTCATGCCATCATGATACCAAACCCTACTGCAATTGTTTTCAGGTCTCTGACCTCTTTAAAAGCAGAGATGATCATTTTTCTGAAACACTATATATTAATCTCGTCTCTTGCTTTCTATACTTTATGATGCTTAGACATGTTGGGGCCTTGTGGACCCTGGGAGGAATAGTCCCTGCCAGGTTTAGCATGCACTAGAGATACCTAGTAGTTTATCTGCAGGAATGACTTGGGTATGCAAACAAGCCCCTCTCCACCCTCACCCACCACCCTTTCAGCAAGTTCAAGTAGCTCTGACTACATCCTCCAGCCCCAACCACCTAGGGAAGCTGCTTCTAGGCAACTAGACCACTCCTTTAAGCCAGAGTCCACCGAAACTCTTCAAATGTTCTATTCCTAAGCACGCTCAGTGACAACTGCCTGATGCATCTTTCCCTGTAAATCCCCACAGCAAAGGTTCCTGCTCTGGCTTTTCCCATCTGTCTCCCACCTCCAGAATCACCCTGCTACTTCCTGGTGTGGCTCGTTGTGACTCCTTTCCTTATAGTTGGGACTATAAACGAAGAACTAGCACACTCACACACCCTTCCGTTTTGACAAGGTCTTGTGTACGTCAGACTGACCTGAGATCTGTGATATAGCCGAGGATAACCCTGAACTTCTTCTGACCACCCCCCCCCCCTCCAGCTCTTCTTGAGAACTGGAATTACAAATGTATGGCATCACACGCCATTTCTGCAGTGTTAGGAATCAAACCCAGGGCCTCGTGCATGCAAGTTAGGCAAGCACTCCTCTTAACAACTGGGGTACATTCTTAGCCCCTGGGCTAGCGTTTCAGGGCTTATGTCCTAATTTTTTGGTCGTTCTCTACCTGAACGCAAGCAAAATTCCAGGTTTATTAAAAACAAAATCAAAAAAACCCCAACAACTTAACACCTGACACAGAATCTACCATATACAAGGCAAGGGACAAATATTTACTAAACTAAATAAATGATGGCGGAGATGAGTGGGTGATTGACGGGATGCGTGGATGGGCAGGTAGATGGATAGATGGATGAACGGAAGGATGGACAAATAGATCTTTGAGAAGTTAGTAGGGGAAAGGTGTGATGTTGTACATTTGATTCAAGCCTGGATGTTGGGTGCCTGGGCCTCATCCCACACTCCTTCCTCTGTTATAGAGAGAGTCATGGACAATTACAGGAAAGCAACAGAAAGGGAAAACCATATGACTCCCTGAAAAAATAGCAACCAGATTGAAGACTCGAGACAGAAGAAAGCGTGAGTTCCCCACCCCCGCCTTTGTGAGAGCCCTTCCTAGTGTTTGTAAATAGAGATGATGAATGACAGGCTTGGACATTTTTGTCACCACGCCGGACCTTCTCTCCTCTTTTCTACACATCCACGCTGTCTCTCGAGTGCAAAAAGACCGAGTAACAAAGAACTGTCCCTTCTAGTCAAAACTCGGGGAAACTGACAAACTCGATACTGGTTCATTAGACCCAGAGATGAATTATGGGACATGGAGGGAAATCGTGCTTGGCACACATGTAATGAACCCAGGATCTCTAGTGATGGATGGATGGATGGAGGTGAACATTAATCTACTCTCACTGGCTCGATGATGTCATTTTTAACCAACGGTAAACTTCACCCAGAAGCCAATCTGGAGACAGAGCAGCTGTAATGGCGAGTGAGGTTGCTGAGGGAGGCATGCAGGGCCAGAGTCCAGGATCCTGACAGTCAGTGCTGCTACAAGTTCATTTCGATGCTCCGTTTAGCTCCTGCTTGAATTAAAACAAGACAGGGCTAAAACTTTAATCAATCCAGTTCAGCCGCCACACTCAGGCACGGGCAGGGAATAAAGTGAAGGTCACAAGAGAAGACCAGGAGAAAGAAGCTGACAGTCTCTGCAGATGAATGGGGCTGTGCCAAACGGCTTGGAGATGAAAAGGAGGCTGGAGCCATAGTTCATTTAGAACTGGAATGGCCATCTGTCTACGGCTGGTGCCAGATTCCTGATCCCTGTGTTTCCCGGGGGGTTGGGAGATATATGTGTACTCACCTACCAGAGTGTAAAAACAAGTAAAGGAAAAACCTCCTGTCCATTCAATCAGCTAGGGCCTTGCTTGGGTTAGTTCATGACTGACATCTGCAGAGAGTTCTTTTAAGATGAGTGTAAATGTCACTTTGCACAATGGTACTTTGGTCTCAGTTCTTGAGCTTCGGGAAATGGTAGGGGCTGAACTTAGCTCACATGCCAGTGGCCGTAAGTTGCAGTGAGGGGACAAACACGGGAGAAGGTATTATAGACATGGATGAGAGCACCCACCTGGAACCTTAGGGCTCTCTCATGGATAGCGAATGAAACAGAGACAATGTATTAAGGAGAAAGGAACTCTCAAAAATAGAAGTGGGCTAGAGGGCTGGTGCAGATCCCAAGCTCAAGAATGTTATGATCTTTTCTAGGTCATCTACCCAGAAGTGCTTTCTGGTGTTTGGAGATCATGGGACTTTTTGTGCATGCTCTGTTTTGTGACATGTAGCCTATAAAGGACTGTTCCAGTCTTCCTCCTGCATTGATTGCTTGTATATGTTAGTCTCAATGCCTTGCCTCTTCCCCCACACCCTACTATCCTGGCCCAAAAGGAGTAAAGGGGTCCAAGATCAACTTCTCCTCCCAGATTTTCTTTGTATCCTGTAGGCAACCGCCACAGGATCCAGAGAAGGCTACTGCTCACTATGGTCTGTGTGCTCAGAGGTCAGCAGAGAGGGAGGTAGCTAGCAAGAGAACTGGGTCCCTATGAAGTCAGTTCTGACACTCCCCCTGAACACACACCTTACTATCATTCCTTGGCTTGGAAAACCTAAAGAAAGATCAATGTTAGCTATGGCCACCTCCACCCTTCCTGCCCAGGCTGCCTGCCCCCTGGTATCCTGCTCTCCTGTCTTCTCTTCCTTTTCATAGGTGCTGTCACACTGGCCCCATTACAGACCTTATTCCAAGCCACCTGGCTTTCTCCAGGCCTTCGTGCCTCACTTCCTGAGATGCTCTGTGCTGAAATATATCCCTGGCTCCTTTCCCGCTTCTCGGGTCAGTGTCCAGAGAGGCCTTCCCTGACCTTATTTAAAGAAACACTGCCATCCCTCAATCGTCCTGTTAAATTGTCCTCTAAGTACTTGCCACCACTGATGTTATGTATGTCTGTATGGATGCGCACACACTTGCGCAGGTGCACACACACATATACACACATACATGTTCAAGGGTGATTCCAGGATCCTGTACAGATATTCAAATCCCCAGATGCTCAAGTCTCATATAAAATAGTCTCATTCTTGCATGCAACCTGTGCAGAGCTTTCATACAGTTTAACTCAGTTCCAGGCCACATCTAGAATAATACCTAACAATACAATGTAAGTGCTTCATAAACACCTGTTATGTTATAGTACTTAGGTGATAATGGTAAGCAAAATTCTGCACACACCCAATCCAAATGTACTCCCCTCCCTCAGCACACAATGTTTTTGGTTTCTGGCTAGTTGGTTCGTTTCACAGATATGAGGCATCCCGGTGGCCTTACGTTGCAGTGAGGGGACAAACACACAGATCTGAGTCCAGGGAGCACTCACTGGGACTCAGAGAACCGCACATGTATTTGTTACCGGTTTCCCCATCACAGTGCTGGTCCACAGAAGCCCTGCTAGGTCTTTTCTCAGTCCTGCTGTATCCAGAGTGCTCTTCACAGTCTGTCTTAGAGTCATGCACAGCCCTCTTAGGGTCGTGGGAGAGCATAGGGAGCGCAGCTTCGGTCTGCCCTTCCCAGCTCCTATGGCATCCCCTGCTTCCCAGCTCCTCTGATTCTCAACAGCCTCTGTCTAGAGCAACTTCATCTAGCCCGAGGCGGAGTGGCCTGACTCAGACCTATCAAGTATTCCTCCAAATCTATTATTAATGCCTAAGTCGTTTGCCCGGAGTCCTCCAGCCCTGAGGCTTCTTATGCTCAAATGCCAGGCTGTGAAGCAACAAGACCTTCTCCTCCTCTTTATATTCTGTCTCTGCCGGCCTTCCAGAACCCTGTCGTGTAATGTAGAAGGGAAAGCTTGATTCTTTTTTATTGCATTTTGCGATGTCATCACTTCCTTAAGGCAGGAAGTATGAATATCCCTGCAGCTGCCTAAGGGTGAAGAAGGGAGGGGCTGGTGGGTCAAAATACTATCTGCCATGCACTTTGTAGTAAAGGAACTCCCACCAAGCCCTGCAGTGTGGATGTCCTCCGTGAAATAGCCTTAAGAGCACTTCTAATGGGTGCCATAGCATTAACAAAGAAAACCTGAGCTCAGTGTTGCCGGGATGGAGGCCCTGCAGACACGGCTGAGGTTGTGCTCATTTGCCCTGGGTTCCTGGAGAGCAGTGTGTCCGTGGGGAACCGAGAGATATGAAACAGTTCATCCTCCCCAGATAATGCTTTAGTAATCCCCCCTGGCAATTATCCTCAGGGAATGTGAGTATAAGCCGGAGGAGCAAATGAAACCCTGTAACGAGCCCAGCGATAATTACGGAGTTATTTAGGAACAACAAGACTATCGAAGACAGGAAAGCCGTTGTTAAACAGAGTGTGGTCTGATGGGTTGGTGGATACGGCTTTGGTCTCACCTGGAGCATAGCTGCGCCAGCAGCCTCAGACTTTGGCTGCGTCATGTGATAGTCGAGTCCTTGCCCACATCACCATTCAGTGTGAATCCTTGGGGAAAGGGATTTCTTCCCTTCCCCCTTGTCACTCAGGGATCCATGTTTCCCTTCTGAACCTGACAGCGTGTGGGGAGAGAGAGGGAGAGCTGGGAAGATGCAAGAACATTTTCCAGAACCAGAGCCGCAAATCTGGGGGACAGTGGCTTGTCTACCTACACTGTCGGAGCAAGAAGCCGGTTTCCTGTCACACCCGACTGCGGAGGCCTGGGATGAAGAGGGAATGAGCTGAAGAATTTCCAGCAGTGACGGGTTGACATGGTACTAACATGATGTGCATGTTGGCTATATCAACACATGGGGATTTAAATATTAAATACGCTAAGCAGGAAAGGCAGAACACAGAGCACTAACTGGGGCTACTACCTAATAACCTTGTAATCATAATTATATATACTGACCAAGTCAGAAGTGATTTTAGGTTCTTTCAGACTCTGTTATTGTTTGGGTTATTTTTGTTTTTCCTCCTGTGAGAGGAAAAGGTGTGATGAAGGTGGAGAGTGGAGCAGTTGTAAACATCACTGGACTGGAGGTTGAACTCCATGTTAATTTACTTTTTTGAGATTTTCTTTTTCATTAACAATATGAATGCTTATTTGAGAGCCTATGGATGAACCTGAGGATATGATGCTGCCTGAAGTAAACCTGACCAATATTGTGTGGTTCCACTTTCATGCAGCTTCTGCGAGAGGGGAGCGGTAGTTGCAGGGCCTGGGGTAAGCTGAGAGCAATGGGGGTAAGCTGCTTGAAAGGGCGCATGCTCTTCAGCTCTGAAATGAGTAAGTCTTGGGATTCTAGCACCGTGCTGATGGGCTGTGTCAATTACTTTGATTATGGTAATCACTGTGTGATGTGTACATAAATGTCACGTTATACGCATCCAATAAATTTCATCTTTGCTGTCAATTTTATTGACTGTTTATTTTTAAGCTTTTATTTATTTATTGTGTGTGTGTATGTATGCGGGGAAGGGACATATGCACGCTGCGGCATGTTTGTGGAGGTAAGAGGCCAACTCTTGTGAGTCACCTCGTGGGATCTGGGATCAAATTTAAGCTATCAGACTGGGCAGCAGCAGGATAACCAAGAGGAGTCCCAGTGAGGCCCCAGCATCGACAGGGTAGGGGAAACCAGAGGCCTCGAACAGACCTGTGATGCGCTGCAATGAACACTTGCAAGTAAAGATAAGTGGATAAAAGCATTTACTGCGTGACTCACTGTGTCACAGTACAGCTTCCAGGATGAGACTGACGCTTTCCTTCTTTTATTTTCTCTCTTAAATTTTATTTTACTTCATTTTGGGGGAGGTCACGAGGGCAGAGGGTGGATACGAAGGGATGGGGAAATGAATAGGAAGGAGATGCATGATGTGAAAGACACAAAAGATTTAATAAAAAATTAAGCTATCAGATCAGCCCACAAGGGCCTCTATTTGCTAAACCATCTATCCAGTCCTATCAATTAAACATTTTAAATTAAAATAAAAGTGATGTTGATGTGAAAAAATTCCCTGAAGTTCTTATTTTTATTATAAAGCAATACCTCTTGTACAAAATTAGATTTTTTTGGGGGGGGGGTAGTTTTTGAGACAGGGTTTCTCTGTGTAACATTCCTGCTTTCCCGGCAGTCCTGGAACTTGCTTTGTAGACCAGGCTGGCCTCGAACTCACTGAGCTCCACCTGCCTCTGCTTCCCAAGTGCTGGGATTAAAGGCGTGCGCCACCACTGATGGACCAAAATTAGAGATAAAAATCTATTGCTACTTTACTCATTGATGACCACCTCACTTCGCCGGTTTCCCCCCTAAGCGCGTGCTCGTACGTTTGCACTCCTGAGATGTCTTACACTATGTGCCTTGTTGTGGCCAGCACCTCTCCTTTACCACTGTCCTAACGGGTAGTTCTTACCACTAACGTTACAGTATCTTTACGCTAGTCCATGGTAGCCACCTAGGACATCCTACATCACTCTCTTGGCCAATCATGACTCCATATTGATCTAACCTGCTCTCTGAGATCTCCTACAAACGTCTCAAACCGTATTTCTGGTTGCTTTTTAGGATAAAGTCCTTAACGAGGAATTGGCGGGTGAGGCAGCGAGAGCTCTTCCAGGCTGTGCAGCCCAGCCAGGCTGCCGTGGGGAAGGACTCATTGTTTACGTTCCTCTCTCACTTCACCTCTCTGCTGTCTGCTGCTGTCGATATTTCTCTTCCTCTTTTTCACCAATCTGATAATCAGGAAGCTGTATCTGGTGGCTTTATGTCTAATTTCCTTCTTAGATGTGCTCGTCATACACGCCTCTTTTCTGTTTTGTAAATTATCCATTCATAGCCCCAACCAATTTTTTTTTCTATTTCTGTCACTTATTGATTTGTAGCGATGCCTTACATAGTAAGAATATTAACCTTTGGCCAGCCAGGTGTGTGGATAATATTTTTTTTTCAGTCTCTTGTCTGCTTATATTTATTTATTTAGTTAACATCTAGATGTTTCAAATCTTTGGGTGCTCTGCTATTTTGCTCTGTGCTTCCTTTGTTATTTTATGCTTTCAACGCACGGGTCAGGTAAACATTGAGCTGCATTTTTGTGATCATTTTCTCCCTTTTAAGGTATTATAATTTTGATATGCTTGGAGTTTATTTCATCTTATGAGATGAGGCCTGGGGTATTTCTCACCCCCAGCGGGCACACAGTCAAATGATTCTCTCCTCACTGACGGATGAAGCTTCCCTCGTGACTGGTGGGCGCTTACTGATGCAGAATTTAGAATCCGAAAGACAGAAATCGCCACCTCTTCCTGACTAGCTAGAGGTCTCACTGAAATAGAATGTGATAGACTCCCCGTCTGTGTGAACCTGCATCCAAGTCTGAAACACCCAGCAAGACCTTTGGTGGCCAACGAGAGAAGGGAAAGAGGAAGTGCATGCCAAGGTGATTGCCACTTTCTTTAAGGCCACGTGAATGAGGATGCAGCTGGGGTTGATCTCCTTGGTTCTGAGCTAATGGGAGAGTCGCAAGTCTTTCTGTTTACCTTGTCCTATTTTATAATTGTGTCCTTGCTCGTACTCACATTCCTGGCTGTTCCCCCCCCCCCAAGTCTTCTAAATATAGGGAAGGAACTGATTTCTTTTACCAGGATGGGGTAGGTATAGGGTAAATGGTACTGAAAACAATGAACAGAAATTAAACCAAGGCATTATTTAGAAGTTTCTGTTTCTGCTTACAAGCCGTCTCCAGATGAGATATGGCCATGTTGGAATGAACCGAACAGTGGTTTGGGGAGGTTCTGCTGAGGGGGCGACTCACATGGGAAGGCTGTGCCCATAAGGAAGCCCTGTGAGCTAGGTAGGCCACACGAGCCAAAGACCACAGCGGGGGACAATGGAGGGTCAGTGTGAATCCTGAGCTCCAGATGAGGGGAAGGTGAAGGCAAAACCATGAATTCATACCACCTTTCTGAGGAACAGAAAGGAGGAGACATCCACATGGACATTCTGGTAGCCCTGTATTTCCTTCTACAGAGCTGGGTTGTTGTCTCTCTGACTAACTTCCCCTGTCACTTCCCTGGGATTTTACTTCACTCCAATAGAGAGACACCTTGTTTCTCTTTGCCCATGGCTCTGACTCTGTCTGCAGAGGTGACGTCTTGGTGCACAGTCTTCCTATTGTCCTGGCTTTGTCTCTTCTAGTTTGAAACAAAGCAGTCATATCACTCGATATTCAGAGGGCTATGTGTTTAGACAGGAGATTATTAAGTGGGCTTTTTTATTTTTATTTCTCCAGCAGCGAAAGGGCTGAGCCCCATTCCATATAGCCCTGAGTGATATTTTTTCCTGTCATCTTTAAGGATGATGCGCAATGTGTGAATATGGCCCACAATTGAGGCTAATTATGACTGTCCAGCGGTCGGGCTGCGTTGTGAGGAAGTCTTAACGAGCACTTAAGCAGTAATGCCTCTGAGCACGCTGCTGTGGAGCTGACAGAGCCTTGATTCCTGAGCCAGGAGCAGCCTCCTCCCACGGCTCTCCCACAAGCGTTTTTAGCACCAAGTTATTAGACCATTATGGTCAGCAATTGTCTTTGCCGCCTTTGCTTTTTTTTTCTCTCTCTCTCTCCTGTTGTCACACATGAGGAAAGCAATGTGTAATATGATTCCAAATGCCCTTGTTTGTTTTAATCCACCGTTTTAATATATTATGGCTTCCTGCCATTCTCCTTCTCCTGCAGGACCCTAGGGCCCCTTGGAGACAGCTGTGGCCTGGAGTGTGCTGGGCACTTTGGGGCTTTAGAGCAAGGCAGGCATGCGTTCTCTTGCCAGGTAGGGACTCAGACCCAGGAATGGACCCAGAGGCCTTGGTAGTCTGGAATAAAAGAGCGCCCTAGGGACTGACCACATGGATGTGGCCTTCCAAGCTTTCCTCTTGTGAAGTCCCAAGTTCCAGGAAGTATTCGTGTGGGACTGGAGAACAAGCCCATTTTCTGTGGCCATAATGGAACACCACAGACTGGGTGTCTTAGAAAGATGGTAAGCACATTTCTCATCGTTCTGGGAGCTAAGATGCCCAGTGTCTAGGAACCGGATGTGATGAGACTTTCTCAGCAGTGCAGTCTCTCAGCAGAGGTCCAGAGCAAGACAGGCATCCTACAGCATGACCGAGTGCGCTTGTGTTTAACAAAGACACATCTCAGACCCAGAGGGGTGAATGAAAGCTCTAGAAAGGGACCGGAGAGATGACTCGGTGGTTAAGAGCCCTGGTTGCTCTTCCAGAGGACCAGAGTTTAATCCCCAGCTCCCACAAGACAGCTCACAGTCATCTGGAACTCAGTTCGGGGGCTCTCATCCCTCTTCTGACCTTCATGGGCACCGAGCACTCAAGTGGTGCACAGACATACATGCAGCCTAAACATGCGTACACATAAAATGAGCAAACAAGCAAACAAAACCCATGTAATCCCCTTTAAGGGTCCTTCCTGATCCCAACCTTTAATTCTTTAATTCTCTCATGATGGAGATTAATTTTAAAATACTTTTTTACATTTATATGTGTGCACAAGTCGGCAGGGGGAAGGGAAGGAGGGAAATGCCTCAACTGGTAGAATACAAGTTGGGAACAGAAATAGGAAGGCAACTCTGGTGTAGGTTTCTTCACTCTAGCTTTAGGAGTTAGCTTTCTTCCTTCTACCATATGATCCAGGGAGGGAATTGAACTAAGATCTTCAGACTTGGCAGCAGGCACCTTCCTTGTCAAGCCGTCTTGCCAGATTTCCTTTTACTTTCAGATGAGAGATGAGATAGGGTGCAGGAACGATGGAATCAGAATCAAAGGTTGTGTATGTATAATTTACAAAGTATGAAGGTGTGTATTTTCCTTAAAAGGATAGTGACAACTACTCAAAACATTAAGCATAATTGATACAATTATCAAAACTACGAATAGGCAGAGGTGGCTGTAAACGTAAGCAAACTAAATTCTGTCAGTGAGCATGGAAATTCTTGTATTATTTATTGGTGAGTCAAGGAATTGTGATCTCAACATATTGTTCAGAATTGTGGTGGTAGCTTAACATAGTGGTGTTTGCTAGTTATCTGAGTCAGGAGGAGCCCAAGTTCAAAGCCAGCCTGGGCTACAGACCCAATCCAAACAAAAGAATCATACTGGCAATGTCGCAGAATAATAAGATCAAAAGATTATGAGGACACTCTCTGAGGTGTGGAATTGGATGAGGACAGATCATTTAACACCAGCCTATCACTTTATATATAAATTTTTGGAAATATATTTGTGATAAATCAGTGTTAACAATAGGTACAAAGAAAGGGCTAATTAAAGAATAGTTCTTTACTGCTGGTGGCATCTGCTGGCTTGAGTCTTTAGCTAATGATGTATCTACTTTTCCTTTGGGGATCCTTTCTCTGCGGCTGAGTTCCTGTGCTTCGAATGACACAATCCATCATTCTAAATCAGCATGTGCACTTAACAGTGCTATTTAAGCCTTAATAAATATTGTATCAACATTTGCGGGGGATGGTATAGAGACAGGAGCTTCTATAAATGAGGGGCTCTCCTCGCTGGGGCTGGTGTGTGTGTGTGTGTGTGTGTGTGTGCATGTACGTACACATATATATGTCAAAGAGATGGACACCAAGGGGAGGAAAATTTCACTGGTACTTTTAAAACCTTAATGGAAAAACACACAGGACCCCTCTGTATTTCCTTAGGCATGGGGGAAAGAATCAAGGGCTCTCTGGACTGCACAGAACTTGTGACTCTGGCCCTACACATCTGCCTCAGTCAGTCTGTTTCTCCATTTGGTTGTGGCCTCTCTAATCTCAGAGGCATATCTCCATCGAGGATCGTGTCTAGGTGCTCCTCAGAGCTTTCCCAGGAGAAGTGACGCTCTTGTTGCTGATGCTCCATGTTCCTGGTGGTTGGGACCTGACCAGGGTATTTCCAGCTTCTGGGCCTCTTATCCACACACATCTGTGAAAGTATCAAGATACTGTTATTTGGAGCACAATGATAGTAGCATCCACTGCCAATGATGATACTGGGCCATGTGAATGAGAGTACTCAAAGGCCCCAGAGATTAGCCTGGCCTTTTTTTTATGGACCTAAAGAAAGGAGGGTCTGGTTACCATGGAGCCAAGTTTGGGTGACTCTATTTGGACTCTAGAATAGATTAGGTCATACATCTCTCTTTTTTTTTTGAGACAGGGTTTATTAGAATTGGCTCATGTACATCCAGGGATAAACAGAGCATTGGTAAGAATCCAGGAGACCCCAGGTCAGAGACCTTGGAGCTCTGCTGTCTAAGGCTGGAGAAGGATGTCCCAGCTCCAGGAGAGACAGCAATCCCCCTTTTCTCTGCTTTTTGTTCTTCCTGGGACTCTAGCTAATCAGGCAGCTTCCCGCCCACACTGAGGATGGATCTTGTCCATTGAGTCCACTACTCAGATGTCGATCTCGCCAGAAACACCCTCCCAGAAGAACCCAGAAATGACACTTTGCTAGCTATCTGACAGCTTTGATTGAGTTGACATCTAAACATGTGCCTATGTTCTTCTCTTTGTCCTCTCCTTTTTAATTTTTGAGAATATATCATTTCCCCTTCTCTTTCCTCCCTTCTGTCTTCCCACATACCCCCTCTCTTGCTCTTTCTCAAATTCATGATCTCTGTGTATATATTCATTTATCCCACTGTGCTTTTCCTTTTCTACAGTGCATTTGCTTGTGAACATTAATATCCCCAATTATTTATAGATATAAAAGAATACATAGGGGATTCTCCTAAAAGGTTGCTAGAGGACACAGCTTTACCTTCCCACACTTGCATCTTAAACCAGTTCCGGCCAGATTGATCTTCCTATTCTTCATACCTGGATGCACTGGGAATACACTTGAATAGAATTTGTCTAAATCGGAATGCCACCAAGGGCTGGGGAACATATGACTGTTCAGAGATGAGAGTACATGTATCCCAATACACACAAGAATTTGAGGGATTCTGGGTTTGCTAAATACATTGTTTGGAGAGGGATATATGTGCATAGGATTTGCTGGTGAAGGACCAAGGCTGTGGAATGCATTATTAAAAGAGGTGGGTTGCCAGGTGGTGGTGGCACACGCCTTTAATCCCAGTACTTAGAAGGCAGAGACAGGTGGATCTCTCTGGGTCTACAGAGTGAGTTCCAGGAGTCTCCAAAGCTACAGAGAAACCCTGTCTCAAAAAAACAAAACAAGAAAAAAAGATGTGGGTATGTGTGTAACCCAGACCAATGGATGTCCCCAGATGACTAAGCTGTCTCCTGTTCTTCCTTACTGCCTGTGTCAGGATTTGCCTTGGGTATGGAAAAGTGTGCTCCAATGGTAAGCTGTTCTCCGCAGCTCTAGTTGGAGGTGCAGGCCCCTCTTCTCAACATCAGGCTCTTGCCATCTGGAAGTCTATACCGTACTATGTGTGCCCACACACACACGCACACATACACACACACATTATAGTAGAACTCTTAATACCGGATGAGCACACACAAGGAGAAAATGACAGCAGGAGATGTCTAAGCATCTCTTTAAAAGACAAACAGCTTGATTTGTGCCTCTGCGCCACTCCCCTCTTTTGTCTTAAAGCCTACTTTTGAGTTGGTTATTATTATCCCATTTCTCTACTTTTTTATTAGAAGATCTGCATTCTTTTCAATTCATGAGAGGCTTCTCTAGATATGCACCATACACCGTTGAGCTATCTAAGACTAATGTTGACTCCTGGATCCTGGAAGGCTCGTCTGGCTCTTTGGTTATATGTATTTGAACAATTGCTTATATGAATATACAGGACCTTACATGTTAGTGTCTTCTTCTAGGGACGTTAGTTTGCTTGTTTCTGCTCTACTTTTTGGAAATGCTTGTATTCTGGGTAAACAACTTTAAAATCACTTTAGGGCTTACCATTCCCTTGGCTGAACAGACAGATGGCCATTTGAGGACCCATTCACTTTCAGTTCTCTGACTGACAGAGCTGTCGTTCTGAGCTTTTCACTGATTGGTGGGTCCCGCATTTCTCTCTTTTGTCCTTTCAGCTTTTTGAATGATTTCCAGAATCACAGACCAGCAACGAAGCAGTCTCTTCTATATCAGCAAATGTTGCAGGGCAGAAGCTATAGCGAGCGATATGCTTCCCACTGCTGCATTTACATGGCTGTTCTCCACCGCCTTATCAAGTCTTTGAGGCTTTTCATAGGCTGCTTTTGCGTTTCATCTGTGTTTCTAATTATTTCCTACAGAAAGGTTCATCAGAACTTCTTACTCTACCTTTATCGATAGCCTTACGTAGTGAATGAGCTCTGAAGGATATTCCGGGTTGTGGGTAAATCGGGAATGTGGTGGCTGATCTTGATTGTCTCCTTATTTAGGCTAAGAAATGCCAAGGAGATTCCTAAGGCATGTGGAGCCAGAAACAAGCAGAAAGGGCTCTGACCTAAGGAATGGTTTAATTCATGGATGGATTTAAAATCTGAGCAGGCTACTGAGATGCAGTGGAATTACAGAAGGTGGGGACTAGTTGGGAGAAGTTGATCTGTCGCTGGAGGATGTCTGTCTCCCCTCTTCCCCTCCTATTTGAACTTCTCCCTGCTCCCTGTCCACCATGAGCTGAATAGCCTCCTCCCCTCCACTTGCTTCTACCATCACCATGATGTTCAGCCTCAGATTAGGCCTAGAAAGAATGCAGCTGACCATGATGCACAAAGCCTCTGAGACTGAGCTCAGATCAACCCTTCCCCCTTAGGTCAGGCATTTGGTCATGGAGGCAAGCGAAGTAATGAACGCAATGGAACTCAATAGATGGAACTGAGAAGGGACGTGGAGACGGTTGGAGGGCTGAGGGTGTTGTTCAGCTCAACGTTTAGCTTAGCATATACAAGGCTGTGGGTTTAACTTCCCAGCAAGACAAAAGCACTAAAAAAACCAAACAAACAGGAATGGCAAGAAGGCTTGGGAGGTGAAAGTGCTAGCCCCTCTACCTTGGTGAACTGAATCTCACAAAGAGAACTGACTCCCTCACGTCAGCCTCTGACCTCCGCACGCACACCATAGCGCATACACACACACATACACGTGCACGCATACATGCAATAATAATTATAAATAAAGTTTAGACATTATAAATTATATGATAATAAGTATATAATAGCAAAAAATAATAAATTAAAATTATAAAAATGAAAATGTAAAATTAGCACATAAACAACAAAAACCACCACGAGAGTACCTGGGCAAAACAGTGCCTTGAACACCAGGTTCAAAATATAAATACAAGAAAATGAGAAAGCAGGAAAGGTTCACGGTCAAGAAGCTCCAAGTGACAGTTCATAGTCTCAGGACTCTATTGTGAAATTGCCTTAGGGAGGTGGAAAGGAGATGAGAAAAGAATGAGACCTATTGGGAAACTACTTCCTAGTATTTGATGATAAGCAAGGGAAAGAAATGGGGGAAGTGAGCAGAGGCAGAAACAGGAATGCTTCCTGGCTTCCAAAAAATTCCTTGCTGAGCATCAGAAGTGAGTATGAGATCGCTACTGAGACCTGACACCTATACAGGAACAGCGGGGTGAGTTGCAGAATTACCTGCAATCACATCGCCATGGACCTTTGAATAGGCAGGAAAATTATCTCACTCTAGCTCTGGGGCTGTAGATATCAAAGCAGTCATGAGGAGGATGGGGGAGAGCTTGGGAGAACATAGAGGTTTTTGTCATTGTGACAAAGATTTTTTTCTCCTTTTTAATTTGGAAGTAGAATTTTTTTTCTCCTTGGGTAGTGAAGCCTGAGAAAAGTGAATTTAGTGTTCTGTGATGGAAGTAATTTCGAAGCTCAGATAGGAAAAAGCAAAAATCAATGGGAAAGTTAGTTGTCATGAACTGGGGCTTAGAACTGGGGCCGAATCCCCTTGACCTTGACAGAATTACCCGATCGGATTCCCAGCTTCCCTTGCTTTCGCTCCTCTCAAATCTAGGTCCTTAGAGAAGCCATTCAGCAAAATAATTTCAGATGATACCTTCAGTGCTCTTCAGGGGTTGTTTGGACTTGATGACAGGAGCTGCTGGTAGTGTGACATCATCTGTAACCAATAATTCCACAATGGTGCTCTCTTCGTAGGGAGCAAATCTATGTTGGGAGCTCTCTTGGAATCATCTTTCTAATGATTGCAGCCCACTGGGACTTTGGGCAGGTTAGCAGAGCTGCTTGGCACAACTGTAAGATGGGAGATAACAATAGTCCCTCTCTTGGAGGTGTTTGGCAATAATTAAATAAGATACTTCACTTAAAGAGCTTAGGATAGAACCTGATACATAGTAAATTCTCCATAAGTACTGGCTGTTATTTTCCTTTAAATATCTTCAGCATCATCTCATCTTTTATTTATTTAACAGATGCTTTTGAGAACTAACCATATACTAGGAAACATGCTAGATTCTGGAAATATAAAAGAGAGTACAATTCAATGCTTGTTTCTAAGCAGCTCCAGGTAGAGCTCCAGTCAGGGAGGAGGAGTCAGGCAGGTAGAAATACAGGATAGTGTGGCTGGGCAGGTAAGAGACTTCCAGGTCAGGAAGTCATCAAGGGTTTCTCAGCCAAAGCAATTCCAGAAAGAAGGAAGATTATATATGAAGAGCTATTGGCAAAAAAAGTAGACGGAGCCCACAAATGCTTTTTCCATTCTGATTGGCTGTGTGATGGGAGGTTGGTGAGAAGTGAGGCTGGAGAGTTAAACAGATCCTTCACGAAGAGAGGCCTTGAGAGACGTAAAAGACTTTGGGCTTTATCCTGAAAGCATTGGAGAACCTCTAACATCATCAAGTAAAGAAGTGACAGAGTCAGACTAGTGATTTAGAAGAAGTGAACTGATTATAATATAGGTGAAGGGCCAGAGAGTTCTAGACAGTTCTAGAGGTAAGATCAGTTGAGTCCCCTTTCTTATCTCTCTGCCCTTCTGTAGTTGGAATATTTTGTCCTGCCAGCCAGCTCCCAAATAACCACATGTGTTATTAATGATAATAAAAGCTCAGCTGATAGCTTAGGCTTGTTACTAACTAGCTCTTACAACTTAAATTAACCCATTTTTAAAAATCAGTCTACAGGTTGCCACAGACTCATAGCATTTACCTGTCCTCCTGCATGTCTTGCTCCCACTCTGTCTGTCTGGAAACTCTGCCCTTCTTCATCCCAGGGTTCTCTTTGTCTGTCTCGCCCACCTATACCTTCTCCTGCCTAGTTATTGGTCTTTTAGTTCTTTATAAACCAATGACAGCAACACATCTTCACCGTGTACAAAACATTGTTCCACAACACCCTTCCTCTCCTCTGTCCACTTCAAAGCTTGCAATTGTGGAGGCCACAACCAAATCATCACTCGGTGAATAATGCTTTGCCTTGAATGGAAGTTAGCTTTCTCTCACACAAGTCATCTATCTGTTTAGGACTGTAAGATGTCAGCTCCCCTGTGTTGTACTGGAAAGTCCAGTTGAGACCTTTTCCTTAAAGATTCAGTAGTGGGGCATCTAGAGAGAGGCTCAGCAGTTAGAGCACTTGCTGCCTTATCATGAGAACTGGAATTCAGATCCTGACATCCATGTTGGGCAGTTCACAAACGCCCATGACTCCAGGGGATCTGGTGTACCTTCTGGCCTCTATGGACAGACATACATGCACATACAGATACACATACATAAGTAAAAAATTTATAAGTAATAAATGGCTTTGTTTTAAATTTTCAATAATGACGAGATATGAAGCCTCGAGCTAGGTCAGAGGTGGTGGGACAGAATAAGAAGATTGGAGATACAGTAAGGAAGTGAAATGTCATCAATTAGTAATGAGATAAAAAGAAAAGTCAAGGCTGAGTCTCAGATGAGTGTGGTGATACACTCCTCTGTCTCTTTCATTTGGGAGTTGGAGGCAGAAGGGTCAGAAATTCAAAGCCATTATTAGATACATGGTGGGTTTGGGACCAGCCTGACCTGTTTGAGAACCACTTCACAAAAACAACACAAAATAAACAACCCTAAAAAACAAAAAAATGAAAAACGTATGACTCTAAGTTTTTGGTCTGTGGATTAGATGATACTATGCTCTAGTACTATTCCTTATAAAGAAGAGTTAGAGCCACGTTTGGAGAAAGGGATAAGTTGAGTTTTAAGTGAAGCTTAGGTATCCATAGGCAAATAGATATATTTGTATGAACCCCAGAAGATACAAAGATGGATGAGTTATTAGTATGTGGGTAAGATCTGCAAGGATGATCCTTTAGTGAGACAGCACTGGAGGTGCCCTCTGGCTGCTTCCAGGAAGCTGAGCACCGGGAAAGACATTGTAGCCATGGTCAGAGACACAGGGTATTATGGGAAGGAAGGAATGATACAGCAACAAGGATTGCATGAAGAACAGAATGATTGCAATGGAAGAAGGCTGCTCAGTTATTCTAGGAGAGAGGGGCACCTGGACTTCTTTCCAGGGATATTCTGAGGCTGATGCTCCTGATGGACCCCAGAGTGCAATGAGATAAGGGAGGAATGAGGGGTAAGGCAGTGATGATGTAAGAGTAAACTGATGCTTCGAATATGTTCATGCACAGAGAAAACACATCTCTTGCTATGCTGATGCGGTGGGGGGGGGGAGATGGAGGACTAGGAGAGTAGGAACAGACTTGTACAGATGGAGTCTGTACCAAATGCAAAAGGAGTAACAGACACAACCCCAGGCTTAGATGATTAGTGGAATAGAAAAAAAAGCAGAGCTGTGTAGAGGCAGCTCAGCTGATAGAGTGCTTACTAACCACAAAGTCCTAGGTACCAACTACAGCATCTCATATACTAGGCATCATGGGGCAGGCCTGCAATTAAGGTACTTGGGAGGTAGAGGCAGGAGGATCAGAAGTCCAGCATCATTGTGAGTTTGAGACCATCTTGGAAGGTTTACACTAAACCTTGTCAATGTGTGGGGCAGGAGATCTCACAGCATGGGGTGTAGTAGAGAGTGAGGACATCTGCAGTACAGCAAAAACAGCAAGGACAGCTGGTGTGGGACAATTGTATTCTGTCAATTATATTTTAAATAAATGCTGATTGGTCAGTAGCCAGGTAGGAAGTATAGGCGGGACAACCAGACAGGAAGTAGAGGCGGGTCAATGAGAACAGGAGTATTCTGGGAAGAAGGAAGCTCTTTCTGCAGTTGTGAGCATGCCACAGAAGGAGCAAGATGTGATTTCCTCTCTGAAAAAAGGTACTGAGCCATGTGGCTAGCATAGACAAGAATAATGGGCTAATATAAGTTATAAGAGTTAATAAGAAGCCTGGGCTCATGGGCCAATCAGTTTATAATTAATGTAGACTCCCTGTGTGATTTCTTTGGGACTTAACTACTGTGGGAACAGGGCAGGACAGAAAACTCAGTCAACAGACAGCAAGCCAGTTGGAGGAGCCAGGAAGAGGTGAGTCTGATAGCAAGCAGGGAGACATGTCTGTGCCATGGCTTGAATGTGAACTGTCTCTCAAAGGCTTATGTCTCTGAACACTTGGTCCTCAGCTGGTGGTGCTGTTTGGGGAGTCTTTGGGACCTTAAGAAAGTGTGCTATGTCTGGGGGAAGTGAGTCACAGAGTGGCAGGCTGCAGTGACGATCTTGGTCTGTGAAAATATTAACACAGGACTGCTTACTCCCACCCTATGGTTTTTTTTTGTTGTTGTTGTTTTGTTTTTCGAGACAGGGTTTCTCTGTGGTTTTGGAGCCTGTCCTGGAACTAGCTCTTGTAGACCACGCTGGTCTTGAACTCACAGAGATCTACCTGACTCTGCCTCCCAAGTGCTGGGATTAAAGGTGTGCGCCACCACCGCCCAGCATCCCACCCTATGTTATATGACTGACGCCATAGAACCACCGGTTACCGCACATTCGCTATGATTGACTATCACCTCACACAGGAAGCCAAATAAAACCTTCCTCCTCTCGGTAGCTTTCTGTTGAGTATTTCCTCACAGCAATGAGTGTGATTAGCTGCTAGTAACCAATACACTGCATGCCTGTGCAGAATGCTGATTTGGGAGCCTCTGAATCAGGGTCGGTACAGACTACTCTGCTTGAGCCCAGGGACTTCTGTGTGCATCAGAAGAGGAAGAAGATGAGAGGAGCTCCAGGCTGGGGGTGTGAGATGTGTGAAGAAGACACAGCAGAAGCAGGGGGCTTGGAGACTTAGCAAGACTGTTGCATGGCAGTACATTCAGTGTCCTAGGCTGGGCAGACATAAAGATGGCAGGAGGCTGGCAAATGAGGGAAACAGGACAGAGGCCAAACGTCCAGGAGAACAGGCAAGCATTTTGCGTCCAGTTCAAGATCACTTCCAGTCAAATCTAAAGAAGCTTGGGTGTGAAACAGGCAACTGCAATGTTAAAACCATCACAAAGCCAAACTAGGGTACCAGAGGAGAGGCTGGCTCCCCCTGTGACTGGTGACCAACATGGGATTAGTCCTCAAGATCCACAGGCAGCATTGCCTGGAGGGGACATGGAAATCCGGAAGAGTTTTCTTAAGACACAGGTAGTTATATTACTTAAAAAACTTTTAAAAAATATTTTTAAAATTAAAATGTAATTACATCATTTTCTCCCTTCCCTTTCCTCTAACATTTTTCCATGTATTCACTTTCCTGCTCCCTCTCAAATTCATAACCTCTATTTTTAATTCTTTAAATCATTGTTTTACACACACACACACACACACACACACACACACACACACACAAACCCTGTGTATATTTCCCAAATATATAAATAGAACCTGCTCAGTCCATATACTGCTACTTGTGCGTATGTGATTTCAGGGCTGACCACTTGGTATTGGACGACCAGCTGGAAGGCTTTTCCACGGGGAAGACTAGTTCTCCCCTCTTAGCATCCCTTAGTTGCCTGCAGTCCTGTGTCTAGGGCTGAGGACCCATGAGATTTTCCCCTTTCATGTTAGCAAGGCCACGATTGTTGTCCTTCTCAGGTCTAGTCAGGCAGCCAGATTAGGGGGCTTTGGGGATGGAGCGTCCCTCACGTTTATAGGAGGCAACGTCTCACTGCCCGCTCGCTGATTCTCTGACTTTTACAGATTTTCTGCCTCATCTTTTGTCAGGATCCACGAGCTTTAGGTTCAGGAGTTAATTTGTAGATCTAACAGTTGGGGCTGGGTACCACATGGTCACTTACTTGTTCTCTGATATTTGATTGATCATACTTTTCTGTAATGATCTCTGTTGGTTGCAAGGAGGTATGTCTTGAACCTGTGAAAAAGTACAGGTGAACCCTGTACTTATCTGTGGGTATAAGGATACATATTTGAAATGTAGCTAGGGAGGAGGCTAGTTCAGGAAAGTGGCACTTATTGGTTCTCCAGGATCCGTGACTTCAGTAGTCCTGGCTAGGTGTCTAGTACCAAACATGGTTTCCCACTTGTTAAGTGGGTCTTAATTCCAATTAGAGAGCCATTGTTTACTGCCATAGCAAGCCTGACACTACAGCCTCCTTAGAGTTACGGTGCTACGCCAGTCATCACTGTTTCATGGGCATCATAGCCTGGTATGATTATTTTGTAGTGTTACTTAACCATAATGTATGTTTTCTTCAAGTCCCAGTTGAATTATCAACTTCTGGAAGATGGTAGAATTTCTTAAATTTGTGTGTGTGTGTGTTGGATGTGTGTGTGCAAGTGTGTGTGCAGGTGTGTGTGCAGGTGCGCTCACCCATGTGTAAGTCAGAGGTTCATCATATCCATGTGTCTTCCTCAGTTGTTTTTGTGAGACCCGGTCTTTCTGTGAACCTGGAGCTCGTCCTGTCAGCTAGACTGGCTGGCCTGCCTGCCCCTGTCTGCATCCCTCGTGCTGGGCTTTCAGATGTTCGCTACCATTCTGAGCTTGCATTTTACTGCAGAGCCGTTTCCCTAGTCCTGCTGAAATATTTTGTTTGCTTTTGGGTGCTAACACAGATGCTGGACCCGCACGAGAGTCCTCATAATTAGTTGTGGAAGGAAAAAGGAGTCAGCGTATGTCTCGAAAACAAGAGGACCGTGAGCGCTGCCCTGTCTGGACTCCCACCAACAGGGTCGCTCCGGGTGCGGGCGGTCTCATACTCTCCGTTGCGATCATCGAGCGAATCATTGAAATTCAACTGCAGTGCCAGCACATTTGAAAGCAGTCTGATGAAAATGCAAAGTTTATGCTGTCTCCAGTGACTTTGGCTAAGGAAAACAAGCCTAGAAGGGGAAAAGAAACCATTTTCTAAAACTTCACACAGGGAGAAAGCAAAAACTTACTCAGGTCCCAAGCAATGACTAGTATCTCCGAAACGGAGTTTGATTAGGACCATGAGAAGACAGAGGTTGTTATGAGAACTAATGGGGCAATTGGGAAGGGCTGGGTACCCTAATCAGCTCCGGAGAGGGAGCAATAGAAATGCAAATATAAAGCTGCCCCCAGATGCCCTGGCTAAGCGCAGACACCTAGAGGCGGAATCAATTTTTCACTGTTCAATGTTAGCTGTCTTTTCTATAGGGTGAAGGCAGAAGGGTAGGAAGCCTTCAAAGTTCTCAGGAAATAACAGGTAAGTAGACAATGAGCAATTGCTGCTGTTGCTAACACACACTCCCTGGCTTCTTTTCTCCTCGGGAGCGGAATTGGCATCGCATCCTCACCTGTCTGGGTCACAGTTGGCTACGCCAGCTACTAATTAGCTGTGATTGTCTCTATGCTCGGGAGGGAAGACAGAGAGAGGGTAGTGAACCCAGGGTGGGCATTTTTAGCGTTGGTCTGGGGACCAGAGGGGAAAATTCTGAAGAGGCCAATGAGAGGGTTTTAATAATCAGCTCTTCCTGCTTGAGAGTTCTGCTGAGCGCTTGGTCTAGATCACACACTGTGTGTGTGTGTGTGTGTGTGTGTGTGTGTGTGGACAATATTGATCTGATAGCTATGTCTGTTTGTTTTTCTCCTTAAGTTGAGGGTGAAAGCAGTTTTAGTGTTGTGGACTCTGCTGGAAGAGAAGAGAAACTTAGCCAGGTCTCTAATTCCCAAGGCCGAGGACCTTGCTCCCTTGGCCAAGCTTGAAAAACCTTAGAGACCAGAAGGAAGCAGTGCATCTCTTGGTCTCTGAAAATAGGCTTTCCATCTTGGGAGAATTACAGTGCTGTGAAGATCTGGAAATCAAAGATAAAGATTCTGAAAATATAGGGAAACATGGTACAAAAGGCGGCAAGAAGAAGGATTGCCCACTTCCATGTGACGGCTTCACATGGGGACTTCTGTGCTGAAAGCGTGTACAGAAAAGAGGAGAAAGGGACAGTCTCCTCGAGTGCAGGAACAAGTTTGTCTTCTCTGCTGACTAGAAAATTAAAGGGCAGGTAAAGTTTGAAAGTCAAGCAAAGCCGATATTCATTCAAAGAGGACAGTTTTATTCGTGCAAAAGATCATCTCCAGTGCTGCAGTCGTGCATGGCTCCAGGGCCTTGGCCCTGCCTGGGACAGAGACGGGATGAAAAAGAGACAACCATAGATGGGGAGACAGACAGAAAGCGCTGGGGATGGGCAGTCTGTGCTGTGCGCTGGAGAAACCGCAGTACGCTGGAAGCTCAGTGTGCTTATCATGGGCAGAGCATATAACTGAACAACAATGACAGAAAAAAACCCAAAAGTTTTTAAAATAACCTTTTGGACAAATAGGTTTTAGAAAATATGTGTCAGCCTAAAAATCGGAGCTCTCATCTCAAAGGGAAGAAGAGCAATTTTGAGTGACAATGGCCCAGAAACACAGATATAGGTTATCCCCAAATCCCATGTTCCACCATGAAAGCAGTTTCACTTTTTTTCTGTGTGTGTGTGGTTACAGAACAAGGCAGGTTTAAAAATACATTGGTGTGTATGCCAGCACAGCAGATCCATGGAGATGGGGGAAGCTTTTCTGCAGACCCAAAGTGCTGCTCTCTGGTGGCATCCTTAGCTCTTGGGTTGGCAGAGGCAAGTGTTGTGCTAAGGCAATCGTTTCTAAGAGATTTTTATTTATTAATACAAGATGTTAGTTCAGATACAGAGTGGGACAGAGAATGGCTTTTCCAGAAGGCTAACACCAGCCCAAGATAAGGTGACTAGCTGTTGGGAGCTGTGCGGCCTAGTTAGGAGTGTGCGACCAGCCCACGAGCACTTGTCCAACAGGTCTCCAGTTAAGGCAAAGCCAGCAGAAACAGTCCCACTAGGGCAAGGACCCGTGGACTTCAGGACAGTGCAGAAACCGTTGGTACCATGTGGCCTACATGCTCTCGTCTTTCTCCGAATTTGATGATTCTTAGTGTCGCTTTGTCAGTCATGTATGGGACCCATGTGCTCATTCCCAGAAACCCCATTTTTTTCTCAAATATTTTCCCCTACAATTCTTTGGGAGCTGATGCTTTTCAGGAAACACAAGCTATCACTTCAGATCCTGAGAGCTGTGCTGATTCAGTTCTGCCATGATTGGAGGAATAAAAGTCAATGGGCAGTTAAAATATAGGCTGGCTGTGAGCTAACAGTTATGACAACCCACCCTTATTTCTGTAAATATGGTTTGTTAAGTTTTGAACACTATTGTAGTTCTTGAAAATGTGTGCCTGTATTTGTCACTTTTCAGTTTTGTAAACACAGGATGAACCTGGCTGGATATTTGGCCAAGCTAGCAAAATGATAAGAGTTGTTTTGGTTTAAAGATGTTTTGATGTAAAACCTTATTTGACATGTTATTTGCCAGAGGATAACATTGGAAGGGTAACATTGCATGTTTGTTAGTATGGAAAAACATGCTTGTTTTTGAAGAATAAATAAAGATGGCTCAAGCTATTCAGGGCCAGCCACGTGTGTGAAACTCACCTGGTGATCTGACATTTCTTCATTTCATTTTTTGGTGCCGACACCCCTTCCCAGGCTGTGGTGGGACCAGGGCAACTGGTGTCCGTCTGAACCTGCAAAATTCCCCTCCCTCCCCTCACAATTCTGAAGTTCCAATGGGCCCATCAGTTCCTGTAGATACAGAAATCCTCCCAGGAGTTTTTGTTGTTGTTCACATTGTTTCTTTTCAGGATTTTTTCCTCATATATGTAAAAGCTAGATCTCCTCATACCATATACAAAAATTAACTTTCAACTACATACAGAAAGGGAAGAAAGAGAATAAAATTTTTAGAAGAAAATTTTTAATAATCCCCATCTTTCTTTCTTTCTTTCTTTCTTTCTTTCTTTCTTTCTTTCTTTCTTTCTTTCTTTCTTTCTTTCCTCTCTCTTTCTCTTTTTTTTGTGGCTTTTGAGACAGAGTTTCACTGTGTAGCCCTGGCTGTCCTGGAACTAGCTCTGTAGACCAGGCTAGCCTCCAACTCAGAGATTCACCTGCTTTTGCTTCCCCAGTGCTGGAATTACAGGCATGTGCCACCACTGCCCAGCTAGCTCTAATTTTTTTGTTTTAGTGTAGAAGAAAATTTTTATGGTTTGGATATGAAATGTCCACAGGCTCACATGTTGAGAGAGCTTGGTCTTCCTCTGGAGAACCTTTTCTGTGAGGTTCTGGAATCTTTAGTAGGTGGGGTCACATTGGAGGAAGTGGTGAAGTGGGGTAACTATAGAGTTTATACTTGCTTCTCGGTCCCTTCTTCCATTTTCATTTATTGGGAACTAGGAGGTAAAATGTCTCCTCTGCCACATTCTCCAGTTGCCATGATATTCTACCCAAATGCATGGAGCCAATTAACTGTGACTCGAACCCTCTGAAACAGTAAACCAAAATAAGGGTTTCATGTGTGTGTGTGTGTGTGTGTGTGTGTGTGTGTGTGTGTGTGCGTGTGTACATGGGGTACTTGTGCATGTAGGCCAGAGGTCAACCTCAGGTTTTATTCCTCAGGCACTGGCCACCTTATTTTTTGAGACAGAGTTTCTGCTGGCCTGGACCTCACCAAGTGGATGAGGCAGGCTGGCCAGGCAGCCACAGAGATCTGCCTGTCTTTGCCTCCCCAAACTGGGATCACAAGGACATATCACCACACCTGGCTCTTTCTTATATTTTAGTTGTGAGGCTACCCATTAATGGCTGTGCCATTTCTCCAGCCCAGCCTAGCTTTTTCAACATGGAATCTGGGGATCAAACTCAGGTCCTCCTGTTTGCATGACAAGAATTCTACTAATCCAAAATCTTTTCCTTTTCTAAACTGCTTTTCCTGGATATTTGACCACAGATGTGTCAAATCAACCAACACAAAAGTGTAGGTATAAATCTTCATGACCTTGGCAAAGAGAGTGGTTTCTTAGATATGGCAGCTGTCTTAGGGTTTACTATTGCTCTGAAGAGACACCATGATCATGGCAACTCTTCTGAAGAAAACATTTAATTGAGGGGACTTACTTACAGTTTCAGAGGTTTAGCCAGTTATCATCATAGTGGGGAACAGGGCAGGGAGCAAGCAGTGTTGATGCTGGAGCTGAGGCTGCTACATTCTACAGGCAACAGGAAGTGGACTGACTGTCACACTGAGTGAAGCTTGAGAAAAAGAACTGAAAGCCCACCCCCACAGTGACACACTTCCAACAGAAGGTGTGGCCCAGATTAAAGGTGTGCCCTCCAGCCTTAAGGTCATCCTGCCTCCTCCAACAAGACCACACTTCCTCCAATGAGGCCACACCTCCAGATAGCGCAACTCCCTGTGAGTTTATGGAACCAAATACATTGAAGCTACCACAACAGCAGAAGCAGCAATTAAGGAAGATCAAATAGAAACAGGGAATGGAAACCAGGATCTCTGCAAATGAGCTGGTACTTGGAGGAGAGCCCAAATCCACATTCATCTCTAACAGCCTCGGCCACCAACCTCCAGATGATGATGATGTGTAATGCCCTAAAGGAGGAATGTCACCATGGTCCTGGGCTTTGAAATATTTGATCCCCAGATCATTGCACTCCTTGGCAGGTGGCCTTGTTGGAGGAAATATGCCACTGCTAGGTGGGCTCTGAGAGTTTAAAGATTGACACTGTTGCTTGCTCGCTCCCTCTGCTTCCTGCTTGTGGTTTATAGTGGCTTGGATAAGAATGTCCCTTATAAACTCACGTGTTTGAATGCTTAGTCACCAGGGAATGGAACTCAGAAATGATTAGAAGGATTAGGAAGTGTGAGTTTGTTGGAGGAAGTATGCCATCAGGGTAGGTTTGGAGGTTTTAAAAGCCCTTATCAGGCCCAGTTTTAGTCTCTCTCTCTCTCTCTCTCTCTCTCTCTCTCTCTCTCTCTCTCTCTCTCTCTCTCTCTCTCTCTCTCTGTCTGCTGCCTATGGATCAGAATGTAGCTCTCAACTACCTTTTTAGTGCCAGATCTGCCTGCCATGTTCCCCACCATGATGACAATGGACGAAATCTGTGAGACTCTAAGCAAACCAGAACATTCTAGACTCTCTGGGTGAAATCTGTGAGACTCTAAGCAAACCAGAACATTCTAGACTCTCTGGGTACAGGGTATATGAATGCCGGGGGCTGGGGTGGAGCTTCCACCAGAACAATAGCTATTCCTAAAGTATGGAGAAGACTTTCATTGTAGATGTGTTTGCTTTCACCAGGGTACCAAGGAAAAAGGGACTATCTGGCAAATGGCTGCCAAAGAAAGTGCCGCACCTAGTGAATTTATCGTGTAAAGACACAAATATGTTCATCCATATTTCCGACATAGCATGCTCAAGATACCAGGTATACATCTTGCCTACCTGAATCATTTTATTCTTTTCCCTTTTTTCTGTTTTAAACTTTATCATGTGTGCTCCGTGGAGTGTATGCGAAAGTCAGAGGATGACTTGCAGGTGTTGGCTCTCTCCTTTTGCTTTATGGGTTTCAGAAATTGAATTCAGCTCATCAGGTTCCAAAAGCACCTTTACCCTTTGAGCTATCTTGCCAGCCCTCCCTTTTTGCCATGAAGTCCAAGCTGACTTCAGATTTGAGCTCCTCCAGCCTCTGCCTCCATAGTGCTAGATTACAGGTTGTGCCAACACATGCTCAAAACTTTTGAGCAGGTACAGTGAGCCACCAAAAGAATATGTGTCTGTTATGACTAAATCGAAGCTGTTAGTTCATGGCAATTTGCATGAATGGTCGTTATGGGAACAACAGAGACATTTTAAAATTTATCTATTCATTGTATTCCTATCGTCAAGGCTAATTGTTTAGCAAGGAGTAGGGGTGTGCCCCTACTGTGCCAGCTTCAAGAGGCTGAGACAGAAGATTTGTTGTAAGTCTTTATTCCATTGCTGTCTTATCTATGGTATTGCATACCCTCTCAGGGTCAGGAATATCTTTTTTTTAATAAAAGCACAGGGGCCTCAGTAGAGACCAGGGACCCTCAGTCTTGATGTGTGCCCGTTGGAATCACAGCTTCATATTCTGAGCAACAATGGTGGGTCATGGAGTCAAAGGGTAGCAGATGAGGATGAGGTCCAGTGATCATCTGGCTTAGTCTTACTGTGAGCCAGGAGTGGTTACGTGTTTTCTATGCTACTTCTTGTCAACAAGAGCCTGGCTCACTCTGGTTTGCGGAAGGCTTTTTTTTTCTTTTAACCTGTATTGGTCCAGTCTAGGTGATATCTATTTTGCAAGTCTGAAAGCTGTAGATCATTTTTTCATAAAGTGAGGTTATGATCACGATGACAGCATTTGAGAGAATGTCGACCCATAAGAATAAGCATTGGCTCGGTACAAAAACTAAACAAAACAGAGAAACACAAGATTGTAACTGGATGAGGTTTCTCATCCCACCTGGCCCTGCAGCTGCTTTTAAAATAACCACTCAGAGGCTTAATATTAATTACATACTGTTTGGCCTATTTGCTCGGGCTTATTACTAACTAGCTCTTACAATATAATCCATTTTTATTATTTTATATTTTACCATGAGGCTTGTGGCTTGTTACCTCACATCTTGTTTCTCTGGTGGCTGCTGGCATCTCCCTGACTCTGCCTTCTTTTCTCTGTATTTAGTTTGGCTTACCCATATTCTGCCCTGCCACCCAAGTGCTGGGATTAAAGGCATGCAACACCAGGAATTCTTTCTATCCCCTTTTAAGAGAGCACATCTGCAGACAAAAAGTCATTCCCAAAGCTATTGGCAGAATGAATTCCCACAATGCAAGATTCTGCTGTGCTTTGAAAAATTTAGCTGAGCATTTGAACCTATGCGAGATCTTTTAAAACATACAGGCTGTGACAGATTGTAAAACATGGTCACAGTCTAAGTCTTCTCTTGGTAATGTAATCTTGCCACTTTTCCAACTGAGGAGCAGAGCTGTCCCATTTCTCCCTTGTGAGCCTGGGATGGACTTTGGTTTCCTTCTGTCAACAGGATACAGCATAAATGACTTTATCAGATTCACATTTGGGCCTCAAGGAGTTTTGGGTGCTGAGCTTTCTAATTTAAGAAAAATTAGAGTCATCCAAACTAATGCCACTTTAATCTAGCCCGGTCCCAGTCAAACAGAGAACCAATGGCAGATACATAAGTGAAAATAGCCAAGACCAAAGAACCAATAAGCTGGTGCTAACTCAAGGTGGCAACCACTATAATTGTAAACTATATATTTTGGCAGAGTCTAGGTTCACAGTGGGGCCTCCCAGCTCCGTGTATGTTTGTCTATGTGATTTGATTCTTTCATAGGTGGCAATCCTCCTTTTGAGTTGCCACAAAGTGACCTCATCTGTACCTGTACAAGGGCAAGGCTGAATAGAAATAGGCTATCTCTCAACTCTTAATGGGTGAAGAATAAGAAAGCTGGCAGGCATTTCTAAGTGTTCTGTGACTGATATCAAGAATGACAGGTTAGTTGATCATAGAACATTCTGTGTGTCCTGAACCAAATAGAACAACTTTGCTGCTCTCTACGAAATTGCAATGGGAGGAATAACACTTAGTTCTTTCAACCAGAATAGGAAGAAGGGACTGAAAGATGGCTCAGCTGGTGAAGACAGTTGTAGCCAAGCCAGAGGACCTGAGTTTGGTCTCTGGAACCTGCATGCTAGAAGAACATGCATACACATACACCCACACCCACCCACACACACACACACACACACACACACACACACACACACACACACACACACAGAGAGAGAGAGAGAGAGAGAGAGAGAGAGAGAGAGAGAGAGAGAAACAATGAAAGCAACTGAGCCATGATCCATGAATTAAAGCAGTTTATTTGACATTAATTGTAGAATTTACAGCACGACCATTCAATGAGAGGATTAAAAGAATCCAGTGTAAGCAGCATTGTTGCAGAACAAACCCCAGGGTGGGAAATGAAACATTTTGCAAATGCAATCAACATTCAGAGAAATCTTCCAAAAAGACAGGACTGGGGGCTTGTGGGGGGCGGAGCGTAGAATGAACGTGATGGACATTCATTCTGAATCATGAAGCATGATCCTCACACCCACCAGGATTTCAGGGCAGTCACTGAATATATACCCTGTTCACCACCCCTGGGAAATCTCTCAGTACAGTGTGACTTAGTGTATCTGAGTTGGGGCAAAACCTGGGGATCATGTGCTTGTAAACATTAACTCAGGGAGAAAGGAAGACTGGATCAGCACTGGGGAATTTTTCCAAAATAGGAGGGAGTACGTTTTCATGGTGCCCAAGGCCAGAAGGGTCGATTAAAGGGACTTAAAGGAGGTTGGTTAAAATAAAGTTCCCCTTTTCCAGTTTCCTGAAGATAATGGTTTTGTGAATGGCTGGGGTCTCTTGGTCTCTCTGGGTCTGGCTGAAGTTCTATGACAAGCAGTTGGATTTCCACTAAAGGGTTAGAGTCCTGGAATGGGCACCCAGGGCAGAGAACAGAGCCAGGACTGTAGCACAGCCACGCCCCCACTCCACAGCCACGCCCCCTGTGACATCATGGATCGTTTTCATTTTCAAACTTTAAAAAGAGGTGGGGGCAAATTCTTTCTTTATCCCCCGTTTTCCTTTCATGGCAGTCACCTTTAAACACCACCATAAAGCAACCAAAAGACTCAACGGAAGGACTAAAGGCACAGGGGCCAGCATGTGAAATTCCATAGTGGTTTCTAAACCAAAAGGAAACATACCAGGAGCCAAGTCCTAATGTGAGAGTTGGATCTTGGGAAACAAACTGGATAAAAGAAAATACATTGGAACTTGTTTTCACTTCTCTTTGGTGGGAGCTGTAAGAACTCACTGAGCAAGAAAGATTCTACAGATCTCTGCTAATAAAGCAGTCACCTGGTAGAACTATTCAGACAGGAAGAATGGACAGGGGGAGAGGGGAGACCTGGCTCACTTTCTTTGAGAAAATGCAGCCCAGAACTCACTAGGATGTTGGTCGGCTCCTGAGTCCCCTGGTCCATGCAATTCTTTGGCATCCTGGGTGTGCAGAGAGGACATTGAACTGTTTTGGGGACTGAGAGGGAAGAAGAGATGTGTTGATTGGAGATGGAGATTAAAAGCAACCTAACTAGATGGTGTGGTATCCCCTCAGCTCCAAACTTCTGTTCCTAACTTCTCAAGCTTGAAGCTCCTTCTTGTTTTGGGAGATTCAATAAGCCAGGTGTTTTGTAAACTTTCATTTTGGGCTACTGGTTCACACTGTTTGGGCTTGTGTGACAAAAAGCAACACAGAAAAAAAGGCAGGGGTGGGGCGGGGCTGTATTTTACATTTCAGGAAATGTTTTCTAATTATGAGACTATCTGTTAGCTAGGTATTTTGTATACACTTAACTGTTCTCAAATAGCAGACTCCTGACTTTAGTTAAAAAAAAAAAAGAACCTGTCCTAGATAGTAAATTGAGTCAAGCTAAATGCCAAAGTAAGGGAAATGGGAGAATAACCCAAGTCCTACAACTTCTTTGAAAAGGACTTCTAAGCAGAAATAAACTAGGCATTGGTGGACCATATTTCCAGTAGGCTCAGTAGCTGTGATTCAAACAGCCTCCAAACACGGTCTATAGTATGGGTAACCTGCCTGGCTCCTCTGATGGTGCGGGAGAATTGTCTGTATTCTGTCAATCATGTTTTAAATAAACACTGATTGGCCAGGCAGGAAGTATAAGCGGGTCAACCATACAGGAAGTAAAGGCGGGCGATGAGAACAGGAGAATTATAGGAAGGAGGAAGCCCATTTCTCGCAGTCCTGCCCAGACCACTGAAGAAGCAGTATGTGACCTGCCCCACTGAAAAAAGCTATGTGGCTAAGATATAAGATATAAGCTACAAGAAGCCTGAGCTAATGGGCCAATCAGTTTATAAGTTATGGAGACCTCTGTGTGACTTTGGGACTTGCCAGCTGTGGGAACTGGGCAGGATAGAAACCCCAACAAACAGCCCCTCATGTTACACTCTGAGCTACAGGAAGGATCTTTTTTCCCCCTCACCTACAGACTTTCAGATCTAAGAACTGTGACGATACAATCACTTAGAAATAAAACACTAGAAAGCCATACCTTTGATTCTTAAGGAATCACCTCAAAAATGACAGAGGTGTTAGGTAAAGGGGATGTAGAGCGTGGCTGAGAAGCCAGCTTATAGCAAAAGCCTCCCCCTGGCTTGAGTGAATAACTGACTCCCTTACAGGAGTCAAGATAGGAGAAAGTCCTTCCGTGAAGGCCCAGGCTTGCGCTGGGGGGAGCTGGGGGGTGGGTGAATACTTAGTGGCTCACAGAAGATGCGAGATTACCAGGTCCCCTTTCCTGTATGAATTGGGGTCGGTGTTTTGTTTGTTTTGCTCATGGGCTCTTAGAGATATGATGGGGTCCTGAGAGATTGAGGTTGGAAAATTTGGACCCAGGACTTTTCAAAGCTGATAGACATGAAGACCTCTTGCTAGTGTCCCAAACCTACCTTCTAAGCAGAGGCATAACCATTTATTTCCCAGGCCAGGACCACACACCTCCACAGGAGGAAAATCCAGGCCAAGCAGAGATAATTCCGTATTTCTTGTGTTTCCAAGGAAAAGGACATTCATTGGCACAAAGATTGAGTAAAAACCCTTTAATAACAAAATAACATTCACAATGTAGCTACTTCAGTTGTCTGGAAAACTCAGCTTACACTTGATTCAATGTATCACTTTCCACAGTTTAAGAAAAAAAAAGGAAATAAAACGGCATAACAAAATATACCTCAAATTTCATAAGACAAGTCTTCTTGGCAAATTCTAATGAGCCAGACCCCTGTGTTGTTTGTAGTAAAGAAGGCCAGGCATGCTCCTGCCTCACACACCCCTTCGTCGGCTTTGGATCAAAAAGATGCATTAGAACGTTGTAGATGTTACAGCATCCGCTAGCATCTGCATCATGAGGAACAGTTTGCAGGCCTGTGCGTGTGAAGAGAGCTTACGGAAACAAATAGGAACTTGACTTATTGCAGAAGAATATGCAAAGCTTTCTGGGAGATTAAACACTATTACAATCAACAACTCGCTTACAAAGGTTGATTTTAAAGTTCTTGTATCCATTCCCATCTTTGGCAGATTAATAAGAAGGAAACACAAGCAAGCAAACAAACCAAAAGACTACATTACAAAGCTTTCATTATCACAGCCTGTTTATAAAACCGTTCCTTTGCGTCCTCAACGAATGACCATCTCCAACATACTTACTGACAGACACACATGCAATGCTCTGCTGTCTCTTGGCAATTTCCAGTATTCTGCACGGCAGACTGCTGTGCCCCCACCATTGTTTCCTCGGCTTCTTTCTCTTCCGCAGGACAACTGCAGAACTTGGCAGCTGATTTGGCTTTGCGGGGAGCAAACTGGTGTCGGAAATAGTTAGGAAACTCAAGAGTGGATCTCAGAACCCAAATATAAGGATATGTTTGCCCAATCCACTGGGACTGAAATTTTTTTTTTTTTTTGAGATAGAGAGACCTCAAAGGCTGGGGAAGTCAAACCAAGATGGGTTTCCAAAATTGATTCTCAAAATTCTTAATACTTCTCTCTAGAATATAGACATAACTTTGTAAATAGGAATCTAGAGTCATTTCTGACCCTAAGGAGGAAAAATATGTCAGGGCCACGTGAGTGAATGTTTAGGGAATAATCATATATCCAAATAACTGCTGGGGTTATCTGTGACAGTTTACCAAAAAGCCAGAGATGAATTACTGATATCGATGTTACATGCATTTCAACTGGCAGCTGACAACAGAATCCTAGAAGAAGCCGGTCCCCATGGGAAAATCCAAGAAAGAGACCTAGATGAATTAGCATTGTCGTATACATGGCCCAATAGGTCTGAGGTCATAAACATAAAGCTACAACTCCCTTTAGTGGAAATTAAAAATGCAGAGGTGAGTTACTCTCCACTGCTAATTCTCAGCTCTCTCGGATGTCGCGATATATCTGGGTTATGAGGGTCCCAATTGGCGGGGTTGGAGTAAGCTAACGGCCACTTGGATGACCTTTCTCATCATAAAATTCAACCCTGATTCCATCTGACTCATTTCAAAATCCCAACAAGAGGTGAAGGGATTTCCAAGGTAATACATCTCCCAAGAAAACCAGTATTATCACTGTCTGAGGCCAAACTGTGTACATTTTTCACAGTTTAATGTATACACAACTGTTCACGTCTGCTAACAAATGATGGGCGCCCATGCATAAATAATGTCCATTGAACCAAAGGGGAGGAGCTAGTACAAAATGAAAAACGTTGCTATTAAGACCACAATGCATCACACTGCTAAGTTTTTAGCCTCATGCATAAAATTATAGCACTGATTGGCAGTTGCTAATTATAATACTACACCGTTAACACAGAACAATTAGCACAAATGTAGAAAATAACTTTTTTTTTTCTTCAACAGAGCAAATGAACACAGATTGTTTCTTCAGCAAAATATGAAACTGTAAACTTTGGGCTCATTCTGCAACTTTCCCCAATCCAGAATAAATAAAATCCAAAGGGGGAGAAGAAAAATAAAAAGAACATACATTTCCTTTTTAAGCGCACATTTTCAGCTATTACAAAAGCACAACCTAAACTGTATAAAGCTTTTTTTTTTCTTTTTTCTTTTTTTAAATCACAGTTACCAAAAGAAACAGTGAATAATTTATTACATACGCTATAATAACATTACTCTAAACACTATTCTCTATGAGGTATATCTGAGAAAATTCAGTAAGGAATTGCGCGGTCTGCATTGCCAACATGCCCAGGTTCGTATTAAAGCTTTGGAACCGTGAGGGACTAGAAAAGGGGGACAATGGGGAGGCGGAAGGAAGAGACGTAGAGAAAGAACCTTTGGTATCAGTACAAATCTTGTTCTCTGCAGGGTTGCATTGCAAAGCACCGCAGTACGATAAGCCCACCAATTTACTGTATGGAGGCCCAGTTGAAGCTGAGGTATTCACAGGAAGGATTAAAAAAACCAAAAAAGCACAGAGAGGTCCAGACTGGCTAAATCGTTGCTTTGGTTCAAGCAAGGCACTCGTCCCGTGGTTATGTCACACTTTGAAAGTGAAGCATGAGGCTGGGGAGGAAAGGGGGTGCTGAAGAGGGGTCTGCCAATTGAGATCTTTTCTGTGTTCAGGCTGCCATTGCTCTTTCTGGGTTCTCTCTCCTAGGGCTCAGTGGTAGGAAGACTGGAGAGGGTGCTACTGCTTACAGGGAACCACTCTGCTGCTTAGTGTGTTCGCAACAAACATTCTAAGAATGTTTGTTGAATTTGAATAGGAATTTGGTGATCAGCTGCTTGGAAAGAAGGCCTTGCAGGTTTGCCTTGAATACGGGAGACTGTGAAGTTTTAGCCCCATCTAGGTAGGAAAGGATTTTTATATACGCCAGGATGGAACTTGCAAACTTCAGAAAGAAGATAACTGTTTGGACTTGGTGGTTCGCAACTGTAGTCCCACCGCTAGGGACACAGAGGCAGGAAGATTAAGAGGGAGTTCAAAGCCATCCTCATCTATCCGTCAGTTTAAGGCTAGCTTGAACCACATGAGACCCTGTCTTTAAAGAAGAAAGAGAAGAAAAGGAGAGAGAGAGAAAGGATATGTTTCCTTGTTTGTAAGTTTTGTAAAGTCTTCTATCAGCTATACTCTATTGGTGTATGGAGCTGGTGAGTTAATTGATCTGCCCTTCTTAGCTTTATCTAATAGTCTCTTTAAAAGCTCAGTGATAACTATTACGTGAAATGTAAAATCACAGTATTCAATAAAGAGCTCTATAGACTAGAGATAGGAACTTGTGTGTACCTAAATCTCACGTGGCCAAAAGCTAAAAAAAGATTCACTGGCTAACGTTCCAATCACTTTGGTGAATGATCTTAATAGTGATTTAGTCATTTAATAGAATCGAAAGAAACTTAAAGAAGACCAATTAAGTTTTGACAAGGGAAAACAGGACAGCAGTAACTATGTAACCATTATTAAACGGGTATATCCATTCTTCTGCTATTGGGATATTTTTCATTTGCAAGGAATGCATCTTCACATCAAGCGATGGAGGGCTTACATTTATCGTGTAAATTGAATTAATTTAGAAGTTAAAAGGGAACACGCTTAGGTAAAAAGAAAACAAACAAATAAAAAAGCTGACAGGTAAAATATCCTCCCAAAACTGGTAGCCACGGTTCCTTGCTTGATAAATATTGACTTTAGAATAGCCTAGTAAATAAACTCAATGGTTCAGGATTGAGCCTTCTCCTTCCACTGATTTAAGCTTATTTATTCAAAATTTTGTAATGGGTGTGTTCAAAAGTCATCTTACTGTTTGGGTCAATATGCTTCCCAGGCAGAACCCCTGAGTGGGCCCTATAAGTTCAAGGCTGGCCACGTTACTAAGCAACAGATCATCTATGACTCTGAAGAGTATCCTTAAAGGATGAAAGTATTAATCCCTAAGCTACAGTTTCTGTTCATTGATAAAGAATGATTACTTTCCTACTTGACAACATGTGACCAGTGTCAGGCACAACCCGCAGAGCATCACAGAATCAGCAGGATCTAGGACCTGGAGCCAGGAAGCATGGGTTGGGTTTTGCTATGGGGTTACTGGACACAGATTAACTAATTCAACCTGGCCCTGGGGCATGGGGTGTGTGTGTGGTAACTGACTGTGTCCTAAGGTCCCTTCCAGCTCTCCTATCCAATGCTTATTTTTGTAGTTGGCAATAGCCTGGCACTTTTTTTTTTCCAGTGATAGCTCCAGAAAACAGAGGCCTGTAGGCCACCTCCAAGCAGTCTTCGTCACCAAATTGGAACTGGAACTCTAAAGAACCCAGGGACAGCAGCATCCCAGCTTGGGACAGCAGCATCCCAGCTTGCATCCTGAACATGTGGGACCGGCAGCAGGCAAAGGTAAGAGACACAGAAAAGATCCCCTCTAGGGTTAGCAGCCACCTTCACAAACATCATTGTTTCTTTGGGGTGTCTGAGCTGTGGCTGTACATACCATATGTCAGCAAGAAGAGTTCAAATCATAGAAGAGCACAAGCAAAATGCAGACCGCACAGAGAAAGGAATCTTTGGTATCTTTGGTGTCATCAACACGATTAAAATTACAAATGGAAAAAGTCAGTGAGGTAGCCTTCTTTGGTTCTCACTACAAATAGAAAGTTTTTCCGTTTTTTTTTTCCTTTTTTTTCTGCTTTTTTTCCCTTTTTTGTTTTGTTGCTTTACACACACACTGGGTTCTTTCTTGGAAGCAGCTAGTGTAAGGGTTCTCTCTTTTTGGTTTATTGTTTGTTTTTTTTTTAATTTATTTTTCCAGTTTCCATATAGAAGCCCCAAAATCCGGGCCGGTGATGTTGGATCTCAGCTTGAGTGTTCTGAAGAAGGTTCAGGCTGAGCAGTCACTGCTTGTCCACAAATCTGCTCTGTTGTTCTGACAGCAAACTGCAGTGCTCTCTGTTGTTTTAAATAACAAACACAAACTGTACAGCGCACCTGTCGCAGATGCCGAATAAGTTAAATAAATAAGTTACAATAGAAAGGCTTTGAGGGCCCCAGGAATTAAGAGGTGAAGTTCGCCTGGTACCTGGTGGCACTGTGAACTTAAATTAAATAATTTAAAAACCATCAAACCATTCTAGAAGTTAATCCGAGAGGGGAAATGTCCTCTCCCCCCCGATTGTTTTTCAGTTTCACTGTAACCTAGGATTCTTCCCTGTCTGTAACAGAAGCTCACCGTTTTAAGAAGCAGGGTCCAGTGGAGGAGAACGGTGGCTAGGGTTCTGCATCTCAGATGCAGCCTTGCTTGCTCTGCATTTTCATAAATAAGAATAAGGAGTCAAATCAAACTAAGGAAAGAGAATTAAATAATTACCCAAAATGCTACATGCTAAGCATACAGGAAGCTAATTTAAATAACTTAATTATATTAACTAACAGCTTCTTGGGTCACAACTGAAAGAGATTACGTTAAAATATATCTGAGGGGTGGGGATGGGTTGTCTTCATGTTTTGGTTTTTCTTTTGATGGACAAAACGGGTCATTTCTTTCTATATTCTAAGTTAACACAAAGCAGCAAAGTATAACATTTAAAGCTTTATCACATTAAAGACCACTTTGATGTGACAGACACAAGGGGAAAAAACCACCCCTCCCCCACTAGCTAATGTAACCTCCACAAGACCACCCCACCCTTGTTTCCACCCTGGAAACCAGAGCCCACTTTTTCCCCATTGATGTGCACTTTTCCTCTGCATCCCCCAGCCCCCCCCCCGCCCCCCCCCTTTTTTGTTCTTTTTCAGGTCTTTGGATTTAGCTTTAGTTATGAGAGATTCAGAATAAAGCTATTCGACCAAAGTCATCAAACATCGGACACAGACAATTAAATAATATCCAATGTCTCATCAATAAGTTGTTGGTCTTGGCTGGACCCAAATGAAAGTAATTTCAAGTATAAAGATGAATGACGATGTGGGATACTTTTGCTTACATTTCTGCACTTTGGTTTTCAGCTTTACAAGAAAATAATAAAGACAAGGTACATTGTCAAAGTATCACATACATGTTGCAGGATGATTTGAAATTTATTTATTGTAACAGATTACAATATATATATATGTATTAAACATGTCTGTACACACTTGCATGTACACAGTCTAGACACCTCTAGGCAATGTATGTGGATATAAAGTCAACTATGAGGATCTATGTTGAAATACGTATCTAGACCTGTATACATCCAAGCCCACAGACTGTATAAGCATCAAGCAAACTCATCTACCAAGGTCTGTGCCATATAAAATGCCTGTTGCTAAAAACTGAGCTAAATGGAAGATTCCCATGGAATGACCAAACCTATGGTGAATTTTTTTTTCCTTACGTACATTTTTCTCTACTCAAAACTATGAACTGGTTAATGTCAATCAACCTAACTCAAAGCACACAGAGGTAAAGCCGAGGCTCCGCCTTCCCTGCAACTGGTAGCCACTTGGGTAACTGAGGTTGATAAGCCCTTAAGGTGGACTCAGAGCATAAGACATGGCCTTGATGAAAAGTTCTGCCTCTGCGTATATGAGATCCTAAGTTATTTTAAGAATTATTTTGTTTGTTTCACAAGTACTTGGGACTTTCTAAAACGAACCAATCAACCTCCCACCCTTATCCCCTACCTTGCAAAGAAACAAGTGTAGATAGAAAATAGGCATTCGGGCATCTATAGTTGAAGCAGCCACCAGAAATACTGCTCTTCATAAGTGGGGATTCATGTTGGCTGATTTTACAGCTGGACTCTCCAGTTAGCCGACTGCACAGCACTGTCCAGCTATCAAACCTTGTAGGTAATCATCAGAAAGGCTCTAGCCCTTCTTCTGCTTCCCACTCACTTGGTTAGACTAGCAAGTCTGAATCAGCATCAGCAGGACAGTAAAGTCAGCTGTGACTGGGCCGGAAGCTAGAAGAGATATTGAAAAAGCAGTGTCTGGGCTATGTGGTCAACACTAACCACAACTTTGACCTACTTTCTCCATTTTTCAATAGACAATTATTCTTTAACAACCTTGGAATTTAGTCTGCTTGTAGGTTTTGAAAAATTCCAATTAGACAAGCTCCTGAGGACCCATTTCCTCCAAAAGTGTATTTCCGTGATATTTTTCATGATACTATCTAGCTAACAGACATATCCCTAGACTTTTTTTTTTTTATATAATGGGGATACTTCCCCTCTGTACCTACCAAATAGTGACTACTTGTTTAAAAATCTATTCAATTTTAATTTACTGGCACTAAGTCATGGATGCCCAACATAGACATTGTTTGATTATTTAAAATTGAATTGTTAATATTTGGCTTTGAAACTGCTTACCTTAGGAAAGTGTGTGTGTGTGTGTGTGTGTGTGTGTGTGTGTGTGTGTGTATGCGTGTGTGTGTCTAGTAGGCTTAACTTCCTAGTTTTTGGTTTGCTTTAGCTTGAAGTGACAATGAGATTGGCTTTCCAAAGCCGAAGCTGCCAAGAGCCTTTAGGAAAACCAGAGCTGTGCACACAGTCTTCCTTCTGGGCTCAGACTAGTCTGTGGCACAAACTAAATGCTCTATAATACTGTGGGGAATTTTTTTTAAATAATGGAATCAAATTTTTATTATTGTTGTTATTGTCCTTTAAAAAAAAAGAAATATATTGACTCTCCTTTAAAAGAATTCTGGTAATGAAGGAATTGAATCTCCATCCACTAAAATCACACTGAAAACAAAAGAAAACACAAGTTTAGTTACGCAGAGGCTTAAAGAAAGACTCGTTTCACCCACAAACATAGAGCATTTGGGTTTCTGTCACCCCAAGAATGTGAAATTGGGTTGTGAACTATTACTGCATAGTGTCCAGCTGTTGCTGATGGCTGAGGCAGTCTGGAACTTTCCTTGAGTTGAGGATTTTGACTCTATACTTTATCCAATGGTTATTTTATCTGAAACTATTAATTTAAAATAAAAACGTAAAAGCTTTGGGAAAAAAACACTGGGTCAAATTCTATAACCTTTCAGTATAGCACTTTTTTTTTCTTCCAGCTAGCCAGCTAGCAAAATTATACTTTGTAGGGCTTAAAATTTTGACACATATGTATACAGACACATATACATATACATATGTGTGTGTACAAATAACTTCTTAAAGCAAGCATTCTCTTTGATATTATCTGAGATAGGTGAGACATTTTTCTTACTTTTTGTCTTCATGTCACCATCTTCCAAGGATGTAGAGACCCAAATGCTGTTACTTCGTGTGTCAGTCACCAACCAAAACAAGGTGCTTGGTTCCTCAGCCTACATTCCATCAGAACCACCGTTCCCAGTGGGCACACATCCCAGGGTCCATTTAGTGTTTGCCCAAGCTAAAATTCACCTGGACAAGCTGAAATGGGAGCAACCTCTGGAAGAAATATGCATTTCTCTTGGTCATTTGACCAAGGGCCCATGGAATACAAGCAGGAGATAAAGGGAAACAAGGGAAGGGTGAAAGAAACATTCTCCAGGCAGGACAGACTATAGACATCACACAGAGCTCTAGAAATGATGGTCATACACAGAATAGGCCACACTGGGCACGGAAGGAGGGGGCAGAGCAGATAATGTGGCTCCCCAGGGATGGGAATCTGGGATCTCCTCACAATCTGCCATATGTCTTTTCTCCAGGGCTGAGCTATGTTCCCCCCCCACCCCCAATGACCCTGTTCCACCCCAGTGGGAGCTATGGTTGCAGTCAAGCTTCTCAATACAAATTGGTAATTACTACCCTAAGGACACCTGGTCAACCTATTGCAATAGGCGCTGGACTTCCCCATGAGAAGTCCCTGGTGGCTCTGCTCACTATGAAGAATCTAGACTACCCTGATGGATGGGGCACCTAGTGGAAGGTGGATTTCTGGAAGTTCTACTCCACAGTGGGTGGGAATGGACCACTAAGCATTCCTCGAACTGCCAGCCACAGTAGCTCTGAGCTAACCTGGTGGAGAAACCTTGCTTAACATGGTTGAAGCATAGAATAGAGATGACTAGATGCAAATAAAACTCATTTATATCATGAATCCATTCATCAGCAGGTTACATGTAATAATACTTAAATGTGACTTTCAACTTTTCCCATAAATTGACATAGAAATACGAATACTGCCAGACAACCATAGTGGCAAATTAACTCTGGAATGGTATGAGACATGAGAACAGTTGTGAACCCAATACTGAGAAAATGGAACATATGACAAAAAGATGGCATGTTGACAGGAAAACGTTGGGTTGTCACCAATGCAGGTTGGTCTATATATGTACTCATACATTTAATATATATATATATTTATATCTTTCTTCAGAAATGCAACTTTACAGCTGATTTTTTTAAAAAGCTAATAGAAAAGTAGAAACTGGCAATTCTTTTTACATGTTTCCCCATCCCCAAATGAAGCCCTGTTAATATGTGGCAATCACATGAAGAGGAGGTTGTAAATTTCTCTATAAATTCTTTGGTTCTGTGGCTCTGGAGAGGACGTATCACCAAGACTCCTACCCCTGACCCTTGCTCCCCTCCCTTCCCCTAATGATGAGACACTGAACATAGAAGCAACCAAGTCTAAGGGTTAAGCAACAAACATTCAAGCGACAATAGTATATCCCAGACTCTGTTGAAGAGAGAGGGGAACAGCATTCAGTATCCCAACATCTCAAATTTGGGGTCCATGGAACCTTTTGGGGGGATTCCATGCTGAGTAAAAAACCATAAGACAAAACTAAAGGGAATCAATGAAATCAAATGAATGACCCTTTCCTTTCGTTGCTTAAAGAAACAAAATCAATTACCTTTGTACAGATCAATGACGCTATTAGTATTTTTAGCCGGGCAAAAGAAGGTAACGAACTGAGACAAAAGGTGTGAGAATCCTCGTCTTTGGTATTGTAGCTGTTGAGGTTTCTGTTGCTCTGTTCCATGTTCTTTTGAAAAAACTGCATAGGCACAAATTAAAGACAATCTTCAGCTTTAAGATTACCGAGTGAGTTGTCAAATGAAGCAGCGGCCACTGAGGCTCTTCTGTGTTCTGATTCTTGTCTCAACCCTTTCAAATCTGCTTCCAAAAAAAAAAAATGTCCCAAGAGGCCTGTTTGAACACAGTGTGTCTTCGGTGTTTTTTTCCTTTTTGTTTTTATTTTAGCGTGCTTTTCTTGTTGGTGGTGGTTTCCGGTGACTGATGGGATCATTTACTCAGTTTAATGGGACAGTTCTGTTTGTTGCAGAAGTAGGTGCAGAAAAAAGATTCTTTGGTTTCAATTAAGTAATTCATACAAAAGTCAGTCTTAAGTGTCTGTAAAGAGTCATTGCAGCGTTTGGCTTGCTTGGAACACCTCACGGTGCCCACCTGGGGCCATTCACTGGTAAATATGCACATAGTGACCTTTGTAACCTCCCAGAGTTCTGTGGGTCCTCTTCCACTCGCTATGAGAAAGTGACAACCAGAGCTGGCTTGGTGAAGCCACCGCCTGGATGCCTGGCGAATGTCATTGGCATAGCTGGGTTGCTCAGCCAGAGGGTGAGCCCAAGACAAGAGCCGAATGCCACTCGGAGTTACAGAGGTGTTCTGATCTCTAAAAGTAATCACAGTATTTGTAGGCTAGAAAATGGCAGGTAATAAATGTCTTTGGTTTGCAGTATTCTGCTTCTTTGGTGTGCTGTGTTCTTTCCAGATTCAGTCAGCTGTTTTACAAGGATGAATCAACAATGGAAGAGAGTTAGGAAGAGACGACAGGATGTGGCTTATTGAACTGTTTCTTTCTAGAAAACAACAGAAGCATCCCAACTCATGGGATGGGATGGAGAACAACATAAATCAGCAAGAATGAGAATGAACAGCATGGTAGTCGTAACGCACTGAGGAGGAACCGGTGACTAGGAAATCAAGGGCATGGTAATGATCTAAAAAAAAATCTACATCTTTTTAAACGATGCATTTGCTCCTGTACTGTAACAGTTAACTTGGCCTCCTGAGTGTGCATCTGCCTTATGGACAAATAGAATTTGTAACAAACTGCAAAGTGTGCTTGAAGCCATATTTCCAATGATTTCCTAATGACTTCACAACAGCAAGGCAGATCTAAACCGCCTTGTCAAACTGGATGCATTGAAACCAGAACCTTCCTTATGTGTTTTATCTTCGTTGTGCTTGATACTTTGAGCTCAAGTGAACTGACTTTTATTTTTTTCTCCCGACGGATCCAAAAGACCACATGAGATTTCCAGGAGGTAAGGAAAAGGAACATTGTAAATTAATCAACCTAAAACTTTCTAAACTATCCAGTGAAAAAATGCCTGAGTTGGAAAAAAACAGGTCCTTGGATTTTTATTGATTTTCATATTTAAAACTTGTGCTCAGTAATCACCATTCTGATTTTTTTTTGTAATGTTATGGCTGAGAATTTTAGTATATTGTGATATAAAGACGCTAAGCACTTGGGAAGCAAATGAGGTCTTTCTTGTTGTTGAATTCTTTTCATCACGTAGAGTCTTGGAATCCTACGCTGTGTCTTTACTCAGGCCAAATTCCCACTATTACCCGTGGGCAACGGACGGACGCAAGAGATAGACGGGGGCCCCAATGACTGTTGACGCTTACAGCCATGCTGAGCTTGGCTGACACCCTGCTGTGGTGAACTCGCTCCAAGAAGGCCCCATTTGGATCTCTGGGATGCCTAGCATGCTCAGAGGACACTGTCTGGTTCAGAGAGATTCGTTTTCAGCGCGCACTTAGACTCCGTAGCCATTTAAAACAAAAGCGAACACAATGAACACCTGGCCTATGATTACAGCTAGAAGAGACGTTTCAAGAGAATTGTGCTTTCAAGTCACCAGTGAAGGGCCCCAGCTAAGAAACTGATGTCTGTGATTTTTTTTTTTTTGGTATTTTGGTTTTTTTTTTTTTTTTTTTTGGTATCTGTTGTCCTCATTTGGAGGTGACTTGTGCCCAGGTGAAAATCCTTGGATCATGCTTTGGTACAAGTGCTGGAGGTGGAGGAGGAGCCCCCCGTGCTTAGGTCATCTTGCCATTTCTCCAGGCTGCGGCGCCGGGCGTTCATGAAGAAGTTACTGACCGTGGTCAGCTCCAGCCCCAGTTGCTGGGAGATGGTGATCTGCATTTCCTTCGAAGGACGCTTGTTCTCCTTGAAAATGGCGAAGAGCGTTCGGCGTTGGAGGTCCGTGAACACCAGGCGGGATTTCTTCTGGGAGTTGTTCCTGTCTTTGTTGGGTTCTTGCTCCTTGCGTTTGCACGCTTGAGGGAGAGAAAAGAAAAGGGAACGGGGTCAGTGGTAGTGTGAGAACCCAGCCGGAAGGTGATCCATTGAAAACATTGACAACATCGTATAGGGGATGGAAACTGTTAGGTTTTATTGTGTGGATTGCTCAGCTGTCAATAGCAAACCTACCTAGTTCATCTTGGTGATGGGAGGCCTCAGTTAGCAATCACCCCCTCCCCCTCCCTCCCTCTCCCTCTCTCTCTTCTTCCCTTGCCCCCACCCCACCCCCAGAACCAGTTGTGGTGAAGAAGGTGGGGCAGCCCTGCATTAGGGGGAGAGTCAGTTGGCAAGGGGGTGCCCTTTGCACGTTCACCCTCTGCAGCTGTTCTCTGCTAAGCCGAAATCACTTCTGAAGTTAAAAGCCCCCCCCAACACACAAGCAAGGCTTCAATTCACGCAACCCCAAAAGTTGTTAACAGGATGAAACACAAGGCGACAGACGAAAGCATCCTGACCCAAATCCTGTCCATCCAGACATTCAAATAGCAAAACCAATCATACAAAAATCACGGGAAAGTCAGTTCAGCCAGCTCTATTTTGGCCACTTTAAAGTGAAGCCAGAACAGGAAAACAGGTGTGTGTTTGTGTGAGTGGAGGGGTAGGAAATAAGCCAAAGATGCAACGACAGCCTTTAGGGTCCTAAATATCTCTATTGCCATACGCTTTGATATAGTAGACGTGAGAAGCTACATGTGAATGACGTATGTGACCAGGACATTATTTTAGCCAGCAGCACCTCTCCCTTAGTCTGCAACTTCTTAGCAGGCCGGGACCAATCGTGTCTGACATTCCTAACTGACTCTTTGGAGCAGGCATATAGGTTCTACTTGGCACAGTGGTGAAAAAAGGCATCTTGACTCAGGGAATTAAGTTCTTCCTACTGAAACTTCCAGAACCAGGCCTCCATTGTCTGCACTGTTCTCAACATTATGATCGTCCAAGTTTCTGAAGAGCATCTCACTGAGCTCTCAGCACTCAATGACTTTTCTAGCCTGAAGTTCCAAAGTCCTCCCACGATGGCATCTCCCCAAATCAACATGGTAAGGTCTGTTACAGCAACACCCCACTCCTGATGCCAATTTGTCCTAGGCAGTGTTCTACTGCTGTGATGAAATGCCATGACCAAAAGCAGCTTGGGAAGGAAAGGGTTTTATTCCACTAAGAGTTCCCTGTAACAGTTCATCATCAAAAGCCGCGAGGACAGGAAGTCAAGCAGGTGGAAAGGTGGAGGCAGGAGATGGTGCAGAGGCCATGGAGGGGTGCTGCTTACTGGCTTAGTCCTCATGGCTTGCTCACCCTGTTTTCTTATAGCACCCAGAACTCCCAACCCAGGGATGGTACCATCTACAATGGGCTGAGCTCTCTCCCATTAATTAGTAATAAAAAAGATGCCTTGCAGACAACTCTTATGGAGGCAGTTTTCTCAATTGAGGTTCCCTCCTTTCAGACAATTTCAGCTTGTATGCAGTTGATATAAAACTAAGCAGCACACACAGCTTTCAGAAAAGTGATTATAAGGGCTAAATAATGCAATTCATTCAGCCACTGTGTTGAGACACGAAAACACGGGTTAACATGACTTGAGAGAGTCTTAAGCTTCCTGGGGGTGTTGCATAGCCTCAACAGTGTTACGTGGGGAAGGGCAGGAAAGACGAGGTTGGGCAGCCTCCTCTACAGTTAAATTCCACTGGGTACCTGACTCCCGGGATGGGAACCACAGATGCTCAGTGGTGAGCAGATACCTTTCTGCACATCTCAGAGTACTCATGGGCAAATGTGCCTAGACCTTCGTCTAGGCATTCCTGCTTGTGGAACATTCTTGAAGAGCTTGGGATCTGCTGTTATGTAGATGCTTATATACCCTTACTAAATTCACATGCTGAGATCCTAGTCAAGGTCAACATTAGAAGGGTGGGGCTTGGGGGAGGTAGCTAGTTCACGAGGCTTTGCGGCTAGTGCTCTTATAGGAGCGCTTGTGGATGCCTTCCAAACGTGTGAGGATGCACGGCGATACTATCATCTGTGAACCAGAAAGCAGTCCCTTGATTTCTTTTTCCTTTCCAGTCTCCTGAGAAAATGAACCGCAGTTGTTATAATACAGCTCATGATATTTTACCATAGCAGCTGGAATGCACTTGAAGAGGGTTTAACTCAAGGACGACACTCATAGGGAAAATACTCTGGAAACTAAAGCTTCTCTCACCAAACTCACAGATGCTGTCTATGTACCATACAGAAACAAAGAGGACTCACTCCTGAAGTAAACAAGATGTGTACCTTCTAAGGGCTGCAGGAACAGAGGGACCTCTGCTGGGAAAACTGCTGGGGCCTGTCAGTTTGGGTAAATAATTTCTTCCTGGTTTGTCCTCTCATTAAGAAGAAAAAAATAGGAGAAAGAGGAGAGAAAGAGAGAGACAGAGAGAGAGAGAGAGAGAGAGAGAGAGAGAGAGAGAGAGAGAGAGAAGGAAGGAAGGAAGAAATGAAGAAGAAACAAAGAAAACGAACCATATTATCTTTCAAAAGTAAATATATCCACACAAGTACATTTTTCTTGGAGGCTTTAGGGTTTTTCTCATGAAGGGAGGCTCCCTGGCGATGTGATTTCAGGCAGCAGTGACTGAGACTGCCTGCCACCCTTGGATGGATTCCCCATGCACACTCCCTTGCTCAGTCCCACCCCTGCACACCCCACCAAGTTCTCACGGCTTGTTGGATTATGTGGGTTCCTGTCTGGCTATCATAAGCACATGTTGAGACTCTCGTGCCATATTTCAGGGCATCTATCAAAGTGATCCTGAACGTTACGGCATGCAGGAGGCATCTGAAGAGCATTTTACAAACAGATGTGGGTGCAGCCAGGGTTGGGGTGGGTTGAGGGTCCGCATTCTTCATTAGCTCCTAGGTGATGCTGTCCCCAGTGGTCCACATGCCTCAGTCTGAATTACTTGCTTTCTAAAATTTTCCGAAGCAGCTGCTGCATGGAAGCTCTGCGGCTAGAGGTACCTGGATTCAAGTCTTGACTCCCATTTCTAAGACTTGGGACCCCAGAGAGCTTAACCCTTCAGGGCCTGTATTTCTGAGCCAAATAAGAAGAGCTCACAGTGCCAGTCTCCACTCACTGGGTTACTCCAGCAACCACCAGGAAAAGGAAATAAGAGGACACCTAGACAATGAGAGTGATGGTCCTGAGGCCAAGCTTCCTCCCTCCCTTCCAGGGAACAGCTCCTGTTGCAAGGGGAGGGGCCTCCGTGCAGGGCAATGTTTAGTCCTCTCCAGAGACCCTGTGGAGTGCTGCGCTATTACACTCCGGACAGCTTCTTCTGAGATGTGGGAAACAATGCGCCTGGCTACTCATGGCCACTTCAGGTCCTCACACCCCAGTCCTGTCCCAGCCTCCTGGGGGTGGAGCCTTCATCTGGAGGATTCTTAATAAATAGGGATGCCCAATTATCGCCTGATAAAATCTGAGCAAATAGCTTCTGTAAACATTGGCTGGGGTCCTCTGTCAACTCGCCCGCCTCTGGATTAGTCCTGAAGCCCTCAATTTTTATACCGATATTGATTACCCTTCAGAGAAGCCTCTATTTGTGTTTTTAGTAGGGCGATTACACCATGTGGGAAAAGTCCACCTTGGTTTGTCAGATTGTATTTGGTAAGATACAGACAGATGAGATAGATATTAGATTTATATACTTAGAAAAATATCAAATGCTTAAAATGTTCAGCACTGCCAAGAAATAACGGATCGATACTTTCTTCCTATGCTCTTCCAATGGCTTTCTGAAGTCACCAGAATACAGACCGGCAGAGACCATGTTCCATTAAATGTATGCCAAGTCAAGCAGGCCCAAGTAATGAAATAACCGGATTGAACTTGTTCAGAGTACCAACAGCTGGAAGTTGGCAACTCATGAGTTCCACTCACAAAGTCAGCTGGTCAGTGACTGGTCCAGGTGTGGAGAACAGGTATTTGGGGAGTGCTCAGCCATAAGTGGGACATCTATATTGCAACCGTCCCACCCGAGGGTTAAGAAATAGCAGAAGAGGGAGCAGGAACATTCTAAGAGCCAGAACTTGGGGAAGACTGGGGCAAAACAGTGTCTCTGGACACAAGAAGACCACTGTCCTCCTGAGCTCACAGAAGCTATAAGTGTCCACATAAGCTCAAGCCAGGCTGGAAGAAGGGCTCTCAAGCCCCATCCCAAGCTGAGACGCTATTGATGTTTGGCAGTTGATGGCCGCCAAGAAAAAATAAAGGCAATGAAATGATCCCTAATGATATTCTGCTACACTCATAGATTAGTGACTAGCCCAATTGTCGTAAGAGAGACTTCATCCAGCAACTGATGGGAGCAGATGCAGAGACCCAGAGCCAAATGTTAGGTAGAGTTCAGAGAATCCAGCAGAAGAGAGGGAGGAAGGACTGTGGGAGCCACAGGGATCAAGGACACCATGAGAAAATCCACAGAACCAGCTAACCTGGTTTATAGGAGCTCACAGAGACTGAACCAACAGCCAGGGAGCCTACATGGGACTGACCTAGGCCATCTGCATATATGTGACAGCTGTGTAGCTTGGTCCTCTTGTGGGACTCCCTAACAGTGAGAGCAGGGGCTGTCTCTGACACTTGTGCTAGCTCCTGGGACCCTTTTTCTCATACTGAGTTGCCTTGTCCAATCTTCAACTTGATATGCCGTGTTTGGTTGATATCTACGGGAGGCCTGCACATCTCTGAACAGAAATGGAGGAGGAGTGGATGGGGGGTGCAGAGGGGAGGTGATAGGGGAGGACTGGGAGGTGAGGAAGGAGGAGGAAGCAGTTGTCTGGTTGTAAAAATAAATAAATAGGGCTGGAGAGATGGCTCAGAGGTTAAGAGCACTAGCTGCTCTTCCAGACATCCTGAGTTCAATTCCCACCCACCACATGGTGGCTCACAACCATCTATAATGAGATATGAAGCCCTCTTCTGATCTGTAGGGATAGATGCAGGCAGAATGCTGTATACATAATAAATAAATAACTCTTTAAAAAATAAATAAATAAAAGTTTTAAAAAGAGATCATTTTCTTTAGCGGTATGATAAGTTGTGGCCCTTCACTCATGTACATATGGGCAGCACTGGTTGGACTCAGTGAGCTATAGAAAATGAGGCCATGCAGTCAGGAGAGAGATGGGAAAGAGGGCATCTGGAAGTGGGGAGACAGAAGTACATGGTCAAAATACATCGCATGGACACATCAAATTCTCAAAGAATCAATTAAAATAGTATATTATAATAAGCAAATAAAAAGCAAAGTCAGTTGCTCAGAAAGAGAATGGGATAGTTTTACCTTTGAAAGTCTAGAAAAAGTCAACAGATGGAATGACAGGTGGCGTGAGGTTGTGAACCTCAGTATTCTTTTGTTGTTGTTGTTACTCTTTTTTAAAATTGATTTTTATTGAGCTCTACATTTTTTTCTGCTCCTCTCTCTTCCTCTCCCTTCCCCTTCAACCCTCTCCCATGGTTCCCATGCTCCCAGTTTACTCAGGAGATCTTGTCTTTTTCTACTTCCCATGTAGATAAGATCCATGTATGTCTCTCTTAGGGTCTTCATTGTTGTCTAGAACCTCAGTATTCTTAAAACAAGCGCCAGCCCCAGCTATCCCCAGAGACACAAGTAGCCTGTAAATGGTTCCGGTATTGTTATTAAACTCTACAGTCAATATGTACCCATTTCTGAGTGGCTAGGAAAGTGCCAAGTGTCTCCCTACAACTGAGGAATGTGTCAGAGACCCCAAATAACAGCAGGTGTTCACAGGCAGTGTTGATGGAGTCTTGCTACAGCCGAATGCTGGCCAGTCCGAAGGGAATTTCACACTGGAAGGTGGGTCAATGGCATCCTGACTACCTGGATCCGTTTCTCTTTAAGAAAAAAAAAAAGCAGAGAGAACATAGCTGAGTCAATGAATGAACTCCATGCTAATGAGGCTGGTGTGAATCCAGGCAGCTTCCAGCCATCTGTGACTGTCCCCACCTTCCTTATGTGGAGCATAAGGACATTCAAAAGCTCCTCTCCAGCTCAGAGATGGGGATAGCCGTCTGTTTATCTACCACGAGGTGACCTGCCCCTGCCACCAGGCCTGTTTCCTCTTCCCAGAAGGAATCCCGCTGATTCAGCTTGGTAAATTTTGGACAGACAAGAATCCACGGATCTGTCCATAACCTGTGACTAACAGGAAAGAACAGCAGGCAGCTACCTATCTACAGATGCAGGCGCAGTGATAGACTGGGGTATTAACCATTTGTTTCTAGTGGAGGCTCTGGTCCAGGCACAAGCCAACTCTCACATCTCAACAGGTCAACTTGCCTCTTACCTGGTCACCACTTGATTTGCTGCCTTTGGTGTATCAAGGAGATTAATAAGATAAGACACTGAATAGCCTGGGATGTGATACTTCCCATAGCTGATTCCTCTTAACCAGGAGGGAGAGATCAGTTCTCTCCTGACTGATTCTCTTTCCACATGGCTCCATCTCAACTCCCTAGATGGCCAAGTCTTACTTGCTTTGGAAGGGAGCTTCTTCTAGAATTATGTGGTCTCAGTTGTCCTCTGATACTCAGGTCTTTAGCTGTGCCCACTGGTCACCCTGGGCAATGTGCAGGAATTGTGGTCGGAGACCTGAGTCGGGATTTATCAAGCCAGAGACAATTTGTATCTGTGGAAGACATCAGGAGGTGTGTGGTGTGGTGTGTGCGTGTGTGTGTGTGTGTGTGTGTGTGTGTGTGTGTGTGTGTGTATGTGTGTGTGTGTGTGTAAGGCAGTGTCTGACTGGCTTTGGAGGCACGTACAGTTGGGTGAGGTCATTCGGGTACCACATTTCTCCTAGACTCATCATTTATCCCATAGGTTCAGTGCCTTTAGTTTCTCCAAAGCCTCTGAACACTTATTTGCTTTGCTTAATACAAGATACATGTAGTCTTGACTGGCACAGAGATTGCTGTTTCATCGAGGCTCTTCTTGAACTTGTGGCAACCCTCCTGCCTCTAACACATGAGTGCTGGGATTCTAGGCATGAGCTACCATACCTGGTCACCTGAACATCTTTTTACCTCCTGTAGCCTGGTCTTTGCCATAGTCATAGATCTTTGGGGTCCTTGTCTGGTCAGAGGCTGTCACTTTCATAAGGAAAATGAGGAACCCAGAAAAAATAAGAACCAGCATAATCAAAGTTAGTACCAAAGTTAGTACCAAGATGCCCCATCGAACTTTCTTTCCACATGTTTTAGAGGAAGGTAAAGCAGAGGTACGGATTCCTGTTTACAGTTCATAAAAGTTCAGTGACCCCTCTTTGCTGAGGTTGACAGTCAGCAGACTCAGAGCCTCCCTTTTCAACCCCTTAATAATGCCCTCCTTGAAGTAAAAGTGACTTAAAGCATGGCTTGAATCGCCCTGCCTTTCAAGAGCAGAAACACACCCCATTGCCTGGGTTTTGCACCATGAATTCTGATTCTCACCAGTATGTGGCCCTTTCTTATATTGGGCTGAGACCCTCTTTAAGCCTGGAACTCTGAAACAGAACTATTAATATGAGATAACAATAGAACCCCCATCTAGTGGCCTCATTCAACAGGAAAAGATGGGTTTTCATCCTTCCTATACTAGCAGCTTTAGGGGATGCACGTGGAGAGAATTGTACTGTCATAGTGGAGGCTCATGAATTATTTGGTGGAGAGAGAGGCCTGAGCAAGTCCTTGGTCCCAAACAGCAGCAGGATGAATATGGTCCAAGGGGAGCCCAGTGTCTGGGGATGATGGTTTGTCCCTTCCTCTCTGATTTTCTATGTTTTTTTCTAGACGTGTTTCTGCTTCCATTCAGTTCTCACTTACTTTTCTGGGACTGTCTTGTCCACCCTTGTCCTCCAAGAACCCAAATGTCCTTTCTGTCCCCGAAACCACACTCCCTCCTCCCTCCTCACCCCCCAGCTCATGTGTCACCTCCAAGTATGACATTGCTTCCTGTGTCGATCTGGTAAGACCCAGAGTCTTTGCAAATGGCTTTTTCTTTTAACCCTCTCCACTCTGAAACCATGAGTGCTTGCACCAAAAAGAGGCACAGTTTGGATATAGTTTAAATGTTTAGAAGATTGCCGCCATGCATTAAGAGGCAGGATCTAGTAGGAGGGTCTGGGGTTATTAACGTGTGCCACCAAAGTAACGAATGTCATTCTTGTAGGATGTCCATTGGCCTCATGTCTCCCTTTAGCTTCCTGCCCCGCTATCTGATCTCCATTTTAGCTCTCACTTGGCCTAAAGCCTTCTGCCCTATAACTTTCTGCTATTTGTCCTCATCAAAGCCACAATGACACCAATGCCATATCACTCCAGTAATGAGTTAAATGCACCTTTCTTTTTTGTAAGATGCCCAGTCGAAGGTATTTCATCATAGCAAAGAAAATAGAGGTCATTACAGGGAGCTGAGATAAGGCAAGAGAGTCCTGGCTCCGTCAGCAAAACACAGAGTCAGCCAGAGACTCTCAGAGCTGGGTGAGGGGAGCTAGTCTGAGGGCTGGTGATGAAGGGCCTGGCTTTAGCACAAACACGCTGGATAAAAGTTTGTCTCAGCTCTGGGAATGCTATCAACAGACCAAGGCTAACTGTGGGAGGAGATGAGCTGACCCAACTCCAGCCATACTGGATCACCCCCATCTGACCCCGCAGTTGACTGCAGATGCTTGAGGAAGCACAGCTGAGATCAGCCGAGTGCAGCCTGGATCAGCAAAACAGTCAGGCCAAGCCACGGACTCCCGAGCAGAAATAAATGCTGACATCTGCCACCTGCTTTGTGGTTATGTTATGCAACCTGATTGTGGTGAGAGCCAGTAGACACCAAAGCCAAGAACAACCTTTGCCTCTCTGCTCATGGACTGAGTCAAAGGCAGGGTTGAAGCTTCATCTCAGAGCCAAGCCGCGTCCAGATAGCCATTGGGCCCTTAAGCAGCTGCATTCCCTTCGGCCTGAGTGTCCTCATTTACTAGGAACTCTAATGCCCACCACTCTAGAACATCAAGAAGCTCGCTGTGGGCTGAGGACAGAACCAGGTCAGTAACATGCCTGCTATGCAGACACAAGGACCTGAGTTTGGATCCCCAGAACCTAAGTAAAAAACCAAGCAAGCCGGGCGATGGTGGTGCACGCCTTTAATCCCAGCACCCGGGAGGCAGAGGCAGGCGGATCTCTGTGAGTTCGAGACCAGCCTGGTCTACAAGAGCTAGTTCCAGGACAGGCTCCAAAGCCACAGAGAAACCCTGTCTCGAAAAACCAAAAAAACAAACAAACAAAACCAAAACAAAACAAAACAAAAAAAAACAAGCAAATTGGTGGTGTCTCTTACCCCACCACTAGGAGCACGGAGACAGGAGGATCCCCACGCCTCACTGGCTAGCCAGCATCGCTCAATCAACATCTGGCCTCCACACATGCGTACACACATGTTCCCACATGCGCATGTGTATACACACACAACACACACACACACACACACAAGCAATGCCAGCTGTCACATTCAATACACAGATGTTCAGTAAACATGACTCTTGTCTCTCCTTCACAGACAAAAAGGAACGTGGTTTCAGAAGGGGAGGTTTAGAGTTCATGACCTGAAGGGCTGGAGAGATAGCTCCATGGTTAAAAGCGTTTGCAGTGCTGGAAAACGGCCCACGCAGGGCCTCCCATGATGGCCTCCCAGTCACTCCAGCTCCAGGAGCTCACTTCTGGGCCCCCTGAGCACTTGCACACATGTGATAGGCACTCAAGGCAGAGTCATACACACATATTTAAAAAATTAATTCATTATTTCAAGTGTTTTTCACACCTTACTTAACAGTACATGAACTTGCCATAGGGCTAGTGGCAAATAAAAATTCATGGTTTTGTTTTTCCTTTTTTTCTCGTTTAGTTCCCAGCATCATGCAAAAGATAAGACCATGGTGGACTTTCTTTTCTTTCCTTTTTTTGCCTGTGTCAGAGGGCCTAAAAGGTTCCTGACCACAGTTGTTTCCTAACATCACTAATTTATGTACAAATACATTCTATCTGTGATGGGTCTTGTTAGCACCTAAGAAATAATGCAGCCACGCTTTATTCGCCTTGCGTCCAGTAAATACTCCCCTGAAGAGTTCATGACGCTCTTACCAGGATGGAGATGGAGGCAGAGGTGGGGAAAGGAAACTATCACTGGTGTGGATCTGTCAGCACCTGCAAGTCTATAGGTCTGAAGTTTGCAGAAAAATCCTTTGTCTTTTCAGCTGAAGAGCCTGAAGCTAGGGACTGTCCAAAGAGGGGAGAGAGTGACCTTCAAGGCAAGGAGGCCATCCCAAGAGAGATGCAGGGAGACAGGGTTGGAAAACACCAAGGGCAAAAAGTTCATGCTGCTCTTTTTGCACAGTCTATGGGCTTCTGAGAAAAGAGGAAAGGAAATTAACTCCCTTCACTTCCGGGCTTGTAAGAGGTGACTCCAGTACTGACAGAGAGCGAGCCAACCCTGTCTCTGGAGCTAATTTGCACAGTCAAGAGTCTACAGGGAAAATAAAGGGATCCCTCACATTCAAACAAGGAAGCCAGCAGGCCGCACAGACTGGGCTGGTACAGATTTAGTGTTGGGTTGGCCATCGATGCTGGTAAATCTGTCCTGCAGGCTGCCTGGGCCAGCAGAGGGACAGGTGCCAGCACACTGCTAAAAGAGCATGGGGAGTAGAGGCTGATGCACGGGAGACGTGGTCTCAGGCTCCAAAATGTCATCTTGGCTACCGAGGGCCAGTTGAATGACCTGGGTGAAGCAATGGCTTACTTTGAACATGGGGCAGTTTGAAAGTCATTATCCTATTATTTTGTGCTCCTGGAATTTAAGAAACTATAAGTAGTTTGCAAGTTCTCCCTACCTGTAGGGATAAGTCCCGCCCCTTAGGGGGCGTGTTCGCCTCGGGCTAATGTCTGCCTATAAATTTGGTGAGCTTGCACCAAGCTGTCGCTTCTGCTTTCCTGGTCTCCGCGGGAACGGTGGTTCTGTAAGTCTATTTCTACATTAAAACTATATATATTTTTACAATCTGTCTGCATTCGTTTACGCCGCTACACCTTTAATCCCAGTACTTGGGAGGCAAAGACAGACGGATCTTTGTGAGTTTAAGGCCAGCCTGGTCTACAGAGCGAGTTCTAGGATAGCCAAGGCTTCACAAAGAAACCCTGTCTTAGAGAGAGAGGAGAGGAGGAGAGGAGAGGAGGAGAGGAGAAGAGGAGAGGAGGGGAGAGAGAGAGAGAGAGAGAGAGAGAGAGAGAGAGAGAGAGAGAGGAGAGAGAGGAGAGAGAGAGAGAGAGAGAGAGAGAGGAGAGAGAGAGAGATCTGGAGCATGGGGGGGAGGGGGGACAGAATCTATGATGTCATTATCTGACCTCTGTGACATAGGCTTTTGATACCAGAGAAAGCCGCTTCCAGGGAATGAGCCCCTCAGCTCCCACTGGGGGCAGCAATGCCGCCCCTTAGGCAAAGCTTCAGTCTCTGGGAGCCATTTACCTGCTGACCCTACTGTTGCTGCCACTGGGTCTGACAATCACCTCTGTCAAGGCCAGGTTGAGTGAGAGGGACACCACTGTGAAGGGTGACAAGTGGCCAGGGGAGCCAGCATGCCAGGAAGTCAGGATGCTTACAAAATCTGTGTGTCAGGGATAGAGGGACAAAACCCTGCACCACAGAAGAGCTCTGCCTGACAGAGGCCTTGAGGCACCACTAGGAGTGGAATTCAGGGTAAGAGTCTGTGTAGGGGTCAGAGGCTGGAGGCAGAGGAGACTGTTTTGTGACTCTGCTTTCTCTTCCCTTTTTGAGGAAGTGTCTTGGAAACAGCAGAAGGAATCCACATTGGTAAAACTGCCTATTATCTCCATTCCTTTCCCATCTCCATCCTTTCCTCCATCCTCCTGATCTGCTCCGCTGCTTTACCCTTCTCTAAAGCATCCGCCAGGTTTTCTGACCTTAAAGGTGACAAACAGCTAGTGTCTTTGCTGTTATGTTGAGACAGATGCCTGTAACCCAGGTTGGTCTTGATCTCCTTGTGTCCCTGCTGGGGATACAAGCTTTAGCCAGCATGCCATGTTTATGTGCTCTTGGAGATCAACCCCAGGACTCATGCATGCTAGGCAAGCGCTGGCTCTACCAGCTGAATTACACCCGAAGACCTCACATTTAGGGTTGTGATAAGTTCACACTGGAACTGAGTGCCTGGAGCAGAGTCCAGAAGTGGACCGATCGTTCCAACATCCTGATCTCTGTCTTTTTCTCTGCAGGTCTTCCAGACTGGGTCGTCTTCTTGGTTCCACCCACAGAGTTAGGGTTGCCCCTCGGCTCCCAAGGGACAACTCTCATTCCCCATTTCTGTACATCTCTAGCGAATGGCTAAGAAAAAGTGAAGAGCCAAGCTTAGATGCAGGCTCCGGACTGAGCACGCGAGAGACAAGCAGAAGAGGCTTCGTGTTCCCTTGGCCTGCTGCTGACATCTGCAGTGAAACTAGGCAGCGGTCACACTGCTGTGGCAGAAGGCAGTCACCAACTAGGAAGATCTCTAATTAGTCTTGTGGCCCCGCCCACTTTTTTTCCTGGATCCAAGGCAATGTTGCCTCAAAACAAGGACCAGGTGCTGCTACAGAACACAGTACCCCCAGGGTGTCCCCCTCAGGTCCTCTCACAGTTTGCTGACTCCCCTCCATCCAACTTAGCATCTCTCTCCCCCCATCAGTCCCTCCCTCCTCCCCACCTACCTTTGCCTTCTCACAGGCCAGCCTATTTTTCCTTCTCTTCTCCGCCACAGCCCCACTCTCCTGGGCCTCACTTCTACTCTTCCAACTCAAATTCTGATTGTGTTCCCCTCCCATTCTCTTCCTCCCTCCTGAGTTCCCCCACTTTCTTTCACCAGAACTACCCTTGTCTTCCTTCACAACACTCATCCCCTCCCCTCAACTACCAGCTGGGCGCCTCCCCTCCTCTTTCCCATCACTCTTCTCTTTCCCAGGTACAAAATTCCTCTCCTCACTCTTGCCAGTCTCCTCCCCACCTCCAGGGCATCCATAGTTCCACAGCCACGTCCACCAGCCCCAGCCCCCCTTCTGGAGGGATTTCCAGTAACAAACAAACATGGCAGTGTCCTCAATCCAAAAACACCAGGTCCCTTGGGGTGGCAGGGGGATGCAAGGCAAGCAAGGTGGACCCTGCAGAGTTCAAGGACCCAATGGCCCTCGCCCAAGCCCTAGCCGTCCGTGTGGGGCGCCGCAGAATTGCAACAGATCTCCAGCTACTGCTTCTGCAGCGCCTGCGGCTCGGCACATCCACACCCGGCCAGGCCCCAGTCGTGGAGTATCCCATTTGTCTACAGTGCCTCCAGCCCCGCACCCGGTCTTGCCCCACCCCCAAGTACAAGATGGGGGCAAGGCTTCTTGCCTTCCCTCAACTACTGCCCTGTGCTCAGGGCCAGGAGTCTGGGCCTCTCCGCATAGGTATTGGCTTCGGCCTCCACTTGTCTCGGGGCCAGGCCAAAGCCTTGCATTTGCTACCACCAAAAAAACGGCAGGAAGCAAGTCCTTAAGGAGAGGTCGTCCTGAGGCAACCGCCTACAACCCAGACCCCAGAAGCTCAAGTTATGGACACACTCTCCCAGGCCGGGCCCCTCAAGTTTGCAGGCCTCCAATCACTAAAATCCAGCCAATGTTCCGTGCCTCCAGCTCAGGCACCAAGATGGGTCACTGCCTCCCTAAGGCCCAGATTGTCTACAGCCCCAAAGAGGTTGGCGTCTCCAGAATCTATTCTACAAAAGTTACCACCTTAATTCCAGAGCAGCGGAGACCCTATGGAACACCCTCTCCAAACCCCACCCTCCCTACCAGGACTTCTCAGACCTTAGGAAGCCACAGCAACACCTTGAAGGGCTGGCTGGCTGGAGGCCAAGTGTGTTCTCCTGCCCTGAACCCTGGAAACCCCTTGTGGAATCTGCTCTCCCCTGGTTGAAGACCAGAAGCACCCACTGTATCCAATAAAGTCTAACCCTGAGACTTGTGTCTGTGTCCTACTGTGCCCACAGGGTGGATTCAAGGGCTATAGGATAAGGTCTCTCAACAAGGTTGGAGGGAAAGGAAGGTCAAGGACAGAAAGTGCCACACATCCCAGTATCTGAGCTGCTTAGAGACCTCTGCAAGGCCCTTTTCTGGTTTAATTCTAGTCTGTGGACACATAATTGGAATCAAAGAAGAGGTCACTGGGCCCATTTCTCAGGGCATGCCTGGGTGGACACACAGCAGCCCATTTTCCTCATTGGGAAAGACATGGCGAACAACTCATTCACAGGCAAACAAAGAAATCCCATGTACAGACCAGAAGGCTCCAGGACTGGAGAGATGGCTGAGTGGTTCGCTAGCTGCTGCTCCTGCGAGTTCAGGTTCAATTCTCAGCACCCATATGGCAGCTCACAACTGCAACCCTAGTTCCAGGAGACCTAACACCCTCCTCTGGCTTCTGTGGGCACACTACACACGCCAGAGAGAGAGAGAGAGAGAGAGAGAGAGAGAGAGAGAGAGAGAGAGAGAGGGAGGGGAGGGAAGGAGGGAGGGAAGGAGGGGGAGAAAGAGAGAATAGAGAGAACAACTTTAAAAGGGGTAGCAGTAGCCCCGCAGTGGTGGTGCATGCCTTTATGTAGGGATAAGTCCCGCCCCTTAAGGGGCGTGTTCGCCTCGGGCTAATGTCTGCCTATAAATTTGGCTAGTGTGCTCCGAGCTGTAGCTTCTGCTTTCCTGGTCTCCGCTGGAATGGTGGTTCTGTAAGTCTATTTCTACATTAAAGCTATATATATTTTTACAATCTGTCTGCATTCGTTTACGCCGCTACATTTTGGCGTCCACCGTCGGGCTATTTTGCCCCCGACTCAAGTGGGTAGCCTGCTAGCTAACACAGCACCCTCCCGGGTGCTGTTTTTCAGTTCGTGACTCCGGCCCCAGTGCCGAGTCCGAGACATACTTGGCCACATAGGCCCATTCTGCCTGCCTTGGCTAAGTTTTGCAGCGGAACCCTACTGCCTGAATTAGCAGAAGCTCAAGTACCTGCGGTTTTGCAACAAAAGCTGCCACAGCGGCCGATTTGGTCTGATACAAAATGACTTGGCCGGGCAGTGGTGGCACACGCTTTTGATACCAGCACTTGGGAGGCAAGGGCAGGCGGATCTCTGTGAGTTTGAGGCCTGCCAGGCCGTGGTAGCGCACGCCTTTAATCCCAGCACTTGGGAAGCAGAGGCAGGCGGATCTCTGTGAGTTTGAGGCCTGCCAGGCCGTGGTAGTGCACGCCTTTAATCCCAGCACTTGGGAGGCAGAGACAGGCGGATCTCTGTGAGTTCGAGGCCAGCCTGGTCTACAAGAGCTAGTTCTAGGACAGGCTCCAAAAACACAGAGACCACCACTGGCAGGAACCGATCATTGCAGGTAAAAAAATTTTCTTTTATAAATAAAATGTCTGAACACATTACTGTTCAAGAATTTAACAGTTTTTTTAATTGTACCATGTGGGAGATTTTACAAGAGGTGTCTATCACCCCACATCTATGGATCCTTCTGGGATTCGTAGTTTTCATTGGCACCAAATGGTTTGATAATAGAAATATGATAAAGTCTTTACGAGACGAATCCAGGATTCTTAAGGCAGAGATTGAACGCTAAAAACAATTGAGAATGACAACAATCTTCTCAAGAATCAGTTTGAAGTTCTCCAGGATGATAACAATCTTCTCAAGAATCAGTTTGAAGTTCTCCAGGCTGATGTTAAGGAGAAATTCATTACTATGGAAGAGGGAACAGCTGATCTGGATCCTAAGGTTCAGTCCCTTTCTGTAGGAACTGAAACATTAGTGGCTGATATTAAGGAGAAATTCATTACTATGGAAGAGGGAACAGCTGATTTGGACCACAAGATTCAGCCCCTTTCTGTAGGAAATGAAACATTAACTGAGAGAATCAAAACTGCTGAATGTGACAATCGGATTTTGTCTAAAGCTTATGACAGATTGACGGAAAGATTGTCAATACAAGAAGGCACGGTTTATGCCATAAAAATTATGTCCAAAGATGAGATGTTATCTCTAACGGACAAACTTCATACTTTAGAATCCTCAATGAAGGCTTTGGAACATAATTCTGGACAGGAGATTCAGACATTGCAGAAGGCAATGGTGAATAGAATCGAAAAGATTGAGGAATTTCTAAATTCTGATGAAGAAGAGCAAAGGGTAGAAAGGCAAATTTTAACTACATCTGTGGGTAAATCTCTCCGGGACAATTTCCACAAAGCTCTACCTACAGCTCTACCTGCCTTTCCAGTAATAACAACAGAGAAGGTGATTGGTTCCAGAAACCCTAGGGTCATCAAGGAGGATACATGGGAGCCTGTCCATATGAATGACCTCAAGGAAATTGAACAGGCTGTCATGACTTTTGGGATGCAAGCCTCTTTTGTTAAAGAGATGCTAAGATCTTGGGCCACGACAAACAGAGCAACCCCCTTGGACTGGCTCCAGCTGAGCTCTGCAGTACTTGAGAGTGGACCGCAAACTGAAATGGCAATGCTTATTCAGGCAAGAGGCTAGACTTTTAGAACAGCAGGAAAAAGCGAAGGGAATTGACATTTCCCTAGATAAAATTCTAGGTGAAGGGCTCTTTTCCGACCCTCAAGAACAAGCTAATTTGGATGAAAACACACTCTCCATGTGTACTACAGCAGCCTTAAGGGCTTGGGACAGGGTACAAGACCCAGGACAGAGAATGGAATCATTTGTCAGAGTTAAACAGGGTCAGAGAGAACCCTTTAGTGACTTTTTACAAAGATTAACTAAGGCTGTACAAATAGGGATATCTGACCCAGAAGCAAGACGTATAATGATTGAGTCTTTGGCTTATGAAAATGCAAATGTGGAACGCAAAAGGATTTTGGGGCCTTTAAAGCTCAGATCAGCGCCTTTGGAAGAATGGGTCTTGCATACACTCAATGTTGATACATTTAATTATGGCACTGAAGCATGGGTAGAAGAAGCAATTTCCAGTGGTAAAAGGAGACACCAGAATACCAAATGTTTTAATTGTGGCAAAATGGGTCATATGAAAAGGAATTGTAGACAATGGATTTTCAGAAATAATAATAATAATGCATCTTTCAGAAATAATAATAATAATGCATCTTCTAGAAATAACAGAAATAGGAGGACTCAGCCTTCAGGTTTATGTAGAAGATGTGGAAAAGGCAGACATTGGACGAATGAATGCAGGTCTACAAGAGATAGACAAGGCAACCTGATACAGTCGGGAAAGGTGAGAGGGGGGGCCTCACAGGCCCCCATGGCAACCATGGTTCAGTCATATCCAGTTTCTGCAGAGAACGTGCCTCATCAGGACAATTAGGAAGCCCCATGCCTACTGTTACAAGCAGTAATGATCAGAAAGATAAGTTACGTGTGTTTTGGCAAACTTCTATAAATGATCAAAGACCTAAACTGAGAGTGTGTGTAAATGGCATTTTTATTACTGGCCTGCTGGACACAGGTGCTGATGTAAGTATCATTACCCCAGAATCTTGGCATCTGTATTGGCCTCTTCAGAATGTAAATGTTCAGCTCCTGGGAATTGGAACCCTATCTCGAGTAAGGCAGAGCACGAGATGGGTTGAATGTATAGGGTCAGAGGGACAAATAGGAAAATTAAAGCCATATGTAGCCAATATCACAATGAATTTATGGGGTCGTGACCTATTACAACAATGGAATACCAAAATTAACATTCCTGCTACTTCTAGAGCCTATATTTCTGAGAATAATATTAAAAGATATTACAAACGGAGAAAACCAGCCATTCAGGCTGTACAAGAACAAGCAATTGATGTCCCTTCAGAGATACCAACAGCCTTGCTAAAATGGTTGACTGAGAAACCAATATGGACAAAGCAATGGCCTTTAGCTGAGGAAAAGTTACAGGATTTAGAAGAGCTGGTACAAGAACAATTCGATGCTGGACATATAGAAGAATCTACCAGCCCTTGGAATTCTCCTGTATTTGTGGTTAAGAAAAAATCAGGTAAATGGAGAATGGTGACAGATCTCAGGGCCATCAACAAGGTTATTCAACCTATGGGCCCTCTGCAATCTGGAATTCCTTTGCCCTCTTTATTACCAAAAGGATGGCCTCTCATAGTTATTGATTTAAAGGATTGTTTTTTCACTATACCTTTGCAAAAAGAAGATAGAGAAAAATTTGCCTTCACAGTGCCTACTTATAACAATTCTCAACCTTCGAGGAGGTACCACTGGACCGTTCTCCCCCAGGGTATGTTAAATAGCCCCTCCCTGTGCCAATATTTTGTGAACCAACCATTGCAAATAATACGCAAGAAATTTCCCAAATCTATAGTATACCATTACATGGACGACATCTTGTTATCCGATTCAAACATGGATACCTTGAACAGACTGTTTGAAGAAATAAAGATACTTTTACCTAAATGGGGATTGCAAATCGCTCCTGAAAAGATTCAGAAGGGAGATTCTGTTAATTATTTAGGTTATAAAATAGGCTTGCAAAAAATTAAGACACAAAAAGCACAAATTAGGAGAGATCGCCTACGGACTCTTAATGACTTTCAAAGACTGTTAGGAGACATTTCCAGTCTACGACCAGCTATTGGAATAACACCTGATCTAATAATTCATTTGAACAAAACCTTGGATGGTGATAAAGATTTAAACAGTCCCAGAGAATTAACAGCTGAAGCAGAAAAGGAACTGACAATGATTGAGGAAAAATTACAACAGGCACATGTGGACAGGGTGAATCCAGAGCTCGATTGTATTCTCGTCATACTACCATCAAAAATTTCTCCTACAGGAATTTTAATGCAGAGAGATGATATTATTTTGGAATGGATCTTTTTACCACATAAACCAAGTAAGAAACTGAAAACTTATGTGGAAAAAGTCTCTGAGTTAAAAGGCAAGCTGAGACTTCGTCAACTAGCAGGCATAGACCCAGCAGAAATTATAGTGCCTTTCACTGCTGATGAACTAAAGAAATTATGGGAAGATAATGAACCATGGCAAAGAGCTTGTGCTAATTTTTTGGGAGACATTAATAACAACTATCCAAAAAGCAAGCGGCTTAACTTCATAAAGAGAACTTCTTGGATTCTTCCTCGAATCGTCCGTGATGCTCCAATAACTGGAGCCCGTACATTCTATACTGATGCCAATAAATCAGGGAAGGCAGGTTACAAATCAGAAGACTTGGGTAAGGTAGAACTAAGTCCGTATAATTCTGTCCAGAAGGCGGAATTATATGCCATTCTTATGGTGCTAAGGGATTTTAAAGAACCTATTAATATAGTCACTGATTCACAATACGCAGAAAGAGTTATTTTACATATTGAAACTGCTGAATTTATACCTGATGATATAGAACTAACCTCATTGTTTCTCCAGATTCAAGATTTGATCAGGAACAGGCTTTGCCCTATGTACATAACACACATCCGATCCCATACGGGTCTGCCAGGTCCTCTAGCACAAGGTAATGCAGAAATTGATCAATTATTGTTTGGCAGTGTGCTACAAGCCTCTGAATTTCATAAAAAGCATCATGTTAATAGCAAAGGTTTGAAGAAAGAATTTTCAATTACATGGCAACAAGCTAAGGAGATTGTAAAGAAATGCCCTACTTGCTCTTTCTATAACCAAACGCCACTGCCTGCAGGGGCTAATCCAAAGGGCACCCAAAGGAATGAAATCTGGCAGATGGATGTGTTCCACTTTGCAGAATTTGGCAAATTAAAATATGTTCATCACACCATTGACACTTATTCAGGCTTTCAGTGGGCAACTGCTTTAAGTTCAGAAAAAGCTGATTCAGTAATCACTCATTTATTAGAAGTCATGGCTATCATGGGTATACCTACACAAATAAAAACGGACAATGGTCCTGCTTATGTTTCTAGGAAAATGAAACGGTTTTTTGATTATTACAATATCAAGTATGTTACAGGTATACCATACAATCCTACAGGTCAAGCAGTCATAGAAAGATCAAATCGAACTATAAAAGATATGTTGAACAAACAGAAAGGGGTGGAAAACACCCCCAGAAATAGGCTACATAATGCTTTGTTAACCTTGAATTTTCCCAACACTAATGAGAAGGGAACAACGACTGCAGAAAGACATTGGATAATGGAAAAGTCTACTGAACTAAATCAACCAGTTTATTTCAAGGATGTGATGACCTCACAATGGAAGCCAGGATATGTGCTACGTTGGGGAAGGGGTTTTGCTCTTATCTCCACAGGTGAGGAAAAATTGTGGATACCATCAAAATTAATAAAGGTTAGGTTTGAAGAAGAGAAGCCACTTGGAAAAGATAAATAACAATTCTTTCATAAGGATGGCGAACATACTGATGGTAAGAAATACAGATAGGTTGGAGGCAGGGTTCTTTTCTTATCTCCACAGGAAAATACTCATATTCAAAGAAATTGAGGGACCCTGAATATTCAATTACTGATGGATGGACACATTTTGTAAGTATTAATTTTTATTTATATGTCTTATTAAATATTTCTTTATAAATATATAGAGCTGGTTTTGAAGTTGGACTCTGGCTCAGTCCCTCTCCAATTCCAAGCCTGTTAGTAAGAGAAAAACCCAGAGTTTCTGGAGTTTCTGTCTCATGTCAAGAGCCATGATATGGGACAGAAAGAAATATGAGTTTAGAAAACATCTTTGCTTTTCTTCATATCTATCATACTTTTCATTGAATATATCTATCATGCCTTTTATTGAATATATGTATGTATATATATGTCTATATGATTAATGTTTAAGTTTTTCACAATGAACAATGAGTTTTTCCTTAAGTGACATTTGAAGTTTCCAGGAAGAAGATGGGGCTCCACAACAACAACAACTCTACCTGGTTGATATGACGTCATGATACTGATAGCGCTACTACAAGACCTGTTTTGGATACCAGCTGCACAAGACGATCCCAACTTGGTTAGCTGAAATGGTGCACATCTTGTACAACATTCTGGCCAGACCTCCACAAAATACTCAGAGACTATTTGCAATTTTAAAAGACATTGATCTTGAAATTTAACCATCATTTTACTTTCACAGGATCCCCCAGAAAGAACGTCGCCCCCATGACAGCTGGAAGTAATTCTAGAGGAAGACGTCCCCTCTCCCAGTAAAGTTTACCCCTGGGTTTAGGGACATCATTTAGGGGTTGGGAGGTTGGGGGAGGAATTTTATAAGCTCAGGGATCATTTTGAAAAAAAAAAGAGGGAATGATAGGATAATAGATTTATAATTGTGAGTTACTGTTTTTAGACAAATATATTGGTATCAATTCTTGTATATTGAAACAAAGTTAAATTATATTGACTATTGTATGCATGCATGTTTCTATGTCTGTTTAAAACATTTTTATGTATTGACATATATTTTATTGATATATATTATATATATTTACCATATTGCAATGTACATTTCTACCTCTGATTAAGATACTTATATAATGTTTGTGTATTGATATATATTTGCCATATTGCAATATATATTTGTACAGTGTTTATATTTGGAGGTCATTATCCTCATTTGTTACACAGTTGTTTATTGTCTTAGTCTTTAAGTTAGATAGATATTGAGAATTATATAGATAAATAGTCATCTTAGTTTGTCATTTATAATCAGACTAATCAGGTTCTTTAGATATATAGAGATTATACTCAGTATAGATAGATAATCTTCAACCTCTTCAAAGAGCTGTAGAAAATGGCTTTTAATCTAACTCAGAGTTTCGTGATAGTGAGACACAATTGCTCCTGGCAACACCGCTCTATTCCCGAGAGAATGTTGAGCACCAAGGACACTCCACCTGGAGCCTTTCTATCTGGCAGAACTGGCCTTTGGGCAAAGAAATGCCCATACCTCAACCACTGACACAGATACAGAGCGTGCATCAATGGATAAAACAGGACTGTCATATCCTGCCAAGACAGGGTAAGATAGTTTTGAAAAGTTCCTTGCCTTTAATAATGGTATGTCAATTATGTTAGGCCTTAGACAAAATTGGTTGACTCAACGTTGCAAACGAGACTTTGGGTGATTGCCCAGGTAGTCAGTTGTCTCTGTCAATTGTTGCACATTTTGGATATATCTCGTTTGTTGAGTAGTGTTTATTCCCTTCTCAGATCTTTGACTGAGTTGAAGATTATATAATTGTAGTTACTCTTTACATTATTTGGACTCCTTGAGATAGAATGTTTAGCAAAGCTTTTGTTCTCAATATTGTTTGTTATATTTATTATTTGTTGTTATTGTATGTAGTTGTATTTGGTTTAGTTCTGTCTTATTTAGACAAAAAGGGGAGATGTAGGGATAAGTCCTGCCCCTTAGGGGGCGTATTCGCCTCGGGCTAATGTCTGACTATAAATTTGGCAAGCGTGCTCTGAGCTGTCGCTTCTGCTTTCCTGGTCTCCGCGGGAACAGTGGTTCTGTAAGTCTATTTCTACATTAAAACTATACATATTTTGTTACAATCTGTCTGCATTCGTTTACACCGCTACACCTACCTTTCTGAATTCCTGGCTTATCAATAAGGTGCGCTATGATCCAGAAGACCAAAGAGGCAGTACCGCGAACTTGGTTCTTGTAAGCTAAACTCTTAACTACCTCAGTTCTCCCTTGGTTAGAGTCAGATGGGAAGCACACTGGCTTTTTCTCAAAGGAGAAAGCTGCTTTCCTTAGAAACTGTCTCTCAGACCACTTCCTAAATATAACCCCAGTAGCACAAACACTGAGAGAAATAATTAATAAATGGGACCTTCTGAAACTGAGAAGCTTCTGTAAAGCAAACGACATGGTCAACAAGACAAAACGGCAGCCTACAGAATGGGAAAAGATCTTCACCAACCACACATCAGACAAAGGTCTGATCTCCAAAATATATAAAGAACTCAAGAAACTGGTCATCAAAAGAACAAATAATCCAATAAAAAAATGGAGTACAGACTAAACAGACAACTCTCAACAGAGGAATCTAAAATGGCTGAAAGACACTTAAGGAAATGGTCAACATCCTTAGTCATCAGAGAAATGTAAATCAAAACAACTATGAGATTCCATCGTACACCTGTCAGAATGACCACGATCAAAAACACCGATGACAGCTTATGCCGGAGAAGATGTGGGGAAAGAGGAATGCTCCTCCATTGCTGGTGGGAGCACAAGCTTGTATAGTTGCTTTGGAAATCAGTATGGCATTTTCTCAGAAAATTAGGAAACAATGTACCTCAAGACCCAGTGATACCACTTTCGGGTATATTCCCAAAGTATGCACAATCATACCACAAGGACATGTGCTCAACTATGTTCATAGCAGAATTATTCATAATAGCCAGAACTGGAAACAACCTAGATGCCTCTCAACTTAAGAATGGATAAAGAAGGGCTGTAGAGATGGCTCAGAGGTTAAGAGCATCACCTGTTCTTCCAAAGGTCCTGAGTTCAATTCCCAGCAACTACATGGTGGCTCACAACCATCTGTAATGGGGTCTGGTGCCCTCTTCTGGCCTGCAGGCATACACACAGACAGAATATTGTATACATAATAAATAAATAAATAAATATTTTTTTAAAAAAAGAATGGATATAGAAGATGTGGTACAATTACACAATGGAGTACTACTTAGCGGTAAAAAAAATAATGACATCTTGAAATTTGCAGGCAAACAGGTAGATCTAGAAAAAACAATTGAATTACACATGAAGACAAATGTAATATGTACCACTCATAGGTGGCTTTTAGACACAAGGCAAAGAAAAACAGCCTACAGTCCCCAACCTCAGAGAACCTAGACAACAAAGAGGATCCTAAGAGATGTAGTCTACATAGGAAGGAGAACAAGACAAGATCTCCTTAGTAAATTGGGAATGTGAGGGTCACAGGAGAAGGAGAGAGGGAAGGAAGGGAGGGGAGCAGAGAAAAATGTATAGCTCAATAAAAATGATAAAAAAGGATGCATGCCACAATAAAAAAATATTGATTCTATTCACATCAAAAAAACATGATTTTTGGTCCTGGTCATTAAAAATATGGATAATTATGCTCATTTATTTTGCATAGGACATGACTGCATTAATGAACTCCATTAGTTCTAGAAACTGAGATACATGACTCAGCCAGAGATGCCCCAGACCCAAACCTGAGGTTCCAATACATACTGAGCAGTATGATATCTTTTATTCAGTTTTAAGTTGTTTCTTTGTCTTGCTTCTTTCAGAAATTTGAGAAATGACCCTTTACCCAGGAACTGGAAGGATAATAAATTATATATACATACTGATATATATAATTCACATATATAACATACATGTGTGTAGGTATGTATGGTATAGACACACATATGTATGCACATATGTACATAAATCAGTCTTTTTGATTCCAATTAATTGTGCTATTGATTTAGTTTGTCACTATGTATTTTACTAGTATGGAAGAAATTCTCCAAAAAAAATAAATGTTTCCAGAAGGCAATAAAATAAAAAAATAAGCAAGGTGTGGTAGTGCACACTTGCAATCGCAATGCTGAGGAGACAAAGACAGGTGGGTTCCTGAGGCTCGCTGGCTAGCTAACCTAGACTACATTCGGAATTCTAGGCCACTGGAGACCCTGTCTTAAAAACGAGGTGGATGGCACCTGTGGAATGACACCCAAGGTTGACCTCTGGCTTTCAAATATCTGCATACATGTGAACATACAAACATTCTGGAGTCCAGACAGCAGAGGTAGCCTTAATTTCACAGATTCAGGAGGCCAAAGGGGCTTGGTGCTGCCCACGCATGTCTGTTCTGTGCATTGAGCTTAGCGTGTGGGTGTTTCTGAGGTTCTCCTCCTCTACTCTTTTGGAAAACACGGGTGATTGATGATGAACTTCTGCTCTTTCTTCACACCCCAGATCCTCTGCTTTCACGTGAGTGCTGGGCAGGTTATAAGCAGGCTGGTTTGGATAAGCGTCACGGCAACCTTGCAATGTCCATCTCTCCTCCAACGAAAGGCTGGCAGCACAGGGGCTGATCTCGGTTCCAATGCCTCAAGGGCAGTCTTTGTATAAAACTAGCTCTATTTCCTGTCCTTATTTTTTACTTTGAATGCAAAGTCACTGAGGGTCTGAGACTTACAAAATGAGAGCACTCAGATGTCGCTCTCTTCGTTACCAGCTGGCTCCGGTGGCAATCAGGAAGCATGCGGAAGCCTGCACTGAGAGCAGCTACGCTTTCTGCTTCTGCTTCCCTTTCAGCCGAAGCTCTGAGAGCAGAAATAAGAAACACTAAAAACCAGGCAGCCAAAGCCAGATGGTCTCGGCTGTAAAACCATGAAGTTCAAAGACGACAGAATTTAGAAAGCACTTAGCTAAGAACAGGAGGCTACAACTCCTAGAGGTGACTTCGTTTTGTGTGGTCCTAACCATTGCCAGGGAATGACCAAGCTCTGAGAATCCATCTGTCCTCCCATCTGATCCAGTAAGGGTTTCTCATTTAGCTGCTATGATAAAAAATTTGGAGAACCCACTCTTTGAAATCACAATTGTTGACCATCCACTCTACTCAAGCAGAACACTGCCCTAAAGAAATCACCAACTCCCTACATAGCTGGAGACAGCTAGGAATAGAAGCTTCAAAAGCAGTTGTAGGAATGCCTGATTTCAAATGGCTAGAAGATCCAGGGAAGGCTCAACTTCCCACTAAAACCATTTTAAAGACCAAAAAGAAAGCAGAAACTCACTACAGTAAAAACTACAACTGGGGGTGATGGGAGGGATGTCGGCACAGAAGGAGGAGGAGAGGAGGGTATGGTAACAACAAAGAAGTCTGAAAAACTCACAAGGAATCATACCATTATTTATTTATCTAAACTACATACAATAATGTAAATCTATATATGGATATATATAGTATAAATGAAGTTATCGCACTTGGTCTGATAATACTCATTCCGAGGACCATATACTACCCAAAACAAAAACAAAAAACTGCAGTATCATGAGTCACCCCCTTTGAATGTTTGGTCAGGGGAAAACAAAAGACTCTCAGAACAATATAGTCTATGGCTGTAGCTCTTGGGCTGTCTCCCCAAGGTTGAAGGTAAGTCTCTATTGCTGAAGACACCATGCATTTTGCAAAGAAGACCCAGAGAGCTGAGTTGGATATGACCTGGAAGCCACCCCCCATTGAGGACTAGCTGCCAACATATCAGAAGGAGGCATGCAAACTGCCAAGGTAGGAAAGCATCCTATAGCCCTACCCAGCTGCAATGCCTGTGAACCACAGTGATGACCAGAACGGCATGATATCCCCAAGACATGAGTGCAACAGTGGCATTCACATCGTGGTTGTAAACAACAGCTCTCTAATTGGACTTACGGCTTACTCAATAGGAGAGAAATCATACCTGGTACTAGAAACCTAGTTAACCAGCCAGGGCTAGTAAGGTTATGGATCATAGAGGAGAGCCTAAGATTCATACTTTACTAAACCTGAATAATCCCTAAATATGTTTTAAATATCTAGCCTTACATCCATAGATAAGTGAAGCTCTCACCCCTCACCAAAGAAACCTCTCTCTCTGCAACAGAAGGAGACCACTGTCAAGCCATAAACTAGTGAAAACACAGAGAATAAGTTATAGGTTGTCAAGCCCCAGGAAATAAATCTACAACACAACTCCTGCACCAAAGCCCAGGGAACATTGCAGAAGGGACAGAAAGAACGTAAGGGTCAGAGGATCAGGAAGGCTGCTGTGAAGTTGTGTCTCCTAGAAATGGCAGGGAAGCTGTGCCCATGAAGTCTCAATGATATAGCTGCCTAAACAAGACCGGAAGAAGTACACCATGCTAACATAAAGAATCTCATGGTGCCCCTACCCATAGACAAAGAACTGAAGACAAGGACAAAATGCTGAAAGTGGAAGAAACAGTTTTCTCCAGGGATGAGTTCCCTAATTGGTTGTCCAATACTAAATTACTAAATGGTCAGCCCTGAAATCATATACAGACTAAGCAGGCTATATATATATATATATATATATATATATATATATATATATATATATATATATATATATACACACACACACACACACACACACATATGTGTGTGTGTGTTTATGTTTGTGTATGTGTGTACACACTAAATAAATAAACATTTTAAAAATCTGCAGAAAAATAAGGAATATAGAGGAAGCATTGAGGCATATGGACACAGTGACCATAATATTGGTCAGTTGATCTTTACTGGAGTAACATAGTCTGTGTTCTCTCCTTGAAAAGAAAAATAACTTGAAGATGTCCTTCAAGTTAATAAGAGTTTAGTGAAACACAAAAGCTCAGGAATTTGATACTCTTCTCAAAAGTGGACGGCCAGCGTGTTCTGTGATGATCTCATCATGAACAGCCTCAGGAGGTTTACAACATATCAAACCATGTTTTCTGGAAAAGTTACACTAATGGGTCTGTAGGTGGGGAGCCTTGCGGATGGGGAGGCAGGCGGGCGGTCTCTCCTTTCACATCTCAGTGGTAGGTAAAGACAATCCCAGCACCAGTGTTTCTGTTTTTATGTGAATAGCACAACCTCTCAGAGGTGAACAATAATATATCAAATTGTGTCAGATATATCAAATATAGAAAAAATATATTACTACAATAAAATCAAAAGGCTATGCTTCAGAGTTTCTAGATGAGGCCTTCAAGCACCACTACGATCCTGCTCTACACTGGGAAAGTAGCCATTACAATGAAACAAACTAACAACAAACAGATACAGTGTTGAGATTTAGGAAGTGGGGAAACGGACTGCAGAAACTGAGCAGGGGCTTCTCTTTCTTTGCAGGCTCTTCCTTCCTTTTGGCAAGAACTCATCTATTACTGCAGCCACTCTGTGAGGGGCTGTTTATAATTAGCAACACCAAGGTCAAGAGAATTAAGCAAATTAATTTCAGCCCCAGAGCAAGTAGCAAAACTGGGATAAAAATTAGGGTCGTATATACAGTCAGGCATAGTGGTGCACGCCTTTAATCCCAGCACTTGGGTGACAGAGGCAGGAGGATCACTGTGAGTTCAAGGCCAGCCTAGTCTACAGATTGAGTCCTCGGAGAGACAGAGCTACAGAGAGACCATGTCTCAAAAAAATAAAATAAAGATAAAAAAGAAAAGAAATGAAAAATAGGGTGGCCTGACTCCAGACTCCTTGCATTTACAGTACTCTATACTCTTTCTCCAGACAGAAACAGAAGCTACCATTACACGATAATCTCATTTTTACCTAGAAAACTCAAGGGTCCCTGAGACAGATTATTAGGACTAATAAGGAAGTTCAATAAGATGACCAGTAACAAGATAAACACACACAAAAGTCAATACGGTACCTATATAAAAAAAAATCTAGGGAAACAAACAAATTGCTAAAATGAATACAAGAATTTAAAAAAAATTCTTAGACAGTAGAGAAAAATCAATGGTATTTTGATATAATGCTACACATAGAATATTAAAAGTATTGTGTATCAGGGTTAGAGAGATGGGTCTGTGAGGAAAGCACCAGCTGTGTAAGAGTGGAGGTCAGAGTTTGGACCACTGATGCCCATGTAAATGCTAGGTGGACATGGCAGTCTCCTGTAGAGGCAGCGATGGTGGTCCCTGGAGAAAGCTGGCTAGACAGACTAGGCAAATCAGTAACCTCCGGGTTCAAATGCGAGAACCTGCCTTAGCATAGAAGGCGGGGTGAAATAAAATAAGACACGCTACTTCAGCCTGCACATGCACATATATGTGCATGTCCCCATACACAGGCTAACATGTATATGCACATGTACCATGTACACATACACATGTCAATACTATCTATACTAATATCAAAACAAGTAGAGAGACTCAATCTAACAATGTGTATTGTACAAGTCTCTGGTAGAAGTTTTCCTGTTTCTTAAAGGAAATACAGGTAGGTGATCTAAATAACTGGAGTAGTAGATTTGATGCCGACAAGATTCAGTTCTTCCCATATTGGTCTATAAATACAATGCTACCTCTAATCGGAAGACCAGTGCCCTTCCCTCCCTCTCCTTCTTCCTCCATTCTTGACAGTCTTTGGAGTTTAATTAGCTAATCTGGAAATGTACAGGGAACGCTGAGGTAAAGAATGCCCAAGCTGCTCTCGGCAAAGCCCTGTTGTGTCAGCTACTCAGATGTTCGGTAAGGCACATAGTGCCACGTGGGGGAGGAGAAAGCACACAACTCTAGGCCCACGGAACAGAGCCAAGGACACAAAGAGAGATTCAAACCCATGAACACTTGGTTAATGACAAAACATGTCTGTAAATTTCCAGAGCTTGTCCACCTCACCTTGGGAACGCAGGGATGATAGACCATATGTGCGGCACCAGGCTTTCTGTGCATTCTGGATCTTCAAACTCAGATCTTTCTGCACACACAGTAGGTGCTTCACCTACTGAGTCATCCCCCCATCCCATAACACAGCTCTGTACAGATCATAAACCTTAGAATGAATATAAAAAATGAAATGTTCAGAAAAATAATACAAGCTAACATCCGATAATCCTGGGAAGATCTCTTAAGACTCAGTAAGTATTTTTTTAAAATATTTATTTATTTATTATGTATACAATGTTCCGTCTGTGTGTATGTCTGCAGGCCAGAAGAGGGCACCAGACCTCATTACAGATGGTTGTGAGCTACCATGTGGTTGCTGGGAATTGAACTCAGGACCTTTGGAAGAGCAGGCAATGCTCTTAACCACTGAGCCATCTCTCCAGCCCCAAGACTCAGTAAGTATTAATTCAAAAGAAAACCATCTATTAGGAGCCATTAAAATTAAGAACGTCTGTTTACTGGAGACAGTAATCAGAGTAGAAAGAAAGTCGTGGATATTTGCCATACGTGTTATTGGCAAAGGGCTTGGAGCCAGAATATATAAAATCTACCGGAAATCAATAAGCAAAACCCAGACATCCTAATATGAAAATAGGCAAGGGACTACACTGTACTTCACAGAAGACACTTGAGTTTCCAATAAATATATAAAACGTTACTAAAAATTATTGGTAATCTAGGAATACAAATTAAAATGTCACACACACACACACCAAAATGGCAAGAAATGTAAAAGTCTTTTTCTTCAAGAACTGCACAGCTAGGGTCTGTAGGGAGCTGACTGGACTGATCTGGGAAGGTACAACATTTGGAGAGCTTGACAGCATCTTCAGTGGGTGAACACATGGGACCCCATGGCTGGCAGTCTGCTCTTAGACGCTCCTTCAGCAGCTTGTGCCAGGCACATGCACATGCCGCAAGGGGCCCTCACTGCTCTAGTTCATGCCAGCATCACTCCCAAGTCACAAGTGTCAGCTTTGGCATTTCCTTGCTTGAAGTCTTTCTCTGTATGCCATGCCCAACCCTGCCCATGGGCAAGACCGGAGAACCCCTTCGATAATTCCCCAGTCAATGAGCAATTAGGGCTACCAGATGAACTGGCTTCCTTGGGTAGGGCATCTCTGAGGTGTGTCTGAATGTATGCGTCCTTGCTATTTCTTTCTTCCCTTCATAAATAAACTTTATTGTTTAAAAAAATCACAAATAAAAACCACATGCCCAAATTAACTGGACCTAAAATTTGAATTTACACAACTCAGTGAACTTCCATACAGTTAGAACGGGCGTTCGGAACAGAAGCCGTGAAGCTGCACATTAAGTTTTACACTCAGTATCGAATGTGTTTTATGCACTTATCCACCACCGAAACCAAGAAATCCATAATGTGTGGTTTCTATGGCATAGCACAGAGTGTCACAGAAGGTCAAGCTCCATTTGCTGACACGGGGAATGCATCTCATTAAACAACTCTCCTTGGGCTTTCTGTCACTGTTCCAGCCTTCTATTAGTGCAGGGGTTCTCAACCTGGGGCTCACAGCCCCTTGGGGAGTCTGAACGACCCTTTCACAGGGGTCGCATACCAGATATCCTGCACATCAGATATTTACATTATGACTCATAACAGTAGCCAAATCATACTTATGAAGTAGCAACAAGAAATAATTCTATGGTTGGGGATCACCACAACATGAGAAACTGCATTAAAGGCTCACAGCATTAGGAAGGTTGAGATGCAGTGTAGAAGCGCTTTGTAGAATCCTTTTTCAAAAAGACCACCCATTGTTAAGTCACGGTTGCAAGGTCTTCTGAGGAAATCTAAAACTCTCCTGAGATGTACGCTGTGTACACTGAGGGTATTACCTGCACCTGGAGTGCCCAGAGTGGCTCTCTTTAAGATAAGACTAGGAATGCCCTAAGAGCTCACCAACAGGAGGATGGATGGATTCTGGTTTGACGGCATGGCTCTGGAAAGAAGGGATAGCTTCTACACGAAATGACATGTAACAGCATAAAAAAAGCTTCAAGAAAAGAACCTTGACACAAAAATAGACACCGGGAAAATCTACACCTATGTGATCAATGTTAAAATGAGGAAAACTTAATCGTGGCGCTTAGGAGTACAGACAGGAATGTTAAGAGCGGTGAAACCAATCAAGAGGCAACCCCCCTAAGTCAGACCACTGAGATGTTTCTTGTCTCTGAGAAGGAGTTTTGCTAAGGAACATCGCCTATTCCCTCTAGAGAGCTAGCAATATTCAATGTGCTTCAGAATTTAAGTGTGTGTTTGCGTGTGCTGTGCATGTTCCCTCTGATATTAAAACTTCTGTCTTGGGGGCGGGGAGCTTGTAAAGGCACAGAATGTTAGAAAAAGTCCAGCAACAGAGTATCCAAAGAGGAGGTGAAACATTCCCTCCTATACAGAAGTTCCTGAAATCCAGGACGTAAACAACCCAGAGGCTTCTGGAAGTCTCTGAAACTGAGCAGAAACACTAAGATCCTCCCTCCACAAGCATAGCTAAGCAGCAAGGATGGCTGTGAGAGAATCTCAGACAAACTGAGTTTCCTAGAAGAGGCCCAGACCGGCCAAGTTGCCTGGAAAAGGCCCAGACCAACTGGGCCATCTGCAAAGGACACTCTCCAACTTGTTGAGCTCCCTGTAAGCTGTGGGAGCTCCAGGTTCCCAGGTTTTGTGAGCTGTCACCCATACGGGCATGGTCTCCTGGTGATGTCACTGAGTCATTTCTGATCCTATAAGTAGCCCCTTGCTCATATTCCTATGAGTAACCTCAATAAAGCTCATTGCTTACCAAGCTGGAATCTTGGGGTCTCTTTTCTTTGCTCTGTCATGGCTCCCTGTCTGGGGTAAGCAGATATTTGTTCTTGTCTTCCCAGAAAGAATGTCACACATCAATGTGTTATGTATTTCAATCTATCTTTTACTTCACAAAAATGCGTTTGAGAAGGCTATAGCTTTTTTCTATATATCAGAACTAATCTGTTTAAAAGGGAACAGAAGGATAATGCCTTCTCAACAGTAATGAGTGACTACTAATGACCTTAACCAAACAGTGGAAAGGACAAATCCCAAACTCTTTTCTTAAGGAAGACATAAAGATTGGAATAAATGGTACATTGGCCTATATGCAATCAGGAAGATTAAAATCATTCATAAATTACAGCCTGCTCTATAATTTTCTGGAAGAGTGGAAGGGTAAGGAAGGCAAAGCAAACACAGAAACCAAAGAGAGGAAGAAAAATAAGCCTTGGCAAAGCAAAAGACACTTTTAGTAAAAGCCATTAAAGGTCTGATGTTGGCAGAGCAACCAACATATTCCACAGGACAGAGCAGATTTATGGGAATAGACCCAAGTGTATAAGGGACCTTAACGTGTGATTAAGAGGCAGTTCCAATAATAGGGAAGAAAAGAATGACCAGAAAGTAGTTCTGGACTGAGCGGCTCCTCATCTGAGAGGGACATTATGATCTCAATGTTATGCCGCTTATAAAATGAACCTGAAGATGCATTAGAGATTCAAGGTTTAAAAGTTACCTAGGAAGAGAACATAAAATAGAACACCACCACCAGAAAGATGAATTTGACCACAACTAAGTTAAAAGATACCTTATTGGACGTGGTGGACTGAATGAGACCATCCCCCATAGGCTCACAGACTTGAAGATTTGGTGCCCAGTAGGTGGCACTGTTTGGGGAGGCTTGGAGGTGTGGCCTTGTTGGAGGAGGTAAGTGACTGGGGAAGGGTTTTGAGAACATAAGGACCATTCCTAGTTTATTTTCTTTTCTTCATGCTTGTGTTTGAGGATATGCATGTCCAGTTTCCTGCTCTGGCCCCCATCCCTGCTGCCTGCTGCCATGTTTGCCCACCATCATGGCCTCTAACTCTTTAGAACTGTATCCCAAATAAACTCTTCTCTTAGTTGCCTTGGTCATGGTGATTTAGTCAGCAACAGAAAAGCAAGCAATGCATAGGTTTCATAAAATAGTCTGGAACCATGTATGATGGCAGACACTTATAATTCTAGCACCCTAGAGGCCGAAGCAGGAGAATCTTCAGTTCAGACCTAGCCTGGGCTATACAGAAAGGTCTAGGGCACAGTCTAAGCTGATCTCAGAGAATCAAAACTAAAGTGAACAAAACCAATACCAGCCTCAAACAACCAACCAAAACCAATTAACATGGGAAAAAACATTTTTGCAAAATACAAAGTATTTGTAAGCAGAATATATGAAGGATACACAGAGAGATTATTAGAGGAAGAAAAAGAGATAAAAGATGGGAATAGGACTTTGTCAGAAGGAAATGGATCTGTCTGGAAAGTATGTGCATATATCTCCATATTCACTAGAAATCATGAAAAGTAACAAACAAACCAGAAAGAAACCACAAACTCTACTTTAACACACTGACTATGAAGAAGACAGAATGGCTCCAGTTTTGGTAGGTGTGGAGAGACACCTCTTACTGTCTACCTCTGGAAGCATCTGCACTGGAACACATAAGTGTTCATGCAATGTAGTTTGTCAATAAAAGAACCCAAAGGATCAACAGCCTTATCATTTGGTATGGTGGGTCTGCACCTGTAATTCTGGCACCCAGGGAATCTGGGGCAGGAGGATAGGTTCTAGGCAAACCTGGGCCAAACAGGAATACCCCATCTCAAACAGGAACAGTAATAAAGGTGGCCCAAGCTGCTCATCAGTACAGAATGACTAAAGGAAATTGCCAGTTCCATGGTTTGCTCTGCTGCAGACTGAAGCTGGGAGGATCTCATTCAAAGTGAAAAACTGACAGACATTTGCATATGAAAGTGATGAGTCCTGGAACAGTATGGGCTCTGTGAACGCCCTTATATTAAAGCAACACACACATACTTACATACAAGTGTATATGTAGGCAAATAAATGCATGCTAGATTGGCAGACACCTTTGAAGCCCAAACGGAGGTTGCCTCAGAGAAGTAATATGGGAGAAAGGGATTAAAGGGAGCAGGTAAATAGGACTTTATCAAATTATTTACAGTTTGATTTTTACACAGATAAGGTTTTATCTATTTATGTTTATGTATAGGGACATCTTGCCTGCATGAATGTCTAGGCGCCATGTGCATGCAGGGGCTGCAGATGTCAAAAGAGGGCACCGAATCCCCTGGAACTGGAGTTCCAGGTAGTGGTGAGAAATCATGTAGGTACTGGGAATTGAACCCCTGTCGTCTGGAAGAGCAGGCAGTGTTCTTCACCACTGAACCATCTCTCCAGCCCTAAGGACAAGATTTTAATGCAATGCCTAGGAAAACTGCAAAAGAACAAAAATATATTATAGCAAAACTTTGTTTTCTATTTTCCGAGTTTTAAAAATTGAGCGCCCATTACAATATAGTTACATCTTTCTTTATGTAAACTGTATTATATGTGACGTAAAATTTACCACACACACACACACATTTTTTGGGAGACAGAGTCTCTTAGTGTAGCAGAGGCTGAATACTTGTCTCAGCCTACCAGTGCTGGGATTACAGGCATGCACCGCCACACTCAGGGCCCATCTTACCCGTTTTTAAGTATACAAGATCACTGAGCAGACTTTTTCATCTTGCAGAACAGAAACTATAGCCCACTAAGTAGTTCTCTTTCCCTTCCTCCCCAGCAACTGCCATTCTTTCCCCCCGCCACACACACACACACCCCGCTTTCTTTACTTCTGGTTTATTTATTTATTTATTATTTTGAACAGGATTTCACATAGATCAGGCTGGCCTTGAACTTGCTACACAATCAAAGATGACCTGGAATTCCTGGATCACCCAGTTTCCCACCTCCCAAGTGCTGAGACGACAGACACAGAACACCCACACCTGGTTTCTGCTTTCTGTTTCTGCGAGGCTCACCATGCTAGACACTCTGTAGTAAAATCATAAGGCATTTGTTTTCTAGGAACTGGCTTATCATATCTTCAAGGCTCACCCATATCACACCACGAATCAGAATTTCTTCTTTTTTTTTTCAGACAGGCTCTTGTTCTGTAACCCAGACTGGTCTCTAAGCCACAATCCCCTACCTCAGCTTTCTGAGTCCTGGAATTATTGGCATGTGCCAGTAGGCCTGGCGGAATTTCCTTCCTTTTGAAGATTGAGTAAAAGGCCAATATAGACTCATATGTACTGCATGTTGTTTGCCCCTTCATACGTGGATGAATGCTCAAGTTCCTCTTCTTGCAATAAACATGAATGCATGTGCACACATTTCCTGAGACCCTGTTTTCTGTTCTTTTACAGTATGGATCTAAGGTGGCCTTTCCAAGCAAAGCATTAATTTGAGCTACCATTCTGTTTCCACCACAGCTTCAGAATTTTCCACTCTTACTGGTGATGCATAAGCTTCCAGTTTCTCCACATCCTTCCCAACAGTTATTTCTTACTTTTTTTTTTATAGCATCCATGCTAGTAGGTCCCCGAAACTTCTTACTAGATGAACAAGACACCAGAACTTTGAGAAGGAAAAGTCTAGCCTGGTCATTTGCGTGCTAAGTTCAAAGCACGGATGCCCACCACCCTGTCCTTACTCCGGACTGCAGAAGGCACCATAGGGATGTTCATATGCCTAAGCTCCCTGGCTTCCCTTCCTTTGAGGCTCTGCTCCCCTCTGCTGTCCTGGATACCTCCTTAATCACCGGTCTTCACTGGGAGCTTCCCTTCTTCCTTCCCTCTCCCTGGACATCCACAGGGCATGGAGCAGGGTGCAGCTGCACCCAGACTGCATCAGAGCTGCTGGGCTGTGCAGGTGGATCAGAACTAATGGCATTAGGCGCTCCCTCAGGGAATACAACTGTAATTACCCTTCGGATGCTTTCTCCAGGATGACCACATGCAGAACACCAAGAGAGGAGAGAGGTAATGAATCACCAAGTGAATTAACTGGAAGCTGCTCTAATTAGTGTTGTAATTTTTCATGAAAACACTAATGAATATGAAATAATGTGGCCACGAAACCACCAGGACAATTAATGCTCCGGAGTAATTTGGGGTCAGGCAGGGATTCTGGAGATTGTTTACACAGACTGGGAACATTGACAACTCAGAGGCTATGATTTCAAGATCTTACGCAAGCAAATTAGTTGTTGCTTCAAAAAAAAAAAGGCAAAGGCTATTTTTTTTTCTTGTTGAGGTTTGTGGACGTGGAAACAAACACGCTAGTGTGAGACCAAACAGGAACCCTTCAGAGACAGTTGAAATGGGTTTTGGCCAGCATGGTAGCATAAGGGCAGAGTCCGGGCACATTGAAACCAGCAAGGATGTGAAAGAGGGAGTTGCTTTCCCAAGCACCAGGACCCCCTTGGTGTTGATGAAATTGACTCTCTATTGCGACCCCACGTCCCACACTGGAACTATTATTCACAAGGATGAACCGAGCCTTGTTGTCTCAGTAGCAATTACTATATGTCAGGCAGAGAACGTTGTGGCGGAATACTTGCAAAATGGACTTAATTCTTCCCAGCATGACACAGTAGGATTCAGCTGGACCCACTGTGCGCACATTTAACTTCTGGGCTCAAAGCACCAACTTAGCCAAAGGCTATAACTGTAACATAATGTGCTGAAGGGTCACTGGGAACACAAAGAGTGGATTCAGTGGCGGCAATGTCCAGCTCTCATCCATCTTTAATGTTACCACTGAAAGTGGCGCTAGGATCACTCAGGAAACAGATGTGTCCAGGTGTGACAAGTAGATGTCTTCACTAAGGTCATCCGAGGTGGCTGTGCCAGCATGGAGCATCCTCACACTTCCTCTTTCAATCTGCATACCAGCTCAAGTGGGCACCAAAATCTCCTAGGTCTGGGGGTGGGGATGTGCCTGGGGCTACTGGGCTCGTAATGGTGACTGAGAAACTGCAAGTGACTTCCATGCTCATGTTCTCAGCGACAATGCCAAACAACATACACACAGACACAGACACACACACACAGACACACAGATACACACACACACACACACACACACTGAGGCAGTCCCTTGCTCATATTCAGAGAAGCTATAACAAGGTTAGCGATGAATATTATTTGTATTAGCAATTAGCAACCATGTGCTACACAGTAGCTGTTTCAAGCATCTACATACATGAAGTCACTAAGGTACCTTATCTAAGCCCAGAGATAAATAAAATAAGCCTTGAAGAGTCTGTAAGACCGTTTAGTCTAATGAATTCTAAAGTGTCCAAAGGGAAAGTAACAGTGCACCTCTTCGGGACTGTTTTCAGGGTATTAATCCCGTGCTTAAGGAATGCCAGCTTTCCAGTTACATTTCTGACACCAAAGGGGATCGATGGAACAGTTATCTCCAGGACAAAAGAAGCATGCTACCTGTTCTTGGCAGCAGACCAGGCCAGAGACGAGGCTACTCCTGTGTCTCCTTCCCAAAGATGGGGGACATTGGGATTCACATCACTTGTATGTACTAAATGGGAGTTCCACGGGGGAGGAGGTTACAAATTGTATTCTCAACACTAAGCACCGAGTAGGCACAAAACACAAAGATTATGGAATTCTGGGGTAAGCAAGCTTAATATAATGAGACAACACTTGCCTACTGAGGGTGTTGCCTCTTCACGCCCATGGTGTGCTGGTTAGGTTTTGACGACACAAACCTAGACGTACCAGGGAATAAGGAATCTCAATTGAGGAACTGCCTTACGAGCTGACCTCTGAGTAGTTTCTTAACTGCTGATTGACATAAGGCCACTGTGGGCAGGATCAGGTGCCTGGGCTACATAGAAAAGGTATCTGAGCAAGTCAGTCAATGGTGCTCCTTTGTGATCTCCTCTTCAGTTCCTGCCTCTGGGTTCCCGAGCCTTGAGCACCTGCCCTGGCTTTTTTTCTGATGATGGATTATAACCTGGGAGCCAAATAAACCCTTCCCTTCTCCAGATGCTTTTAGACATGGTGTTTATCACAGCAAAAGAGAAGCAAACAAGGACACCTGAGAAAGGGGAACTGTGTATCAAGCTATAGGTGCCATTTCCTCTGCATGCAGAATGAAGTTATTTACCCAGGGAACTCAAAAAATGCTTGCCAGTTTAATTTTAAAGTCGAAGTAAAGAGAATTTAATTGTGCGAGTACTATAGAGCACGGTGAGGTGCCCATCAAAATTACTTCTAGAAGGTGAAAGTGGTTTCCTTTTTTAGACAGCGTAGTTAGAGCAGCTGAAAGATCTACACCGGTACCATGTCCTGGAATACAGGGCTTGGAAATCAATGGGATCACCTCTTTGAATTAAGTATGCACAAATGAGAGCGGCTGACATCCATATAAATCAGCTCAAGTAGCCCTCTGTGTACCAGACCATTAAGAGACAAGCAGAGAAGAAAATGCAAATGAACGTTATCTGGGGGCATGCTTCCTAATGGAAGACATCCCTTAACACCTGCAGGGAGAATCATGACAAAACACTCAAGTGTTTTGTTTTCTTTTTTTAAATGCTGCTTTCCATTAAAAAGAAGGCATGATCCAGAAGTAGAACCTGAGGCTTCAAAACAAAACAAAATTTGAGACGCGGAATAGAGTTATAAACAAGAACGCCTTTTGGATACTGCCTCCAAACGGCTTCTATAGTCATTGCAAAACTTTACACAGCGTCTGCTTCTTTGAATTTTTTTTCACAAAACACAGATATAACCACAATCTAACTCCCCAAATAAACATCTGCAAAGCACATATCCAACAATATGAAATCCACTAGTAATTCCTGGAAAGAAACTCTAATTCCACCCACACCAAGAGCACACTGTAGCTGTGTGACCTTGGGGTTATTTAGCCACATGTATTTCCCGAGTGTTGACTAACTGTGCCTTAGGCACTGTAGCAGGCTAAGGAGAAAAGAAAGCAGGGCAAATCTTGGGGTCTCTGGTTGCTGTGATCTAGTAGGGAAGGTCGTGAATGTCCTACATCGACACAGCAGTCAGACACAGTTGCTTTCCTTATGAATATCAAATACTTTTGTTTCCACATTTACCTTCTCTTCACTGCCAGCATTAAAGCTATTCTAGTAGACATTCCTTAATATCCATACGCCACTAGGAGAGCATCTTCCTCTGAGAAATCTGTGTCATGAGGTAGAGTCCCTAGACACATTTGAAAGTTTCGATTTCACTTTCTTCTGTACCCTTCTGTACTCTTGCCATAGACATAGAACCGAGTAATTGGCTCAGTCATGTGACTTGCTCTCATTGATGGGATGACAGAGATGGTTATTGCTTGAGTATTTTAGCTCTACTATTACAGAGCACGGGCAAAGCCATCTGTGACCACCCTATATTAGCTGGTTCCTGCAGATACATGAGAAATAAGTATTAATTGTTGGGTGCCATGAGTCTGGAGGTGATGTGTTACATAGATTTTAATATAACAGACCTTCAGTAACATACATACTTCATATGCTTTCTTACCCCTCAACACCCAAAGGTATCTTGCCTCTTGGATCATTACGCTAGGCAGGGGTTTCTGTGGAGAAACCATGGAGATACATCGGTCTGCTACCTGACAGTTACTTTGAATGGATCATGTCTAATACCTGCATGTGCTCTCTAAGATGAACATACTACTCCTGTTTCATAAGGGAGAAAATTGAGGTTCCGGGAGATTGAATTAAAATTATACAAAGGTAAAGTTACATATACCTCCTATATGATTCCAAACACAAAGATCACTCATTACATTATTATGTGCCTTGTAGTTCTTACTGTTCCTCTCCGAGCAGCCAAGGTAAGGTTCAGAAAGATGGCCCTGAGACCACTTGGTAGAAAATAGTGAACCAAATTCCATAAGTTGTCCTCTGATCTTCACCTACATCATGGAGTGTGTGTGTGTGTGATATGATTTTTCTTAAAAGATCAGCAAGGGGGTTGGAAGAAATAGAGGAGAAGGAGAAAGAAAGGGGAGGGGAGGAGGAGAGTTTGCTCCTTTAACCCCTTTGGAGCAGCCTGGGAGAGAAGGTGTCTCAGTTGAGGCTCCTCCCCACAACTAGAAGAGGGATGTTTGTACGTTCATACCCTCAGGATTTCCAGAAATCTAAAGAGAGCTCCTGAGCTGGCATGGCTTAAGGTGGAAAACCCAACTTATCTGTAACGAGGATTTGCCTTCCTTCATCCTCCAACGTACCTACCTACCACTTCCCATGATGACTTTTAAGGGGCTTTCCAGAATCTACCTCTGGAAACCTCACTCTGAGGCTTTTGATGGAGAACTTCCTGAGAAGGGGTGGTGAGCCCAGCCAGCATTGCCAGCTCCTCCTGGTCCTTCCAGCTCTTTGGCAGACAAAAGGCGGAGGCAAGAGAACAAAGGAAGGATATGATGCTATGTATTCTGACCCTGGTGCCCAACCAAAGAGGAGACCATTGACTTACCTGCAGGTGGGAGTCTAAGGCCCTTCACGGTGGCCTCAGAACTGCCTCCTTTTCTACTCAAGCCTGTCATCTCCCAGCCTCATGATTAAAGGGAGTTTGACTTGGCTGTGCCAGCCACCCAACTGACAGGCTCTTAACCTTACACACCTAACTATCAGGCAGCACAGTGATGCACCCGATGTCAAGAATCAAAAAATAAGACAAGGCACTCTGTAGGCAGAGGCAGGCAGATCTTTGAGTTCGAGGCGAGCTCATGTAGAGTGAGTTCCAGGGCTGTCAGGGCTGCACAAAGAAACCCTGTCTGGAAAAACGAAATGACACCCAACGGCCTTAAAAAGTCTGAATTTCGGTAATTCTTTCAGCTCTGCTCTTGCTCTCTGTAGTCTCTTATGCTTACAATGCAGAGCTGTCGGAGCACAACTCAAAAGGGAAGCATCGCAGTACAATGTGTTGCGTCCACACAAGATGATATGGTAAATAAATGGTTTCACTATTTCTTACTAAAGTGAAGAGGAAATCCTACCCTACAACATATAGATATTGTAAATACAGTATATGCACTTAAATCTTTAAAATTCAGAGATAGCAGACGGGGAAGCTGCTGGACATGGTGGCTCATGCCTTTCACACCAGCATTTGGGAGGCAGAGGCAGGCAGGTCTCTGTGACTTCCAGGCCAGATACTATCTCCAATATTTAACCATGTATGTATATATGGTTAATTTTCTCCCAATCTTAATTATCTGGCCTAGCACTGTGCCGGCAAAACTACATTCATCCTAGAAATGTTGAACTGCTGAGTTCCAAAGCTATCCTGTGGCCTTATTTATGTATTTGCTTGTCAATACATAATAAAAATAAAAATGAGGTTAAGTTTATAAATAGAAAATTGTGACCTCTGGCTTTGTTGTTTTCAGCAAACTAAGGCAACAACAGTCTAAGAATTTGCAGTATATCAAGTTATGATCATTTAAATATAAATTTAGGTTACCAATAATTAAAATGTTTTACAAATTAGTCTCTCTGATTTGCTAAGCAGGCTGCTGGCTCTGCTCCTCTACGGTGTGCGGCATTGCATTTCCGCTTGGTATTGAGGCAGACCACTCTTTGGTAGTAACCAAGCCACTGTAAGCAGTTTTATCCTCATCAGACTGTGGGATAACGCTGACACCTACTTTTAATTATGTAAGCAGACGTGTCTATCTGAGACCTTACCGCTTCTAGAAAAGAAGACGCATTTTAAAAGAGCTGCTAGGAAGAGGAAAGGATTGGAACCAGAGCTCAGTTGTAGAGTGCTTGCCTAGCATGCATAAGGCCATGGGTTCAATACCCAGTAACACAAAAGAAAACAAACAACGGTAGACATATGCAAACATATACAACCTATTCTCAGGATGACTGCAGGGAATAGATTTTATAGTCCAGAGTGATTCGAGAAACATTGCCTCCTGTGGGTATGACCACAGACAGCAACCACCGGAAGCAAGGATATAGCCTTCTCCCTAAAGCCACAGAGAGGGGAGCCATGGGGAGAAAATAGCTAAAGAGAATTGTCAGATCAGCCAAGAAGTTATATTGTGCAGTCTGGGGCAGATGACTGTATCCAGACGTTCAGGGACTCGAGGGGAAAGAATAGGTCAATTCAGCTGGAATGATTTCATTAGGGTGAGTGGAGGAGGCAAGGGAGGATGAAGAAGGGGTGATGCATTCCAGGGAAGCAGATACGCAAACAAACACGTGGGCATGATAAACAGGACGACACGTGAAAGGAAGCAGAGCTGTCTGCCTGGCGCTGGCTACCTGGGGGAGGGAGGCATGGGAAAGTGGGCTCCCTTTGGAGTGCCTGTCACTGTGTTCTCCTTGTCTCACTGTTCCAATCTGAAGCCCGACTGAGACTCCACGCTACGACCCCCTTTAAAATAAATCCTCAAACTAGTATGTGAGCTTTGGAGGGAAATGATATTGATAGGAAGTTGAGAATGAGAACTACTCAATACTTCTAAATGACGGGACAATTCTGGCTACGTTTTTCCTAGAATATTGTGTAATAACTTGGGGAGGGAATCTATGATGGGCAGAAGTATTTCTAAATTTATTCACAAATACCTACTGACCTAGTGGATGTTGTACCTAATCTCTGTTCTCTTGAACTTAATCAAATAGGGTCACATCGTCAAGTGAGCAGGTGCCCTTTTCTGTGTTCTAGATGCACCAGGAAGAGCAGCTCACAGATATCCCAGTTCAGGAGACCAGGGAAAATTCCTTAGAGCCAAGACTTCAATTGGTTAAGTAAAGGGGGGAAAACTCTGGGCCAAAATATTGGTCTGATGTTTGAGGAGCTCCAGGAAGGGCAGTTTGTGTCTAACCCAGAGTGCGTGTATGGAGATGTGGGAGAAGCTGATGGCAGGTCAGGACACACAGTCAGAACACACAGTCAGAACACACAGTCAGAACACACAGGTCAGAACACACAGTCAGAACACACAGGTCAGAACACACAGTCAGAACACACAGGTCAGGACACACAGGTCAGGACACACACAGGTCAGAACACACAGGTCAGAACACACAGGTCAGGACACACACAGGTCAGAACACACAGGTCAGGACACACAGTCAGAACACACAGTCAGAACACACAGGTCAGAACACACAGTCAGAACACACAGTCAGAACACACAGTCAGAACACACAGGTCAGAACACACAGTCAGAACACACAGGTCAGAACACACAGTCAGAACACACAGGTCAGGACACACAGGTCAGAACACACAGGTCAGAACACACAGTCAGAACACACAAGTCAGAACACACAGGTCAGAACACACAGGTCAGAACACACAGGTCAGAACACACAGTCAGAACACACAGGTCAGAACACACAGGTCAGAACACACAGGTCAGAACACACAGTCAGAACACACAGTCAGAACACACAGGTCAGAACACACAGGTCAGAACACACAAGTCAGAACACACAGGTCAGAACACACAGGTCAGAACACACAGGTCAGAACACACAGGTCAGAACACACAGGTCAGAACACACAGGTCAGAACACACAGGTCAGAATACACAGGTCAGAACACACAGGTCAGAACACACAAGTCAGAACACACAGGTCAGAACACACAGGTCAGAACACACAGTCAGAACACACAGGTCAGAACTCACAGGTCAGAACACACAGGTCAGAACACACAGGTCAGAACACACAGGTCAGAACACACAAGTTAGAACACACAGGTCAGAACACACAGATCAGAACACACAGGTCAGAACACACAGGTCAGGACACACAGGACACACAGGTCAGGACACACACAGGTCAGAACACACAAGTCAGAACACACAGGTCAGAACACACAGGTCAGGACACACAGGACACACAGGTTAGGACACACACAGGTCAGAACACACAGTCAGAACACACAGGTCAGAACACACAGGTCAGGACACACAGGACACACAGGTCAGAACACACAAGTTAGAACACACAGGTCCGAACACACAGGTCAGAACACACAGGTCAGAACACACAGGTCAGGACACACAGGACACACAGGTCAGAACACACAGGTCAGAACACACAGGTCAGAACACACAGGACACACAGGTCAGAACACACAAGTCAGAACACACAAGTTAGAACACACAGGTCAGGACACACAGGACACACAGGTCAGAACACACAAGTTAGAACACACAGGTCAGAACACACAAGTCAGAACACACAGGTCAGGACACACAGGCCAGAACACACAAGTTAGAACACACAGGTCAGAACACACAAGTCAGAACACACAGGTCAGAACACACACAGAGGTCAGAACACACAGGTCAGAACACACACAGAGGTCAGAACACACAGGTCAGAACACACACAGAGGTCAGAACACACAGGTCAGAACACACAGGGACAGTGTATTCCACTCAGGGACCTGGAACATGTTTCAAGCTATGAAGACTGATAATGATTGGGTCATATTTAGATTCCAGAAAAATCACTCTAATTTAATCCTGGAACACGGACGACAGAGGGTAACACTGGTGATAAACTAGTCAGAGGTCACTGATGAATATCGGGCCATTATCAGGAGTGAGCAACAGACATGCATATTTAAATGTTGTAACCCACATGGCTAATTTATGACTGACTGATGGGAAAAGAAGAAAAAGAAAAAAAAAACGGGGGCTGGAGAGTTGGCTCAGAGGGTAAGAGCACTGGCTGCTTTTCCAGATTCCAGAGGTCCCGCGTTCAATTCCCAGCAACCACATGGTGGCTCACAACCATCTGTAATGAGACCTGGTGCCTTCCTTACCAGCAGTACATTGTCTGCTTAATAAATAAATAAATCTTTTTTAAAAAAAAGAAAATAAAAAACCACCTGTGTTGACATTCTGACTTCTGAATTAAAAGCTTATACACTTGGTATCGTTATTCAAAGATTGAACAAAAAGTCTCCAATGTGGTGACTGTTGAGTCATGCTGATGGATAAGTAAATGGGTTTACTCTCAGATAAATTGTGCTTGAGGCCATTTAGGCAAAGATGTCCCGACACAGATGGAAACGGGTTCCTGGAGCTTGAGAGGAAGGGAGAGATACCAGAGTTGGAGAGAGTCCCGAGGTCCTCAGTATAGGGAGATGTTGACCACATCGATAAGATCTTCCAGGGTGAAGATACACAAATGGCCAATTAATATTTGAAAAGTGTTCAATATCCTTAGCCATCAGGGAAATACAAATTAAAACTGTATTGTGGTTCCGTTTCACCCTAGAATGGCTCTCATGAAGGAAACACCACGGTGGCAAACATCAGAGAGGCAACAGGGGACCAGGAACCCTTACAGCTGACGGAAGCACAAATGGTCAAGACCGTGCAGAAATTACTGTGGAGTTTCCCCCAAAACACTGAACATAGGACTGTAGGAAGTCCATGTGTGGATGTGGATAGTGTGAGCAGAAAATGTCCACCATAGCTTTCTCCTCCTGGATATTTACAGCCCAAAGACTCTTCTATATAGAGACTGCTTGTACTGAGATTAGCTAAACCTGTCTCCTTGACCCACCTGTACACTATAAACCCCACCTCCACGTTCAGCTGTGTAACAACCCTGCCTTCATGTTCAATTCTATGTAATAAACACTCTGAGCTTCCGGGCTGCTGTGGTTTCTCCACCTGAGAGCCCAGACCACCCAATCCCAGCTTTTCATACGTCATGGGAAAGGGGCTGTTTGGGAGGAAGGAAGAGAGCCTGTGAGAGCCAGGGAGAGAGAAAGGGACTACAGTGAGGAGAGGAATAAGAAGAAAATGTAATGGCATGCATTTACAAAAATGATAAATGAAACTCATTATTTTGTGTTCTTTAAGATAAAATTCAAATGAAAATATTAAAAAGAAAGATCCCCAATTTTGAGTATGATAAATGAAAAAAAAAATCAAACAGCTTAGGGAAAAGCACCACACTCGAGAGAGGCTAGAGAAGAGACTGGGGAGGTGTACCCAGATAAAGTAGGAGAAAGGGGGAAGAGGGAGGGAAAGAGAGGGAGAATAACATGTTAGAAATCAGTGGGAAAAAAGTGTGGGGATGAGGGTGGCCAACAGTTTCAACTGCAGAGACCAGGTAATAATAATAAGATATTTAATGTATATAACACACACACACACACACACACACACACACACACATATATATATAAAACTGAGATGTGAACTTAGATACAAAGACAGTGGTGGGATAAGCAGGAGCAGGTTTGGGATTTAGGAGTCGCTGGGACCAGACTGCCTAGCGCTGAGGCCAACCACGGAGGCAAGAGACACATAGAGCTACAATAACTCTTTACAGAAATGGAGGTGGGATGGGTGGGGCACATTTTAAAAAGTAGACAGAAGTGAGGGGCCGGAAAACGCTGATGTAATGAAGCCAACTGAAAGAGAGAGGTAAAGGAAGGACGGGGTCCTGAGGAGAGGAGAGCCAGAAGCCGAGAACAAGTCAGCGGATTTAGCCTTCCATACCAGTCCACTTCTCCCTTCAGCAAGATAAGGAAAGGACCAGGGGTACGACACTGAGGGGAAATAACAAACTGCTCTTGTACCTTGAATGTGACTTGAGGTGAACTTTGGTACACAGTAGGAGGCAAGTGGATCCATGAAAAAAAAATTCCTGTATATTTTAGAGTTAGGGGTCTCTGCCATTGATTTGGAAAGAATATGAAGCTATTTAATCCCACATGTCTTTTAATGTTTAGAGTCAGAGACTACAGAAAAGGCCCTACTACGTGCTTCTTGTCAAAGTATTTTTAAAAGCCATACTGAGTTCACCACAAAGACAGTGAATCCAGTACCACATGTTGCAGTGTTAATATGAGAGAGAGACAGACAGACAGAGACAGAGACAGACAGAGACAGAGATTTTAAAGGGGCCATGAACACTGTTGGTGTTCACTAGAAAAGATTTTAAAAGCATAACCCAACAGCTGCTTAGAAACGGATGTCTGAAAATTGAGAGATCCAATTACGAATTGAAGAAACTACCTTCATCAGAGCTATCTGAATGCACTCAGAGCTGGATTTTAGATGATCATCAGTTATCTTCATAAAGAGCCGCCTAAATTTCAAAATGGATTGCTAGTAGAAAAGAGCCTCGTGCATTTTGCCCTTGGCCTTCTTGTTAAGGAGTCACTCCTCTGTCCCTAGGCTCTGCCTCCCCAACAGTCACTTAGTAATAGATTAGGCCAAAGCTGCAGTCCCTTGAAATCAAGCAAAAGGAGGCTTTGCATGTTAATTAGTTTGGGGAAGTCAAGGGATATTTTCCTAAAACCCAATGAGATGCAAATTATGTGACCAAGGGAACTCACCTGCTGAGTAGCAGGCCTGCCAGGATCTGCAGTCAGTGCCTAAGTCAGTTCGCACCCTCCACCAGGCAGCCTCAATGTCTTGGCTCTAGGTTCTTTCCATGTGAGGGAGGACCCGGTAGTAAATATCTTCTTAAACAGCCCCATAACCAATGACATTTGAGTCACCTGTGACATTTGAGCAGCTAAGCTTGGACCCTAGGTTTATATGAGTTAGTGTCTTGTAATTGGGTCTCTCTGAAACGTCACTGTTGGTTTTTCTGTTAAGAATGCTGCTAATTATGACGAGACTTGTGTTTTCAAAAACCAGAAGCAGGCAGGTGGAGAGCCACACCATACCTGGGGGAAAGGGTGACTAGGCAGTAGAGCTTAAAAGGGACCCTACATCTTAAAAACCATGTTGAGAGTGTCAATCGGTGACTTTGAACATCACAAGGAAAGAGAAAAAGCTACATCCAGACAACCTCTGCCCTGTCTCCTCGCACAGATGTCCTGCTCTTCCCCTTAGGTGAGCTTTTCTTGTTTGGTTTTTCAAGCATCTTCTCACCCAAAAATTGTCCAGCATGAGGAAAACCTGAGGCCCTAGTTTTTTGCTCTGGGCACGAAAATATCCAGGGCTGGAGCTACATTTCTGCTTAACTTCATGCCAGAACACTCTGTGGTCTAGGCTGGGGGTCCAGCCACCAGGCACAGCCACTGGAGGGCTGATAGCTGGCGCTGTTCGTGGTGCTGAAGCTCTCTAGGCGTGAGTCTGCAACCCACCCAGAGGCACTGGGGCGGGTGGGGTGAGGTTCCTGGCTGGGGTGGACTTGAGGAGACTTTGGAGCTACAGCCAGCTCCACCCTTAGGCCTCAAGTCTACCTCACTAGCTCAGGTCTGTACTTTTCCTGGCTCTCTCCACACCCCTTCTCTCTTTTACAGCACTTTATTTACCTTTGCACATTAGGCATGGCCTTCCCTGGTGCCATCTCCTTCCACAGGTAATCACTTCTCTTTGGTCCCACACACATTTCTTGTTTTCTCTGCCCACTCCACCCCAAACACCACCCAACTTAGCAGGATAGTGTTACCTCAACAGCTCCGTGGGACGAGACCTCACTCCAGGCAGAACTGTTCATTGGCTTTGCCTTGGCAATGAATTAGAAGAAGAGGATGGATGCTCAAATGAGCACGCAGAGACGCCCTTATGATATATCTAGAAAAACAGTGTTTGCAACAGGCAGCAGCGTGGAAGGTGAGGAATGAGCTTGGGGGAGGTGCGGTGAAGCAGACTGCTGATTAGAGACTTCTAGCAGAGGAAGCTGTAGTTACTACTGTCTGTGTGGCAAGTCTTAACTCTGCGCCTGCTCCAGTCCATACCGTCGTCCGCTGGATCCGAGTAACGTATCCATACTATGTTTCTGCTAAAAGCATCGTGTGCACAATTCTATTTACTGTAAGGCACAGTAATGGAGGAAACATAAATAGAACAGAGAGGGTTAGTCAGGGGAGGAGGGTGTCTGTGTGTGTGTGTGTGTGTGTGTGTGTGTGTGTGTGTGTGTGTGCTCGCTCACTCACGCATGCGCAGGCACGCCGGGGAGCAGATCAAAACTGTTTAATCAGCAAGAACATGATTCAGCAGTTGAGAAATGTAAACAAGTGGTGAATCTGCTAGCTTTGGTCAAACCCTAGACGGACCCAAAAGACGACAGCAAACTCCAAGGCAGGCAGTGCCAGCAAGATGCCCGCCCTCTCCCTTGGACAGGAGACAGAGGCTGGCTCCACCAGTAGATGACCAGGGTGACCTCTGGCTTTTGCAGCGCACACACATTTGGGATGGGGTTAATGGCACCTTCCAGGGAGCTCCAATTGAGTAAACAAAAAATGACTTTCCCTGTTCTAATGGATCACATTATTCCAAGGTCTAAGCCTCCATCTAGGCCCCTGCAGCTGCTCTGCAGGTCAGGCAACCAATAAAGCAATTAGCCAATGAGAAAACTCTTCTTCCTGGAGGGGGACTTGGGGTTTGCTGCAGTTGCTGCACTTTGCTTTAGGTTTTTAAACAGGCAATGCAAGTCACCCCCCCCCCCCCCGCTCCAGGATAAGGACAGTGAAACTGTGTGTTTGTTAAGAGTGCTATTTTAAGGGGCTAGTCCCTTGTTCAGCACAGCCTAGCGAGCCCACTGCTTCCTGTTCAATTAATCTGAACCATAGCTGAACTCTGCCCTTTGAACTCACTCGGCAGATAAATACATTAGCTCACCTACGGAATCATTAATATTTTTCAATCACATAAAACAAACAGAAATGTCCAAAAACAACCCAAGAGGTAGCCAATTGAGAATAATCCATGTGCCATGTTAAAAAATATCGCAAGTGGAGTTACTTACAGAACACAAAGGGGCCAGGAAAGAAAGGATGGGATTGTGCCAATACTTCAAGGGACGAAGGGACTTTCATTTTCGTATCTGCAAGCAAGAAGAGCACTGAGCCATATGCAGCAGCGTCCATTTCGTCTATAGTGCTCTCCATGAAACCCTGTACTTTATTCTTAAACTGGCTTCTACTGTTTCCCTCAGAGCACATGGCTCGAAACCCCCACTTCTTAAGTGGTTTCGGTATCCATGATCGTATATGGAGTTCAAGATATTGCACTTGGAAGAACAACTCTATTCTTGATTTGCTACAAACACACCAAAATAATTATTGTGGCACCAATGGTGCTTTTACATGAGCCAGTTTACACGAGCCAAGTTAGTGGTTTGGTTGAGATCACCCTAGATTAGGAAAAGATATTGCTAATTTATGTGTGGAAACTGATTTTCATTTGTGGGGAAAGTGGGTTGGGGGAGAAAGATGCTAAATGCATCTAATTTATCTTTATCTCTGCATGTCATCTCGGAATGATCAAAACATCCCCAGCTGTGTCACTATACATTTCAGTCTGATTTAATTTCACTTCCCACGATTCTGCCTCCCGACCCCCTCCCTCCGCTTTCATTCCCCTTTTCATTTTTTTTTTTTGTTTGGCTTGGAATGTGGGCTTAATGCCCAGCTATCCTAGATGAGAACACTTAGAGGAATATCATAAGCACGAAGGGTAAATCTATTGAACGAGGGTCTTTAACTATGTGGTTTCCTTAAAGGGAAAGGCTGGATCAATAGGATCAATATGAAAGGTTTCCCTGGCCCTGCATAAAAGGGTAAGGGCTTCTCTTTTCACTGGTTTAACTCTACTCTCTGACAAATGCAAATCAATGGATCTGTGTTTACAACAGATTCCCTAACAGACTCAGCTTGGGCAAAGCCCAAGGCCTCACCCTAGAGGTGAGGAGACCAAGCTGCCCCAGGGAGATGCTGTAGGGAAGGATGGGGAATATGCTGGTAATAGCCACCAAACAACAACTGGTGTACTGCACATTCAGATCCCGCTGCCTGTGCCCTCCCCAAAGAGGGGAGCAAGAAAGATGCAAGACAGGCAGGTTCCTTTAAGAATGCATAGGCAATATAAAGCCACATTCTGGGATCTGGTGAGCCAGTGATCTAGCTTCCTATCAATCTAAGATCTACAGATCAAAGAGGCCAACTGCACAGGAGCTGTACTGAACATATCTACAGCTGGAGAGGTAAACATCTGAGCTCTGTGAGCACTCATTTTGCCCTTTCTTAGGTGGTAGCTGGGTCTTCTCAGTAATGGCCAGGCAAACCACGAAAATCGTGGTTTCTTTCTCGGTTAATTTTTACCTTTCCCTTTAAAAATGTGGTGCCTTCCAGAAATTACATGATTTCAAGTCAATACCAGTTACTGAGAAATTATTTTTCTTCCTACAGGAGAAAGTATATGTATATTTGATTACAGGAGCCAAAGTCCAATGCTGATTAAATTACATTGGAGGTGTGCTTCCAACCCAAACACAGTCTGCTTTTTACAGAAAGAGTAATGGATCCCCACGTGGTGACAGAGGCACCAAGGAGGAATGCCGAGCCTCCTGGCCAGCCCTCTGGGACAGGGATTTTTATTCATAACAAGCGCCCACAGCTTCTAGGAATCCTGCTTTCTGAGTGAGACAATCTCTGCCTCTGTACCTTGTCCACCAGAAGTCACAAGTCTGGGATACCTAAGCCAACTTCCCTGCCCCCTATTCTCTACTCCAACCACCCTGTGTGATCTTTACAGTCTCTTTTTTGCCGGTAATTGAGAAATATCTCCCTCAAAGGCACTGAGGGTGGTTGAAGGGAAGGTTGGACTGAAGAACCCTGGTCTTGTCTCTCACCAGGAGGAAGCTGCCCTGGCTCCTCTGCCCCAGACAGACTAAAGGACAGCCCAGGACTTCTCTTGATGCACTCAGTCCAGGAAGAGGAGTTACTCCTCTGTAGGAAATGGCATTCCTCAGTTTGGTGGGGGAGAAAAGTGTCCCCCAAAGGGTGCATACCCAGAGAGTGTGCAAATGAAGGATGAACTCCAAGGCACTCCAATCCCGGCCTCTTCCCCAGGACCATTTGTCCAGATAATTATTTCTATTTATGCCCTCTTTGTTTCTCTTCCTTTGGTAAGAATCCAGAAACTAAATCTCTCTGCTTTTTCTATGAGGTTTTCATTTCTCTAGGGATTCCCCAGAATGATACCGCCTTTTGCAAAGGTATTTTTCTGAAAACCCTCACCACTAGCCATGACAGAAGCAGTGCTTCCTTCCCAAGAGCTCTCCGCCTCAGTCACTCTGGTCTCCTGTGCAAGTGGGCTTTTCTCTCTTTAAAAAGCCCTTAGAGGACAATGAGGAATACTGAGAACTCAAGAACAATCGCAGAGGGTTTTTGATCCTACTGCACGTACTGGCTTTGGGGGAGCCTAGGCAGTTTGGATGCTCACCTTAGGGGACCTGGATAGAGGTGGGCGGTCCTTGGGCTTCCCACAGGTCAGGGAACCCTGATTGCTCTTCGAGCAGATTAGGGAGGGTGACTTGATGGGGGAGGGGGGGGGAAATGGGAGGCGGTTGCGGGGAGGAGGCAGAAATCCTTAATTAATAAATAAATAAATAAATAAATAAATAAAAAATAAAAAAAAAGGAATATGTAAAAGAAAAAAAAAAGAAATTCCTGGAAAGTAAGTCTTGGGTTCTGGGCTCTCTGGCCGTTCCTGACTTAAGAATAGAGGGGTTGATAAGACATTATGGGGACAAAGAGAATGTGGAACAATCAATTTAATCCTCACCCTACACCTCTCATCCGGAATCCCGCTGTTTAGATTCTAAATGGGGTGGGAGGGTGGGGGGGGGGATAAACCAAGACTCTGACTCAACAAAGGCTCACACCAGCTCTCCTGGAGGGACAGTGGGCCAGTTGCCTTCCAGTCCAAAAGGAAACCATCGATGCTTTTGGGGGAATCTGGTGACCACATGGCTTTTAGGGAGTCTATAGGGTACTTTGTGATCTTCAAAACTAGGGTGCTCTGCGGGGGCTCCCTTGCTTTAAGAGAAGTCACTGGTGGGAAGATAAATGACCACTTGCTTTTCCCCACATTTCAAAGCAGAACACAAGATTTCTATCTCTCTTCTCCCCCTCCTCCCTTTTGGGAGAAAGTAGGAAAACACCCTCTTTGAAAGAAAATATTAGTTCTCTATATATACAGAACTAACATATATATACTAAAACAGCTCTTGCCCTCTCCTAGAAAACCCACACCAATGCTTCTCAAAGAGCAAGCCACCATTTAGCAAGGAAAGGGGTTAAGAACTAAGCTCTTTCCTCTCCCCTGTAGACAGAAAGAAAAAGTTCTAGAGTTTTCTTATTTGGCGGATTGGACGTGTGTCTCAGAGCAAGCCCCTCTCCTCCCAAACCCCCTCTCCCCCCAAACACCCCGGATGGGCCTGTGGCCTCAGAGTCAGGTGGGAAAGTGCAGGGTGGGTGTTCTCCTAGTAGCCTTGCCCTAAGATCCCTGCCACAGTCAAGAGTCAAGACAGAAGACAAGATCCTTCCCCTGGTTGACCCAGTTGGTTCACTGCAGAGCGGGCCATTTTGGGGAATGAAACCCAGGCGTTTGTTACCGAGATGCGACATTCCAGGCAGCTTTAGACACATTCCTTCTAAACTTAATCGAGAACGAATTTCAAAATTAAGGGGGGGCTTTCCGGAACAGTTTTGATGAGAGAGAGAGAGAGAGAGAGAGAGAGAGAGAGAGAGAGAGAGAGAGAGAGAGAGAGAGAGAGAGAGAGAGAGAGAGAAACACGGTCAAGGACAGGGAGAACCCAGGAGTGCAGAGAGTGTACAGGACGCGCACAGGGGTGGGGAAGGGGGTCCAGCAGTCCCGTGCAAGGCTAAGAAAACCTTAGCGAGAATGGAGCTGGCTCCGGCGACTGGTCACGGGAGGAGTTGCGGTCAGACCTGAGAACCGGGCCCCAGCTGGTGAAGTGGCGTGGCCGGAGCGCCAGGGATCCTGGGCACTGGCGAACGCTCTTCTGGGAAGAGCACGCCGACGTCGGACTTACTGGAAACGCGCCGGATCAGGTTCCAGATCAATGAAATCTGGGTCCACACGTTTACGTTATTGTTGCCAGCATTAATGCTCTTTTAATCTTCTAAACATTATCAGCATCGATCTCCCTCCATATACACATTTGTTTGAGAAAGTGACATAACCACACGGAGGAGAGCCTGGAATAAAAAGAGCGCGGCCCCTCTAATCCACCGCTCCCGGCGGCGTGAAATACATCTCAAACTCGGAACCACTCAGCTCCCTCGTGTCCTGCCTCCTCCGCAAGCTCCAGGCGACCTCAATCTGAGTTAGGAAGGCATTCTTTGGGGACTAGGGACTTGAAGCACTGACACCGGTAGTGAGTTTTGCAGTTATTAATCCGCTCAGCCAGCAGGCTAACAGATCAGTCTGTTCTGCACGGACGTGTGTAGGATTTGGCCTCCCGGCACGGGTCCCGAAACTAAGTCCTCCGGAGAGGCGGTCTAGCCCCCCGGTTGAAGAAACACGATGGTGGGGGAAGGCTGAGTGGAGGACAGAAGGAACTCTAAGGTGCAGGCCCTCTTCCAGCCCTTCAATTTAGCAAAAAAAACGCTCTCCTGCGTCATCTAAACACCCGCACCACGCGACTGGAGACGCGCAGGTACGTGTGTCTGGGCAGGAGCAACCAACGCTCTGTCCAAACCACTAAGGCGGGCATCAAGTGTGTCCGACGACATCGGGCTGGTTAAGGGCCTTAGACCGCCTGAACTGAGTGAGCTCCATCCTGACTGTCTGGGGACTGTGTCTTGGAGAAGGCCACACTGTCTTCCTGCAGTTGGCACTAGAGTCGGACTCCGGGAGGGCAAACCTCGGAGGTTACCTCCCAGGAGGCAGAAACCCGAGTTATGAAAGTAACAACAGCCATGCTATTGTTTTCCTGCGTTGGAAGAAAAAAAACAAAAACCCCAAATCCCTCATCTTTAAAATCTCGGTTTTCCTCCACCTGGTGATGGACTCGGGTTCTTCCCTGAACCCTCGAGGTCCTTCTTAGCTTGCTTTTGTGCGCCTTGCCGAGGCCCTTGAGGATCAAAGCCCTAGGAAGTGTGCTCAAAACTGCGTGAGTTTGTTCTCTGGCCAGGACTTAATAATAACCGCCCTGCAGGATCCCGTCTTGGGCCACTCCCAGCCTATTCGGCCAGTGGCAACCACTTGCTATTCTCACCACCCAGGGCGCACAGAGTTCCTTTCTCAGACTTCTCAGTTGGGACACTCTGACACTCCGAGCTTCCCTAGCATCCTCCAGCATCCTCTCTAGAGCAACCTGGGTTTGGCTGTGCAGGTAGCAGAGAGACCGGGCAGATTGGTGGAAGACCCAATCTTCCGGGTGACTGGATATACTTGACCTAGAGTTTGAAGATGGTGGGCAAACCAAAGGTTTTAAACTCAGAGACCCTCAGACTCCTGTCCAGATGGGTCTCAAAATGATAAAAGGAGAGAGGGAGGGAGGAAGGGAGGGAGAGAGGGAGAGAGAGAGAGAGAGAGAGAGAGAGAGAGAGAGAGAGAGAACACTATATGAATGAACGAGAGAATATGAATGGGCGGCCAGATGTGGCTCCAGGTCGTGTAGGTTCTGGACTGGGTTGGCCATCCCGGGGAGTCGCTGGCTTGCTTAACCCCGGGTCCCAAAGGCCTACGTCCCGGCTGCTTCCCAGCGGGGTTTCCCATCGATCAATAACAATCAAAAGGCCTCCCTTTTCTCCTCTCTGTGCTTCTGTTCCCTACTCTCCTGAGCACATAATACCTATTTACTTGTCCTGGCTTTTGCCGCAGTGTCTGAAGAGACTGATCTACTGACCCCGTACTGAAAAGCTTCCTATGTAATAATAACCACTCCACACTCTTGTAGTTGCTGATAAAACGGTGAGATAAAAAGGCAATGGCTCTTGTCCCTTTTCACCTAGGGTAATAAAACAGACTCACATTTAAATGTTTGAGCAAAGCCGGGTCCTCAGTGCACTTCTCCCTTAGGCGTCCCCGCCGAGAATCTCTCCACGGTCTGGAAAGCTTGCCTCCAGGTACCACTAGGCAACTCTGCAGGAGTGGGGCTGAGAGACCCAGGTACCACACTCTTTCTCACGCGCTATCCTAAAAACTCATAGCAAGGCGAGGCTTAACTTTCAAGACGTACACAGGCAGAACCTAGCGTTTTCCAACAGCCTTGTCCTTTGCCCGACCGGCGTGAGGGGGCGGCAGCGCTCCGAGATGGGCCAGAGTAGAACAGCTGTTTTCCAGCCTTTTACTGTACCCCAAAGAGCAGCTGCCAAGTTCCTTCTAGCCCCCAAGCGCTGGAAGCCAGCCGAGGCTGGAGACCCCTCAGAGCTCCTGCTGTATTGGAGAGAGGGGAGTCTAAAACAAAAGCGTTACTACACTGGGAGCTGTCGCCAGGCCTCCAGCTTTATCTTTGCTAGGGGCCAGGAGCAAATCCAAAGAAAATGTAGGAGAGGATAAAGAATAAACCAAGGGAGGAAAAACAAAGATAAAGACGACTTTGAACTCCAAAAATGCCGAAGCCCACTGATTTTGAATGAAGTTCTCTGGAACAAATCTTTTTGTTTGTTTGTTTCTCTGTTTGCTTGTTTTTGTTTTTCTTTACCCTTTTAGATTAGCAGGGAAGGTTATTGAACAGCGAACAAAATCCAGCAGTGGCCAAAGGCGGGGGCTGTAGGCGGAAACGCCTCCTCCTCCGGAGCAGTGACCTAGTCCTGCTAGGCAACCTTAAGATGCACCGGACAAGCCCGGCTCGGTGGTGGAAGAAAGTCCTGGGGACCTGAGAGGACAACTGAGCTAACAGATTCAGAGCGCTAGTGAGCAGTGAGCGCCCGATTCAGAACCACGCGAATCTCAATAGAGATTTTACGCAAATTAAGACGAACACTAATTGTTCTAGAGCGCCAAGTCTTTCCGGAGAGGTCCCAGTCAGGCTTGCAGCTGGGTATTGTATGTCCTCCTCAGTGGGAGGTCTGGACACCTAGCCCGTCTGGGTCGGCGGTTCAGGCCTGGGGGTAGTACGGTGGTGGCACTCTCGGAAAGGGGTCTGCGTGCACAAAAGCTCCGCAACTGAGTCAGCCTGCACAGCCCAGCCCAGCCTACGTCTTTTGCTCTTGCACCCACCGCCCACACCGGAGGTTTCAGTGTTCCTAGAACAATAGAGGGCTGTACCTCGCCTCTCGGCCGCTAGAGGAGGCACAGAGAGCCGTGCCCGCTCCAGAACAATGTAACCCGCGAGTTGACCGGTCCCCTGCCGCTGCTGCTCGCTTTCCTTGCCACGCCGCCGCTAGGCGCACAATCAGCGCCCGCTTAATGCAAAGGCGGAGCTTACAGCCTGCTGCGGCCAAGAAACCTTAACTAACTCGCTTCTTAATTTCTCGGCACCTCTATCCAAGAGCTTAATCTCTCTTGGAGTACTGTCAAACCTCAGCAAACCCTAGCTTGTAGCCCAGCAAGGGCTGCAGGCTAGTGAGGCAGGGAGCTCTTTACTCTGGTGCTTCTTCCTAAAGCAATGAATGCGGCCGCGCCAACCTTCGTCTTTGCACCCTCTTTTCTACAGTCAGTGACACCGGAGCCAGACAGACTCCGCTCTTTTAGTGGGTCATAAAGTCCTTGGGCTAACACCAAAGCCTCAGAGAGGTTCTGGCCGTTAGTTCCCGGAGCCGCAAGGGTGTACCTCCTGCCAATGGCCAAAGAAGTTTGCCTGCTTTGGTGGGTAGGAGGGGAGTGAAGAACTCTTTTCCCTTTCTAAGGAACAAAACTCCCTAACAGTCAAAAGCATCTACATAAGGAGACTAGGCACCCTGGAAAACAGAAGAGTGTTGTCCTAAGAAAGTTCAAGTACACCGGTTTGGGCTAAGGGCAATTCTTGATTTGCGTTGAGTCCACAAAACAGGGCTTCTAGAGGACGCTAAGAGACCCGATCCCGCCTCCCACTGTAGGAGGGGAAAGGTTGGCACACTGATAAGAGGACAAATGAAAGGGAGGGGGCAATGAAAACTCGGAGGCAATGAGTGAGAAAGCAAGAGAAGAAAAAAGGGAGAAGAGAAACAAGGGGAGAAGAGAAAGTGAAAATGGAAGAAAAAGAAAGAGAAGAAAGAGGGAAGTATATGGGAGAGAAGGGAGTATAGCTAAAGACCAGAGCTCGCGCACAGACCAGCCCCTGGAGCACGTACAGTTTCTCCCAGCCTGGCTACCGATGCCTTTGAGCTTACCTGCCAGGCGTAAGGCAGACATGCGCTGGAACTCGGGCTCCTGCAGCCACTTCCACATCCTGCGGAAGGTCTCCCTGCCAGATTTGAGTTTACTCCAGGGTTTGGGATTCCGGAGCAGGTCGGAGAGAGTCCCCTGAGACCGGCATAGAACCCTCTGTGCGAAGATAGCCTGTGGGATGCTGTAGCGCTTCAGCTCGGCGGTGATACGCTGGGCCACCTCTTTGGTGTTGATCTCCTCTAGCTGTCCTGACGTGGCCACCTGCGACCCCGAGGAGGACGAAGGGGGCCGCTCGCGGCTAGGAGCCAGGACTGGCCCATGGGACTGAGTATGGCCCGGGTGGTGCAAGCCATTGAGGTGAGACATCATGGCTGCAGGCGGAGTGCCCAGGCCTCGGGACAGGTGTTGCTCACCGCGGGTCAGCATGGCAGTGTGGTGCGCGTCGAAATTGGGGCTGAGCATTTTGTCGTGGCCCGGCGGACCATAGTTGGGTAGGCTCTGCTGAGCGTTGTGAAGGCCACCCAGTCCGTTGCCCAGCGGGGTGGCAGCCAGCGGAGACAGACTCTGGCTCATACTAGGCATCTCCTTGTAAGGGCTATAAAGATTGTTCATGGACGGAAGCCCGCGCTCGTCGCGCATGAGGGTGAAGCTGCCACTGACGTTGCCCGACAGACGCTGATGGTGATGGTGGTGGTGATGGTGGTGGTGAGGGTGGTGGTGAGGGTGCGGGTGGTGGAACTTGTCTGACACCGTGGAGATGGGTGGCAGCGGCTGGAGCGGAGTCAGCGTAGTGTAGGTGTTGCTCATGCCCATGCCTGGCGGGGACGAGTCGCAGGACATACTCATAGCGTGGTGCAGCGGGATGGAAAGCTCAGGCCGGTAGTCGCTGCCGTCCAGGATCGAGGCCATACTGGTGACCATGGCCGAACGCGACGCCGCGGCTGCCGCCGCTGCCGCGGTGCCCAGCTCCTGATGCGCGGCCGGCGGCGGCGGCGGGCCACGCAGCGAGCCAGCACCGCCGCGGCCCGGGTGGTGGGGGCTGGGGCTGGCCAGCAGCTCCTGTTCATGGCCCGGGCCCCCGCCCCCGCCCCCTCCGCCCCCGCCGCCGCCCCCGCCGCTGCCGCCGCCGACCGGCCCGTGCAAAGTGCCCAGACTTTCCATTGTCAGCTCCGGGTTCATGGCGCAGCCTTCTAGGTCTTTGGTGAGGCATCGATAGGCGGTGTAGGCAGCCTTCATTCAGTCCATCGGGGCCCGGGGGCGGTGGGAGCGGCGGGGGCTGCCGGTGGGCTGGCTAGGCACGCGTGGCGTGGTTCGGCCACTGGGCTCGGGGGCGGGCGTGGGAGTGCGGGAGTGTGTGCTGGGGCGTGCGTGCGGGTGTGTGCCCCGGGCTGCGGGCGGGCGCGCCCGGGGTGGGGGTGGGGTGGGGGCGGACAGGGCGTGCGTGCGGGAGAGGGGAGGGGGTAGGGAAGGAGGGAGGGATCACCGGGCCCCGCTGCTTGTGCGGGCGCGCTGCCTCGCCATGTCCGAGCCCACTCTGGCGCCGACGTCTTCTGTTTGGGTGAGCGGGAGCTGTCCAGAAGGGCTCTGCCGCTTGCGGGAGCAGCCAACCTATCCTCCCGGGCCCGGGGCGGGACCGTGCTCGATGAGCATCAAGAGAAACCAATCCGCGGTAGTAGGTACCTCGGAAGGCAGACCTTCTCGGAGCAGCTGCCAATGAATGTGGAAGGGGCGGGGACCAGCGTTTCAGGTTTGGCTGACAGCTCGGTTCGCTCCCCCCGCCCCCCATTTTTTCTGCTCCTGGAACCAAGCGTCAAGGAGAAGAAGGGGGGTACTAGGGAGAGAGAAAGAAGCAAGAGTGCGAGGACCAAGGGGGATTATGTGAGAGATGCCTCTTTCTGGGCAGCTGCGATTTGGGTTGATTGCTTCGGTTTCTTTAGTCTCACCTCAAAGCTTTTCTTCACTCTTGTAAGCTCGTGGTACGGTAAAAACAAACGCGCGTCTCCTACCTAGCCACTTCCCGAGAGTCCCTCGCCGGGAGCTAGCAGTCTAGCTTTTAAAATGCAGGCGCTAATGTGTTCTAATGCACGGTAAATTTCCGAGACTGGGATGTGCATAATCTATGCGGGGACGGCAGCTCGAACGCCTCCACTGCCTAAGAGCTGAGGCGTCCGCGGCGGAAGGTTCACACTGTCGGCGGCGCAAGCAGCCCTAATGCATGCAAACTTAACACAATAACATCATTTAATTACTTGGCCAGCCCATAAATCTCCCAGTTATGAGGCTTCAGAAGGGCCCTACTAGATTGCAAAACAAAACTAAAATTCCAGAAGCTGCGGTTTCGAGGTGACCAAATGCTTGCTCCTTCAGAGAACAGGGAAGGGGAGGGGGAGAGAGTGGGGTTGGGGGTGAATATTGTTATTGATATTCACAGCTTCGCAAACTTCTCCTGGGGGCAAGGGGTATACAAAATAGTGGGGACAGCACTGGCGTATTTTTCCTCTATCAGCACACACACACACACACACACACACACACACACACACACACACACACACACACACCACTCAATTATCTCAAATTCTAGAGAGGATCGTCCACCCTAGGTTAGTGCTGTGGGTAGGTAACTGTAAGACTCCGCTCGTATTTGCATTTTCCACTCTGGTCTCTAAAAAGATTCGAGCCCGGGGCGTTGAATACGAGGGAAAACGCTCTCGGAAAAGCTGTAGCTTTAAAAAGTACACTTTTGTCTTTCTAGAATTCCCGTTGTTTGGCAAACCCAGGTCGGGAGGTCAGAGAGGAGGAGGTAGTCATTTCCGCGAACTGTGTGGGGGTGGTGGGGTGGTAGAAGACAGCCAGAGAGGCCAACACCCGGCATTGAAAGCCTTAAAAGTAACAGTCTCTTCCAAAGCAGGTTGCGCTCCGTTTGCCTCCGAAGATTCAAGCTAGCTCGAGGTTGCGCAGATGTTGCCTTTGTTTAAAGAGACAGTAATTAAGGAAGGGTGGACATAAGTTTGAGAAGCGTGACCTATTTTCTTTTGATCAGCTGTCAAAAGAAGAGCAGGGGGTCTTCTTAAGACAGCCCCCTCCGACCATTTCCAGCTGTTAGAGAAAACTTGATAAGAAAACAAGGACAGCCCAGAATACTGTATGTGCCTTCTTGGGACTAGGGAATGGTTTAATTCATTTAGAAAACAGTTCTCGAAGTGACCTTTTCTGTGGGTCTCCTCTTTTTTCCAGCTACAGACATACCCCACCACCACCTATGAATGTACCGGTGATGTTATTCATAGATCAACTGTATTGAGCTCTGGTCAATATGTTGCCAATTTTTCTTTCAAATAGCATCCTCGGTGACATCAAAGCTTGGGGAAGAAAGCAGCACACCCCAGTTCTCACATCTTTAATGTCACAGAAGAGACACATAAAATACAGTTTTCTGTTGCTCTGGTTTCTTCCCATGTTGCCTCCTTCACTGTATCTTTGGTGGTTGGACACACGAGAATTTGAACCAGCTAATGTTTGAAACACACACCGTGTAAAACAAAAGTTCTCCAGACAGCAACCTGCTTTGGTCCCCTAGTGCTCAGTGACAGGACCCCAAACTACAGGGAAGGGCAGGGCTGGAAAAGGTCTCTTTGATGGACTCCCATGCTGAAGTTGCTGTTGCCCTGGCTTCAGGCTCAAGTGGTAGCCAGTGACTCCCTAGGCTGATGCAGCAAACACACAGAACCCTGAGCATATAAATTTCCACTTAAATATTTTTCACAATGATAAACTAATTTGCCAGACCACCGAGGTATCTCTGCTCCTGGGAACTGTGTTTCTGTGCTGAGAACGGAAAGGTGAGCTGCATTTTTTTTTCTCACTCACTGCCTGGCTTCCTCCCTCCTCTCTTTCTCCCTCCATTCCTCTCCCCCCTCCACCTCCTCTCAATCAATATTGACGATCTCAGGAAAATGATGAAATCGCATTGGGCTTCTTTGTATATAATTTCATTGGGTTAAATTAAAGCAGATTTTTCCACGATGTTTTTCTAATAGCTTTGATGTTTTATATTCCAACTCAGACCCAATTAAAGGGATAATGAAAATGCTTGCTTAGTCAACATCCTAATTTTTTTTTGTTACTGATTTGGCTTTTAGATGTCCCTTTCCCATCCTTTTTAAAAAGGAAAAACTATTTATTTTCCACATCATGATAATTTGAACAGTAACAATACTAATGAGATTTTGAAATATGTTTTGAAACACTTTGGTGTTTCTTTCTCATTATGTCATTAATAAAACAGAAGGGAAGAGCTACTTTTTAATCATCCCTTGTTTAGCCCCATGCTCTGGTCAAAGCTTCACAAGTTCTTTAGGTCAGGGGTTTGTGCTCTGCTCTCCCTCCCTCTCCAGCATTTGATTCACAAATAGTCTATGGAACTGTGCTGCCCAGCAGCCGTTTCTGTTAGAATCTGGGGACCTGTGTCAGGCTTTGTGTCAGGACTCGGAGATCCACATCTGCAGGTCACACATCCTTCACAATCTGAAATGTAAATGAGAATGGAAAAAAATGTTCGACAGCTAGATCTTTGCACAATGGAAGAGGAAATATTCAAAGCTTCAGTTAGAAATGGCATGAGAACATTGAAAATATTTGCTATCAGCTTTCCATTTGTACTTTCTATATTAAAACTGGGGAGACTCAATTAAAACAGGAACTCTATAAATTATTCACAAAAAATACAAACAGACCCTAAATCAATAAAATCTGGATAAGATACAAACGGCTTTGTTTTAACTTAAAACAAAACAAACAGACAGAAACCAACAGCAGCCATAGCCTCGTCTAGAAGGCACAGGGCTAGAAAAACACTCACAGGCTCAGCATATACCCAGGTTTTCTGTTGGCTCTAACACATTTATGCTACAGCTAGGTTGATCAGAGCAGTACCAAAGGAGGGAGGGGGGGTCTAATGGTGGGCTGTTTTGGACTATTTTATTTTTGCCCTTCCCCAAACCATCTGGCGTGTGAGTGTAGGGGTATTGATCAGGGTGTGTGAGCTGCAGACCCCATGCCAATCCATAGCCTTTCTAGCAATCAGCATCGCCCATGAATTGCAGCTGTCTGTATAGCTCCGGGACAGAAATCTTCACACACAAAAAGCCCCCCCCCCTTATCAAACACATCATCCATTTCTGGGTAAGTCAATATCATTTCTTTGTCATTGTGCAAGGAGGATTATGCAGGAGAAAGTTTTTGTTGTCTGTGTGTAGCTGCTGTTGCTGCTGCGACAGCCTTTTTCTCCTTTTTTCTTTCTGTCTTTCATTTTTTTTTAAAGGAAGGAGAGCAATTTTCCAGCCATTGAATGGTAATGGTTTTCCAGTAAGGCCTCAAGCGTTTATATGAATCGGACAACAAATGGCGTTTTAATATTGTGGGGGAATTTCAAGAAGAGAAAGGAATTCTTATGTTGCTGTACACAAATAATAATAGTGATAATAGAGGCTTCCTTTAATGCTGGAGAATTTTCTTCCCTTTTCTCAGAGTCTGTAGTAATGAAGACCCGGCCAGTCTCTGTGATTACACGTGCAGATGCACGGTAGGTGTTTGTGGCGAAGAGGGAGCCTTCAGAATTGTGGCTCTGTTTGATATCTCCATTAGCTTCAATTTTCTTCTGTCTGAAAGCTTGGGCTGGTTGAACACAGGAAGAAGAAAACTAAAACTAAAGCCAAAGCCCAGCCCAAGTCCTTTCAGCTTCTCACTCTGTAAATCCACTGACACCTTTCAAATGTCCTGTTGATCTAGGAAATATAATAATAATAATAATAATAATAATAATAATTTTTTAAAAAAGTTTTCTAGTGGTTGAAGTCAAATCAGTCCTTGGAGGGGGAACTCCTGCCTCCTCTTATGGATCATGTGAAAGTATTTCTAGGTGAACAGAACCTTCAAATGACTGCCCCTAACTGCAGAAGGTTGGCAAAAGACGCTTTGCTGAGGGGTACAGAGAGCTGGCGTCAGTTAATCTTTTCTTCCAGCTTATCCGGCCTCCTAGGGGGAAAACTGGAGCTACAAGAAGCCGGGTTCCAGGAGAAGCTTTTTCTTGGAATGACAAGTTTAACCATAAGACTAGAAGGTGGAGTTGAAGGGGTGTGTGTGTGGGGGGGGGGGGGAATGTTTGAGAACAAGTGAGAAGGGACAGCCACCAACCTAAAGAGCATAGGTACTTGCTTACAGGAACTGACAATTCTGCAGAGGCAGCCAAAACTAGACTTCAGTTGAGCGGAGACACCAACGGATCCACCTGCTTGGTTGTAAAGAAAGCCAAGAACTAGGTCCCCTACCCCAATCTTTCTCTCTCCTCGTAGATTTGAAACCGGCTAAAGTTAGGTGCCCACTTTATCTGTCTGTGTTACTGTCTCTTGCTCCCTAGTCCCCTTTCTTCACGGCTGGAGGAGTTCTAATGGTAGTGAATCCTCTGAGCTGGACAGACCTTAGCTGAATCTAGATACTATAGGCTGGGCCAGCACTACCTTTTCTGTCTGGAATTTGCACCCACACCCTTCTCTTGGTCTGTTTTCTAGGCTGCTAACGTTGCTGAAGCTGCATGGAGAAACATTTTTCTCTTTGTAGAAAATGCAATAATGATAATAATAATAATAATAATAAGGTATGAGGGGAAGTTGAGGGCTCTAATTTGCGAATACTCAAATACGGAGGACTTCCTTGGGGAAGCTTGTGACATTTTCCGAGATGGGAGGAGGTTAATTTTCACTACAATTATATGGCACACATAAATAAGTAACTTGAAGCCCAAGAACGAGGCATTTTTCCCACTCGACTTTCAGTTCACAGGATTACCTGTCACCTTGACCTCAAAGCCCCGCGGCCTCGGTTAGGAGAGTTTTCGGGTAACTTCCGCTACGCTTTCCCTTTACAGAGTGTTTCCAGACACACTACTCAAATGGGCTGAAGATGAAGTTTTTCTTTTTGTCAGTTGTCACCTTACAAAAGGAGACCGGGCGTGAGGTCTCTTTGTCCCGGTCAAGTTGTGCGTGAAATCTTTTTGTTGTCTTTTCTAAAGAAAGGCAAAAGTTGCAGTTGGTTGTAAAAAGGACAAATTTAGCTCCTTGAAAGTGGAGCTTTTTTTAAAGTTGCCTGGAGACACTAAGTACGGTATCACTTTTTAAAAATTTATTAACCTCTAAAAAACATCATTTATTTGTTCTAGAAATCACGATTTTTGAGGACTTAACATTATTTATTCATTACTACGAATGCCTAGTACTTTCTCAGTGAAAATGAATTTAAAATATCTTTCATTTGTTGTAGGTACCACGGGAGAAGATTTTTAGCATAAAGTATTTTATACCCTGGCCAGAACTGAAACTTGAGAAATAGAAATTTCGATTTTAAAATAGATATTTTTAGTCGAAAACTAATATAACAGGGGTTTAAAAATGTTTCTGTGCATTCTGTCCGTTTATTAAGCTCGCGCATTTTTTAAAGGCTTTTCGACTATCTGCTCTTAGAGAAATTTAAGAAATTAAGTCATTCTGAGTCGATCTTTCGGGGTAACACTATTAAAAGGCACACAACACTTTAAGGTTGTTTTAGGAGAGTTTCATGACCACAAAATTGTCTTGATGTCACCATACGAATTCTGAATCGTTTTGTTTGCAAACGAGTGTTAGAAATCAAGACTAGCTACCGCGGGAGTTGCAGGTGGCCAGGGGGCTATAGTCATTCTCGAAGAAAGACTTGCACTATGTACCAGTGTGCTCCCTGGCCGGACTCAATCGGTAAGGTTATGGAGAAGAAAACTGAGATCCAGACCCCGGGCTGAGAGAGCAAAGTAGCCACCCTGCAACCTGGAGGGCCCGGAAGACCTGTTGCCCCCCCCTCCCCCAAGTAGCATTTGTAGGGCAGTGGAACGGCCCTGGTGTGGGGTTGGCTGTTTGGGCGGGCCAAGCTTGGAGGAGTGGAATGGGCTGGAGGTGGTGGTGGAGAAGGTGGGAAGGGAGCCCAACCGGTCGAGGGTGACTGTGGAGACCACAGAGGAGGGCGTCGAGGCTCTGGGGATTGGTGTGGAGGCCTCGGTGTTTGGGCTGCAGGTTGTGTGTGTGTGGAATTAGAGGCTCCACACACTTCAGAGGAAGGCCGATGAGGTAGGGACTGGGCACGGAGGCCCTGGGTGCTGGCCAGACTGAGACCGGTTGGAGGCTGAGTCAGGTGGGTTGGAGGTCACAGAGTCGGCTATCGAAGTAGTGAAGGTTGGTGTGCAGATCATGGAGGAGGGGTGGACGTGGATGGTGGGTGTAGGTATTGAGGCTGTGGAGGTAGGTTGGAGACCTTGAGGGGCAGGTACGCTGGCTATGGGGGCTTGCGTGAGCGGGGTTGGTTGCCGGCCAGCCGAGTCCGGTTGCTGAGGCTGGCGAAGGTTCTCTTTGCGAGGAGGGGGCGGCACGGCCCAGCCAGTGGGGAGGAGGAGGGAGTAGGTCAGGATTGATGTCTAAATCAATGCCGTTTCTAGGCGCTTCTATCTTCCTCAAAGGCAACTGGCTTTCCGAGGGTGGATTTCCTGTCCCTTCGGAAAGTCAGCCCGAGAAGGGTGTCTGCACAAATCACAGCTGCGACTGGGAGCGAGGGACTCTAGTGTGGTGGTTGGATCTGCAGCCTGTGGTTCACAGGAAGGGGCTGTTGAATCTGAGCTGGGTCTCTGTGGAGCGCCCCGTTTTCTCTCACCTTCCCCAGCAGTCAGGCCTGCTCCCCACACCTGGCTCTGGTTCCGCAGCCACACACAGAAAGGCTCCCCTTCCAGGTAGCTCTCCCAGCCTAGGCTTAGGGAGAGGCTGCCCTCTCAGCTTCCCATTGACCCCCAGTTTGAAGGGCTCGAGAAGGGGGCCCCTATATTCCGACGCCAGGCAGGCCTGGCTGCCTCTGATTTAATTATTCACTGATGAATCAGACAGCTGCAATTGTGAAAAATCAGCGCCCACTATTGATTCCAGGGTCGAATGGGGGTGGGGAGGCTGCGGGGGAAGGCAGGAGCGAGCCTGGACCCTCGGGTGCCCTCGACCCGGCGACCTCAGCGGGCAGGAAGGCTGGGCTCGGAGCACCGAGTCCAGTCGAGCGCTTCCCTCCCCTCGGACGGGCTCTTAGCACTATGGGGCGCGGGGGCAGCAGGCCCCACCCTCGGGCTGACCCGAGGAGCCCCAGGGAGCATGGAGGACTCCCGGCCCTGCGCTGGAAGTGCAAGAAAATTCGCCACCAGCAACAAGTCCCCGTGTCTTGGCAGCGGCCAGGGCAGTGGGTGGCCCAGTCCCCCTGTCCCAGGGCTGAGAGAAATGCCAGCGTCCTCAGAATAAGGGAGCGCGAATGGAGAGTGCGTGCTAAAGGGCCGGTCTAGTTAGAGCTGCGTAATTGATGCAACAACAGAGAAGGCGTTTGCGGAATCCATTGACCCAAGGCCTTTGTCTTCCGTATCTACAGCGGAAAAGCACCGGAAGCCCACGTAAAGATTTCATGTCTCTTTATTGTTCCACTGAAAGACATGTATACGGGGTTTCATTATATTTCGAACTTCTTTTCATACTTCATTTTTTTAATAGAAATCGCGTTATGCAGCATACACACAGGGTAAGCGCTCCTTCAAGTATTTCATCCCACCCCAGCCCGCCCACTCTTTAAAAAACTTCTCTTAAGTATTAGCGATATTCTTTCGTGAGATTTGTTCTTCTTCGGGCCCTATTTGGATAGGGGTGAGCACCAGCTCCCTGGAGATCGGACATAGCAGGGGTGGGGTTGGGGGGATATAGCAGTGGGTGGCTCTCACTGAATTCCTGCTGATCAAGCAAGGTTTCAGAAAAAGCCCTTTCCTTCGTTCCTCACTTGAATTGGTTTAATAGGTTTTTAATTTGGGGTAACCTAGTTTGGGAGGTTTGTGTTTACACAAACCAAGCAGGATACACTCTGTGGCGTAAATGGATAGCAAGATAGTAGACTTCTTGAAGTAATTCTGAAGAAGTCTTTTAAATTGTAAACGTGGAAGTTTGTGCCATCCCCTGTAGATTCTCTTAGGAGGCAAGGAGACCTTTATGGTAGAGGGAGGCAGAATGGGATGGGTGAATTTATAGACAAAACACTCTGTCCATTCCATAGAGTCAGACGACAATGATGAAAGCAGGTGTGTGAGAGAGAGAGAGAGAGAGAGAGAGAGAGAGAGAGAGAGAGAGAGAGAGAGAGAGTGTGTGTGTGTGTGTGAGAGAGAGAGAGAGAGAGAGAGAGAGAGAGAGAGAGAGAGAGAGAATACTTTTTGTCTTTTAAGAAGCTGTTCCCTAAGCTACTTGAACCCCTTCCACCTCAGTGCACAGGGTGAATGTCAGCCCATATTTAAAGTTTAAGTCTTTATTTCTAGATTCTCTCGGCTTCCTTCCTTCCCCCTTTCCTTCTTCCAGTTTCCTCCCCATCCACACACTTAGCACACCTTCAGATGCTCCATTTGAAAATATTTAACTCTCTCTCATGTTCCCCCTTGCTGGTTTTAGCTCTCCAGACAGTAAGTATTCTAAGTTTCTCTCCTTCTTGGTGTCAGTCTCCTTAGTGACACTATGCACAGCGAGATAGTGAGTTAAGACATTTTACAGCATACTTGGGGAAATAACAGCAAATCTAGTTTAGAATAGATTTTTAAAAGATTTTTTTTTTTAAAAAAAAAAACTTAGCTCTGGCATCAAGAAGAACTTGACTTATCTGGAATGTGAATCAAGTAGGTGCAAAATACAGGCTGTGGGAGCATTGAAATTGTAATTTAGATATAAAATTATCATAGCTAATTAATCCTTCAAGCCTAGCTTTTCACCTAAGAAATATTCAATGTCTACTATCTGTCTACTAGTGGTTTTACTTGGAAGTAACAGAATTTGCCTTACACTAACTTAAGAGGGAAAGAACTTCAGTGGACTAAACCAGACAACTGACAGAACTAAAGGAAAGCCAAGCAGAGGCCACAGAGAACAAAGTACAGGAAAGAACCGTCTGCATCTCCGCTGCTGTATATGAATAGCTCCCATCCCACCGCTTGACTTTCCGTCATCTGTACAAGATCTAGGAGTGTGTGTGTGTGTGTGTGTGTGTGTGTGTGTGTGTGTGCGTGCCTGCTTGCCTCCTGCCTGCCTGCCCACTGATGCACACACCAGAGTCTTAGCTGCTAGGACTTTAGGGAAAAAGGAAAGAAGGGCATTGTGTTCCCCCTGGCAGTGCACACATCAGGACAGAGTGCTTGAAGAGTGGGAACAAAACAGAGCACCGGGAACCATAGAACCGCAGGAATGCTGTGGATCAAACAGAGAGCAGTCTGCATGTGGCTCCTGCTATTGCGAATCTTGTATTTTCAATAAGATGATAGCTACTCACTTTTTAAAATGTAAACTCTAAAAACAACAAAGAATTATTCAGATCCTATTTATAAAATGTTTTATATTTTATCTTTTGGTTCTTTTTGGTATGATTGGCTGTGGGTGAGGAGAAGTTAAAAATTATTGGTTCAGGAGGCCTTTATATCTAGTCCATGACCCTAAACCTCAAGGTCAAAGTGGACAGGGACCTGCATTTTAGTCCTTTCTTATTATTGACTAGCTAGTTGATGAAGGGCTTTGAGGGTCTTCATGGTCCCTTGCATTTAAAGCCTTATTGGCATGGGTCAACTATTATGAAAATTGGTCTTTATTTTTTTTTATATTTTTACCTTTATAACAATATTTTTTAATTCTTTGAAAATTTCATACCGTGTATTTTGAGGACATTCACTCCTTCCCCCAGTTCCTCCTGTAATACCCTTCTCCATCTCTTTTGCCCATCCAATTTAGTGAGCGCCACCTAACTGGTCTTAGGAGTGGGACGGGCAAATAGGGTCTAGGCTCATTTTCTGTTCGTTCTTTAGGTGTCTTGATTCTGAATCCAAATGACTTTAGGACTTCTGGACTTAGAAAGTTATTTCTGGGGGACTGGAGAGTTGGCTCAGCAATTAAGAGAACTTAAAGCTCTAGCAGAGGACCTGAATTTGTTTCCCAGTGCCCACATCTTGGCTCATAGCCATCTATGACTGCAGTTCCAGGGGGTCCGATGTCTGCTTCTGGCCTTCTCCAGCTTCAGGCACATGTGTGCACTTACATGCATGCAAGCAAAACACTGATACACATAAAATAAAATAAATCTTTTTTTTTCCTGAGACAGGGGTTCTCTGTGCAGTCCCACCTGTCCTGGAACTTGCTCTGTAGATCAGGCTGAACCTCAAACTCTGAGATCTTCCTGCCTCTGCCTCCTGAGCACTGGGATTAAAGGGGTGTGCTACCACCACCGGCTTAAAATAAATCTTTAAAAAGTTATTTCTGATGAATAAATTATAAGTAAGAAATTACTTTATATCTTGGAAAGCCTTCAGAATTGTTTCTTCAAAAATGCATTTTCTTTCTAGGTCCAAATGATTTATGTTGGCAGATGGGTTGCTGCTTTCAGTCTCCAGTTATGACATGTTGACTCTTTTCTGCATTTTTGGACTAAAAAGGCAGACATAATGAGCAGAGACTGTGAGAGACCCAGAGACGGTCATAATTTAAAGTGATTGTCTCCGTTCATGCCACTTTTCTTTCAAAGGGCGTTTTAGGCTGTTTGTGGAAAAACAAACCCAACTTGACAGGGTGAAATCCTCCCTGTAAACCCCAGTTTCCTCAGCGTGGAGCCATAGTGATATTTATTCTAGCATCAAAGTGCCTTGGCTCGGAAAGATGAGGGAACAGTTGCAAGGGTCATGTTTAACGTTAGGTTTGTTGCCCAACATAAGCAAACAACAGCAGCCCTTGATATCTCTGCATCCTTGCTGCACTAAAAAACTGGGCCATCGATCAAGCGACATATGTGAAGCCAGTTACTTGTCTTGTATATTAGTCCTCTATTTGACCCATTTTAAAAGCGAACAATTTCTTTAGATAGCAACCGTATAAAGTTATAAACAGTTAAAATACTGATTTCTGCTTGATGGAGTTACTTACAAGGATGGGGTTTGGCTTGAATAGACTGCAGCTGGCAGCAGGAGGTGCTAAGAGTTTCTTCATTCTTTTTTTTATATTTATTTATTATGTACACAATATTCTGTTTGTGTGTATGTCTGCAGGCCAGAAGAGGGCACCAGACCTCATTACAGATGGTTGTGAGCCACCATGTGGTTGCCAGGAATTGAACTCAGGACCTTTGGAAGAGCAGGCAATGCTCTTAACCACTGAGCCATCTCTCCAGCCCCGAGTTTCTTCATTCTTAATGCGCCCAGATTTTTTTCCCCTTGTTTACCCCCTCTCTAACCTACTTCGACTCCTACTTCTCCTTAGATACGGAATTTGTCAACTTCTTGGTTGAGATTCATAGTAGAAAATGAATTTATGTTAATTCTCTCTCTTTCTCTGTCTCAATAATTTTTTCACTATAAAATTCCCCCTTAAAGGACATTTATTTATTTAGTATGCATGTGTGCAGGCCTGTGGAGGTCAGAGGACAACATGAAGGGGTTACTTCTTTCCTAGGTGGGTTTAGGGATTGAACTCAGGCTGTTGGGGCTTGAGGACAGCACCTTTACCTGATGTGAGCCATGTTGCTAACCTGAAAAAATTTTTTAAAAAATATTTCAATTGACAAAAATTGTATATACTTGCAATGTGCAGCATGTTAGCTTGAAAGGTGTGTGCAATGGAATGGCTGGATGGAGCTCACTAACATAAGTGTTAACTCACTTTGCGTGTGTTAAGAATATTGAGCCCCTGTGGTACAATAGAAGCCTGAGTTTACCTTTTCCAACTGAAAGTTTGTAACCTTTGACTAGATTTCCCCAAACCTTCCAAGCTGCTACTCTTTCGACCCTGGCAACCATCATTCTGCCCTTCTGGTCCCATAACTTTGACTTTTTAAGATTTCATATATTAGTGCGAACATGCAGTTTTGTTTTTCTGTGTGCAACTTGTTTTTCTTAAAATGGTCCCCCCTAGGTTCATCTGTATAAGACCATAGGACTTCCTGAGCTGAATAGTGTGTTTACGTACACCATGAACTATTTGTGTATCTACCACAATTTCTCTATCTGCTCATCTATTGGTGGATACTGAGATGGATGCCCTGTTTGACTGTTAATATTGTTTCAGTTAACATAGAAGAACTAACAATATATCTCTTTGATATAGTGATCTCATGTTCTTTAGAAATTTCTGGGACATCTGATCGTAAGTTCTATCTTTCCTTCTTTTCTTTTCTTTTTGTTTTTTTGAGACAGGGTTTCTCTGTGTAAAACCCTGACTGTCCTGGAACTCTCTTTGTAGACCAGGCCGACCTTGAACTCACAGAAATCCCCCTGCCTCTGCCTCCTGAGTTGCTGGAATTAAAGATATGTGCCACCACCACCCAGTTTCCTTTTTCTAAAAAAAGAAATGCATCTTCTAAGTATGAAACTCATGTTTTAGATTAATTCTGATGACTTAGGGACACACTCTTTGCTCGTCTGCTTTTGTTTCTCCGTTTTTACATCCCGTTCAGAACCTGCCACCTGAGGTGGGCCCGCATTCCTGTTTGCATATGCAGTATTGAGCATTTTGTTAGTTGATGCTGCAGGATGCTGCCTTGCCAAGAAGCTTCCAGTGGCGAGTCACAGAACTGTTGATTCTCCTTTGTATAATGCCTTCAATCAAGTCTCTGCTGCAGGCTAGAGGGCTGCTCGTCAAAGCTTCAGAAAACAGAGTCTATGCACTGAACAGAAAATCAGGGTTCACCATAAAATACAAATGTTAGGACTCAAACAACATGATATAATTTAGCAATGAACAATTGAACACCCTTTATTTAAGTTGAAAGATATAAATATAAACCTGGACTGTGGCAATGATATGTTGGACATATACCCAGAGGATGCACACTCATATCACAAGGACATTTGCTCAATCATAGCAGCATTGTTTGTAGCCAGAACCTAGAAACCATCCAGATGCCCCTCAACCAAAGACTGGATAAAGAAACTGTGGTACATTTACACAATGGAGTACTACTCAGCAGTAAAAAAAAAACCCAATGACATCATGCAATTTGCATGAAAATGGATGGAACTAGAAAAGACCATCCTGAGTGAGGTAACTTAGACCCAGAAAGACAAACGCGGTATGTGCTCACTCAGAAGTGGATATTAGAGATAAAGCAAAGAAAGAATAACCAGCCTGTGGTCGACCCCAAAGAAACTAGGTAACAAGGAGAACCCTAAGAAAGACATACACGGATCCCCCTGGGAAGGAAATAGACAAGATGTCCTGAGAATATTGGGAATGTGTATGGGGGGGGGAGGTAGAAGGAGAGGGGGAGGGAGGTAGAAGGAGATGGGGGAGGGAATAAGGGGAGGGAGGAGAAGAACAATGTGGGAATGGGATGGTCACGATGGGAGGACAGAAAGGGAGAACAAGAAAAGAGATATCTTGCCTGTGGGAGCCATTATGGGTCTAGTGAGAAACTTGGCACCAGGGAAATTTCCAGGAATCCACAAAGAGGACCCCAGCTAAGACCCTAAGCAATAGTGGAGAAGGTGCCTGAAGTGGTCTTCCCCTGTAATCAGATTGATGACTACCTGTCATCAATAAATGTCATCATAGAACCTTCATCCATCAATTGGTGGAAACAGAGGCAGAGACCCACAGCAAAGCACTGGGCTGAGCCCCTGGAGTCCAAGGACAAGGAATAGTATGAGCAAAAGGGTCAAGATCACGATATCCACAGAAACACTTGGTCTGAGCTAGTGGGAGCTCACTGACTCCGGACTGATAGTGGGGGAACCTGCATAGATCCAAGCTAAGTCCTCTGAATGTGGATGACAGTTGTGTGGCTTGGGCAGTCTGTGGGGCCACACTGGCCGTGGGATCAGGATTTATCCCTAGTGCTTGAACTGGCTTTTTGGAGCCCATTCTTTTTGGAGGGATAACTTGCTCAGCCTAATTATAGGGGGAGGGCCTTGGTCCTGCCTCAGAGTGATGTGTCAGACTTTGTTGACTCCCCACGGGAAGCTGTATCATCTCTGAAGGCTGGATAGGAAGTGGAGTGGGGGAAGGTGGGAGGAGCAGGAGGAGGAGAGGGAGTGGGAACTTGAATAGGTATGTAAAATGAGAAAAGGTTGTTTAAAAATAAATTAATTAATTAAAAATAAAATACAATGGAGGTAATTTGCTGTAGGTTGAGCAGCTCTTATTTCAAGTGCTTGAGGCCAGAAATGTTTGGTGTGTCAATTTTGGAATTTTAGGGCATTTATTTTCAAATGAGATCTACCTGTCTAAACATAAAATTGAAATTCATTTTTGCTTTGCATACGTTAGATACACATATCCTGAAAGTAATCTTACACAGTCTTTCTAGGGAGTCTATGATGGATGAGTTTAAGTGTGGAATTTTCCACCTGTGGTACCATGTTGGTGCTCAAAGATTTTTAAATTAAACATGCTTAATTTGCATTAATATGAAATAGTTTTCTTTGGCTGCACAATACACTTTAGACTGAATTATGAAAACTAGGGTATACAGAATCAGCTAGATGGCTCATCTGATAAAGGTGCTGGCTGCCAAGCCTGATGATCTGAATTTAGTCACATGGTGGAAGGAGAGAACCAACTCTATAAAGCTATCTCGACACACATTCCATATCTCTCTGTCTCTCTCTGTGTGTGTGTCTGTCTATGTCTCTCTCACACATGCACAATAACATAATAAAAATATAAGAAAAAAGATGATGTACAGCTTATAGGGTAGACAATGGGTGCCCTATATTGTAGGCTGCCAATTTATTCAACTCTGGTCACCTCATGTAGTGGCATTTTATTTGTATTTTAATAAATTAATAATTTCATTTTTATTTTATTAAGTAAATAATTTTATTTGTATTTTAATAAATAAACAAAGGTTGCCTGAGGATCAGAGAGTAAAACAGCCCCACTGGTCAGCCTTACAGACCAAGCAATGGTGACACACACCTTTAATCCCAGTTGCCACACTAGTTGCCATAGAAAATGGGCAGTGCATGCCTTTAATCCCAGTGGTGCATGCCTTTAATCCCAGCCCTAGACAGGATTATAAAATGGGAGAAGACAGCTCACAGTCTCAGTCTCATTCTGAGATCCTGGAGGCAGGATCACCATTTCAGACTGAGGTCGAGGTAAGAGCCAGTGGCTGGCTGTTTTGCTTTTCAGATCTTCTGGTTGAACCCCAGTATCTGTCACCGAGTTTTATTAATTGTCCTTTAACCTCACCTTAATCTGGACATTGATAAATTAGAGCTCAGCACAGACCCTCAGGATATGAGGGGAAAAAAAACCTGGAGCAGAAGTTCAGGCTAGAAGAGAGGCACGTGGTCTGGCACAGAACTGCCCTCTCAAATATTTGACTCTTCGTCACATGGTTGGGACAGGCCACGTAGCTTTTCCTGCTCTAGTTCAGATTTAGGAGCAAAAGGTAACACAGTCTGCTTTTGATTTTAGCAATTGAGGCCAGAGAACACAGTGGGTTGCCGCACAGCAGGGCTCCCCCAAGGCTCTGGGACTGCTGGGTGAGGGAGCCTTTAGTAGGTATCAGCAGAGGTAGGCAGAGGGTCCAAATGAGTCATCTCTAAGCGAATCACAAGATTTCCTAAATTGAATATTAAAAAAGTAAACAGTGACAGTGATTTGACTCATATAGCTTTAAAAACAAATTAACGCTGAATATTTCCAAGTTTATACATTTGAAATATACATGCTGAGACTTTCCTATCACAGAGCACTACAAAAGTGTTTCTTTTCAGAAGTATGAGTCATTGTTTATTTGTTGCCTGGATTTCTACAATTAAATAAAGCTCTAAAAACCCAATTGCTCTTGGATTTCATACGTTGAAATAACCTTCACCAGTTATATTTTAAAGAGATACTTTATTATCTTTGTTCCACTTTGCAAGTCATATTTACCCCAGTGGGCATGCTGGCACTCACCTTGACTCCCTCCCAGCACTCAGGAAGCTGGGCAGGCAGCTCTCCATGTGGTAGAGGCTAGCCTGGTCTACACAGTGAGTACTAGGCCAGCCAGGGACACATAGTGAAACCTTGTCTCAAAAACAAAACAAAACAAAACAAAACAAAAAAAGACAACACCCATATATATATACATACATATATATACGTATACACACACACACACACACACACACACACACACACACACACATATATATGTCTGCAGACATGGTTCTATGTTTAGTGAACAGGTACGGACCCAGACTCTGCCGGGAGGTAGTAATATATGATACTTACCATTTATAGCTTTCAAGTATCTGAGAACCTTCAAGTGTTATCTCTAAAAAGTCTGCCCTAAGGATTGTGCCCTAATGTAGTATTAGTAGTCATATAACTAGATACTTCCTATTCTCTCAGAGTGACTTGAATTCATTGGCCCGAAATCTAGATAACAAGCCATACAGTACCTACCCCCTCATGCTAGAACAATTCTCGAATTATTTACAGGATAAATAAGCCTGTAAAACTTGCCACAGAAAGAATTTATCAGATAAAGCCATACTATATGATGACGCAGTGAGTCGTTCTGCCATTTCCGTATTTTTTTTTAATAAAGAGATTGGGCAAAACGGTCAGTGTTGAGGGTCTCTTCCCAAAGAATACGTGATCTCATCTGCAGCTGGCTCTAGATGACAGCAGCACCCTTTGCTGGCTGAGCAGGAGGATTTAGCATCACACTTAATTAATGGCTTTCATTTTACATCTCCTTCCTAAAACTATTCTTCATTCAGTAGCTATTATGGGATACCTGCTCCTGCTGGTCCTCAGCTGGCAGGAGTGTCACATAGATGAATGAGGCCGGGGGCTGCTCCTCGGTGGAATCGCACATTCATCAGGGCTTCCGGGGGATATGTGAGGGAGCAGGGAAAATATTACTGCTCCCGTTTTATTTTATTTTAACTGAAAACATTTCTTTATTAATATTGTGTGTGTGAGAGTGCATGCATGTGTGTGTGTGTACATGTGCATGTATGTGCCTGTGTGAATTTATGTGCAGGTGCCTATAGAGGCCAGAATAGGGCCTCAGATCCATTGAAACCGGAGCAACTGGTGTTCATGAGCCACCCATGTGGGTTCTGTGTGTTCAGGTCTCCTGCAGAAGTAGCTAAGTACTCTTAACCGCAGAGCCCGCTCTCCAGTCCTTACTGCTCCCATTTTAAAGATGGAAAAGTGAAGTCTGGAATTTATGCGACTTACTAAGGACCATACATCTAGTAAGTGCCACACTGGGACTTGGGTCCAAGGCTTTGATTCAGATTCTAGTTATATTTTTACTGTATCACACCTACATTACTGAGACTGTTGTTTGACACAAAAAGTCACTTTCTTATCAGCCTGTTAGTGTAGACTTCTTTTTACCTGAATCCTCAGAATAATTCATGCCTATGTGTAGAGATTTGTTTAAAAATTCATTATATATATGTTAAATCCTGAGTACTGGGATTAAAGGTATGTCTGGCTATTTTTTTAAGATTTTTTTTAATTGAAATCAAATTACAGTATTCCTTTCTCTTTTTTCTCCCTCCACCCCCTCCCAACTACCTCCTCTGACCCCTCCAAGTTGATAGTCTCTTTTGGACCTTGTTATATGCATATGAGTGTGTGTATACAAATGTGTATAAATATAATCTGACGAGTCTATTTTTGTTGGTGGTGTGTATATTTTTTTCCATACTGATCGATCACTCTGCATTGGACAGGTAATGAGGGGCCTGGGGGTGGATAACTCTCCTTCTCTCGGCAATCATTAACTGCCTGTAGTTCTTTGTCTAGGGTGGGACCCCAGGAACACTCCCTTCTCCCGTGTTAGTATGTCCACGGAGATTGCCATTGTTCAGTTTTGGTTTATGTAGCAGTTTCTAGGAAAGATTGTTTCCCAGCAGACTTCTGTGTATTCTGGCTTTCCCCATCTTTTGCCTCCTCTTCCTCCACGTTCTCAGAACCATAGATGCAGGAGCTGTGATGTAGACGTATCTTTTGGAGCTGGACTCCCCATGGTCCATTGATTTCAGTGGTCCCTTGTGTCCACTGTGGTTCTCTGTGATGCTGTAAAGAGGGGCTTCTGCGACAGGGGGGGGGGGGGCGTGTAGCTATAGTTACCTGTGGGTCTAAGAATAAGGTTTAGATGTAATAAGGAATTAAGCTGGTTTAGCAAAGCAGCAGTAGTGGATTCTTTTCTAAGATTGTGTATCCTCATGTATGTGCGAGAAATAATACACACAGACCCCCTGTACCCTTGACACAGTTTCCACCAATACAAATACTGGAAAATTAAGTGCAGTGTCAGGATAGTCACACTGATAGTCAAGACACAGAGCATTTCCTTCCTCTCGAGGGTTTTAAGTGTTACCCTTTAGAGCCAAACTCGGCTCTCTCATGTCTCTATCACTTTCAGTTCTGTCATTCTAGAGTCAAGAGTGTTTTAAAGGTACAGTCACCCATAGACTTTCATCCCACTCAGTTATCTGTAGACACACCGAAGTTGTTGTGTATGAACGGCATGTTCTCTCTTATTGATAAGTAATATTTCATAGTAAGATGTATCATAGATGTTAACTTTTGTAAACATCCAGTCTTTAAAGCCAGTTTCCAGTCTGAGGCTGTTATAAACATAGGTGGTATGAACACACATGCTTTTGTGTGAACAGACATCTGTATTTTTTCTGGAACAAATGCTCAGTAGTTGCCTTAGTTTCTTTTCTGCTGCTAAACCACCAGAAACAAGGAAATTTGCAGAAGAAAGAGTTTGCTTGGGGTTGTGATTCCAAGGGGCTATCAGTCCATCAAGGCCGGGAAGCATGGCAGAAAGTAGCAGGCATTGTGGAAGGAACAGGAAGCTGAACGCTCACGTCTTCAAATGCAAGGACAATGCAGAGAGGCAGAGAGAGTGAACTGCATGCTGGGTGAGACCTTAAACCCTGAAGCCTGTCCCCAGGGATGGACTTCCTCCAGCAAGACCAAACCTCCTAAACTTCCCCAAACAGCATAGCCTACTGGGGAGTAAGTGCTCAAATATGGAAGCCTATAGAAGATAGTCTCATTCAAACCCCTACAGTATGGTAGTTAGTGGGCTGCCTTGTCATCGCCATTATTATTATTATTATTTGAGTTGAGAATGACCTTGCACTTCTGATTTCCTTGCTTCCATCTCCTAGTGCTAGGATTACAGGCACAGACCACCAGACCCTGTTTATGCAGTGTTGGGGGAGAGAGAACCCAGCATACCAGGCAAGCGCTCTACCACCTGAGCCATAATCTCAGCTCACCTCACCTCCATCACTTTAGGAAGAAGCTACTCAGAGGGACTCCGGCTTTCGATTCCCACCAGCAACGGGAGAGTAGTTCAGTTTCACCACACCTTTGCCAGCATTGATGCTGTTGATGGTGTTTTAGGTGAAGACAAGACAGTTTTGCAGTGTGTAATAATTTCACGTTATAGACTTCTCTCTGATGTAACACAATATTTTCATGAGTGTATCTGCAACTTCTATGTATGTGTCATTGAAATGTCTGCTCATGTATCTTGCCCATTTCCTAAGTGGAGTTTTTGAGCATATTTATATTTTATTATTGAATCTTGAGTGTCCTTTTGGCGTTAGATAGCAGTCCTTGGCCATATATATTATGTATAAGTATTTTTGCTCACTTTTAATGTTTCTGTTACCCTTTAAATATACATTTCACAAAGTAAATATTAATTCTCATCAAGTTCAATTTATTATTTTTGCTTATGGACTATGTTTTTTGCTTCAAGGGTAGGAATAATTTTCCCTGGACCTGGATCCTAAAGATATCCTCACACATTTTTTCCCGATAGCTTTGTAGTTAACCTAACATTTGTGATCCATTTTAGCCAATTTTTTAATAAGGAAATTTATAATGCTTTTTAGTATTTTATTCTGTATGAGTGAGTGTTTAATCGCCTCAGTTCCAAACATTGAAAAGCATACCTTTTCTCCCATGAATCGTCTTTGTGCCATTTTGAAAAATTAGTTTGACAAACATGTGGGCTCTCTATTCATGAATTCTCTGTTCTCTATGAGTCTAAGTTCCTTCCACTACTATTGCGTGCTACTGATTACTCCAGCTATGTTAGTCTTCAAATTAGGTGGATTAGTTATTTATTACACCTTTCTTATTCTATTTAAATACTTGTTTTTATCCATTTTACTTTGGTTAGCCTTCTATTTAAGTTTTAGGATAATCATGCCTATAGCTGTAAGAACCTTTCAGAGGCTTTGATAAGAATTGTGTTAAGCCACATATCATTTTGGAGGCATCTGAGATCTTCACTACTTCTCCCATGGGTATGACATGTTGTTCTTTTATATCTTGCTTGATTTCTTTACCACTTTCACTTAGTTTTCAGTGTGAAAATTATGTTTTATCTTTCTCAAGAACTTCACTTTTCTAGGTGATAAGAATCATAAATAACATCATGTTTACAATTTTGATGTCCACATAATGTTGCTGTGTAGGACATAATCGATATTTTTTGCCTTTTGCAACTTGTTAGTTCTACTTTATTTTATTTGTAGATCTATTTGAATTTTCTATATAGATATTTATGTCATCTTGAAATTAGGACAGATTTTATTTTATCCTTTCTGGTCTGCACAACTTGCTTTTTCAGATTGTTCTCACTACAGCTACTGTGTTTAACACACTGATTGGTAACAATGGACATCCTTGATCTTAATCTTAGCAGGAACCACATTTATTTATTTATTTTATCAGCTATTATAATTTAACTGAAACGCTTTGTGGCTTTGTTTTGGAAATTGAAGAAATTTCTCCATATTCCTATAAGACTTTCTGGATAGATGTTCAATTTTATAAAATGCATCTTATGCTTTGACTGATATGATTGTATAATTTTCTTCTTTATTCTGTTAATATAGTGCACCACATTGATTGATTTTCTAGTATTGAACTACTTTGTGTTCCTGTAATAAAACTCATTTGGTCATAGTTTATAATTTTTTTGTATTCTACTAGATTCTATTTGCTAATATTTTGTTAAAGATTTTTACATTTATGTTTATGAGGAATAATGGTGCACAGATCTATTCTTTTAAAGTGTTGTGTTTGTTTGGTTTTAATATCAGGACAATCTTAGCTTTGTAAAATAAATTGAGAAGACTTCTCCTATTCTTAAAGATAGTGACAGATTTTGCACTAATCACACACACAATGGCTGTTACAGAACACACACACACACACACACACACACACACACACACACACACACACACCAGGAGCTTAGTTTTAGAGAGGATTTTAGGAAGAGGAGCAATTAGGGACTGTCAGTGGGAGTGTAAATTAATACAAATTCTAGGGAAATGATATGGAGGGTTTTTAAAGTTGTTAGAGTAGAACCGTATTTGTACATACAGTGAAAGGACATGAAATCAGTACGACAAGGACACTGCCAATTGTACCTGAAAACTAAACACTCATTGCTAACAATAATTAACATTATCTAAGATGTGGATGGACTCAACCTAATTGCACACCAGAAGATGAATTGGTTGAAAATGTCTCTCTCTCTCTCTCTCTCTCTCTCTCTCTCTCTCTCTCTCTCTCTCTCTCACACACACACACACACACACACACACACACGTGCATAAAAGGGTTTCTTTGGCCTGCTTATCCTGGTCACAGCAATCACTGAGGGAAGTCAGGCCAGAACTCAAAAACATGGAGTCAGGAACTGAAACAGCCATCAGGGGAACTGTTGCTCATGGACCTGCTTTCTATTGCTTGCTCAGATTAAAATTTTATACAACCCAGGACCACCTTGCCCTCAGTGGGCTGGGCCTTCCTACATCTATCATTAATCAAGAAAACACCCGCATACTTGCCTGCAGGTTAATCCTGTGAAGTGTTTTCTCAATTGATGTTTCCTCTTTCCAGATGAATCTACTCTTGCCAAATTAGCAAAAAACCTTTTATGACCAATTTGGGTCAAGCTGACAAAAATCTAAGTAGCCATTACTGAGAGTCTGGGGAAGGGAGGTTTGGGGAGATATTGTCAAATAATGTAAGGTTTCACTACAACTTGAGGGCCATATTTAACAAGATACTATATTCTGAAAAATCACTAACGAGTAAGATTTCTAAATTTTTATATGTATATGTGTATAGGTTTGTGTATGTGTGTGTATATACATATATGTTCTGTGTACATGTGTATATGTATGGGTGTCATATTTTCAGTAGATTATATTGTCACATTTTGCATATATATATGCAAAGCAATATGTATGTTATTAGACTGACTTAACTTTTCTGCAGTAGATGCATATATCAAAAGATCATGCTGTTTCTGTCAAATATATACACTTTTTTTCAATTAAAAATAAAAGATTGAAAGATAGTTCAGCTGGAAAAGTGATTTCTATTAAAGCATGAGGAAGGACCCAAGTTTAATTTGAAGAACACACTGATTGAAGCTAAGCCTAAAGGCACACTTGCAATCCCTACGTTGGGTAGAGAGAGACAAGTGTAGTTTTGGAGCTCCCTGCCTAGTCAGATCAGGCCGACTGTCTTATATACTCCAGAGGGTTTTGGATCCCAGAGTGAATCAGAAGTCCTTGTGAAGACTAAGACCTAGGACCCTAGTTTGACCCCTCCTTTGTACTGACAAGATGTTAGTAGCTCCCATGTTTAGTCTTTAAAATAAGATTTTATTTCTTCCAGTTTTCTATATCAAGAGATGATATATCATTATCCATCTTTCACAAATAAGTCATATAGGATCGAGTTCCATGTCATGTGGCTTAGAGCATGTTGCTCAGGAAGAGAACTGGACATGAGCCAGCTTTCTTGTCTGTTTGCTCTCCCTTCCTCTCCTTCTCTCTTTACACAGTGATTCGACCATCACATAAAATACTTCATATAATGCCGCTGATCATTGGAACACAAAGATGAATGAGACAAGACAGATTTGATTGTGACAATCCCACACAGCAATTGTGTTAATGACTTGGAGTAAGAATGAAGGTCCACCACTGCAGATTATTGTGGCCAAACATGGACAGGCAATTATAATTCATACCACAAAGGACTTCAACAAAGAATCTCTATTTCAGTTGAACTGATGTTTTTGTTCATCTAGAGAGGTGGGAGGATGAGGGTCTGACTCCAGGTATGAATAGCATCCTATAGACCATATGAATAGCATCCTATAGACCATATGAATAGCATCCTATAGACCATATGTATAGTATCCTATAGACCATATGAATAGCACCCTATAGACCATATGTATAGTATCCTATAGACCATATGAATAGCATCCTATAGACCATATGTATAGTATCCTATAGACCATATGAATAGCATCCTATAGACCATATGAATAGCATCCTATAGACCATATGAATAGCATCTTATAGACCATGTGAATAGCATCCTATAGACCATATGAATAGTATCCTATAGACCGTTGCTTTGATTGCTTTTTATTTGTTGTAGGTTTTATGCTATTATCAGCACACCCTCTCATCACTCTGTAGCTTCAGTGTGCTATAATAGATATCATATACTTATCTACATTATTTGCTGGAGCGCATATGTGATATTTCACTCCTGGTTTATCTAGGAAGAACGTGAAGCCTAGGAAAGACCTGTCAGTTCCATGAACTCACCCAGTTATTGACAAAGCAAGGACTGGAACGTATTCAGTCTCTTAGTTCTATCTTAGAGGTGTTTGCCTCCTCACTCCCTCAACTGCCCTTGCAATTGTGGTCGGAGAAGAAAATACCAATGATGTTTTTGCCCCTGATATGTTTGGGTAGTGGGCTGGATTTCTAGGCAGTCAAATATTGGCTAAAATAATGCAATGATTGAACCTTTTCTGTGGGCTGTGTTTGTTTAATGATTACCCATTATCTCATTTATCCTTAACTAAGCCTGTGAAATTGGAAGTGCTATGGCCCCTCCCATTTCAAAGAAGGAAAAACTGAGGATTAGATCTAGTATTTTGATCATATTGTCAGTAAGTTGTGAAGCTGGAATTATAACGGAGGTATTCCTGACTATGTATTTAATTATCACTCAATGTGGTCAGAATATTTTAAGTCTAGTTAATTAGAAGCACTGGTGTTTATTGTGATATCCATATTGAAGCTTGTGGGAAAAGGAGAAGACAGAAACGGTACCTTGGACAGCTGCACGATGGGCAAGTCAAATGAACTGTTTATCTCAGCTTTCGGTCTGAGGAACCAGAAGAGTCCTGCTCCTTAGCTTGGACCCTTCTCAGGAGCCCCTGTATGTTCACACAACTGTACTGTTTACACCTTGTGATAAATAGCGTCTGAGCGCTCTGAAGCCTTTCCTTGACCTAAAAAGTGACCACCTATATGGCATGGACTTGGTAACACTTCTGAACTTTAGTTTGCAAATGTGGCTATTTCCCTGCCTTGTTACTGTTTTAACATTTCAGTTCCTTCTTAGTTCTTTAAGGTTAGCCAGTGTGCACCTTGTGTAAAAACTGAGACGACACAGAAAAGACACACGTAATCAGCCACAAAGACCCCTGCATATTGTTTTAACCACATTATTTTAGCATAGAGAAGTTACTAAAGGTGTAGAATGATGTGGGAGTCCCCTTTGTGTGCTGTGATTACCATTAATGATAAAAGAAACTGCTTTGGACCTATAGCAAGGCAGAATTTAGGTAGGCAGGGAAAGCTGGGCTGAATGCTGGGAGAAAGAAGGGCGGAGTCAGAGAAAAACCATGGAGCTTCCAGAGAGAGATGTGCTGAAACTTTGCTGGTAGGCCACAACCGCATGGTGATATACAGATTAATAGAAATGGGTTAAAATAATATGTAAGAGTTAGCCAATAAGAAGCTAGAGCTAATGGGCCAAGCAGTGATTTAATTAATACAGTTTCTTTGTGGTTATTTCGGGTCTAAGCTAGCCAGGTAGCCGGGAACCAACAAGCAGCCTCCTCCAACAGTAGAACTCACCAGAAATGTTTTCAGGTGCTGTATAAGTCAGATAATACCCAACCTCTGTCATTTAAGGGCATCTGCACTCAACTTCTGAGCACATCTTATGTGTCTTCCAGCACAACGTCAACGCAAATAATTAATGGGAAGAAATAGCATGTTGTAATAGGAATGAATAAAGAATATTTGGCAATATATCTTCTCTATAAAATGAAGACTTGTCACTCAGAGACCAAAAACTACTTAATGCATTAAATAATTATTATGATTACACCTTTATGATGTGTAGCCGCCAGTGCCTTGAAAAAAGCCTGCACGGAGACACAAAACCGGTCACATTTTCTGGCTTGTTTTCATCTGAGGGGGGTGTCTTCCAAGTTTCTTAAATGGGTCGGGCTCTAGAACTAATTGCATGATGAGAAGAAACAAGAGTGGAGTTAACTCTGGGAAAGTGAGCCATTTGGCTGCGGCAGGGACAGGACCCTGGCCCAGAGCAGGGGAGGGTGTGAGCAAGGAAAGCAGTTAGCTCTATTCAACTGAAAGGTGGTCATGATTTAAGTCCTCCTAAAGATGAGATTCAGTGGGATAGATTACTCTGATGGAGTTTCCAAACCATTCTTGTTTCGAGACACACTGGCATTTCTGAGTAGTTTTTGTATTTCCATCAATTAATATCCTCATAGTACATGTGCCAACACTGAAGTGGATCGGCGACACAGAAGCCCTGATTCATGGGATCATTGTGAGGAGGAAGACAGACTTTTTTTTCTAACCATGCAGCTATTTGGCTACATTCAGGTTCCACTTAACAATATTGCCCAGATTTAAGATAATCCTTAAAGGATTTCTATTCCATTAAAAAGTTTTAGTGTAGGATAGATGCAATCCCAATTCCTCTTTTAATAAGGTGCAGATGGATCTGGGGGCACACACACCAGCAACCTGAGATACTGGGTACTTAGAAGTGGGTTTTGGTGGGGACACATTCAGGCAGAGGGATGCATTTGAAACCTCAGGATGACACTTCTGGTGACTTTGGGGAAAGGTTGATCTCTCTCTCTCTCTTTCTCTCTCTCTCTCTCTCTCTCTCTCTCTCTCTCTCTCTCTCTCTCTCTCTCTCCTTTTTCAGTCTGATGCAAAACAAAAGCTCAGTGTCACTTTTAAGGGACACGACAGAAGCAGTTGAACTTCCTGGCAGTCACAAGGTGTGAGGACATAGTATTATGCAGTAGACTGTTGCCTTCTAGGTAAGGGAAAACACTATAGCATTTGGCCAACAGCAAACAATCACTACTTGCTTTGAAGTTAAGTGAAATGGGAGAGAAAGCTTCTGCTCTTGTTAAGGAGATGTGGTTAAAGCTCTGAAAAAAAATGTATCGTGTTAGGTACCAGATGTGTTACGTTGTAATCATAACTGCACTTCTTGTTACCTGTTAGAGTTCCCAAGGTGCATTTGCAAGTATCTTATTTATACTAGACATAGGTTTAGTGTGTACTATGCAGAGAATTCGTGTTACAAAACCTCATTTAATTGTTCTCAGTAACCCAGGAGATAGGCCCTTGAAAGAGAAAGTTTCGAGTGTGGTCAGAAGAAGCTTTTTAAATTGATTAGGAAAAAAAGAAAAATAAATAAAAAATAATAAATTAAAAAAAGAATAAAAAATACGTTAGGAAAGAGTCTGGTGGAGCTGAAGGACTTCTCTAGAGTCATTTGTCCTCAGTAATATCCTCTTAACCATTTCTCATGGGCCAGTCTCCAGGAGTGAAACCAAGGCATTAACTTTCTGCTGTTGAAATGCCCTTCACTTCCTCTTTATTGGCCAGTTGTGTTAGAAGAAGCAAGTTGCATATAACGCTTTATTGACTAGGTTGTAGTATAGTCTCATCAGTTCTGAACAAGGCATGCGGGGTTGTCCGTCTCGATTTCTGAGATAGTTATTACATTTGGTGAAATAGAGAGGAAACCAAGACAGAAGGCTCCACGGCTCTCCACTCTTGTCCATTTGTCTAGGGAGATGTGGTCGCTGTGCATACGTGGTCCTCCTAATTCATGGGCTCAGAAATAAATGTCTAGACAGAGTTCCATCGGAAAGTTTAGTCTTTTCAGGATGTGTATCTGTAACGTGATGGGGAGGAAAGGAGCGGGTTGGTTGAGAAAATGCTTTGTATTTCTGTAACAGGGCAGCCTCTGCTGATTCTGCAGGGAGCTAGGGTTCTCTTTCAGAGATGTCCCATACCGAAGCATGAAGACCTGGGGGTTGTTCTATCTCCACAGAAGCTGATCCCTGGCCATATGCTTCTCTCTGGGAGAGTTTATCAAGAGAATGCTTAGAGATGAAGGTCACTCAGCTCGGATCAACAGCACCTAGAATTCTTATCAGCTCGGGGCCGTGAGCATTATTATGAGGAGGGAGCCTTGGTGGAACACTTTAGTGGTATTCAAACTTATTGCTTATCATGAAATCCCCTACTAGAATACTCACTATTGAGTTTGAGTTGGTCTTAAATCACTCATGTGAAATTTTAACGGACACACTGTAACTGTTGTTGCTACACTGATCTCAGGGTTGACTAGCTGACTTCAAGGGACATTATTGCCCTTCTTCACTACACAGTGAAGTCTCTAAACCTGACTAGTCTCTGTACTAGTCTTCTGGAGTCATCCAAGCCTCTAAGCTCAGGTTCTGAGCCCAAGATTCCTATGCCCATCTCAGGCTATGGTTGCTGTCCTTGTCCACCTGACATTCAATGGTGAGCATGGGAGCATCAAGAGGTCCTTGGTGGAGCACCTGACAGAGGGCAGCTAGTTTCTGTTTGTGTTGAATAACAACAGAAACAAAGTCCCTCCTGCCAACCAGGACCAAATTACCCTTGCCAGATTGACTGATCTCTTTTTTGCTTGTTGGTGTCTTAGCATGAAGTCCCCAAAGTTGTTTGACAGCAATAGAGTGTCAAAGCTTAGAGTGTAAAGGGAGCCTGACTGTGTCTAACATTTCTCCTTTGCAATTAGGCTCCTGGGAACCTGAACTCTCTAGTATGGTAGACAGAACCATGTCCCACTTCACCCTGGCTACTCACTAGTTTCCTTCAGCTCCCCCCCCCCCACCATTCTTCCTGCATGGTGTTTGCTGAGCTTCAATCACCCTTTTGACATTTCTGAGATTTCGCTTATCTCCGTCTCTTCTGTTCAGTCTTGTTGGGTGAGTTCACGTCTCTTCCCTTTCCCTTCTTTTTGTCATTTATGTGAAACAGGCAGGGCCATAGTTAGCTCAGGATGGACCTCAGCTTTCTTCATCTTCTTGCTTTTTATGTTACATTAGGGAGTTTGGTCTCTAGAGAACAGCTGTCACAGTGCTCTGAGAATGCAAAAGACTGGCTCAATTAATATTTGTCAAATAATTACTATTCAGTAAATAAACAGAAAAGTCCCCGTGCAGAGAATCCTCAGTGTGATTTCAGAGATATCTGGTTACTTCTCAATTCCATCATATATACAGTGAGTGTTTAAAAATAAAGTCCCATCCAGTAAGAAGGGTGCATGAGTCTATGTCACTCAGATCTTTGCGTGACATCTTTTAACTCTCATATAGGATCCCAGTGTTTTATTTTAGACAGTAGATGAAGACTGCTCCTCTCCCCCTCCTTTCTTTTCTTGTTTATTGTCTTGTCTTCTCTCACTATATGCAAGCCCCAAGATCTCCATGTGTCCTTCATACCATAGCTTTCTGTCACATAATACGTCCTCTATAAACATTTGTTCAATAAGTGAATGAGATATTTTCAATTGGCTAAATCCAACCATTGCTAGACTGTTGGTAAGCTAGATACTCTGCCAGTAGGTGGACTCAGACACAACTTGGCTTGGCTAAACAGTATGAAGTATCACAGGCTCTTCAGTCTAGTGGCTGCCTTTGCAATGTTCTCCATGCTCCTATGCCAGTGTATTGGCCTGGTGCAATGATTTGAGGGCTCACTCAAATGTGGATGCTATCTGGACCAGTCTTCTCTTCCTTTCAAAGCAAATGTAGATTATCAACACAGTTGGCTCAGTTGATTCCTTTACATCTCACATTGCCTGGCTCCTGGGTTACATTATCTCTCAAAAGATTGCTAGGTTATTGATATAGTCATTTATTTCATCTGTATTTTAAAAGAAAAATATCACTTGCCACCGAGTAAGCTTCAGATGATGCTTTCTGAGGTCTTGGAGAGAACACAGTGCTGCTGATGGCCATGTGTCTGAGGCCCAGGGATGTTGGAATTGAGTACCGCTTTCAGGTTACATGCTTTGGGTAGGGTAGTCTCCTGAAACAACTGGGAATTCTAGTATTGAAAGAGTAAATCTGAGCCAAATTGCATCAGCTGAGAGTGGGTAGAAATGGTGAGTATGTATGAGAGATTGTGTGAGGACAATCATCACATTCAGCCTCTTCATACAACAAAGAAGGAAACCAGTGCTCATAGGTTCAAATACACAGCAGAGAAGAGACTGAGATGGTGTTTGAATACAGACCTGGTTGACCAAACACCGGGGCTTTCTCACTCAACCAGCCAGTGCCCGGAGTGTCTGAGACTTGATAGAAACTTCAGACATGCACACTGAGTGAATGAACAAACTAATATCAACGAAGCCTTTTCTCTGCGCCCTTCATGTTTGGATAGTTTCTTTCTACTCTACCTCAGAACTGTGGGCTACTCACGCCGCTCCCTGAATTTGATGCTTTCTCATGGATTTGCCCTTCTCTCCTCCGTGGCTCCTGTTTCATTTGCGCACTCAGCTTTCTACCCATCCAGATCTTCTGGTCTTTCTTCTTCCCTTTTCTTGACTCCACAATTGCTTGGAAGCTCATGAGATAACGTGTCTCAGTACTTAGGGTGTTCAGACTTTCTGGGAGAGCTGCTTCAACCCAGAGTTCTGCCTCTGAAGGTCATTGCTGCAAGGGCAATTGCAAATTATTAGACAAGCTAGATTTCTGGTGGGAAGGAATTTTAATGTCTTTCCGATCACCGTGGGCTCTCTGCTGGTCCTTCTAATTATACAGAGTGAGGTAGAACTGAGAGCGAGAATTACACACAGTAAGAGTGTGTGTCTGGGAAAGGAAGTGGGGAATTTAAGATATTACAGCTGTGATAAAGTGTGAGCTTTATTCTCGTTGTTACCAAACATTTAACAGGGATAACAGTTTGCACACAGTGTCACAGGTTTCTGACTATCATGGCAAGGGGTGTGTGGCAGGGCAGTTCACACTATGGTAGATAGGAAGTGGAGCAAGATGGTAGCCAGTGTCCACAGATCCACCACCTTGCGACTAGCCTTTCCAAATTTGAAACCATCATGATCAACACATTTACTAAGTCAGAACCCTTATGACTTCTCTCTCTCTCTTTCTCTCTCTCTCTCTCTCTCTCTCTCTCTCTCTTCTTTCTGGAAATAGTCTCACAGATGTACCCAGACATGTGCCCCATGATCTCCTTGGTGCCTCTCAATCTGATTAAGTTGACAATGAAGACTGACCAGTTGTGGGAAGAAGCCACCAGAGGACAAGGACTCAAGTGCTGATGCTTGACATGACCAGGAAAACATCTCCTCTAATGGGTAGAATAGAGATTTTGTCTTCCTATCCTTTAAACAGCATGTGTCTCTGACCCTCTAGGGTTGCAGAAGAGGGGGCAGAAGGAATGGAAGAGCAGGAAGGTAAGGAGAGGGATTTAGAACACTGCATTCTGTATACGGAACAATGAATGCAGTCACGATCTCCCAGTAGCTGTGGCTGGCTGCACTGGATTCACACAAATGTTGGCCTATTAGTGATCAATCATGGACTGAGGAGGAGCTTATGGGGCCCTATTCCTCCCTACTGAAGTATTGGCTATTGATGGATTCTGGGGGAAGGGCAGCCATTGTCAACAGTTGTGAACCCATTGAGGAACTCATCATGGTCACGCAGATGAACCTGATTAAATTAGTGGCTCTCAAAAACAAAACAAAATAAAGCATAAAACTTACAACAGCGAGTCATGATGCTGGAAAGGAATGGGGGGGGTAATAGGAGTGAGAGGAAGCTAGAGAGCATGGGGAGTTACAATAACCACGATGTGCTTTATGAATGTATGAAATTGTCAAAGAACAAACTCAATAAAATCTATTAAAAACAACACAACAAAAATGTCTTTACTAATAACACCTACTATATCTGGTGTATGTTTCACTGTAAGCAAGGAGGTATATCCATGTAAGCGGAGAGCACTTCACCCCGGCTTCCTTCCCTGCCCACCCTCTTTCCCTTCCATCCTCCCCATCCCTCTCCCTTCCTTTCTTCCTCTTGATTTCTTTCTCTTTCTTAGTATGATATATATACAAGGATGTGAATGTGTATGTAGAGGCCAGCTTTCAATGTTGGGTGTCTTTCTCAAATAACCATTTATTTATTTTGGGGAGCAGTACTCAGCATTGATCCTAGGGTCTCAGGCATGCTAGTTAAGCGCTCTTGCTGAGCTACAGCTCAGCTTTTCTGGAAATCTGAGTTTTCTAGACAGGGTCTCTCCCTGTATCTTGAGTACCTGAAGTTCACTGAGTCAACTAGGCTGGCTGGCCAGCAAGCCAGCCCAAAGGGTCTGCCAGTCTCTGCCTCCCCGGTGTTGGAGTTATAGACATGTGCTCCTGTGCCTGGCTTTTTATGTGGGTACTAGGGATTCAAACTCAGGTCTTTATAATTTTTAACAAGAATTTTGCAACCGAAGCTACCTCTTCATCTCCCTTCCAGCCTTTTACAGTGCTGCCTTGTAGATCTGAGACAGAGACTGAGCCCTGGAAACTGGCTATGCCCGTGTATTCTTCGTGCGATATTTCCTGGGGTATCATCCCAAGAATTTCATTCTCATCATTTGATGGCTTCTGGGCTGGTAAGGCTGGCAAGCTGTCTTCATGGGAATGCTCAGCCCAGGTCTCTGGCTCTCAGGACAGAGCCAGTCTTCTGTTCTTGTTGGAAATGGCGTAATAACCTGGTGCTTCGTACTTGGCCTGAAGAGGGTTCACTGCTTTGCATCCCTGGCTTGCAGAGGCTGAGTACCAGAGGCAGCATGGACTTAAAGTTGTCGCAGCAGTCCTTGCTAGCCAGTGGCTCTCTGTTCCTGGCTCTCAGACGCACAAGGAGGGTAAGAACCACAAAAGCGAATCCTAGTTTTCAGTTGGGTGACGGAGTCTAGCACTCTGCTCTGGGCCTGAGCATCTTTATTTGGAATTACTGTCTGTATGTTCAATGACTTTAAGTACCACTGAGAAAGTCTCCTGCTTCTGTTCCTCCTCTCTCTCCCCTCCCCCTCCTCCTTTCTTCTTCCCACCCTTCTTCATATACATGCCCATGTACACATGTGTCCATGATGAGGTAGAAATTATGGTAGACATTAGGAGGGAAGGGGTGCCAGAAGTTTGGATTTCATTTGTAATTGACAAAGAAAGAGGAGCTGCTTGTAGATTTTTTTTTTTTGCAGAGTCCTCATGTACTGTCGTATACATCACTGTAATAATCACCAGATTTGATTAGTCATTGAACATGGAGTCCAGCTCTGGACACAGCATAGGCTCTCTCAGTAGTTATAGGATTCCCATCATGTGGATAGCCCTAGGGCTGGTTCTCTGCATGAAGCATCACTTAAACCACCTGTGAAGTTGAAACGTTCGAGAGGAGAAAGTCAGCTGTTCGTGTGATCACAGTAATTGTACTACTGTTGACCGAGTGCCCGCTGTGCAATTTGTATAGTGCTCTCCACCCCCACCATGCCACACTCTCACACAGTAGACATTGTCAGAGATGCTACAACCAGCACGTGTCAGAACGGAAACACAGTCTAGCCATTTTTACACCGGAACTCCTCCTAGGACTAGGGACAGGAAAGCAGAAGGCAGAGAGAGCAATTGCACTGTCATCACTGCAAGTCCAGTCAAGTCTAGAACTCCCTCGAGCTTGCAAAGACCCAGTGTGATCACTAATCTAGGCAGACATCCTGGAGCAAGTGACTTCCTGGAAAATAGCGTAAGCAGTGGAGAACGTAAATTTGTGGGGCAATGGATTTGGTCTTGACTTAATTTTGTTGTGCTTAGGTAGCGAACAAAAGAAAGCAAAAGCTGTGCTTCTTCCCACAGACTTTTCCTTCTGGAAGGACCAAATCAAACTATAAGGAAGCTAGAGGGTGCCTGCCTATCGGGGTGTCTTTCTGCTGTGCTGAGGCAGGGGAGTCAGCCTCTTTATTCATCTTCTCTCCTCTCGGGCTGGAGCTCAAATGCTGCCTTCTGTGGTTTTCACTTAACAAATGTTAATGAGATGGCATTGTAATCACCGGATTTTATAAATATCTTATCCGCAAATTGGACCACAAAACCCCAATGAGCCAGCTGAGCATATTACATGAGCCGATATTTTCGCCACAGTCTTAACCAAAGGATGTAAAATGTGTTCTTGCTTTGCAGCCCTTTGGGCCCATGGGTGTTAGATGCTGAAGGCTGCTGTTCGCCTGCCCCCAACTCAAGTGGCTTGCTGGGTGTGTGAGCCTTTCACACAGTCCGGGGTGATGTAAGGGATTTAGGCTTGATCAATTATACCCTTTTCAAGTTAACACTAGAAAAATGAGAAATTGATTTTTTTTGACGAAACAATATTTTAGAAATTCGGGATATAAAAATGGGATTTGACCTCTCTTATCAAGGCAGCTATCATCGTGATGATTAGAGCCTACAATTATGCCATATTTTGTATGTCACAACCTAATGCAGTGAGCTTGTCAGATTTGTTCAGGGAGAGGATGCTCTGTCCTCTGTGTGATACAGCCTCCAGCTGTGGCTGCTTTGTGGGATGGGGGTGCAGGGGAAATCTGCTAGAGTGAGCATCCTCAGACACGGGTTTCTAATTCCAGCAATACTGCTTCATCTCAAAAGAGCTCTAATAGGCAAAGGCTATATTGAAGACTTTTCCTGAACTTTTAAGCCTTAAACTGGTTATTGCATGATTAGAACCACACTATTATTAAATGATCTGATTTCACAGTAAACGAAGAAGAGATGACCGTTGCTTATCATCTTAACCGATGGGTTAAATAACAGCGCTTTTAAGATGGATTCAGGCCTTCATCATTTCTGTATCCTCAACAACTCAAACATTTCTTGGGCTTAATTTTTAATAAACTCAGTCTCAGAAAGACAAACATCACATTTTTTTCTTTCATTTGTAGGCCCTAGACATTATAGACACATAGAATCCTCTGTTGACATGTGTGCCCTCTACCGATGACACAAAAGTGGATGTGAAGAGCAACAGGGACTAATGGGAGAAGAAGAGAATGCATGACTGTGTAGTGTGCTCCAGTACATTATATGCCCATGGGACACTGACCTTAAGTTACCCTGTATGGCAAAAAGGCTCCCTTTGAAAGTGGCTTTTAATTTACATTCACTAAATATTCACTTGTAAATATTTTTTTAGCCTTGGAAATATCTGACAAATTTATCTCAGGGTTTTCTTTTTTAATTAATTAATTAATTTAATGTACATGTGTACATGCCTTGAAAAAAAAATATATATATATTCACTGTGTGTGTGTGGGCCACATGTGTGCAGATGCCCACAACAGTCAGAAGACAGTGCCTGATTCTCTAGGACTGGAGTTACAGACAGTTGTGAATGTGGGTGCTGGAAACCAAATTCCAGATCCTCTGCGAGAGCAGCAGGTGCTCATAACTGCTGGCGTCACCTCTCCAGCCCTACCTGGGGGTTTTCTATTGCAGCTAATGATATGAAAGCAGTGCTAAGTCTTTAACATTCATCAACAACACCTCATTAGATGTGGGAACTCGATTGCTGGAACCAGCTCTTACTGTTTATCCCAGGATAATTAGCTGTTTTTCTTCGGTGCTATTCCTCTGTGAGGAAGTAAGACTTGCTGTGAAACAATGCACTGAAGGAACTAACCCATTCTCACTGGAGCTCCACCAATCCCGTCATGAACTACCCTATACCCTTCCAAACCACCACATCAAGAATTAAGCACGAGCATGAGTTTGGGCATGATTATGTTGCATCCAAGTCATAGCAACCAAAATCAAAACAATGAATTATTGATTTTCTCTAAAAGTGTCTTTCTGTGCCATGCCCTATTTCTATCCTATGAAGTCTCCGTCTCCCACACAATCCGTGATCTTCTATAATTTCACTACAATTTCAATTTTCAAAAATGATATCATCAGAAAGCAGATGGAACTCATTATTATATATAATTGATATTCACTAATAAGAACATTAAAGTTTCTGGAGAGAAGGTTTCGCCATGTAGTTCTGGCTGTTCTGGAACTTGCTGTATAGATCAGCCTGACCTGGAACTCAAGTTATCTGGCTGGCCCTGCCTCCTGAGTGCTGGGATTAAAGGTATTTACCTGCACACCTGGCATTAGCATTTTAAAATATTGCAGTATATATTCTTTTAGGTTTTCCTCCTTTTACTCAGTACTATTTTCAGATTCATTAGTTTTGCTGAGTATATCAATAGTCAAATAGTTCACCTCTTTTAATTGCTGAATAGTATTTTATTTATATTGCTCTATAGTTAGCTTTTTGTTTGTTTTGTTTGGTCGTGTGTGTGTGTGTGTGTGTGTGTGTGTGTGTGTGTGTGTGTGTGGTGTGTAGGGGTTCTGGGAATTGAACTCAGGGCATCATATATGCTAGGCAAATATGATGCTACATTATAACACAGGTTGTGTTTCTTCCTTAATCCATTTTTTGATTGTTTCTGGTCATGCCCTTCCCAGTTAGTTCTCTCTGCCTCATGCTTGGGGATCAGATGTAAGCTCTCAGATACTGCTTAGCAACTTGTCTGCCTTCCTGCTGCTGTGCTCTCTGTCATGATGGTCAGGGACTCACCCTCTGAAACTGTGAGGCCCAGTAAACTCTTCCTTCTGTAAGTTTTCTTGGCCATGGTGTCTAATCACTGCAACAGAGAATTCGGATAGAATTAGTCATAGAGAACGACCAGTGTAAGAGTGATGGGCAGGGTCTTTAACAGCATATTCACAATCCAAAAGCTGAAGTCAATAAATGTTTGCTGCTGTTCAGCTGCCTTTCTCCATTTTTACAGCCCAGGTTCCCAGACAGGGCGTGGTGCTATCCACGGTGAACAGGCTTTGTCATCTCAAATAACACAGTCAAGATAATCCCCCACAGGCATGTCCAAAGGTCCAGCTGCTTCAAGATCCTGCAGCCGTGAGTTCCCTGTTGTAAGGAAATGCTGTTTTTGAACTGTGGGTCCAAATTAACCCTATCTCTATTCAGTTGCTTTTGTCAGGGTATTTGTTACAGTAACAGGAAAGGAAGTGAGACAAGTGTCATCATCTTGCCCTACCGAGCTGTAGTCTCTCAGACATGTTTCTGGGTTTTAGGGCTCTTCTCTATGAAAAGAAATGGCTGATCGTGATGATCAATTAATAGTGTGATCATATCATTGCATGTCATCTGAATCATGGCATTCTAGAGAGTGAATTGAAGTTCAAGGGATAGTTACACATGGAGAAGTGTTGTAAAGCATCCCTGCCCTAGGCAAGTGGAAATGAACAGCTGTTCTGTCAATAAGAGTTTGAATAGCACCCAGTGCCTATGTGGTGCTCCAGCAGTGTGCGCCCAGTGCCTGTGTGGTGCTCCGGCAGTGTGTGTCCAGTGCCTGTGTGGTGCTCCAGCAGTGTGCGCCCAGTGCCTGTGTGGTGCTCCGGCAGTGTGTGTCCAGTGCCTGTGTGGTGCTCCAGCAGTGTGCGCCCAGTGCCTGTGTGGTGCTCCGGCAGTGTGTGTCCAGTGCCTGTGTGGTGCTCCAGCAGTGTGCGCCCAGTGCCTGTGTGGTGCTCCGGTAGAGCGTGTCCAGTGCCTGTGTGGTGCTCCAGCAGTGTGTGTCCAGTGCCTGTGCGATGCTCCTGCACTGTGTGTCCAGTGCCTGTGTGGTGCTCCAGCAGTGTGTGTCCAGTGCCTGTGCGGTGCTCCTGCACTGTGTGTCCAGTGCCTGTGCGGTGCTCCGGCAGTGTGCGCCCAGCGCCTGTGTGGTGCTCCAGCAGTGTGTGCCCAGCGTCTGTGTGGTGCTCCAGGAGTGTGTGTCCAGTGGCTGTGTGGTGCTCCGGCAGTGTGTGCCCAGTGCCTGTGTGGTGCTCCAGCAGTGTGTGCCCAGCATCTGTGTGGTGCTCCAGGAATGTGTGTCCAGTGGCTGTGTGGTGCTCCGGCAGTGTGCGCCCAGCGCCTGTGTGGTGCTCCAGCAGTGTGTGCCCAGCGTCTGTGTGGTGCTCCAGCAGTGTGTGCCCAGCGTCTGTGTGGTGCTCCAGCAGTGTGCGCCCAGCGCCTGTGTGGTGCTCCAGCAGTGTGTGCCCAGCGTCTGTGTGGTGCTCCAGCAGTGTGTGTCCAGTGCCTGTGTGGTGCTCCAGCAGTGTGTGCCCAGCGTCTGTGTGGTGCTCCAGCAGTGTGTGTCCAGTGCCTGTGTGATGCTCCAGCAGTGTGCGCCCAGTGCCTGTGTGGTGCTCCAGCAGTGTGTGCCCAGCGTCTGTGTGGTGCTCCGGCAGTGTGTGTCCAGTGACTGTGTGGTACTCCGGCTGTGTGCATCCAGAAGCTGGGTGCTCCAAGTGATCTCAAGGATTCTGTCTGATCTGATGCCTTGCTACATTCGGTCATCTCAGCTGCTTGCAAGCTAGCTAGAGAGTACAAAGGCCCGCAGCAGCCCATGGGTTGCTGCTTTCCACACTGGCAGAATAATTCATACTTTCTAATATTGACACTTCTAGTTTAAAAACTATTGTGATGAAGCTAATTTTTCAACAGGATGATAAATGGATTCTGCTTTCTGTTGCCCTGATAATATGAAAATAATGGGTCTACTTTACAACCGGCACTTCTCCCCAAATGTTGAAGACAATTACCCTGTGTTTATGAGTCACAGAGTCAGTAGCTGTCAGAATTACCTTATCATTGCCAAACCTTTAAAGGAATAGTACAGGTCCTTAGTGACAAATTCTGGCCATTGTAAAATATTAGAACATAAAGTTGATGGAGTCCCCATTACTAAAATTCTAGATGACTGGAATTTAGTCCTAGAGAATATCCAATGAGCATATCTGAGCATCAAAGCAAACCGAGAGAAAAAGCAACAGAGAGTATTAGGAAGAACACTGGGAAATGCTACCTAGGGTTGAGGTTAAGGGAGGGAAGTGAGATTTAGATGGAATAGTTAAAAAGACAGAACAATATACCCAGCTTTTTTATAGTTAGAGCAGGAGATAGCTTTCCACTTTAAAGAAGTGTGTGTGTGTGTGTGTGTGTGTGTGTGTTCATATTTGTGTGCAGTTTTTTTTTCTTTTCTTTAAGACAGGGTTTCTCTGTGCAACAGTCCTGCCTGTCCTGGAACTTGCTCTGTAGACCAGGCTGGCCTTGAACTCACAGGAATTCACCTGCCTCTGCCTCCCTAGTGTTGGATTTAAAGGTGTGGGCCACCACTCCTGGCTTTGTGTGCAGTTCTTGGGTTGACATTGGGAACCTTTCTTAATTGTTCTTTACCTAATTCATTGAGGAAGGGTTGAAGGGTCTCTCAATGGAACCTAGAATTGGAAAATGGGATTGTTAGTCTAACTAGTCAGCTTGCTCAATGAATCCCGTCTCTGCCTTTGGAGCAGTGGAGCTACAGGTAGGTCACAATACTCATCCAGCATTTATGTAGGTTCTGGGGACTTGAACTCTGATCTTCATGGTCGGACAGTAGATACTTTATCTACTAAGCCGTCTCCCTAGTCCCAGACTTCTACTTTTGTATTTCCAAATAGAATTTCTATGGATATCTATCTTATGTTAAAAACCAGGGGAGATGATTCTGGTGCTAGACCCACCCTGAGAAGGCTAGATTTATTTGGCTAACATTCCAGGGTCACACTGATAAAATTCATACACTTACCCACTACTTTATAGGATGTTTAGCGAAGATGAAATGAGTAATTCTATATCATAATTCTTGGTACATAATTTTAATCACTAGGAAGTTAGTGCAAGGTTCTGCCTAATACCGCAGTCTGTGTGTGTGTGTGTGTGTGTGTGTGTGTTATTGGATCTCTTTAGTACTCTGCTAAAGCCTGCAGACTCGAGAATTCTTTAAATGTAATTACATAGTATATAACGAGGTTTTGACAAAGTAATACATACTTTTTCAATGTACTAAATAAGATCTTGTGGTGGCTTTGAACTCATGTTCAAGTTGTGATACACACAGAGTATGAAAAGATGCCGGGGCATTGAGTGTGACTTAGAGACAACTAGGACCCCTGCAGTGATGAAGGCACAGCTGTGGCTAATACGGGCTCTGTTGGTGATCCACTTTTATACTTAAAGGAGTTTTGTCAATTTAGTTAGGGGCAAGTGAAAAGAAAGATGTATCCCATTTCCAATACAGTCTCAAGGATCATTTGAGGTGATTCCACCTGAGGTGATCGACTGTTACGGTTTACCGGGGGCTCAGGGATTTCCGAGCACTTAGGACTTTCAGCTGGGAGCAGACGAACAGTGACCCCAGATTAAGGTCCTGCTCCAAGAGCACCGTGGTATGATGTAATGTCTTTGTCGAAGACAGTATATTCCTCACCATTGCCTTTCCTTCAACAAAGAACCGGCATCAGTCCCAATGACCACGTTTGCTAAGTTATGTATTTTTTTAAAAAACACCCTGCTTTATTTTTGTCTTCCTGTTCTAATTTTTAGTGGAGTCCATTGTTGCTGCTGCTGTGATATCGAGAAGTTAATTACAAATTACAGCACAATGGGGGTTATTTCAGCTCTGAGCTGCTGCCTTTTCATCTTCATCCAGGGAGTAAGAGTACAACACGGGGTTGGCATCAGAAATGCCTGGCAGGCTACAGTAGCAGCAGGAAGTGGAGGAGGTGGTGCCATCAGGGATACAGGAGGAAGGCTATCTTTGCTTATGAGGCTCTGTGCTGTGTACAGTAAACCTGGGCTAGGAGCCAGATACAGGGAACCTGCATTTCAGCCTTTCCTCTGCCATTTACACTCTATGTAATTTAGGAGAAGTAGGTCTATTTCTATGTGCTTCTGTTCCTTTCTTTTAAAACATTCAAGGGCATGGGTGCTTTGCCTCTTGTGTGTTATATACCATGTGTGTGCCTGGTGCCTGAGGAGGCCATCAGATCTGTCAGAACTAGAGTTACAGATGGTTGTGAACCGCCATGTGGGAGTTGGGAATGGAACCTGGGTCCTCTGGAAGATCAACCAGTGCTCTTAACCAATGAGACACCTGGTATTACTTTTTTATGCTGCTAGCCCATGACTTTCCATCTGGGAAGTGTAAAGGCACACAAGTGGCCAGGCCCCTCCCCTGAGGACCTCCAACCACCAGGTTCCACCCACAGAACACTCTATCTGCTCTTATGGCTGGACCCAGTCCTCTCCCTACAGTGTAAAAAAGCTCAAACTCAGGACTTGAAATCCCACCAATTCTTGGGCTCCCCCCAAGCTCTGAACTTGAAATCCCACCAATCCTTACCCTGGAAAGCCCCCCTCCCCTGAAATCCTATATAAAGCACGTCTTCTGCTCAGTTCTCTGCTGCATCTTGCCCAAGCAGAGGCATCCACCTTCCTGGATTCTTCCCTCCCAATAAATCTCTTTAGTGAGATTTGTTGTGTGGTATGGTTTGTGGTATTTCTTGGCTTTTGACTGTCAGGATACCTTCCCCCTAGAGCTGTAACACTTTCAGGAAGCACATACTCTTGGGGCCTGCTCACCTAGAGAGTGCTTTAATGCCATCAAGTTTTTCTTTTCTTTTCTTTTTTCTATCCAACTATGACCTCCCATTTACCACTTGGGCTTCCCACTCCAAGGATGCCAGATCTCTAGTTCTCAGTCAGACAGTAAGATAGCTGAACGTCTTCTTTAGATGGGTTGGGTGAGTCGTTCTAGGGGCTTTGTTTTGGTTTGGAGGGGTACACTAAACCAAAATTTAGGCATATTGAAGAAATCTGGTTACAAAAATAATGTGGAGCTGGAGAGATGGCTCAGAAATAAACAGTACTAGCTGCTCTTCCAGAGGTCCTGAGTTCAATTCCCAGCACCCACATGGTAGCTCACAACCATCTATAATGAGATCTGGTGCCCTCTTCTGGTATGCAAGCAGACACACAGGCAGAACACTACATATAATAATATAATAAATAGATAAATCTTTAAAAAACAATGTGGGATCTGGAGTTGGAACTGCTTAACTTTCCACATGCACAGAGAAGTCGATACAACCCTGAGAGCTGACTAGGGGAAGGACTCTGGGTTGGAGTCACAAGAAAGGTCTGTGTAAATAGAAGAATGAAAACAAGGGGGCTTACTCTGATACATAATCTTGGACTGTGTCCTGATAGCCTCAGAAAAATGGCAGTGAGTTTGAATTGCTATAATAAAGTACTATAGACTTGGTTGCTTATGAGCAACAGCAATTTTGGTGATTGGGAAGTCCAAGGTTGGTGTTGGCAGGTTGAGTATCTAGAGAGAACCCACCTGTTGATTCACATATGGGACACTTCAGTTATGTCCTTATGTGGTGGAAAGGGACAATTCTCAGGGAGCACCTTCAACGTGGCTTTAACCTGATGATCTATACTTACTTCCCAATGGTCCCCATCTTCTAATCTCATTTGAGATTAGTTTCCAACATCAGACATTGAAGAACCAAATATTCAGAATACTGCAGATCATCCAAAAGGGTTACCCGAGAATGAACCCCACCAGTAAGATGGCAAGAGTCTAGGTACCCACCAGAAAGAACCTAGAGATTAACAAAGATGGGGGTGTGTGATAAAGCCCTCTTATCCCTTGTCCCTAGTGGTGGTCATGAATGTCTATATAGTATCCGGGTTAATCCAACCTCCTTTCTCCAAAGGCTCTCTGAACTTACCTCTTCCACCATCCCTTCCTTTGTTTGCTAGGTCTGTCATGTGAAAAATCTCCTGTCTCAGAGCTGGATCAAAGAAAGAGAAGGGGAAAGCCCCATAGCTGTCTGACACACAGGCTGGGCAGGTGTGTGGTGGGATGTATGTCCCATCTGGATACCCCTTGCTACTTGTGTAAAATGTAGGCCATTTTCTCACATGGAGCCTCACATTGAACACACTCATTCTGGTCTGGACATACCTGAATGGAGAAAACTTTCTTACAGCCAGGACTCAGTGCTGACAAGGGAAGGCAGCAAGTTTTGGGCTCCATTTCCTATAGAACTCTGGTTTCTCCTCCTCTTTAAGACACTCAATCAGCTCCTGTTACTGGATACACATTGTTGACTTTACCGAAGCCTGTTTATTTTTTTATTTTAGAAAAATATCTCCAACTGAATTTCTACTTTTCTTCCCAATAGACTCTGTTTGCTGATTAGGTCACAAGGTTTCGGGATGTTAAATCAGACGTGTTAGTGTCCGTGACTAAAGTTGCTTAGATCTATATCTATGTGTCTGAGTTATCTGCTGCGGAGATGAGAATGGGCCTTAAATTGATCTTCAAGGTGTTGAACAAATGTGTCCACTGAAACATTTTAGAGATTTCTTTTAAACTTATCACTTCATGTCATAGGTTGGTCAACTTTCATATTTTCTTTATCCATGTGTTTTTCTGCTAAACATTGTGCATGGACCCCAGCCAGAAAGCCCACTCACACAAGATCAATATCACTAGTGCTGAACACCTCTTTGGTGTGGGAAATGAGATCTTGTCTGCTAGGAATGTCTTTAGAATTTGTTGATTTTGGTTTGGTGTTGTGTAATTTGTCTTAGAGTCTGTTACGAGAACACCCATTTACTGTCAACGGACGGTGGAGAGCTCTGTAAAAATCTAATTAATTTGAAGATATAACTTCCATCACCCAATACTACCGCCGAGCTTCTGTAGAGTGATGAGATGCCGTGGAAGGGGGTAATCATACACAGAGTGTATCGGAGTCTGTCCGCATCATTTGGTGGTGTTCTGTGGCTCTCTTTGGCTTCTTGGATTGCTTCCTATGTGTGGATTTTAAATGGATGTAGGCAACTGAATTGTGGCTCCTCAAAACATGTTTACTTGAAAACTTGTAATGTGACCTTATTTATAATAAGAGTCAAGGCATAAAAGTACCTAGGCAAGCAGCATGAGATGAGGTCATCCTGGACTCAGCTGTACTCGAAGTTCAGTGCTGAGCCCTTAGAGTAGAAGATGGACGCAGCACTTTGCATTTATAAGTCAAGGAATACCAAGGGCTCTGGCAGCTGCCAGAAGCAAGAAGAGATGTACAACAATTGTGTGTCAGGGTTTTTCAAAGGAACCAACCTTGCTTGATACTTTGACTACACACATGTGCCCTCCAGAACCACGTATTGCTTCAAGTCACCACGAGTATAGATATTAATTTTGGCTATCCTTAGAAACCAGTATGATGAAGATCAAATTAAATTTTTAACATATATTAAGGAGTTTGTTACCTAAGCGGAATTTGTTAATTAGGACCCAATGGCCTGAGTCTAGTTGTTATCTGATATCCCAAATAAAGTTTTATTGGAACATAGCCATGTCATTTGTTTATATCCTCTGTGGCTGCTTTTGTGCTGAAACAGAGGAGTTGAGCTACCTTGACAGAAACTACAAGGAACACAGAGATGACTATGTTACTTGATTTTTTTGATGCAAATTTACTTATAAAAACAATTAAAGGTGTGGTGGCACACGCCTTTAATCCCAGAATTTGGGAAGAAGGCCAGTCTGGTCTACAAAGCGAGTGCTAGGAGAGCTAGGGCTATTACACAGAGAAACCTGTCTCAAAAACCAAAAACCAAAACAAAACAAGAAGGGTAATTGTGGTTGGGATTTGGTGATGGCGACTCCAGCTGCTCTTAATAATATCTACCTCGAAAAATTTATGCCACATTCTGAATTTGGTTAAGGCATATCTCTCCTATAGAACTGGTGATATTGACTAAAAGAAGCTCAACAAAAACAACTGATCTGTACATTTTATGTAGCCTCAAAGTAGATTGTTTGGTTTAACCTCCTCATTTTGACTTCTTGGACTTAATGTAAATTAGAAACATTATTAGGTTGGTAGATCGAGTAAGCAATAAACATACTCTTAGAATAAAGAAAAGAACTATTTATCATTGTATTGAAGGGCTGTCTTTACCACATGATCTAGGTGCCTCTTATTTGATTAGTAATGAGAATACAAGCAGATGAGTTTTTCCTTGAGTGTGAAGGTCTCCCAGCTCCTGAAACAGAGACATAGAAACTGAATGTAAGAAGCCTATAATAGCTTATCTACCTAAGAGTTTTGTGTATAAAACTCATCATTTTGCCATTAAGGAAGTTATGACAATATATGATTTTTTCCTAACCTTTTGCAAGTGTTAAAAATTTGATCATTGAATTTCTCTTTGAACATTTCTGCCTGGCTCTGAAAAGATGTGTGTGTGTGTGTGTGTGTGTGTGTGTGTGTGTGCATTCACTCCTATGATCACGTGTATGAGGATGTAAGTGGACAAGCATGTTTGTGTGATTAACATATATGTGCATATGCAGGATAGATGTCAATTTTAAGTATCATCCTCAGGTACTGTTCATTTTGTTTTTTGAGATAGGGTCTCTCATTGCCCTGGGGCTTGCCAATTTAACTAGATTGGTTGGCCAGTGAGAACCTGGTGTTCCTCCTTACTGCTGGGGTTACAGGTGCATACTATCATATCCAGATTACCATATCCCCCAAATCATTTGTTCATTCATTCATTCATTCATTCATTCATTCGTGTGTGTGTGTGTGTGTGTGTGTTGCACACATGGAGATCACAGGACAAATTTTTGGAGTTGGTTCTCTCTCCTTCCACCGTGTAGGTCCCAGGGGCTCAACTAAGGTCCGCAGGCTGGTGCAGTCATTTACTGCGCGGTCTTGCTGGCCCCATGCCAAGCTTTTCAGTGTGGGTTCTGGGAACTGAACTCACGTCCTTGTGACTATATGTCATGCTGCTTCCCTAGACCTTGAAAAAAAATCCCTTTTGCCAAAATTTGTTTTAAAGTTCTTGAAAATTTACCTCAAGGCATTTTCCCCCAAGGAAACAATGAAATATTTAACATTTCTCAGAGCATTGTCTATAATCATGAGAAATTCAAATTACCTAAATTTGAAGTAATAGTAGTGAATTGGTTAAAAAAAGTTACAGTGCCTTAATGCTCATTCTGAGAGCTTATCCTTTAATATTTCATAACTCAGAACGATGTTCTTGGTGTCATTTTATAAATGTAAAAGGCGGACAAGATGGAACTATATGGTGTATACTAAACACACACTCAGAATAATGGGAGGAAGATAGTCTTGTGTTTACCTCCATTTTCTAATGTTTTGTAATTTTTTTCATCACAATAAAATACGTAAAGCGAACAGTCTGTCTCTTTAAATATTTTAATCTGGAGTGGAGAATTATGAGTTGACATAAAAGCGAAGCTCGTTCCCTTTCTCTGAAAGCTGACGAAGCACTTCAACCACAGCCTGTTGGGACAGCACTTTGGGACAGTCAGGTGTCCCCCACCTCCCATCCTTGCCCCAAGTTGCAGTTTCTTGACCCTCAATCAAGAACATGGAGTTCACAGAGAACCTAAGCTCCAAGTGAGCTAGGGTCAGGAGAAGTGTGGTCTGTGAGTTCACCTCTCTCCCTGAAGTCCCACACTCACAGAGGCACCAGCCCACCGCTGCTCTTCCGCTGGGCCCTGCAGGAAGCCGGTTTAGAACAGGAGCGCCAACGCTTGTTCAGGTGAGAGGAGAGAAAGCGTTACTTCTTTCCTGGTCTTGGGAATTTCTCATCTTTTTTCATCTCGGTCCTGATGAAGGGGATTTCTCTCTTTTTTAAAGTCCTCTTTGTTTTGATCAAGCCGTGGCTATGAATTTTCTTATGAAAAAAAGTCCGGCAAAAAAAAAATTTAATTTGTACTAATCAGCCCCAGGCAGAGAGCCTGCAATAAACTTGATGTCAATTTCATGTTTTGTTGAAGTTTGTGATGTGATTTGTTTTAGGATTGCCCCACCTTCCCTATTTTCTGTCTCTCTCAGTGTGCGTATGTGTAGGGTGGGAGGAAAGTCTTTAAATACGGTTTTCAGAAAATAAAAACTCCAAGTATTGCATTGCACTTGCTCTAAACTTTTTATTGTCTTGACTTGACTTGACCCTTTCTCTCCCCCGCTCCCACCTCCCTCCTCTCCCAAGACTGTGTACTCTAGGCCCACAACTTCTGCCTCTGCTCTCTGTGAGATGGCAAATCCTGCGCATCTTCACCTGCTTTTCCAGCATCCTCTGGGATATGATGAGGCATTTCTCTAACAAGACTTCTGATTTCTTCAAGACTGTTATTAGCAGGCGTATCATTTAAGGGTCCTATGGAGAAATTTTTTTTGGACATTTTTGGCATTCACTGATGGTTCCAGGCTACAGACAGCCTCTTCTCACTGTCTTTGCCAATTTTGTGTCCTGTTTCCTCTCTGCTCCGGTACCTCCCTTCTCTCTGTCATTTCCTTCCTTTATACTTTCTTATTGAGTATTGCTCACAGGGCCGTCTGAGACAGCAGAGTCAGAGGAGAGCCAGGGCTTCTGGTGAATGCGGGGGTGCAGGTTCTAAGATGTAGAGGAGATGGTAAAGGAAGAGTTGAACCAGTGCCTGTACCGTGCTGTCCAACCAACCACCTATTTGCACGTCTGTCCCTCTCCCCTGTAGATGGTGCCTGTTAGCTTACGAAGACCTGTGCACTGTTCTCAGCATTAAGGGCACAGCATAAATAAAACAGGCTGAGTTACATGCTTTATATAAGGTAGAACTTATCACACAGTATGAAACATAGCCAGATAGTGTATCATTTCTAGTTATGAGGAAAAAAAATTACAAAGGGTAGAAATGACACAAAGAGAGAGGAAGCTGATGATGACGGCCAAGGGGTGCTGTAAATGACATTCTGGGAGTAGCAGGCCCAAGGCTACTGTCAGACTGAACCCTCACTTTGCCTCATCATCAGGCGCAGCGTGGACCAAGTTCTTAAGTGCCTCTCTCTCTCTCCTCAACTCTTTTTCTCTCTGTTTCCTTTTTAAAATTTTTTTCTTTCCTCTCTTCCTTCTTTTCTTCCTCCCCTACCGCAGTATTTCTTTCTTCTTCCCTCTCCTCCCTCTTGAAGATTGAACTCCAAATCTTGTGGACACTAGGCCAGTGTGCTATGATCGAGTTCTTCTCACTCAATTCTTTCATTTTGCGATGGATCTCAGATAGCCGAGGATGACCTTAAACTCTAAACTTCCTGCTCCTAACTGTTGGGAGTTATAGAGACGTACACCACCATATTTGGCTCACCCAACTCCCCCCTTCCCTGCCAGAGTTTCATATAGCCCAGGCTGGCCTTGAACTCAATATATAGCCAAGGGTGACTTTGGCCTGTACTGAGATTACAGGTACAAAACACCATACTTAATTTATGTGCTGCTTGAGATTGAACCCAGGGCGCTGTGCACTCTAGGCAAGAACTTTACCACCTGAGCTGCTGCCTCAGCCTTGTGGTTCATTCAATTACTGATTAAATAAAACGATGCCTATAATTGCCAATTGTCAGGAATAATGTATTATTAGTTGTCATATCATTCAAGGGTCCTATGATGAATCTCTTTTTTTTTTTTGGCATTTTTGGCATTTATTTATTGTTAAGACAGCCAGGGGCAACCTGTGTGGACTTGTCCCACAAGCTTGCAGGAGAAGGCCTCACTGGGAGTGAAAAGAGGGGGGATGCATTTGTTTTGCTCGCGAGTGTATATTAGTGCTGGTGGATGTGCGGGCCTTCTGGATGGGACAGAGACAGACAGCAGCATTTTCCAATGCACAAGAAAACACTTTATTTAAAAACAATGCATCCAGGAATGCGTTTGGCACAGGAGGCAACAAGGCAGGCACATTCATACTTAACAGATACTTTTGGGAAGCTGTTGAAGCAAACGTTTTCATTTTCTTCACAAACTGCAGTCACACACACACACACACACACACACACACACGCACACACGAGCTATCTCTGTGAAAGGTGATCAGCCTTGTTCACCTAGAAGGCAGGAGATATTTACATGGTGCTCAGCCCAGTAGCCCTGGCTCCTTCCAGGCCTCACTCTCTAGAAGCTTCTTCCCAAGGACAGGTAAAGTTGCTTCTCACAAGACAGATGTGACTCCGATTGGTAAAGGCCCCTACCTCTCCTGAAGACCACAGAACTTCCACTGTGGTTGAGCAGGGGTAAAAGTCTCTCCACGTACAATAGCATTTCCCAAAATGAATGCATCAATGAGGGTGGGGGAAGGGTTGTCATGGTAACAGCAAGAGGCATTGGTTTTCACCTGACATGCTCATCCTGCTCATTTCTTTAATAACTTACAGTTACCGTTTGCTCACATTTTAACCTTTTAGCTTTAGCATTACAATATAAAAGGCTTTGTTCTGCATCATTCTATCCCACTCTTTAAATGGTACTAAACTGAAAGGTGAGAACAAAGTAAGACGTGTGAGAAACTGTCACACGTTCTTCCGTCTTTACTTCCAATTCATGTTTTTACAGTTGAGTGTCCAGATTTCTGAGAATAGCATGAAATCTGTGGTTTTAATTCTCACTGGGTAGAGATGCCACTTCTGAAGCTTAGCCTTGAGGATACCGGCCTCCACTGAAGCAGAAATGGTCCAGATCCATGAATCCTCTCTGTGGTGGGAAGGAACCAGCTCATCTGAGTAGGTGGTCTTGCATTGTGGTGCTTTGATTTGCTTGTCCCAGATCAGAGATTCTCAACCTGTGGGTTGCAACCCTTTTGCAGGTTGAGTGACCCTTACATAGGGGTCGTACATCAGATATCCTGCATATCAGATATTTACATTATGATTCATAACAGTAACAAAATTACAGTTATGAAGTAGCAATGAAAATAATTTTATGGTTGAGGCCACTACAACATGAGGAACTGCATTAAAGGGCCAAGGAATTAGGAAAGTTGAGAACCACTGTCCTAGACCCTGGGAGGATTTCAGGGCCAGTTACTGATGCTTGACGAATACATCTCAGCTGGTCTTAAACTCCACTGGAGTGGAGTTCACTCTAGAGGCAAAATTCAGCTCATGTGTATACTCTCCTAGGGCTCTTGGTGGCAGGGCTGTGCTTAGCCCTGGGTCTTGAAATGTGGTTCAACAGCATTTCTAACATGGGGTCTCACAAAGATTCCAGATTTCATAGAGAAAACTACTGACCTTTTGTAAGTGCCTCAATGATTACATTCAACCTGTTCTTGTACAAACGTCTCTCCCATTGTCTACCCACTTTTCCCCTCCACCTTTCTATTCAACAGGCTGGGTAGCAGTGACTATGTTCATAATAAAACAGAACTTCCTGGTCAAGACCCTTGTGCCTGTCGCTATGGGCTTCTCCTCTGGTCAGAAAGAGACAGAGGATTAGGGCATTCATTAATGCCAGCACACAGTTTGTTAGGAGGACTGGAAATCCTCAGAACACATATGTGATTCATTCGAAACAAAATCTAGCTTGCTCAGTGTAAAGAAACAAACTCATTTCAACGATGATTAAGAACAACAAGAAACGGTGGCCAGAGTGGTGGTACACACCTTTACTCCCAGGACTCAGGAGACAGAAGCAGGTGGACCTCTGTGGTAGAAGTTAACCACCTGTTTGTATCGTGGGTACACGATATAACAGGTGCCTATATATAGATAAACTTTGACCTTTTAAAAAACAATGTGGGAAATGTCCAATATGGGTTTCAAACATCTTCTGTGCAGAAGTATCTTACAGAACCTAGTGGATATTTTATTATGTGAAGAAAGTAGATTTGGTCCTTTGTGATCTAACTTTGATCACTCCGTGCAGAACGAAAATCCACGGCCATTCACTGTCTGAGAAGTTAGGTTCATTTTCTCCCATCATCGCCTTTCAAATGATTTAATTAAACCCACCCCAAAACGGCACCCACCAGAAAATCTCTCACTTTGCAAGCCAAGCTTATTCGTTGCTTCATCACCGTGTTTGACTTCTAGATCCTCTGTAGGGAGTGCATTCATCGTTAATGGTCTGGAGGGATAGCATCTCTGCTACTCAGTGTCCCAAAACTACAGAGCAACATGATGCTTGATAGAATTTTTTTTTCAGAGGCCGGACTTGTAACTAGCCAAGCTGTGAAGAGAGCAGCACACAGCACTTTGTTCTGTCAATCTTGTCGGCTCAGCCTCTGAAGTTGTCCAGGCGTCATCCAACACAGTGATGCCTTTGAATCATTATGACTCAATCTTTGAGAAGCGTTCATCTGTTTACTTATGCAAGCTCCAGGCACGAGGCTGAGCATCCCTTGGTGGGGTGCAGACTATGAACCAGGGAGCTTTTGCAGGTGTGTAAGGATAGAAAATCCTAACGGTATCTTGTTTGTCTGCTTCTTTGCAGCTTGATAAATGCCTGTGAATTTTGTGTTGTCAGAAGGATGACAGGCGGACAAGCAAAAACCCATCCAAACATGGCAATTAAATTAGAGAATCTTTACCTAGAAGGTCACACTTTGACATTAGGAAAGCCATGGCTGACAATCTCCTAAGCTGAGGACCTGTTGAGAGACTCTCATCACCACATGGCTAAGAAATATTTGGACATCTTTGGGCCTTAACCTAAAGGGCATAATAACATGCTCTTTTTTTTTTTTAAAATAGGAATTAGTGAACTGACCAAGGCCGACTTGCTGTCTTGTTGACACGGGCATTCTAACATCCCCCGAAGCCACTGCTACCAGCTTCTAACTGGTACTCATTGATTCAGAATTGCTCAGGCAGTGCTGTGCTGGAACCAGCTCACATGTCTAAGCTAATTCATGCTGGCTCTTGGGAGCCTTGGCACATTTGAGCTGGCTGATGTTAAATTAGTAGCTTGAAGTTGGATCTGGTGTGGTTGCATAACGCATGGAAACTTGTAAATACTAGTTTACCAGAGCAGCTGTTAAACATCTAGCTGCACAGTAGAGATGAAACCGCTTTCTCAACCCCACAGAGAGAAATCAAAGGTGCTCTTGGGTACCTGTGGTGATCAAGGGCTTTTCATGTGTGAAGTAAAGAGAGAAGCAAGGCCGGAAACTTCATAAGGTCAGTGCTCCCTTCCCTAGCAGGGCCTGGGACACGACAGCTGGTCATACCGGAACACCTTGCTTACGTGTTTTGTTTTGGTCTTAGATTTTTCGTTCTACAAATTTCTGTTCGGGGATAGGGGCTGGTTTCATTCTCGCTCAAATATCGCAGCACTGAAGGCATTCCTTCATTTGAGGGATCATTCGAGTTTGAGAAATCAGACCACCTGAGCAATACTTTAGAGGAATGAATCCCAAATTGAATCTGAATGTATCATTTAAGTTCTCTGTTTCTTGGTTTGTCCATTTATAAAGATGGATAACCTGAGATTTGCCTCTTTTGTTTGAACCATAGTGAAATATAAAGAACTAGCCTTGGGGTGAAAGTACTAAAGCTACGCTCCCCACTTTGTCTGCCAGTTCGTATCTATTATGACTACACCTAAAAATTACTATGCACTTAAAAATGAGCAGAAATTAGCTTGGCTAGAAGTGGACGGTTGAGTCACTAAGACTATGTCTACATTGTCATGTGCTGCAATCACTTTAAGGAATGATTAGCATTCAGCTGCTCTGAATGTTGTATATTTGACTGTGAAATACACTTTTAGTTTCCATATGTCACATCAGAATCAATCAGGGATTCTTTTCTTAACGTTAGGCCTTATCTCAGGGTATAATGATTCAAAATGTGGATTGAGGAGCAAGAATTCTATCTCAAGGTGGTGCTCAATATGTACATTGCTGTTGCTACATCATTGGGACCCGCCAGGTCCTAACCCTAGCACCCCGTTGTCATGCGCCACTAGAGTCAGCTACTCAGCAGTAGACTCCTCGCTGACCCTGACAATAAGAGAAGAGGCTTCACCAAGGATTAAAGCATCTATTCAGCAGCACATATCTTTAACAAATCTCCACAATAAAAATACATGTTCAGAAATATTACATAGCAAATAACAACAGTCTACAACATTTTCCATTTGAAATGTTATATTTTTTTGTGGCAAAGCAGTCAGAGGGCGAGAGAGGCAGGATTAGCCATTTTGGTCCTTGGTATCAACTCATCAGTGGCCTTGATGAAATGGTCCATTGATAAAGTGGCCTAGACAGACTGGCTAAGATGCCGTCTATCCTCAGCACCCGTGGTGTCCCATCAGAACTCTTCAAACACACATACACAGCTCTGACTCGGTAGTCAAAAGGTCAGTTATACACATCTGGGAAGTAATAGAAGCTAAGCAAATGTTTGCCTGAGGCATTCAAACAGTTATGAGAAAGAAGGACCCAGAACTATACAGAAAAGTTCTTAGAATGTCATTGGAAAGGAATGAAGAACCACCAAAGTTTTTCACTACGCTTTGTACAGTCTTAGCGAATTAAACCAATACAACATTTTGAAGTCTGTTGCTGCAATTACAATGTGGAAAATATTTCTTGACTCCGGGGGCCCCTGCTGAAGTTATATACAAGGAAGAGTGCACAGTCACTTCCAGCCTTGGTCTTCTAAATCATGCATACACATTATTAAAACAAGACTTTATTAAAATGAATATATTATCAGGTACATTTCCAGCTGTCAGCTCTATACCACCAATAACTGAACTGAGGTTTATCAGACAATGATATAGCAAGTGGCTTTTCTCTCATTTTAGGGGCGAGTGGGTGTTTTTCAGCAGCCTGATATGTACTGGGCAACTGTGTCCTCTGCTGCTGCGGTGTACCTGGCCAGGTACATTTAGTGATCTTTCACCTTCCTCCCTTATAGGCCTTATCCATTACATTTGTACTCCGAAGACACTAGACCCAAACTCTTTTTCTTTGCGTATGTCTTCCATACCAATAAGGTAAAGATGTGAAATTATAACCTCTTCAATAATTATCTATGTACATTTTGGGGAAAATTGCTTAGTGTCTCTACATCTCAACTTTCAGATTTGCAAAGTCAAGAAGGGCTTGCAAAGCTCAGAAGCCCCTCCCTTTCTATTATTCCTGTATCCACAGGGTCCTTGAGCGATTGCCTGAGTGTCTGGTGCCCTGCCTGAAGTTGGGAAGTATGTACTTATGTTCACTCAATTCCCTGAAACCTTGGTTTTGTCTGGGCACTCACATTCATCAGCACTGATAGCCTTGGCACCTGGATGCTGGGTAGTGCGTGGGGTCTTTTTTTACACATCCTTGCGGTAGCCCATGGTCAGGTGTCTGGTGTTCAGGTCAGAGACAGATGGCCATATTCAGCATTGCTGGACACACAGTACTAAACACACTGCATTTTATAATGGTTAAAGTTACTTAGCACAAGAACACAGTCTGGGAACTCAGACCAATGATCGAGGATTTGTCTACTATGTGCAAGGTGCTGGATTTGATCCCCAGCTTCATTTACTCATATACAAACCCCCATTCTGGATGTGGGAGGGAGTCATGAAAACCATCTTTTGACTCTGTCTTCCCAGAATCCACATGACACAAAGAACAAAGATGAGACCACAGGTCAGCAATGAGCAGGCTGCCAAGGGTTTGTGGATTTCCCTTTCTCCTCTGTAACTTAGTCATTTTCAGACATCCTTGGGGGCTTTGTGGTGGCCTTGATTCCCATATCTGATGGTGTACTCTGTTCTAAGTAGCCAAAAAAAAATGAGACTGTTTCTATTAGAAAGATATACAAACCAGACCCAACCAAGTGAGGCTGACAAAGGAGGACGGGGTGTGATTATACAGCTGCACAGACAGGAAACCCAACGGTCCCTCTGCTCTGGCCACTGCACTTGAGCCTACAAGCCTGGGGACAGTGGGAGCGCTGACAAATGCTGACTGCCTTCCTGATAAGGGAGCCATCCTATCATGACAGCGGCTACATAGGTTTACAGCATGAAACAGTTTTGAAAAACAGAAAGATTTTGTAGGATCATCAGATGGCTACATTTCCAAACTGTTGGAGCAGCAGGTCAAGGGTACAACTGACAGTAAAAATAGCCAGAAAGGCCTTTACCATACAGGGAAAACGGCAATAAATATTTTGCCAATGTTTTGTACCTAATGTTTTTTATTTTATTTTTTTTAAATAGAAGGGATCTACATTGTAAAGGAATCTTTAGCATTGTAAATTTGAGGTTATATTGGAATTTTTTCAGATGATTTATTATTGTTGTTGTTATATTATAAACAGAATGTGGGGACCATCTCAAGAAATCCTTCCTAGAGGCAGGGATGAACGAGCCTCCAAACCCTTCTGGTCCTGAAGAGAAGCCCATTTTCCTACTATTTTGTACTCCTGTTCAATGTATAGTGGAAGCAACAGTAGAAGACAGGAAGGGTTTCTTAGTCTAAACTTAGGGAACAAGGCTGTGGTAAGATTTAAAAATCCTCCCCAAATTAAAAACAAACAAACAAAACCCGCAATGTTCTGATGAGATCGAATTTAAATAGGCTATCTTGAAATAATGAACTGGCTTTGGGGATTTTCTGGTCTTTTGGTACTTCATCTTGTACAGTGCAAAGAGTCGGAATTTATATTTAGTAAGATCTAATGGGCACATTGAGATTAAAGCTCTGGAGTCAGAACCGGGCCTGGATAATCTCAGCATTAATATCCCTGAGCTCCAACCAAATGAACTAAGAGCTCAGGAATAGCCAAGTCTTTCAATACTGATGACAATGAATGCAATTCTGCCTGTAATCGGTCTCTCCATGACCCAAACCTATCATGGCTGGAGAGTAGCTGCATGGTGTCCCATGCTTTTTAAAGAGAACGGACACAGCCATGGTGTGGTTTAAAGTGACAAGACACAGTCATGGTGTGGTTAAAGTCACAGAACACAGTCATGGTGTGGTTTTCATGCCCATAAAATTATCATTGGATTTAAAAGTATTATTAAAATGGCTTATAATTTTAATTTCCTTATTATTCGGTGTATAGTTAACCCTTCTTATTTTTGAAATATTTACCCTTATTTCCTTTCATCTGTCTGAATGATTGACATTCACAGAGTGTAAGATGTGCCACCGTTGGTATTGTGTTTGGATCTGAATGGTTTTCTTTCACTAGATTGTATCTGGGTCAGAATTAGCTTCTCCCAAAGAACAACCCAGCTTCGGGACCAGGTAGCATAAGGACTGTGTGTCTCCTTATTGCCCTTCTTTGTAGGCACGGCTGTTTCTTCCCAGAGAGGGACAGTGCGCTGATGTCTGAACTATAGCAACAATTTTTCAAAGGGGTTTACAACACTGTTAGCATTCTAGATGAGATTTCTGGAAAAGAAGGAGCTGCCCCACTAGAGCAGATAACAAATGGGCTCCACAGGCACTTGGAAAGAGGAGAGAAACTCTTATTAAAATTTAACATCAACTTGGCCAGGCTTGGGGTTGAACTGGAAGAACAAAGTGCTGCTCAGTGTAAAAGCCTGGGATGGGAGAGATGCGATTTCCACAGATACAGCTGAGACACTGAGAACAATGGCCAACTGATCTCAAATTCCAAAGGTTATTTAGGACCAAGTCTTGCCACTGCATAATGGCTTTTCTTTTGGAGACGCTCAATGTATAGGCACACAGACTTGATTTCAGAGGAAACAGAGAATAGTATCTACAACTGTCTCAAAGAAAGCAGGCAGGTCTAGATGGCTGTTGGTGGGGATGTCACAGAAAGGATCTGACATGACTAATGTTAACATTAGCCACACAGAAAAGAAGCTCTAGCTTCTTTTCTCACACTGCTTTATAGAGTGCATAACTTGCAAATATGCTTCTTCTCCTTCCTTCAAATTCCCCAGGTTTTTAAGTTAGCTCAATGCCTCTATGTTTTGAGAGAGTGCCCAGATCAATGCTTGAGCCAAGATAGTGGAAGGCCCAGGCTAGAAAGCCCTTGTAGGACCTGCCACATCTGCACTCATGCCAGCAGATGCCGTGCCACACGCAGCATGGGCATGTGACAGAAAGAGAGGTACTGTAGCGTAGGCCTCTCTACCCACACAGACCACCCTGCCGCAGAATAACAGTGTGGACAAGACAGGACTTGGTAAGAGGCGTTTCTTAAAGAATTCATCACGGAGGAAGTCATCTTAATTTGTTCAGTTTGTCATGAACCACCCAAGTCACCCAGAGACTTGCACACATCAAGTACAGATGCAAACATATACAAGCAAAGATAGTCTAGAGCTATTCCTAACAAATTATTAAATTCAATGGTAGTAGAGCAACAGGAACAGGGTGTGTGTGTGTGTGAGAGAGAGAGAGAGAGAGAGAGAGAGAGAGAGAGAGAGAGAGAGGGAGGGAGGGAGGGAGGGAGGGAGGGAGAGAGAGAGAGAGAGAGAGAGAGAGAAACCTGCAAACCAGATTTTTGTTTTTGTTTTTGAAGTCTCCAATCCCCCTGGCAAAGGAGATAGATCCCGCTGAAACTGGCCAGCATTCTCTGATTACGAGGACTGTATCCAAGTAGGGCTGAGGAGACGGCAGCCATGGATGGGACCACAGCAGCTCATCCACAGGGGAGACAGTTTATTATTAAAATACAAATTTGGAACTATTTCAAGTCATTCACTGTGTAGCATACTTCCCAATACAACCTCACCTTTACCAATCAAGTCTAACGCATGTGGTTTCAACGCACCCGTCCTAAGTCTTCTAAGACCGATCAAAGAGCAGTGCAGACGAGGGAGAGGAGACGTCCTTCCGTGTGAGTGGCAGACAAGCTTTGCCGGATTGTCTTTGGGGCTCTATTCTGGAGACTATTCAATTTGGTTTTTTTTGGGGGGGCACTTTTAAAACAGCCATTTGGCACTTTCTGTTTGGAGTTCTTAGGCACAGTGTGACAGAGTGAGCTTGGTGAGCCCTTCGCCATGCATTCGGAACAGCAACTGAAACTCAGCAGGCAGCTGGTGAGACTCCTGCCACTTGGTGGTAAACTTGGTTCCTTTTTTGTCATAGTAATGGTATGGAAGATCCTCCCTTGTGTTGGGGTCAAATCCGAAAGGCCAGAATCCATACAAGTGGATCTCTTCACAGACTGCAGATGCGAGAGTGTACATGAGGATACCTGTGCTCAGCCGTTTGGGTGACAAGTGTTTGTTTTTCCAGTACCTGGTAATGATAAGTACATGTAGATTCAGTGGCGGTGCTGAAGGTGTCAGTCAGATAAGTTAATAGGCAGGGCTGGGAGCTAGATTTGTCTAGACTGTTTAGTTTTCATGGATAGAAACACTTTCCAGCCCCATTACCTTGGTCTGTCCCCTTCTAGAAGAGATTTGAAATGTCATGAAAATTGAATAAAAATGGAACAGAAGGGAGCAAAATGATAAAGTGAGAGGTTTGGGATAGGTTGGTAGGTGACCTGGGTTCTCCCCATTTTCAGTAACGACTTTGGGCTGTATTCAGTTATTAAATATCGGAGTCAAGTTCTATTACTTCTTCATTCTTGGAAATGGTACCAGGGTGTGTGTGTTACCCTTGTAATTATTCTCCACACGCACCTTCTCAAAGAGAAGGCCCCAGCTTGGGCTATAAATAGTACAATTGCCTTTCCTTGTGGAGACATTAATTTTCTAGACCACAAGTTCTCTTTCAATGGAAGCTCAACTAAACATATCATAAATTTGGAAGATTTTAGGAAATAACAGGAAGGGACTATCTATTAGAGCATGCACATCTAGATACCGGTTCTTCTAGAACCCACTTGAACTGATAATAAGATCTGTACCTGATGTGTGCCTGGGTTCCTTACATAGGAGGGCATGGGAGTTGAGGCAATGCTCAGACGACTCAAAGAAAAAGCTCTACACTTGATCTTTCCTATAAAATGGCCCTGGATGATTATTTCATTCTGATTTCATATTGGAATGATCTGAGAAGTTGTTAAAAACACACTTAGTGCTTGTCCCTTGCTCCCCTCACCACACCGAGTGAGTGTCAAACACAGTCAAGGTAGTGATATTGTATTTTAAAATACCGACTTTTATAAACAGCCAGAACTGAAAGTTGCTGGATTAGATGAAAATGCTACATCTTCATCCAGTTTCCTTGTCAAGCCATAAGGCACAGCACAGAGATCCTTAAATATGCAAACATTTCATCACTAAAGCAGATTATGCCATTTATGATTTATCCAGGGGGTTCTCAATCCTACAGGTCTACAAACACCTGAACATAAAAAATAATACTTAAAGTCAATGATCATTTTTTTTCTTTTTAAATTGTTATTTTCTTTAAAAATTGCTTTGTATGATTTAGGCACTAGCGTCACTGGGATATACCTATTTGCACAAGGGTAGTTCTTGTTTTGTGGCAATTCCGTGACTGTGCACTAAGGAGGGGAAGGAAAAATAAAACGGTGTGAGTGATAAACAGTCTTTTCATTTAGCACTTGGTTACCAGTTAGGAATACACGGAACGTTTTGACTAGAATAATTCACTCATTCATTAAAAAGATAAGAGTTTTCCTCAAGAACTAAACTAACCACAACATCTAGTGAATTGGATAGCTCCCATGCCCAGCAGATTACAATATTGATTTGCCATCTGGTGGGGTATGAGTTAATGTAATAACATATACACACCTGTTGACATGTTGCATTATGTTTCCAGGCCAAGCCAATTGGACCTTTAGCTGACCTCTGTGTTCAACGAAAAAGTCAACTAACGTTCTGGTTACAGTTGCAGAAGTGTGGAAGAAAAATGCAGGGATCCAAAGAATGGCCCCATCCAGCTTTTTTAAACTGAGGAAGAAGTTGTTACGATCCTGAATGGTTAAAAGATTGTTGTAATATTTTTCCAGGATGCTGGGGTTGAAGGTTGTGAGGTTGGTTTTCCTCCCAACGTCTTTTTGGAAAGCTTCCGTTGGGGCAAAATTGCATCGAAAAACAAAATCAGATTTATCTATTTCTTGTCCACACTGACTGCCTGTCAAGATTCCACTGTTGCCCACCACAGCACAAATATTATAACGCTTATTCATAATGGGCGACACATCTGGCAGCAGTGAGCGGAAGTTATTGCTAATAGAGAAAACATATTTATGGCTGGAATAATCATAATGCATCAGTTGGCCAATCCGAACACTATTCTTGGTCAAAGAAAAATTTTTTATTACATCGACATGCTGAAGAATTTCTTGCCTAAAATAAAAAGAGATTCATTAAATGCATTCCATTCAAAAGAACCAAGTTTCTTTCTTATGCTTCTACTTAAGTCAGACACGAATCTTAAGCACATTCAATTCAAGTATGAACATCCATTCATATTTGTGGACTCCAAAGGGCGGCCTGTTTTTTATAATGTAAAGGCATGACAATATATCTGTCAAGTTCTGAATGAAATCTTTGGATGCTAGTAAATTCAATGTGCAGTTTGGCCACTATTTCTAGGTATTACGGTCTACTCAAAGAGTGTATTTGATTAAGAGGAGGCAGATGCCAAACTGTGTTAGAAAATACAAGGAGACAATTTACACAGGCCTCAAAGAGCCCACATTAATGCACAAACATTAGTGACTTCAGGTTCGTAACTAGGGACTACTTGTTTGCTATTGGAGTGTAGTGCTCAGGAATATAAAATACTACAGGTGTCCAAATACAGACTAAAAAGTTAGGGGTCGGTACATTATTAAAATATGAGAATGGGAAGGGCAGTGGGTATGGGCAAATACTTATTAGAAACGAGATGATAATCTCACTAAGGCCTGCTGAATAATGAAGCATGGATCTATTTTTTTATGCTTGATTATATGGAATTACAATATAGTAGGATACAGGTAATCAAAAAAATAAAAAAAAACCCAAGAGAAAAGTGATACTTAGAATTGACTTCAGCTGGATTTGACATGGAGCTCCCTGTATAATTGTTACCTCTTTAGTCTCAGGTACTTAAAATAGTCCAGAGACAGGTAACATGCCACTGGGCTTCACGTTCTCTGGGGACAAGAAGACAGAGTGAAACTCCCGTGCCTTCTGTTGAAACCACAGCAGGGGACAAGAAATCTTATCAGATTCTAGGACAAGGCAGACTAGCACAGCCGCTTCAGGTTTCCTTAATGGCACAGTTCTTAAAGCGGTTATAAAGGCAACTTCAGATGATACTGCTGAAATTAACTGAAGGTTTCCTAAGAAATGGCTTGAAAAGCAGGAAGCTTTGAGAAGGTAGCGTTCTTTGGATTGATAGCTAGGAATGCTCAGCCCAGTGTAGAAAAACACTGTAATCGAGTTAGAGATGCGTTTGGTGTGGACTAGCGTAAGGTGTTCTACCATGAAAACTATCTGGACTGTCTGCAAAATTAAATTTAGATGAAAATCCTAAAGGCTAGAGCTGAAAAGCCCTTCCATGGTTTACAATTAATGGCCACAAACTAGTTTATAAGTAAGCATAACTACTTAGACAGCTGTAATCATAATCCTATGATTATAATAATTTTTCAAAAGTACCCCAACATTTGTTTCCTGAAACTGTGCGTTTCTTCTGATTTTGCTAGTAGATTATAATTTTTCAAAAAGTACAGTGACAATAAATAGCCGAGAAAAACCACAGCTCCTTGGCTGGTTTGTGAAGTGCGTCTTCACAGCACGAATGAATACACTAGATTGCCCACATTGCATGGAGTGCCATAGCAATCCCACCACGGGGGGTGGGAGGCTGTGGTTCTAAGACCAGGACCACTGAGATTTCATTAATCTCCTTCTCCCCTCACCCAAACAAAACCAAGCTATAAAGACAAAACTTCTTCTTGTGGAAAAAGTCTACTACAACCACTAAAGCTGGGAAGGCCTTCCTGAAAACAAACAGGCAAAACTCAAACAAAATCATGCTTCCACACATATATTTAGGCCGGCATCTCCACTAGAGATGCCATAAGACTGCGTTATATTTTCTGTGTTTCAATAAGATCGTATAATTACATTTTTTAAAAAAGAAGTAGGGGATCCTCTGTTTGCAATGTACTTTTTTTTTATTTTTAAAAATAGACAACTTTGGTGCATCCAGACTTTAAATCATGGTGCTCAGTCGAGACCAAATTCGGAAGGATGCTGACCATCCTGAGCCTTCCCGGGGGCACTGCAAACATTTGGGAGGATGGCTACTCATCACCTCCTCTTGCATTTAGGAGAGGACAAAGCCTGTATAGGTGCAGGTAGGTGAAGTGAGGTGTAGCTTGTTTTTGTTTACTTTTTGGTGGTTTTGGCTTTGTTTTCGTGCTGTTTGTCTTATTGAGTTTCAAAATGAAAAGCAACAACAAAATTAAAACCAACCTCTCTCCCTATCCTACCTTTGACGTAAAAACGCTGTCCGATTAAATGTCCATTTAGAAGGTTTCTCTTGGAGTTCATGGGTGAGAGAATTCGTAATGGGCACAAATGACGGGTCTAGAAACTTCAGCGCAAACTGTGACCTAAAGAGGAGCATGAGTTCAGAGAGACGCTGGCCTCAGCAAGGGGAACCCAGGGAGCATGAGTTCAGAGAGACGCTGGCCTCAGCCAGGGGAACCCAGGGAGCAGTGACAACTCCAGCCACAACCGGAGGGAGCAGCTGGCACAGGGGCAGGCCCACCGCACAGTCCCTCTCCTTTGGCACATTCTCTGCTTTTACACACACCCGGAAGAAAGGAAGAAAAAGGGAAACTCTTCCTCATTGTCCAGCCCTCCGGGTGTCAGAGAGACCATAAAAAAGATGGCGGTCACGCAGACATCCAGGGTCGGAGCCGGGTACAGGGTTGCTGTCCGCAGCGCGGCGGGGACTTTGAGTCAGCACCGCGGACAGCAGCCTTCGCCGGTCGGACCCGGCTACCAGCTAGTCCCTGTGAATTGATTTTTGGAGAAAGGGCAGAAGAAATTCGAGACTCGGGCAAAGGGTGGGGGTGGGGGTTCCAGCCTTAACCTTTTCCTTCCCGAGCCCAAGTCTGATTGCACCCTCAGCCCTTAGCTGGAGACCCCAAGAGGCTGCCTGCAGCCAGGCTTTTCTGTCCAGGCCTGGCTTCTTCAGGTTCCACATCCCCAGCCCAGCTTGGCTCCCTGGGTACAGCTTGTGGTTACCACCCGCCCATCAGGAAACGGTGTGGGGAGAGCTCCTTGCAGGCACAGGTAGGGGTGGGGCTCCAGATGAGCTGTGCCCGAGCTGCGCCCCGCGGTGACTTCGACCGGGCAAGGGTGGGCGGCCCTCAGCAGAAGGCTTGCTTCCCGCAGGGGCCGTAGAATTGCAGAAATTCAGGAAAGGAGGAGGCGGGTGGCAGCGGGGGAAGGGTCGAGGAAAAAGCCCTAGGGGCTTCAAGAGAATAAACCTGCGCGTCATTAGATGAGAAAGGGGAGGAGGGGAGGGGTGTGAGAGCAGTTGGCGCCTGCGCCATTAAATCGCCCCAGCCAGGCCTTCGGAGCCCGCCGCTAGCGCACAGCCAGGGCACCCACCTCCTGCTTTGCCCATCTCAGGGTTTAACAACCCCTCCCGCCGTCCAAAAATCCTCCCTCTCTCTCTCTCTCTCTCTCTCTCTCTCTCAAATACTTCAGTTTTAAAATGGGGGGAGGGGACGCAGAGGAAGAATAGGAGAAATTGAATCACATCGATTAGGACAAAGGCTTTTAGGGGGCTTTGGGTTAAAAAATAAAGTAGAGAAGGAAGGTAGAAGCAGAAAAAAAGAGTGAAAAGACCACGCAGTTACCGAGAAGCCCAAACACCCTTCTCTGACTGTCCCCCAAACACACCACCGACCCGAGATACCCCAGGGCGCTCAAACAGAGGCCCACACTCACCGGAATCCCGCGTGGAACATGTACATTCGGGGCGCCCCTGGGCTGGCGTACTTGGGAGTGGTGAAGATGTTCTCCTTTTTCAGGGACACGTAGCTGATAAGCGATAAAATCAGCAGGGCCACGCTGAGCATGACCAGCCCTAGCACACTGGCGACTCTGGCCATTTTGCAGTTTCTCATCCCGGGCTAGGCTGGGTTCAGGGAAACCGGGGAAATCGGTCCATTGAGCGGCCAGCAGCCTGCTGGCGTGTGAGTGTGTGTGTGTGTGTGTGCGTGCGTGTGTGCTCGCGGGCGCGTGTGAGTGTGTGTGGCGGGGGAGGGGGGACCCAGGCAGTTGAGTCGCGGAGGGCAGGGGGTGGGGAACCACCTGGAGCCCCGGGAGAAGCGGGAGCCGCCCCCCCACCCCACCCCGGGGTCAGGGGCGAGCCTGGCCCGGAACTGAGCAGGAAGATGGAGGGTCTGCGAGGCGGCGGGGCGATGGAGCACGCAGAGCAGTGCGTCTCCAGCTGCCGACTTCAGGCTCCCCCGCGCGTTTCCAGCGAGGTTGCCATCTCCGCTGCCGCCTGCAAGATAAATGTGATTGGAATAGTGTTACAGTTCGATCTAAGCACAGGATTTAATTAATGAACTCTAATCTCCTAAATAACCAGGGGGAGGGGTTCGGGGGAGGGAGGGCAGAAGGGGAAGGGGGAGGTGGAGAAAGGAGGCTGCAAGGCTGGAACCCATGCCAATGGCCTCCAGGACCCCTCCCCCCCTCGCTAATTTGAGTATGTGGCTGTCAGGAGACTGATACCCAAACTTAGTTTAATGAACCATTCATGACTTTATAAAATACATCACGAAATAGGACGATAAATAACCTGATGCACTACTGTGGAGGATAAACACCAGCTGGGCACCTCTCGGAGATGCAATGAGGATTTTTTTTTAAAGGAAGGCAAACGCTTAAAGGCTTTCTCATCTCCATCAGGCAGCACCCCAAGTCCCACAGGCAGCACCTGCTGCAGCATTCCTGCAAGGAAGATCCAAATAGTAGCTGAGCAGCCTGCTTTGAGGGACATTAAAAACACTCTAGAATGTCTCATCGTGCTCCTTACTATACTCCTGTCCTTAAAGGATGGGCACTGGCTAACAACATTATACGGTGATGCCTAAGTGTGGAAGGCTTGACTCTGTGTCCCTTATGCTCCTGTCAGTGTTTGATCTATGTACCCCAGCTCAAGCTCTGTACAGTTAGGCTGCAATGACTCTCTATTGCTCACTCTTGGGACTTAACCTAGGCTAGCCGTCTGGCTGGGATAGGTCGCCTAAGGTGCCCAGAAGTCAGGGCCATTATTAATGTACAAAATGGCTTTTGCAGAATCTCAAGACCCAGGTAAGAGAGGCTTGACTGGAGGGTGGTAGGAAAATTCATTTTGTTTTGCTTGACCGTATGGTTTCTTCACATAATGTCTATCTTAATATCCACGAGAAATACAAACTGCTCACTTTCAGTCGCACTCAGAGGATGCTCTCTTACTTCTTCATCTTTGCTCTTTGCAGTTAGATTATGGTCTCTTCCACTTTGGCTTTACCTGTGGCTTGGTCAGCCCTGTATTGGTCAATAAGCACTATTGAAAGACAGTCAAGGTGGAGAAGTGGGCCTTTGAGAGCTGTGATGGTTTGAAAGAAAATGGCCCCCAAAAGTAGTGGCACTATTAGGAGGTGTGGCCTTGTTGGAGTAGGTGTGGTCTCGTTGGAGGAAGTGTGCCACTGTGGAGGCGGGCTTTGAGACCTCATATATGCTCAAGCCATGGCCAGTGTCTCAGACCACTTCCTCTTGTGTGAGAAGCCGGATGTATGTCTGCCTGCATGCTGCCTTGCTTCTTGCCATGATAATAATGGACTAGACCTCTGAAATGTAAGCAAGCCCCAATTAAATGTCTTTTCTTTATAAGAGTGGCCATGGCCATGGCTGTGGTGTCTCTTCACAGCAATAGAAATCCTAACTAAGCCGGGCGTTGGTGGTGCACGCCTTTAATCCCAGCACTCGGGAGGCAGAGGCCTCCCGGTCTACAAGAGCTAGTTCCAGGACAGGAACCAAAAGCTACGGAGAAACCCTGTCTCGGAAAAAAAAAATCCTAGCTAAGACCAGAACCTTTTCTCTTTTTTAAAATATTTATTTATTGAGTTAGTTATTTATTTATTATGCATACAGTATTCTGTCTGTGTGTATGACTGCAGGCCAGAAGAGGGCACCAGACCCCATTACAGATGGTTGTGAGCCACCATGTGGTTGCTGGGAATTGAACTCAGGACCTTTGGAAGAGCAGGCAATGCTCTTAACCTCTGAGCCATCTCTCCAGCTTCCGACCAGAACCTTTTCTATAAAGCAAGTAGAGATTTCTCAGCAGAGGCAAAGGCAGAGGCAGAGACAGATGGGTCTCTGTGAGTTTGAAGGCAGCCAGATCTTCATATTGAACTCCAGGCCACCCAGAGGGGAGAGGAAGGCACCCCAGATAAAGCAATATGAAGAAGACAGGAAAGATGGTAGGCTTTGGGAACAGCAAGATACTTGAGACAGTTACCTCCAAAGAAGAGCCTAGAAAATGAGTTGAGGTCAGATTGTGAAGGGCTTAGGGAGCATACTAAATTGATAAGTATCCTTTGTAGAACAGAGCTGTTCAGAACTGAACAGAGCTTGCATGCAGCAATTACTGTGGCTTTCGCTGAGTGGGTGGAGATGCAGTGGGCACAGGACTGTGGGACAGTGTATATCACTGTCCGTGCAGATACCCGTGGATATGCTCAATGGCTCTCTAGCCTGTCAACACAGCCAAAGCCTCAGTGTGTTTTTATTTGCCAGTGAACAAGTGCATATTTCCATTATGAACTGTTCCTGAACAAGCCCGGAGGAGTTGACCTCCTGGATGCCTAGTAGTGACTGTTACTCAGATGCCACAGAGAGTACAGTGCAAGAGACTCAGAAAGTCTACTGAGAAACTGCTCTCTGTAACATGTGACTAGAACTCTTTCTTCTTGTTAATGACTCACACCTTGGTTTCTAGTAAGTCTAGCTGTGGATGCAGAGAAAAGTTCTTGGGATTCTCTGAGTTTTCAGCTTTTATTTTTCCCTATAGAAGATACACAATGCAAATGGATGGGGTTATTGAGTGAGGTAACCCAGACCCAGAAAGACAATTATCACATCTACTCACTCATAAGTCATTTTTCAACATAAAGCAAAGAAAACCAGCCAGAAAATCACAATTCCAGAGAACCTAGACAACAATGAGGACACTAAGAGAGACTTACATGGGTCTAATTTATGTGGGAAGTAGAAAAAGACAAGATCTCCTGAGTAAACTGGGAGCATGGGGACCATGGGAGAGGGTTGAACAGGAGGGGAGAGGCAGAGAGGGGAGCAGAGAAAAATGTAGAGCTCAGTAAAATTAATTTTAAAAAGCCATAAACCAAGAAGAAGAAGAATATGATGATGATAAAGATATGTACTGCATGAATCCTTTGGCAGGAAAAATCACTAAGGTCAGAGAATGTGTTACACAAGTTCTGAGATGAACAGAACTTGGAAGGATGCACGAGGTTCTCAGAGATGGGATGGTAAGAGAGGGCAGAGTCATCATGAACAGCTGTGCTGAGCTAAAGTACATACCCAGGAAAGCAAAGGCTTGGTGGGGGTCAAGGAGCAGATGAGTCTCTTTGGAATGAACAAGATTTGCAGGACACTTATGCTTAAACCTCTTTTTGTTCATTGTGTCCAGTTTCTATGATGGAGATGCAACTGTCTTTATCTCATGGGTGAAAAAAATTCATCTTGAAAGAGGTTAAGAGCTGGGTGTGGTGGCATACTCCTGTAATCTCTGCACTTGAGAGGCTCCAGCAGGAGGATCATGGGTTTGAGGCCATACTGAGCTGTAAGCTAAGACCCTATGTCGACAGAAACCTAGAGCAGAGGTTTAAGATTTGCTCTAGGTAAAACCCCTTTGGCTGTGAAGCCCACTTTTCATAACTAAGTCTTAGGACAGATGGAGGGTTAGAAGTTTGAGCAGTCCAGGGAAGCTGGAAACCAGTTTTTCCTATTACTACCCATGATGACAAAGGTGATGGGTCTGGTGGTTTGTCTAACATTTCTGACTCACTGTGTGATGGGTGTGGGACGAGGCGTTTCCACTATTGACCTTGTTCAATCTGTTCATCCTTTTGAGAACACAACAGAAGGTACTTGATTTACCCTGGTTCAACTTACCAGTTTCAACTTTACAATGGCATGGGATTGATATGGATACACTAGGAAGGTATATGAAGTTCTGATTTGTTCCCGAGGCTGGCCTTACTTTGTGATAAGTGAGAGCCACAGCTCCTAGTCAGACGCTGTCATAGCTGAACAGCTGAGACATTCAATAAATCACAGGAGATAGTCAACACTTTCTTCTAAAACAAGCTTCATATTGGTTGATGTTACAGAAGCAAACACTAAGGAAGGTACTTTGAATGCATCTGAGGTAGGCTAGATTAGGCCATGAAGCTTAGTCAGTTAGGTGTATGAACACTTTAAATACATTTAGCTCCATGGTAATTTCATTGCATAATGAGTTTATGGGAATGTAATCCTATTATAACCCAGGAGTTTCTGTAATGATTTTCACCATTTTAAGAAGGAAGCCCCAAAGCTCAGAGAGTAAAGAAACTTGCCTGTTAGTGTGCTCCAGCGGGATTTGTTTCTGGTGTGTTGCACTGGGATCCCAGAGCCCAGAGGACGAGAGTAAACTACCTTAGTTACGGCATCTCCAGGCTCTTGAGGGAAGATAGATATGGAAGATGAAGGAAGTCAAGCAAAGACCAAAATTCTCTCCCTCTGCGGCTTGCTCTGGGACTGGGAGAAGGCGAAGCGGAGCTGGAACTTGGGCTAACTTCTTGTGGTGTTGGCTGGAAGCAGTACCTTCTATCCATTCCCCGCATTCTTGCCTAACATAGCACCTCAGGCCTAGAGCTCAGTGCAGAAAGCAAGTGAGAGCCTTCTGCCTGACTCCATACCTGAATGCCAGGCCAGGGAGAATGCTGGCTTCCTGGACTGAACACGGAGGTTGACCACGGCTCCTCTGGAATGCATCAGCCATCTGAATTGCCTAAGAGGCTATAGGTAATGAAGCTAAGCTACTACACTAAATTAGGTTAACATTAATACATGCACATATATACAACAAAGGAAAGATAGACAATGGACAGGAAAGCTGCCTCCCATTCTCAGGGTCTCAGTGACCTCCCTAGGGATGATCAGGCACTGCTTCTTGAGATGTGTTCTATACAAACCACCTGAGGCACGGGAGACATATCCACTTGGCACAGGTAAATGCTGAGATCCATTGAAAATGATTCTTGTTTTGAGACTTTGTTTTGGTCTGTACCTCTACAAAGACCTTTTACATAGCTTTTAACATTTCAGATGTTCTCAGAGATTGCTTTCTCTGGGAGCCAAAGAATCACTCATTTTGTGCCTCTAGACAAATGCTTCCCTTAAAGCTCAGAAGAGTCTCTGTAAAAAGAATATAAGAACTTCACAGTCTTCTTTCTTCGTTGAATAAATAAAATATATTTGGAATGCTCTCTTAGGACTGAAAAGTTTTTTGTTTTTTCTTTTCTGGTCCCTGGGAAACGGTTTGGAAGGGGCTATTATGTTCAGTTCTGTTCATCTCCCAGGCCCTTGCACGGTTTCGACTTTTCAAATATTTGCAGTGATTACTTTTTTTGGAAGCTGAGTTATTATGTTTAGAGAAGCTACTTCAAAAAATAATTTTGCAGTTAAGTCTTAAGCTATTCAGTTGTTTATTATGTCTCTTCATCACAGTGACTACGGGCATAGAAAATCTCCCACTGTTAAAGCAGCTGAAGCATTACCCAGAGACTGGGAGAGGGCGGGGTTTAAAAAGAAATCTAATTTTACCTTTCATCTTGAGTTTTTGGATAGTTTTTTGTTTTTTTTTCTTTGTGCTTCTGAAACTGTAATTGTCAACAGCATGTCTTTGAGAACAGGAGAAAGAAACAACCACTTTGTTTGCCTGTTATTATAGCAGAATAAAAGTGGCAAAAATTTCCATGTGATTTTGAAAAGTGCACTGCTACTTGCTGGTTTATTGATGAGTGCTGCTTCCTCTGAGAAGAGAGTCGGAATTGTTGGCAATGACCTGCTAAGCATCTCCTTCCTTGTGCTTGGGTTGCCATGATGCGTACATGCCTATTGCTGAGATCTCTTGTCTTCTGCTCACAGGGGATAGAGACCACTGCACTTCCTTATTGAGCTATTCAGTCTCAGTAATAGCAAGACAAATAAACTACGCCATCTTCTATTTGGTGGACCTGCCATTACATTCCTAGTGGTGCTAAAAAAAGATGCTATTTTTAAAAAATTGCTTTTCATGGATGGGGAAAGAGATCCGTGGAGGTTAGATAGCTTGTTCAAGGTCCAGCAACTATTCAACTATTTATTTATTTACTTACTTTTGAGATAGATTTTCATGTAGTTCAAGCTGGGCTCCAACTCTCTGTATAGCTAACGACCTTGAACTCCTGAGTTTCTTGCCTCTATCTCCTTAGTACTAAAATGATTACAAAACTATTCATTTTGTACCCAGCTTGGTTGCCTTCTAGATGAGAAGCCTGAGCTGCACATACTGAAATGAGAAAGGTGTTTCTTCAATGTGGATGTTTTTCATTTAAGAAGCCAAGGATGTCTACTTCCCATAGACAAGAGGATAACTATATGTTTTTCCTTGGGTTCACCTTCTTATTTAGCTTCTTTAGGTTCACCAATTGTAGTCTCCATCTTGGCTATGGGAAGTAGACAAAATTGCCGGGGAGAAAATTGGGATCTTGGGGGTGGGGTGGGATGGGGGTAAGGGGAGATGGGGAGAGAAAAGTGAGAAGGGGAGGAGGGGGGAACTTGGGGAAACAGGAGGATTGGGATAAAGGAAGGTTGGATAGGGGAGCACGGAAGCACAATTCTTAGTTAAGGGAGCCACCTTAGGGTTGGCAAGAGACTTGACCCTAGAGTGGCTCCCAGGAGCCCATGGTGATGTCCCCAGTTAGTCCCTTGGGCAGCTGAGGATAGGGAACCTGAAATGACCCTATCCTAGAGCAATACTGATGAATATCTTGCATATCACCATAGAACCTTCATCTGGTGATGGATGGAGATAGAGACAGAGACCCACACTGGAGCACTGGACTGAGCTCCCAAGGTCCCAATGAGGAGCGGAAGGAGGGAGAACATGAGCAAGGAAGTCGGGACCACGAGGGGTGCACCCACCCACTGAGACAATGGGGCTGATCTATTGGGAGCTCACCAAGGCCAGCTGGACTGTGACTGAAAAAGCATGGGATAAAACCGGACTCTCTGAACATGGCGAACAATGAGGGCTGATGAGAAGCCAAGGACAATGGCACAGGGTTTTGACCCTACTTCATGTTCTGGTTTTGTGGGAGCCTAGCCAGTTTGGATGTTCACCTTCCTAGACATGGACGGAGGGGGGCGGACCTTGGACTTTCCACAGGGCAGGGAACCCTGACTGCTCTATGGACTGGAGAGGGAGGGGGAGAGGAGTATGGGGAGGGGAAGAAGGGTGGGAGGAGGGGGAGGGAAATGGGAGGCTGGGAGGAGGCGGATACTTTTTTTTCCTTTTCTCAATAAAAAAAAAAGCCTTTATTACGGAAAAAAAAAAAGAAGCCAAGGATGGAGTACCCAGAGAGACCCTGGTCACTTTCTTCTGTATGACAAACTTCCCCCCAAAGAATCCAAAGAACAAGACAAGTGACTCATGCATAGATGAGAATGCCCATGAAAATCCGAGAAGTATCCATTATAACTTTGTTTCAAAAAATTCTATTGCTTTATTATCTTATGCCGAAAGGGCACAAGTCTTGTGGAGGTGACGTAGGATTAGGATGAAGGAGTGGCTGGCCTTGGGGCCCAGTACTTCTGTCTGAGAAGGGCAGAGGAGATGTGGGCTGCATTAACGCCTTCTCCCTGATAGTAACCAGAGTAGACACAGGCAACCGGGGAAGGTAACTGATCTTCCCTCGGGTACTTGCACTGGTTACCCGACACCTGTCTTAACTCCTAGTTGAGAATTGATCCATCTTTCCAATTTTTTCTCTCTGAACTCAAATTGTTAGTAACAGAGAAATTCAAGCATTAGGTATGTTGTATCTGTGACAAAGAACTATATTTTCTAATATTTTTGTATCTAAGGAGAACATGAAACCAAAAGAAAGATGTAATTCAACTCTGAACATCTAGAGTCATGTATGATTAAAGAGAACCCTGTGGGACTTCAGCAAGCACCACAGCAGGTGTTACTGTTCTCTCAGGACAGGTAACCGAGAGGGCTTCTGCTCTGGTTATTGTAGATCCGGCATGGTGTCTGGTGTGTAGGCAGGCATATCCGGGTACTCAGAGAGACCTCGACGCAGTCATTGAATTCTGATGTTGCTTTTGACTCAGATCTGGGGATACTCCTTTATCTTCTGCCTGGGGAATTAGATTTCTCTGACCTGCAGCATTGCCTGCACTCACAGATATTCCTCAGATCTCTGCCTTCCCATTCCTCTATATGTCGATGTCACAACATTAACAGCTGAATGAGAACCACGTGACATTAAACTTACGTTTTTGTAAAACTTTTACAGCAGCAACATCTTTACTCTTTTCAGCTTCACATTAGAGAGCCGGTCTGGTTAGTAATTGTAGGCAGGATTTGTAAGACTCTGGAAATTGCATCTATTATAGATTGGGTACAAGGCTAGCTGTGAAAAAGCCGGAGTTGCAAACAGCATTAGACCTTCAGACAGCAGCTGTGAGCACTTATCAAAGGATACTGTCTTTGCGAGCTCAGTGTGGAAGGGGATGCTGGTTCCTCACAGGTCTTTACAGTTGCTAATCACTATCTTTAGGACCATCTTTGGGGAAAAGAAGCTGACAGCCATATAAATCTTACATTTTTATAGCTCTTCAATCCTTGTTTTTCAAAGTGCTCTCACATCTATTATCCCATCTTGAACTCCCAAGGAAACCGTGAGTTAGGCACAGCCAGTATTTTCATCCAGATTCACAGATAAGACACAAAAAGGTTAAATCACGCAGTAAGACAGGAGTCAGACTAAACAGCCATGCCCAATGTTAAGACTGCTAGTGTCTCTGGCTGAAAAACTCTGCTCTGTTTGCTCTCTGTTCTCTACCAGCTTTCCAGAATTACTGGAGTTTAGCAAATGTTTCAAAAATTCTTCAATTAATTTTTAAATTGATTAGTAAAACAGTCATGCACTTATTTTGTATACCATGGTGTTTTGGAATTTGTACACATGGCGGAATAGCTAACTGGTCTACCAAACAGTTGCTTCACTCTTTCTCTTTTGAATATCCTGGGTTTAAGAGGATGACACAACCAAAAGATGGCACAACTCTTTTTCTCCCTCATCCTCCTCTTAATTTGAGACAGAGTCTCTCTGTGTGGCTATGGGTGACCTGGAACTCACAGATTCAATGGCCTCTGTCTCCTGGGAGCTGGGACTAAAGGCACATGCCATCATGCTTGATGCCTCATCCTAACTGTCCCTTCTAACCAGAACCCTAGTGACCAGGCTAAAATCAGTCAACGACCTGGTAGCACATATATTTGTTTATTCTTATTTCCCTTATCCATCTTCTTTGCTGTCTCATCTGTTTGGATTTCTCAGCAGTAGTTTAATATCTGGGAACCTTAGCCTGTCTTTTTGGAAAAGAAAACTTTTTTTTTCTTAAGATAAAGAATAGAACACAGATTTAGTTGTCAAGTTGCATCCGGAGTCAACTTTCCTGAGGACCGGTGAGTGAACACAGTGATGACTAAGAGGAAAAAGACACCTGACCTTCTCATGCCTGCCTCTTCAACTTGGCAAGAGAGCTCGTGGCAACTCTCAGAGGTAACAGAGCAGATGGAGTGGGTGAATGACTGCGATGCCCGCGTCTCTGTGCATGTTGAAGTGCTCTTTCTGATCCACACTTCATTACTGCTTTCTCTAAGCAACGTCCCTCTTGCTCCTGATAGCTACTGTCCCAGAGAGGACATCAGCTGTGCATCTTCCCAAAACGTACGACTTAGGGCTAAGTACTCTTTGCATTTTGAGTTCTGCAATGGGATCGTTACACGGAAATTTGGTTGTCTGGAGCCTTCACAGTAGTTAATACCTTAGAACAGACTATCAATCCCGCCCGGTGCCTGTGATAGGCATTGTTGGTAGAACTTCCCAACATGCATCTTCTTCCCCAGAACTCTTAACATATAGGCACCGTTGTCATACTCCCAAATACGCATCTCCCCCTCAACTAACTCTTAACACACTGGTTCCATTATGAGAACTCCATATTCTTTAAAAATACTTTATTATGTCTTTGAGAATTTTGTACAGTGTGTTTTGGTCATTTCTACCTTCTCAACTTTTTTCCAGGTATACTTCTTTCTCTACCCACTTAACTTTGCATCCCTCTAAAAAATTAAATCCACCAAGACAGATTTGTGCAGCCAAAATATCCTAGATATGTGGCCTTCCGTTGGAGCATGATTGACTTACTAGGGGCTCTACTCTTAGAGAAAGATGACTTTCCCTCTCTCAGACAAGTAGTTCCTCAAGTTGGGGTGGGAATTCATGCACAACTCTCCTCTTCATGCTGAGATGTGGTCTGGCTTGGGCTTTCACAAGTCTTCTGCACGATGTCAGAACAACTGAGTTCCTATGAGCAGCTGCCCTGCTGTGTCCTGTATGTGGCGTAATAACCAGGCTAGCTTAATATGAAACAGCAAATTTTAATGAAGGGATAGCTTACAACACCAGGGATCCAGCGATGGGCAGGAAATACGAAAAAAGGACCGGCGGGGCTCATGCCCGCCAGATTTATACGTAAACATTAGCCCGAGGCGAATACGCCCTCCGTTGGGCTGGGCTTCCCCTACAGTGTCCAGAAGATAGTCTTTCCTTGTAGTCATCTATTCTGCCTGGCCTTAAAACTCTTTCCACCCTGTTTTTTGAGATGCTTCTTGAGCCTTAGAAGAAGAGGACTCAGTGTATATGCTCCATTTAGGGCTGGGCATTTGACAGTCTTTTACTTTTGCATCTTGGGCAGTTGTAGGTCACTGTGTCAATCACCATATACTACAAATAGAAACTTATCTAATGAAGGTTGAGAGATATATTAATCTATGGCTATAATAACAAATCATTAGGAGTTGGTTTAATAATACTATGTCAGTTTAGAAGAATAATAACTGTAGGTTCTCCCCTATGGTCTACAACTTGACTAGCCATAGGTTCTTGGTCCCGATAACAGTGCTATGTATGGCTTCCATCCATCTTGGTGAGCAGGTCTCAAAACAAACCACAATGTGTTTGGTAACTCCTATCACACTCATACCACAGTTGTGCCAATGGGCACGTCTTGCCAAGCCAGTCATTACTGTAACTCTCAGGGTTCACAGTTGAGTAAGAATTGTGATTACATTTCTCCTCTTGTGGCTTGTATAACATTTTCAGATCTATGAAAGCTAGCCAGTAGGGATGGACCTTCCAGGCGAGTACTTGCCTGATATCTCCATTTTCTGTGATGCAAGTGTGTGGTGTCTTCAGCAGTGGGTCTTACTTTCGAGTTCGGAAGGGTATCCAAGAGCATTGTCAGCTTATAATATCTGGGGGTTTATACGACCTTATTGGCTAATGATTACAAAGGAAGTACCCCATTCTCGGCCATTCTCGGCCATTCTCGGCACTGACCCTTTTATTTGATAGCCTGTGGTATCTAGCAGGGACACCATCTCACATTATTGTGCTACTATTACGCTGTTTTCACCACTGTAGTTCTGCAGTATAACTTGGAAAACACCTATGACGGTGATACTTCCAGGAGGATTTTTGTTTGTTGCTGATGGTTATTTTGGCCATGTTGGTTATTGGTGTTTCCATAAAAAAATTAGGATTATTTTTCAATTTCTGTGAGGAATTGCATTGGAATTTTGGTAAAGATTGCACTGGATCTGTAGACTGCTTTTGGTAGCACCTTAGTTAGCTTTTCCATTGCGGTTGTAAACCACCATGAACAAAATGATCACGGGGAGGGAAGAGTCCACCTTTTCAGAGATATTTTTCAGAGAACCTTTTAGAACAGTGATAGCTGAGGGCAGTGACTCGATTCTTTTGAGCCCTGCTTCTCTGCCACTGTCCCACCTTTTCAAACTCAGTGTGCTAAAGGCCTCCAGAGAGAGGCGGGCAATGAGGCTTCACACCTAGGAAGCCAGAGCTGTAGGTAAGGGACTGATAAAAAATAAATAAGTTCTCTGATCATGAACCATCATTCAGTGGGATCTTGGTGATCAGAACTGTGTCAGGTGACTGCAGGAGTCACTGCCTGGAATTCTGGATCTTCCCCAAACTGCCCAATGCACCAAGCATGAATAAGATGCCTCAAGTGCCAGCTTCATCTTCACAGCTAACAATTCATCTTCACAGCTAACAATTCATCATAAGGAGTTCCCTGCACAGAATTCCTGGAATCTACCCACAAGTGGCTGCTTGTTATTCTTCTTTGTAGCGTACGCACTTCCACACTAAATTGCTTGGAAGTGGGATCTCAACTCTCAAACCAGGTCTGATGAAACCCCACACAGACTTGTCATTAGTAATAAAAATCTACCTATCTAGAAAGCCCCCCAGCCTTTCAACAGGACACAGTGTTCTCCTGTCAGGCCTGCTGCCAGTAGAGGCTGCTTGCCAGGGATGGTTCTTCTCAGGGCATGTGCAAAATGTTCTTGGCAGGTAAAGTCTCTGATGGTTGTGAACTAAAGGAGTTGTTTCCTGTGGTTCATTTCAAGAGGCATCAAAGGGAGAAAAGCTAGTGTTTCCGTCAAACGTGCGATGGTAGAATAGTCACAACTCTTGGAGATGAAGGGAATTTGGAAAGTGAAAGAAATTCGGATAGGTAATTGTTAAGCCCTCATTGTATCAGGCACTCATCTAAGTGCTTTCTAGATGTCATTAGACCAAACTCTTATCACATTATAAAGAAGGTGGGGATATTATTCTGAGATCCTTCTTGTGTTCTTTTGGTTGAGCCATGCCTTATTCCACTCCCATGGGTGATTTGCTTACCTTTTTCTTCCTTTCTTGATGATTGTACCTGATTCCTGACCTTACCCCCAGCTGAAGACTCCATAGAAAGATAAAACAGAAGCAGTTGCCCATGCTCTACCACATGATAAATGTGTCAGCATGACACCCACTGCTGTCTCTTCTGCACACAGGGGTATCGTCAGCTCTGTATTTGTGCAGTGAGTCACCTACCCTTGCTCTCTGAAGTTCTGCTTGGGCAGTTTGTCTATCCGAGGGTATTAGCTTGGTACTCTCTGATAGTTCTCCCCCAACACTCTTTAATCTCTCCCATCTTAAGAAAAAGTCGTTTTGGCTCTGCATGCTTCTTAAATTGTCGGTCTGTTTTTCTGTTCCCTTTGTAGCAGAACTCCTCCAGGGAGTTTTGTACTCTTGGGCTAGGGTGATGATTTAGTGGGCAAGGGCACTTGTTCTGCAAGAGTGAGGACCTAAGTTTGAATTCCCAGTGCCACATAAAAAGTCATGCATGGCTTACATGTGCTATAATTCTAGCATTAAGGAGTGAAGGTAGTCTATCTATCCCTCCATCTCTTTGTGATGTAATATATCTTTCTTTGTTCTTGAAGGTTAGAATTGGGCCTTAAGGCTCCTTCATTGTCAGTCTTGATCCCCCCCCCCATGATTGTCAGGAGCACTTTATAGTTGGCACTGCTTCTGGACTCCTCTGACACTGGTCCTCCTGCCCCCACTTGTGAGAAAGCAGCCATTGGTGACCATGGCCCAGGTTTCTTGATTCCTCCAAGGGTTACAAGAAGGTAATATTTCTTTGTTTCTTATCTGGAATGTTCCTTTTGTGTGATACAATCTTGCACCAACCATTAAGTTATTTGGAGAGATAGTTAATTCAGGAAGACAGGTTTTCCAGAATGGTGTTTTGAGAATTCCCATAATATGGCCATTAAAAACAAACAAACAAAGAAAAACCTTTAGTCCACCCATTGCACTGCTTCCTACAAATGGCAAGGCACACTCTGAGCCTAATTCCTGGCAGGAACTTCAAAAGCCAGTCCATCCACTGTCTGCCCATCCACCACCCCACCCACTAGGACACTCTGGACTATATAGTGCCCTGCCCCTTCCCTTCACCGCCCTAGGAAGGGACCCCCCAAATTTGACTCCAGCACACCTACCTCTTACATGAGGATGGTATGGCATCCTGATCCCCACCTCCAAATGTTACCTCCCACTCTCACTGTAACACCAGCCCTTGCCATTCAAGGACCATCTATAGAGTCTGGCGAACCCCCCACAGACTTTTGAAGATCAACAATGAGAATCTTCTAGCTACAGAAGTTTTGCTGCTGGACTCAGAATTTGTACCAATCCCTAACTGGAGTGGGACTACTTCTGAGACTCCATTTGCATATAAACATAGAGCTGCCCCAAGACTGAACCCCCAGTGATATTAAGTTGGGTCACAATTAGATAAGTTGGGGTAACAATAAACAAAGATCCTAATATCTTAACACCCTCTCAACAAAGGTGAGTCCTGTTATCTATACCAGGAAGTGAATTCTGGGTTCCTAAGTTAAACCACAAAAACACAACATGAATTACCAAGACAATACACTGCTGAAATTGGCACCTCTATGGTACTGTTTCCTTGAGAGAAGCACAAGACTCAATGTGAAGGATAATGATTTCAAAACAGCAATTAGAAATATATTCAAGGAGGGCTAGAGAGAAGGCTCAGCATTTAAGAGCACTGGTTGCTTTTTCAGAGGTTTTGAGTTCAATTCCCACAACCATCTATAATGATATCTGGCACCCTCTTCTGGCCTGCAGGCATACATGTAGGCAGAACATTGTATACATACCAAAGAAATAAATCTTTAAAAAATGTTCAAGGAACTCAAAGAGGATATGCAAAATTCTGTAATGAAGACTGTAAATATACAAATAACAAAAAAGAAAGTAACTCAAGATATGAAAATATAATTTAGTAAAGAGATAGAATCTACATAAAGCCAAACTGAAATAAAATTTGAAAGGAAAAGCCCAGGAAGTGAAATAAAAGGCTAGTGGAAATGCCTCACCAAAAGACTGGATCAGGTGGAAGAGATACTATCAGGTCTTGAAGACAAAGTAGAGAAATTGGATTACTCAGCCAAAGAAAATGTTAACTTAAAAAAGTAACAACAATGACAAAAAAGGAATAGAAAATGTAGGAATTCTGACACTATAACAACCAGACCTATAAATTGTAGATATAGAGAAAGGAGAAGATACCCTGGTCAAAGACACAGAAATATTTTCAACAAAATCATAGGAGAAAATTTATCTAAGTAATGAGATGGCTAATGAGTTTTAAGAGGTATACAGTCCATGCAAATAGACAGGACCAGAAATTTCCCCTATCACATAGTAACCAAAACACTAGATATACTAAACAAAGGCAGGATATTGAAAGCCAAAAAAGCCTGAATTGATGCTCTACATGTTCTTAAAGATCACAGATGCCAGTCGAGACTATCATACCCAGCAAAACTATCAGTTGTAACTGAAGGAGAAAGAAAAACTTTGACTGATGACGCAGATTAAAGAAATTATGATCATCAGGCTAGATTTACATAGTCTACTAGATAGACTACTTCAGTCTGAAGAGGTTAAACATACATTAAGGATCACAGGGAATAAATAATCAATTTCAGAAGTTAATCAAAAGCAATCTACGAAAATGCCACCACCACAACAAAATGGTGGGAATTAAAACACATTGTTTAATAGGAATTTTCAACATTAACAGTCTCAATTCCCTTATACAGGGACACAGACTAAGAGATTTGGTTAAAAAATAGGATCTCTCTATACCCCCCCACCCCCCACAACAACCATAGATGGTACCGTAGGCTCAAGGGGTGGAACAAGGTATCACAAGCAAATGGAACTAAAAAAACAAACACATGTGTCTATTCTGATATCAGATAAAATCTTCAAACCAAAACTAGTCAGAAGAGAAGGAAAGTCCATATTCATTAAAGGGAAAATTCACCAAGAGAATATTGCAATTCTAAACATTTATATAAGAAACCCAGAGGCACCCAATTCATAAAAGAAATACTACAAGACCTAAACTAATAAAGGTAAGTTTAATGCTACAGTCTCAGAAACAGACAGGTCATCCATACAAAAACTGAATAGAGATCCTCTGGAGTTAAATGCAAACTAAATTAAATGGCCCTAACAGACTTCTACAGAATATTGAATCTAACTCTAACGAACAGACTTTCTTTTTAGAAACCCATGGAATTTTCCCCAAAATTACCACATATAGAAACACAAGCAAATCTCAACATATATAGAAAAAGAAATCAAAATACATCCTGTATCCTATCTGATCACAAAGGAATAAAACTGGGTACCAACAAAAATAGAAACTTCAGAAAGTCCACAAACTCATGGAAACTAAACAACACAATACCAAATGAAAATTGGATCAAGGGAGAAATCAAGAAGGAAATTAAAATATTCCTAGAAATGGATGGAAATGAAACAATACATATCGAAATGTGCATGAAATAATGAAAGCATTCCTGAAAGGAAAGTTTATAGCACTAAATTTGCAACCTTAAATTAATAAATTATGTACCTGATGGCCTTAGAGAAACAAGAACCATAAACATCTAAAAAGAGTAGATGTATATAGAAAATGTATCTGTCTGTAGACAATATAATTTGATGCATAAAAGACCTTAAAGACTCCTTCAGAAAACCCCCACAGCTGATAAATACAGCCTTCACAGTAGCAGGCTATAAACCAAAACAACAGTCAATATCGTTCCTATATTCCAAGAACTAACAAATTGGGAAAAATTAGGGGAACAATCCTATTTATAAAAGTTCAGAGAATTTTGGAAGAAATCTAATCATGGAAGTGAACGACTTCTATAATAGAAACTTTTAGATTCTGTAGAGGATACTACAAAATGGAAAGGTTTCTCATGTTCATTGATTGATAGTATTAAAATTGTATATAGTGCTACAACTTTATTTAAAATGTATGTGTATATATATTTATGTATGCAGATATACAGCTTTAGGTCTTTTCAAACACCTTTAGTGTTATTTATTCTTCTTCTGTCCTTTCCTGTCCCTCAGTATTGTCCTTCCTCTCCCTTCACCCTGTTTTTCTATTCTCCCCTTCACACACCCATATCCTACCAGCCTTCTATCTGAAGCTCCTTCTCCACCTTCCCGCAATCTCTTTTTCACATCCTATTTCTGCCCCTACCCTGTCATATACTCACTTCTAATCCTGCAGAGCTCGAGTCCACCATAAGAAAACAAGAGACATTTTTCTTTCTGGGTCTGGTTACCTCATCCAGTTCCATCCACTTATCCGCAAATACCATGATTTAATTTTCTTCACAAATGAATAGAATTCCTTTGTGTGTTATGTTTTCATTGCCATTCATCAGTTTAAGGATACTTAGGTTTTCCCATTTTATAGTTACTATGAAGAGAGGTATCAAACATTGTTGGAAAAGCATCTTTGGAGGAAAAGTTTGAGCCCTTTGGATTTTAAACTCTTTAAAAATATTTCTTCATCATTTCTGGTTTTTTTTTAATTTCAAGAACTCTGCTCAGATTACTGGCTCTTCTATATTTTTTAGTACTTTATATATTTTCACTGTTAATCTGTCAGGTGTATATCTGCAAAGATTCATTAAATTTCTTCAGCTTTACGGTGTCCTGTTTATCAATTGTTGGTCTTAATTCCAGGGTAACTGGAACTCTATTCAGAAAGTTCTTTCATGTGCCTATATCTTCCAGGGAATTTCTGTCTATGCCCTCTTCTTGCAGTTTCAGAACTCCAGGTTTCAAGTTTGAGCCATTTGGAGTTGGTTTTTGGTCTGGGTATAGACACGAGTCAAATAATTTTCTTATCGCTATTTGTTGACCACACTGCCTTTTCTTCAGTGTGTACTTTTGTCAAATATTGGATGCCTGAAGTATGTGTCCTTTTATTTGCATCTTCTATTTTGTTCCATTGAACCACATGTCTGTATTCATGCCTGCACCATGCTGTTTTTATTATGACAACTCTGTATTATCACTTGAAATATGGTAAGGTAATCCTTACACCATATTTTTTTCCTATCCAGTGTCTTTCGAGGTTTCATACAATCATAGAATGGTTTTCTCTGTCCCTGTGAAGAAATCATTGAAATATTTTTAAAAATAAGAATTGCACTGAATCTTTAAATTACTTTTGGTAGAATGCTTATTTTCACAACATTAATTCTGCCAATATATAAGCATGAGAGGTCTTTCCATGTCTAGTGTCTTTCCCAATCTTTTTTATTTAGAAATTTAAATGTTTCATTGTAGATGTATTTTATTTATTTTATTAGATTTTTTCTACATGTTTTATTGGTTTTTATTTTTTGAGGCCATTGTGAATGGGTTCCCATGACCTCTTCATCAGCATGCTTGTTATTGCTATATAGAATGACTACTTACTTTTCTAAGTTAATTTTATATCACGCTACTTTGTTGACAATGTTGTTCATTTCTAGAAGTTATATGGTGGAATTTTTTTAGGTCTCTTATGTATAACATGACACCTGCAAATAGGAATAATTTCCCCACTTGTATTCATTTAGTTTTTTCTTTTTTCCTTAGTGCTCCAGCTATGCTTCAAGTATTATATTGAAAAGAAGTGGTGCTTATGCGCAGCCCTGTCTTGTTCTTTCACTTCATTTAAATGGGATTGCTCCCAGTTTTTCTCCATTTATGATGATGTTGGTTCTCAGTTTGTCAATATTCCCTTTACTCTGTTGAGATATGCTTCCTCCAGTCCTATTCTCTTTCAGGTAAAACTTTTACCATGAAGGTATTTTTGGATTTTGCCAAAGGCCCCTTTCTCAATTTTTTGAGATGATCATGTAATTTTTGTCTGTAAATAAATTTATATGGTATTTTGCATTTATTAACTTACATTTGTTGAATCATCCTTGCACTTCCAGGATAAAACCAACTTGAGCATGGTGAATGATCTCCTTGTCAGATTCAACTTGGAAGTATTGAATTGAGGCTTTTTATATCTATGTACATGAGGGATATTGGCCTGTAGTTTTCTCTTGTTGTGTCATTTCCTAACTTCAGTATTGGATTCATAGAAGGAGCTTGGAGGTGTTTCTTCTGCTTCCATTTTTAAAAAAGCACACACACACATATTATATATATGACTGTAGACTTCTTTTCAGTCTCAGAATTATTCTATGAATCTGTCTGAGCTTGGGCTTTTTTATTTTGAGGGGATTTTATTACTGTTTGGATTTTCTTATTTGTTCTAGTTCTGTATAAGTTATTGATTGCTTCTTGTTTTAACTTTGGATTAATCTAGAAAATTACCCATTTCTTTTAGATTTTCTAATTTAATGGAGTTTAAGGTTTTTTTGTTGTTGTTTCTTGTTTTTTTGGTTTTTTTTTTTTGTTTGTTTTTGTTTTTCGAGACAGGGTTTCTCTGTAGCTTTGGTGCCTGTCCCGGAACTAGCTCTTGTAGACCAGGCTGGCCTCAAACTCCCAGAGATCCGCTGGCCTCTGCCTCCCGAGTGCTGGGATTAAAGGCGTGCGCCACCACCGCCCGGCTGGAGTGTAAATTTTAAAAACATTCTCTTAAAATATTCTGAATTTCTTTGGTGGTGTTGTAATGTTTTCCCTTTCATTTATGATTCTGTTAATTTGGGTCATATTTTTCTTTCTTTTGACTAGCTGGGCTAAGGGTCTGTCAAGATTGTTTGTCTTCTCAAAGAACCTTAGAATCTAAGATTCTTTGATTCTGATAATTGTTTTCTTTGTTTCATCTCAATTAGTTTCTGCTATGATTTTAATTATTTCTACCCATCTGCTGCATTTGGTTTTGGTTTATTCTTCTTTTTTCAAATACTTGAGTTGTGCCATTAAGTCATTTATTTGTGATTTTTTTTATTTTTATTTTTAGTGTAGGTTCTTAGTGCCATAAACTTCCCTCTTGGAATTGTTTTTAATGTATCTGTGAGGTTTTGTTATGTGGTGTTGCTATTTTAATTTAATTACAAAAATTCTTATTTCTATTTTAATTTTTTCTTTGACCCATTCTTCATTAAGTAGTGTGTTGTTTCATTTCTGTGAGTTCAGGTTATTACTAGAGATCTGTTTGCTGTTGACTTTAAGCTCTATTTCATTGTGGTCAGATAGGATACACAAAATCATTTAAGATTTTCTGGACTTGTTAAGATATTTGTTGTTGGGACCATTTGGAGTCCTGGCCTCCAGCTGCTCTTCCCTGCTAGAGATCTTTCCTTTCCTTCTGATTTGAGTTCCTGAAAGCTGTGTCAAAGTTGTTTACCAGCTCTGCTTCACAAGCCCGTGTTGCCTTGGCCTCGAGGATCAGAGGATAAGGTTTTTACCTGTTGGCCCACCTGACTGTGTTGGGTATAAAATCCTCTGTGGTGCTATTGGAATAAGGGGCTTCTTACCAGTGACGAAAGGTCTGTGTCTGTCTCTCTGTCTGTGCTGTCTCTCTGTTTGCGTGTCTTTGTGTGTTTCAACCTCCAGCCACTTGCCCAAAGCTCGCAAACCGTATGGTCGCGCATAGAGTGCAGACAGGCGTTGTGCACTGCAATTTGTGTGTCTGTGTGTCTCAGTATATGATCTATTTTAAAAAGCTTCCATGGGCTGCTGAGTAGAATGCATGTTCTTTGTTTTTTAAATGGAATATTCTGTTAGGTCCATGTTATATGATTTAATCCAGAGGCTTCTTTTTATTTTCCCCCCAGGTAATTTCTCTACTGGAAAAAGTTAGGTATTGAAATCTCCTGCCATTTTTGAGATTGAGCTTATCAGATCTAGTAATATGGGTTTTGTTGTTGTTGTTGTTTTAAATGAAATTGGGTGTCTCACAGTTTGATGCATACATGCTTAGGAGTTTAATGTCTTCTTGGCAAATTCTTCCCATGATGAGAGTGATGTCTTCTTTTTCTCTCCTGATTTGTTTTAGTTTGAAGTCTACTTAGTCAGATATTAGGGTAGAGACATCCACTTGCTTCATGCTCCATGTATTTGGATTACTTCAGGTTTGATTTTCCATTGAAAGAATAGGGGTGATTCCAACTCAACCACAAGCAAGAAAGCATGCAAATGGGAGTAGTGCCTGGGTCTGCATAGGCTGGTTAGCAAACTGTACTGTGCAAACTTTGCTTGTGAATGCGAGGATGTGGGCTAGCATCATGCACACTAGCTGTACAATTGAGGGATGACAAAGTCAGAAGTTTCAGGGACTCACCAGGCTTGCCCAACACACAGATGGACATGCCACCTGGAGATTAGATACAATGCAGGAGGACAAGAGTTATGGGACTTAATAGTCTGGACCACCACATAAGATGGGAGACCTGGGCAAGCATGGAGGTTGGATGTAGTGTGGGTGGGCAAAGATCCAGCAGACTCACCAGAGCAGACTGGTGCATCTGGGGCAAGCTTAGTGATTGGGGATGGTACAAGTAGCCTAGTATACATGGACTCATGAGATTGAACCAGTGCATTGGGAGTGTGGCCCAGGTTGGGCTTTGAGTTGGATATAGGCTGCAGGTGGACTTGGGTCAAACCAGTTCATCAAACTAGGCTGGTCTACAGGATGCGTGAATGGTGCCAAGAAGGTTGGAAATGACATCATCAGGGCTCACTAGAGTGGCCTATTGTACAGGATAGGCAATCAGCATCCTGTGTGGGTATCAGAGAGGGTACAGGTAAGCTAAAGTCAAGTGGATTTATCTGGCTGTACTAGAGCCCAGGATGTGCCCCTCAGAACAGGTGGAGGCTGTATATGGTGTAGGTGGACTAGGGTCAGGCAGATCCCATCTCAGCCATTCAAGTCAGTACTATTTGCACTCCCTAGATGTAATGGTCCATCTTCCCCCAAAGGCCAGATTTTGTGACAGTGGTCAGAATGTTCTATGACAGCCTTTCCAAGCATCTGTCTCAACAAAGTAGTGACTCTTATAAAGAGGAGTGCACAGGCATATTTATAACAGCATCATAAAAGGTAGCGAATGTAGAAAGACCCAAAAGTTAATATTGGCTATATCCATCCTGAACAGTGGTCTAATATAAAAGTACATATAACTGAAGGTCACCTAATGAGGAATATGCAGTGGCATGGGGTACCCATTGTGAATACAGAGTCAATGGAGGCAGCAGTGTGGTCTGAGGGTGCTCAACTCTGGCAATTTAAATGTTTTCTTTATCAGTTTCTGTTATTTCTAGTTGATTTCTCTGATCACTCATTGTATTCATTAAGTGTTGACAGAGGTTTCTGTCCCACCCAGACCCATAGAAACACAGAGGCCTACATTACTTATAAACTGGTTGGCCTATTAGCTCAGGCTTTCTTATTAACTAATTCTTAACATCTTCCATTAACCCATAAATCTTGTCTGTGTAAGCCATGTGGCTTGGTACCTTTATCAGTGAGGCATTCTCATCTTGCTTCCTCTGCATCTGGGTGAAGATTGTAGATGGAGCCTTTCCTCTTCCAAGAATTCTCCTGTTCTGGTCACCCACCTATACTTTCTGCCTGGCTATTGGCCAGTCAGCAGTACAAGTGATAAATCTTTACAGGGCACAAGACCATTGTCCCACAGCAATTAAGTACCTCTTATCAAAATGCTCAGAATCCTAAGTGTTTTAGATTTTCATTTTTTTATATTCTGGAATATCACACTCATAAATACATGCATGCATGTATATTTAGAGAGAGAGAGAAAAATACACACACACAATCTTGAGAATGGAACACAAAATTCTTTTGTGCTCCATATATTCCTATTACACATAGCCTGGCTGGAATTTAAATTTATATATATTTTTAGTGTGATTATGTCAGATTATAATCTGGCATGTGAGGTCAGATAAAGAACTTTCCATTTGTAGCTTCATATCTGTACTCCAAAAGTTTCTGAGTTTGAAGTATTTTGGATTTTGAATTTTAGAATTAGGTATATTCACTTTATATTTCCTTTATGCTGTGTATGTGTGTGTTCTTATGTAAGTGCAGGTGCTAATGAGGTCGCCAGAAATTGATATTCTCAACCAATCAGTCTATGCCTTATTAATTTGTTTATTTTAATTTATTTAATTAATCCCATTTATTTAGTGAGAGACATGGGGCTCACTGATTTGGCTAGACTTTGCTAGCCAGCAAGCCTTCTACCTGGTTCTCTAGTACTGGGATTATAAGCATAGAGTCTTTTAAAAAATATTGATTTATTTTATGTGTATGAGTGACCTGTCTTCACACACACCAGAAGAGGAAATCAGACCCCATTGCAGATGGTCGTGAGCCACCTGTAGCTGAGCCATCTCTCCAGCCCCACAGGCACACACATTTATGCCCAGCATTTTTATGTGAGTACTGAGGATTAGACTCAGCTCTTTATTTTTGTCTGGCAAGCACGTGGCCAACTGAACTGTCTCCCCAGACCCTATGCTATTTTATCTTTTAAAATACAAAATGAAAGTTCTTTTTGGTTGACTATTAGTTTCTAGCTAGGAAAAGTTACCAAGCTGTTGCTCAGTTTGGGGGATTATTGGAGCACTCACTGTGTGCAGTTTGATCTATCATTTTTCTGTATAAAACCCTTCAGTAGTTCAGTCAGAGGAGGAGAGTATGTGAGAAAAGGGCTTTTTTTTTTACATATTTGAAATGCCTTCCTTGGTCCTTATTCTTGAACAATCATATGCCAGGGTATATATGCTTTATTACTTTTTCTCTCAACAATTTGAAAATACTGTTCAATTGTCTTGACATCAGCGAATGGGTGATTTTGCTGATGAAAAGACTGAGTTCAGTTTAATGAATATTTCTTTGTAGGTATTTTTTCTTTTTGTCCTCACAGCTTTATATTTTTATCTATAATATTCTGCAGTGTCCCTACGCAATGTCTAAGCAGAAATTTATCTTTGTTTATTCTTCTTGGCACTTGGCGCATGCTTTCTAGCTGAGGCTTGTCACCTCTCATCAATGCTTAGCTATTTTCTCTTTGAAAATTGCTTTCCCATCAGTTCCCACAGTTGAGAAATCTGACTACGTGTGCACACAAGATTGTCAATCTATCCTATTTTTAACTGCTGCTTTGCTTTTATAATTGAGGTGAAATTTATTTCCAATGAGATTCATAGGCATCGTGTGTGTAATTTGGTGTACACATACACTTGTGAGCCCACAAAATCCCAGTCAAGCATATGTTCAGAATCACAGACATTCCCTCTTCCTTCTTCCACACAGGTAACTCTTCCAATTTTTCCCATGGTAGCTCCCCAGTTCTTCAGTGTCCTATAAACAGGACTATTCTGAATCTATTTTGTCTTATCTCTTTCACTCAAAATGTTTTTGAGATAAATCTATTTTATTATATGTGCCAATAGCGAATTCCTTCTTTAAAGTTGAATAGTCTCTCATCGTAGAAAAAGACATCGAACTTACATAACCCATTTGCCAGTGTAGGCAGCATGAGTCTTCAGATACGTGGATGAAGGTGTGCCTGGGTGTCACAGCCAGTGAGCTACCCCAGGCTTAGTGATTGTAGGTATAAGAATCTCAGGCCACAGTAATTTTAATGATGCCCCAGTTCGGACCATTGAGCCTGGGAGGCATTTGTAAAGCTAAGTCTACTTCTTCCAGGTTTCCCAGATCCTAGCTTTGTTTCAGCAGAGCCCCTGTCAAAGCCATAAAAAGCATGGGGGTTGGGAGACTGAAAAGCACAGATACAATCAAAAGCCCTGGCATGTTTCTCAGGAATTAGGGCGTAAGTCTTTGCAAATCAACTCTATGTCAGTTCTGCCTCTCATCCCACACTTTTATCCCTGTTTGGTAACACAGGTCCCTCTTATCCAGTTTTTAACAACTTCCCACTTTTCTTCCAGCCGTCTAGTCAGGAAGAATCTGATTACATAATTTATGATACTGAAAAGTTAAGGGATGTGATAGGCCAGAAAATGCCTCCCCTGGTTTCCAGGCTGTGATCCGTTTAATGTCCCTTTTTCCTTAGATCCAAAAGGATGAGTTTACAGGTGCGGTTAAAGACTTTGGAAGTTGGGAGAGTCAGGGAGCCCAGCACAACCAACAGGTTCTCATGAGATAGTCAGGGCAGAGAAGGGGATGTAACAAAAGAAAGATCCAGAAAGGAGGAAAGAGAACAGGGAAGGGAGGAAGTCACTGGGAGATATGGGGGAGGGAGGACCAGGGCGTCTTGTGTTTCTTTAGAATGGAAGAAGGTTCTGAAGCAAAGATGTCAGCAGCTCCTAGGAAAGAGAAAAAAGCAAGGAATAAGATTTCCAAGAGGTTCCAGAAAGACTTCAGTTCTGTTGACCCATCTAGACTTCAGGCATCCCAGAACTACAAGAGAATAAGTTTCTATTATTTTAAGCTGACATGTGTCAAATTGCTGAAGTGCTGATGGGAAACCAACACAGGGGCTGAAGGTTTTTATCTTCTTAGAAATACTTGAAGTCAACCAGGGGGCAAAAGGAGAAGGGAATTACTTCGTCAAATACACAACTCGGCATTGGGAGGGTTTCAGCCTCACAAGCAGGTGGCTGCGTTCTTCAGTTCAGTAATCTTGTAGTATCTTTCCCAGACATTATTCATTTCACCATATTGGGGAACTACTACAGAAGTCTTTGGTTTTTTTTTTTTGTGTGTGTGTGTGTTATTCAATCATTTCAATTTTGTGTAAATTTACTTCCAGTTGCTGAGTTTTTTTTATTAGCTTTCTTCATTTGCATTCCTTTTCCTTGAGTTTTGGGATGGCAAGACAAGCTCAGGAGTGTTCTGGAATTCCTCTTTCAGCACTGCTGCATTGGAGCTGGTTTTTACCTTTCTAGAAGTTTCTGTTCTTAAAACTGTTGACTTAGGAAGTTGCTAGCCCTGGAGCAGGTACTAGTTTAGGGTTGGACAGATATGAGAGAGAGAAGAACAAGTGTGGAAATTCATGGATGTTCTCCACTCTGGAGGCTTCATGGGTGTGGGGCAACTGGGCTTAGGCAGAAGCCAGGTTGGTAGAGGGAAGTACCTAAGGCTGGTCTAGTGGGGTCTTGCCCTTCTGTCCTGCAGTCCCAACCAGGTCATGTGACGTTCCTTTAGCAAATTGTTCAGAGAGACAAGTTAAGGTAAGAAATAAAGGTGATTTCCGTTCCGATTCTTCACCACAGCAATATGTCAGCCGCCCCCAGAGAGGCCGAAAGTAAATGAATCGGTGCTGGAGAGTGAAGGATACCATCCGTGCAGAATGGCGAAAGGACTCCCAAACAGCATCTTCATTGATTTTCTTTGTAATTGACACAGCATCTCGGTTTGCCTTCAGGCTTCAGCAAGAGAGAATGGGCAGCCATGTACACAGAGCTTCCCGGTGTTGGAATTTAATAAAAAAAAATACCTTCCAAATGTACGCCCTTTCTTCCTTATTGTTCCTCTTTCTTTCTCTCTTCTTTCTGCTTCCTTGGTGTCCCCTCCTTCCCTCTTTTCCTCTACTCAATGCCTTCCACCCCCACTTCAAAACAGAAGCATGAACGGTAAATATTACAGTGTGTGCAACCCAGCTGTCACATCGATGACTTTAGGAAAAGAAAAAAAATAGCACATTTCACCTTTCAAGTTGGCTTGAATCTCATTTAGACAAAAGCTCAGTATTTTTCTGGAAAAAAAAAACAAAGCACAAACAAAGCATAACTCGAGGTGGCCATGTCCTAGAATACATCACTAAAGCGTGATTTTAGGAAGTCCTGTGCTCCCCTTGGGGGCTCCCGAGAATCCCCTGCACAGGATATGGGAGCATGGGAGTCACCTCCTAATCTGCAGGTCAGCTTCCCCTGATCTCAGAGGCAGATCCTGGCCCTGGCATGTTGCTGGATATGGATTTCACAGTCCATGGAAGCTGAGGTTGATCTTGTAATTTTCAAGAGTCCCTTGACAAGAGACCCGTTATAGGTATTTGGTAGCTGGGATGGAGGGTTGCTATGGCTTTAAGCTGCCTTCAAGGGGTCTGGGAGCAAAAAAAAGGATGCTGTGCATTAGAGAAAAGCCTTATTATCAGTGACTATCAGTGGCTGCTGGGCCAAACCTAAGAAGGCTGGATTTGATTCTGGAGAACAGATCTCCTGATAATCTCTTATTGTGGCACACTTGTGTGTATTCCAAGGACTGGGTAAACAGTCAGATATCACCAGAAACATGTACCAGAAAGACATTGTGCCAAAAGCTAATCTCGGCACAGAAGAGGCTCACAATGTAGTAGGATACTTTTATCCTTCTCCATCTAGCTCCACCGTCTTTACTTTGCTCTTGCTTGTTTGCTTTAAGGATGCCTTTTAACTTGCCTTGGGAACCATATTTCCTCCTTCAACAGATATCTGTAGAGTTCTATATGTGCCCACCGCTGTGTTTTGTGTGATGGATGGAATGGTGGGTATTCAGTCTCTAGTGAGATGGGAAGTAGAAACAGGGTGATCATCAGAAGTCCATGGACCAGCTAGCCTGTCTTATAGGGGGGTGAACATCAAGAGCACTTCCTCAAACAAGGTGAATGATAAAGACTAACATGCAAGGCTATCCTTTGATTTCATACATTACCTGTATTCACAACATGCATAAATATACAAGAGCATACATATACACACCAAACACATCCATTACAAACATGCAGGCGTGTACTTACACATGTATTACAAAGTAACTCCAGATGTTGTCAAATGTTTGTGCGAAGCACAATAACTAATTGAGAATTTCTACCATAAGCAATTCCATTTGGCCTTTGTAATACCTATGTATGCGGAACGACTCTAAGACTATTACTGTGATAGAGCCCCAAAAGCAACTTAGAGAGGAAATGGTTTATTTCATCCCACATGCCCTGGTCACAGTCCATCCATAAAGGGAACTCAGGGCAAGAATTTAAGGCAGGAGCCTGGAAGCAGAAACTTAATCAGAGGCAATGGAAAAATGATTCTTCCTGTATTATTTCTCATGGCTTGCTCAGTTGGCTTTCTTACAGCACCTAGGACCACCAGCCCAGGAACGGCACAGCCCACTGTACACTGGGCCTTCACACATCAATCGTCAGTCAGGAAATTACATTATAGGCTTGTGCACAGGGTAGTCTAGTGGGGACATTCACTTCTCAATTGAAGTTTCCTTTTGCAAAATGACTCCAGCTTGTGTCAAGTTGACATGAAACAAGCCAGCACAAGTGACCTCTTGTCAACTTGACACTCAAACACATCACTGTTTGTTCAACTGTAACCTTTCCTTTCTCTTTGTCCCCATTATGTCATATTAATATCAATATCACAATATAAAACATATTCAAAACTTTTAACGTTCCACAGTCTTTAAAAACTCAAACTTTTAAAGTTCAGCCTCTTTTAAAGTCTCTCTAAAATTGCAAAGACTCTCTGAAACCCCCAAATCCCTCAACTGTGAATTCCTGTAAAGCAAAAATAAGTTGCATACTTTTTTACTCAAAGTAAAAACAAAAAGCAAAATAAAACTTCAACAATATTACCAAGTTCAGTGTTAGATTTCTGAGACACACTTAGAAGCCTCCAGTATAGGCCAGTATAGTTAGTTCCGCTTCTCCAGTTCGCTCTCTGCAACGCAAACAGATGGTATTCTGGGCTCAGGATGTCTCTGTTTTCACATCCGCTACTGTCCTTGGTGCTTCTCCCTTGGTGCTGGCAACTCTGAAATTCTGGTTCTCCTGCTGCAATTGTGTTGCACTTTGACCAACAGTCATTCCAGGGCTCTCTTCACAGTCTCTGAGCCTGCCACATAGTGCCAAGCTTGAACTTCTCTCCCATTACCCTTCTACCAAAACTGAGGCTAAGGTTTCACAGTGGTGAAGCCTCTCTACAGGGACTCCAGTCCTGCTACACAGTGCCAAGCCTCAGCAGCTCTCCATGACCCCTTGATGCCTTCAAAACCGAACACCTGAGTGACTCTTACACTGTTAATTTGGCTGCTGGTGTGAGATGGTGCCTCACCCAACTCTGGGCTACAGTTTCTCTATAATGATGCAGAGGAAATATCCCAGAAGGTTTTGCCTTCTTGATTGCAAATGATTCATCAGCTTCAGATGACCAGGACCCATTGTTCCAGTAGAGTAGAGTCTCACATGAGTGGTTCTTAGTTAAAAATATCAATGGTCCTGAGAGAGCCTTTAGAGAACTTTCACAAGCCAGGTATCCAGCATCTACATTGCTCCCAGCATGCTTATCTTCCAAGCTTCCACAGAACCGCCCATTGAGCTCTGAGCACCAATGACTTTTTTCAACCCAAAGTCCTAAACACCCCCACAATCCTCTCCAAAACATGTGGTCAGATCTGTCGCAGCAAAATCCTCCCACTTGCTATCAATTTCTGTCTTAATTGCAGTTTCTATTGCTGTGATAAGACACCGGTGGCAAAAGTAAGTTGGGGAGGAAAGTACTTATTGCATCTCACTTGCTCCAATTGCTGCTCATTGTCAAGGGAAGTCTAGGCAGGAATTTGATATGGCAATCAGGAAGCAGACACTGAAGCAGAGGCCACTGAAGAAAGCGGCTTACTGGCTAGCTCTTCATGACTTGCTCAGTCTGCTTTCTTATAATGCCCAGGACCACCAGTCAATGGGTGGCACCATCTACAGTGAGCTAGCCTCTGTCACATCAATAACTAATCAAGAAAATGTACCACAGGTTTGCCCACATGCCGATCTACTTGGTTTTTGTTGTTGTTGTCGTTTTTCAAATTGAGGTTTCCTTTTGTAAAATGACTCTAGTTGGGTCAAGTTGACATAAAACTAGACAGCATAGACCCCCTTGCAATTTATCATACCATTTTCTCCTTAACGGATATCAACAATGACCTCCCAACACCTTGGCAAACAGCTAGGAGAAAATATTTTGACACATGAAAGTGCCTGCCAAGTTGGCCCCTGAGTCTGCCTCTGCATGAGATTGGTGCCAAAGAGCATGCCAGGTATTAGTAGTGAAAACACAAAATGCTTCTGTGTGTAGTGATGGCTTGAAAAAGTCAAATGTCAACATGTAGGATTTTAGACTCTATAAAGAGAAGTGCTGTTTATTGTTGACTCATTTTATCCTTCTCAGTTATGTGATACCATGGAGGTGAGACTCAGGGTTTGCATTTTTGGGTCCAGTAAAATAAGAGTTCTATTGTTAGAAAGGGGCTACCCTGAGGGAGAAACTCAGGATCATCAGATAGCAAAGTTGATGTCCCTTGAATGACACTTTGTTGATCCCTCATGGGGTGCTGGGCAGGATGGATGGCCTTGAAGGGTCCCTTAAATGTTCCCATGTAATGATCTGAAATATGGACTCATTATTAGGGGAAAGAAACAGCACCGACCACGATCCCAATGTGAGCAGTCTGTTATGCTATTTTCCTAGAATACCAAAGGTCACCTTTGTGGGTGTACAGAATACTGATGCTCATTTCTGCTTGGCATGCTGAAAAAAAATCAAACTCCAAATAAAGCAATAAAACAATCCTTATAGAGCACTTTTAACAAGGAAAAATTGGTTTAGACTACTTGCTTATTCCTTTCTGGCTGGCTGCTTTGAACTTGGGAGGGTGCTGGGAATTAGAAAGGAAAAGATTTAGTGTCGCTTAAGAGGCTCAGCCAGGGCCAATATCGGCAAGCCCTTTGTGTGGGGGAAGGATTTTTTTTTTCTATTTTAACTTCCTGTGTCTTCTTTGCTTTGTCTTCTTTCTTGAATATTTCTCCCTCCCAGGAAGTTTCCTTTGCCCTGAATCAGAGGCTTGCCACCCCAGCAGTACCTTAGCATTGCCTGCCGGGAGACGGTTTGTTAACCAATACCAAAAGGCTAGCCCTGAAAACATACATATGAGTAATGCTATACAGACTGAGCAGTTTGTATTTATGATTACGTGTGTGTGTGTGGGGGGTGTGTATAAAAAGGCTATCATAGATGTGAAAGAAAGAAAGGAGGGATATATGGGAGAGAAGTAAGTGGGAAATGATGTAATTGTTTTATAATTCCAAAACATAAAAAAATAAAATGGAAAAAATACAGATATTCGGTCTTAGATTTTTCGGAAGTTTTTCAGATATTTCAGATATGCTGAAGTGGGAGGTCCCAGCATCTCATCTGGTCTGAGAACCATTGTCCAGGTCATTGACATCTCAGCCTAGGTTGCCTATCCTACCTCCCTTCTTGAGGAGAGTTGATAGAGGGTCAATAGTGAACTTGGGATGTTGGACTAGATAGCACAGTTAGAGACCAGGATAGTCTACCTTAATAATTCTCATTCTTGCCCCAAGCAGAGTCACCTCACAGCATACTGAAATGAAGCTCTGATACCCATGAACCCAGCCTTGACCCAAACAACAGGTTATGATCCAGAATACCCAGCCTATCAATCTAGCAGAGCAGATTTAACTAGAGGGGCTAGATCTCACAGTCATTCCTGGAGCACAGTCTTTGCCAACCTTTTCCTGTGATAACTCAGCCTTCGTGCTAGGTTAGTGGTTTTTCCTCTGTTTTAGGTTGCTAAGATTTTTAATTCTTATTTTTGCTGTAGGTCATGGACTGTAGGACCTTGACCAGTCTAGGCGAGTGCTCTACTGCGTAAGCACACGCCAGCCCTAGATCATTTGCATTTCTAAGTCATGAGCATGAGCGGATGTTGAAATGTATCAGTCATGTTCACGTTCTGCTGAAACGCTCAGATGATGTACCTTCTGTTATGCCAAAGTAGAGGATTAAACAGACTTTCTTTCTTCCAGGAAGAAGCCAAGTTTGCATTTCTGGAATCAGTCCAACTTGCTTACCAAATAATATCCTTTCCACATAAAAGGTAAAAAGAAAGGAAAAAGAGTCAGAGGTCCCAGGAGTTCAGGTAGATTAACCCAAACTAGAAGGACTTGAACACATGCGATCAACTCTGAGTCTGGGTCTCTGCCCAAAAGCCTTCCCAAGACTCCAGGGTGAGGGCAACTTCAGATGAAGACATGGGAGGAGGACGGTGAAGATGACCAGTCATGTTTCAGGAGACAAGAGGAACGTGACTGGCAAGCAGGTGAGGGGGTTATGGCAGGTGTCACAAGGGGAGAGTTGGGGAGTGCTGAGAAGAGGACACAGGTTCAGACATTGAGCTCATTTGCAGCCATGATAAATCCTTCTTGTAAGGGCCCAGCAAGGGGCTAGGTGGTCCAGCCCACAGCTCATCTGTTTTCAACACTCCAGGATCGCTCTCTGAAGATCCCACTCCAGTTGCAAGGACCACTGTAACCTGGATGTTGCTGAAGCCATGATTCCCCTGCCTCAGAGTCCTCATTCCAATGATGACCACTCCATGTCCTTATCAGAATAGCTTCAGGAAACCCGGGGAAAGTGTAGATGGCCCTGCCCACTGCAGCCATTCCTTACTATGGAATTAGCTTTCTCCTAGTATTGAACTCTGGCCAAACACCCTGAGGAAGAGTTTGGGTCCTCTTGTCGAATTTTCACCCATCTGTTCCTCCTCATTAGTGCTCAGCTTCAACACTTGGGCATTTGAATGAGTTTTTCTTTTTCTTGGGAGCAGCAAGCTATCGCTTCTCTCCTTTCTTCTGTTACCAGCTATCTTCAAAGAGACACACAGACTGTTCCTGCTTTCTCAACTCTGGATCTCTTCTCTCTTCCAGTAACTTCTGTCTCAGCCACACTCTTAAAATAGCTGCAAATGAACACAGAATTCCCTCTACCACTCAGCAATTACTGCCTTGAGGCGCCATCCACATCTGCCCAGTGATGAAGCAAAAAACCGTGAATGGGGCAAGCAAGACTTATGATGGTTGCATATTTAAGGCTTACGAATGGTGGAAGTGGGCACCATGTGTTCAAAAGGCTATATGTAATTGGTGGAATTACAGTGGGAATATAAGCAAGTCATGTATTCTTTCTAGCTATGTCAACAGGGCATATCTCCTAGGCAGATGTGAGAAAGTGGCTGAGCCATTTCAGAGAAGGACCAGGGACAAGCTAAGATCTATTGCAGCACCTGGAGTTATAAGCCTCTTGCTAGTTTGTAAGCCCAGCTAGTCGCCCTCTGATATGAGAGCTCAGTCAGTACCAAGGGAGCTGCTCCTTGCCTGTATGTGATTTCCATATAAATAGAGCAGAAGGATCTTCAATCTGTCCCTTGGGGAAAGAAAGAAAGAAAGAAAGAAAGGAAGGAAGGAAGGAAGGAAGGAAGGAAGGAAGGAAGGAAGGAAGAAAGAAAGAAGAAAGAAAGTCAGGGAAGGTGTCTATCATTTTTCTAGAACTTTGGAAGTTGCTTATAATGGACTTCTTGTTTACTTAGGTAAAATTATATCTCTCTGTGGACTTTGATGGATTTGAAGACAAATAGTTTTACTTATAGGTTTTCTTAGCTATGATAAAAGATAAATTAGATAATTTTAGACTCGTAAAGAAATATTGTAACTGCAATTTTTGCTTGATACCTGTATTATTATATATAATTTTACTACGTTAAAATTAAAACATTCCTTTTAACTAGGCAGAAAATGGAGATGATGTCAGATGTCCTTCTGTATATGTGTTGTTTTTATTGGTTGATGAATAAAGCTGTTTCAGCCAATTGCTTAGCAGAGTAGAACCAGGTGGGAGATCTGAATGGGGATATGTAGAGAGAGTAGGTGGAGTCAGTGAGATACCATATAGCTTCAGAAAAAGATAGACACTAGAAACTTACCAGTAGGCCACAGACTCATAGCGAGACACAGATTAATAGAAATGAGTTAATTTAAGATGTAAGAGCTAACTAGGAATATGCCTCAGCTATTGGCCAAACAGGGTTGCAATTTTAAAAAAAGCTAGGGATCTGGTTTGTTCTCTACCTCCTTACTCAACTCGCCTGTGCTTCAGCTTTGACACCTGTAAAATGTAGGTGGTGACGGTCCCATAGGGCTGTGGAGAGCTGAGCGCCTGGGTTGTAGGCAGCACTCTACTTCCCAATATGTCCCTCAACACATTGCTCCATCTGTGTGACCCCCTGTGCCCATCCTCCACAGGCCATGCCTTCTTGGGAGTAAGGCGTGGGACAGCAAGTCTGAAGCTGCTCACCAGCCTGGAAGTGCCGTTGGGTGGAGGAAGACAACACAGTTCTTTGGTTCCACCTCTAACTGGGCTTTTTAGTAATTTTCTTGCAGACTCTGGTATCCATACTTTGTTTTGTTTTTCCTGCAAAACTCTGAACTTGGTCCTTACAGCTTTTGGTGCAACAATCAAATGTCTTGCATCACCAAGTGAGGTGAGGTGGAGGGCTTTCTCGTGGTCATAAAAGAATGTGATTTCAGCGTAGCATGTCCCCACACCCTTGTCTGGCTTTAAAAAGGAGTCTGCAAGGCTTACACAGCTTGTCCTTGTTTGATCAGCAAACATCTGTGTGGTGTGTGACTGCCACAATTGTCCTCTTGTTTTAGCCTTTGTGGGGATGCAGGCAGCTGATGGATACCCGAGAAGGAAGAAGATTTATATAAAGTGAATAAGTGCAAATAAAATAGGAGCAAAGGCAGTTCCTGCCATAGGTGGCCATCAATGCTCCCATTCAGGAATACAGCCACAGTGACTCTGATTCAAACTCCAGAAGGGACCAGTAAGTGCTGTGTAACACTCCTAGGTCCCTCTTGAAGTCAGTCAGGATCATCCCTTATTCAACTTAGAGCATAGTGGGCGCACAGGAAACTTGAAAAGAATGAAGAAACTGTTCAGAACCTCAGAACCATGCCATTATCAGGGAAAGTATGTGCTTCCGTGTGGTGCTCGTGTACCGGGGATGGGATGCAGCTGAGAATGTAGACTGTGAACCTGGTGCTGGGTGGTAGGGGCAGGGTGATTTCAGACCTGAAGGTATTTTCTTTAAAAGCCAGTTTAGCCAGAGCCTGTTTGTGTGCTGGGATGTGAACCCTATAAATGTATCATCAGCAGGGCCTGAGATGAACCTCCCACGATTTGCTTTGGGCAGAAACAGGCTCCTTCTTTCCAGATTCCCTGGGGGCAGAGAGACCACAGGACCACCTGCCACTCTGATGATCCACCCTCTGCCCACAACTGATGCCAGAGATATTTTGATTTTGAAAGGGATAGCACCAGCTTGCTCTCAAGGTGGAATGTCTAAAGCACTAGTCCCTGGTCCCATCTGACCATCCGCACTGCTGAAATGGTAGCGAGTCCAAATTCAAGTGTGCTGTGAGTGTACAACATAGACCACCAGATATTAAAGGTTTGGTGGAACAAAAGAAAACAAAGAACCCATGTTATTAATTTTGTATTGATTACATGCTGACACGATAATGTTGGAATATACTGGAGTAAAACTAAGATTATATATATGGATCATATTATATTTCTACTGTGCAGTCTTATTCTAAAAGACACCTTATCCTGAGATATAATCTCAGAAAGCCTGTTAAATTTAGATCTGGAAGGACCTATAAACTTGGATACATAGGACAATGGAATTTGGCAGGAAGGAAACTGCAGACATGTGACATCACATGATACATAGAACCAGACAGTTGTCCAGTTGCCCATAAACCCACCAAACTCTCCTGTATTTGATTTAATCATTTGAGGACTCTGGTGACAATTTCACAATATCTCAATATTGTGGCAAAGCAAATACTATAATGATAACTAACACTGGCTGACAACTTGCTATGTACCAGGGGCTATGCTAACTGCTTTATATACAATTTACATTGTAAATGTATGTCTGTAGGCACCCAACTATCCTCAGATGGTGTGTAAGGCAACTTGTATGGGAGTCACTGGCCATGGGAGGTGAGGGGCAGGGAATAGGCACAGGTGTTGCCTCAGTTCCCTGCTTGAGAAGTAAGTAACAGCTGGGCCCACATCCTGGTTAGGCCTGGCAGGAGAATCAATGTGCTGTGCATCCTTATAGCACGCACCTGCCAGCGTGCCTCATGTGTGACGTGTTCATTACACATTGCTTTATTGCCTGGTCCTTCTCCTTTCCCCTTGCTTCAGTCTTGGCCCCTTTCTCATTTCCATCACTGCTGCCCAGAAACACTCCGCCATTTATTGCTATGTGCTGGACAAGCAATGATCGTTATCCTCAGACGGACTTTGGTGTGGCGCCAAATGCCCCTCAGTGACTGAGGAACTTACGAAAGGAGGTGATAATGCCCACTCCTAGGCTTGTAATGGGGGTTAATGCCATGTGGGATGCAGTGGCTCTCCGGGGAGAAAGTGAGTAATAACAGCTAGCCAGTGCTGCTGCTGCTTCTTTTGATGTTATTTCCCTTTTTTTGTTCTCTGTTGTTTGTTTGCTTTTATGATATATTTTATCTTATTCCTTATTACACTGTCTTATTCTAGAGCTCAGGATGGCTTAGTTCTTGGAATCTTTTTATATCTGTGAAGTACTGGAATTGTAGGTATGTGCACTACACCTGGCTCTGGTTTTCGGACTTCTAAATCTCAGTTTCAAAAATTATGGGTGTCTAGAGGCTAAGCATTGAACCGGGGCAATCTCTCCTCTAAGAGTTTCCCCCACCCCTACCTCGGGATAATTCCTGCCTTAGGACTCTGTAATTGCCTTGGGATCTAAAAAGAGAAAATCTAGAAAAAAAAAAAAAACCTTAGAGGCAGTTTAGAAAAAGTATAAGGGTACCATGTGGGGAGCCATAGAGGAGACTAGAAAAATGCAAAGATTTGAAGGGGGAAATGGGAAAAACAAAGGGAAAGGGGATGAATACAGAAGAAGGAAGTTAGACCAACACTAAGGATGTCTGGAAAACTAATAAAGAGCATATTATTATCTATCTATATAAAAATCACATATAATGCAATAAGTCTATGTATACATAAACATATATCAATTAAATAAAACTCCTTCTATCTGGGATGACATTGGTCCTCCCGAGAGCCATAGACTGTCAAATGAAAATCCCAACACCAGGCATAAGAAGCCCACCTTCGAGTTGTTGCTTAGGGTTGTCCAAGCAATTTCCCAAACATAGGTCCTATTGGTGCTGTTCTTTCTTACTTCTCAGAGGAGGAAGTTAAGTCCCTATTGTTTAAGACACCATGGACTTTGGGTACAGGGCCCAGAAGCCCCTTTCTTGGAATTGATAAATACTGATTTTCATGTTATCAGAAGGTGTCATACAAGCCTCCAAGGAAGGGAGGCAAACACCAATCCTACCCAGATGTGAAACCAATGAATCACAACAATAACCAACAGTAGTGGCATGCATACCCTGTCGGTGACCTACAGCTCTCGAATTGATCTCTGAGTCTGCTCAGTAAGAGGGAAACCATGCCCGGTACTGGACACCTAGTCTACTCGTTGGCGGTGAAATCATAGATCTTGGAGGAGAACCTACAACCTCTGCTTCACTAAACCAGCTTAATTACTAACAATATGCTAAATATTTAGGTTGACATCAATGGACATGCTAACATGGAATAGGGGAAACTTGTGATGCCTCAACCCTAGACAAAGAATTACGAATAACTGGGGAATGCTGAAAGTGGGGGGGATAGGCACTTCCCCAGAAAAGAGCCCTTCACAGTTGGTTATCTAACACCGAGTAGTCAGTCTTGAGACTGTATGTATATATATATATATATATATATATATATATATATATATATATATATATATATATGTCTGAGACCACACACACACACACACACACATGTAAGTGAGAAGGTTCTATTTATGTATTTAAAAAAATCTATACATAACAACTAAAGAAAGAGGACCCAGGTTTAATATAGAGCAAGGATGGTGCGTGGGAGGAGTTAGAGGGAGGAAAGAGAAGGGAAAATGATATAATTGCATTATAATTTCAAAACCTAAATAAATTATTATGAAAAGTCAAATTTTGAAAAGATGTTAAGAAGCAACACCATCTTTAAAAGAGAGGCCGTGATTTCTTTAAGTAGCATCCCTTACTAACTGATTGTTTTGCTTACGGTGAGGCCTTTATACAACCTATGTTGACAAGAAGAAAAACCTTTCTCACTGTTTATCAATTGTTAGTAAAAAATCTTAATTTTTTTTTACAAGTGAAGCTTCTGGCCTCTACTAGATTCATCTGTTCTATATCAGAAAAGCCAGGGACTGCTTAACTGTTTCTTTACTCAGAATTTTTATATGTTACTTATAGATATATGTTTATTTAATTATACATTCTTCCAGCAGAATATATTCTTATGTTAGAAAAAAAGATTTTTCTCAAGCAATTCCTATAAATATTTGGAGGCCATTTTTGTCTTTGAAATTCCTATATGTCCCTGAAAGCCCAAAAGGATTTGGAGAGCTACTTTACCTCTACCTGTAGCAAATAAAGCCAAAGCTCCCTGAGCATCATCGTTCTCTGATGGGAGCTTCCCGGTGTCTCTGTTGTTTGTCTAGCCATTACCGTAGCTCCAGGAAAACTCAACAAGGGGAACCGGAGAGCAGCACGCCCTGATACCATCTAGCCTGCTGCTGGCAGACATGGGTTTCTGTCCCAGCTCAGATGTCTAAGGTGAGATGTCTAAGGTGAGGCCACCTTTCTCCTCTTTGGATATCAATATTCATGTCTAAGAGGGAGCTGAGTTAAGTGTCAGCTCTGAAGACCTTTGCTGGAAAGTCTGAGAGGCATAGACAGTGCTATATTCATTCTAGCTGCGTCTTCAGTGTCTAACAGGTACTCGGTACTCGATGAGGATGGGTACTTACTGAGTCAATGGGCTCCCTCAGCTTTGGCTACGGCCCCTGTGTGATAGCTGTGGCTGTGCCTAAACCCTTGAGAGAGAGGAGGAATAAGAGGAATAGCAGGCGGACAGAACTGTACTGGGAAAGTGAAGAGGTTCTGGACACTTTTTTTTTCATCTATTTCATTCCTAGACCTTGTATACACTCAGCCTGAACCTATTTATAGCACAAGATAATAAGAAGATAGATCACTTAATTCAGGTTCCTTAGTATACGGGAAAAGCAGTAATAGAATATGCATACTTAGTGTCTCTCCTTGCTTAATAAATTAAGACTGCTTTATTTAGACTCCAGAGAAGGACCTAAGCCAATGCTTAGCTAGTCATACTAGTTAAGAGATTGTCATTGGCTGGAAATATTTTTTTGGTATAAGTCTGCCAAGTGTTTGTCTTATCCAGGAAGGAAAGAGACACTGAAACAATCTGGTAGACCTCCTTAATAAAACTCCACTTCCTCAAGTCCTTTAAGAAAACCAATGTCTGCAGTCCATTCCTATGGCCATTAGTAGTTAGGGAGCACACGGAATCTTCTGCCTTGCAGAAGAAATGATATCCATTTGAGCATTTGGTCCAGGGGGTTACTCAGGATATGTGGTACTTGGAAACCAGCAAACAGTAACCAATGACCTATGGTTGAAAGCTATCGTATCGTAAGCTCGAGGCAAAGGATGCTCTCTGAAGTGAGTTCTCTCTTGTATAGTCAGGGTGAAAAGAGGGTTGCGAGTGGGCTGCTACCATGAGTGTTTCTAAACAGACAGGTTCATGGGACTATTGAGAGCAGGTGAAACAATACCTGGGCCCAGTGAAGAGTCACAGTTCTGATCTGATTGTCCTGCGGAGTTCTTCTTGCCTCCCTACTCTTGTGTCTCTCAATTCCTGTTATGTAAAGCTGCGCAGTAAGATATAGAGAGCATCATAAATCATACAGATTAGAGTAGTATGGTCCTAACGGGCTGACTTTCACAAGTGTGTGTGTGTGTGTGTGTGTGTGTGTGTGTGTGTAGAGTTTATGGATTGGGCTAGACTAGCAGGCCAGTGAACCTTGTAATCCATCTATTTCTGTCTCTCAAGTGCTGAGATTACACGCACACACTGCCACAGCCAGCATCTTTTTACAGGTTCTGGGAATCACACAGATCTTACACTTGAGCTAGCTCCTTCCTAATTTACTCTTAATGTACATGGTCTTCATCACTTGTGATCTTGTTTTCTAAAGGCCGTTCTGGGTGGGCGGGGGGTACAAGAAGGATGGCCTGTCTTCTAGTTCTCTACAACTTCTGATGTGTGAGGACAGAGGTGACTACCCCAGCTCTAGGATGCCAGTTTCTCCTGACTGTAAGTGCCCAGCATCGTGGACGGTGCCATTTTACTGAAAGCAGTTCAAAGGGTTGTTCAAGAGACTCCACTCTGGGAAGGCAGGGGTTACTACAGAAGTTTTTCAAGCCAGCTTCTTTGGTTCTAATGAAATCCAAATCCCTGTCTTGAGCAGTGCATGATTGCTTAAGGAGATGGGTATCTAAAGCTGTGAGGTTTTCCATCATCTAGAATTCTGTAACTAGATTTTCAGAAAATATTTGAATCTGCTAGAGAAAGGCAAGGTAGATTTGCGGCTGGCTCCCTCACTAACAACCCGTATGGAGGCACAGATCCAGGCTTAGTATATGCTTTCTCATCTTTATGTGAGAAGGATAGTCCTAGCCATGCCATATTCCATCCTTGGATGCCCCATGAGTTTGTGGCTCTCAGTCCATCTAGTGGGCAGTGCTGTCTGTTCTAGTATCAAATATCAAAAGAATATTTGATTTTGTTCTCATGGTATAGTAGCTTTTTAAAGCTTTTCAGACAGCATATGATGTTGACATCTCTTATTTTATTTTCAGATGAGGTACAAAGAAATGAAGTGATGGGCCCAAGACTATACAGCCAGTGAGAGAAGAAGCTGAAGTTTAGGGCCAGATAAACTTGCGTGAGAATCTGGACTCTTGATCACTGTACCACTCTTTATGCATATATATGATAGGTAGGCTGGGCTCTGAGGAGTTTTTCATCAAACAAATAGCTATCCCAAGCCATTGTGAGCACAGGGCCCTCAGGAAGCAGGGGATTGCGGTGGCTAAAAGTAGAGTCTTGTCAGGCATAGCTGGGTTCATCTTCCCTTTTATTTTCAGTCAGTGTGTCCTTGGATAGGTGCCCAAACTCTTTAAGCATCAGTTTTCTCAGGCATGAAATTGGGATGGGGAAGATTAAAAAGACAAAGTAAGACATATCTTTAAATAGTGTTTAGCATATTAACATATTGTCCAAATATCAAATTTGACTATATATAGTAAATAAGGGTTGACATTGGTATCTATTGGCATGCCATGTGAATGTCATTAATATAGTAATATGTAATAGTGAGGTATACTATACTCACACAATACACACACACACACACATGACCAATAAGAAGACTGTAGCACTAATTTCCTGAAACACACTTTAGGGGGTATTTGTGTAACTGTGTCAAAAGTCTTTTATCACTCTCTTCTTCTCAATTCATGCCTACTTTTGGATTAGAAAGTTGCCATGACTTGTTAAATAATATGTTAGCTTCCTATAGGGAAAGGTGACATACTCACAAAGTACTGCATCTGGGGAGGGGCTTAGGGCTTGTGTCACATGTACTGGTGTCAGAGCCTGGTGGCTCTGGTGACATGCTAAGGGCTACCCTCCCTGTGCTACTAGCGTAAACAAAGTAGGACTAAGGGTTGGCTCAGTGGCGGTGTGTGCAAGGCCCTGGGTTCTAGCCTCTGTACTGAAAAACAGACACACAAATCAAAAGATGAAGCCCTGGCTAGAGAAACCTGTAAGAAAGCACCCCATTAGTGCTCTTGATTTGGGATACAGCAGGACTTAGAGTTAATATCCATAGGCAGCTCTCACAACCTTGGGGTAGGAGGATCCATACATCCCTGGAACTCTTTCTGTGGAATCTCAGAAGGCAGCTGAGGGCACATCCAGAGCCTCAGCCACAACTAACTCCTCTTGCTCTTTTCTTGATTGGTATCAGCCACATGAACATTATCTAACATCTGAGTTACATTGAGGAAGGGGTCACACACTCTAGGACCTTCTTGACCAAGCCTACAACACACATGGATGTGGGGCCCTGCAGGAGACAGTGAATGATTGTCAGTGGGGGACCCCAAGCCTTAAAGCAGACCCTGGGTGGAGCTTCCTAGAACGGTGTGGGGAGGACTTAGAAGCTTGGTTGAGGTCTTGGTTTCACCCTTGGAGTTCATGTCTCTTTCTTTCTTCCCAACCTGGATCGTGTTCATCCGTGTTAGTCGCTGGATGTGCCAGCATCATTGTTTCCCTACAACTTTGCATCCTGCTTGCTCTGCAAAGGTCTTTGTTTACTGTGGCTGGCCTTCCAGCAACTTTCATAGATGCCTTAAGGGAATTGTTATAGGGAAGAGGCTGACCTACTGGGTACCACCAGGTCCGTTATTTATCTAGGTGGGGCCATATGCTTACCTTAGAGGCCAAGGATAGCTGTGAAAAGGAATGCAAGTTGCTGGCATGGCTGGACCACATAAGCATCCTTCTGAGACTCTTGGCCATCTTCCTTCTATTTGCTGGCATTATGCTGAAGCCCGAGGTGGTCTTGAAGAATACATATTAAAGACAGTAGGAGCCATCCATGTCAGATAGGACCCTGAGCAACTGTGTGGAGAAGGGAACCCAGCCTGTAGCCTCACTGCTCTGTCAGAATGGCATTTGAGTGTGTAGCAGTTAGTATCCTTCTTAATACACGCCTATTTCTTCAACAAACAGTGAGTGTTTCCTGCCCTCGATTCCAGCTTACGTCTGACTCTTTTCTGAAACCCTCCTGGCCTTGCTGCCCTCAGGTTCTCTGCATTTCCCTAGCTCACAATGCTCCATGCACACATCTCCTGCTTTGCTACCCGCGGGCTTGTGGTGCTAATTGAGGAAGGAGGACAGAGCGTTTATGGCGCATCTCCCCAAATGCCTAGCACGAAGCCCAGCAAACAGTCAGCACACAGTCAATACTTAGTGATCGATCTGAGAGGCTGGACCGATCCATATCAAACTCCAAGCATCATCTGGGAGCTTTCTGATTAAACGAATGAGTCTGGCAACCCCTCACAAACACTACCCCTCAGCCTTTGCTGAGGGGGAGCCCCAGGTCCCAGCCTCCCGGCTGCAGAGTCCTGCTTGCTGGCCAGCTGTTGTCTGGGTACCCTGGGTTCAAGGGGCTCCGGGCCACTCTCCAATGACTCAGGCATCAAATGACAAGCTGCCTAAAGATGAGTCTGTGTTCTTCCTATACCCAGGCTTTAAAAAATTCATGAAAATAAAAAGCCCCTCAAATAAAGTACAGACTCTCCCTCTTTTATTACCCAGGAAAGATGGAGCAGAAGAGTGGAATAGATGTGTCTTCCAATAACAGTGCGAGTATTTTTTAAAATATCATAAGCTGTGGAAGCTTAGGCCCTTCACTAGGGATCTCCAGTGTTAGCCGCATGCGTGGAGCTGGTGGTTCTCCTTCAGGAAGCTCTTCCTAATGCCAAGCAGCTGATATGGTAGTGAGTGATTCTGCTATAGTGGGGAGTGGGCAGCCCAACAGTCAGAATGATCTTAGAGATGGAAAATTCAGTTTAGCTTTTTTCTTTAATTTTTTCATGATTTTTGAGGCGCCAATGTTTTGTTTAATGAAAATAATTTAGATAACATTGATAAGCAACTGGCATTCATGTCGCATGTGTTTCCATGTGTGAACATGCTTATCTTGCCAGACCTTTCCTGATGTTGACATACAGACTTCTGCAATGCTTACATCCTTGGCATCCTATTTCAACAGCCGGTTTTTGCTTGACTTTCTGTGCTAACGTCGCCACCTTTACTGACTTCACATTATTTCTTCTTAAGAAGTGCGCCATTGCTCAGAAAACTATGCTTACTTGTTAATAGCTACTTTTCTGTTTGCTTTATTCTGCCACTATATAGTCCCTGTATACGAACATTTGCACGCACGTGTGGCTATTCCAGAGGGTCTGTCTCTTCAGAGAGTCAAATTACCTGGTCATAGGCGACGTAAAATTTTAAAGTAGGGCAATAACTTTTGATCTGAAAGGTTATAGCATTTGTCCTCTAGCTTGACATGCCAGGTGTTTTTAAGTTTATTCAAGTTAATTTTTATAAGTGGATACAAACAAGACAGAGATAGGATGGGAGGAGGAATTTAAATGGTAAATTTCTAAAGTGGAATGGTTTAGTCCAATCTATTCTGACTGAACTTCTTCTACTCTTCAGAAAAAGACTTGTAGAACTCACTCTGGAGACAGGCCCGGCCTCAAATACCCACCTGCCTCTGCCTTCCAAGTGCTTTGACTCTGGCTTGTTCTTGGGACCCCTTTGCCTCCTGCTGGGTTGACTTGTTCCGTCTTGACATGAGGGTTTGTGCCTAGTCCTGCTGTAACTCATTATGCCATGTTCGGTTGATGTCCCTGGGAGGTGCTCTTTGCTGAAGGGAAACAAGGAAGGTATCTGGGGGAGAGGGGAGGTAGGGTGGGGCAGGGAGCTGTGAGAAGTGAAGGGAGAGGAAACTGTGGTTGGGATACATTGTATTAGAGAAGAATAAATAAATGAATAAATGAATGAATGAATAAATACAGACAGATAAACTTACTTTGGGGCTTAGAACCAGTTTCCACACAACAAAGATATGGCTGAGCGTCTTAATTTGTATACTTGCATGGGTGCAGAGGAGATAAGTTTGTTATTAGCATCTCCCAAAGTGGCAAAAGTAGAGTGTTCTGGAAGCAGTGTGAGTAAAGATATGTAATGGTGTGTATGTGTGTGTGTGTGTGCGTGTACACGTGTTTGTGCATGTATGTGTTTGTGTGTGTGCATGTGTATGTGTGTGTTTGTCTTTGTGTGTGTGTGTGTGTTTGTGTGTGTGTGTGTGTGTGTGTGTGAGTATGTCTGGCATCTAATTCATTGTGTAACTTGAAAGCCCCATGAGCCATGTCTTGGTTGTTGAATAGGAAGAAAAAAAAAGAAGAAGAAATCTGTTTTTAAGCTGCTCAGTGGAGAGAAAGGCCAGGGTGAAGAGTAAGCCATTTTCTCACCAAGAAGCACCCAGAGCAGGGAAGGGTTGCATTAGGAAAGCTGTTTTCCCCCTGTGTGCCAATGTATTAAAATTCTTTTACTTAACGTGTCAAAAAAATCTCTTTTCATAGTAAAAAATAGAAACTGTTAATATCTTTCCTCCTCTACTCCCTATCCTGCTCCATTTTCTTGTCTGCCTACTGACTCCCACACTGTCAGCTCGCTCTCAGATGACGAGGTCAGTCAGCCTTGGTGAAGGCTCAGAGGCTGCTGCATGGGCTGTCTATGGACCAGACCTTTGTTCAACCAAGGGTTACAAGTCCCAAACTGCCTGACCCATGTGGAAGAACCAGGATTGCCTTGCTCATGAATCCCTGAGTGTGATTCCTTCTGGAAGAGGAGCACTAGCTGTTTGATGGAGAGGTGGCTACTGGTTAACCCTTCCCTTCCCAGACCATTGAGGGCGCAGGGGTGTGGGGAGTTGGAAGGGTGGAGGGATTTGCTATGTAGTAAGTAGGAACCAGATTGAATCAGGAGTCCTGGCTCTGTTCGTGATCAGTGGGATGACATCGTCCAAGTCATGAACCCTCTCTGAACAACATCATTCCATCAGTCACAGGCAAATCCAGGGATGCTGACATAATCCTGGAGAGACAGGTGGGGGGAGAGAAAGAGAGAGAGCTGCAGGGAGGGAGGGAGAGGGAAAACATGAAGTTGGGTGGGAGGGAGGTGAGTAGGATCTGGGAGAGGACTGGGGTGGGGAGAAAGAATATGAACAGAATGCATTATATGAAAAAAATTTCAAAATATATAATTAAAAATAAACAAAATGGCTAAGAAATATCTTAGAAAGGGTTAAGAATTCTTAGTAATTAGGGACATGCAAATTAAAACTGCTTTGAGATTTTATCTTTCACCATAAGAATGGCTAAGATCAAGAAACAGCTGGCAGCAAATCCCAGGGAGGATGCTGGGAAGAGGCACCCTCTTTCACTATTGGTAGCACTGCAAAGCACAGCATCCATGGCCATCAACGTGGAGAAAAGCTAATGTGAATCTACCATACACACCAGCTATAACCCTACTTAGCCTCTACCCAAAGGACTCAATAGCCTACTCCACAGATATGCTTAACCATATTCACGGTAGCTGGAAAACAGAAACAATCAAAATGTCCTTCAGTTGATCAGTGGATTATATTCATGCACAATGAATTCTATTTAACTGTAAAGAAAATGAAATCATTAAATTTGCAAGTAAATGGATAAAACTAGAAAATATCATACTGAGTGAGCTAACCCAGACCCAGAAAAACAAATGTCACTTGTTCTATTTCTCTTATTTATGGAATTTAGCTCCAAATCTTTAGATCTGAGTATATAACCTTCAGTAACCACCGAATCCAGGAGCATGGAAAAGAATCATGGAGAGAGGGGTAAAGAGGTGACTGTGGTGGGGGTGGATGGGGACAGTAGAGGGGTGGGGACTGTAGAGGGGCAGGGACTGTCGAGGGGTGGGGACTGTAGAGGGGTGGGGACTGTAGAGGGGCAGGGACTGTCGAGGGGTGGGGACTGTAGAGGGGTGGGTGTGGACTGTAGAGGGTGGGTGGGGACTGTAGAGGAGTGGGTGGGGACTGTAGAGGAGTGGGTGTGGACTGTAGAGGAGTGGGTGTGGACTGTAGAGGGTGGGTGGGGACTGTAGAGGAGTGGGTGGGGACTGTAGAGGGTGGGTGGGGACTGTAGAGGGTGGGTGTGGACTGTAGAGGAGTGGGTGGGGACTGTAGAGGGTGGGTGGGGACTGTAGAGGGTGGGTGTGGACTGTAGAGGGTGGGTGGGGACTGTAGAGGGTGGGTGGGGACTGTAGAGGAGTGGGTGGGGACTGTAGTGGGTGGGTGGGGACTGTAGAGGGTGGGTGGGGACTGTAGAGGAGTGGGTGGAGACTGTAGAGGGTGGGTGGGGACTGTAGAGGAGTGGGTGGGGACTGTAGAGGAGTGGGTGGGGACTGTAGAGGAGTGGGTGGGGACTGTAGAGGAGTGGGTGGGGACTGTAGAGGGTGGGTGGGGACTGTAGAAGAGTGGGTGGGGACTGTAGAAGAGTGGGTGGGGACTGTAGAGGGTGGGTGGGGACTGTAGAGGAGTGGGTGGGGACTGTAGAGGGTGGGTGGGGACTGTAGAGGGGTGGGTGGAGACTGTAGAGGGGTGGGTGGAGACTGTAATGAAACAGTATTAGTAGGACACAGGTATTTTGATGGGAGAAATGTAAGAACTGGGAACCGTTAATTGGGGAGAGAGAAATGAGGGTAATACAGAGGAAGAGGAGGCAGGAGGGATATAACACTAAGGATGTTTTAAAAAGTCCCTGGGAAACATTATTTTATAAGTTTAAATATATATTTATATATGAATATATAAATTTACCCACATACACACATGAATAGAGTTACACCACATGGGATAATATATGTTTTACCCAAGAGCTGTAGACTATCTAACAGAAATACAGTGTTAGGCATGGGAAACCTATTTTCAAATTGTTGGTCAAGGGAGTCCAAGAGACTCCTAAACCAATACAAGACATTGTCATTGTCCTTGTTGTTTCCCAGAACCTGAAGGTAAAACAGTATTATTCAGATACAGAGCTTAGAACACATGTTCTCAACCTTTCTAGTGTTGTGACCTTTTACTATACTTCATCGTGTTCTGGTGACCCCAACTGTTACAGTGTCCCAATGACTTCCTGGGGGGGGGGTAAGAAGGCGTGATATCAGCAGCATAGACATTTGGGGTCGGGTAAAAAAAAAAAGGCAAACATCAGACTCCTTCATTCAGCAATGGGGAAAAGCTTATACACCCTCCTCCCAGCACCCAGCCTGAGGTCCAGTTTGTTGACATTGTGTGGTTGCCCCTCATTGGCTAGGCACAATCAGAACCTCTGACAGAGCCTGTTACTAGGCCCTCAGGCAGACTCCAGGTTGGCTATCTCTCAGCCTTATAAGTCTTATCTTCCTACACCCAACCATAAAATTATTTTCATTGCTACTTCATAACTGTAATTTTGCTTCTGTTATGAATCATAATATAGATATCTGTTTTCTGAAGGTCTTGGGTGACTGCCTTGAAAGTGTTGTTTGACCCCCCAAAGAGGTCATGACCCACAGATTAAGCACCACCGACATAGAAGAATTGAGCTGGAAATAACCTTAAGATCTTCTCCATGAAGACGAGCTTTCATCCAAAGGTGCTCTACAAGCTGCCAATGGATAAAAGTAATCAATAGTCCTACCCAGGTGTAATGTTCATGAACCTCAAAAATACCCGGCCTCAGGAGATATGCCCAGTGGTGCAATAGTGGTATTTTTATCTCAGGAGTAACAGCTGCCTACATGGACTTCAGGTGCATTCGATGGAAGGGAATTCATGCCTGGTACTGTAAACCCAGGCAACTACATGTTGTCAGTGGGAGGGAATTCACGCCTGATATCATAAATTCAGCTGAGTACCTGTAATAGACCCTATAAAAAGAATACTGCCATTTTATTAAACCAATAAATTTTCCACTGAATTCTAAATAGTAATCCTTATACCTACAGGTAAGTGTAACCCTCATCCCTCATCAGAGAGGCTTCATTTGCAGCAGATGGAGACCATTACAAAGACAATTGGTCAAAATTCAGAGAATCAGTGAACGTGGCCTGCCGAACCCTAATTAGTATCTAAGGCTACCCTCCCATCTAAGACTGGAAGAGCCAGGGTGCATGTCAGTATATAGTTTCTTTTAGACACGGCAAGCAAGTTGCAACAACGAAATACCAGCAATACAGCTGCCTATACAAAACCTGCATAAAGACAGCACCAGATGCCATGCCAACATGGACGAGGAAAGATTCACAAGGCTCCACCCATAGTTGAAAAGCTATAGGCAATCAGTGGTTGCTGAGAGAATCATTTTTTCTTCAGGGATAAGCTCTCTGATAGGCTATCCAATCCCAAGCAGGCAGCAATACCTCATAATATTTTGGGAGTCTTTTGGATAACCCTGACAAATAACTCAAAAGAGGGCTTCTCATCTGGTGTTGGGGTTTTTGTTAGGCGGTCTTTGGCTCTTGGAGGAAACATTGTAAACCCAGATGGGAAATTTTCCCTTGAACTATATATTCATATTTATATACTCACTTGTGTGTAATATAAGTATTTTTATACAGAAAGTTAACAGTATTGTTCCTTGTAACACTTTCAGGACAACTTTACTGTTATTTTACCCCCTCCCTCCTGTTTGGATTTCTCTCACCTCCCCGTAGAGCCCCCATTTTCCCCATCAGATCACTCGGACCCTGCTACTCCACTCTCTACTGATTCCCTACACCCACCCCAACAATGGTCCACTTTTTCTTTCCTGGTTTCTGCGATTATTCCAGGATATCTACTCATAGCTGAAGATCTGGAGCTGGGAACCTCAGATGAGAGAGAAAACCCAGCGTTTGTCTTTGATCTTTTCTAGTTCCACTCATTTGCCTGTAAATGTCAGAATCTCACTTTCCTTTACAGCTGAATAGCATTCCATGGTGCATATGTACTACATTTTCATTATCTGTTAATCGGCTGAAGGACATTTAGGCTGTTTCCATTTCTTAGCTATTATGAATAGAACAGCTATGAATACGGCCGAGCAAGTACCTAGAGAGCATGCTGTAGAGTGCCAAGGAGCTGTATAGCTGGATCATATGGTAGATCTGTGTTTAGCCTTTCAGGAATTCTCCACAGTGGATGGGTCAGTTTGCAGTTCCACCAACAGTGAATGAGGAGTCCCTTTTCCCCAACCCCCCCCCAGCATTTGCTGTTGGTTGCTTTGTGGGTCTCTGCTGTTCTGACACAGCAAAATAAAATTTCTAAGTTGTTTTGACTTGCCGTTTCTCTAATTACTAGGCACAATGAACATTTTTGAGATATTTCTTAGCCATTTTTTTTTCTGTCAAGAACTCTGTGTTCAAGGAGGACCTGTGGTTGGTGTCCAGAACCTATGTAAAAATTCTGGGTGAAGAGATAGAAGCAGGCACATTCTTGAGGTTCCTGGCCTAATCAACCTTTCTCTGTGCCAATAAAGATACCCTGTGTATAAAACAAGAGAGGTGCCACCTGGGGCACAAGATTGGAGGCTATGTTCTGGCCTCCATCACATGTGCACGAAGTTGCATACATCAAACACACATACACAAATACACACACACATACACACATGGGGTGGGAGAGAGAGACTATATGGATGCCTAACAGAACTTGGAATTGCTCCTATTGGATCTTACATGTGGCGTCATGCACTGCACCCGCCATGAGTAGAGTTGTGAGTGTCATTCACACTGTTGCCTCATGCAGAACTCGTTCATGTTCTTTGCAAGATGAATGCTCACTATGTTATGAATAGCTCTTATTTTGACCATGAAGGCATGTCTTGTGGTGAGTGGGTTAAGCAACTGAAAGCATCCGGTTTCTTGAGGGGAAGAAAAATCTCTTTGTTAAGTAGAAGGTGTTGTGCCTTTAAAGGCAGGCAGATCTTTGTGAGTTAGAGACCAGCCTGGTCTACAAGAGCTAGTTCCAGGACAGGCTCCAAAACCACAGAGAAACCCTGTCTCGAAAAACCAAATAAAATAAAATAAAATAAACAGTACAAGTCTGAATCTCTTGGATGATGAGATTGGCCCCTGTCCCTGTGATGAACTGTGGGTTTAGCACCAGAGTCTGACCTATATTCTATTTTTTTTTTGATTTTTCGAGACAGGGTTTCTCCGTAGCTTTTGGTTCTTGTCCTGGAACTAGCTCTTGTAGACCAGGCTGGCTCTAACTCACAGAGATCCACATACCTCTGCCTCCGCGTGCTGGGATTAAAGGCGTGCGCCACCACCACCGGCTCTATATTCTATTCTTGAGCAAGGGAAGTAGCAGTGCCATTAAGGTAGGGGGAGGTTGATTATGAAGAGTGCTTTTGTTACCTCTTATAATTTATTTTATTTCTCTGTGCCTCACTGTTTAAATCTGAAAATGGTGACATATATATTTTGTTTGTCTTGTTGAGAAACCAAAAAAAGGGATAAAGCTAATGAGAGAATTCTGAGAGATTTATCATGTAAATGCAATTTTCTTTGTTAGAAGTTGTAGTAGTCAAGATTCTCTAAAAGACCAGAACTTTTTAAAAATTATTATTTATTTATTTATTAAAGATTTCTGTCTTCTCCCTGCCACCGCCTCCCATTCCCCCCCCCTTCCCCTCCCTCATCAGCCCGCAGAACAGTCAGGGTTCCCTGCCCTGTGGGGAGTCCGAGGACCTCCTCCCACCTCCTTCCAGGTCTAGTAAGGTGAGCATCCAAACAGCCTAGGCTCCCACACAGCTAGTACGTGCAGTAGGATCAAAACCCAGTGCCATTGTTCTTGAGTTCTCAGCAGTCCTCATTGTCCGCTATGTTCAGCGAGTCCGGTTTTATCCCATGCTTTTTCAGACCTAGTCCAGCTGGCCTTGGTGAGTTCCGGATAGAACATCCCCATTGTTCTATTGGGAAGACCAGAACTTATAGACTAAATCTGTCTTCTTTCTAAAGAAGACTTACAGGCTATGGTTCAACTAGTGCAACAATGACTGCCTACCAATGGAAGATTCAAGAGGTTCAGTTCATGAGGCTGAATGTCTTCAGTATACACTGGACTCTTGAAGAAGTAGGCTGTAAGGCAAGTGAAGGAATGAACTTGCTAGTGAGAGCAAGAGCAGGCAGAGGCAAGAGCGAGAGTGAGATAGAAAAAGCTTAGATAGATAGATGGATGGATGGATGGATGGATGAATAGATGGATGGATGGATGGATGAATAGATGGATGGATGGATGGATGGATGGATGGATGGATGGACAGACAGACAGATAGCGCTCTCTCCTTCCTTGTCCTTTATATAGGCTGCAATAAGAAGGTGTGGTCAAGATTGAAAGTGGATCTTCCTACCTCAAAGGTCCAGAATAGAAGTGAATGCTCCCACATCAAATGATTTAATTAAGATAAAACACAGGTATGTCTGGCCATTTAGGTTTTAGCTTGTGATAGGTATAGTCAGGTTGATAACCAAGAATAGCCATCACAGTTGTATAAAAACCATAATTTAAGTAGGCAATAAATTGCTTCGAAGACTCCAGAGAACAACAGTTTTACACTGTAGTGTATCAGGAATGAGTGATAGCATCCTGACTCTGTGCACTTGCCAATTATACACATTCTGTCATCAAGACTATTGGTATGGAGAAACGCAAACAGGGGACAATTGGCAGCGCGCCTACACCGTGAAGCACACTGTATGAAATTCTAATTCCTTTTATTGAAAACCACCAATATTTTCATTTTTATTAAGAGCTTCATAAGAATTAGGAAAGTTGGATAAGGAGCAGTTTAGATGAGATCCACCATGTTTAGGATAATATCTTTTTGAGTCAGTGTCCAAAAGGGGCCATAGATCTCCAAATACCATGTTATTATTCATTTTCCACAACCTGTCCTATTGCTAAAGACACAAGTTGCTTATGTCATCAAACATGGAGAAATTGAACTGGTGTTCAACTAGCAGTTTTATCCCCCACTGAGTAGCATTTAAAGTGCTGGAAGGTACTTTTTACATTACCAGAGGAGAAAATAATTATCAGTTTCACCTAGCTACAAACCCCGTGACCTACAACAGAGACCTGTCTACCAGATATGTTGGTGCAACAGTGGCGCAAAGTTATGGGAACTCCGATCACTTTTTAAAACTGGATTTAAAATTTACTTTATAATATGGAGCCCACTCCTGACACTATTAAGCGGCTAAGAACCAGAGACTGGACAGGTAATAGACCTAAGGGAAAATCTACTGCTATTATTTTGCTTAAGGAACAAAACAATAAAATAACTCCTAATGGCATTGCCATACCCATAGATTAGTCCATCATTCAACCTTCCTCAGAGATACTTCTTGCAGTAGATGAGAACCGACACAGAGAACCGCAACTGAACAATGAAGACAGTGAGAAACTTTGGAGCACTCCGCCATACGTGGGATGTGTTCCCTAAAGTTCACGGATCTGTGCAGAAGAGGAAGCAGAATGATTGCAAGAACCAGAGGCTCTAGGTGACTCCAAAGAACCCGTGTTTTCCAAACACAGCAAGGCTGATACACATATGAACTCAGGAACTGTGCAGCACACAAGAGCCCTGCACAGGTTCCACACTGACAAAATCCCAGCTCTGAAAGGAGAAGTGATCACAAAGTTCCACCTCTAACCAAGAATATTCCTAATTGATACCCTCTGGGCAGAAAACAAGTTTTCTTCAATGGAGTGACAATGGATATGTCAACTACACTCCAGGGTAGGCCCTAAGCTGCAAGAGCATTTGGCCAATACAAAATGGACTCTATATTTGTGTGTGTGTGTGTGTGTGTGTACTTTTGGGTTTTGCTCTTGGCGTTTTTTGTATCATTGTATCTCTTTAGTTTATCTGATTTGATTTTTGATTTTTGTTGTTACTATTGTTCTTTGTTTTCAAGAGAGAGAAAAGACATGAAGTTGAGTTGGTAGGGAGATGCAAGGGATCTGGAAGAAGCTGGAGAGGGGAACATATGATCAAAATGTATTGTATTATATATAATATACTTCATAATATTATATATATATTCTTGAAAAGCAATCTAGAATAGAACAGATATAAGAAAGAATTTCCTAAGTATGACACCTCATCTCTCATTCATTTTAAACCTGGGGGTATGGACAAGTCACCCAAAGTTTGAGTGCTGGATTGAAACTATTGTTTTTTACAGTGGAATCCATATCCCCTTGGTACACTTTAGTCACCTACATGCCAATAGCTTCCTCCTGCGGGTAAGTGTGATTGAGGCTTTCTCTGTGGTTATATTGACTTTCCAAAGAGCCCTGCTTAACCCAGGCTGAAAGGGAGCTGTGCTAATGACCCAGCCTCCTCATGCCTCAAAGCACAACCTGTGAAGGTATATTCTCCACAGCATCTTACATCGTCAAAGGCACTGAGCTTTTGGTTTCCTGGCAACCCCATTATGAAAATAACTCATTGGTCCTGTCACCTCCATGTCTCAGTTCCTTACTTTTTCCCCTAAGAACACTTCTTAAGTAAACCATGTGTACCAAGCTCTTCTCTTGTCCCACAGTAAGTACAGAACTTTTGGTTGTTTCTTCAGGGGGCAGGGTAGCTTAAAATCTTTTGTTGCTTTTAAAATCTTTTATTGTTAAGTATGTATTTCTATTCCTGAAATATAAGAAATGAAAATAGAAGAAAAAATGTCTCAAGGCTTTTTTCAGAGTTAAACAATGGAAAAGCCTTCGAATTTGCATAGGCACACATCAAAAAACTGTCTAGAAAAGTTACAGGATCAGATAGCACCAAGTTTGGATGCATCATGAAGCATGCTTATGTTGACACTTTGGTGTGGGAAGTCCTTCTGTATATGTGTTACTTTTATTGGTTAATAAAGAAGCTGTTTTCAGCCAATGGCTTAATAGAATATAGCCAGGCCTGGAAAAAAATGTATATAGAGAGAGTAGGCAGAGTCAGGGAGAAGCCATGTAGCTGCCGCCAAAGACAGACACACCAAAACCTTGCCTGTAAGCCACAGCCACATGGCAATACACAGATTAATAGATATGGGTTAACTTAAGATATAAGTGTTAGCCAGAAAAATACTGAAGCTATTGTCCAAAGAGTATTGCAAATGATATAGTTTCTATATGATTATTTCGGGTCAGGGCAGCCAGGAATGAATAAGCAGCCTCCGCCAACAACAATTTAGTTCAGAGAATTACAAAAATGATTTCTATGACGAGAAATTCTGACTGCCCCTTATAAAGAAAATAATCAACCACCAGAATTCTGAAAATCCCCGTAGTGAATCCCAACACAGATTCCAGAGTGAAGCCTACTGCTCGCTTTACGCCCATGGCATTAACGTGACATTATAATGGTAGTTGTTTTTTGTTTGATCTGTGAGCCAAGCACTGGGCTGTCTCCCTTGAATATCACATGTCCTCTAATTCCGACAGCAGCTTGTGAGGCAAGCTTATTTTGCTATCTACACTTTGCACAAGGCAAGTCTCTGCTGAGAATTTAAGGAGCTTGCCAAGACCGCATACTTACTTGCTTTGCAACTGAAATTCAGGCTCTGATGTTTTAACCTTCTGTCTTTCTGAAGAACCATGTGTTCAGTTGATTTCTTTCTTAGTGAAACTTGCCAAATGTGGTTCTTTTCAAAGGTTGGATTTTTATTTTATTAATTATAACTTTTTTTGTAAAAGTTGTACTTCCGCTTTCTACTTTCTTAGAATTATTTTATTACTTTTCTCATTTGAGAGTTCAGTTAATTTCATTTCAGTTTGCACTCGAGTCCATGTGTGAGTGTGTGTGTGAGTGTGTGTGAGTGTGAGTTGTGTGTGTACTGCGAGTGTGAATGGGTATAAGTGTGTATGTGAGTGTGTGTGAGTCTGAGTAAGTGTGTGTGTGTGTGTGTGTGTGTATGTGTGAGTGTATGTGGGTGAGTGTGTGCTGGTATGCTGTTAGGGTTTTGTGTTGTCCATTGACTTCTGAGAACCACCTTGACTTCATCCCACAACTGCTTTTGTTGAGTAATACATGGTTTGTGATTTGCTTGTGTTTCTTCTCAAGCTTGCCCTAAGAGCCCATTGAAAATCTATCTGAAAGATTTCAGGTATAGATTTATTTTGTCTTTTTGTTTCAGATTTCCATGGGTATCGCATGGTTACCAGTAAATCTATCCTACATAATATCCTCCTTGTCCTCATAGAATGTGGGAGGTTCTAGAACTTCCATCTGGATTGGAAGAAATGTTCCACCTCTATTGTCCACAGACCTTTAATAGGAAAAGAATACTTGCTGTGATGGATAATCTTGGTTGTCAACTTGACTACAACTGGAACCAACCAAAATCCCAAGCAGTGGGGCATGCATGCAAGGGAGTTCTTCAGTGGATCGTTTAAGGCAGGAAGACCCACCCTAACTCTGGACCACAAGTTCTGGTGGCAGCCTATATTAAAGGACACAAAAGGAAGGTTTTGCTTTTTGTCTGCTTGCCCTCAATTCTCCCTAGAAAGCTCATCTGCCCCATTGCTGAGGCACTCCTTTACTGGTATTAGGACCCACCTCTTCCAGATGCAATGGAGATGGAAGACCAGCTACTCTCTAGGAATCCTTTTGGATGCACTTTGGAGTGCGACTGCTGTGACCGTCATTCTCATGGACTGAACAACTACCTTTCCATTGGGAGACAGTCATTGTTGGACCACAGTCTCGAAGTCATTCTAATAGAGCCACGTTTAATAATAAGCAAATATATGTTCACTATATCTGTTTTGTTCCTTTAGGTTAGCATACCCATTAATCATTTGTGTTAAAGACTGGAAGATTAGATAGTGTGGCCCACACCTAAAGTTGTAGCACTTGGGAGGCTAAGGCAGGAGGATGACAAGTTTGAGGATTGCCTGGGCAACATAGTATGATACTGTAGAACAAAACCAAAATAGAAAACATAATCCAATAGAAAACAAAAAAATCCAAAATAAAACAGAAGTACAGGAGGTACTCTTGCCATTAATACAGATCATTAAAATCAATCTTCAGATACATTATCCAGCATTAGTTACACCCAGTTTGGTGGTATGTTCAAAATACATCATATGTGTGTATGTGTGTGTGTATGTATATATATATGCATGTATATAATATATATTGCATTTATAGTTATGCCCTTAATAAAATAATTAGCACCATGTTTTAGTGTGGAACTGCCAGCTATGAAAGTAAGAAGAATTAGAGCTAAAACAGTGGTAGTCACATGTCACTAAGCACCACAAGGAAGGAAAGGAAGCTTGATGAGGTCCCCGTGGAATGAATGTGGAAAGTTAGAGTGGAGTTGCCGAGGAGGAGGGAAGTGATGTCCGTCTGTAAGTAGTCAGGGTGAGCAAAATCCATTCATTTGCATTAGGGTAGAAACATGGCAGGTAGAATTTGACTACAGAATATAATTCAGACTCTAATTTGGGAAGAAATTAGCAGATGGGACCAGCATGGTTAGGGTTAATAGTATAAGAAAAGAACTTTGGTTTTACACAGGAAGTGAGCGTCTCTGTTGTTGAGGTTCAGTGAGTGTGCTAAGGAGGCTCGTTCTTCAGTGATGAGCCAAGGCGCTAGAAAAGAGAGAATAGAGTGGCAACAAAGGGATGGTATAAGCCTGCGGGATATTTGGAAGAAAGAATCAGTGGCGCCTGGAGACTAGCTGCATGTGTGGGTTTAGACTAGGAAGGGCTCAGAGGATTCCTGGATCCCAATCCGGGGGCAATGAGAAGTGGTATTCAAGCAAGAGAAGTGTGGGCCTGAAGAGAGGACCCCAGTGTGGTTCTACATATGTTTCAGAGAATTACAAGAGGAGAGGTGTGAATAGCTCCAACTGAATAAGACAGGGGTAGTAGAAGGGTTTCAGAGAAATCTACAGAAGGCAGGAAGAGAGAATTTCCAAGAAGTGTGGGTGTGGGTATGGAGGGGGGGGTCGTTGTGTGACATGAGGGTGGGAGGGAGTTGTCAAATGTGTCAAATGCTGTAGAAAAATGTGGGCAGGGAGGTTAGCTAAAGCACTTGAGGTATGACCTTAAGGAATCCTGTGTCAATTAGTGTGACGGTGACAGACAGCCACGATGACTGAGCAGAGTACGAAGCTTTAGTGGGCAGAAAAGGCAGCAAAGATGAGGAGCTACTGGCCCAAAGGACATGAGCAATGTCACTTTACCCAGCCACCCTTCCCTTTCCTTTATCTGAAATCTCTAAACAAAGATCTAAGAAGTGGAAGTGGCCTTGGAGAGGAAGGCACTTCGAGGAGTTATGCCAGCCTGGTGCCCCAGAAACTAAAATTGTGCTTCAAACCTTCCGGGTGGGACTCACTGATAGGATGGCAGGTGACAAGGGGCGGAGTTAGAAAAGAAATGTCAGTCTTGACTAAGATGGTTGGAAAATGGGTCATATCCATAGTGAAGGGCACAAAGAAACCAAGATGATCGAACTATGGACAAATGGCTTTGAGTGCTGGGGCAGGGTTAGAAAAACTGGCAGGTTCAGGGGCAAACTCTTCTTTGGAGAAGCTGAAGGAAGAAGGTAAGATGACTTTGCACCAGTGCTCATAACTTTGGGGGCATTTGGGGGGTTTCCATGGTGACCATAAGCCGCTACTCATGCCTCTATAAATTCCACTCAAAGGTTTGCTTGGAGAACACTATTGCCACATCACGATCAGGGGAAGGAAAAGCTTCTTGTTTTGATGGGCCCGAGAGTTCAAACTCTTTTTCTTCCAGGTCAAAGTCAGCCCAGGACCGAAACTTCATTAGCTGTCCTCCAGCTCTGAGAAGAATCCCCGGAGGACTCAATATTTATAGCTCGGAATGCATAGAGCTTCTCCAGAGGGAACGCACTGGGTAATTTCAAGTCTCTGAGGCCTTTCTCCTTTCTGTCAGGCCACTAGAACACAGTGAAACTTGTCAGTGACACATGATGATGTGTACTGCGGACAAATATGCCTATCTGAGCAGAGGAGAGCTTGGGTTTATACCAAGTGCGTTCGGTAAAGTCACTTGTGCTCTCTGGCTTCTGCTTGCCTTCGCTGTAGATCACGGACATAGTACTGGTGGAGAAAAATAAATTATCTGTGATTTTTGAAACCAAATTCTCTTTGACTCCAAGAAGAAGAGAGTGTCATCAAGAGACAGGGAAATTAAAGCATTTTGTATCTATTTTGGGGGAGGGTCTTTTCATGCCTCGGGGACATGGGGTCTAGTAACAAATATTACAATCAAAATTCTGACTCAAAAATCATTGGTATAGGACTGGGGTCGCTGCTCAGTTGATAAAGTGCCTGTCTCACAAATGGGGGGCGGGTCTGAGTTTGAGTTTCAGAACCTACATTAAAAAGGCCAGTCGTGGTGATGCATGTTTGTATACCCAAAGCTTTGGAGGTTCTATGATGATATGCAAGATATTCGTCAGTATTGCTATAGGCTAGGGTCATTTCAGGTTCCCTATCCTCAGCTGCCCAAGGAACTAACTGGGGACCTCGGCTTGGGCTCCTGGGAGCCACTCTAGGTTCAAGTCTCTTGCCAACCCTAGGTGAAAACAGGTAGATCCCTGAGGGTCACTCAGCCTGTCTTACTTAGGAATCTGTAAACTATTGGCACCTGAGGAATGACAGTTGGGGATTTCTTCTGCCATCCATATGTGCATGCACACACATGAACACATACACGCACATGCACACACACATGCATATGAACAGACATGAAATAATTGGTGCAAAGTACCACCTAAAATTGACTGTAGGATTTCTGCCCCCAAGAAACAGAAAATGCAGATGTAGGAGGCTGGTGATCAGTCTTCAGATTTCGTGGGATGGATGGATGGATCAACGACACTCAGGGTTAGTTCACAGACAGGCCATACATGCTCCTCTCTCAGGGTCAGATGGCTTTCCATTGTAGTGTCAGCCCCCCACAGAGTCTGTAAAATACATGCAATCCACTGTAAAATTGAATAACCTTCCTTTTCTATTCGAGCTAGTTAATTGATACTATACTCTAGAAAACTCTATGAGCATTGTGTTGGTGGGGTGTACACGCCTATGATCAGAGACCAAACACAGATGTTGGTTCTCACTTCCCACCTTATTAGAGGCAGGTTCTCTTCATTGTTTGCTGCTGATTAGCATCCATTAGCTGCAGGGGATGCTCCTGTTTTTACCTCCCTTATTGCCAAAGGAATACCGGGATTACAGGTGAACTATCCGCCCAACTTTTACACAGGCTTTGGAAACTGAAACTTGAATTTTCATATTTACACAGCAAACTCTCTACCTATATTGAGGCATCTTTTATCCCCGAGTTAGTAGTTTTTTGATCAAGAGAGTTCAGCCTACAGAGTTAGGAAAAAGTCAGGCCTCACTTTGAAGGGGACTATACCCTCTACACTAGTTGCAGGGAGAAAGCATGTGCCTGTAAAAAGGAAGGCATCTCAGGATGGTTTGCAAGAAAAAAGTATGCAAAACAACAGCTCATGCTCTATTACAGAAGAGGTAACCATCTGATCCAGAGAGACCCTGGAGTCCTTCCCTTTGCATGGAGACACAGATTAGTCAGAAATAGAACTTACATTCTGTAGGATTCTATCACGAATTAACAGCATCATCAAACACATGTGAACAGCACATCTGAAAGCTACTTAGCAGATCCAACCAATATCACAAGTGAAGTTTGATGCTGCCTGCTTGAAAATTGCTCCTTTTAATCATATTCTGGAAGCATCAAAATGTAAGAAAAGTAATTCTTGTCTAAAATTAATTAGGATTCTCTATGGTTGAATGCTTTCTCAATAAAAGAAATGGAAAAATATTTAATGCCACATAAAAGATGATGTGGAATAGGGTTGTATATGGGTATAACGACTGTTTCAACTAATTGATGCCTGAAAACTATCCAAAGCTTTCTTTGGGAACACTTATAATAGGGTCCCATTGGGGAAGAAGATTCCTTTTCTTCTTGAGCTGGCACTATGAAAGCCATTTAGAAGGCAAAAGAGCACACAGAAGCTACAGATTCAAGTTTTTCCAAAGGTTGACTGTTGGGAAGAAAACCGTCTCAAGGCAAACTTGAGCCAGTGGAAGCTCCTAGCATCAGCATCTTCCAGGATGTCCTTCTGCCGTATCCTGTGTTTACACACATCCCATACTAACCTCCAAGCATCGTGGTCCCATCCTCTGATATTATTCACTTTTGGCCAAGTCTCACGTTTTCTTTCAGCCTTCTTCCCTACATCACATCCCACCCTCTCAAGACCCTTATCACTGTGAGTTGTGTGTGTTATCATTTTGCTCACCTTCCCTGTTACCTGGGTACCCTGTCCCTTTAAGAGACAAGCTTTGCCCATCCCAAATTTCCCCCACCTAGGCAAGTTGATATCTCCTTATCTGTGCTCTCTCTTCCAAAGAGGTAACTATTGCCACCTCACTTCCCCCGCTCTATTTATCATTTCACTTCATAATCCCCTCACCCATTAAATAAACTCTATACCCAAGTTCTCTCTGCACGGTCTATCTGTCTGTCTCTCTCCTGATCACATGATCTCCCACCCAGCAGTCAGGGGACCTGCCATGGTTGCACTGCCATGAATCTTTCTGTGTGAGCTATGTTACTTCTCGCTTTATTAACTGAAAAGCAACCTTCTACAGAGAACAATGCAAGGTTAAGAGTGGCTTACAGGGAGGAATTACAACTGCTCAACAAGCAGTTCTCTGTGATCACAGCATGCTCAATGTTGGGCATTAGAGTTTTCATGGTCTCATGTTGGAAGTTCTACCACCACCTTCCCAAGAGCTTTTGGGAATGTTGCTTAACCTCTTTGAATAACCATTTATTTTCATTTATGAATGATAAATTGGGATCTGTACTGCTCAGGATTGAAGAGAATAAGAAACAGTGAATGCCATGGTCTCAGTCTTGTGCCTAGAATGAAGTAGATGCTTCTTAGACCTAAATTGTGGCTGCATAGGTCACTCATCCTGCCAATAGACATGCCATTTTTATAAAGTCATCAGATTTGCTTGAAATAGTAGCAGAGATGAAATGACTGAAGAGGATGATGGAGCCCATGTGGTATAAGAGTGAAGGAAGAGTACTAAGGATGGGAATGTTTAAGTGGGGATAAGGGAGTGGAGTGGTGTGGGAGGTCCTTCTGTCTATGTGTTGCTTTTATTGGTTAATGAATAAAGAAACTGCCTTGGCCTGTTGATAGGGCAGAACTTAGGTAGGCAGGGAAAACTGGACTGAATGCTGGAAGAAGGAATGCAGAGAAAGAGAAGCCATGGAGCCACCAAAGTCAGACATGCCGAAACTTTGCCAGTAAGCCACTGCAATGTGGCGATACACAGATTAATAGAAATGGGTTAAATTCATATGTAAGAGTTAGCCAATAAGAAGCTAGAGTTAATGGACCAAGCAGTGATTTAATTAATACAATTTCTGTGTGATTATTTTGGGTCTAAGCTAGCCAGGCAGCCAGGACCAACAAGTGACCCCTCCTCACACTACAGATTGGTGCCCAACGTGGGACTACCCTCCTCCTCCAATGGAGAGATAAGGGGGAGGATGAAAGGGCTAAGCAAGTCAAAGGATGTGCGAAAAAGACATAAGGAAACCTGATATTTTGCAAGCTAAAAGAAAAAGAAATTCAAAGTTTGAAAAAAGGACAAAACCAAAAACCCCTAAATCTTGATTGTTTCTCTACCAGTCAATCACAGGTCCATACCCTGGCTGTGTTTCCATACCAGTCCAAAAAAGATGATCTCAATACACAAAGATCCTTCAAAACACATGTAGATATTCTAGTCATCAGAATATCCACTAGCCCAGGAGTTAGACCCACTATTATTAGTGTGCTCCATCCTAAATTGTCTGATCTAGAATGTTAGATTTAACTTGAGAATTAAATAAGCAGCTCTTGTGGAAGTCTCTGAAATACACATTTCTATTTAAGTGTTGGCTGTGAGGGATATCATGTCCAGGTCAGCCTCTCATGTGTTGAGGGAAGCTAGATCTTCAAATCTGCCCAACTTCATAAAAAGCCCCAGAAGCAGAGGATCTGGGAGATGCTTGTGTAGGATTGTCTGGGGGGACTTGTTTCCAGGAGACTTTCCAGAGTGTTTCCACATCACCGTTATGTAAAGACATTCCCATTTCCTGAAGATGCCTCAAATTCTTCTGAGGAAGTCTTAGGAGGTGAAACATGGAATTTTCCTTCCTTCCTGAGTAACGTAGAAAGCCTGCATCTTAGATGCTGACTCCTTCATCTAGGGCAATACTTCCTTCCATAGACGTGAAGGTGGGAAGGCTGGGTTTTAAAACAGAGCCTCTCAGCCCTCCGTGGAAATCTCATTATTTTAGTATTTCCCCATCAGCTTTGGATACTCATCAAGATTCTGGGACAACAGAAGGAACCTTGCCTCATTGTGACACAGCGTGATTGCAAGAGGATGGTGATGATGACCCTGACATTTGCTTCAGCAGAGAAGCTCAGTGATGTAATTTAATTCGTCACCTACCAAACTGCTGACTCAGCACAAGTCAGGGACCAAGATGAGAGGGAGCTCAGTGATAGCACATACCACTGAGATACCTTTAAACATTTTTAGAAAGTCTTTCTTGTTTTATTGTATATTTAGCAGATATTCACTATCTGCTTGAGCTTGGCAGAGGGGCTAAAGAGACATGATGTTATCCAGGGATTCCTTAGAGAAAGCAGGCTTGCAGTGATGAGAACACTGGACCTGATAGAAGGTGTGTGAACTCTGGGTGGGATCTGCAGTACTGCAGGAGTGCAGAGAGGGAGGAACAGCTACCTCAGAGAGGCAATCTGGAGAAGCTCCATCAAGACGCAGAGGGTGAGACGGGTGGAACGTGGAGCGGGTGGGAAGGGACGACCTGACCTGGGCTAATGATGTCACATGGAACTGCATGGAAAGAACTGGAGACAGACATGGGACGTGGCCATCTTCTAAGGCTGGAACTGCAGATTGGTAGAGCAGAGGAGGAAATGGGGCTGAAGACACTGCAGAAGGCAGGGTTTAGAGGAAGGAAGTGCCTGTGATAAATGGAAGTACCCTTAAACAAGAACCTGTTTGCTCACAACTGCTTTCAAAACCCAGTGAGCACCTGGAACATGGTAACATCTAATAAATATTTGATAAATACCAGATGTGGGAAAGCTTCCGAAGGAAATAACATGGGTTTTATTATTAGAGATTTATAAAGAAACTGTTGAAGTAAAGGCTTGACAGAACACTAGGGGTTTCCAAGGTAGGGTGTTACTGTTAGTTTCCCAGAGCATCCCTTCTTGTCTGGCCACAGATCTACTTCTTGAGCAGTACCTAGTCATTTTGTTTCAGACATCCACATCTCTGACCACTAAGATGCAGTAGAGTTTGGAATATGCCTCAGGCTAAGCCAATGAGAACCAAGGGCTTTTCTGACAGGGATGTGTGTACTTCAACCGATTTCTGCTCAGATTGTTCAGTAAGGGGTCAACTTGGAGTGATCAGCAACAGCCGTGAACAGTGTAACAAGCAGACAGGACAGGAAGAACTGACAAGTGGAGAAATGGAGCTGTAACTATGTCCCTGGCTGTCTTGGTTGTGCCTGAAACTCCCACAAGTCTCCATTATGCAAATTAACGCATCTCTCCTTTAGCTTAAGTCACTTGGGGGTAGTCTTTGAACAGTGCTATGCCAGCCTTGAGGAGTACAATCAATTAAGAGCCAATTTCAGGAGTTTTAATGACTATTACAAGCTGACAGCAAGATAAGCAAGACTTTGACCTGCACTGCAGAGGCACCTGGATGGGCATTGTCTGTCTTACCCAAAGGCATAATAAATGTAAAGATATTGTTATTCATATCACATATGCTGTGTATTCTTGCTTTGTCTGCTTCTAGAGGAACTCAGCACACCGATGGCCTTGTGAGAAGAAAAGGAATGTTTTTGTGGAAGGCCATTGTCATTCTTAAAATTTCTTAACTATAGTCATTGTTTTCTTGTTCCATAATAAATCTCCTTTAATTTTAAACTTCCCAAGGGAGTTTTGGTTGTGGGCTTAGCAGTGTCTCCTCCTATCCCACTCCCATGCCATGTTTACCCAGAGAAGGAAGTAGAAACTTCTGAGTTGAAAGAGGGGAGAAGTTAGTAAGAAAGAAGAGAAGACTTTCATTCTATTTCCTTTTTTGAGCTTCTGCTAAGGTCTGGAAATCTGAGGGTGGGTAGAGACTTCTGTCTCTCACTTGACAGGCAAAGTCCTGGAACTCAGGGTCATAAATAAATCCTTCCAGTTGCAGAGTAGCAATGACATGAGATGAAGTGAGAGGAGAAGAGAAAAGTAAGCAAGTTTCTGGGTTTCTGGGGGCCTGTGAGAGCGGGATGGACAAGCTAAAACCAGTGACCACCTGGTCACCTGGAGGGGAGTGATGGCATCAGGGAAGCAGAGGACAAAAGAACCCAAAAGAGTCACCCTCTTTGGCTCCCAGGACAAGTCATAGCCACATTGCATCTGGATTTCCAGGGAGGTTCCGGAACATACAAACAACTCATTCTAATTCTCTTGTGAGATTAGCTCTAAAGGCAAGCTGAAAGTTTTTAATGGGGTGGGGGGGATCGTTCAAAGGGTATGATTTTCTAGAAATTGACAGCAACTACGAGAAGGAAAAAAAAGAAGTGCCTGGAATAGACATGACATCTTAATCACTGGTACCAAGAAGCCATAATGCCAGACTATAGAAAGCTTAAATAAAACTGTAGCTCTTTTTTTCTTTTATTAAAGAAAGAAAGCCCAGGAGTACAATACCAGAACAAGAACTAATTTGGGAAGCTCGCTGGTGTTACACTGTCAGTCACACCAGCCATATGGATAAAAGGTTTTAGCACATGAATAATTTCAGAGAAAGGGCTGCATTGCTTTCTGTTTGCGGGACATTTACAGGAAAATAAACATGCTGGTATACATTATAGATGGAGTCAAAACCAGCAGGTGAAAGGGAAGACCCTGGGACCCAGTTACCAGGACAGACAGGGTTGCTTAGCAACTGGGCAACTGGAGAATTCTCTCTCCCTTTCTTTTGTTTTTCAATTGTTGTAACCTTTGATCAATTTTGACTCTGTAAGAAAAGCCTTGGATATTTGGAGAGAAGGGCATCTGCTAATTTGTAGTAGCAAGGATATAGAGATATGATAACAATTCAGAGATATGATAACAATTCATGTCTCTGATTTCATGTTAAACATGAACATCTAAACAAAACAATCTAAAATTCCCTTTGAAGTCTTACTTCGGATGGCTGGGTCTCTGATGAATCAGAAGATACACGATAATTGCTTCAGATAACGTTTGCTGTCTGTTGGTTACTCTTGATTTTTCTGTTGTTGACCAGCTTTGGAACCCTTGTTTTTGGTTCTGAATCAAATCCCCAAATCCTGATGCCTTGGGAGTTTTTTTTATGCATGTTTTAAATGACCCTGGAATCAGGGTATGCCAATATGGAAAGGGTTTATATGTACCATCTCTTCTGATTCCTTTCTTTATGGTCTAAATTTAAATTTTTTGTATGTGTGTACATATGTGTATGCGTGTGGTGGATGGTGCCTGTGAATGGAGGTCAGAGTTCAACCTTTGACATCGTTCCTCAGGATGCCACTCACCTTGTTTGTTTATTTGATATTTATTTATTTGCTTACTTTTTAAGATAGGCTCTCTCATTGGTCTGGCCTTCACCTCTTCATCTAGACTGGCTAACCAGCAAACTCCAGTGTGCTACCTGTCTCTACTTCCCCATAGCTAGGATTACAAGCATAGGTTCCAATAACCGGGTTTTTCGTGAGGATTCTGGGGACTGAATTCAGTTTGCTTGTGTGGCAATCACTTAATTAACTGGGCCAGAGCCTCAGCCCCCTCATTCAAATTCTTATATGCCAATGTGCCAGTGTCGACAGGATCAGCTACATGCCAATGTCCACAGGTTTAGCTACATGCCAGTGTCCCCACAGGTTCAGCTACCAAGCAAGCGAGTTTATACTTTTTTCTTCCCTCAAGGACCTTGGAAGCTGTGAGGACAGACCTGATCAGATTCATATGCCCAGGATGCAAGGAAAACATGGCACAGTCTGCATTCAGCTTGTTGATACAGGCTATGCACTATAATTTCCCCAGGATCCAGCTACCAATAGCTGAACTGCAGAGGTCAAGCCCATTTCCATGAGATGAACTTTCCTGAATCAATCAGTCAAGGACTCCTAATAAATTAATGGTGCCTAGTTTGTCTTAGGTTGAAAGAAATAAGCATGAGAGATGGTTTTGAAGGAGGTAGCAAGGGAGGAACGAAAGCTGGGAAACTTGGGGATCCTTGCTTTCTGAACTCTGGCTCCCCCTCCTCGGGGTCATCTGCCACAGATATATGGCGGAGTGAAGAGTGTGGTTCCTGGGTTCATTAAAATGAAAAGAGATGAGCAACGATGTTTGGAGGCACAGCCTCGGAATGTGTATTTCTCACAGAAGTTGAGGCTCAGTAAGTGAATTGTGCACGGCTCAGTTTATCTGAGAAATTTCTTTCCATAGGTAGGGCCCTGGCCTGGGTGGGTTGTGTCAGAGTGATGGTGGGATGTCATTCTTTCACTTTCTTTAAATGTCTCAGTATGGTACCATCCCATAATGCTTAAAGGCAAGTCATTATTCCAAACCAGCCCACTGCATGTGATAGGGGCAAGAGGAGGGGTGCCTGCCCCCACTTCACTTTTCCCTCTGAATCCATGTTCAGACACGTGGTCACCCCACTGTTTATTAAGAACACACAGCAGCTCTTTGCTGGGGAGAGGATATGCACTGTCCTCCCGCCCCCACGGCTGCCCTCCCCCAGCTCAGCCTGACCTAGTTAGGCAGGTACCTGACACCTGGCACAATTGCTGCTACCGGAGCAACTGTTGGGGCGGGGTAGCACTTTGGACTCCAAATATCTTGATGTTTGCACTAAAAGTTGAGCCTTAACTGTGGCCTCCCCACCCATTTCTGCATTCCAGGGGACTTCTGCAAACTCTCCCAGGACTCATTGAGAGCCCGGAGAATCCCTAGGAGACCAGTCTCAGATTCAGGGGCACAGAAAGAGGAAGCAGCCCTTCTGTTTCCTATGGGCTGCCACTGACTCCCTGCGCCCAGGAGCAGACGAACATTAAATGAAATTGCTTCATTACTGCTTCTTTTTCAGGAAGGATTTGGTCTGAACACCCTAGGATCTGAGACACTGTTCCTTCCCTTACTACCAAAGGAGCCAAACCCCAGAAATAAATAGGTCAATGGAACAGCTGAGCTGTTAAAAGCCCTACCAACTCCAAGCAGTCGCAGAAGGGCACGATTTCGAATGGTTGGGTTAAACGTTTTACAGCTGGGACTGTTCCATCCTGAGGTCTGATAACGTCTGGGTGAACCTAACCCAGTTATGGACAAGAACTCCTCCTAATGTACTCTTCATGCCCCGGTTGATGCTAGAGCCGGGCAATTCCGTGTGAGGTCAATTTAATTTAGTAAACCATATCAACAAAGCTGGTAATTCTGTGATGCAGAGCAAAGCAGAGGCCTGGCAGGCGCAAGCTGTGGTTTCATTTCAACTCGAGTTAGACTCATGCAGGGGCCATGTGTAAGACCCCTATCTTCAACTTCACTTATGAACTGGGAACTTGTGGAAGAAATAAGGAATTTGGTACCATGGCATTTTGAGAAAAATGCATCATAGAGAAAACAACAAAGATATATATTCTCAAGTTTATAAACTTGGAAATATGTATTTTTAAAAAGGCATTGATGGGTGCATCTCTCAGCCCTCATCAGAAAGCCTCCTGCAAAAGATGACAATTAGCACGGGAGCTACAGGGGGTCAAGGTGCAGGGAGCAGGAGGAAACTGTGGAAAGCCCTAGATGGGCTGCCTGCATCTTCCTCCTCCTCTTAAGGCTCCAGGATCATGGTGTGTGTGTGTGTGGGGGGGGAGGACTGTAAATTACAACAAGGAAATAGCGTTTTCTGGAAACAACAAGGCAGCTGCACATAGGCACTCAAAATGGTTGTGACAGCATGCCAAAAGATATGCATAAGATCAAGCCAGATGTTATCCCGGCTTGGAGAGCAGAGCTAGGCACCAAGTCCTGCCCCTTAGCTGAGGAACTACTGGCATTTTATAGCTACTGGGAGAAAAGGAGATTTATTTATCTTTAAGGAGGTGAACCTGTAAGTTACCCAAGTTCCAGTGGATAGTTACATAGCCAAGAGTAAATGGGCAGCATATGTTAGACCCAGGAGGCTTTAGAATAAGACGACGACAAAGAAGGAGAAGGAGAAGGAGAAGGACACAAGTTGTGTGGGTAGGGGAGGGAGTGGAGGATCTGGGAGGAGTTGGGAGAGGAGTTAATATGATGAAGATACATTATATGAAATCTCCAAAGAACTGATAAAAATTAAAAATTTAGTTAAGTGTGAGTCAAGATCATGGTTGCTGTAATTTTAGCTTTATCACCTAATGGAGACAGTATTTATTTGCAACCCCCATAGAAACAATCATTTGGTTACAGAACACCTCTCTAATGTACTTCTTACCTTTTGGTCATAGACAGCTACACAAATTTGTATTTAGAAAATGCACACTTAACTAAAATGCCACCCGTAAAAGTTGAGTTTGATTTACCCAACCTCAACTACTTCCCCAAAAGCCTAGCCTCCTGAAACCACTTCACTGGGGGCTGGGATTTCAACATACAAATTTGGTGGGAACACACACATTAGGATGCTCCATTTTACAGTACAAGGGTCATGAACGGCAGCTTGCTCATCTCCCAGTTGATCAAGTCTGTTTTCATTTATGAAACAGGAAATTTCATCCTAGGCTTGCAGTCCATCTCCTTGAGTCCAAATCTTTCTTCGGTAAGTAAATTTGAGTCACTTAAACTTCTGGTGCCTCAGAGGTTACCATGAGGGGCAAGTGGGAGGCGCAGGTGCAGAACTGAAACCAGTTCCGTTCATAGTGAATTCTCAGCAGTTATGGTAGGATTGCCTTGTGATATTACATCATCTGCTCGTTCATGGCCATGGAAAGTGGGCTTTAAAGTGGGACCGTCAAATGAAGTAGAGAAGGATTCAGCTTCCTCTCACAGGACAACTGGACCAATGCTCCCTTTGGCTTCAGTTATTTTCACTCGTGATGAATAGCTCCATTTGTCCTTTAGGATCTGGTGATGTACTGAATGGCTCCATAGTGGTCAGATCACCTCTTCTAATATTAGTGGTGGGTTGGGACTAGAGAGGAGGCTTGGAAGTTCAGAGAACACATACTGCTTTTACAGAGGAGCAGGGTTTGGTTCCAAGCATCCACATCAGGGGAGGGGAGTGCCCACAACTCTAATTCCACACCTATGACTCCTACTTCTGGCCTCAGTAGACACCTGGTTCATGTGCACGTACTCACATACACACATACACAGGGTCACATAATGTAAAACTGAAACTAAAAATCTTGAAATTAGTCATAGAATATGAATTACAACAGAATCCAGTTGTAATCCTCTGGATTCTATTAAAGTAATTGTTGAGACTTTCAGGCCAGCTTGGTTTCAGCACTAAGTTCAAACAACTCCAGGGGCTGGCAAGGATGTCTGGAGTTCCCGGTGTCCACTACAAACATCCTGTGCTGACTGTCTGAAAGTGGGAATATAGAAGTCACTCTAGATGTGGAGCAGATAGATGAAGCCGGCTGGGTGCCACATACTGGGAATGCACAGAACCCAGCGATAAGTGTAGTACACATTGAGGACACCCATTCATACGAACACTTGAAGTATTTAAAGTTTCCCGGGCCTCTAAGCCTTCTCTAGACTTGGAAAAGTCTAGCCTGTGGCCAGAATTAAATCTTGACCAAGGAACCACATTTAGAACCTAAGAAGTTTTGTTTTTAGGCTAAGCCTCCAGTCGCACAGGCACAGACACAGTTACTTTTCTGAGCCCAATTTGTAATACTGCGAGAATAATAAAACCTGCCCCAAATAGTTATTGTGTGGCTTCAATGTACTGGGCACGTGGTAATTATAAACTATTATAAACTCTACATTGTTTTATTTATGGGTGATATCTAGTTAGCTAAAGATTCTAATTAGGTATGGTCATTTGAATGCAGAGACCAGCTTGTGGGGAGCCCAATCCCAGTGGAAACATCTATATCACAGATCTTGAATCTATGGTTCATGGAGCACCATGGAATAGGGGGTGGAAAGATTATTAGAGTCAGGAAACCAGGAAGTCTGCTGTGAAAATCTGGGTTGCAAGATCTGAACAATGGCAATATCAGTAGACAAGCAAAGGCAGAAGTGGAAACCCTCACAGGGTCATGGCCTAGATAAGGAACTACAGGCAGCTGATGTCTGCGGAGAGATGGAGATGTAACCTCTCCCAGAGATGAGCTCCCAGTTGGTTCCTACACAAACGGGTCAGCCCTGAAACTGCATACACACAAACAACAAAAATGGGGTAGGAAGATCATATTTATGTATTTGTATACACATGCCACATGCAACAATGATAACTGGGGAAGAAAGGGCTATCAGTATGAGAGTTGGGGGTACATGGAAGGAGTTGAAAGATGAAGGGAGGGATTTTGGAAGGGCTGGAGAGAGGACAGGGAAAGAGGAAAGGGGTGCAATTACATTTTAATTAAAATATATACAAGAGACTGAAAAAATACCCGAATAGTATTGCCACATAGACTAGAAATTCCACCACTGAGTCTATATCCAAAGGAAAAAAAAACCAAATGTATACAAAAGAGATCTGCAGTGGAGCATTTATAGTAGGCAAGATACAAGGAGTCAGCCTAAGAGTTCCCAGTGTTATGTCTGTAGAACTGTCATGCATGGAATACTATTTGGAGTTTAGAAAGGGATATCTGTCATCTGCAGTAGTATCTATGAACCCAGGGGAATTGAATTCTGAATTCAGGGGAATAGCCAGGCATAAAAAGACAGTGTGCAATGGGATTCATGTGTGGAATCCAAGACTTGAACTCATAGAAGAAGAGAGAAGGAGAGTGGTTAATAAAATAAGTAAAATTTGGGGGATGTTGATCAAAAGATGTCAACTCAACATAAACAAGCTTGGGATGTGTTTATTGTACAGTGGCAACTGTGGCTAGTGACCTTGTACTGGAGTCTAGTAACCACGCACTTTGGATAGTGATCTGTACTTTTGAAAAGTGACTGAGCACGTGAATCTTGCTGAAAGAGTAGACTGTAAACATTCCTGACCTAAAATAAATGACGAGCAGATGAAACTTTTTTTTATCAATGTAAGGAATATCCTGGCATCAAAGACTGTACCTAGGTGGATTCTGGCTAATTGAAATGACTTCATATCATATAATAGGCAAGTCTTTTAAATAAAGAGATCTGGTTTTCACTGTTCAGGAAAGACAGCACACTGTATCGTCAGCCTTCAAAGTGTCAAGCATTTAAACATTTGCCCTGATTTTCCTTTTGTTGAGCGAGGCTTAAGTCCAATAAGAGCTGTTGGCCACCATTAAGGTAACCAATCTCCACATAAGCAAACCACTCTGATTACTGAAAAAAGAGGCCCTGAATTTTAAAGAGGGCAATGAGGGGTATAGAGAATCTGAAAGGAGAGAACGGAAGGGAGACATGATGTAATCACATTATAATTTCAAACAAATAAAAGAATTATTAAAAAAAAGTTTGCCCTGGTGTTTCCAGAGGTGTCACACCCACAGAAGGGTGCCCCAAGTCCTGACTGGCTGGCGAGAGATGGGGAAGCCTTCCTCCTCCTGCAGTGGTTACCTGACGCTCTCAGGCTCAGTCGCCAAGGCCAGCTACACCACAACAGGTAATTTCCCCTGGGCTTTTGCTGAGTTCTACAAAGGATCGCTCTTTTGCAGTGAGAGCAAGGTTCCAAGGATTGCTTTACAGGCTGCAACGCTCGCTCTCCGAGTCTGTTGGGGGTGTCAGCGTTCTTATTATGAGATAGCTTATCCCAGCAGGAAAAGATTGGAACTCCAGGAACTGGAATTGAAGTTTTAGTTACTGGGGCAAGATAAGAACTGCTGAGGGCCCATCAGGTCATGGGATTGTCGGGGGCAGGGAGGGTATTTTATCCAGTGCCCAGAATCAACATGGCTGCCGTCCAACTCCATTAGCTGTTATTGGAGGGGACACAAAAAGCGAGCGACTAATGTGTGGTTACTCTAGATGCCCTTTTCCGTGTCATTCTTATTATGATTGTGATATATGATACATTCTGACCTGTTCATAATTGTCCTAAATGTCATCCTTCAGACACTTAAGTAAAGAAATAAATTTCCAATTAAAAAAAATTGGCACTTGGTAAAAGGAATTTAATGCAGAACAAATTCTTAGGGAAGTAAGTTGGATGGAGACAGTCACAGGTCCATGTGCCTCCCCCGTCTCCCCCGTCTCCCCCTTCCCTTCTGGTATAGACTGTAGAGAATTCAGAGAGGCGAGGATTTAGAAAGTCTCCCTTTCTTGTGTTTGTCTTTCTCTTCTCTGAGTGTAAAGGTGGAGTAGAAGTTTACATTCTCTATATTGCTGGAAGTAAACATATTTCAAGATATGTTGCAGTGTGTTGGCAACCAGCTATTCTTGTGTAGTGACAGCTACCACCACGGAACCTTCCTGTTGCTTCTTTTCTCTTCAAAGAGGAAAAAGCAGCAAACCCGTGTAGGAAACAGAACTCCCAGTAATTAGCACACCCTGGCCTTCTACTCCTTAGAAACTCATTTATCAGGTGTGCTCCTAGTTTAGCCAGTTACTTGAAAAAGCAAACATTCTTTATCAGGCATGTCTCTATTTTAACCAATTACTTTATTGCATCTTTATTACAAGTCAAAGGTTAGGCAAAGTCAATGCTCGCCGTCTACCTGGCTCTTAGTCACAGTAAACACTGCTGATCAAGGAAGTTTGGAACTAGGCTTCTTATTGTCTGAACTGTCATTAGTCCTCAAGTAATTATTATAAATGTCTTTTATATGTCAACCATTATGTTGAAAGTCTTCCCAAGTTCAAGCCCATGAGGGGAAGTCACCTCTCACTTGGATTTCTCTGATAGTCCTGAAAAGATTATTTCCTTAACCTTAAATGGATATGTATAAATCCAGTTTGTCCTTTATCCTTCCGAGATAAAGCTAATGTACTGACTGGCTATAAATGGAGGTGGGCAGAAATATAAGCATTAATTACATAGAATGTTCACTTGGGTCAAAATTTCAGTTTGCATATTATTTGAAGTTTGAAACCTATTTAGCTATTTGACTATTTGTGTTGGCTCAGTCCACCCCAACACCTGCACTTACAACGTATTTCATGAACACACATCCTCTGTGATGGGCAGAAGACAGAAGGAAAAGAAGCAAAAACGATTGAAATAGAAAAAAAAATAATGTAAGGGTTTGGAATAGTTCTAGTGTTCACGCAAAGGAATCCTGCTCCGTGTTTGAGTTTCCTTCTTAGTCTGTGCATTTCGTAAGAGAGACCGAGGTCTAGAATGAGACTTCTGGAAGTGGGCAGTCCTATGGGGCTCCAAACTGACCATCCCGAGTTAATGTCATCACTGTTTTGCTCAGATGACAGAGGTCTGCTGGACTTTCTGTAGACAGTGCTGGGACCTTGGGTAAATCACTACACCTTTTACAGCCTGAATGCTCTCATCTGCTGGGTGGAGGCCTCCAAGTGTGGCCTGTAAGCATTACCTAGTACTTACCAAAAACATGGACACTGGGGCTGGGAAAATAGCTCAGTTTGTAAAGTCCTTGCCACATAAGCATGTAATCTAAATTTGATCCCATATAGAACCCATATGCAAAAGATGAGCATGGTAACATGTCTTTTAATCCTAGCACCGAGAAGGTGGAGACAGGTGGGGCCTCAGGACTCTCTGGCCAGGTATCCTAGCTAAATTGGCAGGCTCCAGGTTTATTGAGAGGTCTCATCTCAAACCTTAAGGTGGACAGTAATTGAGGAAGACACCTCTCATCAATCTTTGGCCTTCATGTATACATGTATGTATACATACACATATAGAATATGCAATCACATCCATATACCCTCCACACCCCAACAATTTATCGCAGCCCCATGAATTTAGGGCTTATTTACTATCCCAAAGTACAAGTTGGCGAGTCAGCAATCTAGCGAACACACAAACAGATGCGATCTATTGATTGAAGATTGACCAACACAAAACTTGTAGTGCTGAGGAATGAGCTAAGTCATGCTGCAGCGTCAGCTTTGAATTGTTTGAGCAAGAGCTTCCACGCCGTTCACTACTCCAATGCGCAAAGTCTCATAGCTCTCTATCACACTATGTTTGCCAGTACTCGACTCCTCACTAGATTGTGAGCTCTCTGAGGTGGGCGAGGTATCTTCCTCAGCCTCATGTGTCCAACGCTGAACCATGAACCTGGTGCACAGTAATCCAACATAGTACTGTGTAAGAGCAGCTACAACTAAGTACCAAGGTCTATTCAGCTTAAACACCAGACATTAATTGTCGTATCATAAGGGAATTCTGCAGCCAAAGATCAAGCTGTCAGCAGGGCTGGTGTCTTCTTAGGTCTCTCTCTCTGGCTTGTGAGATGAGGCAATCCCATCCCCGTGTCTTCCTGTCATCTCCACTCTATACACATCCATCCTGATCTCCTCTTTTAAGGACTGCAGTCTTATTGAATTAGGGATTAGCTAAATGGCCTCATTCATTTAACGATCACTTTAAAGGTCCTATCTTCAAACGTAGTCGTATTATGGGATACTTCCTGTTGCTTAATATTTGAGTGTATGAATTTCTGAGGATACGATCTAGCCTATAATATCCACCAACAAATGTTCGGCCGAGGTCTAAATGGATGAGATAGTAAGAACAACCTGTATCTATGTTTTAGTTACAAACAAATCCTGTGTTCCTTGTCCCTTCCAGACCCATATAAACAGGTATGGAAGATTTATTGGACAACAAACAAATAGGAAGACACATTTTAACAATAAGGTCAGGCTCCTGATGGCTAAACCTGTATTTGAAGACTCCTCAGAAGGTCCAGCGATGGCACAGGCTGCAGTTGGATTTTTTACCTTCCTACAGTCCCGAGCTCTGTCAGGCTTAGAAGTGGCCCTTTGGCAAAGGAAAGATTTTTCAGGAGAGATAAGATTTTGCTCTCCACTACATTTTCCATACAAACGCCCATCTCCCATTCCTAAGTGCACGTACACTTGAATGAGTGTCTGTTGAAAGCCTGCACCTCGGTGGAGCTAGGAAGTCAAAGAGAAAATGACAGAGATGGCCATTTGTGTTCCCTTCCACAGATGAGGAGACATCAGCCTAGCTTCCCTGGTCTGCACTTTTCCTTTCCTGTCATTTCCTCTCCGGGGCACATAATTCAGCGGTCACTGTACAGAACCTTCCCTCTCTTCATCCTGCATCGTTTGTCCTCCCTGGCCATCAGCTTTGCCCCCGTGTGAGCCTTTGTACCTGCACCTAAGAGGTGCTCAGTCATCTTGCTGAACTAACCCCCGTATCTCACATAGCCTGCTGTCCACTGAACTGTGACCGTGCGCTGGCCACTGTGCCCTTCCACACATGTCGTCTCCCTTCATTCTGTGCCTCTGTATACTTTTCGCCTGCTTTCAACATCACAGAAAACCAAGGCCCTGTTTGCATGATCAGAGGACTGGCCCCAGACCATAAAGAGGGATTCTAAGTGATAAAACCAAGATCCAAAGCTGAGCAGATTGGCTGGCTCGGGTCCTGGTTGTGCTTCGTGATTGCCCTACATGGAATGGTGCTTACACAGACGCTGAAAACAAACCAGACTCGATTCCAGGTTTCCTCGCTCAGTAGTTGCTTCCCGGAGCTCCCAGGAAGGCAATGAGCATCCTTTAAAACCATCTACCCACACTAAACAGCTCGCATTCCTGAATGCCTTGCCTTTGGTTCATTTTAGGTATTTGTGTTAGAACTGCATCCCTCCCAAACTTCCCTATCCCCCCACCAACTTCAGTCATTACAAGAATTCAGCACTTTCAAACCATGTCCTTTCTAAGGCCACAGAGGCAGCCCATGATGTCATGTCTAAAAGACTCTTCAAGGTACACAGTTGAAGTTGAGTACACCTTTCCCTTGGTAGACGGCAAAGAGTTTCACCCCAGTGAGCAGTTCCTCTCTAGATATCTCTCTGTCATGGTAGAATTTACTGCCAGCCCTGATTCTCAAAGCGTACTTTAGAAATCCTCGCCATACTGAATATTTTCGTTCACGTCGACCCTTTCTCTCTGTAGGAAGTGCTGATTACCCCTGTGAGGAATTTCATCCCTTTCAGCTGGCCAACAAAATCCTGTGCTTGGGTGTGCGTCTCTATCCCACGCCTCTGGGAGTCAGGTGTGTTCTTCGGCTGGCTGAATGTGGCTGTAAATTACGCCCTACTTTCTGTCAGCTCCCTGACACTGAAATCATATTTGCTGTCAGAGGCGACAGGGGCCACGATGATGATGTATTTGAAGCGTTCCAGAGTGACTAGGGAACAGGCAGGGCAGGCTCCTTTTGGATGCCTGCTGTCACCTTGTGTGTGGCCTACGTAGTCTAGTCACATTTCCCCTGGGAGAGCAATACAAGAACTTCTACCTCATCCCAGGCTGGCGAGCATGGCCATCTTCCATTGAGGTCCCTTAATAGGCTTCAGATGTTGCCTGGATTCTACCTCTTAATTGTATTGTGTGACAAAATGCAAAATCCATCTCCCAATTACTTCCAAGCCCTGGGTTCTAAAGCATTCTGACTGCATTCAAGTGGCTAATTTGAGCTCACAGACAACAGGCTTTATTTTCTCCAGGTGACTGATCACTTCTTGCCATTGTCCCTGCTGCCTTCCCTCACCTTCCACCAGATGTCTCTTTCCCTTTTCCTCTTTAGGAACTCAGGTGAAGAAGCACCCGACAGGTAAGATGCTCAACTTTGCAGCCTCGTGGCTGCCAGAAGCTCACTTTGCTGTGGCCCTGCCCAGCCCTTAGCAAGCAGTCTGTGTAGCCCTTCTTCTGCGTTTCTCTAAACTCCTCTCCTTTTTCTGGAGTCCTCCTCTGTAGGTACTGGCTTCTAAGACACCGTTGTTGGAAACACATCTGTCTTTCACTTCACTGGCATTAGTGCGTGCTTCTTAGGGACTCTGGTACACACTGAAGACCAACTGAGACATACAGTCCTGTGGACTCAAAAACTACCAGGCAGACAGTCATTGTTGAACTAGTTGGACCACAGTCTGTGAGTCATTGTAATAAGTCCTCCCGTATAGGTTTGTTCGTCCTATAAGTTCTGTTTCTCTAGAGAACCCTGACAAATACACACAGGTTAGCCTTGAACTTGCTATAATCCTCCTCCTTCAGTCTTCTGAGTGTTAAGGGGTTTGAAAAGTACCTCCAACCAACTCCTTCCTTAGGCATCGAGTTTAGGACCCCATCCTGATGAAACTGCAGACTTCAGTGTGTCGTGTCCTCCAGCTCAATATTTACCGCCAAATTTAGAGGGAACAATTCCTTCCTGAAGAGAGGATGGCAGACCTGGGATTCATCCATTGAACCTACATGACCCCAAAATCTCTACCCTGATGCCCATAATTTGCCTTTGGTCCAAGGAGGAAGCATTGTCTGACCCCAGTCACTAGGCCTAAGTTCCTGGAGTCTGGGACAGGCTGGAGTAGGATCCAGAGTAATGTTTCCCCACCAGTAGGAGAGTATTTATCTCCCCTCCACCCCGACTCCTGAGGGGTTAGTTATATAGGGCCTCAGATTACCCTCTTGGGTTTTAGAAATGCCCAAAAGGCAGAGGATATTACCTGATTTCCCAGAGAGTAACTTTGACAGGATTCTTGGGAACGCTGGTTTCTTCTAGGATCTGGTCTAGGCAGAAGTTCCTATGAACCCCAATATTTCTAAACTTGTGCTAATGTTCAACAGTGCCAAGGAGAGAAAGCTGTTTAAATGAGGTTGAGAGAGAAGACAGATGGGAGGTATCATGTTTGGGCCAAACAAAAACTACGCATCAAGAAGAGTTAAGCCAAGAGGAAGAAGGTGAATAGCTGGGATCTATCAAATAGCAAGTATTAAGATGTTTATTTCAAGGTCAAGTTCTCTTTCTTAATATCCACTGCGTTTCCCTATGTAATGAATGTGTTTAAATGTGAACACAGTTACTTCATTTCTTACCATTATTTCCATTTTATCTCACATTCACGAACAATTCATAGGCGTGCCCATCTGAGCACAGATTCCAAATTTATGTGAATGATGAGGCAACAGCTCATACCCAAATAACAGCCATTTACCGAGCCCCCTCATCCATTCCAACCCCTCTGGAGTCCACAGGGCTCATCTTGCATCTGTAATACCTTTTCAACATACGTGCTTTGAATTCAAAAGAAACAGAATTGGCAGAGGATTGATTTCTTACCTTTTGAAAACTAGAAGAGAGGAAACCCAGGAGTGTCTGACTGAGCAGGCTGGACAAGAATCTATCAGGCTAGTCCTAGCCAGAGGCAAACATTAGCCATAAAAAACTAGTTTCCCTTCAGAACAACCCCATTTGTGGCTGCAGAGATGGCTCAAAGATTAAGAGCACATACTAGTCTTGCTGAGGACTTGACTTTGGTTTGCAGTACCCATGCATAGCAGTTTGTAACTATCTGTAATCCCAGCTCTAAGGGATCTGATGCACTCTTCTGGTCTTCATGAGAGCCCTTGACATGTGGCAATCACACACACACACACACACACACACACACACACACACACACACACACACACACAGCGTGTGCACATGTGCATGCACGCACACATGCATGCAGACAGGCACACACACACACTCTCGGGAAAAATAAATAATAAATCTTAAGGAAAAGAGCAGCCCTACTGCTTTTTCCACTTGTCCATCATTCTCTGTGTCTGAAAATGCTGAAGGCTGCTCCTTTGCCTTGTTTCTCATCTTCCTTCTATGGAATGAGGTCATCAGTAAGCACCAGGGTAGAAGCAGGATGAAACTTTGGCTTTAATGTCAGAAAACCTTGAATCCACTGCTCAGATATTTGGCCTTAGACCTGGTTTCCTCTTTTCATGCATGTGGACAGTCAGTCGTAACCCCTTCAGCATGGTTGTGAGAATGGAATGAAAATAAAAATGCATGCATAATTCTTTGTCCATCATTCAGGTTGATTAGATCAAGCTCGCTGAAGCGATGGTGATAACGATGGCCAGTTGGGGCCAGTGCTTTTGGTTGAGTTTTGCATTGAAGGTAACTCCAGATCTCAAGTGTGAGAATCCCCTTGGGTAGGCCAAAGTGAATGCAAAGCGACGGGATATCCTTGGCCTTAAACTGGCCATTGTTGGTCCTTGATCAGATTGGAAAGTGCTGGCCCTCTGACAAAGGACTTTTAGAGTCAGGAAGTGCACAGAACAGGGAGGAATCGCCTGTGCAGTTCGGTGTTCTCCCAGTCTTAGAGGCTGTGGTGAAGTGTGTCTATCCACCGTCCACCCTGCACACAACTGTGATAACAAAGCCATCCCGTCTTTCTGGAGGAAGGCGAGTGCTGCAGACACAATGTCCCCAGACACTGGTCTTGCGAGCAGGTTCCATGGAGAATTCCAGAACTGGATTTGACTGGCTCCTTCCTGTGACGTCTGAATCAGCAAGTAAGTTGCACGTATCACACAAAGTTTTAAAGACAGCTGTACCTAAGTGGGTGACAGGGCGCCTGTGGCCCACTTGGAGATAGCACTTCTCTGCCACACTTTATCCCGGAGCCTGTTTTCCTTTCCCCGCCCCCTTCCCTGGTCAACATGAGGGAGTAACTAAGCTAAAGGACAGGGAAGGGGAAGAGGCAGAAGGTATCTGGGATTGTATCTGCTGTGATGGCCCCCTCACCTCCCAGCTCCCCCACCCCCTCCCAAGGGATAGACAGGGACTTTCAACACTCTGGGAGATTTGAGAGTGGTTCATGCTCATAGAAGCAATCAAGTCATCCCAAGGAGGGGACACAAAACTGGGAGACAGGTGACAGGAAGGCAGAAGGGAGGCAACCATGCAGCACCATGAATTCCTAGGGCTCAGTGACAAATTGGATAAATTGCCTGTGGGTAGCAGACATGATGAGAAACAGCTGGATTTTAGTTGCCATTCCCACCTAGAGGCAGGAGCCAACTGGGGATGGTGATCAAGTTAAAGAACCCATTTCTCTCATCCCAGAATCCCCCCAGTGGCTCCTGCATTCACCCACTGTGGTGTGTCACATGAGGTGTGAGTGGTGAATCTGTGCTAGCGGAGAGAAGACTGACAGACAGCTCCTGGTGACTCCGTGCAGCAGAAGATCCAGGGGGAGGGATCGGAAGGGCAGATGAAAGACTGACTTTACCAGAAAGGAACTAAGAGTCAAAATAGCCTCCAGTCCAAGACCAAGATACTCAGGCTGAGGGGAGGGGAGAGTGGAATGCATTAGCTACGACAGTCAACTCTTGACCTGGATTGACAAAGAGTTGATGAGACTTCTTAAGCCACTGTGTCCCAGTTAGGGTTACTATTGCTGCAATAAAACATCATAACCAAAGCAACTTGGGGAAGAAAGGGCATGTCTTTTTCTTACAAATCTCAAGTTTGCACTCAATCCCAGCGGACAAGTCAGGGCAAAACTTAAGACAGGAACCTGGAGTCAAGAACTAAGCAGAGGCCATGGAGGAATGGTGCTTCCTGGCTTGCTTCTCGTGGTTTGCTCAGCCTGCTTTCTTATATACCCCCGCCCCCAGAACCATCTGCTCAGAAGTGGCACCACTCAAAGTGGGCCAGACACCTTCTCACTATTCAAGAAAATGCCCATAGGCTAATCTGATGGGGGCATCTTTTCCATTAAGATTGCCTTTCCTCAGATTGCTCTAGCACGTGTCAATTCGGCAAAAACAAACCAAAAAAGCAAACAATGACAAAACACCACCAATAATAAATGCGAAAGATGCCTCCTCCCCCCAAACCCTTCACATACTGGAAGGCTCTATTTGGGGGTTAATATCTACAAGAGAGTGATGGAAGGGGATGAGCAAGACCGAGACGTGGGAAGAGAAACGCCTGGGCATAGCTGGTATTGTGGGGTAGATTATATACCCTGGCATTCATATGCTGGAACTCTAATCCCCAGGACCTTAGAACATAGCTGTTTGGAAACTGGATTGTTTCACATGGGCTTAGTTAACATGAGTCCATTTTGGATTAGAGTGCCCAATTCAGTGTGAGTCATGACCTTTATAAAAGGAGCATCCATATCTGACGAATATGAGAATTATGTTTATCCAAACCCAATTATGGTAAACAAAAGTCAAGAAACAAATCATGAAGGTCTTTCCTAACACCTTCAGGGGGATGGGGATCCTGTGGATAGTTTGATTTTAGATTGCTGGCCTTTAGGAATGTTGGATAATGAATTCTGTAGTTCCAAGTTACTGAGTGTTTCCTAAGTTATGGTGTGAAGGGCTTTGCGCCTGGGATGCTCTCCAAGGACTTCCCTGTTGAATCCATAGCCAGGCTATCGACTTCTCCCACTCATATGCTTTCACCTCCTACTTGGCTAGTTTACATGGCATAGGGGCTCCCATCTGAAGCACACCCACTAAGGCCGACCTCTCCGGCTATTGGTATTCCTGGAAGGTGAAAACTGTCAGCCATCAGCCGCCAACATTTCCTGCCAACGGTGAGAAAGGGGGAGAGAAATGAAATGCTCACCCCAAAATACAATATTCCAGAGG